>NC_071390.1:136736956-138026956 GCF_022682495.2 Desmodus rotundus
GTGCACAGGAAACCAGAACAAGGGGCAAGTTTAATGATACGAGCTGGTAATGAGATCAGGCTCCTATAGCTGAGGTGGTGCTCCCCATGATCGAGGGATGATTGCCAAGTGCACTGTATGTCCATCTGTCCCCATCAGCCATCAGCTGGCAGCTCTCTGCCCTGGATGCTGCCAACTTCCATCTCTCTAACTTTCCTTGCTTCCATAGATGACCCACTCTGTCTAACGAAGACGTGGTTTGTCTTTGGAATATTAATATCTTCAATTAGATTAAGGACTTGTTTTGCTGCCCTGGGACCTGTTCACCTCCTTTGAAATAATTCCGTATTTCTCTGCTTTAATCCATTATGTGTTGATTTTAAAGTTTAATTTCCCTCATTCCACATTCTTGGCCATGAAGTAGGAAAGGGGTGGTGAGAAAATTCACTGTAGCTCTTATTTCAGTTTCTTAAATAGGTATAACATTTTCAAAAAAATAATTTTGTTAGTAATTATTTCAGGCTAAATGTTTTCCAACAAATTTTAAAAGCTGTTTTGTAAAATATTATTAACTTACTCTCATCTGGTTAATACCCTTTCACTCTTCCCGCTAATTCTAACGAGAATGCCAATTTTCTTTGGAGTCGGGTGGCTGAACTACTCTGGAGGCATTTTGCTTTTAGGGCTTTTATAATTCAGATGGCACGGTATGAAGATGGGAAAGGCAGTGTACATTTATTTAAGGCATGAGACCTCTTGAATATTTGCCTTTTACTTTGAGTAGGTGAATGATAGTGTCCTCTGGGGCTGCTCTCCATCACCCACCAAGTTGGACTTACCAATAAAGTTGACAGAACATCAGGCCTCTCTCTCCACAGCTTCAGGCCAGCAAAATTAAATTAAGTGTCTCCTCTTAACACAATCTGTCATAAAAGTCATCAGCTCTCAGGAGATAAACATGAGTCTCTTTTAAGCTTCCTCTTTTATCTTTCACTGCTTCTGGGTGGTGATGGGGGTGTGGCCCTGAATGGTGATCCAAACAGTTGGGATTTTACCTATGCAGGCTTGCTTGTAAGATGCTGGTATGATAAAGCTCTTTTAAGGAAAAAATATTTCAAAATTTAGTCACGGGGCAATTTTCACATTGAAAAACAAGTTAAATGTATTAACTTGTCTTTTAATTGGAGAGACCTCAAATCTTTCTTCCTGGTCTGACTAGGTGTGGAAGTGAGGAAAGAAAAACAAAGTGAAATAAACACAGCTCCGCTCTCAAAGGGCCTATATCTGATGGGGAGACAGACACACAGGCCAGTATTAGCCACACAGTGGCAGGTGTTCTAAGAGAGCCCAGGCTGTTGCAGGAGAATAAGGATATGCAGACAAACCCACCTGGAGGATGAGAAGTTCTGCTGGTATGTGCAACTCATAAAGGAAAAAGACCTTGATTGGTAAGACAATCCTCAGAAACAGCTATTTCTGTGGAGTTGGCTTTCTGCACTCTTTTGCAGGGGGGAGGGGATGGGGCAGGGCATGGATTTGAAAGAGAAGAGCTAGTTCTTTCCATTAGAGGGAACAGAGCAACCCAGTCCTATTAGTGAGATGGGTGGGACTTCTTCCCTGAGCAGAGTGATGGACAGTAAATGTCGCCTCAGCACACCAGCTTTTCAAAGAGAG
Source organism: Desmodus rotundus (assembly GCF_022682495.2). Lineage (NCBI taxonomy): Eukaryota > Metazoa > Chordata > Mammalia > Chiroptera > Phyllostomidae > Desmodus > Desmodus rotundus. Next base: position 136,738,610 of record NC_071390.1, read on the forward strand.
TGAGCTGAGGGAACACATGGCCAAGCTTTCTGCTGCAAATGATGAGTTTTAGAGAGGAGTCCCCTCAAATCCAGTTAATGGGAGATATCCATGCTGCACAGCTGTCTCTCAGGTTGCAGAGGAGAGTTCAACCACAGAGGTGGAAGGTGCCAGAGGGTCCTCTCCTAGTCACAACTACCTCTGCCCCTAAATTGCATTTGGCTGTTTTAAGCATTTCTCCAAGAACCTCAAAGAAAATGCATCAGAGCAATGGTGGCGGAGTCTGTTGCCATCCAGAAAGCAACTCCCACAGAGATACGCATGGATTTGGCCTCCGGCATAGGTTTGGGGAAAGGAGGAGAAAGGTTCTTGCTCAGCACAGTGAAGGCGCATGCATTCTTGGTAGCTATGGAGAAAAGGTGGTATGAGGTAGAGGGCGCTATGCTGACCTAGCTGAGCAATTGGGCCTGCTTCCCCCAGCAGTGTAGACCATGGAGGTCTCCCTTCCAGGGGAAGGGAAAGTCACCAGACCAATGGCTCTTAATGGTTTATTAATTTCGGAACCCCACTGCAATCACCAATAGCCAGCAGTGCCACCGGAAAGCATAAGGAAACAGTAAGTAATATCTACCTTTTCCAGGTATTTTCACTCTAGTCATGTCCTACACTTACTCATTTCAATGTCGTGGTCTAATTCTGCAGTGGGGAGGGGGCAAGTAGCATAAGTTGATGGGAAGGGGTCACCTGACAAGAATCATATAATGACTGTCATCATAAGAAGTAGCTTCTAATTTCTAAGTCTCCTTTGCTACTCTAGATTTAGAACATCCACTGTTACAGAGGGTTTAGCTTTCTCTCTCTCTCTCTCTCTCTCTCTCTCCCCCCCACCTCCCTCCCTTTCTAATCAAATCAGGTTCCCATGTCTTCTGCTTTCCAAAGGTGATTCTGATTGTTGGGCAACTAGATCGCCATCGTGTGCCTTCTTTAGCTGTGCTTCGTGGTGGGCACAAACTGAGCTTAGTATTTTGCATGCCAGAGAGCATCTAGCCAAGCTGTGCTCACACTGTGTAAAAAGACCTTTTGCTAAGTGAGGCTTACGAGGTTCGTTGAAAATTATTCTGCACTGCTAATGAAGAACCCAAACACACAGGAGTTTCACGTGATTTCACAGCTGATTTATATTCACAAACAATAATTAGCATCATGTAATTTTCCTTGCCAGATTGATTTTCATTTGAATATCAAAAATTATGTCATTTTAAAATAATTTCATACTTCGCTAATGAGCTAAAATTGAGACATTGGACACATGCAGCACATGTGTGCTTAGGGGCAAGCACATGGGCTTCTCTTAGGAAGGCAGGGACAGTGAGGCCCACAGGAGGGATCACCTGTCTTCAAGAGAAGCAACTATCATTTCTAAGCCTGTTTTCTAGAAAAGTAAACCTGGGCCTCATTTGCAATAGCCAACTGTGCCCCTTCCAATAACAGATTACTTCACAAACAAAATGATTGGCATGAAAACTCTATGAATTAAGAAATATAGACATAGTGAGAGTTTCCATGAACCTTTTTAAAAGTAATAATTTTAGAGCTACAGCACACTGACTTGATGTTGAAGGAAGCTGAGATCCATCTCCCCAGATCACACCATTCAGGGCTGGCCTAGGAACATCGCAATCAGAAAGCCCATCCTTGGTGCCTGCCCCCACATAATGCTTTCTCTGCCAACCCAATTTCTCAGGCATCTTTCTCTACTGTTCTCCACTCTATGAAATTAGGCCTCGATTACCTCCAAAACTCCCTGCATGGCTCCCCTCCCAAAAGTTCTTCCAATGTGGATGGAGCAGTTAGCCTTGACCTGTCCAGGGCAGGCCCTGACCGAGGCTCCTACAGGGGTTCTCCAGTGGTCAAGAGGGTTTCAGGCCCCCCAGGTCAGAAGGGTAGCACCCACACATCAGATCAGCCTTGCCTCTGCCCTACCCCACCCTAGAACCAGGGTCAGCGCCTTGCTTCTCCTGTGCCTGGGTCTTGCCACCATTGGCTGCATGCTTCCCTTCTTTTCTTTCTTTCTTTCTTTCTTTCTTTTCTTTTTCAGGTAATCTTTCCTCAGTCTTCCCTCTCCTCACTCCAGTCAATGTGGTGGGGTTCCTGCCCCCTAATATCACCACATGTGCCTGCCTCCATGGCTGTGCCCTGCCTCTGAGCCACAGAAACCCTGTGTGACTCAGCCCACCCCTCTGATGACTTCCTGTGTGTCAGGGCTGCCAAACTGCCCACTCAGGACAACCTCATCTGGCTGGTCCTGTGTGGGAGGACCTCGGGTTCTGACACTCCCACTTCCTCACTGATTTCAGTGAGTTGAAACATCCTTTACTTGCAGAATAACAATGCTTTCAAGCTATGTGAATTTCCTCAAATTTGTGGGATTTCACAGAGTATGGCAATGAGGAGACTTTCAAGCTGTTATCACCAACCAAACAGAACCCCCAAAATTAGTTATTGGCAAAAAAGTTTGGAGGTAGAGATGGTTCCATCTGGTCCCCTTTTGGAGCATGAGGGACATGAGTAATTGTGAGCATCACTTCTCTAAAAGTCACATTTGCTTTGCTCTACCCACAGTGGACTTAAAGGGTTCATGTTAGCAACTGATTTTATTTTTGAAATAAAAATAAAATTAATTTTAATTTTTATTTTTGATGGTATGACTAGCAATATTACTAATATTATCAATAATGCAAGTAAACTTAAAACTGTTTATTGGAATGGGGCTATATAAATGGGCCAATTTAAGGCTTGATTTGATGGAGTTAATTCATGTTGACCTGATGTTGGGGGCTTCTTTGGATGAGAATAAGTTGTAGTTGGTCAGTGCTGAACAGTTTTCTCACATAGAAGGGAAAGAGCAAATGGGTGTGAATCAGTAGAATGTAAGCTCTAGAATGACAGCAGAGGAGATAGCCTGGCTCAAAAACCAGTTTGCTTCACAGATAGCCTCTATGATGAGGTTCATAATAGATCTTGTAAAAGTGCTTCTAAGAATTGCCACGTTTCCTCTCTTGTCTTGAAATAAGGGGGGAAATACTTTTATACTCTTGACTACAGGCACTTGAGAGCTTCAGACTGGACTAAAAGGATTCATCTTAAAAATTCAAGCCCTGACCCAAACCAAATTCCCTCCTCCCTGCACTCAGGTTTTGTTCCCTGAGTGAGTGGATTGTGGATGTCCACAGACGCCTGCCCACTTTCCCTCGGTATTTCCGAAGTTCTCAGAGCCCCTGTCTGAAGGTATTCCATTTGGCTTAGCTGTGTCTGTTTGCTCCTCAGTTCTTGAAAAACAAAACAAAATAAAATAAAAATATAGTTATTGGAGACAGGGTTACATGGAGTGGCACAGCTCATTAAAAGGAGCAAAGGTTTGTAGCATGAAACTTGGTGGGATCCCAGGTTGCCCACTGCCTGCCTGATACTGTGACCTCAGGTAAATGTCTTGCCGTCTCTGAGCCATAGTTTCCTCATTGAATAGGATGATACTATCCTAATAGAACAGAAAGAGTAATATTTACTCTGAAGATTTGTGGAAGGATTAGAATGTGCTGGCATGTAGTAGGTGGTCAGTAAGTATTTGTGGAACATGGTAGTTTAGCTCATTTCAAACACACCAGTCCTGATACAAGTTCTAGGACAGCAGGTCCTCATGGACAGATTGTGTCCTTGAACAGAGGAGAATAGCTGCCCCCAACAAAGAGCATCCAGAAACTCAACGTGCTCATAGTCACAAAGAGAACTCACCCCAGTGCTCAGACAATACAACTGAAATAGAAACGCTGGCTTTTGAGATGTCTTTATTATTCTGTTTCCAGTTCTTTTTCTCACACAGACTGAGCCCTGTATATCTGGCTTTCTCTTCTTATTCTCTTTTTCCTTCTCACTTCCTATTTTCCTAGCCCTCTTTCTAGCCCTCTTCTTTAATGAGTGAATACAGTGCTAAAATACATCTTAATCCCGCCCTATGACCTACCACAATTTAGGTGAATCGCATGAGAAAGCCTTAGATTCTATATACAAAAGAACTTTGTAAACTGTAAGATCTTATACAAATGTAAAAAATTATGATGTTGGTGGTGGGGATGATGCTTGTATTAAGGTTAACTCAGTGGGTTAATCCTATGGATGGGGATTCAGCAGTTTTGAGTTCTAATCTAAGACAGTTAATGAGCATTTAAACAACTGTGCCTTTTGGTTAGAAGAAGTTAGTCCAAACATCAATTAAATTATCTGCTGGTGTGAGTGAGCATATGAGATGAAGAAAAGATCAGTGGGCACAACCTTTAAGAAAATCTTCAACTGAATTTCACATCAATTCAAACAAACCTAATCATCATGGAACTGGGCAATGATTGGATGTGGATAGCAAAGCAAGAGAAAGAGTGAGTAGAGACAAATGATGATGATTCTAGAGGCAATTATGCCAGCCTTCACGGCACCTTTGTGAGAATTTCCAAAGGTGGCTCTTCCTGCAGGTGGAGAGAACCCTGTCCCAGGAGAGGGGCCTGGACTGAGACTGGGCTGGATTGCAGTCCAACACCCCTGTGGCCAGGTACTGTCAGGCAGGCCACCACCTGTCAACCCTGTTGGGCAGTCCAAACTGGGAACCACGTGGTCCTCTCAAGATCAGTACTTGGGGCTATTTCATTTGATATCTTTTAAAGTTGTCTACAGGAGAGAGTGCATATTTATTTTGAAAACCTATCCTATATAATAAAATGTTTAAACGAAAAAGGTGAATGCATCAGGTACATGACAACATTGAGAAAGCAAAAGTAACAGTGAGTAAATTATGTAGACATTTTCAGGAAGAGATCTGAGCACATTCCTGTGTCCTCAACAACTAGTTGTGTTTGAGGCACATAATAGACACTTAGGAAATGTATGTGAAATAACTAAAGAGAGGAAGGGACATTAGGAAAAGGGGAAAAATAAAGGAGGATGTTTTGGATATAAAGGATTGAAGGATTTGGCTTTGGTCTCTGGGATTTCCCCATCTCACCAAGGAGAAGGGCTCGCTGGTGAATTGGTAGTTGGTACAAGACTAATCATTTGGAGTTTCCTTGGAAAACTTGAAGCATCCTCTTCCATGAACAGAGGTAATTCAAAAACCCACAAGTATATTTTACTTTTGAGCAAACTCAGGTAGTGCCCCTACTTGGAACTAAAAGGGAGATTCTTGTAAGATTTACGTTAAATGTAAGAAACCAAGGAAAAGCCCTGCAATTTGGGGGTGTTTAAGAAGAGAAGAGAGGAAAGCAAACTGATTTTGATTATGTTTGAAATCAACTCGATCATGAACAGTAAGGATCAGGTGAATACTTATTCAGCACACCTCAGCACACTAAAGGGAATTTGGGAATAACCACAATTTAAGCAAAGCTGATGGGGTTTCCTAAACCCAAACACAGAGTCCATGTCCTCGAGCAGCAGGACAAGGCCCGAGGTGTCACCACCAGAAAGCATGGCTGAACTTCTTTTCCCAATGGGAATTACAGTGCAGGCAGGCAGGGTTTTCAAAAGGAAAAGAAATCAAAGCATTTTTTTTTCTTCCAAGAAGAGAATGGAAGGGCTGCTTAGGATAGTGAGGATCTCTTGCTAAGGATGCAAGGCAGCCAGGAGGAATGGAAAGTAGCAACTGAGAATCCCGCAACTCAATTCTTAAAAAGTGTGAAATGGTTAATTTCACAGTAGACTTTCCTTGTTCTTTGGCAAAACTGGTGAATTTATCAACTGATTTGCCGATACAGACTTTCACTCATCGGTGCTAGTCTTTCAAGCTTTCCCCTACAAACAGTACCTGTACAGAAAGCTTTCAACCTGAGTGGGAGAAATGGCCAAACACCTTAATGTCGTATTCTGTGGGGAGTTGTGTTATTACACTCAATTTTATTAAATTTGATTTTGTTTCCACTTAATGCTCTCTTTCCTCTAAAAGAGGGAAAACAAAGGAAAAGTCTAAAATCACTCTTGTTACTTCTAGTTTATAAAGTTAAAAAATTATAGTAAAAAACAAAGCCTTTCACTAATGCTTTGGCTAAGATTGGGCATCCTATTATCTTGACAATTACATTCTGGTGTTAAATTAACTTTCTTTTTTTTAATTATATTTTATTGATTATGTTATTGCAGTTGTCCCAATTTTTCCCCCTGTGCTCACCTCTACCCAGCAATCCACTCCCCCAGGCAATCCCCATACCATTGTTCATGTCCATTGGTTACTCGTATCAGTTCCTTGGCTGCTCCATTTCCTATAGTGTACTTTATGTCCAGATTGCTATTCTGTAACTACCAATTTGTACTTCTTTTTTTTGGGGGGGGGGAGAAATACACTTTAATATTTCAAAAACATTGTCCCACAACAAATATGAGCTCAATGAGGCTAGAGATCCTGTCTGTATGTTCACCACAATATCTCCAGAATAGTATTGAATAAATAAATGTATGAATAAGTACACGAATGTTGTAAGAAGCAGCTTAATGTTCTTCATCCTGGTTTCCCCCCAGACTTTTCTCTTTTTAAAAAATATATTTATTGATTATGCTATTACAGTTGTCCCATTGCCCTCCCCCCTACTCCACTCCATCCTGCCCACCCCCTCCCTCCCACATTACCCCCCTATAGTTCATGTCCATGGGTCATACTTATAAGTTCTTTGGCTTCTACATTTCCTACACTATTCTTACCCTCCCCCTGTCTATTTTCCACCTATCATTTATGCTACTTATTCTCTACTTACTTTCCCCCCACTCTTCCCATCCTGCTCCCCTATTGATAACCCTCCATGTGATCTCCATTTCTGTGGTTCTGTTTCTGTTCTAGTTGTTTGCTTAGTTTGCTTTTGTTTTTCTTTTAGGTGTGGTTGTTAATAACTGTGAGTTTGCTGTCATTTTTACTGTTCATATTTTTTATCTTCTTTTTCTTAGGTAACTCCCTTTAACATTTCATATAATAAGGGCTTGGTGATGATGAGCTCCTTTAACTTGACTTTATCTGAGAAGCACTTTATCTGCCATTTCATTCTAAATGATAGCTTTGCTGGATAGAGTAATCTTGGATGTAGGTCCTTGCCTTTCATAACTTGGAATACTTCTTGCCAGCCCCTTCTTGCCTGTCAGGTCTCTTTGGAGAAATCAGCTGACAGTCTTATGGGAACCCCTTTGTAGGTAACTGTGTCCTTTTCTCTTGCTGCTTCTAAGATTCTCTCCTTCTCTTTAATCTTGGCTAATGGAATTATGATGTGCCTTGGTGTGTTCCTCCTTGGGTCCAGCTTCTTTGGAACTCTCTGAGCTTCCTGGACTTCCTGGAAGTCTTATTTCCTTTGCCAGATTAGGGAAGTTCTCTTTCATTATTTGTTCAAATAAGTTTTCAATTTTTTCTTCTTCCTCTTCTTCTTACACTCCTATAATTCGGATGTTGGAATGTTTCAAGATGTCCTGCAGGTTCCTAAGCCTCTCCTCATTTTCCGAATTCTTGTTTCTTCATTCTTTTCTGGTTGGGTGTTTCTTTCTTCCTTCTGGTCCACACCATCGATTTGAGTCCCAGTTTCCTTCACATCACTATTGTTTCCCTATACATTTTCCTTTGTTTCTCTTAGCATAGCCTTCATTTTTTCATCTAATTTGCGACCAAATTCAACCAATTCTGTGAGCGTCCTAATTACCAGTATTTTGAACTGTGCATCTGATAGGTTGGCTATCTGTTCGTTGCTTAGTTGAATTATTTCTGGAGCTTTGAAGTGTTCTGTCATTTGGGCCATTTTTTTTTTTGTCTTGGTGCACCTGTTACTTAAAGGGGCGGAGCCTTAGGTGTTCCCCAGGGCGGGGTAACGCTGGTGGCTGCGCTGTACGTGGGGGAGGGGCTGAGAGGGAGCAATGGTGCCTGCTCCACTCTCCACCGGACTTTAGTCACTCCCTCTGCTACCCACAATCAAATTAGGCCCCTCTGGTGCTGGTTCCCAAGTGGGTGGGCTTGTGCATGCTCTAGGCCCCTATGGGTCTCTCCAACAACCTCTTCTGTGAGGCTGGGAGTTTCTCCTGCTGCCGCCCCAACCCCCATGGGTGTTTTCAATCAGAGGTTTTAGGCTTTATTTCCCCTCGCTGGAGCCCTGGGTTGTGCAGTCTGCTTCGTTCCCCGCCATTCACCCAGGTTTATCTTTGCGTGAATGTGGGTCCACGGGGTGCTACCCGCTGCTCTGCCTGCCCCGTTCTCCGCCACTCTGAGTCTGGTCCTCTCAGTTTATCCGTGCACGAATGTAGGGCCACAAGGTCTGCTAGTGGTCAGACTGCCTGCCCCATTCGTCCCACACTCCACCTGTCTGGGTCCCACCCACCACGGCCACGCGAGTCCTCTCCGCCCTGGTGCCCATCTCTGCCCCTCCTACCAGTCTAGATGAATGTTTCTTTTTTATCTCCTTGGTGTCGGACTTCCTCGCCCTTTGATTTTCTGTCAGTTCTGACTGTGCGAGGAGGCGCAGTGTGTCTACCTATGCCGCCATCTTGGTTCTCTGTTAAATTAACTTTCAAACCATACCTGCAATTCCAACAGCAGACGGCAAAGAAACCACATCACACATCTCGTTTCATGTTTTATGAGTAAGAAATATCAGTCCCTTTCAACCCGAAGCAGTTCAGATGGATGGCTTTAATTATTTCAGGGCCTGGCTTGTTTCTCACGTACATGTACCACAGAATTTAAAGTCACTTTTGAGCACCTGGAATGTATTTATTTTCCATGGCCTCTCCATTAATGCCAAGACAATGGCTTCTAGAGTTGACGGCATCTACATTTTTCGGACCTAACTGGTTTCCATCATGCCATTTAATAGTTCAACTGTTGGCATTTTAAATTTCACATTATCTTACCTTAAATCTAATCTGATTAAGTGATCCAGTGCATCATTCTGGCTTTAATTCAGCCACTATAATAAACTGCCAAAAAAATTAGGATAATGTGCTTTTTATTACATGCCTTTTAGCTTTATTGGTGTGATTCAATCTTACAGATTATGATATTAAAGTGTAAATTAGCAGGGGGCTATTACTTAGATAATTCTTTGTTTACATGTAGGCACAATACAAAGAAGATTTTTAAAAACCACAATTGGCTGTTTGGTTTCCTCCTTTTCTATTGTTCCCAGAATGCTACATTTTGGTTCTGTTCATGTGGTGCAATGATGGTGGACTTCTAGGGACATGGGGAATATGTCAAATACAAGGTTATCTGTGGAGAGTGGAACTCTGAACATCAAAAATTAATAAGTATTGATTGAGAAGCTAGAGAGACCCTGCCTGCAAGAAACTCACAATGTTTAGAGAATATAATAGAAACAGAGATACACGAAAAGAATAATGCTGTACAAGATAATGTGCATTAAGTACTAAGTTACAAATGTTTTGAGTTCAGAAGAGACAGGTTATAGAATTTGAGAGCTAGGAGGAACTTCAGACTCACCTAGTCTTACTCCCTTATTTTCTGGAGAAACAAAACAGAGGTCCAGAAAGGTTCAAAGATTTGCATAGGGTGAGTCAGCTTACATGCAGCACAGTCAGAGCCAGATCCAATGTCCACTAACTCCAGCCCAGCACTTTAGGTTCCATTTCCTCCCTGCTCTCCAGGTGGGGAGTCAGGGAAGGCTTCGAGCTGCCGTGCGATTTGAGTTTGAGGGCCCACATTCAGGGCTTCCAGGTAGAGTTGTGAGGTTGGCGCTGTGCATCTCTAGGTGCCCTTCCAGGGACTCTGATGACCATGTCCCAGAGGGGAAGACATTCTCACCAAGAGGGGGATTCATGCTAGAAGAGAAGGTGAAGTGCTGGTGTGGTGAGATGTGCTCACTGCCTCTGGCTCTGCTGCTCCCCGGCCTGTGTTTCTGTTTGAGTGGACCACCTTAGTCCAGGGCAGCCCTGAGGTACAATCTAGCCAAATCAACAGGACATCACTTCTGGGACTGGTCACTTCAAGAATCCTTGGCAATGCTAAAGCTTGACTAGGACTCAAATACTAGCTCCCCTGCTTACTGTCTATGTAATCTAGGGTAAGTTACTTAACCACTCTGAGTTCAAAGATAATAATTGTGCCTACTTCACAGGGTAGTTGTGAAAATTAAATGAGGTCATGTTTACAAAGCAATTATCAGAGCATCTGGTCTATGATAAGTGTCTTAGTCCGTTCCAGCTGCTATAACAAAAAATACCATAGACTGGGTGGCTTAAACGACCAACATTTATTTCTCACAGTTCTGGAGCCTGGGAAGTCCAAGATCAAGGCACCATTGAATTCAGTGTCGGGTTCATAGACAGCTGTCCTCTCCCTGGGTGCTGACACGGCTGAAGGAAGGAGGAGCTCTCTGGAGTCTTTTTTATAAGGGCACAAATATCATTCATGAGGGTCCCACCCTCAACACCTAGTCACCTCCCCCAAAGGTCCTACCTCCCAAAACTATCACCTTGAAGATTAGGTTTCAACACATGAATTGGCGGGGAGGAGGCACATTCAGTCTATAGCAGTAAGTGTGAAACACCTGCTCAATCTTTTAATTATTAGGGTTGTGATCCACCCCAGATATTTGAACTTAGTCTTTGGTTTGTCTGAGCAATCCCTCTGAGGCCTTGGGGGGAATCTCCACTTTTTCTTCATGACAACAAAGTTAAAGGCACGTACCTGGGCCACTGTGAAAAATGCATTCATGAGTGAAACTCTCCTGGCATCCCTCCCTCAGTGACCATAAAGCACGGTGCCATTCATTCAAATGTCATTAGGTCAGTTACAGTTTTCAGATTTTAAATATCTTCTCTAAAAACAGCTCACCATGTTACCTACAAGAAGCATCCACCACACAATTACCTAGTCATTCTCCTACTCTGATTTTGAGGCATCTTCATATGCTTGAAGGATACCTATATTTCTTTTCCTGGTATCCCAGTCTAGAGAAGAAGAGCTGGCTGAGCTTGCAGCTGGCAGTGCAAAGGCTAAATGATTCCCAGTATCAGAAGTGCAGATCTGTTCTTCCATTAAGGGGGAAATAAGATCACTGGATGCTGGGAACTCAGAGCTGACATCTGATATGCCTGCTTCTTCTCTGATAAGGTGGCAAACTTGGGGAGCACTTAGGTGAAGCTGGGACGACAGCTGGAGCAGCTCCACTGCTCACTATGCCCATACAAAGGCCTCAGTGCCTCCGAATTATGGTGCTGATGCTGCTGAGCAACCTTGTCAGTGAGGTCCCATAGGGAAGGCAAGGGATGGCCCTGCAGAGAAGGGCTGTCCTCTTTCTCCTCCTGGGGGAGGAGGGACAATTTGGAGCTATCCTGGGGCACTTCTTCAACCCCCAAAGAGACTTATCATCTCAAAGCATCAAAGGGAATGTCTGTTCATATCCTAGGCATCATTTTGGAGCTTGATTCTGCCTCATTATCCCACTTAGGTTTCCACTAAAGAGAGATGAGAAAAATCCTGTGGCCCATTTCCCTGTGCTGAGGCATCACTGAGATAGAGTTGGGGCTTTTAAGCATTTCAAATTTAAATATCTCTCCTGGCAACCTGTCTATAGCTTCTAGTTGGAAATTGAATTATAATGTGTTGTAATGTCTGACAGTTTTTCAAGTCACTTAATTTGACTCATTCTTGTGATTCATACTGAAATATTAGATCCCAGCTCCAAACACTTTGTGGTCTTGGGATCATTGAAATTCATGGTCCAGCCTGGCCCATAGGAGATACTCAATTGTCATTTTCTCTCTTGGAGACTGTGGGTAAAGCTGCAGGGGAATCCACAAGAAGTAAAATACAATCTTTGTCCTCTAAAGGTCTTATCATGGCGGTAGGGGGTGGGGATGGGAGGAGGATTTAAGAGAAACAGTAAGTGGCCCTTTACAAACAATATGCATACGCTGGTCGGGTTCCTATCGCAGTTCTTTAGAAATAGTTACGGATTTCCGTTTGCTTGTCTGTGAAATAGAGATTGATCTCTTACAGGGCTCTTATAATAGCACAGTAATTAAAAGCAGAGGCCCCAAACCAGACTGTGTGAGTTCAAATCCTGGATCTGCCACTCAGATCTAGCTGATCTAAGTACTAGCTCTGGGACCATGAGCAAGTTCCCTAACCTCATGAAGCTTCATGTTCTCACCTGTGCAAAGGTGTTTCTGACGGTACCCATATCAGGGTTGTTAGAAGGATTAAATGACCAAAGTCCTTAGAATACATTTGGCAACCTAAGCTCTTGATAAAAATTAGCTTTTGATATCATTCATATTCTCCAACACAATAAATTAATTTATTTCAGTAGTACTGATGAAACAGGGAAGTATGTCTGAAACAGAAATCCATCTCATGTAAGCTAAAAATTGAGTTTTCTCTTTCCTCTACAGTAATGCTTCCCGAAAATACAAACAACTGTGGTACAAGCACAATGTAAGTGCTGTGTTTTAAAAGTGTACAGACCTTCTTAGAAGCTGGAACTCTGGCGTCACCATCTGTGTTTCTGTTTCACCTATCACAGAGGCTGGTGCATAGTAGATGCTCAGTAAATGGTAGTGCAGGGCAATACTGGTGAGTATGAGCACATAGAAGCAGGCAGGGCATCCCAGGACATGGTCAGGGATCTTCGTCCAGGATGTCTGGAGTAAGGGGTTGGATTAGTTTGCTAGGACTGTAACAAATTGCCACAAACTTGGTGGCTTAAAACAACAGAAATTTATTATGTCGCAGTTCTGGAGACACACAGTGTGAAACCATAGGGATGAAAGAACTGTTTCCTTTACCCACTTAGATTGAGTGCCTGGGGCCCCGAAAATTAAACTGAGGAAAGAGATATTAACAGCCAAGCTATTCTTCCGGATTTTGAACCACCAACATGGATACAGGGCCAGTCCATTCCTCCGCTCCACCCTTCCTAACAGTCTGCATGTGGATTCTTCTGTATATCCTTAGTTCTGGGACTTCTGTTCAGCGAGACTTCAGGTGATTCTCAGTAATAGCTGTTCTTTAGTTGTAATTTTGAGGTGGTCAGGGGGGGGGAGGGGAGAACAGGGTTTACCTATTCCAGCATTCTGGGACCAGAATCCCACTATGAATGATTTTTAAAGCCATTGATTGGTCCAAGTGAAATTACTTCCCAGAAATATTGGACCATTTTGGATTCCTATCAGTGGGGCATGAGCCTATTGATCTCACCTCCGGTGTTTTTCACAATTAAAAAATATATTCTGTTTCTCCTTTTAAAGCTTGTGCTTTGAAATTGCTTTTTAATATGAAACATTCGAGCTCACAAATAAACGGCAGTGAAAATAAATGAGGATTAAAATGAGCAATGAAGCATAAAATAGATGAATACATATTAAAATTCAAAACCTAGGCCTCTGGTGTGGAAAAAACAGCTGTAATAAATTAAAAGAAAACCTATAGGTGGTAGATTTGTCTTGTAATTTTTTTTTCCAATTTAAGTGCTGGCTGGTTGTTCATTTGTTGCCAGGATGGGAAGAAGAAATGTGAACTTTCATGTTAGAAGGTTATGAGAATCTTGCATGTCTGTGTATTTGTATGGGGTTCTGTTGGATTATTCTGAATATTTAGCTTTGAAAATAGTCAAACAACTGATCACTTGCTGGGCCGTAGCTGGACATGCTGCACATCAAATAGAGGGCAGACTGGGGCACTGGCACAAGGGCTGGCCCCTGGCAAACCCAGCTTTTTTCTGTCTGAACTGCTCCCTCTGGAATATGCTGTGAGTCGTGGGAAGAAGTAAGAGTTTCAGGAAGTGACAGGTTCTGGGATTAGTCACTGTTCTTGTTTAATAATTGCACAGCAGCAGACCCCAACAGTTCAGACCAGACCAGACATGAAACCTCCTATCCGGCTGGGAACCAAGTTGGAGGCTTGGCCAATTCAAATAGTCTCTATTTACCCTTACCCCATTTATCTTGGGTTCCAAAATTTTTGTCGCATTTCAGAAAGTGGAAGTGTGAACTCCCCTACTGCTGGGCATTAGCTGGTGCTTGAGCCAGGAGGTAGGCCCTTTCCAGGATGAGAGGGCCTCATAGGCACCATGTCCAGGAGAGAGTAAGTTTATGGATTAGCCTTTCCACTGGCTTTGACAAAGCATCTGCACAATTGTACACTTACCATGAAGATCAGGGTGATTGGAATGGCCCGCATGATTATGAAGGCTGAGAAGTCCCACAGTCTGTCATCTGCAAACTGGAGACCTGGGAAAGCAGGCAACATAACTCAGTCCAAGTCTGAAGGCCTGAGAACCAGGGGAGCTGATGGTGTAAATCCTAGTCCAAGAGCAAGAGAAGTAGAGATGACATGTCCCAGCTCAATCAATGAGACATGATAAAAGAGTGAATTCATCTTTCTTACGCCTTTTTTTTCTATGGACTGGATGGACTGGATCTTGCTATCCACCCTGAGGAGGGAAATCTACTCTATGGAGTCTACCAATTCACCTGCTAATCTTACCTGACACACCCAGCAATAATGTTGAACCAGGGCACCCATGGCCCAGTTGGACTGACACACTAAATTAACCATGACAGTGATCTCAGGAGGCTACTTTAGAGATTAAGAAGAGAAGTCTCCTTTTGTGTCCCAGTGAAGCAGAGGCCACATAGCCTGCAAGACTGAACACAATTTCTAAATAACCCGAGCCGCCTTGTCCCTGCAGAACCCCTAACATCTGAGTTCACATTTGAAGTAACATCAACCAGGAAGCAGGGAAGGCAGACTCTCAGAGTGTCAGGAAGTTCATAGGAATACACAGTCAGTTGCACACTGGGAGCAGAGTTCCATAGTCCTTTCATTGCCTCGAGAACTTTCTGCTACGTCTACAATTGCCGTGAAGTGTGGCTAGTGCAAATGAGCAACTGAATTTTTTATTTTATTCTATTCTAATAAATTTTATTATTTTTTAAAATTACTTTATTGTTGTTCAATTACAGTTGTCTTCATTTTCTCCCCACCCTTCCTCCCACCCCAGCCAAACCCACTTCCCTCCCTTGCTTCCACCCTCCCCCGGGTTTTGCCCATGTGTCCTTTATAGTAGTTCCTGAAAACCCTTCTCCCCACTGTCCCCTCTGGTTATTGTTAGATTGTTCTTAACTTCCATGACTCTAGTTATATTTTATTTCCTTTTTTCTTCTATTTATTATGTTCCAGTTAAAGGTGAGATCATATGGTATTTGTCCCTCACCGCCTGGCTTATTTCACTTAGCATAATGCTCTCCAGTTCCATCCATGCTGTTGCAAAGGGTATAAGCTCCTTTCTCTCTGCTGCGTAGAATTCCATTGTGTAAATGTACCACAGTTTTTGATCCACTCATTTGCTGATGGGCACTTAGGTTGCTTCCAGTAC
Organism: Desmodus rotundus; assembly: GCF_022682495.2. Classification (NCBI taxonomy): domain Eukaryota; kingdom Metazoa; phylum Chordata; class Mammalia; order Chiroptera; family Phyllostomidae; genus Desmodus; species Desmodus rotundus. Next base: position 136,753,990 of record NC_071390.1, read on the forward strand.
TTGGCTATTGTAAATTGTGCTGCTATGAACATTGGGGTGCACAGGTTCTTTTGGATTTGTGTTTCAGGGTTCTTAGCATATAATCCCAGCAGCGGAATTGCTGGGTCAAAGGGCAGTTCCATTTTTAGTTTTGTGAGGAAATTCCATACTGTTTTCCACAGTAGCCTCACCAGTCTGCATTCCCACCAACAGTGCACTAGGGTTCCCTTTTCTCCGCATCCTCTCCAACATTTGTTTGTGGATTTGTTTATGATGGCCATTCTGACCGGTGTGAGGTGGTACCTCATTGTGGTTTTAATTTGCATCTCTCTGATGGCTAGTGATGCTGAGCATCTTTTTATATGTCTCTGGGCCCTCTGTATGTCTTCCTTGGAGAAGTGTCTGTTCAAGTCCTTTGCCCATTTTCAATTGGGTTGTTTGTCTTCCTAGAGTGGAGTCGTGTGAGTTCTTTATATATTTTGGAGATCAGGCCCTTGTCTGAGGTATCATTGGCAAATATATTTTCCTATATAGTTGGTTCTCTTTTTATTTTAATGCTGTTTTCTTTAGCCATACAGAAGCTTTTCAATTTGATGAGGTCCCATTTGTTTATTCTTTCCTTTATGTCCCTTGCTTTCATAGACGTGTCTGTGAGGATGTTGCTGCATGGAATGTCTGAGATTTTCCTGCCAATGTTTTCCTCTAGGACTTTTATGGTGTTACAACTTATATTTAAGTCTTTCATCCACCTTGAATTTATTTTTGTGCATGGTGTAAGTTGGTGATCAAGTTTCATTTTTTTGCATGTAGCTGTCCAGATCTCCCAACACCATTTGTTGAAGAGGCTATTTTTGTCCATTTTATGCTTCTTCCCCCTTTGTCAAATATTAATTGACTGTAAAGACTTGGGTTTACTTCTGGGCTCTCTGTTCTGCTCCATTGGTCTATGTGCCTGTTTTTATGCCAGTACCAGGCTGCTTTGATTACTGTGGCCTTGTAATGCAATTTGATATCAGGTATTGTGATCCCTCCTGCTTTGTTCTTCTTTCTCAAAATTGCTGCAGCTATTCAGGGTTGTTTATGGTTCCATATAAATTTCTGAAATGTTTGTTCTGTATCTGTGAAACATGTCATTGATACTTTAATAGGGATTGCATTGAATCTATAAATAGTTTTGGGTAGTATGGCCATTTTGATGATGTTAATTCTTCCAATCCATGAGCATGATACATGCTTCCATTTATTTGTGTCTTCCTTAATTTCTTTCTTCAGTGTTGTATAGTTTTCTGAGTACAGGTCTTTTAGCTCTTTGGTTAGGTTTATTCCTAGGTACTTTATTTTTCTTGTTGCTATATCAAATGGGATTTTTTTCCTGATTTCTGTTTCTGATGTTTCATTGTTGATGTATTCTAATGAATTTTAATTTAAATGGTCACCGGTGGCTCTTGCCTGCTTCCCTGGGTAGCACAGAGGTTACAAGCAATAAAAAGCTGTTTAGTTTTATAGATAACAATGTCGAAAGCCCAAATCCTATTTTAGACAAACTTTTGATTTATAAAAAGTGTTGTAGCCATTTACAAAAAAAGAAGGCTGAGTGAGCAGAGCTTTGGTAAATTGAGGCAGAGACACAGAGCTGAGAGTGGAGAGACTGGGTTTGTGTCCCTCTTTGTGCTTTGCGAGAGAGTTTATTCCTTTCCTTCCTGGTTAGAGTGGTTATTTTGGCAGTTCAGTGTTTTCCTGGTCAATAGGCTTATTTTCACACAGCTGGGTCATCTCAGGCAGGAGAACTCCCTGCTTAATCTTCTCCATTTCTCCCTGCTCACTCCAGCTGCACAGATGTGAGTGTGACACTGCCATCCTTCTCTCTGGGCACTGATCAAGTATGACAGCCTCTATGAGGTGCCCACACAGAAAAATAAGCAGAACACAACTTAATGAAGATAAAAGGGGACCCCACAAAAGGAACCTAGCAGCCCAAGTGTCGCCTATCTTTCAAGTTTCTTGGTGAAGTGTGTCCTGGTCGACTCACTTTACAGTTCTGAGAAAAAAAGATTTAACCCTGACTATAGCAGCTCACTCTGTGCAAGATAAATTTATTGAGTCTGTTGTGAGTTTCCACTCTTACTTAAAGCCTTATCATCCTAATTAATAGTTATTTATGGATGATATAGTGATATCTTAAAGCAAGTCACCCTTTTGTCTTTTTAGCACTTTTTCAAACAAAGGTACCTGGTTAAATAAGAAAGTTGAATAGTCAAAGTAAAACACTAGCTGTCCCATTGCCTGAAAGAGACCCCTTTCATCCACTTCTACTACCGATTAATGGAGAAACAAAATAAATGGAAAATTGCAAGGATTTCTAATATGATGGAACAGAGCCAAAGATGACAAGATGACAAACAAGGCAGGTGATATCCGTGGGAAGCACTTACTGATTCAATAACCAAGTAATTAAAGACTATAGGACAATAGGAGTAAATTTAGAAGAGTGAATATCTGTTATGTTCACTACAGAGAGACAAAAGCCACTTGGCATTGTTACTGTGTATTAACTAACATCACCGCTGACTTTGCAGGATCTAGATGCTGTCCAGAATCTACAGTTATCTAAGTCAGATGTTCATTGGATGGCCCCTATTGTGCATGTGACTTTGTATAAACATTCTCCATTGACTACAGAAAGATGACTTGTGTAATAATTAGGCTCATTTTAGAAGAGCCTGTCCCTAACAAATTTTGAGGTGGAAGATGAGAAAATAATGATATCAGTGATCAATTTCTTCACTTCAATTCTCTTCATTCCAGAGCCCCTTTACTGTGCCTTCCGCATTCAAGGTGCATCACCACCTTTTGTTTCCTGACCAGTGCCAGGCTTGGGCACAGACAGGAAGGCTTCTCTTTGGTTGCACACTACTGCCACCACTGCCTTGTACAGCACTGACTTGGTTTCCAAAATCTAATAGTTTTATGTGGTTTTCAACAACATGAAGGTCCTCCTATTCAGAATGGTTTGTGTGAGGTGTCAGGAAGCAGCCCTGTTGCAATGAAGCCACTTGCCACCTGTGTGCAGAGAATCACAGCTGTGGGTAATCACTGACCAGGGGAAACCCAGATTCTTGCTTCTCAGAGTGGGGAGTCTTGCAGGGCGTCTTTGGGAACAGCTGAAGGGATGAGCAGCAGCTTCCAGGGTTTGATGAGGAGATTCTCTCCTCCCAGACCACACTTTTTGCAGAGGGTTATGACAAATAAATTATGTGGTAGCAGAAACTAAGGGGAATTGAAGGGGAATACTGCATTAGTCTAACTCGAACATGGCATGTCATCTTCTGAAACACCCATGGGATTTCCCCCCCCTAAAGTAACCCTGAAACAACACTCATAATTCTTTGCCTTCCCCACGGAAGTAAAATCCACTTTTCAGTAACTGTATCAGTGAGGGTCCAGTTAGGAGATGGAACCCACGGCAGTTAGTGCAACAGGGAGAATTTGACATAAAGATTTGTTGTTAACTGGGGAATGCTGAAGGCAAAGAAAGGAAACCAAGATCCTTTCAGACCCTTGGGAAGCCGTTACCACTCCCAATGCTGGGAACCAAGGGAGAAGATTGGGATTACTGTGATTGAGAAATTTGGAGGAAGAGCCGCTTGGAGCAGAAAGTCAGTCCTCCGGTGGGGAGGAGGCGCTATAGTGGTGAGGCTGTGAGCTGGGAGGAGGGAGTCTATGGGGCTTCATCCTCAGCTTTAGAAGTGGTTACTGACGCCTCTGGGGTTGTTATCATCAGGCTGGTGCCAGTATTGGAAAACTGCAAACGATCCAGCTGCCACTGAAACGTAGGTAGGTAGAAACGTAGGGCAGGTAGAACCAGCCAGACCACGGTGATGGAGACAAGCAGAAATGAGCCCCTCTCCCCATGCAGCTTGGTGAGCTCCCTCCAGCGCCCTCTATGGGCAGAGCCTAAAACAGACGCAGAGGCCAACGTGACCTGTAAACCAGCCCAGGCATCAGAAAGGTCTGGAAGGGTGGATTTAAAACTGAGAAACAGTACATTAATTACTGGCACAGAGGGTCATACAGATTTTATTGAGGGTTCTGTAGAGAAATCTGAAAGGCAATATGCATTGCCTTTCCCCCTTCCCCCTAAAATAAATCAAGACTTACGCCCCCCATCAAGTCTCTCTTCCTCTTGTCTCTTCTCTCTACACACTTCTATAGCTGTCTTCTGTTTTTAAAATGAACCCAGTTAACTGCTCCAACGTTGCATCCCTGCACCATCATCCTGCCAATAAACATGATCAGTCTCTTTTTTTAGAAGATAGAGGAAGTCTATATGTTTTTCTGTCTAAAATAGTATCTTTTCTTCACATCAGGGTAAGATAAAAAGGATTAAAAATTAAGATTGAAATGAATTATAATGAGATAAGGAAAAATTAAAAGAAACAAGAATACAAAAATGTTTAAAGTAGATGAAACAGTGAAAAAGCAAGACAGAGACAAATACTGTATGGTATAACTTGTCTGTGGACTTTTCTTAAAAGTCAAACTCAGAGGGAGGCAGGGAGTAGAAAAGCCATTGCTACGGGGTCAGGGGTGAAATAGGGAGAGGTTAGTAAAAGGGTAACAGGGTGCAGCCAAGGGGGCCCCAAATAGGGATTTGTAATGGGGTCCAGAACTCAGGGTGGTTAGTAAATATTAGAGAAAAAAAAGTATAGGATGTCCTCACCCCCACCAGTCTGAGCTGGGGGATGGGACACATGGAGCATGGCCATTCAGAGCTGTTTTGTACAGCAACAGCTTTGCAGCTAACCTCTGGCATGGTCATTTAACATATCTATAACCTTTAACTGGTTTCATAGATATGTTAAATACCTGTGGCCATGCTTTGAGCCAGGGGAATGGGAGTGACTTCAACCCAGGATGTAACTGGGAAGCAACTCCCTGTGGTTACAGCACCTGCATGAGAGCTTGGAGAAGATTGGCTCCACTCCATGGGGCCTTCCCTGCCCAGACTTACTATGGCAGCCCAGTAAAGCTAGAAGAATAGGGAATGCTGGCAGGTGTAACTGATTGTAGGAGGAGTCCAAAATGGGACTGCAGAGGAAGACTGGTGCCGGGATTTAAACCCAGGCTCAGCAGCCATACCAGGGAGGATCCTGTGGCTTGGTTGGGACCATGTGGCTTTGGGGTGCTCCCCTTTTGTTACGTGAGGCAGCAGAAGAGACTTTGTCAGGAAGAAAAGGGGTGAAAGGACTCTTGCTGGTGGGCCATAAGAAGGTGCCACATGGCTCTGGATTAACTGGAGATTGGGCAACGACACAGCAGGTGGTGCTGGAATCAAGGGGCTGCCTGAACCACGGACTTCTACTTCTTTTCCTGAGATACGGTACCCCAGACTGGGCAAAGGGGAGAAGGAAGGACTGTGGGCGTTTGTGGGTATTCTAAAGAACTTTAGTATTTTAATGAAGACATTAAGTCATTACTCTAAGTCTGTATAACTTTTAAATAAATAATTCCTTTCCTTTTCACCAATCTCTGGTGTTGAGAGACGCCTTTCCTCTGGTGGTGGGCAAAGCGAACCTAGTAGGTTGGGGGGAACCCCCCAGAGGAAAAGGGAGGTCCTTTTGGTAATAGTATATCGTACACTCCCTCCTCCGGGTCTGTTCTATAACAAGGGTACAAACTTTCAGCTATAAGATGAATAAGGTCTGAGGATCTAATGGATAACATGGTGACTAGAGTTGATTATATTGTCTGATAGAAATTTGCTAAGAATATAACTTAAATGTTGTCACAAGAAATTAATTAATTAAATAAAATAAGAAAATTAAAAATCTAGTGCATAAAGGGTAAGTGAAATAAAAGAGAATTAAAACAATAGGTAACAAACAAGATGAAAATTTTAAAAATGAAACTTAACATGAGAATAACATCAACAAATAAACTTTAAAATAAAACTCGACAAGTGGAATTTAAACTCTTTTTTTTGTGCCTGGACCAGTGTGACTTGGTTGGGCATAGTCCTGAAAAGATACCCATTGGTTTGATTCCCAGTCTGGACACAGGCCTGGGTTTCCGTGTCAGGGGTGGGGGGAGGAGGTGCAAATGAGAGAAAACTGATCTATATTTCTCTCTTCCTCCTAAAAATGAATTAAACAAAGGTTTTTTAAAACTCTTTTTTAGATAAGAGAGAGAAATTAATTTTAAGTTAATTTTAAGAGAAGAAAAAAACAGGAAAGAGAAGATAGAAACAACGAGGTTAAATGTAATAGAAAATAATAGCTCCCATTTACTAAGCATTTAGAGGATGAACGACAGGCACTGTGCTAAGCCCTTTGAATGTATTGTTTCATTTAAATTGCACAGCCTCACTAGGCAAGTACTGTTAAGTCCCCGTACTTCATATATTGGAAGATTGAAACTTAAGAATATTCTCACAGCTCATAAAATTATCGAGTTGGAATTTAAATTCAGCTAGACCTATCTAGATACAGAGCCCAAGTTTTGAGGAGCAGTAGAATGAGAGAAAAACAAATTAATCAGTACATATAATGTAACGAGATAGCAAAGAATGCTGAATTACTGATTTATTCACCATTGTGATAAGATAAAATCAGGGCAAAATCAGAAAAGAGGATAAGGGGGAAATGGGAGGAAACAAAATTACAAAAATCAAGGATCTGGGAAAATAATAAAGTCCCCTGTGAATCTGGCTTGCTTCACCTGGTCCTCACCTTCCCTGTTGGACAGTCCTCTATTCACTCAGAGCCTGGTGTGTCTCCTCTGCACTCTGCCTTAAGCTTAATGAGATGACCTGGGCCCTTCCTCAGGCCTTGCCTTTATCTTGCCTGACAAAGAGGCCTCCCTAAGCAGCCTTGGCCCATCAGAGGCCCTGCATGGCCTGCCTGCTTTGACTTGTCATGTCTCACAGCCTCATAACAATTGCCTGGCACTTGCCACAACATCCCAGGCCTCACCAGCTAGTAGGTCCAAATGAGGTCATCTGACCTTTATACCTTCATCTCCCTCACCCTGAGACTCTATGCTCAAACAAGAAATCTAGTCCTTGCAGAGATCTCTGGGAATTTCAAAGAAAAGATCTGTGTCCAAGCAGTCTCTCCCCTCTGGTATCTGTTGCTTCGAGTTGAGTCCCCATCTCAACTCTTAGGCTTTGGGAATGTATTTTCAAAGTCTGGGAATTCCAGAAACTATTCAGGCATATTTCCTAATAGGGTGTGCTTTGCTGGGCTGAGGCGATTGTTGAGAAGCTACCGAACTGGCCTGGTCCACCTTGTAGGCTCTGCCTCACCAAAGAGCAGAGTCTACAGGAAATAGTTCCGAGCTGGCCTGACACGTGGTGGGTACTGAATAAGGACTTTTCTGTCTCTTCAGAATACGTGGGGGTATTAGTTTCTCAAGGCTTATGTACACGATGTGCCCATTTTCTAGGGTCAGTAAGCTATAGACACTCAGGCATTAGCAGGATGTTGGCATTTTAGTCACCAATGTTTACATGTATGTTTGCATATGTTACAAATAACTTCAGAGCAATATAATGGTATCCAGTGATGATGATGATGACGATATAAGCCTTGTCATAACTACAGTAACTATAAATTCTATTTGCCCTGAATAATTTTGGTTTTTGTCTTTTCCTCCAACATTTTTGTAGTGTTTCCTTTCACTCTTAAAAGCTATCATAATACAATAGTCAAAAAACAAAACAACAGAAACAAGCAAACCAAAACAAAATCCCACCATAGCCATGACACAATAAGGAGTCCCAATTTGTCAACTGTATAAAATATGAAATTCCTTGTCAGGTTAAGGAATTGAACAAGTGAGCTTCTGGGTTGAGCTATTGATCACAGCCTTGTTGTAGCGCCATCTGGTGGCAGCTTTCTGAGCCAACCGGAGTATCCATAGGGACCGTTCTGGGTGTTGTTACTTCCTGGCTGAGACTTTAAGGACAGTAGCACCATTGTGAGATTCTCCCAGGTAGCTGGTTTCCAGTTCACGGAGATCAGGCTGACAAACTAGAGGGATTGAATGGACGCATCCTGTACAGGGTTGTCTGTCTTCTCCTGACAGCTCTTCACCTCCCTTTGACATCATCCCTCCTCAAGTTCTTTGTCCACCCTATTTAGAGAACTGGGGTTGGACACAGAGGATGGGGGCAAATCATTTCTATTGAGTTCAATATTAGAATACAAGTTTTGCAGTTAGCATTGGTAATCACAATAATAGTTAACATTTACTGAGAGATTTCTATGGGCCAGCACTTAAGAAGGCATTACTAATAAAACACCAAAAAAACATAAGTGGAACTACCCTCCCACTGAGGTCAATGTCTCTCGATAACTGCCATATGTCAGAAATGGTATTTTGGTTTGTGCTTGAATTTTTTTCTTTTATAAAAATAGAACCTTCAGAATTTGATTTAAATTGAATTTTAGCCTTCAATTTGAGTGTTTAATGTTTTCCATGTATCCCAAACATATTTGATAATAGGTACATTTTAGTGTTTTACAACCTTTCTGGAGCTTCTGGAGCTTAAGCTATTGGATCCATGGCTGAAGGTCAGCCTGCTGAGAGACTCTGGGTCAATCCTTGGAGGATGGGTCAGGTTTGAGTAGATCAAGGTTGGTAGATTCATCGCTGGTCCCCCTCAGCCCTGGATAGTCCAGGTTTCTACTAATGAGATTCCTGCCACATTTCCTTGTGATTGTGCGTGTGTGTGTGCGTGTGTGTTGTGTGTGAGTGTGTGTGGTTTGGAGTTATGCTGGAGCATTTTAACATGGGAATCAGAATATGTTTTTGCAGTTCCTGGCCATTTTAACTGACTTCCTTTCCCTGGGAAAATCTTTGTTAAATCTCTGATTCTGCTGATCTTTTGGAAAAAGACACAATAGCTGATTTCTACATATACTGATTGAAAATTTTTCACTGTTGTGAAGAAGTAAGAAACACTTAGTTTGATTCTTAGTTTGTATATGTTCCTTGTGGGCACAATAATGACAGAGAGTACAATGGCCACCTTCCTTTGTGTAACCTTTCCCGGGCTGTACACATGCTGAAGGCTTTGGCAGATCTCACCCAAGGAGTTGCTACTATGAATTTCATAATGGGATACACTCTCAGAAAAGGAGATGCTTTCATGCTGGTCTTTTCGGTTATGAATATTACTGCCTCGTTCCTGGCAATCATGTAAGAAATTAATTGGATCCAGCTTGACTCCTCCTGTAGCAGGGGACACCTGGAGATCTTGCCGCAAGAAGAGTCAGACTTGATGTTCAAAACTGAGCAAGTTTATTTATTATCTGAGTAGAGAATTGAATAAATGGGGAACCTTAGGGAAATAATTTTTACAGACAGTTTTCAGTTTATAACTGCAGCCCTGAGTCTCTCTGCTATTTCCTGATGGCAACTGAGTTTTTATGCAAGGAAGCACAGGAGAGATGGTTTATTTTTGTGAGAAAGATTTACTAGCTCATGCAGATATACTCCTCTTCAAGGTATGTTTTTCTTTTTAAATTTCACTGAAATCCTGGGCCAGATTTTGGAGATTTGGTTTTTAGTTCCTGCTCCATTTCTAATTTACTGTAATATAATAGGCAATATCCTTAACCTCTCTGGGCATTTCCAGTCAGGCAAAAATAAGAATTAGGACATCCAGCCTTCATAAAAAGAAATGTCAAGGGAGTAGGGTAGATTATTTTTGATGTTATAGAAGAAAGAACAGATACTGTTAATAATAATTCTCATGTTCTATTTATATTTGCCTTAAGAATAAGATTCACCATTTAATTTTTAAGGAATGAAAGGAAAATGAAAGAGAGCAAAGAGAGATTGTTTAATGCCTTGATCAACCTTATGTGAAGTGGGAACTTTCCTCTCCAAAACCAGGGTGTGCATCACAATGTCCGTCTAACAGCATCTGCAAAGTCAGGTGCGGGGCTTTTCAGATGACATTTGAAATGTAAACGTTGGGCTGGCCAAAAAACCCATTGTGTTTGTTCTGTACGATGGCTCTAGTGGAGCTTAGTTGTCTTTAACTTCATTCGAAACAATTTTGTTAGATTATATTGTGACAGCTGTCATATCAGCACATGTTTTAAAAAAACATCAAAATTGGTGAATTTTTGGGCAGCCATTTTAATATTGAACTTGGGAGAAGATATGCAACATTTTTGGCATATTATGCTTTATTATTTCAAGAAAGGTAAATGTGATCTCACCTTTAACTAGAACATAATCAACAGAAGAAAAAAGCAAACAAAATATAACCAGAGACATTAAAGTTAAGAACAATCTAACAATAGCCAGGGGGGAGTGGGGAGGGGACAGTGAGGAGAGGGGATTACAGGAACTACTATAAGGGACACAAGGACAAAATCAAGGGGGAGAGTGGAGGTGGGGGAGGGAGGGGGAGAAAAGGCATACAACTGTAATTGAATAACAATAAAAATTTTTTTAAAAAGAGAGGTAAAACACAAGTGTAATGCAAAAAAAGATTTGTGCAGTGTATGTAGAAGGTGCTGTGACTGATTGAATGTGTCAAAGTGGCTTGCAAAGTTTCTTGGTACTATTGACATTTTGGCCAAATAATTCTTTGGGGCTGTCTTATGCACTGGAAGATGGTGAGCAGCATCCCTGGCCTCTACCCACTGGAAGCCAATAGCGGGAGATAGCCGACATACTCAGAATATCCAACTCAATAAAGTTACTGGTGAAAATGAAAAAAATGTGTTTTTTATTTCATGGAAAAAGATAAGCGAACTTTTTGGCCAACCCAATAGAACAATATTTTTTTTACAACAAGAAGAAAAGCTTTTGCATTTTATTTAAGGAGATGAGTGAGAGGGGATCATGAATTATGAGATACCATAAGTTTCATCCTCTCCACTTCTCAGAAATGTAAAGTTCCTGATGGTAAGAACATCTTGTTTCCACCAGCACCTGGCAATGCCTGGCCTAGTGCTGTGAGGCGGGATCCGTGTGTATGAGGAGTGAATGAAGGAGTGTGCGGGTGGACGAGTTAACGAAGAACAAGTGAGTGTTCTGGCATCGGCTCAGTGGCTTGTTGACCTTTTTTTGTTTTGTTGCTGCTTATGTTATAGAAGTTCATTGTAGAAAATTTGGAAAATAAAGTATAAAAATGAACAGAATCACAGAGGACTTCATTGTAAATATTTCCCTGTTTTTGTAGCGATTGTAGCGATTGTAGCGATTTCCCTGTTTTTCTGACACGTGTACATGTAGACATGTGCACACACACACACGGATGTGTGTGTGTAAGTCCCTAACATCAAGTTTTATAACTTGACACCATGATATAAATGTAGTTGCAATTAACCCTTTTTCCAATTAATACTGTGTTCTGATATTTTCTCAAATAAACCATTGTTTAAAATTTGATTCAATGTACCTTCATATAATTATTTTTTTCTTGCAGATTTTAGAGTTTTTACAGTGCAAATAATTCTCTAATGATTTCCTCTCTATAAATAGTTAACGCCATCTTAGATTACTTCCTCAGGATAATTTATAGATCTAGAAGGGAAGGCATTCTTCAAGCTCTTGATGCGCTTTGCCATGTATTCACGGACCTCTTGTGTTTCTCCTTTTCCTCACCGAGTCATCCGCGCACAGGTGCCCATTTTATTGGGGAAGATGAGGCTTGTTTCTCCTGTCGGGAAGCACACACTTCCACTTCCCTCGCCACTCACCTGTTGGGGGAGAGGAGTGGGCAGTGAGAATTCCTGGGTTCTGAGTACTTTCCAGCTTAAATCCAGATGTTGGTTCAGCTATTGTAGAACACAATTTGGCAGTTCCTCAAAAGTTAAACACAGAATTACCATATACTCAGCAGTTCCACTCCTGGGTATCTACCCAAAAGAATGAAAACTGATGTTCACATAAATTCATGTGTACTCATATTCACTGCAGCACTATTCACAAGGGGCAAAAGGTGAAAACAACCCAAATGTCCATCAACTGTTGACTGGATAAACGAATTTGGTATATCCACATAATGGATATTATTCAATCATAAAAAAGGATAAAGTTCTGATGCATGCTATGACAGATGGTAAACCTCAAAAACATTATTCTAAGTGTAAGAAGCCAGATAAATATGGGTCACAGATTATATGATTACATCGATATGAAGTGCCAGAGTAGGTGAATCTAGAGAGAAAGCAGATTGATGGTTGCCAGGGTCTGGGGAGAGGGAGGAGTGGGGAGCAAGTGTTTAATAGGAACACCATTTCCTTTTTTAAAAAAATGGTTAGAAATCCCATATTTATTTATGTCTAAACATAAAGGAGAAGGAGCTAATAAGCACTAACGAGGTCACAACTGTTAACTTAGCATTCTGTGTTTCCCACGACTTATTATTCATTATTAGATTTTTTATTTGAGATGTAATTAACACAAAACATTATATTAGTTTCACATGTACAATATAATGATTCAATATTTGTATATACTGTGAAATGATCACAGTAACTTTGGTTAACATCCATCACTACATGAAGTTGAAAATTTTTTGTCTTGTGATTAGAACTTTTAAGGTCTACTCTCTTAGCGACTTTCAAATACACAATGCAGTATTGTTAACTACAGTCACCACGCTGTACATCACATCCCCAGGATTTATTTCTCTTGTAACTGGAAGTTTCTACCTTTTGCCTTGCGACCCCCTTTACCCATTTTGCCCACACCCCTGTCCCCTGCCTCTAGCAACCACCAATCTGTTTTCTGTATCTATAAGCTTTGTGTGTGGGTGTTTAGATTCCTCATATAAGTGAGATTGTATGGGTTTGTCTTTCTCCGACCTATTTCACTTAACATAATGCCCTCGAAGTCCATCCATGTTGTCTCAAATGGCAAGATTTTATTCTTTTTGTGGCTTAATAATATTCTGTTGCATATGGGCATTGCATGTATGCACTACATTTGAGTTATCCACTCATCCATTGATGGACACTTTGGTTGTTTCCGCGTCCTGGCGACTGTACATAATGCTGCAATAAACATGAGAGTACATCTATCTTTTTGAGTTTGTGGGGTTTCTTTTGATAAATAACCAAAAGTGGAGTGGCTGGGTCATATGGTGGTTCTATTTTTAACTTCGTGAGGAAACTCCGTTACTGCTTTCCAAAGTGGCTGCTCCAACTTACAAGATCACCAAGAGTACACAAGGATCCCCTTTTCTCTATATCCTCACCAACACTGTCATGTCTAGTCCTATCGATAGCAGCCATTCTAAACAGTGTGAGGTGCTATCTCATTGTAGTTTTGATTTGCGTTTCCATGGTGATCAGTGACATCAAGTAACTTATCATGTACCTGTTGGCATCTGTATATCTTGTTTGGAAAAAATGTCTATTCAGCTCCTCTGTCCATTTTTAAATCAAATGTTTTGCTGGGGCTTTTGCCAGTGTTATTGAATTGCCATTTTCTTTTGAGGTGATGAATATATTTTGGAACTAGATAGTAGTGGTGGTTGTACAATATTTTGAATGTACTAAATGTCACTGAATATTCACCTCAATAAAAATAAAAGAATTACATCCTGGAAGTAATTATCTTCCCGTGAAAGTTCAGAGTCTTTAACAAACTCCCCCCCGCCCCCGCGCACGCACACACACACACACACACACGCATGCAGAGAGCAGGAGTCACCCCTGGGCACCAGCAGGCAGCAGAGCAGCTCACCTTACAGAGTGCACGGCGAAGGGCACGAACCTCCGTGGATTTTCACTTCCAGTTTGTGCCTTCACTAACATATGCAGCTAGTTATGGAAATCTGACTCACGGCAATTCTATTTTATTGTTTCTTTTTATTGTTGTTCAATTACAGTTACAACAATTCTATTTTTAAAAGTCTGATCTTCAAGGAATTAGAGAAAGAATGGGAATTTCCATAGTATTTGTATAAAGCTTCACAGATAAGATTTCAGATAAGCATGGGATAGGGGCTGGAGAAGATCAATGTTCACAACTTAACCAATTGATTAAAAAAAGCACAGACGTCTTAAAAAGGGACCATACATTTCCCTCAGCCTCACCAAACTGAGGGGTGTGCCAGTGGCTTACTAAGAGGAATCTCGAGTTCACAGTAGAACTTCATGGCATAGCAAACTACAAATACAGTAGCAATTTAACTATGTATACTACATCAGTATATCATCTCATATATGTATGTACACATAGATGTATATATACATGTATATGTAATTTTGAGTTTATTGCTAATGTACTAGGCTTATGCTAACTGATCCATTATTCATTCCATGATAGTTGGTTTTTTCCTATGAATCCACTGACCTTTATAAAGCCTCAGGTTTAAAGGATCCCTTTAATTATTGTTGAAGAGGCAAACTAGAAGCACGGAGAACTAAGTGACAATTTCTGACATGCAGTACGCCTATGCCATGGTGTCTAAAGAAGGATGATTCAGCTCTAGAAGCATTGTCTGCTTTTCTTGCCCTGTGTGGAGCAGTCCTGTGAGGTCACCCACTCTGTCTCTCCCTCTTTTATCTATGCCCTGCATCTCTAGATTCTCCCCGTTTTCGAACATCCAGTCCATGTGTCCAGGAAGCAATAAGGTCTTCCCCAATCTTTTCCCTGTTTAATGGGCCTCACCATTCCCAGAGTCCTCACAGCACTTCTGGTCTCTATTACATCATCCTGTATGATTGCACAGACCATCTTTTATTAAGTAAGAATGGTTTCTGGTCTCTTCTCAACCCAACAAATTTGTAAGCTTCTTGAAAACTCACCTGGGGCCAGTTCTGCATTTGTTCCTATGGTCTTTTATTCACTTCCCATGTTTATATTGCACATTTGGTATGTGATCAGGCACTGTGAGGATTATAAAGCTATTCACTATGATATTTTTGTTTCCTTGGAGTTTAGTTTCTGATTGATAAGACAAGGTCTTCAAACATGAAACAGTTTAGTAAAAGTTTCAACAAAAGCTCTGATTGCCTCCACAGCACAGTTCTCAGTGCAGGTTCTCAATCTCTTGGTACATTATTATTGATTGATTGATTGGTTGATATTGATTTCCTGATTAAGAAGGCAACAGCAAGGTAAAGTACAGGTCATTGGTTTGCAGATAGCCAAATGTGTTTAAAATCTCCTGAAGTAAGAGTGTGCTCTTCACCAGATCATGCTTGCCGGAAATTGTATTCAAACAAAAAACGAAATCAGCCATGGTTGGCCCAGAGTGGAATTTCTGAATATAGTATTTAACTTGACCTGGATGTTGACAAAGATAACAGCACAGTCCTTGATGTTGGAGTCAGCAAATACAGGCTGTTACTCTTTATTTTTCTTCTGTGGTATTACTCTCTGTGTAAATATATTTAGTTCACATTGCTATGTACACAGTCCTGACAACTGCAGCTTGTTGAGGGTGATTATAGATGTAATAGTGAATAAATAAATCATCTTCTAGAAGATTCCGGTGACCTCTGGAAGAAAAATTGACTCAAAAATGCTTTCAATGAATTTGTTATGTTTTTAAATTCATTAAGTAATGTAGAGGCGGAGATGTCAGTTCCTGGAAATTCACAGATAAAGGTCACACCTTGCTAATGCCACACGCAGTGATGCGCTTGAGCTTATTGTCTATTCTGTAGAGGGAGCAAAAAGACTTTTCTCTGGAGAGTTTTGAGAGGGGAAGAAAATAAATAACCCAAGAGGTCCTAAAACTCTCTTAAGGAAAGACGTTTGGAGGAGAAGTCTCTTACATAGGTTGGAAGCTTTGAAGTGACTGATGCTGGCTAAACAAAAGGAATGTGGAGTGGAGGAAGCTTACCATGCAGCAGAGTACTAACTTAGGTTTCTTTGCACAGAATTTGTACTTCCTGAGTATGTATTCAAATTTTTTTTACAATTTTTCTAAGCTAACAAGCTAATCAATTTCTTTTAGGATCTTTCGAATTAGATAAACAATGTATTTGTGAGTGAGTCTGTGGTGGGAAGGGAAGGTGTGTGTATACTTGTATCTAAAATGGTGGTGTGTAGAGTTAAGCAAAATCCTGTTAGCAATTCTCATAGAGGAACAGTGGAAATGACTTATTATTCCAGATCCAAAAGGGAGATTTTTATACATAGCCTGGAAAATCAGATCATTGAGATCCCCTTGAATGATAAAGGAATGATAGCTTCAGAGGTAAAGAATCATGAGGGAAATAGCTATGCACCTTTAGCTGGGACCCAGAAGTCTTGATTATTAGCAACTAAGGCTTAAAGCATGATCAGGTAAGACCCATGGGGATTAAGACCTGGTGATGTTTTAAGTAGGGATATGAAACATCTAACTAAGGTTAGTCTGATAGAAGTAGAAATAGGCATCCAATGAGAAAATGATTTTAATTATAGAATAAGGAGAAAATGTGAAGCAAGAATGAAGCAACATCTAGGAAATTTGTATATAAAGAGTTGCAATCACTCATAAGGAGATGGAGCATTTCTGGGGAGAAAAAAAAATCCGGCCAGTTGAGCTGAGAAATCCCATCTAAATATGAAAGCAGGGAATGTATTCTGGAGCTGGAAATATTCATCAATGTGTTAAATATCACACATTCTAAAAATATGAGATTGGTTTAAACAGCCCTATCGTTAAAGACTGATGATAGGAATTTTGCTTTTATGATGCCATAGCAATTCAGATGGTTCTTAAGTCTCCATAGCAACAGCCTGATGCTACTTTTTGTTCTTCTGTGTAGTCGCATGACGCCTGATGCACTGCATAGGACACAGAGCATCAGTTGCTTGTATTTCCTCATTAGTGACACAGAGACCAGAGTTACCATGGGGGACTTTCATTAGCAATGGTTCTGAGCCTTATAAACAAGAGCCATCTCATGCTAACCTTTCTTCTGTTAGTTGGCACTTATACTTGGGTGTCAACCTTTGCCTTGATGAGCCACCACTGTGTATCAACAATATTATTGTTTCATGAACTATGTGTCCAACTAGGTAAAGTTTCCTCAAGCAGATGACCCCCTCCTTCTTGTAACGCCCAGTTGTCTCGGAAGGTGCCACCAATATATGAATGGAAGTCACTACTATGAAACGTCTACCATTCTCTAAGATGAGCAACAGACTAATCTACTAGGGCAGGGCCATACTGTTTTGTCGTGAAATCTTAGACAAGTCTCTATAATGGTCTGTATCCCAGTTTTCCCATCTGTGTAAGAGGAGTGATGACTAAAGCCTTTTTCTTACTCAAAAGATAATGTCTTGCCCTGGCCAGTTGGCTCAGTTGGTTGGAGCATTGTCCCATACATCAAAAGGCTGCAGGTTCAATCCCCAGTCAGGTAACATACCTAGGTTCTGGGTTTGATCCCCAGTTAGGGTACATATGGGAGGCAAAGAATTGATGTTTCTCTCTCTCATTTCCTTTTTTTTCTAAAATCAATAGACATATCCTTTGATGAAGATTTAAAGAAGAGAAGATAATGTCTTAAACATTTAGACAGCTTTTGCCAGATGTGTTTTGAAGGTGATGTACACTTTGAGAGAACCCCAACGGCCTAACATTTACATGTGATGGGTATCAAGGTGCTATGTGGCTTAATCTAGAATCAGGGAAAACACCATGAATCTTACAAGCAAAGTAAAACACGTAGAAGTCTCTCCGGATTACTCACAAAATTTATAACACTTTTCTTACAGAGGCGGCCTCAAGTTCCCAACACTTTCACCATCATTCTCATTCATGAGTATCAGGGTGAGTTAAGATTCTTCTAAACTCACCTCAGTGTTGGCTGTTTTTCAGCAGAAATCAGAAGTTTATAAGCTCCAGTGCTAAGCAATGACACCAACATTTGTTATCTCGACTTGAAGTAATTTGCTCTTTCATATTATTTCTTCTTTACATGAGAGGACATTTATGAAAGAATAAATAATGTTACCTTCTATACAGAAGGTAGCCAGTAAATATTTGTTTTCCTCTTCCACCTAACCCTTTCTCCATCTAAAATTCTTGCATTTCTAGAATTTTGCTATCGGAGTTAAAATGTGAGCCAGTGACATAGGTCTGTTCGGAGCTAAGGACAACATTCTAATGATGCTACAGAATCATCCTCAGTTCAAGAGTATTGAATATTAAGTAGGAGTATTAAGCTCTTACTATGTACAGGATACTATACATGGTGCTTGAAATACAGAGTTATGAGAGTCTTCTTGAGGATAAAATGCAGTTGAAGGTTAACCTAAGCTAACTGTCAACTAGGCAGTATGGATAAGAAGTGAGCTGGGTTGCTAAGGAAAAGCTTCCTGAAGGAAAAGAAGTAGATGTGGACTTTGAAGAGAGCTATCATTTCTTGAACACTATTAAGTAATGGGCATTGGGTGCTTTGCCCGCTTTATCTCATTGATGAAGTGGGGGTTCTTGATAAGGGAATAAAAGTGGGAAGGTGGAAATGGTAGCCTATATGTGGGAATGACTGAATAAAGAGTTTGGCAGGAGAGAGGAGGTAAATAGGAAAAAAGATGGTAGATGATTCTGAAAGCCAAAATAAGGAGTTTGAACTTTATTTTCCTTAGTGAGGAGCAAGTATACAGATTTGAGTAGGGAAAGATGTATACCCAGTTATAAGATTTAAAAAAGAAACACTGGAGAAAGCAAACATGAGACCCCCCCCCCCCAAATGGCCCAGGCACTGGGTCATGGAACCTTGGCATAGGAGGAGAGGCAGAAAGCAAGAATGAGTATAAGGCTGACCAGAGGAATTATTACCATTGAAAGCAGCATTTGGAAAGTCTGGGGAGGGAGCTCATTTGGGAGAAAGAAGGTTAGAGTTGATTTTTGGATGTATAAAATTTGAGGGGACTACAAGTAGATGGAGATACCTTTCCTATAATGTGTCAGAGGTGGGAAATTTGCATTGTGGGGGCTACCCCTCACGTTCCTTGTGGGGAATTGGGAGGCCCACAGCTTTGTGGCCCGTAATGCTAATGGCACATTTTATGCTCTTTTCAGGGGCTAGCAGAGCTTGGCCAACGTTGGAAAACACCTCCTGCTTAGCCGTGTAATTCTAATTACTAGGGCAGAATTGGAACTGTTTTGTTTTGTTTTTTAATCTCCTAGTCAGTTCCCTAGAGTAATGTGAGCCATATATTTCCACTTTGTTCCATTTCTCTTTATTTTTCTTTTCATATCTTTCTTTTCTCCTGGCAAATTATGGACTCAAATAAAAACCAAATTCTATGAGTCCATTTCTAATCCAAAAATATGTCACCATTCAGCAAGTGTTTCTTGAGGGCCTTCTCTGTGACAGACTCATGTCCTCTCTTTAACTCCATCCACCATACCTGGCTGTCCTTCTCCCTACGTACTTCACAGGGTGAGTAAGGAAATGCATTGGATACAAGTCAGAGCAAATGTTCATGAAAAGATTTCAAGTCATTCCACCAGCATTTGTAAGGCTGGTCTAAATTAAATACCTTTATTTACAAAGAATATAAATACCTTTATTTACAAAGGTATGTTGGAGGAGAATTGGGAGGGCTGAGGACTAATGTAATTTTAGGAAAGCCAGTGAGCTTCCCTGATACTCAATTTACTCATCTGTAAAATGGGTAGATGGACTAATTGAAATAGATTTCAACTCTAATACCCTATGGGTTTCTGTAATGCAGTTAGGCTTATAATGCCTTTGAGAAGTAGCATCCTTGTATTTCTAGAACATGAGCTGTTTCTTATTGTAAATTATTCTTTAAGGGTATAACTTATGTCCCTTGAGTGGTTGAAGGACGCAGAGTCCTTTGGCTGAATTCCCTAGTCAAAAGTCTTGGGGCTCCACCCAACAGCTGCAGCCTCAGAGGCTGAATAACCCTCTCCTCTTTCAGGAAGATACAAATATAACTATGAGAGAATAAGACACACAGTCTATTCCTGTGGGTTACATGTGGGCAACATTGAGTAAAAGAGCAGCAGTGTCCCTACCATGTTTCCTTTACTCAACTACATGGGTCCCAGCCCACACCCCTCCCTAATCCATTGCTTTGTTCACCACAGGCTGTAGAGCTGATCCACTGGGCTTCCTCCTATCACTACTTTTGACCCAAAATGGTTCTGTTCTTGCTGCAATTTTGCCTGATGCTTTTTGAAGCTGTTTCTATGCCTATCTCTGCATCAGTACCATTGTTGTTGTACCCCACTCTATTGGGAACCTAGCCAGTGCTGCTTCTGCTGGCTCCAGCCCAGCTCAGTCCCACAGCTTCTGAGACTAGTCTGAATTACATTATCCTGTTGTTTGGGCTGGTACCAGGTTTCTCAACTGCCACCACCATCACACCCTTCTAAAACTGCTGAAGATGCCACTCTCTCATTCTCATATGGCTGCTGGAGATTCTCCACCATGATGGCCAACTCCCGATGCTACCACCAGTGTGATAGGTTATCTACTGCAGCTTCTTACCCATGAGGCACCCTCCTTTTCCATACATCGGACCTCTCTTTTCTTCTACCAAAATATGTATTTGACACTTTAGTAATATAGTTCTCTCGTTTGATCGACTTAGCCTAAGTCCTCAAGGGGTTAACTTGGATCACGAAAATGGCACAATGTGGCAGGTCTTGCCCAGGCTCTGGGGTCTGCTGTGATGTTCTGACCTTTAGCCCACCTCCTCACTTGGGGTAGAAAGTCTTTCCCCAAGAACACCCTGCAGGTGTTAGGGTTAAATCACATTTATCTTTTCTGGGGCTATCTAGGACTAAATGAAAATATAAAAATACCTTTATTTCTTCTAAATATTTTTAAATCCTTCTTCTAGGGTCTCCCAGGAAGCAAGAGCCTTATGCAAATGATGCTTTTCTGGCTTCTTGAAACAGCCGTGCAGACACGCAGTGGCTTTAGGCTATGCCATATTACACACATAATAGCAAAAGCAGGGTGAAAGATTGTTTCTGAGCTGTATGCCCAGGACAGACCTGTCCAGACACAATCTCTGGCAAAGGGTGATCAACATGTGCAACACCTTGGGTTGATTTCACAAAGAAAATTAAGCAAATCAAGGCCCAGTGCCTCAGATTCAAAGCATTCTTTTCTCCTGGCCTTTGTTTTCTTTCATTCCAATCTCTCTGGTTGTTTAACTGTCCAAACATATTCAGACATGAAAGGGAAACGCCCTAAACTATTTTTGTGGTCATGTTTGTTTATGCTCCACTGTGCCCAGAGTTGCATCCTGGCGATCCTTGCATGAGGACCAGTAAGGAAACCCAACACCTCCTTTTAAAAAAGAGAGAGAGAGACATGTCTTTATTTCCCAAACTTCTCTCCCTTCATTTCTGATGCATCGCCCATGTGCCACACATCTGGACTTCTCTGAACAAAGGCTTCAGGAGATGTATTTCACTGAGAGGGAAAAAGAAATAGTGTCTTGCCCAGCCTGGGCATGTGCTTCCACAAACATTCAGAGTGCCTGCCCCTCAGGAGGTGGGCATGGTGCCTACATAGAGAACTTCAATCTTTGCTGAGCAAATGAATTTACTAAAATTTGAAAGATAATACTTTTTTGCAGAAAACTAATAAGTAATTTTCCCATTTTACATTTAATACTATTGAAAGTTGGCTAAGAGAAGCTAGGTAAATAACCAAGATTATTCAACAAGGTAGGTATAGAAAACGTTCTATAAGAGCTTTGATGATTTGGTTTTAAAAGTTCTAATCCTGGCCCTGGCTGGGTAACTCAGTTGGTTTTAGCACCATGCATATACACCCAGGTTGCAAGTTCGAACCCCTGTCAGGGCATATATAATAATCAACCGATGAACACATAAATAAATATAGCAACAAATCAATGTTTTCTCTCTCACTCTAAAAAAAATCAATTAATAATAATAATAAAAAGGTCTAATCCCTTTCCACAGATCATGGCCAGGTAGCCATTCCATGACCATGCTTGGAAACTAGCAAAATTTTTAAAATAAAACCTTTTTTCCTGCAGCTGTGCTTCATATCTTATAATTTCTCTTGGTCATTATGATTGATTACATTATGTGTAAAGTCAATACTCTTTACCTTCAAAGTTGGGCTTCTCAGGTTCAGGCTGAGGTTCTGAATCAGAAAAGTCATGTTTTTTTTAAGAATTGAGGCAAAAATATTCTTTGGATCTGATCAAAATGCCAATGACTTTGTCACCATCAATACTGGTGCCTCTTCTTCTGTTTATGAAAAAGGCCAGTAGTTTCACTTTTAAGGCACATACTTAGATATCAAGGTTAAGGTACAGTTTGCAAAATAGGCTGTACTTCCTGGTTTGGGGATAAAAGATGCCCAATGATAACTAGCATTAATTTCATGTTTTTGACACAGTAAGGAATTGAATCAAGCAAATTAGTTTTCTTTGTGACTTAGGTCAAAACTGGCCAACAAAATTTAAGATGCAGGATTGACTCGAAAAACTCCTCAGAGCTATGAAAATAATGCATATTAAGGCAGAGTTAATGTTTGAAAGGTCACATTATAAATGTAATTTGATTAATTAGGTGGTCTCTCTACTATTAATTAAAGAGATCATCACACTTCATCTTGTAAAATTAAATAACTTAGAAGAATGAGAATTAATAATAGAAAAGAATTTCCTGCAGAATTTTAAATAAATTAACATGCAACTTTTCAGGAGAACACTGACATAAAGTAAACTATGCCTCATTTTATTTGTGCATGGAGTATAGCTTTTTTCAAACAAGGTGAAATATAAATTAAGTTTTAAATGTAAAAAGGTAACACTTGGGATCATATAGCCTGGAGATCATTTATCAGCACTCTGCTCACCTCAGTGGTCTTATCTTGCTCACCCGGCAACA
Source organism: Desmodus rotundus (assembly GCF_022682495.2). Lineage (NCBI taxonomy): Eukaryota > Metazoa > Chordata > Mammalia > Chiroptera > Phyllostomidae > Desmodus > Desmodus rotundus. The sequence goes on from NC_071390.1 coordinate 136,776,800, forward strand.
TGTTACTTGATTTTCTGCCTCCGTATTTCCTTTGCATGTGTCGACCTTTCTTCAGTCCCACTTGTCTCCAAGCCCAACTGCCATCTGGATGGACCTAAGCACCAACATAGTGACGTCCTCTCTGCAGCCTTAAAGCCACAAGAATAGTCCCCTTGATGACGTTTTAATCCACAGTCAGATGAATCCATACTTCCCCCGACCTTTGGTCCACTTTAGTTACCCAACCCTCTGTGCTAGTTCTCTGTCCGTATAATTCAGATTGTTTTTTGTTAAAGTGATTGTCATTACAATCTTGGAATTCTTCAAGAGCCATGATCAGTATTCTTTACCTAGGTAACCTTAGGGTCTGACGTATGTAGGTTCTTGCTATAGATTGAATGTTTATGCCCCCCCCCCAAACTCATGTGTTGAAACCTAATCCCCAACGTGATAGTGTTTGGAGGTGGGACCCTTTGGAAGTGATTAGGTCATGAGGATGCAGCTCTCATGAATGGGATAGGTGCCCTTATAAAAGGGACCCCAGAGAGATCCCTTCCCCTTTCCACCTTGCGAGGACACACGGAGAAGAAGACTGTCTATGAACCTGGAAGCAAGTCTTCTCAAGACACCAAAAGTGCCAGTGCCTTCACCTTGGACGTACAGTCTCTACACCTGTGAGAAGTAAATTTCCGCTGTTTATAAGTATTATATTTCTGTAATAGCAGCCTAAATGGACTAAGACATTTCTTAACACATATATGTGGAGTGCAGGACCCCTGCAGTGCCCCAGGGCCAAGCCTAGGTAAGCTCAGAGCTTAATGAAGCACTTTTCCAGTAGGAGATGGGGCAGCAGAGGCAGGACGGGGGGCAGAGTGGGGGGGGGGGCGGTGCGGCAGGGAAGGGTTCTTTCATACCCCCAGAATATGGAGAAAGAAGTTCTTGTTCTGTTTACACAGTTTGAGGATTCAAAGACTTCTCCAAAGCAGAAACTGCTCAGATTCCCATCTCTCTTGATCACTGTCATTTTCGTCCAGTCCAAGTCCAAGTCCAGGTTTTGATAAACAATTGCAGGCATCTTTAAAAGTGATTTGTCTAACCCTGGCCAGTGTGACTCAGTTAGTTGGAGCATACTTCCATAATGAAGGGTTGCAGGTTCAATTCCCGGTCAGGGCACAAACCTAGGTTGCTGGTTCAGTCCCCAGCCAGGCATGTACAATGCCAGGTCCAGGTGTGTTTGGGAGGCAATCAATCGATGCTTCTTTTTTGCATCGATGTTTTTCTCTCTCCCTTCCTCTCTCCCTTCCTCTCTCTCTAAAAGAAATGAAAAAATGTCCTCAGGTGAGGATTAAAGAAAAGTAGTGATTCGTCTAAGTCCTGACCTTCCTGAGCACTTTGAGAGAATTTTCAAGGAAAAAAGTTTCCCTGCATAATATCCTTCAGCACAACGCTTTATTTTGAAGTTTTGAAATAAGTGCCTCAGGAGAAACAGGAGACTAAAATGCAAGTGATTGCCCTTTTTTGTAGGTGGAGAGAATTAAAGGAGCTTCTAAGCTTCCCCCTCTGTGAGGATTAGAAGGAAGGAAAGTGCCAGCAGCTTCCTTTGTGCTTTCCACCAGGTGCCCCTTGCTCAGCTTTCTCCTTATCTGGGCTCCCAGAGGTCCTCTAAGCCAAGACTGGAGTAATGATCTGAGGTCCCGAGGCAACTGTGGGTTTCCACCCTCTTGACAAAAGCACTTAAACCAAAAATCTTAAAGAAAAGAAGGAAGGGAGGAAAGGAGGAAGGGAGGGAAGGAAGAAAGAAATGTAAATGTCCCCTGTCCAACACTTTGTAAAGTGATGTCACTTTGTTCTTCATGCTTTTTCATAAAACACAGGGGTAGGTAGAGACCTGTTTCCAGGATAATGAAAACACAGCAGTTTTATTTTCCCCCTGTGTGGCACATTTGCCAGAAAGACAAGAACTGCTGAAGGAAGAAATCTCCCAGGGCTAGATTCCAATTAACTGCTGTACTCATTGCTGAGAACTCTCGGCAGTCACTGTTCTTCAGAAAATGGGACAGAAAGTCTGGAAGATCCTAAAGAAAAGGTGACTGATCAACCGAGGCACAGAACCTGGCACCACTCTTACCCTAGTTTTCCGCAATTTTAGGGTGAAAATGGTAGAGGAAGGAAAACATGAGAATAAAATGTTGTAAGTCTTATACTCCATATTCATTCACAGAGAAGTGCTGGTATGGGTGTCTTAGAGCTCAAGTATTGATCCAGAGATTTGGAAAATACTTTCATCACCAAAAAGAATTTCCATTCCTCTACATGACTTGCTTTCAGAGCAGGAAAAACTTAAATTTTGGAATTAGAAGAACTGAGTCTGGGGTTCTGGTTCTGCTGTTTAGGAACTCTGTGATTTTGGATGAGTTATTGTATCCCTTAGCTGCATAAGAAACACAATGCCCGGCACGACGCGATGGCAGACATCGGCTGTTGAGAGGTTTGCAGGGTTTCCCTGATCTAGACTGTGCTCAGCTGAGCTTGCTCATAAGTTCAGGTCTCCTTTCATCCTCCTCCTGGGATCAAAGGTCCTCCCATGGGTATGTTCAAGCTTCTGTTTCTACCACATTTGTTAAACTCCATTGGCCAAATCAGCCACATAGCCATACCCAAAGAGAGTGAAAGAGTGTGGCAAAGTCTGGATGGCAAATGGCATGGATAACAAAATGCATAAATAATGGAGACTAAATGATGCAATCTACCACAACACTTAATTTTCTCAATCTCAATTCTCCCATCTGTGAAATGAGGATAATCCTATACTTTTGAAGATTAAATGAGATGGCACTTAAGTACTTAGCTCAAGGTTGGAACAAAGTTGATGCTCAGCAAATATTACTTTCTTACTATTTGCCTCTCCAAACTTGCAAAATGGAAATTATTACCTGTCACACCTAACAGGATTATTGTGAGGCTTTAAAAAAGTAACACATGTGAAAGCATTTGAAAGAATGTCAATTACTATATAATATTTGTATTGCAGTAACTCATAGAATGCTTATCCTTACACAGATGCAAATGTAGATTCAAGCATTTGGATACATTAAATCACAGTGTTCACTGAGCATTTTACATTACCATGCAGTGAGTGAGTTTTTTCCTGTGATATACTTTGACATTTACATTATAAAGCAGAGCAAACACGCGTGGCCTGAGATGAGGGCCAGAGGCAGAGGGGAGGGAGAGTGGGAAGAGGGTTTCAGTGTGAGGTAGTAACTTCCTTAGTTGTTGCCCAGGATATCTCAGTCAATCCAGGAATAAGGTCTTTTCTAGTCTTTACCACACTAAAGCCCAGGTCTTAATGAGAATATTTCCCAATAAGAAGTAGAGCGATGGGTCATAGAGGGGGAAAAAACCCTATACGGTTGTTAGAACACAATCCACTTACCTTAATAGATTGAAAACTGTTTGTGAAGCAGGGCAACACAATCCTCAGATAATGACCCTTAATTGTGTGGCTGGTTGTGGTCCCCAGAGACTCCAAGGGGCCTAAAGAAATTAACCTTGAAGGTGGCAAAGATGGGGGAAGAAAGGGTCAGCATTTTAATGCAGCAGAGAGGGGAAATCTGACCGTGACCTGTCTAATGGCCTTTGTGACATTTCCAGGTGCTCCTGGTCTAGAGAGGTTTGTTATCAAGAAGAATGGCCCACAGGACAAGCGCATTTGCTGACAGGTTTCCTGGTGCAGGGACTTTCTCTCCGTGAGTCAGAAGCCCCCCTGCACAGTAGAAATTCCTTGAATTAGATTTCAGCTTACACTCCCTTTCCCTGCAGTGCAAACTTAATTGATACTTTACGAGGTTCTATATAGTTGATATTCATTGACTTTTTGTTCCAAGGCTGAGTTAATCCAGATTATAAATTCTGCTCTTTTCAAAACTGAAGGAACTCTTTTGGAACATAAAGTTGCAAGCAGAGAGCACCCCGTTTAAAGAAATCTGGGAATTATATCATTGCCCTTTATGAATCTTTTGGTGATGTTGATCATTCCCCAGAGTGTCATCATGGCTAATGACCTGACGGTCGCTGTGCATGGGCATTGCACAGTGAGGGCCCAACTTAGACGATTTCCTCAACCCCTTGCACCCACCGCCACTGCCTCCTCTCCTCCTCTCCCTTTCATCCCCAAATAAATTAAACTACTTTCTGCAGATGCATAAGAGATGGAGTAATCAGTACCTAAGGGACTTGGAAATGATAAGTTATAAATGAACTGGTGTGTTCCATTTTATAAATAACTGTTTATCTTAATAACTTATCTTAATAACGTAAGATTTTTCAGTGCCTTACAAGGTGGATGGCTAATGAATGTTGATTTTATGAACACATAAATGAATGAGTTGCTAAAAGTTAACATTATAGCCTAAAATAATAGTTTCAAAAATTTGTAGCCTCTGACTAATACTGAATAGATCATTAAATATGTATTTAACTCTTTATGTGTCTGATGTTGCTGGAGGAGAAGAGAAGAAAATATTCTCACTAGAAGTAGTCTCATGGAGCTAAATGTAGGCCCCCTGTGTGGGCAAATTATTTACCTGAAGCTTCTGTGGAATAGCAGTAAGAGTAGTCCCTCTCTCATAGGGTAGCTGAGGGGGGGGTGTGAACTAAGGCATGGAAATCAGTTAGTGAAGTACTCACTTCACTAGTACACTTCACCTAGTATGAGGGAATTGTTCAACAGCTATTGTCATCTTCATTTTCATCACTACCACCTGCGTCCTCTCAAGATCCTAATTTGGTTCTAGGTCCTGTCTATTTCCAGGAGTTTGGTTTAGTCAGAGACCTCTCAGACCACTGTGAAAACATGGTAGACTACCCCAGACTCCAGGGGCAAGGTGAATGATGTGAACAACCAGAAAAGTTACATATTTCCTATGTAGTGTGGTGATGATATAGGGTATTCAAAATTCCTTCCTAAAGATTCTTCTGCTGGCTCAGGAAACCTTTTCTGGTTCTTTCAGAAACCAAGTAGCCTTAAACATGTAATCAGTCTAACTTTTTTAACCTTGACACAGTCCTACTCTGTTCTACCACTTTAAACTAACCCTTTCAGATTTAGGGGCAGAGAGAGTAAGAAGAAGCAGGGTTGATCAGTTGTGTCAATGACAAAAAAGGTCAAGGACTATACTCAAGAAAAGTGGTCCTGATTGGTAAGTCTGGCGAGAGGGTCTCTGGGATCAGGAAGAGACAGAGACCAGGACAGAATGCTTCAGAAAAGAATTGTCAGAAGTAAAACGCAAACAAAGGATATACCTTGCCCAGGTCCCTGAGGAATCAACTGGGGTGAAGGCTACGGGTTGCACATAAAATGAGGGATGTCCCAACAATGAGCCTGGTAGTAAGCCTGCTTTAATGCTCAGGGTCGTAAGCGGTGTAGATAAAGAATAATGCCTTGAAAAGACAAGAGTGATTTTCTCCCCCACCCAAAGGAATTAAAAAGCTTTTGAGGGAATAGAAGGAGGATGTGGGGAAGAGGAGAGGGAATAGAATTAAAGATGGAGGTGAAGGAACAGAATTCTTGTGGAACAAATTCGTTTTTAGTTGTCTCAGAGAAAGTCAGTAATGGCTATCCAGTTAGCAGAAGGGTTGCGGTGGAATGGAGCTGTTGTGGAAGGGGAATCTCACGGGACAGTTTACAATCCTGTAGAGAAAAACACAATAACATGGGTAGAGGTTGATATAAAAAATGAGGTGACCGCAGAAGGGCTTAATTAGTTGGTTGAGTTTCAAGTCAAAACTGATAGAGAACAGAAGAGCATGGGGACAATGGCTTTTTTCTGCCCTGTTCTTCATTGTCATATGAAACTAGAACAGATTCTGGCACATGGTAGGCACATTGCAACTATTTGTTGAATGACTGGGTGAATAAAATAAAAGAGGAAGAGACCCCAAACACTAGGATGCTGAGTAAGGAAAAGTAATATTTAAGCCAATAACAAGAGAAATAAGATCCAGAGGTCCCCAGAAATGGCAAGTCAGGAGGTAATATGGTTGTATAGACTCTGGTATTCTTTAGAATGCAGATGTATTAATTGGAGGAGAGGACATGGGTTAATCAAGAATTAAGAACACGAGTGAAGCAAGAGGCAGATGCAGAGGGCCAGTCTATGACCATCTGGAGGGCAGTGTGTGGACTGGACCATCTTGGAGATGTATTAGGAGTCGGGTGTAACAGCAGATAGAGGGACAAGTTCAATCCAAGGGACCAGGGACAGGGTGCATCAGCTTCAGTTGTCACTGATGAGCTCACATATGGTACATGTGTATCACATACATGATGTGAAAGCTTTGGTAAGGTGTTCTCAGCTACAATCAAGGAGTCACCAGGTGAAGGAGAGATATTGAATTATTTCCACACAGAATATCTCAAGCATAAGAAAGTTCAGGAAAATCTCATCTTTTCACCTTTATTATCCAGGTCTTTGCAATATTTTTTCATTGTCTACGTTTTACAGGTGTCTGTCCATGTTGAATAAAACTCAGTCCTGGTTTATTTGGAGTCCTGGACAGCACACATACTTATTCTTTAATGCTCAGCTGGTCAGGAACCAAGTCCATAAATCTAGTTTTGAAACTTTTTCTAAAAAGAGGCTATGCTTCTGAACATCTGGTGATACAGAAAAAAAATCCAGTTAATTATCCAGATGTTAGGTCAACACTGGATTAAAAGTGGGTATTTGGAAATGTCCAAGAGGTGAGATTTCTTTTTCAATTTTCTGTACTTAAACCAGAAAACCATCTGAGTAACGGTGGCAACTGAATCCACTGCTGTCAGGTCCCAGTTTCTCAGAAGAAGAATGAATGAGTAGGGAAAGCTGTGCCTTCAGCTGTCAGCTCCAGAGAGAGCAAACCCGGGCAAAGCTCAGCCTCCTCGCCTCCTATCCTGGGTGAGCTGCCCCTGCGGTTTGGTTCGGATCACTTTTCTTGGCTCAAACGCGGTACCTGAGACAGGGATCGTTTGTCAAGTGAGCATGGTACACAGAGAGCTGTAGGCAGATTATGGAAAGAGAGGGAGGAGAGAGAGGGAGGAGAGAGAGCGCACGAGAGAGAGAGAGAGAGAGAGAGAGAGAGAGAGAGAGAGAGAGAAAGAGAGAGAGAGAGAGAAAGAGAGAAAGGGAAGAGGGCGAGGAGAGAGGAGCAGGCTTCTCCAGAAACAGCGCGCTTTTCGGGCACTGGGGATTCAAGTTAGACAGGGTGGCAGTGCCGAGGCGCCGCCCTGGAGAGGGGAGCAGCGGCGCCTCCCGACATGGCTCTTTTCATGTGGGATGCTTAAAGACTGCACAGAGAGGGAGTAACTTGGAAAGGAGAGCAGCTGGCATGAGAATTCCACCAAAATGGAAGGGCTCCTGTCTCCGATGAGGACGAAGGTAAGGGGAATGAATCTCGGTTTCTTTTAATTCCGCTTGGAGGGACAGAAAAGGCAGCTGAAGTGCCGGGAGCCTCTGTGAATGGGAAGCTCACCGAGCTTTTGTCTTGTTTCGGAACTAGGCTGGCAAATGCAACTGGATCTTTCAAAGAATAGGCTTGCCTCGCAGAGAGCCCGATGTGCAGGAAGGGGAGCGCAGCGGGGAGAGAGCCATCTGTCAGTGTGGACAATGGGAATCTTAGTAAATGAGTTCTCCTCTTGGTTGATTAGACAGCCATATTTTAGCAGGATTTCCAATCACTCTTCCTCGGGGGCCAGGCAAGCCTGGGAGCTGTTCGTTGCAGGAAGTACCAATTGCTCAGCTACATTGCTGTTTAGCGGGAGGAGTAGTAACACGTTGAAAGCAGATCTTGCCCAGCTCCTGCTTGAAATCTCCTCTTTCCACCTCCTCTTCATCAGAGCAAGAAGGCCAGGAAATCCTCTGTGGAAAGTAGGTTAATGCATTCTGGAAGCCAGCGTGTTTTCAGAGAACTGCCAGATAGGCAGAAAAGCATGCAGAGCACTGGACTAGCCTGACATCTTGAACTTGGACCTGAAATGTTCAGAGGGAACTGCTGACAGTCTCCAAGAAGCTCAGGGAACTTGCTCTGCTCTGGGAGAGCTTGCTTTTTTACTTGAGAAAGGGTTGCCTCAAGACAGGGCGTTCCATTGAAAGCTCAGGTGATGAGGAAGCTGTTTGATTTCTGCTAATTCCACATAGAACTCTAAATGGGTGGGCCAAAAGTTCTAAATCATGCTAGAAATGCTACTTTTCTTATTCAGAAATTTCCAAAATATCAGGAGGAAACTGGCTCTATAGCTCATGGCAGAGTTAATGCCAATAGAAAAAGGCTTTGACCTCATCTCTTTGGCGCTCTATTTAGTGATCCCAGCACAGACTCTTTTGCCACTGAACATTTTCTCTCCTGTTAGTTAATAAGCATGACCACGATGTTTTAAGATAATGCTAAAACCAGGGTGTTAAGCATGAAAGCATCCCCTCATTTGGGAGAATTTCCAATCTCCCTGTCGTGCCCAGTAGCCCTCTGATCATCTTTCATTAGAAGGATAGCCCCAAGTGAGAGTTTGTTCCCAAAGGTTCTAATCCCAGCCCCTTGGTTGCCTGGCTGGTCTGCTGGGAGTGCCCCTCTGTGACTGGCTTGTTCTTCCTGAGCCTGGAGCTGAAGTAATAATGCTTGCCAGCAGCAGACCTCAATCTGAGGTGCTGTGGGAATAGCAGGTGCTGCTTCACACAGAGGTACCACTGCAGAGAGAATGGCAAACAGCACTAGCTTTCTGTTTCCCTTTATGGACCGGATGGGGTTTGAATGCTTTAGCGGATGGCAATGTAATCTCTTCATTCTGTGCACTTTTGAAATTGCTGCCTCATACACTTTGTCCTGGTGGTGTGTACTATTGGGATCCCATCAGATCAGTGGGTCTAAGCTCACAACTGTAGGCAAGTACAGTTCTCATAGACTGGGGGAGTTCCCTGTGCAAATGAGTGAGGTCATGGGCACTGTGTAAATCACACTGCGGCCCATTAAAAGGCACCTTGTACTAGGCAGACAGATGGATGGCAATGGGTCAGGCCACTCATTTGTTATATTTATCAGTGTGATCCACATCATAGCTTGTTCCTTAACCAACATATCATCTAATGAACATTGATACTATGAGGGTTTGGGCCCCACCAAAGTTCAAACATAACATTTTTACAGAGCAAACTGATTCTCATTCAAACCCTTGAATTATTAGGTTTCAAGGTATCTGTGTGAATGTGTGTGTGAAGTTGCTTTGGTGAATTATTTTAATCTCTTTATTTGTGACTCCAGAAATTGATATTTCCATATTGAAAAAATCAAATTACATTTGAATTCGGGGACCTACAGTAACAATACCACTCAGGGAATAAGACCCGACAGTGTAACACTCTGATTGACAAGACCAGCTTTAGTTTCTAAACGGCTATGTCCTGTGTTGTAGACATTTCCCAGTGATTCTGAAAAATTGCTCCAAATTATTTGCCAGAGATAATGTGTTTTCATTCTTAAACTTTGATCCACGTTATATCTTTTTAAGTCTATTCTGAAATATTCTGCCCCCTGAGTAAGGATTTCGCTTGAAGTTTTTGGTTTCATGGCATCGTGACGGGCTGGACAAAGAAGGCCTCCTAGCTCTCAGTGTCGGTGTGTTATGGTTACTTAACAACTTACTGACAGTTTAAAGCAAGCGTTGAGGTAAATTAGACATCATGCAGTAATTTCATTACACCATGTAATATACTTAACTAGTCTAAATCATGGGTGCTTAATGCATTTTTATCTTGGGATTTGCATAATCGGCACATAAATATGCATGAGATTAACTGCAAGTGGCAAAATGGGGTGGGCAACATGTTCACGAGTGTTAAAATTAAGACAGTTGCATAGAGGGCACCTGAGCACGCACTGTCTCCTGGGTAGTGGCCACACCTGACATACCTAGAAACAGACAGGGCAGCCGCTGTCCTCCCCATGTCACAGTGTATTGTCACCAATACATGGGACTAGCACAGCTATTGGCTTCTGGCTGGATTCACTTGGGTAGTCCACTTACCCTTCCTTTTATATGTAATGCAGTCTCATGGAGTCTCTAGGCTGATGGATAGACTTCTGACCGGCCTCCTGGGAGGCCATGACACAGGCCTCAGGATTCTAACCACAACAAATGATGTTTACAGAGGCAGAGGGGGAAATGGGAAAAAAGAGAAATGCTTATCGAATATTTTCTCCTGTGAGAGTAAAGGAGAGAATTTTAGGATTAATCATCTGTGTGTACTGTTTAAATGTGTCCTTTTTAAATTTGATTTTTTATCCTCCAACCTTCACAATTCCCTTTCATCCTCTGTGCACTGCCTCTAGTGAATGAGGCTGGCAAAAAATTCCCCTTATTTTCAGCTTCTTGTGATGCTTGCTTGCCAATGCCTGCTGCAACGTGAAATCAAGCCAAGCCTGTACTTTTCATGGGTGTAAGGAGTGTGTTCTGGAGAAGCTGCAGTATCAAAAAAAGATGAAGAAGAAGGAGCGGGGAGAAAAGAGGAGAGGAGAAGAAAGAGTGGGGGAGGAGAAGCAAGGAAGAGGACTTGGTTGGAGAGACATCTTTTCTTTAAATTTTATTGAGATGTAATTGACATAATAGCACTGTGTAAGTTTAAAATGTACAGGAGAAAGACTTTATATGCGTTGAAATGATTACCACAGTAAGTTTAGTTAATGTCCATCATTTCATATAGTGACACAAAAATTTGTATATGTGTGTGATGAGAACTTTTAGGATCTACTTTCGTAAACTTTCAAGTAAGTATACCACGCAGCAGTATTAGCTATAGTCATCATGCAGCCCATCACATCCCCTGTACCTGTCACTCTTATAACTGTAGTCTGTGTCCTTTGACCACCTGTATCCAATTCTCTCACTTCCTCACCCCTTGCCTCTGTTTACCACAAATCTAATCTCCTTTACTATGAATTGGGTTTTTTTGATTTTTTTATTTTTTAGATTCCACAAAGTGTAATCACACAGTATTTGTTTCACTCTGCCTTATTTCACATAGCATAATGTCCTCAAGCTTCATCCATGTGGTCACAAAAGGCAGGATTTCCTTTCTCATTGCGGAATAGAATTCCCTCGTGTGTATGTGCACGCACATAGCTACCACATTTTCTTTGTTCATTTGTGGCCACCTAGATCGTGTCTATGTCTTGTCTACTACAAATAATGCTGCAATGGTCATGGGGGATGCAGATATCTCTTCAACATAGTGATGTTGTTTTCTTAGGGTATATACTCAGAAGTGGAATTGCTGGTTCATATGATAGTTCTACTTTTCTAAGTTATATTTTATTGATTATGCTGTTACAGTTGTCCTGATTTTTCCTCTTTTCTCCCCCTCCACCTAGCACCCCCTATTCCCTCAGGCAATCCCCCCACCATTGTTCATATCCATGAGTCATGCGTATGTTATTTGGCTACTCCATTTCCTATACTGTGCTTTACATCTCCATTGCTATTCTGTAACCACCTATTTGTACTTCTTAATCCCCTCACTTCCTCACCCATTCTCCCCCTCCCCCTCCCATATGGCAACCCTCTAGTAACTAACTTCTTTTTTTCTTTTTTCTTTTTTCTTTTTTCTTTTTTTTTGGGGGGGGGAAGGGGTGGAGAAAGAGAGAGATAGAAACATCAATGTGTGGTTGCTTCATGTGTCTCCTACTAGGGAACAACTAACTTCTTTTCTCTTGCTTTTAAGAGTCTCCCTTTATCTTTAACCTTTGGCCTTTTAATAATGATGTGTCTTGGAGTGGGTCTCTTTGCGTCCATCATAATTTAGACTCTCTGTGCTTCCTGGAATTGTTTGTCTATTTCCTCAAACAAATTAAGGAAGTTTTCTTTCACTATTTTTTCAGATACCAATTTCTTGCTCTTTCTCTTCTCCTTCTGGTACCCCTATGAGGTGAATGTTGGACCTCTTAAAGTTGTCCCAGAGGCTGTTTATACTATCACCATTTTTTAAAATTCTTTTTTCTTCCTTTTTGTTCTGCATGGTTGTTTTCTGCTTCCTTAAGTTCCAAATCATTAATTTGATTCTTGGCTTCATCCATTCTACTGTTGTTTCCTTGTAAATTGTTTTTTTATTTCAAATAGTGTATCCTTCGTTTCTGACTGGGTCTTTTTTATGCCACTGAGGTCCTCACTAAGTTTCTTGAGCTTCCTTATAAACAGTGTTTTGAACTTTGCATCTGATAGATTGCTTATCTCCATTTCCTTTAGATCTTTTTCAGGAGTTTTGATCTGTTCTTTCATCTGGGCCATGTTTCTTTGTCTCCTCTTTTTGGCAGCCTCCCTGTGTTTGTTTCTATGTATTAGATACAGCTGCTTTGACTCTGTCTTGGTAGTGTGGCCTAATACAGTAGATGTCCCGTATGGTCCAGTGGCACTGCCTCCCCTACCACCCAAGCTGGGTACTTAAGGTTCACCCTTTGTGTGAGCTGAGTACACCCTCCTCTTGTAGTTGAGCCTTGGTTGCTGTTGGCAGATCAATTGGAGGGATTTACCTGGGCCAGTGAGCTACAAGTACTGGCTGTGACCACTGACCATCAACCTCTGCCCTCTATAGAAGATCAGCTGGGCAGGGCGGTGGTGCTCCAGTGTGGTCTGTAGCTGTCTACTGGGTGCGTTGGCCCTGGGGTTTCCCAGTGGTGCAGGCCCAGGTCAGTCCCTACCTGTTTTTTGCTTGGGGCACCCTGCCTGAGCTGTAAAGCAATCTGAGATGGCTGCTACTTGTGCTGGGCTTGGAGATTCCCAGGTGAAGCCTGGCTGTGACTCTAATTTGGCTGCCCTAGGGTTCACTGAGTCCAGCTGTTTCTTGTTTGATAGGACTTAGGAGCCAAGATGAGCCATTCTTATGGAAATGCAACTTGGGTGGGCCTGTAAAGTGGGTGGGGCAGGTCCTCTGTGGCCTCCAGGCTGATGGAGTCTCAGATATGGCACTAGCCTACCTGCTCTGTGGGAGGGAGGGTTCAGCAAAGGAACAATGGCCTTTGCTCGCCCTGATGCCCAACACTTCAGTCTATCCCTGTATACCTCTGGTGTCCTTCAAGCTGCCACCCTGGTGCTGGAGCTCAGAGGGAGTGAGTCTGAGTAGGTGAGTCCGTGTGTGTGTTCCAAGAGGAATTTCTTAGGGCTCCAGCAGCCTCCTCCACCTACTCAATCGCTGCTGGTTTTCGCAGCCAGAAGTTGTGGGGACTTCTCTTCCTGGCACTAGGATCCTGGGATGGAGGGCCTGTTGTGGGTCTGGGATTCCTAGCTCAAGAGATATCCCTCCCGAATTTTTATCCATGTGGGTGTGGGGCCAGCCTGTTCCATGTCTGTGCCCCTCCTACCAGTCTGGGTGGATGTGGTTCTTCAATTCTGTAGTTGTCAGACTTCATTCAACTCTATTTCTGATGTTCCTGAGTGATGGTTGTTCTACATTTTCATTGTAATTTTGATGTGGTTGTGCAAAGAGGTGAGCCTTCTTGACTGGAAGCCTGTGATAGTTCTATTTTTAATATTTTGAGGGACTGGAGGCCCATCTTTCATATCCAAACAAAAATACAGATGTTTTTCCTTAAATGCTGATATGGTAAATGGTAAGAGAATTTCAGTTAACCTGGAGAATGTATGTTAACTAGACTTACTATAGCGATCATTTTGCAATGTATACAAATATCTCATCATTATGTTGTACACCTGAAGCTAATATAATATGTCAAAAATTAACCTCTTTATAAAGGATGGAATATTAATTGTTAAAAAGTTAATTTGATAATTCAGTAACTATTTTGTGTGCTAACTAGGGTTTTTAGAATACTGTGATACTTCTGCCTTTAATATCTGCTCTCCTTTATAATTAGTTAATTCCCTAGAGAAGGTGCTTTTTATCTGTCTGAATGGCTCTTATTTCTGCCACAAAGACATTGTGTCATTTACTGTACTACAGTTACTTTTTGAAAGGAGTGATTTCTGATTTGTGGCACAAAGTAGTTTTCTAAAGAATGTCTTCTGAAAGGATCAGGCCATTTATGAAAGGGACACTTACTGGGAAATGGACACTGAGCTTACAAAGAATGAGCCCTTGAAATTAACACAGGCATTGTGTCCTGCATGTCCTGCTCCTGCAGGCCCAGGGTGAGTGCCCCACAGTTACGGTTAGTTCGAGGAGTGTCCATTTCAACCACAGCACAGTTTTGGAAATACCTTCGATACAGATGTAAGATGTGAAAATTCTGAAATTACAGACAATATAGATAGCAAAGGAAAGAATCAAAAGAGCATAGTCAAAGGCTCTCTGGCTCTTCGGGCCAATTATCATACACTATACGAAACCCTTAAAATCACTTAGAATTATGCTAAATCTACTTGAAACTTTGCCAGGTCTCCACAGGGAATAATGCCTGAAATGGTCCATTGTGTTCCACCTACTTGATACATGGTTCTGACTAAATATTGGAGCCTCCCTTTTAAGAGCTCTGTGAACTAGACAGCAATAAGGACTGAAGGGTGTGCATAGCCTGAGTAGGGAACGACTAGAGGGGGGCTTGGCAATTACTTTCAAACACATTAAATATACACAACATTATTCACCAGCTAACGACAGGCTATACTTTATCTTAATGGGGGCTTAAATAAGAGGAAACCTGCTGGCGTTGAAGCATGACAGGTTTAGATTAAATTCAAGGCAATGTTTCTTGACATTAACATGTTTTCCTGAGGAAGGGCTAATACGGTTTCTAGTCTGGAGGCCTGAGACAGGTGGGGAGGATCCAACCTGAGAAGCCAAGAGGAGCCTTTAAGACATTCCATGTTTTTATGATGCTGTGAATTTTTACCATAAAGCCAATAAAAGAAGACATAGTTTTGTTTGCAAGGCATGCATCACACTCTTTTACAAAGAGCTACTGTACTATAATGTTTTTATTGAACCACTGAACTCAGCTGGGTGCAAACAGGACACTTTTTTGTTTTTCAAGTGGCCACTTTCAAGGCATCTGTGAATCATGGAAAGGAAGTTGGGGATTCCAGGGCAATTTATTTGGTTAATGCAAAGGAGGGATATGAGGCACCAAACCCCATCTTAATCAGACTACCTGGGTTCAAACCCTAGCTCCGCCACTTACCAGGGGCTAACTTTTCAGAGCCTTAGTTTCCTCCTGTGTAAGATGCATACAGTAGTGGCCTGTCTCAGTGAGTATTGTGAGAAGTAAACAGGCAATGCCTGTAGGGACTTGGCACAACTGTTACTGGTATGAATGGATGAACAAATATACCAATGAGTATGTGCAGAAAGGCAAGCCATGACACGTGTGTGGAATGCATCGTCACAGTCATGGATGCAGTAGGAAACATAGGTGATCTGTCTTCAGGATGGTGCTGTTAGCTCCGACACAGAAGGAGAGCTCTTCCTGTCTGCAGATCCCTATGAAGCTGGGTCCTTGTCTATCAAGAGCTCAGAATAAAGCAGATGCCTTTGTAGCATAGTCAGGTTTTATTACAACAAGGAATTTCACAATAAATAAGTATGATAAATAGATAGTTTAGTGGAAAAGACTAGTAGATTCAGCTTAAGCCAAAAAGTTTTCCTGTCCAGGACCTCAAGAAAATCATGTTTCAAGGATCCAGGGGTCCTTGGTTTTATCAAATCTTAACTGACCCCTTCATAAATAATAATCTTTCTTTTGTGCTTTAAATCTTGTGAAGTTGAACATACATTCTCTCATCTGATCTTTCATTACAGTAGTTACAACTCAGAAATCAGCCAGCTATGAAATAGGGCCCTCCCACCCAAGAGCTGGTTTTTAGCCATTTACCAACACACCACCGCTTCGGACCTGCATGGAGTCCAAGCATCGTGTCTGGACTTCCAGGCTTGTCTAGACCTGACCCTTGCTCACTTACTCTGCCTCATGCTTCTTCATCCTGCTCCTCGATATTCTACCCTGGCAGTCTCAGGCTTCAGCTAAACAGTCCAGTCACCTGAAGTGTTTTCAACTGTTCCCACGTGCCTCTCCCAGAGATCGTGATTGAGTAAGTCTGAGATGAGGCCCAAGAATGCGCATTTTGTCCAAAGGCTGGAGGACTCTGATTTGGGCAATCCTTCACCACATGTTGAAGATACTTGACATCAATCCAGTCGCCTCAGGGAAGGCCTTGTAGCTCCATGAATGTGCCAGATCTTTGAGCATGCCCTGTACTCACTACCTTGCCCTATCTGGCCCCTCTGCCGGCTCTAACCTACCCTCTGGGAAGTCTTTGATGCCCAAGACTGGGGTGGGTCCACAGTATGCTCTGCTTACCGCAGCTCCAGTCTTCCTCACACTCCGTAACCACATGTACTGGTATATTTGCTCCCTTTGCAGTGGGCCAGGAGCTTCTTGAAATCAGGCTTCATCGTATCTTGTTCACCCTATTTGCCTACTAGGTAGCATGGTGCAAGCAAAGTTGTAGGCTCTCGCTATGTATTTAGTGACTCAATGCAGGACACAAAGCGCTTGTAGTTCTCTAAGGGCTCATGTAGGTTTGATAAATACTGAGCATTGAGCACATGTTGTGAGGCCAGAATAGCTGGGTAGATACAGTGTAGAACTGTCTCCACAAAATAGGATGGGCAAATTCCACAGGGTGACAGCCCCTGAGGCTGAATTTTCAGGGACAAATAGTGGGTAGGTCATTTTTGTTTTTCTTTCCCTATCTTGTTTCTGGTTAGTAATAATAGCTAACATTGCCAGAGTGTGGTAATAGTTTCCAGGGTTAGGAGACTGTAGCGTGGAGATAACTGAGGGCTAATGTTAACTTCAGCTCAGGGTATTGTTACTCCTGACTTAGAGTCAGAACTTTCTGTTCCAAAGTGTCCGAATGACTCTACTTTTGTTGAAAAAAGTAAATGACTCTTTTCCAGCTAAAACCAGACTGTGTTTACTCTAGGCAAATGGGAAAAAATGCTGACTTATTTTCTTTAACTGCCGGAGTATCTCAATAGGGAGCATAGGCTAGCTGAAAAACAATAACACAAGTTAACTCCTTATATCAATATAAAACAATATTAATCAATACTTTAAAGTAACTATGAATTAATACACTATATTAATACACTGTAACAATATATAAATATTATAATAGCTGCAATATATTAGCATTTTAATATAATATGATACATATATTTCAGTAGATATTTATTAATATATTGACATAATGTTAATACATAATTTATATAATATTGGTATTGGTTATAAATGTAATATAGTATATTAATAAAATATATTGTTGTATTATAAAATATTAATATATGCTATATTTAAATAATATGACATTTTAATAATTATTATAATAATGATTGCAATTTACTGAGCATTTACTATAAAGGACAAGTATTTTACTTTAAAAAATCTCTCTAATACTTACAGGAGTTTTGAAAAGTAGGTATTTTTAACCTCATTTTGTAAATGGGAAATGAAGAGCCCAAGAGGTGCTGTTCCTGAAAGCTATGGAAATCATATAGTGCAGAAAGCAGGGGTTTGAACCCAAAGCTCCCTGACCCAGATCCCCCTTCTTTCTGTCATTTCCCTGCATCCATGATCAACTTAGAAATGAAGAAATCATGGGAAGAGTGTCTGAATTTGCCACTGCCTCCTTGTAAACCGGGAGTAATGGGAGCGTGAAGTGTACAGTGTCAGCTCAGTCCAATCTACCAGTTCATTTAATTTGAACCACATGAATCCTGAGGCAGCTTGACTCCTGAGAAAACCATATCACAGGAGCTGCAGAAACTGGCTGCAGAATCTGGCTTTAGAATTGCCTGGGGTATAGGAGCCTGGGGTTCCTTGGCAGCTGCCTGAGAGGAAGCACCAGGAACAGGCACAGGGACACCCCTTCTTGGCCTCCCCAGACAGAACAGCTCTCCTAGGCCCAGACAGGGATGGCTTTGGCACTTTAAGACTAGGCCTGGGCAAATTCAGGATTCAAGGCTTGCTCCACACCCCAGACGGTAGATGAAAGAGCCAGCAACACACAGCAAATGCCAGGCTGCTAACTGCTGGGCTTTCAAAGCCATGGTTGATTTAAAGCCTTTTGCCATCATGTGCCAAAAAATTCCTGTTGGCCCAGGAGAGTTTATGAAGCCTCTGTGGAAGCTGCCTGGACGGCCCTGATAAATGAGAAAATACATGGGCCACTGGCTTCATTAAATGGGATAACAGAGCCCTGGGTGGCTACTCTTAGGGGCTGATGGGCCCGGCTTCACTTGCAGGGGCCACTGGTCAATTGGTTAAAAGAAGAAAGAGGAGAGGCCCCAGGCCTCTGCCTCCTGCTGTATAATTAAACTGGAACATGAGTGTGGCAGGTAAACTGGAACATGACTGAGGGAGGGAGGGGGACATGATTTCTGATATACAAAAAACAGGGGAGCTGATTTATGGATGGTAATTCTGTTCATTTTCCTGGTCAGATCTGTTGGTTACATCCCAAGCAGGAAGAGAGGAGAACTCTTAGCAGCAAAGCTGTTGAGAAGGAAAAAGTAATCTGGCAGTGTTTCTATCTCATTTACTTATTCATCCAACAAGGATTTATTAAGTGCTCATGTCGAGTGTCAGGCAATAAACAGGTTTCCTTCAGTCGTGGTTGTACAAACGCAAGGGGAAGTAGTAAGGAGTCCGCAAACAAGACCAAGCAACCCAGTCACTTCCCCTTGGAAACAAATGGGAGCCAGAATCTGGAAGCAGGAGGTGATCATTTTTCCAAAGGCCACTTTTCACTAACTGTGATGCTTTTGAAGAAGTGGATGATAGCATTTGGGTAAATTAACTGCACATTGAAACTCAAAGGGAATTACTACATTAATGGTACTAACTGATTGTCTTCAAAGGGATAAAAATGCCCGAAGGAGGATCCTGTTTAGTGTTGTAAGGTTTCCTTTGTCTTACACAAAGAGCATGAACTTGGGACATCTTTTCTAAATGGGGAAACCAGACTGCAGTCATTTCTTCTAAGATTTTCAAGTAAAACACTGTGTTTAACACTGGGGAAAGCAGCTTAGAAAACAGTGTAGGGTCCTATGCAGTTTGATCAAGGCCAAAGTCCTTATGTAAACAATGAGCTTTGAGAACTAGAATAACCCCAACTATATACATGGACTTCCTATTATTCTTAGGTGTCTACAGATTTTTGGCAGGAAATTCATATTTACTGAGTTTGTATATGTAGCCATCATTCACTTTCAAAGTTGATGCTTCTGAAGGTGATTCCAAGGCCAGTGTGTGTGGTAGGAATGGAGCAGGATTTAGATGTTACTTTACAGGCCATAAAGCAACTTTTTATTAATTTCACAGGTTGAATATATCATGGATCACTGTTTGGGTAGGGCTCCTGGGCGTGTCTATCATGCATAGATTGGAAAGATATTAACATTTGCACTAAGCTACTTTGTTTTGAATTTTAGGGATACATAAGACAGTGAAGCATAATTTGTGCCAGGACATGGCATAGTATGTGCGCCTAGGACATGCCATGGTGTACGGCCAGGAGCGAGGAGCCATTCAGTTCTCTAACACAGTGCTGGCCGGCAGCAGTGCAGCTCCATCCACAACGTGTGTCGCACGGATGATTTTAGGGTTTCTAGTGGCCACATTACAAAAGTAAAAAGATCCAGT
Organism: Desmodus rotundus; assembly: GCF_022682495.2. Taxonomy (NCBI): domain Eukaryota; kingdom Metazoa; phylum Chordata; class Mammalia; order Chiroptera; family Phyllostomidae; genus Desmodus; species Desmodus rotundus. Next base: position 136,796,459 of record NC_071390.1, read on the forward strand.
GTAAGTCCTTTTAACAATGTATTTTCTTTTTGCCCTTTATTTTTATTGTTTCACAATATATTTCCTTCAGTTAAATGTACCCAAAATATTATCGTTTCTCTAAGTAATCAATATAAAACTAATAATGAAATATTGTACATTCTTTTTCATACCGTCTTTGAAACCCAGCATGCCTTTATGTTTACAGCAAAACTCAATCCAAACTGGCCACGTTTCGAGTGCTCAATAGATGCACGTGCTTAGTGGCCCTGTGCTGGGCGGGGCGCTCTAACCCATTTATTGGTACAACCAAAGAAGCCACAAAACTGAGCCCTGTCTAACATTGGCAAGTGGCAATTGCTGTTCTAATAGCTTGTTTTGATGATGCAGTCTCTCCCCACTGCTATTTTGCAATTGGCAGAATGCAGGACCTCCATTACAAGCATATTCGGTGGCATGAATGCCCAGCGTGCTTTGGCCTCTGCAGTGAAAGCCGATGGTCAGCATGAAGAAAGAATTAGCTCAGTGCTCCCATTGTGCAGAAGGGGCACAGTGTCAGGTCAGAGGGACACGTGGACACGGGAACAGAGCAGTTCTAAGTGGTTAATGTGGTTATTTTCCACACTTTCCTCCCTGTCACTTTAACATTAATCTTGAGTTTCTCTTTTTTTGCCATTTCAAGTGTTCTTTCAGATCTCTCCCTTTTGTTTAACTGCATTCCTGTAGGGATTTTCCATAACCAGTTGCTGCAGGTACCAAGGCATTCTATTCTATGTGGAGGCATTGTCAGCAGAGGGGGCATCGCCTCCATACCACCCCAAGTCACAGGTCCAAGTTCTCAGTCTTGCTGACCACTATTCCACTATTATGTGAGGCCTCCAGAATCTCTACCTCTGAACCACACCTCTCTCTCTCTCAAGTTTCATGGCCACCCAAGTTGTTGTTTGTTTTTGTTGAAATGCTTTTTTAAATTAATACCTGGGTATTCCACAGATATTTCTACCTCAATATAAGCATGAATTCATGGTTAGCTCCTCAGGCTGCTCCTCTCTCTGTGTCCCCCACTCACCAAGCGGCCACCTCCTCCATCCAGGCTCAAGCCAAAGTGCTGGGTTTTCACACACCCTCTCTTGGCCCCTGCTCTTTGTATTCTACCAGTTTCCACATCCTATTGTTTAATCTCTTCAATATATCTTGGATCTGTTCCTTCTTCACCATCCACGTGGTTACAGGTCTGGTGCAAGTGGCCATCTCTGGACTGAGTTCTTGCCATACTCTCCTAGCTGGGTTTCTGGTGTGCGCAGCCCACTCCCTCTAATCTATGGATTCACTGCAGAGGGAAACACTGTTCTTAAACACAAATCTGATCATGTCACTTTTCATCTCAAAATTCCCCGACAGTGACTTTCAGGCCCTTTGTAGTTAGATCCTCGCCTACCTATTCAGTCTCTACTGCTGCCGCTGCCTTTTGGGATGTTATGCCTATTACAGATGCTTCACCAAAAATTCTAGGCTTCCTTGGCCCCGCTTTTGCACCTGCTGATACTTGTGTCCAGATTGTGCTCTCCTCTTCTCTTCCTGAAGGTAGTCCTCCCAAAGTTGACTCAAGTGTCACTTCTTTCACAAATCTGTGACTTGAGGGCAGACATAAGGTCGCCTTTTCCAGGTCTCTGTGGTCTCGCCCATTACCCCCCACCCTGTATTACACATCACACCTGCTACATAGGTGTTCAGTAGGTAGTTGATGAAAAAAGATAAAACTGTCATTTAAGGAGTAAGCTCTCAGAATCGTCCCCCATGGATTGTAAGACTGGCTAGGTGCAGAGTTAACATCTCATTCATTAATATCTGCCTCGTGTTCTGTGCGTGCCATACCATATAAAGCTAATTCCACCAACAGGTGTATGGATGCCACATGCATAAGACCAGGTGGCCTTCACCCCAACCAGAGCAGCAGGGCGCACCTGCAGCAGGAGCTGTGTCAATGCTGGTGTTGGCTGGGCTCCAGGAGGCTGGGGACAATGATGCCATCTGCTGACTTCCAGCTGCTGTTATTAGTCCATGAGTTAGGTGTTTTCATACCCATTTTAAAGCTGAGGTAACAGAAGCTCGAAAAAGTCAAAATAACTTTGCCAAGACCCCATAGTCGTTAAGGAGATAGAGCCAGGATCTGAATCTTTATTTGGCCACAAATCCCACCCCTGTTCCACTGGACTAAACGCCTCCCAGATTTGTGTTGTGGGTGGTTGTATTCTGAGTGTGAGATGCGTGGCAAGGTTCCTCAGGAAAAAGAGTGAAGGGCAAGTCAGAGCTCCGTGTGGGCACGGAGATAGACTAGGGGTCGTGGAGAAGACTCAAAGGCTGTCTGTGCGAGAACCAGGTCCTAGGACGTGGGAGCGACTGCGGCATTCCTTCTTGTGAGATTGATCTGATGCATGGGACCTCCTTTCAGGAGCACAGGGGAGTTGTCTTCCAACTCAGTTTTAGATTCACATTTGACTTGTGCTGCAGCTTTCAGACCCGAACCCCAAAGTTCCTAAGGGGTGGCAAGTTTTGTCAGTGAAAATATGTGTTCCTTCATGCGGCTCCCAGGAGCTTTTCCTCTATCAAACAAATGAACCACCACCAAAAATAATACCAAGTACTTTCACATGGGTGTATTTGTTTTAAGAAAATACTTGTCCAGATTGCTGTAAGTTTCTTTTGCTTTCCAGGCTAATGTTTTCATGCAGAGAGTCTTGATAGAATAACAAGTGGGCAAAGAAGCCTCTTTGATGGAGAAACCCAATGAGATCATCAGGCAAGGCTGGTGCTCAGCTTTACAAGCTATGTTCCAGGAATCTGTGGAAGCTTCAAAGGTTTCCATTAAAGAGTTTTCCAAGCAGAGTTGAGTTTTATGTAAGGTGACCGATTTGCTAAAATGTTTTATGTATCATGACTTATTTGGGATACATAGAAACACATGAAAACACATCGACCTATGTATGTATCACCTAGCTTAAGAAATACAACTTTGCTGAATAAGTTGAATACCTTGTGCACCTTCCCCAATTGTATTTCTCTTCCTCCCTTCCCAGAGGGAAAGCCTACCCCAGATTTGGTATTTATAATCTCAGACCTTTATTTATATTTCTATTACAAATGTTTATAATGAAAATAAATAATATTCTGTATCTATTTTAGTGCTTTCCAGAAATGGTACCAATGTGTGTGTATTCTAAGTGTATGAATTTTCTGCAACCTGTCCTGGTCACTAAACATTTGTGTGCACAAGTCATCAACATAAGTGTGTTTCGCTGTAGTTCATTCATTCTCCCTCCTGAAGGAACTGCTTGAGCACAACAGGACATGAATGTATCACCAGTCGTATATTTGTTGCCTTGTGGGTGGATAGTTCTCTCTCTCTCTCTCTTTAATCACTGCAAACAATATTGCCATATCCATTCTTACATACATCTCCTTGAGCTCATGGGGAAAGGTCTTCCCAGTGTCTACCCCTGGGAGGGGAATTACTGGGCTGGCAGGTATGGACATGCCAACATTTACAAATTGCTCTCCAAAGACAGTGACTATAAAAACATGTTTTGTCTCCCTGTATAACCCCTCTGTCTTCACTGTGTTCTGTGGTATGTACATCTGCACACATTTGAGAATGATGCTAAAAAAGGAACGCTGTAAATAGTTCCGTCTACATATAGGAATTTTTTATACTTGCATTGCATCCTTAAAACAAAACTGAGAGAGAGATTTGAGTAATTCCCTCCAGAACCCCCATCTACTCTCATTCTTCTCTCATGTGCACTTTCAACGTCATTGCCCCAATATCTCAGCACCCTCGCTAGTGTGAATTGTGTTATATATGTATGATGCTAATAGAGGTAATTAATATGCTAATTAATGATCAGTTAATGTATTGGTAATCAGTATGGCCTGATCAGGGGTTACTTGATTTTATTTTATTTTCACAAAATTCAGAAAACTCAAAGGGAACCTCCTAGACTCTGTTGCTAAAACCAAGCCCACACCCTTTAAGGCTGTCCAGGGAAGAGGGGTCTCTATGTGGAAAGAGACAGTAGCTCCTTCTCCTAGTCCTTTGAGTTGTTCTTTCTTTTCCTGGAAGTCCACCTTCCCTGGAGATCGCTCATTATTTACTGCCAGCACTACTCAGCTGGTCTCGAGGGCACGACTACTAGGACTGTTTCTCTGGGAGCTGCTATAAGAATTTTTATGTTATGTTTGACACAACAATCTTCAAAATACAAAGAGTAGGAGAGGACTCTACACCATCTGATGTCTGCCTCATAGCCGAGCACTGGCCACATTTGTACTGTCACTGTATTCCCTTCAGGCTAATGAAGAAGAGTAGAGACTTACTTATAATAAATTATGTGGTTTTGCCAAACGTAGGTCAAGGGCCTCGCCCTGTATTAGTGAAGATTGTGCAGAGGTTTGAGCAGGAAGAAAATGATAGGAGAATTGCCTCCTCACCTAGCACGTGGTAATATGGGCACGGCACACTACAAAGAACCAGCCACATGGGAGTTAGAAACGTATTCATGCTAAAAGCAGCAATTTTGTTTCAGGGAAAAAAATCATCATCAGGTTAAATCAACAGTGTTAATTTGAATTTTATTGATTATATACATGCATATATATAATTTACAAATTTGATTTTATAGTTGTGTAAGAACTCTAAGCATAAAGAAATTTTTTTTGAGCTTATACACATTTAAGTAACAAAATTACAACAAAAATAAGTTAGGTCAGCCCTGGAAGTGTGGGAACAGGTTGTCCTCAAAAGGGGTCCACACATCTCCAAAGTGAAATCAGAACTCTCAGTGCAGCTGAGACCCAGCCAGAACATTTCTTTATCACTTTTAAGTGTTAATGATAACAAAGTGGAAACAGTAAGACTTGCTATGGTAATTTCTATTAAGAGGCATAATTCCCTCATCCTCAGCATCAGGTCCTGGTGGAACCTACTATTTGCCCCCTTCTTTGTCAGAAGCCCTCCTTCTTCATCACCCTACAGTTCCTGCAAAGCTGACAGAAGCTCTCAGAAGCCATACTCTCAAGCTTGTAATCAAGAGAGAAGGAGTCTCCCTGTTCAACCTGTGTGGGGTAATTTCCAGTTTCAGTCAGGTTCCAGTGAAGTATTTCAAACACATATTGTTTAAGACAGGGAGCTGGTTACCCCAGTGCTGGAAGAACTAAGAGGCCAAGCAGGGGATGGTGAAGTAACTGCAGGAAGCCACTACCCCCATAAGGCTGTAGGGACACAGGGAGGAGGTGATGTTACCAGAACGCATCAGGCTGAGCCCCATGTGTCAGGAGTTAGAGTCACGGAGGGATTGCAACTGGGAGCCAAGTTCATGGAGGAAAGGGTAGCCGGAAGGGGAAGCAGCACCATAGGAAGCAAAGAGAAAAGTACCTCCCTTTTACCTTCCCTCATGACTTCCATTGACAAAGGCAACAGAGAGTGACACACAGCAGGGGGAGGGAGGGAAACAGGCACATGAAGCTGCCTCTGGAGCTCTGTGCTCTTGCCCACTTCTCTCAGATAACCCTTGGGAAGAACACTTTTTGGATGATTCCACCTTTTACACTGGTATGACCTCACCATAGGGAAGGCAGATAGGACTCCCACTTTGTACCAGTGCCCATTGGTGGTTGTAGCTGCCTGGAGCCCAAGCTGAACTTCCTGTGACTCCATCTGTGATGGATTGATGAATAATGTCTCTGATGAGTGCAAGAGGGAAGCACTGGCCGTCAGATTTGGTGTATACTATCTGTATCTGCTGGCTTCATCAGAAAAATCTTTCAATAGACAGCATAAAAAAGTTAGCACTTCTATATAGCAGATATTAATCATAGTCTATTCACAAATGCAGGTGGGCATGAATGTCGATTTCTTTCATTTCTTAAATTGAATTAATTTGAATCTAAGTCTTTATCCTTCTGGATAGTGGGGGTTCCAGTCTCACCACTCTTCTCATATGGTGCATGGAAAGTGAGAGAAGACCTCTCCACTCCAGTCCGTCGTGGTCACCACTGACCACTCACCATCAAGTCTGCCTGAGGGAAGTTGGGTAGTTCTCTGCTTTTCTGCCTTGTGTGGGACCCAGGAGTCTTTGCTACAGCCTGGAACCCTAGTGCTCAGGGCCATCATTCCAAGAAGTCCCCTAGATGATGCCTCTTCCTGGGAGGGTGAAGTTAAAGATCTCTACTGTTCATGGATCACAGAACCTGACCTCTGTCCCCTTCACAGGCTGAGGGGGTCTCTCCTCTCTCCATTCTTAGATGCAGCTGCCCAACAAAGGGGGCCCAAACAGATGATATTTTGATATTTGTCCTTAGGTATTTGGCCTTAGTTGGTCAGTACAACCAAGATGCCAGCCAGTTATTTTTATTTCAATTTCATGGACTGAGTTACTATCTTTAGAGCTTTCTAATGGGAGTATATGAATATGTCCTGGTTTGGATATATATTTATTTATTTTCTAGCAAATTCTAGTGTTTTGAGAGACACCATAAATATATTACATCGCCTCCCCTTCATGCTGCTCAAAGTTCCATCCCCCCTCTCATCAATCCCTGGGAATCCTGGCATCTTAAAAAAGCTTGGTTTTAGAAAACTAGAGCTGGGGTGGAAGGTATCCAGCAAGCAGCTTCCGGCTTTGAGCTGAGGTGCAAACTTTGCTAAGTGAGGGGCCCAGGGGCCTGCTGCCTTCCTAAAACAAAGGTGAGAAAAATACAAAGAGAAAAATTAATTAAACACCTCCAAAAATTAACCTACAGCATTTCTAAGAAATCCACCCTGGGAGTGAGAGGGCGAAAGAGCTACAGGCAGGGTAGGCCACCCTCGCTGGAGAAAGCTCTGACCCTTCAATCAGACACTCATTCGCTTACGGTGGAAAGACACTACTCTGTGCACAGGTGTACGCCAGCAAACAACCACTGGAACTACCCCATGGAGTTTTGGACTGGGAAGTCAAGAATTTTAATAACTTCAGTCTTAGTCTACGAGCAGTATGTAAAATCCCTAAGCATTTGATAAATCCAATACTTAGGATATTAGGTGTGATTCTTAACTGAGATGTCTCTCGAAAAAGCCCATCTTCTGTAATTATGTTGTCTTTCCATGAATGAGTGTGAAATCGGTGGAGTAATTTTTAAATGTGCTGATGTATTTTCACCTGTGTCACCAGTTAAAGCTTAGCAGAGGAGGTGGGGAGGAAAATGGAAATGTGTAGTTTGGGGTTCCCCATGGTGAACGTGTTTCCTAGGAAACCACGGTGATGGAGTGCCGTGGGCTCTCTGAGACAAGAGAGAAGTGAGAAATACGAAAGCGAATATGCACAGGGAAAGAAAAAAATCATTGGCTGTGCCCCAATTAATAAAGAAAATACTCTATTCTTAGTGGAATCTTTTGGAACTGCTGATGAGGTCAAAGCAGTATAGAGTGGGAGAAATAAAAATGAGTACATTGGCTACACAAAATTCAATCTAGTCTCATTAATATGCAATGTGCAAATGAAATAATATCTCTACTTCAGCTTTGTAGTATAAATGAAAATAGCAATCTAATTATCATCTGAGAATGAAGCTGATACTACTTAACGCTCTACCACAAGTCTCGGGTGTTGGTTTGTTTTCACTAAGGGGGGCAACATATTAAATGTGTGATGTGTCCTTACTCCTTAATATACTTCCTTTTATAATCAACTGTGCAGACCTAGAACTTAAATGAAAGAAAGCTGGCCAGGATGGGGATGCCACTTGGGGACATGAAACATACTGAGTTAACTGTCTGTACATGCCGCCTTCTCCCACCCTTCCTGAGGGTGGGAAATGGACCTATGAATTTAAGATGATGAGGGAGATAAAGCTATTTCCACCAAACCCACTGGGTACTTCTATGCCTCTAATGTAATAAGCATTGAAATGTTAAGCATATTATGAGAGGCACTCAGTTGCTTGTGAATACTGTAATTTATTTTTCAGTTGTAATTCTCCTATGACCTGAGTTTTCTGTGAAAGCCATGGTCCCTGAAGGCCTGGAGTTTAACTGTAAATGGGTACAGCTCTGTAATTTTTGAGAACTTAGCTTTTGACTTGCTCATGATGTTTATGGCTTCCCAGAATCATCCTTATCAATATTTTACCATTTCTGTGTTCGGTTGTGTGAATTAGGCTTATTTTCAGTAATGTGGATATAATCACACATCATAGCTTGTTTGTGATTACAAGTGTGCAAGTATTTGCACGTGCCTGAGTATGCATACGGGAAGTAAAATGTTAGTGTAAACCTCTTATAACCTCAGAACCACATTAACACTGTAAGGTCTTATCCCAGATCTTAAAGTTAGACATTCATGGATCTGTAAGTCCTCACAGAATCAGGGGGGAAAAGAAGATTATTTTCATTGTTTCTCCAAAAAAGGGCATGAGGTTTCTCTTGATTCTTAATCCCTTTGAGAATATCTTCTTTGTTTATTCATTATATGCAGAGGAGAGTTCCTGGTTGAGGTCATGGTCAACTCATGACCGTGAGTGTTGGTCAACTGTGTTAAAAGATGGAATGGTAGTTTCTATAATAGAGATGAAAAGAATAAAACAGTCATAACATATAAACTCCTTGAAGCTCATTAATCCAGAAACTGAAGAAGGGTGGTTAATGTCTTTCAACATCTGACTATATTTCATGGACTCCAGGATGGTAAGTGGGACAAATGCACTCTTCACATACGTGGGGGTCTGAGTCTTGTCCAACACTTTTTCGGTAATGAACAGTAGCACAATACACAGTGGCATAGGGAATGATACCAGATAACAACCACACTTTGAGAGCATACGCTGACCCAAATAGGGTTCTAAGAACCTACTGGAATTAAATTACTAAAACACCTTAAGGTCGCTTCATTTAGGTAGGAATTATTTAGACCATCCACTCTTTTACAGGTGAGGAAACTGAAACACAGACACTTGAACTAACTGTCCCAACATCAAATAATAAGTGAAGTAACCAGGATTTGAACCCAGGCAGACTAAGTCCAGAGCCCACAGGCTTAGAAATGTTCTGTGGCATCTCTGACCTGGAGTTGTGGTTTGGCCCCAGCATCTAGAGAAAACTGACTTACCTTAAGCACATAATGAGCACCTCTCAGGTTGGCTCTGGGCCATCTCACCACTGCCTCTCCTTTAGAGTCTCATCTGCTTTGGCTCATACACTGTTCTTCATCTGCAGGTTGGCATAAGAAAAGCAAAACTTGTATCCTGTCCTAGGGCTCCCAAATCCTGCAAAATCCAGGCCATCTTTCAGTGAACTGGCCTGTCTGAAATTTTGTTTCTTTATTAATAATTCATATGTTGTGTACAAAGTGGAGCTGAAGAAGCTTATAATAAAGACATATGTGTATATGCCAGTTAAATATAGAAAACTATTGTACAAGCCTGAAAAGGAAATGAAGAAAGCACATGATTAAACTTATTGTAGTTAAGCATTACATTTAATTATTACTCTGTTATCATTTGCCCCAACTGATCACATTTGTTTTTTATATTTATTTCATATGTATTTGCAGCCCACCAATAGACTCATATTTACTGGGAACCTACCACATGCCGGTCAGGTGCTATGTGCTCTAGTGGAGACAAAGATGTTTTAGCCATGGCCACACGCTGACACTGAGCACCAGGGAAAGGCTGGCGCACATGAGCCAATAGCTGAGAACCAGGTTGCAGGTGACAGAGTATTCACTGTATGGTAAATGTTCCAAGTAAGGGTTCTGAGAGGCTAAAAATCTTTCAGGTGTGGGAGAGCTGATCCGTCTATTACCAGGATTCTAACAGATATATATCAGTTACTTTGTTATATATGGATAATGGCCATGATAGGCGTCAACAACTATAAGATGAATGGAGAGCTGATCAAAATGCTAGACCTTGTTTTACTATGTATTGTGTTGAACTGTTTGTATCGTATTGTAATGTTGGCGGGTTCATTGATCTTTGGAAGAAACACCCATCCTGACTTGTACACTGCGTAGGAATCTTTCCCTTTCTATATTATTCCTGTCACATGATCATCTAGCTGCCATTGCCACAGCCAACAAAGTCAAGGAACAATGACAAGTATAAACATTAATGTTTATTGAGCACTTTCTGTCTGTTATGCACTCCTCACATGTCAACTCAATCCTTCCAACAGCTCTGTGAGGTAGGTCCTGTTACTGCTCACATTACAGAGATGAGGAAACTGAGATACAAAGATGGAAAGTAATTTGCTCAAGGCCGCACGTCAGCAGACAGAAGAGCTCTTAAAGCAAGCCTTTTGAGATGATTATCTTATTTCTAGATTATATCGTTAGGAGAATGTTCTAAGCTTCCTCTGAAATCTGCCTTCAAGTGCCCACAATCCACTAACCATATTGTTATATCAGTACCAATAAAGCCCACTCTTCTCCCAAAATGAAAATGCTCCCAATCCTGTGTCAGAGACCTTAAGTTCTTGCTTTTAAAAGGTGAACACACCCCCAATTTTTTGGATCAGTTTCTATTTCTTACACAGCATAGTGAGAAATTGAGAGCCTGTCTCCTGGACACAGGCAGCATAAGTGCAAATCATTCTTCTGCCAACCATCAGCTTTGTGATCTTGGACGTGTTGTTTAACCCCTCTGTGCCTCAGTTTTCCCATATAGTAAAGTAAATATAAATTTTATAGTATTTATATCTGCAAAATAGCCTGATCCTAATGTTTTAATCATTTGCATATGTAAAAGATGGCTGAGGACAATGTCCGTAGGTGTTAGTATTGCTGGGACCTTTTCCCGGATCCTGGGGGACACGCATTTAGGAGCAGGACTCAGAACTGGATATAGGATCTGAGACACCGAGTGTCTCAATGACCTCCAAACAGAGCTCATTTTTTATATCTGTGAGCCTTAGTTCATGTATGCATTATCTCAATATAAAGAAGAGAGTGATGGGCTTATCTGGGGAAGGTTAATTAAGTGACTGTCCCAAAGTAACTCAATAATCAAGGGTAGAATTAGGACTAGAATTCCAGTTTCCTGGGCTTTCTTGCTTAGTTGGCAGTTCTGCCTGGTGGCTGCCACCACCCTGTGTGCTGTTTACACTTCTTCCGCTGGCCCTGTTATGTATGTGTTTGCTCTGTCTTTCTGTTTCAGTGTAAACTTATGTCTGTTCATGGCAACGGTGTTCGCCAAGGCACCCCAGAAATGAACCTCGAAGTGACTTTGGATTCCTTTTCCTTCTCTGCCACCAAAATCTATCTCCCCCCAGCAGGTTCTCCAGGATTCAGTAAAACGAAGGAGAAATATTAAATGGTTTTGAAGGACCTTTCAGTTCTCTTTAAGAGTTTGTCTTACAAAAGAAAATTAGAGTAAAAACAGATTTTAATGCAGAACTATGGCAACAGGAGAAGGAGACCCAAGGGAAATGGAACTGGGCCCTGTTCTGAATCCAGCATGGTGAAGATGGGATTTATAGCAGAGGACAAGGGTGAGGTCAGTGGATGGATTCTTGATAAAGGCCGGGCAGGGTGGTCAGACGTCATCTCGAGGATAGTGACAGGTGAGGAAAGTGTTCGGCTATTGAGAGTGATTAGATATTGAGGGTGGGGATCCTGAATAAAGCAATATGCTAACATTCTTGCTACACCTGGACTGTGAAAGATTGATGAGGACACAACGAAGGACACTGAATGTCGAGGTCTAGAGGAACCTGACTAAAGTTGAGTCAAGCACAAGTCTGTGTCAGTTTCCCTGTCTTCATCCTAATCCAGTAATTTCCTTCTCCAAACTCTCTCTTTGCCCCACATCCCTTTCTGCTGTTTCGCCATCCCATTCATTGTTCTTCCTACCTAGCCCAGAAGCAAGCTGAACGTGGAACAGTCTAGATTTTTCTCATGCAAAAGCTAATTCATGGTCCACCTAAGGCTTGGGAGATTGTGCCCCCTCTTTCAGGCTCAAGGATGGCCATTCCATCCATCAGATGAGATTCCCACACGGTGGGATAACACCCTTCTGAGTGACACGAGTTATACTGAGACGGTTACCAAATGTATGATAATGCCGCTGCCAGCAGATAGAAGACTGCAGCAGAGACACGTGTATTGCCAGTGGTGTGGTTTACAGTGGAAACCTACCAGGGTTTTGTACTTTTCAATTGTGGAACGTCAATTGTGTAGGATGCAGAACGAGGATAATTATTTGTACTGTTTGAAAGATTCACCTGAGCACATTATAAATTTTTTAAAGGAGCAAGAAAAATAAAAAAGAATTATTTGAGTTATTAGAATCTGCTTTTTCTCTTCCCCTCCCCTTTTCCCCCCTCAGAACCAGTTCCCAGGGGAGCCCCTGACCCTCTTCTCTGAAGTCACTAGTGACCCAGTGACTGATTGTGCTGTAGCTCCCAGGAGTAATGCTGATTTGCATTTTAACCTCAAGCCACCTCAAGTCTAATGAATGAACTTCCAAGGACGACATTTTGAGTTTGAGACAGCAATAGGGGAAGACTCTGGGAGGAGCCTCGAATCATCCCCAGGAGCATATGGGCCTCCTCTGCTACTCACTTATGTTGCCCACACTTTAGCATCTTTTCAGTTTTAACATTCAGTTTTATTCTAGCTCTTCTAGACCCTCGCCCTTTATCCTCACTTAGTGAGGAAAATGCCTTTGTGCTTTATTTTTATTACACCAGCAGCACTACCTTGGCATCCGGAAGTGGCAGGAAGATCCAAGCTGAGATCACTCCGGGACTTGGGTTTTAATTCTAGCCATTAAATTACTCTCTGGCTTTAAGTACTTCTCTGCACTCTGCTCTCAGTTTCCTTCATCTGTAATATCGGTTATATTATCTCTCAAGTTCTCTCCCAGGTTGGAAAGTCCTTGATGCTAATAATGATTCAAATGTTGGTTTGGGGAGCTTATTGTACACAACCTCTTCAAATCCATGTCCTAGAGCTAGATTTCCAGTTAATTCTCTTAGGGGGTGTGATGGATTTTTGATGATTTTTGTATTCTAAGAAGCAATCACCATGAGATTAGTTTCTGAAGGGTCAGCATTTTACTAGGTCACATTTTCTCCTTAAACTTCGTGACAGCATCCCTTAATAGTGAAGAGTACACTTTACTTAGAAAACCTGTGCTCAACAATTCAGAGAATGTCACCAGAGCATGTGTATAAGTGATGTACACATCTTGAACACCAATTATTGCATAACAGAGAGGAAGCTGAAACTTTCTGACCATAAAAACACTTTACGGTTAGTAGCAACTTTGTTTAAAAATTTTTTTCATTCCTTGTAGTATCTCCATCTGCAACAGAGTTTTTATCATATATTTTTGATCCCAATAAAAGCCAATCACTCAAACCCTGTTTTTTTTTTCATGAAACTTTCTCTGTGACAATATAGCCTATTAGAGCCAATATGTATCTGTGAAGTTTAAAGGGAATGAAATTTATCAGTCAATCACCCTTTATGGAATTCAGTCAATATGCTAGACATCAGAGGACCCAACAACACAAGAAGATGGTAATATTGTGGGACAGACAGACAGACAGACACACACACACACACACACACACACTGAATTCTAAACCAGAAAGACCACATGGTGAGAATAACCAGAGAGAAGAAAGTAGAAGCAACCAATTAACCAATTTTGATGTGAAAGTGTAGAGGAAGGAAGCAATTAACCTTGCCTGTGGGTGAGGCAAGGAGCAGGGAGGGCTGGGTGATAATCATGTGAGGCCTCACAGGAAACAAGTTCTTCCAAACAGATTTGTAGCCTAGAAGAAATTTTGATTGTGTTTAGATTTGATTAAAATATATTTAAGAATAAAAAAAAAAAAAAAAAAAGAAAGGCACTGTCGAGCACCTTAAAGAAGAATGAGAAGAGAGACACCATGGCAATCCAGGCCATGGAAGTCAAGTGCATGGTTATTTACAACCAGTGGGAGGTGTGCCAGTATTTTAACAACTGGTACAGCCAAAGCAGGTGTGCTGGCTGAATATCATGAATGCTAGTAGGTAAGTTAAAATTACCAGGCCTCCAATTTTTTTTTCAGGTCCATCATCAAAGCAAGTTGAACTTATTTATTTTGTTCTCATTGTCATCAAACGTGGAAATCAAACATCAGACATTTATTGAATTGCTAGAAATAGATCTTTATCTTAGGAAGAAGATAAGCCCGTTATGATGCTGTAGATTCTCGCAGAGGTGTCCAACCTTTGGCCCGCAGGCTGCATGAGGCTCAGGATGTCTATGAATGTGGCTCAACACAAAATCATAAATTTACTTCAAACATGAGATTTGTTTGTGTGTGTGATTATGTGTTGCAATGTATTTAATGTGTGGCCCAAGACAACTCCTCTTCTTCCAGTGTGGCCCGGAGATGCCAAAAGGTTGACTGACACCCCTGCACAGAGTCTTTTCCGCTAGACACAGTGGATTCAGTTGCTTTGTCTTGCTCATCATATCATGAAATCCTGGAGAGCAAAGGCACATCAGAGTCGCCTTAGTGTTTTCAACGTCTGACACTGAGATATGCACATAGAAAGGGATCAATAAATGCATGTGAATGAGTGAACAAGCTGATTCTTGATTCCTTCAGAATCCAGAGCCAGCTGAAGACTCAATGACCCATTTTCTATTCCCTTTAGGTAAATATGTTTGACACATTTTGGCCCTTGGCTTACCTGCTAGGATGCTAAAGTGGCCTTTGTATCTCACAACTGTGTTCTTACTGTGAAGAGCTGGCCCAGGCTTGCTTACTGGCAGGTGTGTGTGGAGCACTTTGTTCAAAGTATTTGGTATGCCCAGAGAAAAAGCACTTGGGGCTTAAATAATTCCATCTCATAAAAGAAGGAAAAGAAGCAGGTATGAAAATGTGCTCAGATAGAATTCAAATTAAATTAGAGAACAGAGAGGGAGGGCAGCAGAACACACTTGCATATTCAGAGGTAGAAAAAAACATATAAGCAATCAGCAGCTAATGAGAAGAGAGATGATCAAGGGTAGACAAGGAAGCTGGGGCCTGGAGGTGAGGGCAGGGAACCACATCTCAGAAGTGTTTACATGCAGTGAAGAGGTTTTTCTGGGCTGTGTAGCTTGAATTTTTATCATGCCTCTCTGCTCATCTCTCCTCCACTTCAATCACTTCACTCATGTTAGGCAAACAACTTCTTGATGTCAAAATTGGTGTGCGCTGATAGCTCTGGAGTTGCAAGGCAAAATTCAAAGGGTGGGAGTTTCAATGGGAGAGGAAGAAAAGGAGAAAGGCACAAAACCAACTCAAAGCTACTGTTCAGTCAAACCTTTTTGTCACTTTTCGTCACTCAAAATACACCCGTTCTTAGGCAGAACTGGAAACCCACTTCAAAAGACATAATGTACTTGCATGTAGACTGCAAATCTTATGGCAGAGTCAGAATGCATACTTCCATGGCGGTGCATGCGGAGATAATTCTTCATGCTAAGGAAGATGATTTTTAATGAACTGAAGTTCAAGTTATGCTTGTTCCATTTCAGTTAAGGGCAGTAAAGGTGAAAAGTAGGAGTCATCTTGTAAAAATCTGCCCATGTGCACTAGCTTTTAGGATTTCAGAATAGCAGGACCCTTGGTAGCTTCTCCTAATGGTGCAGCTCCAGTTGAGTTGGAATAATAGGCAAGTGCTGATACCTGAGGGGTGGAGAGGCCAGGACAGTGATCATGACGAGCTTACCCGGGGGAGGGAAGGCAAGCTATGCCATCCGTGGGAACTGCACTGCCATGGCTTTGCTTCACTGGCAGTACCCGAGCTTCTCTCACTACCACATTTCTGCCAAGTGCATAATGCTGGTTTAATGCTAATTACGAACACTTGAATCCTACCATTTCCTAGGGATTAATTAATGAGATGATAAAACCTGGCACAGCCTCCTTAGAAAGGCCAGTGAAAAGGTCAGGACAGGCCTTGATGACAAGGGGATCGGGGTTAGGGAGGGTCCAGGATATGTTCACAATTAGTTGAACATTTAGAATTCATCTCTTGATTCCAAGAACTTGAAACACTGAATCAGAAAGCTGAATTTTTAGGTCAATCCTGCTGATAAACAGAGTCTTTTTTTGTCTTATTTTAAATAGAAATAGAAAAATGGTAGGTAACCTGTGCAGCTCCGAGTCCAATATCCCCTCAAAATCTTTTTTATTTCCCTTTTATGTAATTATAAAGGGCATCGTACTCTGAACCTTGCCATGATAGACTTGGTGACCACGTGTTTCTAACCCTAGTGGAATCCTCAGCCTCAGTAATTCTTCTATTTTTCCTTCCTCCCCACCCCCCCCCCCCCGTCAACAGCCGGAGAGGGGCAGCATGTGTTGTGCTTTTTCCCTGACTGCCCAAGTCTCCATCGCTGTCTCTACCTCAATTCCCTGTTTATATGCTTGTCCATTCACTCATCCATCCACCCACTCATCTTTTCATGGCTCCCAAGGCTTATTCCAAAAAGACTTCAAGACATCTTACCAAAAAAAAAAAATGCTTTACAACAGAAAAGGAACAAAGACATACAAAAGGAAAATGGTGAAGGAAGCCCAAGGTTAAGGTAGTCTACAGAAATATTTACCAGAAGTCTCATAAAAATTATCAATAGGTAGATCCCAGAAGTGGCTCTAAATTTTCTAGAAGTCGTAACAAATAGAAGAAATGAGCCTGTCCCAGGAATTAGAGATCATACCAGATGTTAAAGAGAATCAAGTTCTTCAAATGTCATCTCATTTTCTCCTCTCTGTCCATCCCCACATGCTCCTAACAAACTCTATTTTCCCATCTAAATCATCCTGTGTGGGACTAACATTCAGTTCTGCAGGTGGAGAAAGAGATAGGCCCTTTGTCCTCTAAATGATGAGCTTTTATTCAGAGACTACAAATCACAAGATTCAGGCAGAGAGAAGCAGGCTTTAAAGGCACCTCCATCGTCCTATTCAGTTATGAAAAGGGGGCGGGCCCTAGACAAGCAGGGAGTAGAGGTTTATTGTACCCACCTCTCCATGAAGGATGTAGCACACGGGAGACAGTGAACTATAGGGGGCTGGGTCCCTCGTCTTCCAGTTGGCTGCCAGCTGGGCCTCAGCAGCCACCAATAGACTTGTGGGGTCCTGCTGGCTGAGGTTGTCCCCCAGCCATGGCCATCAGACTTTCCTTATATGATCCATGGCCCTGTTTCTTGTTGAGATGGCCAAGCATTAGGGACAGCTGTGCTGCCTGGGCATGAGGGACCCACACAGGCTTTGCAAACCTATGGCCAAACCTCCACCTCACTTTTGCATTCCCAAACATTGCTTTGACACTTAAAATCAAACTGGTTCATTATTTACTCAATCTTTTATATGCTAGCTTTAAATTTAAAGCCTACAGGCTTTCACAAATTGGTATTTGCTTGGACCAAAATAGCAATGTCCCAAGGACCCCTTAGCAAAAACATCATCTTTTCTTGCTAATTCAACATCAGCCGACTCAGTTGTATGCTATATTGAAATCACTTTTGTCAACAATGCTTTTCCTTACACAGTCAAGTCTTGAACCAAATCTTCTAAAGTTTGGTAATAATTAAATTCCTTCAATTTCATTGATTTCCCTGCCTTCTTATTCTGATCTTACTGATGAGGCCACAAGCATAAAGGAGGACCAGTTCTTTATAAATTAGATCAGCAGGATGGCTGCTTCTCTGCCTGCAGAATTCTAATGGTACCAGGAATAACTGTTGTGGAATCTAGTTGAAATGATGATAGGAACCAACTCTTACTGTCTAGTTCAAAGTGGGACCAGATTGTGCCTAAATTGGAATAAAAGTGGCCTCCTTACATCCATCCTGTGACTCTCAGAGGGCAGGACTGAGCTGGTGATGCATCACTTTTTAGATCCTCCCATAGCCAGGCCTGTGTCTGAGCTCCATCCACTACAGCTATGGTGTGTCCTGCTGTTCAGGTCATCTGGACAGCCACTATCAGCCTGCCAATACCAAATGGAAGGTTTTAGAAGAAAGAAATGGGGATTAGTGGAAAGACTCAAAACCCAATAATCTTAGCTCAGTCTGCTATAATACATAGCATAGCCTGAGGGGTGTAAAAACATTCATTTCTCACAATTCTGGAGGCTGGGAGGTCCAAGATCAAGGTGTGAGTAGGTATAGTGTCTGGTGGAGGCTCACCTCCTGGTTTTCAGATGGCTGCCTTCTCCTTATGTCCTCACATGGCCATTCCTTGGTGAGTACACACAGGGAGTGAGGAGAGACAGAGACAGAGACAGAGTCAGAGACAGAGATTAATTTTTTGTCTCGTCTTCTTTTTATAAAGTCATTCTTCCCATCATGGGAGTCCTACCTGCATAACCTAATCTAACCCTAACTACCTCCCAATGCCCCATTTTCAAACACCATCGCATTGTGAAGTAGGGCTTCCTCATATGAATTTGAGAGGAAGACAACAACTCAGTCTATAGCACCACCCATCTCTGCTTCCTTCCTGCCTCCTACTTGCAGTAAGGGCCTCACAAATTTCCTAGCTGCCAGGGGGAAGCTCATAGCAAACAGGGACCAGTGAGGCTTACAATGTCAGCAGGGTCAGAGGTATTAAGAGGTGAGCTCCACCTGCCTTCTGCTCCTGTGAGCCCTTGGCATCCTCTCCATCCACAGCACAATCACTCTGCTCTCGTTTTCCCCCAATATTTCTCAGTCTTATTGGTTGACAAGCTGGAAAGTGTGGCTCCGTGGTCCCACCTGACTGTGTGTTTGAGATTTCTGCCCCATTGGTCAGCAATAAGAAATTGGAAATTGCCTGTGTGGCCGCAGACCAAAGGGTAACTGCTAGCCAAGCAGGGGTCTTCAGTTGGGAGCAGGGAGCAGGGAGTGTTTTGATTAGGAGTTGAGGGTATTGTTGGTTAAAAGGCAAGATAAGAGGTCTATGATTTCAATAGCCCAGCTCCCAGCCCTGACAGCATTTTGTAGGCTCTGCAGGGAAGGAAGAGTGAGGTTTCCTGAGCTGCAGGAATACAGAAAATGGGCCTATCCATCTAGCAGTGCAGTGCCCACGTGACTCTACCCCCTGAGCCAAGATTTTAAAGTCTATTTTCATTTATGCCCAAATTTCCTGAAACGGGCTGACAAGTGGATCAGAAAGTTCAGATGGAAGCCCCAGATATGTTTTGGAAACCAGAGGAGCCACACAGCCGAGCCAAGGAGAGTTTACTAAGTTATGCGGTCTTTCTTGCTCATGTCTGGATCTGTGTCCTTTCCAGCCATCACCAGAACAGTCACACTTAACTGCATTTCATCATCAAGGCTGAGTATTGAACCAAGGTGATTCAGGGGATACACCAAAGAGAGGAGGGAGCAGGGTGCATGGGGGACAGTGCCTTGGGCTAACTAGTTAAACAGCTGGAAGGTTCTCCTCTTTCCTTCTCCCACCTTCCATCATCAGTCCACTCTGGAGACCTTGCAGCGCAGTGCGTCCACATCACCTCAGCCTCTGTTCTCTCTGGTGGTTTTGCCAGTCCTGGTATTTTGGGTGTGGCATAATTAGAGGAGAGATTTGTGAACTCTGCAATTCACTGTTTCCTTTGTTCTAGCAAAAGTATAATTTGGGGATTTGTGTGGTTAAAGTCCACATCACAAATACTTCAGCTAGGCACTCATGGTGCAACAGGGCCAATTACAGGGGAGCCATGCAGAGGCTGCGTGCGGGTTTAACACTCTCGGGCGTGGCTGCCCCTTCCGGAAACAATAGCAGTCTACGCTTTCCCTTCAGATGCCAGGTTCCACCCAAAGGGTCTAGATTCCTCCCTGGTCTCTTAATCTCAGATGAAAGCTTGAGCTCTAACCTGGACTACAAGTTGCATGTCCCATTGGGGAACTTAAAAATTGTGGAAGCTTAAAGCCAGGGTAAATGGGTATCAGGGCCTCCTGAGAGCCAGGAGTTAGGAGCTTTGACGTCAATGTATCAAGCCTTATTTTCTATGTCAAATAAATATGTACATATTTACAAATGTGTGCATAAGACAGGTAGGAATATCTATGCCTTATGTGGCTTATATACAATATGTAGGTATGTGATCATTACATCACAGACAATTATGGGATTGTACTTAACAATATCACCTAGAACTGTTCTTTACAGACCACACTTTGCAATAAATTCTAAAGAGGAAATTTAAGATTATTGACTGTGGCAAGTGTCACAAAGAAAGGTCCCCAGGTTGGTAGAGGACAAAAGGTCTCTTGATATAGTAAGGATAAGAATGGAAGACATCCTAGGGACGGGGGAAGAAGTGTTGGTGACAGCAAAAGGGAATATGCTCCCTCTACCTGTGGCTGACACCTGGGACTCAAGGAGAGGAAGCCTTGGGTAGAGAGCAAGCAAGGCAGGTCCACAAGCACTGAAGTATCCTCAATCTAGAGGAAGGACCACAGCCTACAGAGGTGGCGAGAATGGCCCTAGGGTACCACAAGAGTGGAGAGGGTGTCTACAACATGGAAGGAGCTGGGTGGAATAGCTCCCCAAAGCCTTAGCCATGGAGAGCCAGCTTCCAGGTGCCTGTAAGATGGAAAATTTGGGAGCATGTGGACAAAGGGGCTGGCCAACTTCAAATATAAACCACTGACTTCCTGTTGTTTAATGCTCATTAAAGCTTTTCACATCATCAAAAGGTTAAACATAAGACTTCCTGTCTTCCATCTCAGATATTTACCAGGAGCACTGAAAGTTGAGGGAACAGAAGCAACAGCACACAGGACCAATTACTCCAGGCGATGCGTGCACAGCCCCACTGGCAGAGCTGTTAGACCTGGCCCTCCTGCCCAGGTGGGGGTGGCCTGAGACTATGTTCCCAGCGACCAGCCTCTTGCCCAGCAGATGGGCCACCTGGGGTTTGCTTCTTAGCAGGGCACTAACTGAAGTCAGGCTTTGGTCCTTTCCACTCTGGTATTGACCATCTCTGTGACCTTAAGCTCATTTTTAAATTGCTGATTTTCTATTGTATTCTGCAGTTCCCAGGAGTAATAATGGTAGTTTTATAAACTATTGGTGAATTGTAGTCAGTAAGAAACCCTGAAAATCTCAGAGGGACTTTTTGTTTGGTGGGTTTTTTTCTGTGATTTAAATCAAATGATCAAAGAAAAAATGTCTCTATGCTTTGGTTCTTTGCATTAGTAACTAGATATACTATAATAAGATGCTTCACTGCTATTCACAACGGTGGAAAGAGAGAGAAAGAGAGAGAAATTAAAGGCTGTTGGGATGGGGGTGCTGTCACTGGAAAGGTCCTTCCACATCAGGCAAGTCACGGGGTCGGGAGGAGGGAATGTGGTGTTGGGGGAACAGCACCTGCACCACTTGTAGGCAGACCTGCAAATCAGTTTTATTTTCTCAGCAGGAAAACAAGCAGGGTCCCTTCTGTTCATGCACCCAGCACTTTTTACGTTCATTACCTTACCTGACCCTCACAATCTAGCAATGAGGAATGTAGGGCAGATGAGGTCAGTGAGGTCCAAGGAGGGCTGAGACACGCTGGAGAAGGTGTCAGGCCTGAAAGCAATGACAACAGCCATGGTGATGATGGTGATGATGGCAGCAATTAATATGCGCTTTACAGTCCACAGAATTGCCACATGCACTTTCTCACTACAAAACTAGAAAACTGGTTTTACAATAATGTATGGGATGCTGAGTTGGAAGGGAGAAAACCTTACTTCCTAGATTGCCCAGCTGCAATATGTAAAGCTATGTATGCACCAGCAAATCTGTTTAATTTACCCCGAGAAAACATACCGAAATTTGCATCAGATTTGAGTGCCTAGGATTCTTGGGATACAAGACTATGCCAAGTGTGCTTACCCTCAATAATTTCACATTCAAGTAAAGGGAAGAATCACATGTGTGCCGTCACTATATAAGAAAGCAAAAGATAAGAAGTGATGGGGAAAATGGCCCAACATATAAAAATGAGCTCAAAGGAAGCAAAGATGGCTGAGGGCCCTTGAAGAAGGAGGATGGGTTAGATTTCAGTAGGAGAAGGACCAGAGTTATTCTGGGAAGAGAAAATGTCTTGAGGAAAGGCATGGAAGAGAAAAATGTGATCATGTTGATAGAATAATAAGCAATCCAAGTGTGGGATATAACAGAGGGCACAGGAAAGAGGGTCTGAGTAAAAAGCTTAAAAGGTAGATAATTGGTCCAATTGCTAAGGGTGTTGGAGACAGAGGTGGACGCTATCATCATCCCATTTACAGATGGGAAAATTGAGGCACAGAGAGAACACAGTCACAAAACCAGGAAATGGGTCTGCATAGTCCAACTCCAGAAGCTATTCTCAAGTGCTACATGCCAGGGCCTCTTGCCTGTACGCTCGAAACCCCTTCTCCACCTTTAGCTTCCCCAAGGTATGGCAAGGCCTCCTCTCTACTTCACAGGGCCAATGTCAGTCATTTTGATTTTGGTCGTGAGTGACAGACCCCAACTCAAACTAGCTGAACCAAAGCCAAAATGTTTGATCTCAGAAAACAAGAAGACCAGAGGTCAGGAGAGAGGCATCACTGGTTAATTCAGGAATTCAACAGTAACTTCTGAAACAGAGGTGTTTCTTCCTCTCCACTAGCCATCTGCCATCCTCCTGGGCCAGCCTCTATGCTGGCTGAATGTTCTCTCCACCTCCTGTCTCTCCCCTTTCCCATCTCAGCTCTAGTGCTGCCTCTCAGGGCAGCTGTTCTGACTCTTTCCAGATGTCAGCTCCACTTCCCAAGCCTCCTGCGTGCACGTGGGTCTCCTCCTTGTAGCAGGGCTGTGCTTTCCCTTATTGTGGGAGCCTGTCATTAATGGCAGCTCTCCCTCTCAGAATCCATGCTCCGTGGAAGTGTGATTCTGAGAGGGAAGAGGGAAGAAACCCTGTGTACTTTTGTTCAACATTGTGTCTCTGATGCCTGCCACTCAAATACTTGTCAAATGAATAAATGATAGCTTTGCGTGGTGCCTAAAAGCTCAAGAACCACAATAAATATGGAATATGGCAAAATACTAATTTTGCCATAAATACTCTGGGTGCTTTTCCCTGAGATGTATTACTGTTGTTTTCCCCCCCAAGAAACATTGTCTTCTTTCTCCTTCCTATAAACCCCATGGTTTATTCAGATATCCATGCAATCCCCTGTTCCAGAAGGAGATTCTGATTATTTATCACCCCTGGCAACTGCTATTAGCCCAGGTGTGGCCCATGACATAAGCTGCCCGAGCAGACTGAGGGAAGGCTATTCTTGTAGGTAACCAAGGCTGCCAGTTGCCCCAGCTGCTGGTGTCCCAACTGCTTGTAGCCAGTGTTGGGCTAGTGGAGTTGGAAATAATAGAGAGAAGTTTAGTAGGTAAAATTGAACAGGACTTGGTGATGTTTGGGGACATGAGGGATAAAGAAGGTAGTATTATAGAAGGCTCCTTTTCTGGCGTGCCCTGGGTGGACAGATGGATGGATGGAGTTTCTAATAACCAGGATGGAAAACCATGGTTAAAGTGAGAGTCATCCAGACCAGATTTTCATGCAATTTTCCCTAATCAGTTTTATAAGTTAAAGTGAGTCTGAATTCTTCTCACTTCTCGTTTGCTTCCATTGTACTGTGTTGGGCCCTCTGGTGTCCTGTTTATCACAGTCCTGCTTGTATCAGACTTTATTTAGTAATGTTTGCATTTCCTCCCTGGACCAGCCTGAGAGCACCGAGATAGCAGGAGACGTGCATGTGCATGCATGCACTTGCATATGTGGGGTTACATTTCTCATGGCAGATTATTATTTTGTCCCTAGTAAGTGGTTGATAAGTATCTGCTGGATATGACTGGGCTGCAGCATTGTGAAGGTGAGATAGCCACCTTTGGTGGAAAGTTACATTTGACCTAAGAGCCAACAAAATTCCCACTTCATCAGCCCCCCTTTCTCCTAATTGTGCCTTTCTTGGTTGCATGTTTAGAGTTCATCCAGCAAGCATCTTCCAAATGCAACTGGACCTTTGCAAGCCTCAGGCTGTGTGGCAGGGTGGTTGTGCCTTTGAATGTCCTAGAAGGAAGCTTATCACACTTTTGTCTTTGAAAGGTACATTTCCTTGTTAATAGGTTTGCAATTATTTTGGCAGATTGGAAATAATATTTCAAAAGCACTGAAGAAGCAGCTGGGGGACATTACTTGTAATTGCTTAATATTGTTATCACATTTGCTTACAAGAAAAAGAAGGCAACCCGCCATCCATCAGGGGAGGGAATACTCATAGACTGCGATCATGGTGCATGCTTTGGAATGTCATGGCAACCGTCCCATGGTCTGGACTTGATTACTTGCTGCTACATTCCCGTCATAGCTGAGTTGCTTCATTAACGTTATTTTCTTCAACCTCATTTGTAAAAGGAAGTTGGAAAACAGCCCCATGTAGGGATTCACGCTTACCCGCTTAGAAAAGCTGATGTGGCAAAACAAAATAGCACCTCCTATGTCCATCCTTTTGCAAACAGAGTCTATAATTGTACTCAGAGGCTCATGCATCCTGCTGTGGGCATCAAGGAAGGGCTTACCCATAGGGGACAGAGAATTATGCACTTTCCAAACCTGTCTTTCTACAGGTGAGAAAAATGAAGCCCGGAAAGGTTTGTGCCCAGTGTTGACAGAGTCCTCTTTAGTGATCAGATGCCCCTTGGTTCAGTTCCTGCCCCCATCACTTTCTACCTATTCAGCTACTTATGTGTGTCTGAGCCTCAGTCTTCTCCTGTGAAATGGGAATAATAACACCTGCCTTGTCAGCACCCATTGAGAGAATCACAGATCAAACCAGGATCATGGTACTTGGCACAGAATAGATGTTCAGCTCCTGGGGACTGTAATTATTATTATATCAAAAATCACAAAAGGAGTTTGTTGGGAAGGTGGGACACAAATTCACGTCTCCTGAGTCTTTTCTGATTAAACCATATAGTTCTATTTGAGTAAGGAGGCCTGGAAAGAGGGCATTTTTAATGTCTGCTCAGTAGCAGCTTCACTTATGTTGTACCCAGAGACTGGCACTACCCCAGTGGCAGAGTGATGAGGGTGTGGGTTGGTAGGCTTTGGGCCAAATATTTGCCTAATCCCAGCTGGCTGTAGCATTGTCCAGAACCCTCCACATCCTTTCATGGCACACTGGAGAGTAAATGAGTTGTACTGTAAGCTGCAAATGAAATGGCCAATCAGACTGAAAGACTCAGGGGGCTGCCTAAATGAAGATGAAGACCACTCCACTCAGACACCTAAGTGACTGCTGGGCATGTCGGGTAACATGCTACAAAGAGGCGAACTAATGATGGGTGTTTAAACATAAACTTCAGCTCCAAAATAGCTTGGTGGCCTCTCTCTTCATACTGAAGCCAGAGCACATCAGAATTCTTCAAGGTTTTGAAAGGTAAACGGGATGTATAGCATATAGAAGCCATTTCCACAGGAGAAAGGCAGTACGTGGAGCATGGTTTAGAAAGCAGACCCAGCCTAGGATCCCTTCACAACCAGAAATAAAGATGGGTAAGCCAGGGGTAGGCAAGTAAGGTGGCCCTAGAGACTGCAGAGAAGCCGACCGTCCTAGAGAGGCTCCATTTCCTTATGTAGGGAGAGAGCTGGGAGCTCTCCATCCCATGGGATTCAGCTTTGTTTTCACAGCCTTCCCAGTGTTAAAAGAAATGGAGCTGGACACAGCTGCTGAAAGGTTTGGCCATAACCCCAAAGACGCTGGCATGAAAGAAGATTCTGGAGCAGAGAAGAATAATAAGGCAAGCCCAAGCTCGCAGCAGTGCCCAGTGACCGAGCTGGCATGAACTGCCTGCCTCTCAGCAGATTAGATACTGGAGCAGAGCAGAGCAGAGTGGCTCCAGCCAATCGCCTGGCTTGGATGGCAGGGCAAGTGCGTGCCTAAATCTGCCTGAAGTTGGGCTTGTGTCATTAACTTTAGCATCAACTACCTTTGAGTCATGTAATTTTTTATATGCAGTTTCTCATTTAATCCCTGTAGCATCCCTGTGAAACAAGTCCTTTTATTTGCATTTAACAAATGGAAACAGTGAAGCTGAGAGAGGTTAGGTAATTTGTATCAGGACCAAGGTGGGAGGTAGATGGGCAAGGATTAGAACCCAAGCCCACACTCATACCTCTGATCATGTCATAGTAATAGGTCACTCTGATACAGAGCCATTCTGTGGCAGGCGCACACTTTCCATTCATTCATGTAATGCTTACAACCACCTGATAAGGTAGATATCATTACTAGCATCATGTCCATTCCACTGATGGGGAAACTGAGGCACCAGGAGTTCAGTGATTCACTCAAGTTTGCACAGCTAATGCGTGGCAGGGCCAGGTTTTAAAACCAGCTGCAATGGCTCCCAAGTGCACGCGGTTAGCCAGGAAGCCCATGGCTCTCAGTGCTCATGGGAACCTCAGCCTTCA
The DNA here is from genome assembly GCF_022682495.2 of Desmodus rotundus. Lineage (NCBI taxonomy): Eukaryota > Metazoa > Chordata > Mammalia > Chiroptera > Phyllostomidae > Desmodus > Desmodus rotundus. The sequence goes on from NC_071390.1 coordinate 136,822,939, forward strand.
AACTTGTTAGAAATGCAGATTGTCAGGCCTTGCCCCAGAATCAAGGCACCAGGTGATCTGGCCTGGCCCTGTCACACCTGTAGGGGTCCAGTGACTGAGATGGCATGAACCGCCTGCCTCTCAGGAGGCAGTTAACCCAGGAGAGTAGCTGGCTCTTCTTCCTACGTTCTCACTCCTAGTAGTGTGGTCTATGAACAAGCACCATGGGCACCCCCTGGGTGCCTCTTAGAGCTGCAGAGTCTGAGGCTCCACCCAGATCTGCAAACCACAACTGTGTTTCAACAAGATCCCCAGGTACCGTGTATACACTGTAAAGATTGGGACGTTCTGACCCAGGACATAGCAGAATGAGATTGCTCTGAGTAAGCTGCCCTCAGATCTCACTACTTCCGAGACAGGGAAGGGAGGGAAGCAGCTTTCCTCAGTGCCCCGTGGAGGGACATCAGTCAGGAGACACAGTCCTTCACTAGAAGGTGGTGGACTAAAGTAGCAGCAGCTCCTCCGAGAGACGAACCAAGTCTCTGTGACTTAATGTAATAGATAATTCTTATTTGTGCAATATAATCAGTGGGGAGGGCCCTGCTCCACAGCTAACTAGAAGCAATGCCCATGACTTCCCCCTCAGACTCTATGGCCACCTCTTCCTGTGAGGGAAAGTGGGAACTGTGACCTGAACGTGTGCTTGGGAAGTAAGGCAGCCAGCAGTCTCCACCATGGTTCAACTAGAAACTTTTAGCTCTCAACTGTCTGTTCATTTATTTGGCAATGACCAAATGTCTGCATAATGGATAATGAGTAAGATTCCCTTATCCATCCATTCATTTATTCATTCAACAAACATTTGTTATGGCCTGGTGTATGGAGGAACTTGGAATCACAAGATGAATAAAATTGCTACTTCTCACAAAGAGCCCAGCATCCAGAGGGTAAGATGATGAGTAGCCCAGTGACTGGCAGGAGTGCTCTGGGAACACAGGAGAGGGTATCAGGTGGGGATATCAGGGAAGGCTTCCTGGAGGAAGTGATACCGAGCCAAGTTTAGACATATGGAAGGAATAAACAAGGCAAAGAGTGAAGTTCGAAGACTCAAGACTGCCAAGCAAGCTGCCTGTGTAAAGCTATAGAGGAACTCAATTTTGGAAACAGATGTTAGTCAGCTAAATGGTAGTATCAGGGATGGTGAGAGCATGAAGCAGTGCAATTCAGAATGGCTGGGTTCCCTGTGTCCTGTGAGAGGGGAAGCAGAGAACGTGTGGTCTGGCCCATGATGGCAGGAGAAGAGGCAAACAGTTCTGACCACGCACTTGTATGTTCCCCTCATGCTTAGTCACCCAGAAAACGACACACACGCCCTACAGGGAGCTTCCTCACTGAAGCACCATTTATAATTCTCCAGGAATGGAGGTGCCAGCTGCTTTAAACCACCCCACATTTTTAGTCCTGGTGCAGTTGTCACCTGCCTTGTCTGGGAACTTGTTACTTACAGAGGAACATGCAGAGTTCACACATTTCCTCCAGTCTAGGGTGGTGCTGGGCTTTCTGAAAAGCTGGAGACCATATCCCCACCAACCTGTCAGCCCCAAAGATGTCCTCTAGAAGACCAGTGGGACAGGACACAGAGTTCTGTCCTTTATAATTAGGGAGTGATTAATGACTTAATCAGAGCAGAGAGCGATACACGCAATGTCATGTCTTCTCATTTGTTGGGGTATGGGCCCCCATTAATCACAGGACATTCTGAAAGCAAAAGAGACAGGTTGGTTTGAAGCTTAGTGTTAGGGCAACCTTGGCACTGCTCCCTGATCTGCTCCAAAACACTGTGAATATTTCATCCCTGGCAGGGATCCCCACATCCCTGTCACTGGCCCAGCCTCTGTTCCCGACGAACCCTTGGGAAGCAAATGGAATATCTGCACGTCAAGGAAGCTTGCTCATCCTTCCTCCCCCTAGTGTGGGCCCTGAAAGCTGTCCCACAGCAAATGCACCCATGGAAGGTTCCTGGGGGTTTAAGTTCTACCAAGGGCCCCAAATTCTGCTCCCCCTCTCACACTGTCTCCTACAGACTACAGGTTCTTGTGCTTCAGGGTCAAGTCTTGTTTGAAAGCACGATTCCTCCTCTTCTGACCTTCTCTTTTCAGCCAAGGATGGTCCTGCAGAATGCTGTTCTGGAAGCTCTTTGTTCACAGAAGCCTGTTGCCCTGGTGTCAGCAGGGGTGAGAATGAGTTGTTCTCCTCCGAGTCTGTCACCCCTCCAAACTTGGATGCTCACCTGACTTCCTCTGCTTGCTGGCAGGAGACCCCTGGATTCCTCAGGACTGCTCACAGCCACCTTCCTGAGCTGCATGCTCAGTTTGAGACCAAGACCACCTCCAACAAAAGACTACTCAGTCCATTGGGGTTCCTAGGTTCTCACTGTAGAAATACATCTGGCTGATTATGCAGGAAGGAAATTTGTAAAGAGGAAGGTCACCCAGAAGGTTAAAAAATTTCCATGAGAGCCAAAGTATTACTGGATTCAGGCTTATATGGCCGGGAAAGATGCCCCAAATGTCACCACCAAATGGGCCCCCTGAGGATGCCACAACCTCTGCATCGGGCTCCGATGCTGCAGCTCGCACCCCAGAGCTGCTAACCTGGACACCAGACACACTCATGAGGACAGCTGCCACTGCTGCCCTGGGGGCAGCCCCTTACCCACTGCTGCTGCCTCTGGGGTGTCTCCTGTGCCCAGGATTTCTCAACACCAACTTCCCACTCCAGGTCAAAGGCCAATGTATGTACCCAGTTCCCGTGCCCAAACCCTGCCACCAGGGAGCCCTGAAAAGTGAGTGAGCACCAAATATTTTTAGCTTCCATGGCAGGAAATTGCCTCTGGCCCAGAAAACATCCATCTTGTGGACATGCCACAAACAGAGAAAGGAGGTTAGTGGTTGGCTGCTTCTGTTTCATGCCTGTGAGGGACGGGGTTGAAATTCATCAACACTGGCTGGCTTATAACATTATTCATAACAGGCGCTTAACACCTTCAGCCTCTGACAATAGTTTTGTTGTCCATTCCTCCAACCACTTCTCCAAACTGTTGCAAACATCTGCTGTTGTCTCCTTACCTCCCTGCTAACAGAGGCCAGTAGCCTCTGACACTCAGGGTGTTTGGGGGAAGAAGGATATAGAAGTTTTTATTCTTTTTGGCTAGTAATGGAAGTTTGTTCAGTTAAATTTCTGTCTGTAATCTCCTACTTTTGCAGTTTGCTGCCCCCAAAATTGGCTCTAGCTCTCTCAAGATTGCCAACTATAGTGTCTTCGATATCAGCCCATGCAGACTACATTTAGGGCCAAGAATTTCTTGGACGCTTGTTAAAATTCAGATTCTCAGGACCTAGATCCAGAATCATGGTGTAGTAGGTGTTTGATAAAACTGGCCTAGAGCTTTAAAGTTACAATTCTTTGGCAATTTCACAATCTCTCTGAATATCACCATTACTGTACTCACTGCTAACTGGTTGAATATTTAGGGAATCTATGCCTCAACCCAGGCTCTAGCCAGGATCACCCTCCATAGTGGAGGAAATGTATCGCAGCTGTCCTAGACTTCTAGGTGATGCTAAATGTGCTCCCATGAGTCAGACGGATGCCTTGTGGGGGTGAGCCAAGGCTTCACTGCATCAGTAGATGTTCACACTTACTCACGTTGAGAGAGGAGCCAGCTCTCAAGCTCTTCTTCTATCCTCTTCTTCCACCACCCCCCTTACTCAGGGCAACCAACCTGTCTTGCTTGGAGTGAACTTTAGCTCTTACTTGGAGTTGTTGGCTTTTAATGGGGCCTCCTTTCTCTGGTCCCACTAGGTGAAAAGGGAATGATTATTGCCTTATGCCTTAGGAACACGGAGCTCAATGAAAGTTGGCTGCTGACTTCTAAGTTAGAGTCTCAGAGACCTGGACTCATTGTGGCTCGCATGACATTAGAAGAACCCTCACGCCATCCTCTCACCCCAGTCAACTTCTAGAAGATGATATCCCTGCTTCCTTAGGAATTCAGGGCGGCAGCCTCAATAGTTAGGAGGCCAACAAGCTATCACTTGTACCACGTCATTAAAAGATTCATCTTTGTAAATGGGGCTACATCCTTAGTTGTGTAAGGTCTCTCATTCATTCATTTACTCACTCATTCACTCAGCAAATATTACTTGAATGCCTACTATGTGTGAGGCCCTATTCAGATCTGGGTTATAATGGATTCTTGTCTTCCTCTGGGTCGGTGGAAAGGAGCCTGTGTGAGTCAGGGCCTAGCAAGAAACAGACACCAAGACAAGGTTACACATGCAAGGATTTTATTAGAGGAAATGCTTGCTGGATAAGGAAGAACTAGGAAGGGCTGGGAGAGTCTTCAGAAGCCAATGCAAGTCTGATCTTGAGAGAAGGAAAGAGGGAGTGCTAGACTCTGAATGTTTGTGTCACCCCCCAATTCATATATTGAAATCCTAACCCCCGAATGTGAAGATATGAAGAGGCAGGTCTTTGGTTGGTGCTTTAGTCACGAGAGTGGAGCCCTCATGAATGGAATTAGTGCCCTTATAAAAGAGGCTGCAAAGGGCCCCTCGCCCCCCTTCTACCATGTGAAGATGTAGCAAGAAGTTTATGACCCAGACGAGGGCTCTTACCTAACCATACTGGTGCCCTGACATCAGCTTTTCAGCCTCTAAAACCATGAGAAATACAGCTGACCTCGAACAACATGGGGATTAGGGTTACAGAATCCCCATATGTCAGAAACTCACATATAACTGTTGACTCCCCCAAAACTTAACTACTAATGGCATAATGTTGATCAGAAGAAGCCTTATCAATAATATAAACAGTCAACTAATACATATTTTGTATGTTATACAGGGTGGGGTAAAAGTAGGTTTATAGTTTGTATAGAAAAATAATATAATAATCAATAAATAATTATACAAGAATAAACAGTTTTGCACACTCACAACTGTAAACCTACTTTTGCCCCACCCAGGATGTATTATATAATGTATTTACAGTAAACTAAGATAGAGAAAAGGAAATGTTACTAAGAAAATCATAAGGAAGAAAAATACATTTACAGTATTTGTTGAAAAAAGTCCACATATAAGTGGACCTGTGCAGTACAAACCCTTGTTGTTCAAAGGTCAGCTGTAAGTTGCTGTGGTTTATAAGCCACACAGTCTGTGGTATTTTGTTAAAGCAGCCTCAGCAGACTAAGACAGGAAGTGGAGTTTGTGTGAACGCATCCTAAATGAGCCAATGGGGAGTGCTTGAGTCTAAATTGGCCAATGAATGAATCCAGCATCTTCCAGGAATGGGTCTGCCTTAGTATCTCCACTGCCTTCAGTCAGTGGTGGGGAGCAGCCCATGGGAAGTGAGGCCTCCCTGCTAACACAGCAGAAGATTTCAGTGCATAGCAGAGAGTCCTCAATCGCTTACGCCCTCTGCCGTCGGAGGTCTGCCAGGTGCATTCTCCTGGTGGCCACTGAGCCACGTTTTAACCAAAACCAGAATGAGAAAGGGAGCACGAGGGGATTTTGGCACAAAGTCAGATCTAATATTAGAGGAAGTTACATCCATCATCCTGAGATGGCTTAGGATTGTTTGCTCAGACAATAGCCTGAACAATTATTCCTTGTAAGGGCAAGGAATAATTTGGGGCAGGTGACTACCAATTATGCCAGGTGCTGGTTTGAGTGCACTCTCTTACCTCTGGGGGAAGGTGGACTGTGCAGACATTTTCATGAGATGGGCTGTGTTTTTTAAATAGGCTGTAAGTGGGGTCTTTGCATGTGAAGAAGCTGAGTCCCAGGACCTCAATCCTGTAATCGGAAACCCTCTTTCCCCGCTCTGCCATCTCATAATCAGGACTTCTTTGTCTGCAGTATCAGAGGTTGGCAGATCCCAGTATAAGCAAGTTTGGGGGCAATTCTCAGTATCTGCTTTCATCTGAGACAGAAAACACAAGAGTCATAATACTTGATTAAATCTGTTCAACCTACCAGTTCCGATATTAACAGAGGAATAACCAAGCAAAGACCACTCACCAGTGTGCATTCTTCTCTTGAATCCAAGGTGAAAACCAAGGTGTTGGGGCAGTGTTCAGGTTTTCCTAACCGATGCTACACACGTCTCTGAAGTAAAACATGCCCCTGTGTTTCTGTGTCAGCTCTGGATCCTAACAGGATGGTGCAATGAGGCAGGGCATGAGATTTTCATAGCCAACCCCTCTATTTACATGCATGAAAGCTGAGATAGCCCTGGGAGAGAGATAACTAATGCACATGATATCTGAAGTGTTCCTGAATATTGGTGCCGGTTTCCTAGTGCTCTGAAATTGGTAAGTGCAGAAGACATTTACACAAATTTTTCTTCATTCACTCAAAGATTTTTACTGAGTGTCTATTATGGGCAAGATTTTGTAGAGAGAGTACAATAGTATAGCCAGAGATGCTGATAGACAAAGAGGTGGAGTGCAGGGGGGTAGATGGAGTTTTACACTGATTTCTAGGCACAAGGTAGAGGAGATAACTGTCATGTAAGCAATGCCTTAGTTTATGGCAGGAAGACTGTAAGACTAGTTAGTCATGGTACATCTAACTAGGTAAGAGAGTAATTTTTATTTTTTCTATGTAGTTTGTGTTTTCCTTAGAGATACTAAATAAGCTAGAGATAGTCCAACCACACTGCATTAGGAATGACCAAGGAATCGCCAGGTATACTAAGATCTGCACTGTGCAATGCAGTAGCTCCTCCCACAGGTGGCTATTGTATGCTTGCAATGTGTCTTATTTGGACTAAGGTGCTCTAAGTATAAACTACTCTCAGGATTTTGATGACAGGGCTGCTCTAGACTGTAAGCTTCCAGGAGGTGGATTCTTGTATTGTATCCTTGGAACACAGCACACTTTCTGGAATGTGTGCGCTGGTCTAAGATGTTTGCTGAGTGGATGAGTGTGAGTTAAGTACACGTCAACACTACCACCAACACTTTCCATGGCACTTTTATACCTTCCGACGAGCCTACTCAGAACTTGCTGTAAGGTATCCTATATGCACATGGCCATCACGGATCCTGTGCTAAAGCCCCATACGTGTGCTAATCCTGGCAGCTCAAATAAGGGCTTTGCAAGCAGAGACACCTACCAGCAGATCTGCAGGATTCAGAAACTCTCTGAAGGGGGCTGACCCAAAAGAAATGTGTTCCATCCCTTCTTTTCTCTTATGGTTGTATGGTCGCCTTTCTTGCTTAAAGTAACTGTTCGGATTGCTCCCTCATCATCAGGTTTCCAGTGGTCATTTCTTCCTGCTCTTTGTGGGTCTGCCTCTCCTAAATTATAGGTTATAAAGGAATGAGGGCTGAGGAAACCAAAAAATGGGGTTTTTAGAGTTGTGCCTAAAAATAAGAATAAATCAGTTCTGAGTGAGGGCATGTGGGGCCATCCTGTAAGGGGTAGGCAGAGGGTTTGGTGCATGGACTTTTCTCTCTTTTCGCTGGCTGTCCCAGGCCTTCTGCTTCCTGCTGATCCCTGGCTGCACTGGAAGTGAGTGGTGTTACCAGGAAGGTGAGCTCTGAAATATGAGGTTAAGTTGTCTCTAGGATAATGAAGTATTTGGAAAGTTAGAAGCAACTGGGGTGATGTTTAGATAGTATTCGGCCAAGGCACGCAGATCTGCCCACCCACACCTCCAAATGACTGTTTTTGGAAAACATATGCACACAGAACCAAGAACAGTAAAGGAATATCTCTCTGTTAGCTGGGCTGTGGTCTCCTACTCCTCGGTAGAGCTCCAATAAGCTGAGCCAAATGCCTTCAGAGGACTCTCTTACTGGAGCGAGGCTGCTATGAATAGTGTAGGACCAAAGCAGGCTTGAATGATGATTTCAAAGCCCAACCACATCTTAGAGAATAGGACCTGGCTGGTGGAAAGGCCACAGCTTGCCCATGGAGGGGAGAGCCCATGGAAAAGAATAAGGGAGAACAGGGAATAGATCTCCCTAAATCTGGGTGGAGTTTGCCCAAGTCATCAATGCTCCTTGAATATTTGTTGGAATGCACAGCAGGCAATGGGCAGGGGCAAATTTCCAGAGGAGCCTTGGGCAAAAGAGAAAATTTCCAATGGAAGCCATACCCAAGCATCCTGAGCTTTGAAAGAGCTGCCCACTGAGCCATTAGGCCAGTCTATGCTCTGTGGCCTGGCCAAGCCACACTTGCTCACAGTATCCTTGGTGATGGAATGAATTGGAGTGGTGTGGAGAACAGAAGAGGAGAACTTTCTGACCCTTGACCTTGGAAGTCAAGAGGTCTGACTCCAAGATGATTCCATAGGAAACAAAGGTGTTCTCTTTAATAATAGAAATTCACCAAAGAAAAAAAATAAATATATACATACATATGTGTGGATATGTACATTTCTAATTAGGGCTTTACTAATTCGTTTTTGATTTGGAAAATTTGAAGAAATGGGCATCAAATGATTTCTGAAAATGGGTTAATTATGTATAGTTGTATTTTTTAAAGGAACATTTAATTTAATAACTACAATGACACAAATAAATATCGATGCACTATACAGCATTTTTTGAGCTGGTTTTTCCTTAAATTATGCAAAATCAGTGTCATTAACCAAGATTCTAAGTACAAATCTCTACTAGATACAAAAGCTCCTCTCCCCCCACCCCAAAGTCATTCAGGCTACCCTCTTGGTATGTGTTTCACAATTAGCATGCACTTAAACAGAGTCCCTATTTGATAACCTCTCTGTGTATCTCCTTAATTATAATAATTATGCCCACTAAGTGAAGATGAAGATGGAAGCATAAAATGGATGTCCTTTTGAATTTGGAAAGAAATAAAATTTAATCATGACCTTCCTATAAGCACAGCCTCCAGTGTGAAAATGGTGAGGTCCCAGTGGAGCTATTGTTATCTTTTAAAGGCCATCTCATTCTTTAGAAATCAATTGAGAGAAAGTGCAGGCACGGCCACATGGAGAGCACACAAAGTGTTCTTAACAGCTCTCTCTGTCTTCCGCTCTCTTCTCTGTTCTCATCCATTGCACATACCTGCCCGATTAATCCTCCTAAAATGCCACATTAATCATTTTACTCCTGCTCACCCATCTTCATAGCTCCTAATTACTTAGAGAATTCAATTCAAAAACAGACTCAGCTGCTCCAGGCCCGCCCCAGCAAGGCCCACGTTCTCATAGCTGACCTTTGGGCACCTCCATGTCTGTCCCCTTCTTTCTGAAAAATCAGTCTGCTAGTGTTCCCCAAATAATTTGTGAACTTTCCCAACACCAAGCATTCACTCACACTATTCTCCTGACCATAGATCTCTTTCGTCATTCTCTTTGTCTCTTTTCAAACACTACACCTTTCCCATTTTCCTTCTTAGTGAAAAAAATACAAAAAAGATTAAACAACTGCCATACCTTCCTTCTTTCACTAATCATCAAACACCTGCACTGTACCAGGAACTGTGTGTGAACCCTACTCTCCACTCTGCCTGCCCTCCTTCACTGGAGCACATGGCGCTTAATGTTTTGTCCTTAATTTGTCAGTTAATCATAAATCCTATGATAATCTCTTATACTTTTATTGTACACAGTCTAAGGCTGTCCAGGCTGCTATAGCACAATACCACAGACTGGGTGGCTTATAAACAACAGAAATTTGTATCTCACACTGTAGAGATTGTTAAAGTCCCAGGAGGAGGTGCTAGCTGAAGTCAGCAGTATCTGGTGAGGGCCCCTCTCTGCGTTCATAGACAGCTGTCTTCGCACTCTGTCTTCACATGGCAGAAGGGGCTAGGGAGCAATCTGGGATCGCTTTTATACACACACTAATCCCATCGTGAGGGCTCCACCTTCGTTACCTACTCACCTTCCAGGGCCCCACACTGAAGGTTAGGTTTCCTCATATTAACCTGGGGGGAAAGCAAACATTCCGTCTATAGCGTGTACTATTCATTTTTAAAAATGCGTTTACCTCATCTCTCAATAAGATTTTGAGTTTCTCAGTGCAAGGATCATAGCATTCTTTTTGGTACCTGACCTAATGCTTTGCCTGTGGTAGGTATGCTCAATAAGCACTTCTTGTATGTATGAATGAATGAATTGATGGATAATGATGTCTATGCTTGGATATTGCCCACAGTAGACCCGACCATGGTGTTTTAAGCTTAGATATTCCTCCAGTAACAGCAGGTAGTTCTGCTTAAGTATCTGCTGTCCTGAAGGAAGAACTGTGTAAGGAAGAATAATCCCCAAGCTAGAATCTGTGCACTTTACCAACTATCCAATGGCAACAAAACTGAGCCAAATCGCAGCTTGGGATGTTATCCCATTGTTCTCAATGTATCCATGACTCAGGGAAATCCATGACATAGAGGCCTGTGATTCTAAAAAGCAGAAATAAGTAAGTTAAAATATTGCCTATCCACCTGGAGGACAATATGCCAAGAGAAAAAACGCTAGTCACAAAAGGACGAGTGCTGTATGATTCTACTTATATAAGGTTGCTAGAATAATCAAAATCATAGAGACAGAAAGTAGAATAGTGGCTTCCAGGACCTGGAGGAAGGGTAAGTAGGGAGTTTTTAATGGAGACAGAGTTTCAGGTTTGAAGAGAGTTCTGAAGATTGGCTGTCCCACAAGGCAAATGTACCTAGCACTACTGAACTGTATGTTTAAAAATTGTTAAAACGGCAAATTCTATGTTATGTGCATTTTACAAATTGTTTTTAACCCTCACCTGAGGGCTTATTGATTTTTTAGGGAAAGAGGAAGGGAAGGAGAGGAGAGGGAGGGAAACAGCCACATGAGAGTGAAATGTCAATCGTTTGCCTCTGGCGTGCCCCCGCCTGCATCCAAATCTGCAACCGAGGCGTGGGACCCCACTGGGAATTAAACCCACGAGCTTTCGGTCTGCTGCATGAGCATCTAACCCACTGAGCCACACTAGCCAGGGCATATTTTAACAATTTTTTAAAAATTTTAAGTAACCATTAAAAAGGAAAAAGTAACTCATGAGCGAATTCTGGGAGCTGTGTTTGTCAGAATAAAATCATTTCAATAATGGCAACCCCGCCCCACTTTACTATGTATCAATTATCAGCATAACAAAGGGATCAACAGGTATTTTTCAAAATAAGTGAGAAATCTGCTTGAATATAGTTCAAGTGACTAAATAGGCCCTTCCTTGGAAGGTCTTCCAATCTTGCCTTTTTAAAAAAACTAGATACATGTATCTCAGTTGTGCAGAATGTTTATTTATGCATTCTCTTCCTAAATAATAAAAAGGGAGAAAACCTTACGAATCACCTTACAATTTATAAAACCCTCACCCTCACTGTTTTCCAAGACCCGAATGTCTGAGACATTCAGGACCCCATTTCCGTGCTTCCATGTTTCATCGTGGGCAAGAGGGGTTGTTTTCTTTCTGTCAAATGAATTCTTTTCAGCTTTTTTAATAAACAAACTAATTTCTCCTTCTTTGGTCTTCCAAACTAGACTGAAATATTTTAGTAACCTTTTCATATAATCCTTCTTTTACATCTGAAAGCAGTGCTTGTGTGTGCATATTTTTTTTACCTCCTCTACTTTCTATGAAATTGTCAAAAGAGGCCCATAGGTAATACATCTAGAAATAAAGGAGAGACCACTTATAAGAAATAGAAATAATGAAGACTTTTAGGCACCTACATTGAGCAGTTTGTGCCAATTGTCAGTAAATTTTGCTACAAACTTTTCTGGCAGCTTAGACACAAAAGGAAACATGTTTATATGTTTTGTTTTCCAGCAGCAGAATATGTTCAAATTTAAGGGCACCCCAAAACAATAATGGGATACCTCCTGCTTTTACTTTCTTCAGAAAAAATAAGCATAATTCTGTTTACTGTTCCTTAAAAACACTAATTTTTCATGCTCTTAAGTTCTTCTCCTTCTTTGCAGATCTTTACTTTCTTTGTAATTTCTAGGACACAGTGAACCAAACTGGACACTATGCTCTACTAGACAGCTGACTATGGAAAAGGATGAATGAATGAGTCCTTCTCAGCCTGTGCAGAACACAGTATCTCACCCATTGTTGTGACTTCCAAGACTTTTTCTGAGAAGCTTTTACTGAACTAGCATGTTCCCAGCACGTATTTCTTATTCAATTCAGAAAGCACATGAATCCCTACTAGTCTGGAGGCTGTGGAGCTTGAGGTACATTGTAGTCAATGCAAATGTAAATTGGTGCAGCCAATATGGAAAACAGTATGGAGGTTCCTCAAAAAAGTAAAAATAGAACTACCCTCTGACCCAGCAATCTTACTTCTGGGTACTCATCCAAAGGAAACAAAATCACTATCTCAAAATAATATCTGCACCCCCACGTTCACTGCAGCTTTATTCACAATAGTCAAGATATGGAAACAACCTAAGTGTTCATTGACAGACAAATGGATAAAGAAGATGTGGCATTTTTATCTCTAATATTCCATTTTAAATATGTATATGTGTATATATATATGTGTATTTTATATACATATATAAATGGAATATTAGAAAGAAGCAGATCCTGCCATTTGCAACAATATGAACTGACCTTAGGGCATTATGTTAAGTGAAATAAGTCAGGAAAAGATAAATACTATGTGATCTCACTTATAAGTGAAATCTAAAAACTTCAAACTCATAGAAACAGAGTAGAAAGGTGGTTGCCAGGGTCTGAGAGGTGGGGGAAGTGGTGAGATGTTGGTCAAAGAGCACAAACTTTCAGGTACAAGATGCATAAGTTCTGGAGGTCTGATGTGCACTTGATGACTGCAGTTAACACTGGTGTATTAGATACCTGGCCTGGCACAAATAGCGCCCCTTTTTATTACATAAAAATCGTTTATTACAAAGTCGTAAGCATGTAACTCTGTAACATAACAATGTCATACTCAAGCCCACCACGTGACATTGTAGGTGAAATGTTCAAACTGCTGTCCATCTTGTGCAGGACATTCACGTCCCCTCTCAACCACACTCTGGGCGTTACTTCTGCCGGGCCCTGTATTTGACAATTGCTTTGACAGTAGAGCTTCAATGTTCTCACCCTAACAAGAACAAAATAGTGATTATGTGCGGTAAAGGACACATGAACTAACTTAATTGTGATAAACATTTTGTAATATACAAGCTGTACACCTTGAAATTACATAATGTCATATGTCAATTGTATATCAATAAAGTTGGAAAAAAATTTTCCAACTTTAAGAGAAGGCCCAAAGAAAAGAGGTGAATGAGAACACATTTAGCTCTTAGTATAACCCATTCCTCGTCTGTCTGGCTCAGTGCTAGGGACCAAGTGGTGGGTAAATGGGACTTTTGAGCTGAGATTGTAAGAATGAGGGGTTATCTGCCATGTGAAGATCTGGTATGATAGGAGGACACCCCACAAAGAAGGTACCCCATACCCAGAAGTCCTGCCTCCAGTGTGGGAGAGTGTGGTGTGGCTGAGGTTGGGTCCATTACACACTGATACCCCCTAATCTTCCCTCCCCAGAGGCCATCTAAAGACCCAGATCTCAGCCCTGCTCCCACAGCACAGGCAACTTGGAATCTTTTAAAGGTCACCGTTCTGATAGGATCGTGTGAGATGATTCCATTTTCACCTATGGGAGAGACACAGACAGTAAGAGCAATAGTACTAAGTTGAACCACAGGACATTGCCAGCTTCTTGGGTCAATGGTACTTAACTCTTGGCAATTTCACATAGTCCAACCTCACTGTTCTGAGTGCTGGGATTGGCCCATGGGGACAAGAGTGGTTGGGGATAGTCTCTTGTTTTATATCCTTCACTGTTATGCACAGGCCAGGCTAGGGTTACAGCACACACTTGGAGCCTGAGGGACTGAGCAGGATTGCCACGGAGCCCAAGATCAGGAAGGAGTAGATGGGACCTTTATGATGGGATCACCTTCACTTTCTGAGAGCAGGTCCATCTTGGAGAAGACAAAATCTGGTTAAGGCCTAGTTAGGGTTGTTGACATGAAGCAACTCTAGTGGCAGAGACTGAGGTGTGTGTAGTTCATATTGTATGCTGGAACAGGGAAGTGAGCATCACATCTCTCCAGCATGGGAATGATGAGAGGCACTTAGTATGGAAAACAGAATGAGAAAAGACCTTTCTCTTAGCTCTGTTTGCTCCATTTCACAACAAGGAGGAACAACAATGCTACCACACTTTATCTATAGTTGGTTGGCTTGAGATGAACAAGAATTGTTGACTGCATGTAATTCTTAGAGCATCATTTCCAAGTCAACATCTTAACGTCACCTTTATGAATTTTAGAATTTTAGAAAACTTCTAGGTGTTATTATAGAAAGAAATATATATGACAAGAAAGAAGAAAAGGAGGAAAGTAAATATCTGGTGACCTTCCAACTAACCATTCCACATAAAATTCTGGCCCATGGAGTGGAAAGATGAGGTAAGGCCCTCCCTTAGAGAGTGCTATCTTAATTTAGCAATTATGTACTAATTGAACCAGATATTTGAAAGATAGTAATAATATCAACTAGGTTTATATGCAGCTGAATATAATAGAAAAACTAAGGCTTACCAGGGTTACTAATGGTGGTGCAAACAGGATAAATATTTACCTCTCTCTCAGGATAAACCATCTGTAGGTAAGCAATCCAGGGCTGAGGTGGTCACTCCGTGGTCAGCAGGGACCCAGCCTTTTGTATTTTGTTTGCTCCACCATCCTCAACCCATCACCTCATTGCCCCAGATAGCATCACATCTGCACTCCACACTACAGTATGGAGTAAGGGGTAAAAGCCTATGGCCCCCCTGTTCAGGGAGACTCTCATAAACATCCCATTAGACAAAGTGTAGTCACAGAACATGTCTGCCTAAGAATGCATGTGCATTCCCTTTAGATGGGCTCACTGGTGCTCTGATTAAAGCACTCGTTTTGTTACATAGAGAAGAGGATAGAATAAAGCAGGTGTGGGTTGACACTGGTCTCTGTCACTTTAGTAGTGGAGTCTGCTGCTGTCTAAGACAGCTGGGTAAGGGGGGGCAGTGTGTCAGGGAACCAGGCATGGGAGACATACAAATAGAACAAACAAGTAAATCATGTCATGCTCCTCCTCCCATTTTTTTAAAAGTATTCTTGATTTTCTATAGGCTGGGTTTAGAATTTTAGAAAATGAAGCTTCAGGAAGTTGCTGTGACAAGTTGCCTGCATGAAACCTTCCGTGCACATAACAACTGTACCAGATATAATTGGGAGCTAATTCATATTTCCTGCATATCATATTGGAAAATTGAGCTGTCAGATCTATTTAAGGGCTACATGCCAAGTGTGAACACCCAAGCCCTGCTCTTTTTAAGAATGTATTTCTGTGAGATGTTTTTTCTCTTCAAGACTTAACAATAACATTGTACTAGAAGCCAAGTCCATCTAATTGAGTAAGCCTTTGAAGTTCAGATATTTGTTGTGAATTAAACTTAGAAAACTTACAGAAGACAATATAACTGAGGGAAATCTTTTCACAGGTATCCTTTCCCATTAAAAAGTCTCTTAATTCCCAAAGCTTTTGAAATTGTGTATTGTAATATAGTAGACCAACATCGTATGCTTTATGGGAGGTTCAGTGGGGTCTGGATAATCCATGGTCAGGGTGCCTGGTATAACTGTGTAACCAGAGCTTAGTTAATAAGAAATGAACAGGGCATTATTCAGCCCGTCTCTGGAGAGATTAAGCAACATGCTATGGATATATATTACTGAAGCCATGTTGCTACTGTAGTACCTTTAAGTTTGTGACTTTTCAAAGAATCTCTCAACCAGTGGACAAAGCCACCTGCACTCTTTTCCTGTAGCTTTTTCTCAGTTCTTTTGCATATTACTTTTTGTTTTGTTTTGTTTTGTTTTGCAAAATATGCTTAACTGGGAGGAAATCTGCATCTTCTATTCCCTAAAGTACAGGGTTGGACTTCAAGCCAGTAAAAGCAGCTTAATTTTCTTATTTAGACTCTAGAAATAATTGAGAGATAATGGTGATCCAACATCTGTTTAAAATTGGATGAGATGACCTTGATAGGAAATCCCAAAATGAAGAAGAAAGGAGGAGGGAGTCAACATACTAATGTGATTTGCTCTGTGAATAGTTTACGGGTATTACTCACAAGGAGAGATGTTCTGTGTTGTGTTGCACGTGTTATGATACCAGTAGAGGCCAGGCTTAACAGTGCAATGCAGAAGTTCCCAAGCGTGGGGATGGAGTCCACACAGTCAGCACCCAAATACGGTAGGTGGAGAATAGAATAGGTAGAATGTATCATTGGTTTTCTCTGTATCTCCTTTCTTCACCATTTTGTCATTTACCTGATGTCCTTTCCCCTGTAATTCCCAGTGTCATTTTTTCTTCTCTTCTCCTGTCTCAGAAAGATCTGTTAAAATTAATTCATACTTTAATTGTAATAAAGTGTAAATTAGTTAAATTTCACTGGAATTTCAGCCAGTGGTGAGTATCTGAGGAAGCATCTTTGAAGCAACTGATCACATAGACTTTTTTTTTGCCTAATCATAAGACTAACTGTGCAGCAAGTAACTCGTTTAAGGAAAAAGCCTGGGAAATGTCTTGGTAAAGTTAACTGTTGCAAGTCAGTTCTACTGTCAGTTCATTTCTCCCAAGAAGGACAATTGTAAGGAGTTCTAGAAAATCCAATCATTTTTCATGAGATACATGATTGACGAAAGGATGGTGAAATCACAAGTGAGAAGCTATCTAACTTCACCTAGCTGTTACCTAGACCCAAGGTCTTCAGACTTTTCTGATTAGAAGTGAAACATTTTGTAATAAAAACAGTATGGGGATTCTTAACATGTAAAACATAGAAGAGATAAAGCAGAGTAGTTTTGGTAGAAACCTAGAAGGGCATCAAGGCGGGAGGGGGAGAGAATGCCAGAGGCTCTTGCAGGCACCCCTGGGATTTGGGGTCTGGAGTCTAAACACCACTGTACATATAACCCGCACCTTGTGAGGATCTAGAAACCTGGGCTCTGAGATGTTAAAAGACTTGCATGCCAGGAAGAGGAAAGTTAAAACTGGATCCAACACTCCAAACATCTAGTTCGGAGCTTTCCCACAACAGTGATCAAATGACTGATTTTTCCCTTGAATTTTTTTCTGATTATTAGAAAACCTAGAAAGTGTAGGAAGTATACTGGAAAAATGAAATGCACCTAAAATCCCACCAATCAAAAACAATTCTATGCTGTATCTCCAGCATGAAGTAAATTTCAATAATCTTAGCTTCAACAACCTAGACAGATTTCTCTTTTCTCATGTTCATTCAAATATGTGGTTGATCATGAGACCCAGTGACTATATAAAATCAAATTCTAGGTTGTATATGCATACAGAAAGTCTGAGCTATTTCATTTATTAAGATTTTTAGGGAGGAGAAATGTATGGTAGAACAGTCCTCTTGAAATATCTCTTCTTAAAACCTCCCTAGTTAGATTTCCCGGAACCCAGACCCAGCCTATCCTTGCTGATAATGATAGAATAATTTGAAAACATTTGCAACAAGAAATCTTTCTCCCCAAGTGGCCAAGTGTACAAAGTCCTGGCTACAGCTGAGTATTTCTAACAAATTCTTTGAAGCACCAGCATGGATGCTACTTCCAAATAAAAAAGTGATAGCAAATGAAATGCTCCCTTTTACCACAGGCATTAAGTGATTTTAAATTCATAAGATCCCGTGAATCAAGATGAGCCTGGAAATGATGGCTTAAGTGATAAGGCAACCCAAAAACCGCAATTGGCTTTGCTGAGGCTCACTGTAAATCAAGGACTGGGTGAGCCAGCAAAGGCTATCATATTGGGGTGTAAACCAGAAATCTGTGTGCCACCTGAAAGTCTGCATAAATGGCAGGGGCAGGGAATCCAGGTGAGCGTCAGTCAGTGGATGGAGGAAGAAGGTGATGCCCTAAAGCCAGGTTCCTTGCTTCAAATCAGGCTGTCTCTCATTTATCTCTCTATTAGCATCTCCATTTATAAAATAGGGACCATAAAAATTGCATGAATGTTTTGAATATTTGCTAAGTAAGTCCACATACATCTGCATAAAGCAGGATTTCACACATAGTGTTCAATGAATATTAGCTATTTTGATCATAATTATACAACTTTCTGATTTTTACCTTCCTTTACCTCCCATCCCTCTACTAACTCTGTCCTGTAAATTTAGACTATAAAGACTGTTTTACTGGATGCACCTGGGAGTCCAAAAGAAAGCTGACTGTTTGGCTTAAGCCAAAAGTCAGGCCTGAATTGGATATGAATGGAGTATGAAGCTCGATTGAAACAGAGAGAGTCCTATATGCCTGGGTACCCCTGAAACACAGACCTAAGAAAGGGCAGAGAATTTCCCAAGGCAGATGAACGTAGCTTCTACTTACTAAATACTGTGTGTCAGGCACTATACTAGGTAGAATTGCATCTGTTATTTCATCTGATGCTCTCAACAATGTATGTTTCAGATGAAGGAAACAAGGGTTTAGAGCAGTTACACAACTAGTCCAAGGTCACAGAGCTGGCAGGCAGCAGAGCTGGGAATCCAATCCAAGTACAGTCAACTTCAAAGCTTGTATTCATGCTTATATATTGTACTGGCCCTCAGAAGGAAGCAAAATTGGGAACATAGCATGAACAAAAGTCGTGGACCTTTTGAACTAAGAACAAATGTGTTCAAATGGATGTGAGGGATATAATAGGACATGAGTCTGAGTTATAGGGTCTTTGAGCACTATATACAGAAGTATTTATCAGTCCAGTGAAGGGAGCCGTTGAGAGCTTTGAGGTATTGGAGGCAATGATATGACTTGTATTTTAAGAACATAACTCTGATGGCAGCTTATGGTGATAAATTTGTTGGAGCAGAGATAGGAGTCAGTAGTGACCAATTTGAGACTATCAAAATAATTCACTGAGAGCGTCCTGGGCCAGGAAAATGGGAATAGAAAGAAATTTATATATATATATATATATATACATATATATATATATATATATATAAAATTTATATATAAATACATATAGAGAGAATATACATATAAATATATATTGTATATATAAACACATAGAATATATATAATTTGTATATATAGAATGAATATGAATATATATATATATTCTAAGACATAATATATCCATATGTATAACAACCAAACTAAGGGCACTGGCTTGGGAATCCAACAATCCAAAGTCTGAATTTCAGTTCTGTCAAACAGAAATTGTTTACCTTTCACATTCAACTTCCTCCTGTGTATAGCTGAGAGAATGATTGTCTTAGCTCGTTTGACCTGCTATAACAAAGTATCATAGACTTGGTGGCTTATAAACTACAGACATCTGTTTATCACAGTTCCGGAGGATGGAAGTCTGAGGTCAGGATGCCAGCATGGTCGGGTTCTGGTGTAAGACCTTTCTTCCAGGTTGTAGACTGCCAACTTCTCACCGTGTCCTCACATGGCAGAAAGAGGGCATGAGAATCTCTGGGGTCCCATTATAAAGGATACTAATTCCATTCATAGGGACTCCACCCTCATGATCTGATCGCATCCCAAAGGCCCTGCCTCTTAATGCCATACCATTGGGGTTTAAGATTCAACAAATGAATTTGGGAGGGACACAAACATTCAATCCATTGCAGTGATGTTAATATTTTGAAAATTAGGATTAAAAAGATGAATCACCAAAATCACCAAAAAGCAGTTATGATTCAGTTGCCTCTCACATAGTTAGTGCTCAATACATACTGGCTACTTTATTATCATTGTAATAATTAACATTCCTTACTGTCCTCATCCTTCCTATCAACCAGAGAACAAAAGTCTGCAGAGAATGAGAATAAATGAAGTTTTTCATTTTATTATGACCTTATTTAAACACTTAAGAATTTTCAAAAGTTATATTTCTAATGTTTCTTACACACCAGGGTAGAGAAATTGTGGTGTGTAGCTTTATGTCTTCCACAAATAGGCATGTTTTTGTTCTTTAGTGAATGAATAAAATGCAATGCACCTAAACAAGCTACATTTCTAATGACTTCTACTGGATGGATAGGAAGTCACACATTGCTTAACTTTTTAATTTCACTGCCTATTTGGCTCAGCCCCATGTGTACTTTCTGGGTCCCAACTTCTGACAGCAGAGTCCAGGTCAGTCTGACTCTTTATGGCCAAGCAGAGTGAGCCCCATACAAAATTAGTCACTTAAAACTCACCCTCCTTCAGTGAATATCTTTCGTAACTTTGGAAGAAAATATCTAATATTTTAAAACTAACTTGTTTGCAAAGTTGAGTTAAGAAGTAATTTTTCTCAATGTTGTCCGGAGGATTTCTGTTGTGTCAGCTCCCTACATCTAGCAGGATTTGCAGATCACAGAGTCTCTCTACAAAGTTGCTAGCAGGGGGAAAAAACTAATTGAGAAGGCTTGGCACTGTTTTCCCCAAGAACAGGATGGTGAGGGTTGTTTTTACAGCCTCTCTCAATAGGTTACAGATGATCCAAATTCATAGCATTACCATAGTGTTCCAATTTTTTTTTCTATTTGAATCTTCTTGTTATCCTGTTTTTTTTAATCCTCACCAAAAAATGTTTATTAATTTTAGAGAGAGAGGGAGAGAGTGAAACGTCAATGTGTGAGAGAGAAACATTGATTGGTTGGTTGCCTCCACATGTACCATGACCAGGAATCAAACCCACAACCTAGGTTAGTGTTCTGATTGGGAATTGAACCTGTAACCTTTTGATGTATTGGACAATGCTCCAACCAACTGAGCCACCCAACCAGAGCTTGTTCTCCTGGTTTTATTAATCCATACATAGAGAGTGCTCTGGTTGTTTTGCATTGGTGCAATTTGGGCTTGCCCTGAAGTGGGCCCACCAACCTATGGAAGAGGCCCAGTGTTACTAAGCCATGGAGGATCTGGTTACTATTTGGAAAGCATGTTAGCTGTGCTCAGTTATGTGCACATTATAGATGGGCTAATGCCTATACATGTGGTCTTTGTTTCATTACTTCATTTGGAATAAGGATTTGATCCACCTTATAGGATAGGAACAATGATTTTGGAGAAATGGATCTAGTGAACCACACTGGCCCACAGGGTGCAAAGTGCTAAAGTTGATAGTATGTTTGGATGTACGCACATTCATAGAATAATTTAACTGAGTGATCCCCTGCCAATGTGCTCTTTGTGCATTTGCTCTGTCAATAGCTTCCATCCCCACAGGAGTGTGCAAGCATTACGATTCAATTGACAATTGCAAATCACAATTGACAATTCAAATCAGTGAATGGTACCATGCCAATTGATATGAGCAATTTCTCCACAGGGCAACTCTGAATGTGAAAATGATGGCAAGCCAGAGGCACTTGGTTATAGGTACAATCTTTTAAAACTTGAACTAGTTCCTGAAAAGAAAAACATTCACACTTGGAGGATACTTGTGGGGGAGATGTC
Source organism: Desmodus rotundus (assembly GCF_022682495.2). Lineage (NCBI taxonomy): Eukaryota > Metazoa > Chordata > Mammalia > Chiroptera > Phyllostomidae > Desmodus > Desmodus rotundus. The sequence goes on from NC_071390.1 coordinate 136,844,488, forward strand.
ATGAGTTAAATGGTCAGTGATCTTCTGAGTGAACGAATACATCTTAGAGTTTCATTTTGGTCTCAATTAGTTATTAAAATAATTGGGTTCTTTTTCTTAGCTTTGTGCCATCTCCTTAACTCTCACAGTCATTAAAATTCACCATTCAGAGACAATGTACAATAAGAAAATGAGACTCAATGTCATTTGCATGTAGTATTCACACATGCACATGCATATGCACTCACATGCACATGTATACAGTCATGAACATGCATGTGCACACATGCATCTAAACCTGTTCCTATGAACATATAGGAGTAGCCACTGCAAATCTTCAGCGTTCCTCTCCCTGGAGCCATACGGGTTTTACTCCCTGAATCTGAGACATCTGCTTCTCCAGCATGTGCATAGATCCTGGGCAGGGCTGAGGGCTCTTGAAATCCCAATAGAGAGAGGCAAGGTGGATTCCGAAGCAGATTGGCTTTCCCAGGGAGACCAGACTGAGCCCCACAGTGCTCACTGAATCAGCATCTGTGCCCACCTCTTGTGCAGTTTATGTGTGGAGTGATGAAGGAGATGCATCCTTTCAGTGTCCAGTGACCCTGATACGGGCCTTGTCATTCCAGCCACTCTCTTTGTATACCAGTCCCCTAACATCTGCACGGGTGGGCAATGGGACATGGGGCCCTGCATTTGGGTTCAACCCAAGGCACAGTCAAAGAAACAGACCAATTCTGTGGAGCCAGACTGTCCCACTCAGAGTGCTGTGCTGTGCTGCCATGAACTGCTCACCGCAGTCTCCAGAAGGCTCCCCTGGATAGTGGCTTGTTTATGTGTTCCACTCCACGGGGTCGATTTCGTTCTCTGCACCGTGGCTCTTTTGGCAGGAGCTTATATTTTCCTCCTCCAGGCACCCATTATAATTCGACAATTGAAGTCAGTAGGTAAAGCTGTTGCTTTTTCCAAAGCATTTCCTTCCCAGCTGTGTTTCTTTCCCAAGTAAGTTCACTAGATGGCAGTGAAATGTGAAAGAAACAGGGCTGCTTCTGAACGGCATTCAGAGGCCAGTGCTGTTGAACAGTCCGGGATATCGAGCCCTGAATGTAAAAACTCCTGCTGTGAGCCATGGGCTCTCATGTACATTAGTAATGGAAGACCAACTGCAGTTTTAAGAGGAGCATGTAGTTCTTACTAAATGATCCAATGCAAGATTTATCGTAAAACTTCTTAGCACTCTATTGATAATTCCTATTCTGGTTGCATTCATAGTATTGTCAAAACCAGAGACATTTATTTATAGCCTATAAACATATTTCCTTCCAGAAAATAATGATTATAGCTATGTCCTGCTCATTCAGTCAAAACTGATTGTGTGTAAGTGTGAGTGGGTGTAAATGTGTGTGTTTTCTTCTGAAGGCAGGAGAGCCCATGGTCACTTCAAGGATTTAAGTGTTATTGCTCCTTCTCTACATAACTATCATCTCCCTTTTTCAATCAAGAAGGGCCCTCCTTTTGCCCTATTAAACTCAGGGTCATAGCTTTCTCAGCAGGTAAAACCTGGAATCTTAGATTGCCTGCTTAGGGCAGACTCTGAAACTTAAAATTTATGAAAGGACACCAAAATCTTGATGCATACACTCTGTTAGTTTATTTATACACTACCTGGTTTTTAACCTAAACGCCCTTTGTTCAGAGGAGAAGAAAACAATTGTAAATCAACTGGAAAGGTGGTTTCTATGAACTGCTGTCTTGCCTGAGGCTGGGGAGGTTGACCTCCTTGGGTCCAGAACGCAGGCTGTCACTTCATCACCTCTGCACCCCTCCTCTCCATGCACAGCCCTGACCTGGCCTGACCTTGGCAGAAGAGATGCAGGGAGCTCTGTTTCTGGCTGAACGTTCTTGGAGACACGACATCACTGCATTGGCTGTGTTGCTGCCCTAACCCTGACCTCTGACTCCAGCTCTTGTGACTTCAGGATCCCTCTCTATACCCCGGTCTCTGCTATTTCCTAGTAACTGCTTGGCCCTTTCTGGTCTGGCTTCACCCTTGCCAGATACTCTCTAAAGTCTGAAGTCCTTTGTATCCCAGCCTGGTCTTGGGAGCCCACTGTCTGATGACAGATGTCCTCTCCCAACTGCATGCCTCTGATTGATGGTTATTGCTAACTTCTGAGTTCCCAACAGTGTTTTCCACTGAGCTGTTTGGATACCATGTGATTCCAATAAGAATCACCATTTAAAAACTTCAGCTTTGCTGATGTCCGCACTCAACAAACATTTGCGCGGTGTTACTGTGTGCTAGGCTCCAAGCTGGGTCCTGGAGATACAGTGGATATGAGACATGGTTCCTGTTGTCGGAGAGCTACAGCCTTCCTTCAAATCTGTGTTCTGTCTCTGCACCTACTGCAAGGCCAGCAACCAGTCCACTCGCAGCCCTGCCAGCCTCAGCAGGAAGATCCTTTTCTAGACCATAGTCGCTCCCTGTCAGCCAGTCCTGTTGCAGCAAACCGGGCCATAGCTGGCTGTGCCTGAAGTCATCAAAGTGTCCTGCTCAGTTTCAGGTGAAACTCTTTTAACAGCTATCCACAGGCAGCTTGGGGCTACCTTTATTCAACGTGAGAAGAGAACTGTGCTGAATCATCAGGTAGTCACCGTCTTCTTGGATCTGCATAGTCTGGGGCCTCCACCAGGCAACAACAGCACAGAGCAGGCATGAGGGACCTGCCTGGTCTGAGGCATGAAATCCTGGACCACTTGAGTTCTGCCTGATTAACCTACTGTAAGAAGGATCAATGTGTCAAATATTTAAAACCACCCCTGCCTTCACTTTAATTGTGTAGGTGATCAAGAGATCTCGAGGTGGCAGGGACCAGAGTATCACCTAACCCTCGCTAAGAAGATAAAATCATCTGAAGCTGTGTCCCTGTGTGGTGGGCAGTTGTACCTTCTAGAAAAGCTGTGCTTCTGATACTGTGTTAATTATCTTGTAAGTGAGCAGTGTGGGTAGTTAATAACATTAGAGATTCCAGTGGGGACTTAAAGATACACATAATAAATCTTAGTGATCTACTAGCTGGAAAGCAAGTAAATGTCAAGCTCCTCCTTGGTTCTCTCACTGAAATGAGGCAGAGGTAAAAACAAAACACCCTAACAGGGAGATTGGAAAAAGATCAGTTCAGGAAGGGATGCTTTTTGGGAAAAAAAAAAATCTTTAAAAACTTGGCACCATTTTTTAATGTAGTTATTTCCTCCAAAATTTGGTTATGGTAGTGTTTCGTTTCATTTTCAACACCATAGGGGTGATACCTTTTTCACTGTGTACACGCAGGTACACAGACATATTCCACCTGATTGCTTTTTAAAGCATTTTAAAAGATAAAATGACTTACTTAAGAAATTCGTTTAAGGAGTCTCAGCATTCTTTCTGCTCTTTCTTGGAGCTTTCACGGGTTTGGTGCCATGTGGTGTTTCGCTAGTCTACACTGGAAGGGTCTGAGGGTCGTGACTTCGGTGTGCGTCTGGGTATTTGGTCTGGGTACTTCCCTTTAGTGAAACCTGAAGCTCAGGAGTTTATAACAATGGCTAAAAGATTATTGCAGAGCACCGAAGCCATGCTACAAAGTGCTCCTGATGCAGTTTCTCAAGTTAGAAATGTAGAAAAAATTACAGAAATTGCCCAGGCCTAATTGCGTTAACTAATAACCCTACTCCTTGGGCAGCCGATGAAGGCTTTCGCACAGAGCGGCTGGGTGATGCAAACTGATTCAACCCCACCCCCCTAGACCTAATTCTGCACTTCCTGCTGTGCCCTGCCCAGGTCAGTTTCCAGTGCCCACCATCGTGCTGACTGTAGGGTCCCCAGACTCTCTCTCTGCAATTCCACAGTGTGCAGTGCAAGACTCAACAGTTACCTCCTAATAATGCCTTTTCTTCCTGTTTTCAGTCCCTCCCTGTCAGATCTGAGTAGCCCAGGGCTATAGGAGGTGTAGTTCAATTTTTGTGCACCCTGTGAATACTATAAATATTCCCTCTTGGGTGGTGGAGGGTGAGGAGCCCTCCAGACAAAAGCAAGAATATCTTCTATCTAGTGTTACCTTGACGACCCATCTCCTATTACTCAGAAGGCTTTTCCTTTACAGTTATTTCTAGGCTCCTGCTATAAATATCCTCCCGGCAACCGTCTGCCCCTGCGGCAGAGTTTTACTATTTCACGCTTGCTGTTTGGGTTACCCAATCACAGAACTGCCATCCTTTCTAGAGCCATTTCAGCAATTTCCCCTCTCTCCTGAAGAATATCAGCCCTGCTCTGTCAGGAGCAAGATTTATTTTTGTTTCATTAAAAAAATGTCTGTGCAATTTACACAAAGCAATCAGGAGCTTTTTGGCCCATGCGGTTCAATCCATGGACTCATAAAAGGGACGGAGGAAACAAAACAGCGTCTGGAAGTTGCCTAGACATCTGGACTGTGAGCTCCGGCTCCATGGAGCCGGGCCAGCCCCTCCAATAAATCTGAACTGCTGGCGATCTCTCAAGGGGCCAGGTAGATACTTTCCCACAAGTGAAAAATTTCCAGTACAACTAGAGCTAGTTTTTTTTTAAGCTTGAGAAGGTAAACTTTTATTTTCAATCCACAACAAATAAGGTATATTGAGGCCAAGACCCTAATGATATAATGACCAAGCTGCCACCAAAATGAACATGTTTGAAAACATAGAATGGGGTTAGCCCTGTTCCCAGCATCCTGGCTGAGAGGTCGGGTAGAGGGTCTTTGTTGTCCCTATACCAGGTAACAGTTCAGAGTAGGGCTGGCCCATCCCCTCTGGGAACCATACTGATTTGTGCTTGAGGGGCTGATTGGAGGCCCTGAGAGAGAAAAGAATGAAAAATGGGTGGGAAGTCAGCCAATGGCAGTCAGCTGTTCACTGTTCTCTCCCTGTGGAAGCAGAACCTTCTGAGAGCCACTGCCAAGGGCCTGTGGGAAAATAGGTAAAGTCGGGAGCAACCTTTGTGATAGCAAAATCAGCTGGGAAAGTAAACGGACTTCAAGCGCTGGGGACATTCCAAGAAAGAGGCTTTGAAGTGATAGAGACCAGAAGTGGCTGAACGCGCCCTACTGGCATTCTCATAAATGAGGGCTCATCTTTAGTGCCCTTTCCCAGTGCCTCCCGGTCCACCCCTGCCCTTGCATTTGCCCTTTCCAGACAAGCTGGCATTAGGTTCATTATTAGAGCAGCAGGGGGTGTGACAGGAGTCCAGTCCCTAGCATGCTTGGGGCCCAAGTCCCCCACCCCACACACTAGCTGTGTGACCTTGCACTGTGACTCACCCTTTCTGTGCCTTAGTTTCCTCCTCTGCAATACTGAGTGGCTTGTCCTTCCAGAAGCAGACGCAGAACTAAGCATCTGAGTGAAAGTGATTTATTGAGGAAGGGCTTCCAGGAAATCCAGGAAAGGAGCAGGGTGAACAGGATAGGTGAGCAAAGAAGCCCCAGAGAGTGGGACTGCCAGTGAAGGAAGTCCCAACTTCAGTGGGTCCCGGGCGGCTCTGCAGTGCAAGTTGCATCTCGGAGTTTGTGCATCTGGAGGAAAGGGATCCAGTCTCTGTACCCTCTCAGGAGTCAAGTCATTGCTATGTTGGTGGGGTGCACTTAAGTTGTCTCTGGCTCTCTTTGAGCAAAAGGGCTCCAGCAGCCTGAGGGCCAGTTTCTGAAGGAAGCAACAAGTGTGAGCGGCTAGCAGCAAAGCCCACAGAAGCAGGGGTGCACACGCAAGTAGGAGGATCAGAACAGGCACCAGCAGAGGTGTTGTTACTCTGTGGGATAGGACTACCTGCTCCATAGCATTAATGTGGGTGTTAAATGAGTGAATACCTACAAAGTACATGCCTGGAACACTCCATATAGTGACTGTATGTTACTCTAGTGACTCTAGAGTTACCTTCAGTAACTCTAGTTTTACCCAGTGAGCATCACGCTCAGTATCCGCAACCTCTCACCCACCGTGCTGGGACAGGGCTGGCCCCAATCTATGTTTACAAACATAGATTGGGGCCAGTTTCAGTGGCAGCTTCACAGTGGTTGTCTCCCCACAGGCTCACTGCTCGGCTGTGTGCTGGGCGATAACACAAGCTGGGAGGAGTGGGGAATCTGTCGACAACAGAGTGAGTCCCTAGAAGGACCAGAATTGGCTGGAACTGTGAGATGCACGTGAGAAAGAAAAGGTCACTGATCCTAGTGGACAGTAAACTGTGGAAAAGGCACAGGGGATTTAACTATCAATAAGCTCCCCACGAGTCAACACACCATTGAAACTGTCAAAAGCTAGCTCCATTCATGGAACTGTCATTTTTTAACTCTACAAGCAGGTGTTTCTTCTGACTCCAAGCTTACGGTTCCCCTCTGGAGTTCTATGAGCAGTTCCCATCACTGCCCGCAAGGAGGAGCATGGAAATCTGGAATAGTGTATTTAGATCAGGAGTAGTTAGTTGGAGGGTCCACCTGTGGCTAGCCGGACAAGAAAAGTTTGGGCAGTCAAAACAGCCATCTTCAAATATATGTAGAACTGTCATATGAAGAAAGATGTGAAGCTGTGAGGAGAAGGCCTGATGGGAGGAAGTGACTCGGAAGTTCTTTGTGAACTTTCCTTCTGTCTGCAGGTTCCAAAGACCTCTTGAATTCTCAGAGGGTATGGCAGGACCGAGCCTTCTCATGAGCCAGGGCATCGGGCAGGTGCTAACAAACAGTGGAGAGCTTTCAGATATGCAAGGGAGACTGCAGCTTCTAACACCATAATGTTTACCAAGGGTCAATAAGAAATAGATAATAGGTGATAAGTAGTCAGATTGATAGGTAGATAAGTAGATAGATGGAGAGACAGATAAACATACAGACACAGGCAGGCAGAGATAGGTAGGTAGGTAGATAGATGAATGGATAGACAGATGGATAGTTAGACAAAGGGATAGAGGGGTGGAAGCAGGACACTGGGTCCAGTAGGAATACATACGAAAATGTCTATTGTAAGTAGCCTTGCTCCAGGGGCAAGTGAGTGGGGATTTAGCTATAGTTCACATAAGGTTTAGGAATAATCATGGCATGCTTCCTAGAGGCTAAATAGATGGGTCTGCGCTCTGAGCTCAGAGAGATGTGTGAGCAGAGACGAGGCAGTGTCCCAAGTGCCCAGGCTGCTGGGTCTGCACAGTCTTCAGTTCTGCTTCATCCTTGTCTCAGTCAAACCTCCTCACAGTGACACTATTTCTCTTCCCCTTCTTTACAGATAAGGATATTCATATAAAAAAAAAAGGCCAAGTGAATTAACATCTAGACTGCTAAGCAGCTCTGATAGCTTCTGCTATTCTTCCAGACAGCAAGGTGACTTTATGAATATAAAGAATCTGGTTCCCCCTCTTGTGAATGACAATTCCCAACTAGAATTTGCTTTTTAGTATCTAACAGAAGCCACTGCACCAGGAGCCTTTGAAAGGAATTCTCCTGGTTTCCCCTTCTGCTTTAATAATGTAGCATGCACAGTAGTGTTCAGATTAATTCTTTATTGTAAATTACTTTGAAACCTACACTGCATATAGGCTATTTAAATCACAGCCATCTTCTGAGAGGGTTTGCGGCATCAAGTAAAATGAATTTTCACGTTTAATTTCTATTTCCCAGAGAGACAAACTAAGATAAGTATACCAGGGTGGATGCTTGTTCCAGCTCTTCAATTGGGAAGGCTCACTTCCTGCTCTGGATTCTACCGTGAACCACGGGACTGTCTAAGTCATTTCACCTTCTGGAGTTTAAGTGCTCTGCCTGACTCACAGAATTGCTGTGAATATGAGGTACAAGTCGTGGAAACACATCAACAATACTAATAGCTAATGTTTACTTAATGCTCATGTGCCAGGAATATGCTAAGTACTTAAACTATATACTCTCCTTTTCATCCTCACCCCAACCCTCGGAGTTTACTACAATTAATAACTTGTCACGTAAACCAGAGCCTATACTCTCACACTGCTCATGTCGCACGTTCACACCCCACCAGGTTGGCCAGCTGGTCCTGGTTTCCCAGCGACTTTCTGAGTGTTCCCAGGAAAATTCCAAAGTCTCAGGAACCCTTCTCAATTCTGAGCAAATCAGAATGGTTGCCTCTCTCTCTCTCCCTCTCCCCCCACCCCCGCTCTTTTACATACACACACACACTAGCATAAGGCACCATATATTCCCAGATTTCTGGGGTTGGGAAGGACTTTAAGACACACCCAAGAAATCAGAAAGCTGAGCTGGAGAGCAGTGAAATCATGGATCCAACTGCAGGCAGGACTGGGGAGCTCCTGGAGTCAGGCAGAAGACCAAGGATGAGCCCGCTCTGTGACGTTTCTTTATGCCATGGGGATCGCCCTCAATTCTCAGAAAACACACATTATGTAAATAAACTCTCATAGGGGATTTACACATAGAAGATTGTCCACATAGGCTTACTTGGCAATGTTGTATTCTGGTCAAGGAGGCCCACAACGTTTGCCCTAAAAAATGATCCTGAAAGAATAGTAAATCCATTAAATCAATGTTGGAAATAGCCATTTCCCTTTGAGTTGAAGACGAACAGGTTCGTCAAACTTGATTATCTCAAAATTGGAAAATAGCCTTATTTTCCACTTATAGAGGGTAAGGTGTAAATCATAAAAAAGGAAATTATTAAGAATTTTTCAAAATAAATTGTCAACTTTGTTTAGAATATATGAACATTGATTCAAATCTTTTATATTGATAGATTTGATGTTCATATTGGTGAATTTGAGGCACTGTCAGAAGCTGAATTATCAAAGATCAGTCAAATGTTCAGTCTACTAAGGCAGAAAAGCAGGCTGGTACATTTGAAAGATTTTTTTGTTAAAGTGGTAGTAACCACACTTAGCTTTCTGTTCAGCCTTTAGTTAAATAGATAATTAAATTAATCATTAATTCCATTCCCCAGTCTACCTAGTTTTATTTCTTTGCAGATAAATAGAAAAGTATATCACTTATACTAAATGCATACATTTACTAAAGAAATATGTGTGTGTGTGTGTATGCAGTGGAAATACATACCATTATATATGATGGAGAGCTCTTAAAAGACCTAGGTACAAAGGCTTACTGCCAGTCACCTTAAAGGTGAAGGCAGAGAATTTTGTGAAAAGGAGAAATTGGTTGCAATGCTAATCAAAATGGCAGAGCAATGCACGCCTGCTACAGTCCCCCCAGGGCTGTGCTGATTCTCAAAGCCATGGAGTGAATTGATAATCCCTGCTGCTGAACCGGACAGTTGATGAAATCCCTCCAAGTTCATGAATCGCACTGGGGATCAGGCAGATGGTCCATCCCCCAAATCGTGGCTGCACCAATTTCACAGCGAGGAGGTTTTCACAGGATGCTGGGTGCAAATGAACAGATGGGGAATACACACCCACAGCTCCCTCTCGTTCCGCAGGCTGGGCTCTCGCTGGCACACTACAGTGTCTAGTGCACGAGGCAGTCTCTTTTCCCAGCATACCCAAGGGCATTGGGTTGACAGGTCAGCGATTCTGGGACCTGCTCAGTCTCTCTGCCACAGAAAGAATTTCTGGTCAGGGAGTATACTCCCTGCAAAGTTATCAGAGCCTCACCCAGGGGTCGTACCAAGGTACAACAATGGCAAGTCTGCTAGTGAGAGGAAATAAGAGCTGCTAAAAGCTACCCTTAGTATAGTGCTTACTGGAAGTCAACCAGCATGCTGTATTCCTCACATACACCAGCTCATGGAAAGCCCACAACTGGCAGGGTAGATATTCGCGTTGGCGTGTACACATGGGAAAACTGAGACCTTGAGGGAATCCACTGCACAGCCACACAGTGAGTACGTGGGAGTCAGGACTCAACCACTTCTCTGTCTCCAGCTTTCCTACAGGCAGCCGTGGCCCTGCAATGGCACAGGACAGCCTCCCTTGTGAGGAGGTTTTCAGGGCATGTGCAGGACACCTCTTGATTTACACACAGATGGAGGAGTGATTTCTTTAGTAAAAATTAGGGTTTATGCCGGCATTTAGGAAGAAAGTGTTTTAAAATGTTCCCAGGGTTTTGTTTTTATTTAGGTGTGGCGAGGACATTGGAATGAGAATCTGTTACTCACCATTCCCAAGAGCAGGGGGTACACACCATACAGGGCCATGCAGGGAAGCACCAGGGTCTTTCAGCTGGCAGAAGGAGCAAGGGAAAAGCATGGGCTAAAGCCTTTATTATGGTTTTTCATGGGAAAGCAGGGTTAGCAGCTGAGCAGGCTTAGAACTGAATACTTTGATTAATTTTGGCAGACTCTGAGCTGTGGAGCTGGTCTCTAGTTGTCTCGTGCCTGGGGTGAGTTAGGGCAGGGAGATGATATCCTAGGCTGCAGGAACCTGCTAAAAGGAGGTGGGTGGGGAATGGGCTCAGAATTGATCAGTCAGCCTATGAACCTGTGCCCACAGGCAAATTGCTTGCTCCCTCTAGGAATGAGTTAACCCTGGGAGAAGAGCTCTGTCCTCCAGTCCACAAGGCGCCGAGATTTCAAAGCATCATAAAATACAGAAAATAAAAAATATAGTTAATACAAAAAGGCACCTAAAACCACTCTATGCATGTAGCTTTTTTACTTCCCCCGTGACAGCATAAGCATCAGTCATGGCTATGAACATTTTATGGGGCGATTTCACTGTTTTCCGAGCACACTGCAGATGGGATGTTTGCAGGTCTAAGAGGACTGAAAGGTGCTCCTTTACTCTTTGTTGTGACCTCTCTTAATGAGTCCTTATTAGGTTGGATGCTTGAATCGTGGAAATATTTCTTTAGAAATATGATCATCTGCTTCGTTAACAACCAAAGTTTTTATTAACTGAAGTTTTAGTTGGACAAAGGTGGGGATGAGACACCTGACAAAGTTATTGATGTCGTGAGCTTTTAATAATATGATGCTCATACCAAGTTTTTCCACTTTCCCTATGTCTTTTGCAATTGTCTGTCAGCTTTGCTACCATAAATGAAGGAATCGTGCCTGAGAGTAGCAGTAAGATGAGCAATTAGAGATACTGTCCAACTGCTCTGTCCTTAGGTGTGTCCTCAGACTAAAGCCATGCCTGGAGGGACCACCTCTGTCAGCCTTCCCTCTGCCTGGAGGCACCTGAGAATCCAGTTCCTTTTATGCTAAGACAAAACCTAATAGAGACAACAGCAGTCCCGCACACTCCACCCTAGCTCTGCACCCTGCTAGTCACAGAGCCTGCTGGCTGAGAGCCAGTGCTCTGCAGCTGACAATTGGGTTCCTCTTCTGACTTGTTCCAACTCAGTGACCAGGGAAGGTCACATAAGCTCTCTGAGCTTCAGGCTTCTCCTCCCTAATCTCTAGAATGCAATTATAATAATAGAACCTATATCATCATAGGATTGGTTAGAGGATTAAATAACTATTCTATAGACAGAGTAAGGACTTAAAAATATCAGCTGTTAATGATCTTTTTTTTTTTTTTTTTAGCATTTTCTTTCTTTTTTTTCCCATTACCATTTAGTCCCCTTATACCCCCTCTCCCCAGCAATCACCACACTGGTTGTCCATGTCCATGAGTTCTTTTTCCTTTTTGTTCAATTCCTCCACCCCCTCACCCCCCCCCCCAATTAGCTGTTGTCCTGCTCTCTATGGGTCTGTCCCCATTTTCCTTGTTAGTTCAGTTTGTTCATTAGATTCCGCATATGAGTGAAATCATGTGTTATTTGTCTTTCTCTGACTGGGTTATTTCACTTAGCATAATGTTCTCCAGGTCCATCCATACTGTCGCAAAGGGGTAAAACTTTCTCTTTTTTAGGGCCAAGTAGTTTTCCATTTTGTAAAGGTCCCATAATTGTTTTATCCACTCATCTATTGATGGACACTTGGGCTGCTTCCGTATCTTGGTGATTGTCAACAACGCTGCAATGAACACAGGGGTGCTTATGTTCTTTCAAATTAGTGTTTTGGGATACACTTTAATAAAAATTACAAATTGTATGGTCTAGAGCAATGCAAGACCATGACTGGACCATGACAAGAGCCAGATGATCAGCATTGAACATCTGAACTTGCCACAATAAGCTAGCTATGTCACTTCAACCAAGTTACCCATCTGTTCTGAGTCCAAGGAGAGTGATATTTGCCTCCTAAGAGAAATGCGGAGATTGAAAACAGTAACAGATGCCTAGTGCTTTGCACAGTGTCTTACATGGTAGAAGATACTCAGTGTATGATAGTTGTTATTGTATTATTGAGCATTTACATTTTCCTTGACATAGAGCTTGCTACTGAACTTTCGCCCAATTTATCCTCAGTCACCTCTGTGAGCTCTGCACAGCCGGGGCCACCATCATTCCCACCCAGTTTTGCTTTAGAGGATTTTGATCACAGTTGGCTTTCCTATCTATTCTTCCAGCTGAGCTACCCAGTTAGGTGCTTAAAAGACTCCCATGCAGGCACCCAGACCCTGGAAGAGGCACATTGGCCTAATGTAATAAGCTAACCGATGTCTTGGGGCCTAATTTTTGGTTTGCTATTGGTCCTTCACGCTTCATCACACACACATAGAGGAGGAAGTCGATATTCAAAATGTCACTTTAGCACAGACCAAAACTGACTACTGTGGTTTTATAAGTCCCAGAGAGTTTATTAAAAACTAAATTGATAGCTAAAAAGGACTCTGGCTAGGATAAGCCCATAAACCTAATGGCATTTATTAATTTATGGGCCATTATTATGAAATGAGTAATCTTTATATAAAAGCAGCCAAGAGCTGTGATTTGGTTAGGATGATGCTTTCTGTCTCCCCTTACCGGGATGACGACCACCCACCACTCAAGTCTGAGCCCGCGTAGGCGCCCAGCAACATGCTCCCCACCTCAGCCAGAGTGCCTGTTCTGCCTCTCTCTGCCTTGACACATTTATGTCTTTGGGATCAGTCTCTTACCCTGATGACACAGCCTGGACAATGATTGGGATGAGGTATGAAGATCCCAGCTGGGTGCTGACCACCCTGGGTTCTTTTCCCGATCAGCCTCCTGCAGACAGGTCCTGCTTGTATGACTGCTTTCCAGTGTGCCTCTTAATAATTGCAAGCCATGGCCAGGATCCAAAGGGTCATGTGGTCCAGCAAAGTGCTGTCATGTAATCCCCGGCCTGGGAGAGGCTCATCATCTTGGCCCCAGGCACCAGAGAGGGATGAGGAAAGGGCAAGGTACCAACAAAGAACACTCCCTGCTTGTCAAGTCTTTTCCCTAAGAGCTGGATGAAAGAAGATGTCAGGTGCTGGAGTGCTTAAGACATCTGGGGGGGGGGGTGCTCCCTTCTGAGGCTAATCTCTGCTGGAAGTCAGTTCCAATGTCCACAGGCTGGAAAAATAGAGGAAAGGAGAGGCTGGAAAAATATGGAGGAAAGGAGAGGTGAACATAGAACATAATAAAAGCCTTCAGTTGGTACATAAGAAACAAATTTAAAAGTGGAAAAGTGGCAGAGAAACTGGGTGGTTTGGAAATGTCACTCTATTAGACATTCCAGGTACATGGGGAGGATGGATTACTCAGTTGCCAAATCCTATCATCACACAGTCTTGCTAAATATTGGGATGTTTGAGGTATCAAAGGACACACAGAACCAAGTCTACATAGCCTGTTACTCTCTGGCCACAGCAAACTTGTTGTCTAATAGCCCTGCAGATTTCTTCCATTCCATTAAATACCATCACTATATAGGCTTATTATCTGAAAGTTAATGTTGGCTGTCGAGATGGAATCAGGACTCATAATTTTCATTAATGGATATATTAGAAAACCTTTCTATCATTTTTATCTCATTTAGTTTTCTTTCATTTAGAGATATAAATATAATTAATAGTTATTGAATGCTTTCTCAGTACTGGCCCCTGTTTTAAGAGCTTTCTGTGGCATTATATGTTTAATTTTCACGTTGACCTTGTAAGGTGTTTGTGAATGTTATCCCCAATGTGTAGGTGGGGAAAGTGAAGCATGGAGATACTTCATAGTTGACATACATAAGTGGCCAGAGGCCGAGTTGGGATTTGAACCAGCTGTGGGGTCGACTTGGCCTCTCAGCCACCCTGCAGGCATAGGCTGGACCCCTCCTTCTGTGTAGCAGCCCTAGATGGCTGGGGTCAATGAGAAAGAAAATGAGGTGCCTTGGTGCCTGGACACTTCAAGATGACCAAACCCTGGACTGTCCCAGTCTTAAGGGAAATTCCAGAATCCTCCAGAATCTAGCAGTAGTCTGTGCTTCCCCTTTAGGGAAGTCTTAGGACTCACCCAGAATATGGAACCTTGATAGGAACAGCCAGCTGGAAAGGGCTGAGTGCAGATGCACATGTCTCCACAGAAAGGGACGGCAGCCAGGGTCGAGAGAGGTCGACATGGTGCAACAGGAAACACATGTGTTTGGAGCCTGAAGGCCTGAGTTAGAACTTTACTCTCTTTGGACTTTGGGCAGTTCACTTAACTTCTCTGAGTGAGCATCGGCTTCTTCATCCATCATACAGGGTCACAAGCCCCACCACACCCTAACATGTAAAGTTGTTGTGAGGGTCACAGGAGAAAACAGATGTCAATACTACAAAATGCAATCTGTGCCAGAAAGCACCTTGCACATAATAGGTGCTCAGTAAACGATTGTTGAATGGGGCAGTTTTCACTCGGGCAGTACATCAGCAGACCACCCACTCTCTCTGGAGGGGGTGAAAAGTCAGCTTTCTTCTGTGTGCCACTGAAAATGAGTCCCACTGCTCCCAGTGTAGTCTGGCCATGACAAAATGGAAGATTTGACACAGTAAGAAGACCTCGTGAGAGCCAGGGTGTTAAAGTCTTAAAAATATTCTCACAGGAGTGTCAAAGTGGTTGCTACCACCATTTGGTTTGATTTGCAGGTAATCTTGCCTAGAGACCAGGGACAAAGCAGACTGACCCTCCAGGTCCTTCCTACTCTTGCAATTCCAAAAAATAAGCCGAGAACACTACGACCAGAGCTGTTGTTCACTCAGGATCCAGCAAAGCAGAGCGTGGAAGATGAACTTCTGTCTTATATTTATTATGTGTGCATTTATTAGGATTATTCGTTCATGGTAATGGTCCCCTGCAATGATGTGTTTTCTGTCTCCGAAATCTAATGACAAGGGTCATTAATCCTTGGGGCCTGGGTGACTGTCAGGTGGACAGAGGCTGAAAATATTCAATATCATGTAATGTTTTGTACGATTGGGTTCATTTATAACACAGTTTCTCATCTTCTTTCCTACCCGATGCCTTACTTGTGTGGGTGACTGTGCATGTGTAATCACATGCCATGTAATGCAGATACCTCCTAGAAACCAGCAACAGGACTATTCGAGATGGATGTTGAGTCCATATGAGAATTGGACTCCTTCTGAATATTTCAGAAGCTGCAGTCTATGATTTAATTATATCATCCTCTGAGCATTAGGTAGAAAACCTCAATTCAAATAGATGTGCTTCTCCTGTGTTTGCTTCTAAAAATTAATGCATTCATCAAACCTTAAGGGCAGGTTACTCCAAATGGATCTCTCCTCACAATATGCAACATCAAACTCCCATGTTGCAAAGGGCTTCTCCACGTTGACATGAGTGATCTCCTAATAGCAGGCTGAGGGAGAGCCTTTCCACTGCAATGGAGGGGAATTCAGAAATGGACATTTTGCCAATACTAATAATGATGACTATAATACACAGGCACACTTCAGCATTCACAAAGCACCTTCACATGCATTAGCCCCTTTGAGCCTTATAACAACCCAAGAGGTCAGTGGAGTAGGCATTACTATTATAATTATGATTATGATTAACCTTCTTTAATGAATGAGAAAGCCACAGCTCCAAGGTTTCACAGTCATCAAGCAGCAGAAGAAGGACCCACAATTTAGCTGATCAAACCTTACTATCAGTAAGAAAGAAGAGCTATGGATAGAAACAATTTGGGGCCTGGGTACAATTCTTATTACATGGATTTCTTGCATAATGGATTTTCCTTAGTCCCTAGCAACATTTTTAGTCCCTTGTGGTACCTACCAGGTACTGTGGTTCCTGGCTTCTCTTCACCTCCTAAAGTGTTTGAGTGACACAGAGCTGCCCGCTATGGACACTGCAAAATTCACTTAGACCCAGGTCCTCCATTAAAAGGATCAAAGCTTGAAACTCCAAGGACTGCCTCCTCCATAAGCCTCCAGACCCTCCTCACCTAAACACACTTGATCTTGCACACCTCCTCTCTCAGCTCAGGAACTTTTCATCACTGTTTTCTCCTGTCTCCCTTACTTGTGAGCTCTGTGAGGACAAAGACCAGACCTCATTCAGCTTTGTATCCTAAGCAGGTCATCACAGTTCAGGGTATAATATGTGAAATGAACACATGAAGAAATTAATTAAATAATTATTAGGAAGAAATGTGAACAAATGTAGCAAAAGGAAAATTAGTGAATTTTATCCATGTTGATACCTTTTTTTCACCCAAAGGTAATAGTAATGTGTTTGAAATATTTCCACATTTTAACTTCTTAAAATGACAGCTTTAACCCAGCCCCAGAAATGACAAAGTAAACTCAAGCACATTTTATTATCGAACCATACTGAAAACCTCCCGGGTCCTCAGTGATCGCTCTGGGGCCTATGTGACACAGCTCTGGGCTGCTGCATTGGCCCCTTCCGGGTGGGTGAACAGGAAAGGGGTGCATGGTGGGTACATGGCAGGTCAGCCTCATAGTAATGAGGCTGGCTTTTCAGAGGCTCAGAAGTGACAGACAAACTCAAGACCAAGTAGCCATCCTGCTAAGGTCAGATTCTTCTGGTAAATATTAGTACCCTTCTGTGGCTAGAGATAGGTGGTATATTACAAGTAAAAAAAGTCTTAGGCAAAATTCTGCCCAACATACAAATATTTCTGAACAAATGGGCAGTAACACACAAAGTCCTGTAACTTGGGGAAGTCCCATTCTCTCCTAATAATAATGCAGGACTATCATTAATTGAGGCTGTGGTCCCTAGATTAATGTTCAATAGAATATACATATACCTGTGTTTTGCCATGCATAATGAGCAGTTTTTTTGCCCAAATTTTTGAGGGAAAAATAAGGATACATATTATACATGGGTATAATGATTACATACCATGGGTATAATAATGGTATAATAATCCTATGTATAATGCACACAAAACTGTGGGTGCACATTATGCATGGCAAAATATGGTACATTCCATTATACATGTATATACACACACACTATATATACACTATACATGTGTACATATATGTGCATACACATATTATGCATACATACAAATATCCAGCCATGTAATGTGAAAAGTAGACACAGTTATTGAAGAAGATACAAGATACAAGAAACATTGTACGTAGGACAATGATGCTCAGTCCCCTTCAAAGCAGGCACCTTGGGACCTCACGCAGTTCTCCCAATCACCATCAGCTGCCCTGTCATATTTTCCTGAATCTCATCGATGGTCTGAAGTCTTCCCTTTCAAAGGTGATTTCAGTTTTGGAAAAAGCCAGAAGCCACAGGGCACCAAATCTGCGTTGTAGTGGGGCTGAGTCACATAGGTGATTTGGTGTTTTGCCAAAAAACTGCATGAGATGTGAGGCATCAGTGGGTACATTGTCGTGATGAAGCTGCCAGTCATTAGCTGCCCATAGCTGTGGCCTTCTGAATCATCCAAATAGTTTCCATGGAGGAATGATCAAGCATAATGCAAAATTTGATGCAGATTTCTTGCTCTACTCACTCAGTCATTCTGAATGCAATGTCCACACAGTACACATGCTTACTCAACAGTGTCTACTGCCCCCACTGACTAGTACAGTAAAGTTGTCATTGTTCACACAGGCACATGCCAGTCCACTCTCCTTGGCTGCCAGGTTACACTGATGTCACTCAAACCACTCTTATTATATTAACAATGGCTGGACTTTGTCCAGATA
The DNA here is from genome assembly GCF_022682495.2 of Desmodus rotundus. Classification (NCBI taxonomy): domain Eukaryota; kingdom Metazoa; phylum Chordata; class Mammalia; order Chiroptera; family Phyllostomidae; genus Desmodus; species Desmodus rotundus. The sequence continues at coordinate 136,862,492 of NC_071390.1, forward strand.
GACCTCATATACAGCCTATATTTTAAAATTGTGCATCATACATACCCGGTGAAACTTCACTCAATCATAGATCAAATATTTCAGCTGAGGTTGGGCTACAGTGTACTTTTTCACTGTTGGTTTTGAGAAGCAATATGGTATCTTGGAAGGAGCAACATTTCTAGAAAAAGATAGTTGCAGGTTCCAGTTTTGTCTGTTCTCAGTGCCTGGGAAAACTATGTAAACTCTTCAGACCTTGGTTTCTTGATTTGGAAAAACAGAATTAATAATAAGTAATGCATAGTGTTGTTGTGATGCTTAAATATGATAATGCAGGTGAAGTATTTAATATGTACCTGAGCTGATTAGGTGCTAAGGAAATAATATCTCCTCCCCTCCTTGCCTTTGCTCCTCCCAATAGTCAGATGAGCAGAATTTCATCAGGACATAAAGTGCTTACTACAGAAAAAAAATTAAGAGATGTAGACCATTTATTGTTTGCATGCAAATGCGATTGTCATTTAAATTCAGCCACATCTAGTCATTGCTGATTATCTTGAAGACCCTTTTCTTGGCACTGCTGTATTGGCTAGAAGTTGGCTTGAGTTATTAGAGCTTTAAAAAATTATTAAGGGCATCTTTCTTTGACTATACTTTGTAGAATATATAGAGTGTCAACTAATAAAAATCCCTGTCTACAGGATTTGCTGTATTACAGGCTTCTGTAGAACCTAGATTAAATCATCTAAGACTAAGTTCCTTGAAGTTAAGACCTGAAGGCTTTCTTCTTACACAGCCTCCCATCACCCCACGTCATGTGGTTAGCCATGGCTTACCAGTGTTACCTTCTTAACATCCCTTCCTGCCCTGTGTGAGTCTCCTCTTGTCCACTGGCGTTGTCTCCAGTTCATCTGTATGTAACAGTAAGTATGTAGACAAACTAGTTACTGGACACTTTCCAGATTCAAAAAAAAATTTAGGGGGAGGAGCTAGTTCTACAACCAAACGTGTGTACATCAAGCCAACATACCACGAGATGAGACATTTCCTCTTTCCTGTGCTCATTAGGCATGAACTCTAAAAGCATTAATTCCCAGGGGCATTGTGCCAGGGCACAGAAGTGCTGTCCTGCACAGCCGTTTATAGCCTTCACAGTATCTGTGATGTCTCCTCAACTGTTGATCTTGATCACTGTTGTTTTTCTCATCTGTGTATATTCAACATTTCAGCCCTGAAACAGCTGATAATTTGTCTTGTTGAAGATCCAGGTCTTAAACATTTGCACTCTTTGATTCTGGTATTCAGCTTCCAGACAAGGAGAAGATTGGAGCATAAGACTTAGGTCACAGGGCAGTTGGCACACACTTGGAGCATTCCTCCCAACTTCCACTACTTTCTATTTTACTTTGTCCCCTGCAGCCCCATTCTATAACCTGCACCCTTACAACTCACCTGGACCACCAATCTACTAACCACCTAAGTGTTTTGTTGGTGCTGCGGTACCGCCTACACAAAATGTAAAGGGAACTTTTGGTGACCCAACTTACACAGGGCAACTTCCAGTCTTCCAACACGTGAGTGACCAGAGATTTCAATTTGACTGTTTGGGTGGTCATAATAGGATCATGCAAAAACCATGAAGATGGTGTACTCTTTTCCCTGAACTGTCCATCACTTTATCCCCTCCCCCAACAACAAGCCTTAGACCAGGCAAGACCCCACCAACCATGTCCACCATCATGTGACATCTTTCCCATCATGGATACCAGCCATGTAATATCTGACCTTGGGGCCCAGTTATGTTTTGTGTTTTGGAGTGTATATATAAGATCCTTTGTGTTTGATTTCAACCACAGAACACAAAACTAACCATACAAAGAGGATAGACAAATTTAGTGAATCACCAGGGAAGTTGAGGAATGTAACCTTTCTTGCAGAGAGCCCAGTGGATCTAGTTCTTCATGACCTAGAACACCTCCTTTCATACAAAGATGCTTCCAAGATTCATCCCATCAAATTCCTTATAGCCCTTCTCTCACATCGACAACCCAGCATGCAGGTCACCCCCACTCACAGTCTACTAAAGGGATTGTAAGAAGTATACCAATCAGCAAGATCATCAGGGAGAGCACATGCATAGAAGATATTGCCTGACATCAACATCTGAGCCAAAAGATATGAGGCGCCCTGGATTGTCTGAGAAGCTGGTATGGGTACACATTACAGAGTACGTACTCTCATAGAGCGAGCCTTGTCCTTATTTCTTTTCTTTTTTTTTTACTGCTGTGTTATATTTCTTTAATCAATGTTCTCTGGCTCTTTCTCTCCTTCCCTTCATACAAATTATAAACACACATATATATTTCTCTAGTAATCAATATCCCTAACTATGCTTTACTAAGACTTGCATTGAAGAAAAAAACCTCATGACTGGGAGGTGAAGAGTAGGGATGGATAGACATCTATTTTCCAGAGGCATGTTTTATTACTTTTATGACTCAAATATCTCCATCTCACCTCATTTTCCTTTAAGGCTAAATATATAGCAAACTGAGATTACTGATATGGGGTCTCAGTGGGGAATGAGTGCAGACAAAGAGCTTATTAGCATAGTTTCCTGTCTTCTAAAAAAATCCTCCCCTTTCCCAAAATAACTGATAAATGATCCTTTGTGGTGATGGTCTGGTGCTGCTTCTACTGTTGTCAAATGCCTACTCTACATCTTGCTGAAAATCAGAGCTTCCTGGCTCTGGACAGCAAATGTGGATACTTGCATGGTGGGTTAACACCACTGAGGCTCAGAAATCACTAGGCTTTTGAAGGCAAGTCTACATCAATTCACAACATTTTAATCATAACAATATTTTAGATTTTTAGTTTTTCCAAAGAATGCTTAGAATGAAGAAGAATGAGATTATGTGAATCCTGCATTGTGCCCCAAATTGCATAGCCGTGGTTGTTATACCTGGCTTATTCTTCTGACACCTCCTTCACTTGGCACTTTGAGGACATTATCCCAATGAAGTTGAAACATATGATTTCCCAAGACTCATTTGCACCCAAACTCAGCCCAACATCTCCTTGACCCTAAAATGTCTTGCCTCTCTTTATCCACTTGACCATGAAACTCTCACTGTTCCATTTATCTCAAGTAGATATCCAGAAGAAAGCAGTCTTATTAAACATTCATCATAAAAAATGAATGGTCAGTTGACTTCCCAAAAGAGTTTTTATTTTAATGAGGAAGTTGTTAACATGAATCGATGTCTAATGGCTGGATTTCAGGTTTAAACATCAACATTTATTGAAGACTTACTACATGCTGGTCATAGTCCTTTGTGCTTTGTGGTAAAGCCACAAAACTAAGAAAAGCAATCTTGCAATACAAAGAAATCCTTCCCAATCCCTCTTTCTTTCACTCTCCCTCTCATCTCAGCCACCAGCTCCTACCTCATCCAAGTGCACCCCAGTGCCCACCATCACCCAGTATTCTCACGAGTTCTTAGTCTTCTTCCTTCAATGCTTACCTTGGGGAAGATGCCCAGTAAGTGCATCTTTCCACACATGTCCAGTCATTTACTCTGCCTATTTCCACAAAAAAATATATCACCGAAGTTCCAGTCTACCCACCCCCCAAGAACAGAGTTTAGGGACAATAATAATTTGGATATTAACCTTTCCCTCACCCCATCCTTATATCTTCCTCTCCTGATTTAGAAATGTTGTCTAATGCAAGGTAGGTCTTTTTTCTCCTGAACTGGTTCTTTACATGAAGTATTTTCAGGTGATAAAAAAAAAATCACTGGATTACTTACAAAGAAAACATTTCCATTAAAATGTTTTTATGGAATTCGTCTTAAACCAAAGTTTTCTCCTGTGTTTTGGTAACATGAACATGAGATATGAAGGGTAAATTTACCTTTCCACTGAAAAAAACAGGACTTACATAGTGGGCAGTGTTGATATTAATAGTGTTTAAAGGTCATCGATATTAGGCTTCCTCCCCAGCCAAATGAAGATGCCAGCCTGATTTAATTTGTTGTTTTGCTGAATATGGCATGGCATTTGGGGGGGTGGCGAGGGATATTAAATCCGCCTTGAATTTACATTTGCTCTGGACTGGCTTCTGAGACCTGAGATCCAAATGTCCTTTCAGATGGAATGACCACATGGAACAGCAGAAAGGCCACTCAAGAAAGTGAGGACACAAGTGTTCAGGGACCTGGACTCTTTCCCTGAAAAGGGGTGTCTGCCTTAGTACATTAGTAACCTCAGTTTGTGCCTTTCCCCTAGAGAATACTTACTGAAGAGTGATGGTGTTAATCTTGTCTTGCAACACTTCAATTCCCTTTGATTAGTGCATCAATCTTGGTGTAAATCCTTGCATCTCCTTTTAAGAAGTTAAGGAAACTTCCTGTGGCAATGAATCTGTCAGCTCAGTGATCTTGAAACATACCCTTCTCAACCGTGCTGATTCAGCATCGCTCTGAGCAGCCCATTTGCAGAAACCGTGTCTGCATTTGTTCACTTTTGCATCCTCAGGGCCTTGCTACAGTGTCTAGTACACAGTAGGCATTCAATGGCTGTTAGACAAGTGAATGAACCAAGATATAGCATGACAACATGGATAACAGTCCAAGGAAGCTTCAGAGCCCTGAGTTAGATGAGAGGTGCGGTGCTCTTAACCCCTAGACAGCACCCCATTAGCAAGTCCATTCCTGCTCAGATAGAAGACCAGTTCTTTCCGTCGCTGCCTTTCTTCAACACTTACCTTCCCTGACCATTTTACTTTCATCCAATTCTCCTCCGGTGGGCTGCCTTTTTGCTAATAAATGTTGACAGAAGAAAAATACTAGGGAAGAAAACAAATAAATTGAAAGATTAAGATGAAGAATGCTTCTATTTGCCATTTTTAAATCTCACTTATTTGAACTATACAGTAGTCCCTCTTTACCTGTGTTTTCACTTTTCATGGTTTCAGTTGCCTGCCATCAGCTGTGGTCAAAAAATGTTAAAAAGAAAATTCCAGAAATAAACAATTCATACGTTTTCAATTGCATGCTGCTCTGAGTAACGTGATGAAATCTCCCCCAGTCCCCCTCCATCCTGCCTGGGGTGGGAATCATCGTCCCTTTTTCCAGCGTCTCCACACTGTATATGCTCCTTGCCCCTTAGTCACTGAGTAGCCATTTCTGTTAAGAGATCAACTGTCTCAATACCACAGTGCATGTGTTCAAATAACCCTTATTTTACTTGATAATGACCCCGAAGCACAAGTGTACTGATGCTGGCAATTCAGATCTGCCAAAGAGAAGCTGTTAAGTGTATGTATGTATAGGAAAAACCCAGTGTATATAGGGTTTGGTACTACCTGCAGTTCCAGGTATCCAGTAGGGGTCTTGAATATTTCCCCTGCAGATGGGGTGAGGGGAACTATTATAACTTCCATTAGCAGGTAAAGGATTTAAGCTTCCCAAATTCCAGGAGGACTACTTGTGGGGAGGAGACAGGGGAAAGGAGGCAGACCCTGGACTGCACCAAACAGCAGTCTGTGCAAAGTGAAGGGTCCCTGGGGAGGAGCACCAGGTGGGGCATGGTGCTGTGCTCAGAGGAGGTGGAGGATGCAGGGGGCAGGGGAAAGAAGCTGGGCAGTTCTGTCAATGAGAGATTTGAGAGGCAAGAAAGTCTGGACACGTAGTGACGTGTTATGTGAACCATCCCTTCAAGAACTGCCACGGCAAAGAAAAACCTATTCATTCATCAAGGCTGAAGGCTATTGATTTGTGCGGAGTGGACTGGCCCTAGAGGCAGCCCAATGATACTTGATTAATATTACTCTCAAAATAGCCAGAGAGAGACAGCAAAAGTTAGAAGTGAAATAAAGGGCCAGGAGACTCCTCTATAAAAGCTGTAAGTCCCAAATATTTGGTTTCATAGGCCATGAAATTTTAAAAAGCTTTTTGAACCCAACTTTCAAATTTTGCCAGTGGAAGCCACTGGGGCAGAGGGAGGGATGATAGTGCCCTACTATGATATCCCTATTATGATACTGCCCTATTAGCAGCATCACAATAGAAATTTAGACACCAAAAAACTGGACAACGCGTATTTATAAAATAAAATACAATCTTTAAGTCTGAATATATTTGGCTTTGGTGGAAACTCTCTTACAATTGTTCATATTTTTCACATTTCATCATTGAGCAGTAAAAAATTCTTCCTAGGTCCTCAGACCAATGCTTGTGCACAGCTGTCCTGGAGGCCCCCGGGCACGCAGGCTCCTGTGAGCTCTGATGAAGTTTGTGAATCCTCTCCCAAGGGAATATGCACATGCACACAAGCTTTTGCAAAGAACTTCAGAGAGTTCATCTCTAAAATAAGCACTTATGCTCCAGAGAAACCTGTACATTATAGAGACCTGTCATTTGACTTAAACCTACCATGGCCAGTCGTCTTTGCCATCTTATCTTCCTTTACGGCGGTGAATACTAACACATGGCAGTTCTGTCACTTCCAGTCTATTGCCATGTGATTTAGTGGCAGACCAAGGAATCAAATTCGCATGACCTCAGTTCAGCATTGACTTAGCCAAACTATTTAACACTCCTAGAATATAACACAGAGGACAAATGATACTTACCAACCATACAGAAAAGTAAGTCAGCAAATCCACTTTCTCTCCCTGCTGGGGGGGGTTGGGGGGTGAGGAAGGAGTGAGTGATTGGAAACAGTGACACTAGAGAGAGAATGAAAGCAAGGCACTGTGCCAGGAGCGAGTAATGCACCCACAAACCAGTCAGTATGTTTTTACGGGGGAGAGAGAGCTGACTATAGAAGACAGCTTCCTTCATTTCACTTAACCTGGGGGCGTGGGAGACAGAAAACAATTCCAATTAACCCTAATAAAATTAATGTCCTAATAGGTGCAAATCCTGAGTTCAGCTGCTACCAGCAGTCTGTGATAATATATGTGCGAGAACTTCGCACTCACACATGAGTAAGTGGTATCAAAGGTAAAGGATTATTATTTCTGCACATTTTAATGATTTTCAGTGGGAAGGGATGCAAACTGTCCTCCCATCCCCTGGAGCCTTTTTGATCCCAAGGTTAAGGACTCTGAGTTCTTAGCTACTTAGCACAGACCAAAGTCAGATTTAGAAACAAACATGATGAACAAAATAATAGGAATATACTACATTGTAATTTATCAAAGCTTTATTGAACTAGAATTTTTCTGCACCACAGTTAAATGATAAAATCACAGGAAAAACAATGCACATTGGGGGTCTGGTATATATTATTCTTTCTTGATCATAACTGGTTTATTCTCTCAAAAGTTCCCCTCAGATATGCGGTATAATCACCACCCAGAGAAGCAACCCGCAAAATGGCCCGCTGTTCCATCCACTGACACTAGTCACGCCTTTGTACTCCCTGGGGCCTGAGCCGAGAAAAGCTCGACTTTCTCATATCACCAGCAATTCTAGCTAAGCTGTTAGTGACTTCACACCTTACTCCTCTCAGGCTTTTTGTGTACGCCAAAGATAATCCTACAAAGTGCACTGCTTAATTTATTAGAAGGGACTTTAATGGTAGAATTTCAGGTGGGACAACACCTAGAAGGAGAAGATATTTGGAGTAGAGAGGAATTTGCCCAGTGCAAGTTAAGTCCTCCTACGCTAGTAATTATTTTGATATCTGGAATTAGCGCTGGCTCAGCTTGTGCTTGCTCCAGCCAACGAGATGACTCTCTGTAAATGTGTATACACACGGGTGTATGTTCACATCAATGTTCTTAATGATGCAACAGGCCAGGGAGCCAACATGTTTGTGTCATTTCCTAGTATTCATGGCTGGCATAAATAAGGCTGATATTTATAAGTGTAGCCGCCTTTTCTTTAAGTTTTGTTATATAGTATTTTTATTTTTTTTCTCAAGGCTGGTTGTTATTGTTTAAGTATTTTATTATTAATTTCCATAAAAAACTTATTTTTATGTGACTTCCAAGGTTTTGTAAGTCACATAGAAAATATGCTCGGAGAAGGTTTCCCCATGAAGGACAGATGGTTGAGTGTGCATCTATTGATATTCCCCTGTGATTGATTGTTAACATTGCTCTGTATTATTATTTGACTCTGTTTATTCCATCTGTCAATAACAACAGTGTTTCTTTCCAATTATCTTTATATTTTGTAATGGTTTTGGCTTTGTGTGTTTTTTATGTTAGGTTATTTGCTACATACAGTTTCCTGGCTTATGGCCACCATGGATTCTATATCCTTTTAGAATATGCTTTGACCTTCTCAGTCCTTTGTGAGTCCTCTGGCCATGAACTCAGTGTGCAGCACACAGCTGTAGGCTCCACCTCTGAATCCTTCAAGTGCTGGGTGATTCTTGCTCCTTGTTCTTCTGTGTCCTTTTTTTTATAGTCTTCTCTCCAGTTTCAACACCCACACATGTAATTTTTATCTTCCTCATTCATCCTCTCTATCCAGACTCAATGCATTCTCTTGTTTCATTCACAAATACCCAAGCTAATCAGCCAGGTTCCTGACCTCAAGGTGCTGAGCCAAGGAAACAGCGGTGTACCCACCCATACCCTGAGCACGCCGGCAGGGCCCCCAGTCACCTTCGCCAGAGGAAGATGTGGGACATTGGCTCCATTGTGCTTTGTAGGGCCAGCCCCCCATTCCAATCTTCAGTAAGAGTAGCAGGTCCAAGTGCACAGCTCACCACCCAATTCTTAATGCGGCTCTATCCTCTCATCCTGCTCAGTTGCCCAGGTTTCCACAACTCTGAATGAGCAGAGTCTTTCTCAACATTCTCTCCCCCATGTGCTTCTAGCAGCCTCTGCCCATTACACTTGGTGTTCGAAGGCTACACTTCCCAGAGGCACTGAGCTACCATGGCCTCCAGCCCCAACGCTCACTAACATACACACATGCCCCACACTCTTCACTTCTCATTTCCTTTTCTGCTGTTTTCGGAAAGTCACAGATGTGTATGTGAGTATAATTACATTAGCAGGGAGAATTCGGAGCTAGGACTCTGGTCACTTCTAAAGCATTCCGTGGAGAAGAAAGTACTATGACCCTTTCTTTTTCATGCTTATTCAGACACGGGACTGTCAGCCTTGGGGGCATGCAAAGGAGGAACAGCATGTCTTTCTTCTTTCATGGGTGTAGGGCTTCTTTGTTTCATAACTTTAAACATGCTTAGGCCACTATTTATTTAACTTTGACTCCCAAAGCCTTTCTAATAGTGGAAATTTCTCCCAATTTTCTGTTTCTTGGTATTTCAGTTTGGAGGTACTTGAGTGAGTTCTTACTATTTTCTGTGACTTAGGAACTTCACTGGGGAATTGGGAGAGACTGCATTGAGGCCTCCACACAGATGCAACTTCAGATGAGAACTAGAAAAACAAAGTTTGTCCTAACGGAGGAAAGCCGCCTACCGTTCATCATCAGTCTCCTCTTGTCACTGGTAGGGTATAACGTCAATGATGGGTGTGAGCAAAGACCCTAAGTGCCAATATTGGGTTTAGCACTCCCTTCCACTCAAATTAGTACTACGAAAATGCTGAAGAATGGTATAGAACCTGATAAATTGTTGGTGGCTTTATTATAATGTATTATTATCTCTGTGAGTTTTGCATTTCTAAAATTGCCTCTGCTGCTGTTTCAATGAACGATTTATTCCCTCAATGTGAAAAATGAGCATAATATTCTGATGGCTGCATTTCACCAGGAGTGCGACAGTCACTGGCACCAGCAAAGTGCCTTTCAAAGTTCACACATAAGAAACCATAATTTCCTGGGAATAAGCATTTATTGTTTTCCAAAGGCTAAAGAAAAGACTCCCTCTCCAGTGGCCATGGCGAGGTCGGGTGGAGGAATTACATACTCAGATGGTAGCTTGCACATGGTGCTGTTTTACAATAAAACATATTTCTGGGACTACTGCAAGTGGCCATAACAACATGTAATTTAAAAGCGTTATGGGAGGAAAAGTGGAACTGGGAACACATGCATTCTTTCAGTGAAGCTGTAATTGGGGAAAACACCAATATAAAAATAGGCTATTTTTAGGACCTCAATATCTCGGCTCTGTGAATGCTTCTGAGTCATGGTTTTTGAGGACGACACACTTGGCTACTGTTGCTCTGTAGCTCCCATCCAGCTGCGGGAGGGGGTGGGATTAAGTGGCATTCCATCCTGAGCGCTTCCTGGTGAAATTGCTAGTGCACTTCTGATTGCAAAATCTTTACCCTTGGCCTTGACTTAAGTAGCAGGAAAAACATGACTTGATTTTTCTAATCCTTGGTAGATATATTGCCGCTCTTAAGCTTTTGAGCCATTCACTTGGCCTCAAATGTCCCAGGGAAGCTGTACATTTCTAATATTAGATTTTTCATTTTTGGTGCACTTAAAATTCCTGGGGTAATTTTTTAATGACATGCATATAGCAAATAGATGTAATTCTCACATTTTGACTACCAAGCGACTTTTTGTACTGCAGCAAATAGAAAATCCTGAAGAGTTCAAAATGCATACCAGATGGGAGTGCACTAAATCCACATACAAGATTGTATGCCTTTACGCAGTGATCCCTGGGCTAACCTAGTTTGATTGGACAATGGCCAGATAGTTATTAAGAGACAACTACATGCCCGGCATTTGGCTGGACTCTGATGAGTTCCCACAAAACAGAACTATAAGGAGTTTATCACTAAATTAAGGATACACAAAGCACATAATATAAGACTTTAAAAAAAAAAAAGAGGAGAGTGCAGGCCAGGAAACTCAGTTGTTTAAGGCATTGTCCTACTACTCCAAGGTTGTGGGTTCAATCCCCCATCAGGGCACATACAAAAATCAACCAATGAGTGCATAACTAAGTGGAACAACAAATCAATGTTTCTCTCTCTCTCTCTCTTTCAAATCAATCAATCAATAAATTTTTTTTAAAAAGAGGACAGGGAACCTAGTGGAGAGAACTCCTTTCCTATGAGCACTGGCCAGACAGACCGTGCCTGTGTTTGTCTCTGAGAGTCTCTTTTCCTGGACATCTATGGCCCAGCAACCCCACACTCTCCCTCAAGATGGCGAATATTCTCTACACGTCTCTTTAATCAGATACATACCATTTTACATAAATGAAGTCTTACTGATTTCCCCCTGAACAATATATCTAAAATAAATTTCTTGTCTGTAAATATACATCTGCATCATCATTTCATTGGCTGTATAAAAGTATGTGATTTTACCCAATATTTAACCAATTTCTTTTTGAAAAGCATTAAAGTGGTTTCTGAGTTTTTCACTGCTATAAACAGTATGTTATATATACATCTCTGTGTATTTGTCTGATTACCTCCTCGGGATATATTTCTAGAAATTGCATTTGGGTTCAGAGGGTATGTGCACTTTGAGTTTTGATTCATTTTGTCAGAATGCTTCCATTTACAAAGAATAGGAAACCCAATTAAGGAAATAAAAAATAAAGAAAGAATTGATGATGTCAAATAAGAAATTTAGAAGTTGGGACATTCTACAATTAAGTTAGCAACTTAGTAATGTCACTAAATCCAAAGTCTTCTTCCATCTGGCTCATCTGGCATTTTCAGTATATCGACTCGGTCCTAAGCTTGTCCCTCAGCGTCACACACTGTTGCCACAGTTTTAGGCATCACATAACAATACTGTACAAAAAAAAAAAGCATTTCTCTATTCAGCTCTTTTCTTCACAAAGACAATATTTCCCAGCAAATTCCCCTTTGCACTACTTCACCAAATGGGCTGGACAACTAATGGAAATCAATCTTGTTAGCTTAGAAAATTCTTGGGATAAAGAGAATATTGACAAACTACTTTCCAGAAAGATTATATCTACTTATATTTTTACCATTAGCACCTATTTTTCCACCTTTTGTCAATCTGATAGTACATAAAAATAATACCTTGATTTGGGTTTGGGGGGAGCTATTTCTTTTTTTATTGAGATATAATAATTATACTTCGTTTTATATCAATTATCTGACTCTTGAATATCTTTTCAAATATTTATTGACTGTTTTTAGCTCTTTTTTAAAAAAATAAAACTGCCAGATTATATTCTTGGCCTTTGTTTATTTTTTTTTTCCTAATTGGCTTGTAAGTAAGTGCTTTGGGCATATTAGAAATATCACTGGATCAAGAGAGACTGGTTTGATTCCCAAGCTGTCCACTTATAAAGACTGTGACCTTATGTGACCTCAAGCACAATTATTTTGCTTTTCAGTGCTTCACTTTTTTCTAAAGAAAAATAGGATAACAATAGTACTTATTTCAGAGAATTGATGTGATAATTGAGTGAGTGAATTCATGTGAAGCGCTTAGAGTCTGGCACAGAGGGAGAGTGTGATGCGTGCTAACTGTCGCTTAAACCTAGAGGAAGGGCACGCAGTGGTTAACTGCAGAGACTCTGGAAACAGACTGAGTGGGTGGGATTCTCCCAACACTTACTAGTTGGGTCATCTTGGGTTAGTTACTTTGCCTCACTTACTATGCCTCAGTTTTCTCATCTGTAAAATAGATGAAAAATCGTAATTATTAAATAAATTGATACATATAAAGTGCTTAGAGTAATGCCTGACACTCAGTAAATGCAAAGTACGTACAATCTATTTTTATTATCCAAAAGATGTTGTGTCACTCGAGTCCAGATCACTTCAGAATTCCGACAACGGCCTAGAGGAGGATGAGAACCATCTGAGGGAGCTCACAGAAACCTTCCATTCCCGCCCGACAGGCAGGGGGGCAGTTTCCGTGAAATTCCACCTTCAGCTTCTACATTATTCTTTCTTTTCGGGTAATATTGGGGCTCCAGAGCAGACAGGAGCTAACACTGCCACCTGGATTCATTTATGCACAAGTTTTATTTAGACTGCACAGTTACAAATGTAACTAGATTTGGACCAGGTTGGCTCTGTCTTTCAACCCTGATATGATTTGGAATAAGCTCTTTGCTGTTCAGTTAGTTGTTTTTCAACCAGAATTATCAGATAAATTAGATATCCTTTGCACTTTGTTTTTTATTTTCTCCTCCATTATATCTAAATCCATCACTATCACCTTGACTACAAGAAACATTTTTAGTTTGTCCATGCGTATTTTTCCCCTGCCCCCAACCACCTTTTAAACCAAGAGTAGACATTATACCTGATTATGGCAACCTAAAACTCGACATGTGGCCTCGAAGTGCTGCCTGTCACATTCTGATCTGTGGTTTAGCTGGTGGGTATGTATAAACTGGCGCAGCCAGTCCATTCTCCGCAAAGCCTATAATTGCAGGGAGCTCTGTGGCTTATTACTTCACTAAAGCGCTACATGCTGCCCTTGGGGACAGCCAAGCTCCCATGTCAGCAGCATGCCCACCAGCCCATCCCCTTCTGCTCACTCAAGTTGTGGAGAGAGGACCAGGAGGGTCCAATCTGTGCTCACCTAGATTAGGTCCTCAGTCAACAATGAATTTTGTATTTATCCTCTGTGCAAAACCTGGTCATTTTTTCTCTAGATTCTACCACACTATGGAAAATGGAAAGTTCTGCATAAGAATAGTAACATAGGTGTTAAAAAATACCTTTTACATTTCTTCTCTCTCAGATTCTTCAATATTATACTAGTGTTTTTTTAACTGATCCAGACTGGTCAGTGTATCTAAAAGATAAATGGGAAAAAAGGTTCTAGAATGAGAAATGAGGATTTTGAAAGCATGCATTTCAAATTGCACATTATCTAACTACAATTTGTTCTTAATAAAAGCAAAAGATATGTGAGTTCAAACTTCAGATTGACCCTAAATCAATTAATTCTATGTGATAGATGAATTTAGCATGAAAATAGCCAAAATTTCCCCCAAGGGATTTGGAAAAAGAAGAAAGTAGCATTTGGGGACAGACTATATTTGGTAAAGGAAAACCCCCAGCCCTGCCCCAGTCCCCTGAACCAAGTTTCTAATCATTTCTCTCCAGTTCCATCCCTTAAAGGAACCAGAGAGTAAACACACTTATGCCAGGCTCAGTTTCAGACCTGCGTGGAGATGAATGAATCGTTTCATTTGCAGGGAACTAGATATTACTTCCCTGATCAAAACTGTTCTTTTATGTGGGGGTAAGTTTTATTATTTTTTAAATCATATCCACCACCCGGGCCAGCACACTGAGCATGGTTCCAAGAGGCTGATGCATCAAATGAGAGTCAAGGGTGTACATCAACACAGCAGATGGGAAGGGCTTCTTTGGTATCGAAATTGCTTGCAGCATGCACTAGCTTTTGTCTTGTTTGATTCATGTTTCCCCTTTTCTTGAAATTTCCTGAGTTGAAGTAATTATACAAAATAGACATGGAGCCTGGTATTTATTATTTTCTTGTTATTTGTCAACATGACATATTCTCATAAACCCAGCTCTACAGGGCGAAGACAGTATGTGAGGAAGATAATATATCCAGATTGCACTGAGAAGGAAGAAAACCTCCCTCTTATTGCTTTCATTTAATTCAGTGTTGTTGTATTTATTGGAATTTAAAAAGTGTGTTCTCCACTTGTGTGGCCTCGTCTGAGAGGCAAATGACTGAGTCTAAAGTCTGTACTGACAATCCTACATTACATAACTTTCACTGACCTGAAAAGCAAAATGCTTTCATTGCAAAGCTCTTTGAGTCCTCATCCCCTGCACGTGACTGAAGAAGATTCTTGCATTTTTATTGTCTGCTGCTTCTTAGATATGAAAAGCCAAAGGAGATACAGAACACGTCAGTCCACTTGCCAAGGCTTCAAGGTTTTCTAACAAAACATAATCTGCCAGGCCTGCTAAGTCTAAATGTAACCATAGAAAACTCACTTGCTACCTGGGGAGATGGCCAGAACAATAAATTTTCAAAATATCCTATAAGTAATAATGCTATTTTTCTTTTGAATTTAGAAGGAGCTCTTTGCTCTCACTAGAGGAGACAAAGAAACAGCAAAGAGCTTAGCCATGCATTTGAAATGACTGAGTGTTTGCTTGTAAATGAACGCAGCAGATGGTGGGGTGGGCTCTGATGGCTTCTGGGTTTGGATAGGGTGGCAGATGTGTAAGTGGCAGTTTAGAAAGCCAATGGCAAATCAGTGATGCCATGTACACAACAGGGGGCCAGGGCAGTGGTAACTGATGAGACTGGTATTGGAGAAATTGGAAAAAATCTTAAAACTATTTTTTTTCCAATTTAACAGGGAATGAAGTAGGTGTGTTAAAACTGAAAAGAGCAAATATCTTTAGAATGAAGGCAGGTCTTCTTACAGTCTTTTTGATCCTTCAGTTGCTATTTTTCAGAGCTTTGTGAGAAAACAAGCAAATCTGGTGATCATTCAGTGCTGCTTTGTGGATCTAATTCATGGATTTTATTTTATTTTTATTAATTTAATTTTTTGAACCACCTATTTTTATGTATTGTTTATTCAAGAAAGATGTGTATTAGTAAATAAAACTTCAAGAGAATCATGAAAAATTCAAAGAAAATGTCTTTTAAAAAATTATCAGAGTAAATTATTTATACTAGGCTAACAATTAGGACTAACTTCCTTAAACTTTATAAACCCTACCTAATCCTTATAAATATGGAATTAGAGTGAGTGGTTGCTTGGGACTCTGTAATTGCATAACACTTTTTTTTCTTTTTTCTGCCAATTTTATTTTGTATTGGCTTCAGGTGTACAGCTGAGTGGTTAGACAATCATATACTTTACATAGTGTTGCCCTCCGTATTTCCAATACCCAGCTGGCACCATACAGAGCTATTGCAATATTATTGACTATCCCTCCTATATTGTACTTTACATCCCGTGACTATTTCATAAGTACCAATCTGTGCTTCTTCTTCCCTTCACTTCTTTCACTCAGTCCCCCACCTCCAATTCATGGATTTTAGGTTTTGAGTGTGTGTGTATCTATGCATGTGTGTGTTTGTGTGTATGTGTGTGACCTGTGTGTCTCTGAGTATCCATGTGTATATCTGTGTGTGTGCAGCTGAAACAGTGTAGGGACTGAGGGTGCAAGGAAGTCAGAAGAAAGGGAATAGAAAACTTGGTCTCTATTACTGAGGATCTCATTTTGTAGGCAGAACACATCAAACGGTCAATAAGATGAACACAGTGTCTGGGAAGAACTGATCCACAAATGTATATTCATTTAAAGTAACTTGATAATCTAAGCTCCTTGAATCTGCCTTGGAATAAAATAGTGCATTGATATATCAATTAATTTGTTAAACTGACCATAGTTGAATCACTGGCAACAAATGTCCAGGTGACACCTATGTGGTTGACGTGGGGTTTTCTCCAGAGTGAATCAATACCCTTATTTCCCATCTTCCAGGGAAGAAGCAAAAATTAAAGACCTGCAAAGTGGACTTGAGATAGGAATGGAGGAAAAACTCCCTCCCTTGAGATGCAAGAAGGCAGTTTCTTGAACCTGAGCCTGGAGAGGCCTGGACCTGGATGGGTGCTGGGCATCCTCCCTGGTCACTGGAGACTGTTCAGGTTCCAGGTGGGATGCTGCATCTCTACCAGACTCTATGATGGGTCTACACCTGTAAAGCAATTTTAATCTTTCTTTTCACTATTGCTGACTCTTCAATAAAGCCTTATTAAAAGCATCAGCCTAGTCTCAGATGTAGTTTGGAAAATTAGGGCAAGGTTTGTGTCCATTCTTAGGACAGAGTTATGCGGGCAGGAAACAGCACTGTGCCCTGTGCCCAAACCAGAACTGGGGTAGCAGTGGCTAGGTCAGGAGAGGTCATCTCTCCAGAGTCACCAGCAGCAGAAGAGGTGGCAGGGATGCAGCTGTGGATGAAAGAGCCTGAGCTGAGGGACCAGAGCTGTTTGTTCCAGAGCATACTGCAGGGCCTCAGGAAGTGCTCAGAAATAGTGGGGTCTTTTTGATGGAGGTGGACTTACACCATAATAATACGAGTGTAAAAAAGCAAGTGTAACCTTACTTAGATGTCAAAGGTGGGTGACTCTGAGGTCATAGGAGTGAACAATCAAGTATATTAGTTCACCCCTTACACACGGTTTCTCTTTTCATGGTTTCAGTTACCCACAGTCAACTGTGGTCCAAAAATATTAAATGGAAAATTCCAGAAATAAACAGTTCATAAGTTGTAAATTACACACTGTTCTGAGAAACGTGATGAAATCTTACACTGTCCTGCTCCATCCCACCCGAGATGTGAATCGTCTCTTTGTCCAGTGTCTCCATGCCATAGATGCTCCCCCTCCCCCAACTTAGGCACTTGGTTACCTCAGTTATCAGGTCAACTGTCATGGCATCACAGGGCTTGTGTTTAAGTCTCCCTTACAGTAGCCTAATGCCACTGCATCACAACCCCTATGTCATTCACCTCACTCCATCACATAACCTGGGCACATAAGATATTTTGAGAGAGAGATCACATTCACATAACTTTTATTACAGTGTATTGTTATCATTGTTCTACTTTATTATTTGTTAATAATGTTAATCTCTTTCTGTGCCTAATTACAAATTAACCTTTATCATGGGTATCTTTTGTAACGTATACAAGGTTTAGTACTCTCTGTGATTTACAGCATCCACTGGGGGGGTCTTGGGATATATGCCCCACAGATAAGGCGGGACTACTGTACTCAGTATTATAGATCAAATGCTGTATCCCCCAAAATTCGCAAGTTGAAACCTTACCCCTCCTCCCTTATGTAATGGTATTAGAAGGTAGAACCTTTGGTAGGTAATTGGAGTTAGATGAGGTCATGAGGGTGGACCCCCTCGTGTATAAGATTAGTACCCTTATAAGAGTGCTTGCTCCCCCTTTCTGCTCTCTGCCGTGTGAGGATACAAAGAACTTTGTGACTTGGAAGGGAATGCTCACCAGACCCCAACCATGCTGTCATGCTGGTCTCATACTTCCAGCCTCCGGAACTGTGAGAAATAAATTCTTGTTTTTTACAGGCCACCCAATCTGTGGTCTTCTTGTTATAGCAACCTGAGAGGACTAAGCCACTAGGGAACACAGAAGAAAGGAGTTGCCTGAGTTGGGGGAAGACAGTGAGCTAAGGATCATAGGAAAGGTACACCGGAAGTAGAGTTCTAGGGAAATAAGGATATGGAGGAGAAGAACATCCCAACTTCCAACTGGGGGAAATCTGCACAGCTGGGCTCTGCTGATAGCAAAGCCATGTGATTTGCATGGTGTCCAGGCTGCACAGGGGGCTTCCTGCACACCCTCGCCTCAAGAGCCTCACATTTTGAAAAGTGTTTACTTGGGCCAGAGCAGAATGACTCACAGTGATCTGATCCTCCTTGGCTGCAGCTAATCAGCCATGCTCTGCCATTAGGGATCAGTGGGCCTGGGTCTCTGTTAACATGCCAATGTGTAAAGAGATGTAATTCCACGACCTCCTTTTCCTCATAGCTGTTATTAGCTTGGGAGAGAAAACAAAAATCAGAAAATCAAGAAGCACTCTTTTGTGGTTCAGACCCCACCATCTCTGCAGGAATCCCTCAAAATGTTTCCCCATGTGTGTTGGGAGTCCCAGGAAGATGTCTAAGGTGTATGTATTAGTTTCCAAGAGCTGCTATAAAAATCACCACAAACTGGGTGGCTTAAAACCACAGAATTGTTTCTCTCACAGTTCTGGGGGCTGGAAATCCAAAACCAAGGAGTCAGCAGAACTGGTTGTTTCTGGAGGCTCCAGGCGACAACCTGTTCCATGCCTCTTTCCCAGCCTACTATCCTGAGCATTCTTTGGCTTGTCAATAGATACATCCCTCCAATCTCAACTTCACAGGCCTTCTTTTCTGTGTGTGTCTGCCTCTGAGTCTCTTCTCCTTCCCTTACAACTTTAAATAAAGATAAAATCCGACAGTCTCTAAGGAAATTTGGGCAGAAAAAAGATTCACGTTAGACCACTATGAATCAGGAGGAGTGGGAGGACACAGCTTGGCTGATGCGCCAACAACCTCACTGGGGGGATTCCCACCAGAGTCTACCTTTTTTTCCTAAAGTTCTGGAATGCTTGCCAGTGGGGTTCTCCAACTTCCTGCTCTCAAACCTATTTTATTTTTTTAATTTTGTTTATCTCAAACATCAATGTATGGTTGCCTCTTGCATGCCCCCTACTGGGGACCTGGCCTGCAATCCAGACAAGTGTCCTGAGTGGGAATTGAACCAGTGACTGTTTAGTTCTCAGGCCAGCACTCAACCCATTACACAACACCAGCCAGGGCTCAAATCTATTTTAAATACTCCATCTAATTTGAAACTACTCCACACTGTACCGTTAATTATTCTTTTGTATTGACAGTTATCTCCTCACACCCTCAAAACCCCCATTGCACATTTGCAATTCTGATGGGCTTCATTGCTGTGTTTACTACCTTTAAACATCTTTATTTGAAAAAGGGAAGAGAGAGGTTTTCAGGTACAAATTAAACAAGCACATTAAACCAGCAAATAAGGAATACAGCCCTGGGCAAAGCCAGTACCTCTTTCCCAGAGTGACTGACTTCTTGACTTCTTTCCGCATAATTCTGTGAGCCCCAGGTTCTTCCTGAACACAGAACTCTGGTGACCATGGTCATTCCAGGCATCCTGTTCTTTGAGCTACAAGTGGCTCTTCCACACAGCCAGTAAGAGATCTTGTTGCAAACCATCTCTCCTCACATTTTTGAGCAGACTTCAGGACCTGGACGTATAGTCAGTTAATGGAAACCTCCATGGCCAGAAGGAAAGAAATATTTTTGTCTTTGTAACAACCAGCGAGAGCCCCATTTTGTTTATAAAAATTACTGTTGTTTTAATTACTGTAAAACTGTGCCATAATGTAATAAGTGAGGAGTTTCAAGAAAAAAAAATCAGTCATGTAAATGGGGGGATTGTGCTACTGAGAGGCCAATGCTGTGAATAGGGCACTCTCAAAGTTCGCCGGTCAGAACGTCTTACGTTCCTATTTTGCCAGCAGAACATCTTAAGTTCCTATTTGCCATCCAAATTCATCCCAGTCCCCGCGGTTTTGTGTTCAGGCTTGAATATCCATGGGGACTGTCTTCAGGGCAGTGACAGCCACCCAGTCACGTTTTAGTAGGCTGGTTCACTCTTCAACGTGATTCAAGACCATTAGCTACTGCCCTACACCGCCCCCACCCCCCCATTCCTCCTCTATTTCCCTTCGATTTCCTCCTTCCCCATAAAAACTCTACCCCCCCATCCACCCCCATTATCTTGGGATCTGACTGATCAACAGCACAGAAATAATATCTACTATTTATTGAGTGACTTTGTGCTAGGCTGTGTGCTAAGTGCCTTCACATTTTTCATTAAATGGTTAAAATAGTTCTGTGAGGCGGGTACTGTTTTTCCCATTGGTGAAGAAAGAAGCAGAGACTGGACTTCAAAAGCCTGCCACAGGCCACACAGAGGGGAAGCAGGGACACCATGATTCCAACTCTGCTCTGCGTAACTCCAAAGCCTTTTTCTATTGCATGCCACTCATTGGTATTAAAACCCGAAAGGGTCACATTCTCCCATACTTCTTGGACTTGGAAATCCCTCAAAGGGGAAATTTCTAAGATGGAAAGTACTTTTCATCCCTAAAGTTTCACATTTCATATTACAGTCAGTTTTGTTTTCTTGATTATTCAGTTCTAAATACAATGAGGTTTTTCTTTGAGTTTTTAGAACACAGCTGGGAGAGAAATCAATAGGAATATTGAAATCATCTTCCCCATCAGCTGATACTCATCACAGATGCTATAGAGATAGTTTAGAGTACAATATCAACCCCTTTGAGCGACCCTCCACCTCTTAGATCACTGAAACTGACCACTCTGGTTTGAAAAACTGAAATGAACAGAATGGCTTCTCTTTCTTCCTTGTATGTAAATTTATTTATGCACATGTTGTGTATGGTTTTTGAGGCTTCCCAGTCCCCTTGATACCGAGACTCCCCTAAGTAAGAATCATCATGAAGGTGATCAACATTGAATCAACAATTTTTAAAGGAAGATATTCCAGAAACCACCAGATGATCAAGCTTAGGCCCAGGCCATGGTTACAGGGTGACTCCAGCTTTCAGCCCTCTTCTGTCCTTCCTAGCCATTTGCAAAAGCGACACCAGGTCAATCACTTCAGGCCTGAGCTCCAGAAGACAACCTGTCACTTTGTCCTGGGCTTGGGATATCAAGCTCTGGGCCAGTTTCCATGGTGGGCTGCGGTGTTGACAGCCTAGACCCTTTGTTTCCCCCGGACACATCCAGCTGCCTCTCCAGAAATCCGCACCAAGGCCAGTTCCTCTAGATCTCCTTGAAGGTGAACATTCCTATTGGGGGATAAGAGGAGAGTTGGGAGAGTCCATGGACTACATGCTAACAAGCAGATGTGTGGAGAACTTTCTTGCCATAACCTGGAGCCCAGACCTCCAAGGCAATGTCATCGTCTGGGGCTTCACTCTGAGATGCTGATCTACTCACATCAGAATCTCTGGGCCGCTGTCACTCCTAAGGAACCAACGAGCTGTTCTTCTCATCTCTTCCAAGAAGCGAGGATAACGACAAAAGCAAAATGCCAGAGGATAGAGATGTTAAAGCAATTTGCAGTGGAGTATTTCCACTATGAAAAACCCATTCTTTACTCAACGAATCTAATAGAATTGAAATTTTGACACAAGAGCCATTAAAATTCATTTTAGATCAGAATACCACTATGCCTCACAGGGGTCATTCACCAATATCCTGAGAGTGGTGTTGGAAAAGGAAGCCCAGCCATGGAGCAGAAGGAATGTGGGTAGCATGGCCCCAGGTGTAACTCCATAGTTTATAAAGACCTCGCTGTTTCTCTTCTCTGGATAATTTCCCACAGCGAGCCCCAATGACCATGCTTCCCAATGGCAGCAGTGACTACTTGGTGGGAATTTTGTATCACCACATGTGAATCAGTACAGATTTTCCTCATTAGAGCAAATACAGGGTCACTACTTTCATCACTCTTTGGGCACGTCTGGGGCGAATCCAGTCAGGACCTTGAATCACTGCCTGTGTAGGCATCTACCTGTGAAAGGTCAACAGCTGATCCTCACCCTGAACAAACAAATTATTTCCTCTATGGAGTCAGGAACCAGAAAGGCTGGACCCAGGAGTAAGACCACCAGAAACAGAGTAAAGCTGAAAATTACCTCTGCCTTGGCATTAACAAGTATTAAATTAAGTCTGCCTTTTGTTTCCTTTTTTTCTTTGACTTTTTTTATTGTTGTTGTTCAATTACAGTTGTCCCCATTTTCACCCATTACTCTCCCCTGCCCTACCCACCAAAATATAGTCAAATTAGGCCCTATGCACTTAACTCATCCAGAAAAGACTTTTTCACAAAAAGTTATAGAACAGCTTTGCACATTGCTCTGTGTCCTTTTTATAACATTTAAAAACATTCCTGTATCATAATATAGATGGGGGAGATAGCAGCTCCTCCTATTCCATTAATGAGCTCTCACCTAAGGGTTTTATGCAGAGAAAAGTGTCGCCAGCCCTGACCATTGCAGTCACCATAGATCAGCAGTGATTGTAGTGTTTGACTATATCCTGTGCAAGCATTTGAATTATTTTAACCACTGTGTGAAGGAAAGTGAATCGGAATTTGTGTTTATAACAGAATATATTAGAGCTGATGATCCCAAGTATCTGCGATATTTGGTTCGTGAACTGGGAAGCACACTTCAGTGATTCAATCTATTAAAACGGCATTTATTTATATTTATGCCATAAATATTTCCTAATAAATTTGTGTAAAGTATGTAAATCTCTATGAAACAGGGAAACTATGATCAGTATATAATAGAGGTGTTAGCCATTGAAAGAGGGAAGACACACCCTGGCTGAATCAAGAAAAGTGTCGTGAGGGACAGAGGCATTTGAACACCTGGGAAAAGTAGCACAGTTTCATTAGGAAAAAGTCAAAGGGAGAAGTGCCAGCAGGCTTTGCACACATGGGGTAGAGAAGGCAGCGGTGAGCGAAGGAGCAAGGACATGTGTTAGGCTCTAGCATAACTCACATGAAGTTGTAACAGCAGCAGGACCAGAGCATATAGCCTGACTATAACAGTATCACTTAAATTAATCTCATTGCGGTTTTAATTTGCATCTCTCTGATGGCTAGTGATGCTGAGCATCCTTTCATATGTCTCTGGGTTTTCTTAAATTATACTTTAAATTTCTTTCTTGAGAAATAAACAACAGAAAGAGGTGGCCAATGTAAAAAAAAATTAATTAATCTGGTAGACAAGAGACTGGCATTGAATGTCCTTGAGCAGAGAAGTGTCATGGTTAAAGCAGTTTTTTGAAGACTATGGTGGTGGCTCTATTGCCTTCCCAGACTGCTATAACAAAGTCCTGTTACAATCCTGGTGCCTTAAAATAACAGTAATTTATTCTCTCACAGTCCTGGAGGCTGGAAGTGTGAAATCAAGGTGTCAACAGGGCCATGACCCCTCTGATGGTTGGAGGAAATCTGTCCCATGTCCCTCCTTTAGCTTCTGCTCGTTGCCAGCCATCCTCGGCATCACTCCAGCCTCTGCCTCCGCCTCCACATGGTATTCTCTCAGTCTGTCTGTGTGTCTGTATCCAACTTTTCCTCTTTTAATAAGGATATCAAGCATATTGGATATAGGATTCACCCTAATCCAGGATGACCTCATCCTAACTTGATTACCTCTGCAAAGACCCTATTTCCAAATAAGATCACATTCAGAAGTTCCAGGTAGACATGAACTTCGGGGTACACTATTTAATCCAACCAAGAGGCCAAAAGTAGGAAAAATTAACATGGGGAAAGAATGGCAACTCAGAGACATCAATGAGGAGTCCGATGTAACAGACAGAGCGATGAAGAGCCCCAGCCCAGAGCAGCAACACTAGGCATGAAGGGGAAATAAAAGGCAGAATCAGTTGGGTTGGACTAGAGGAGGAGGGAAGTTAAAGATGACCCAGAGATCTGGGACTGGGTGCCTGGGTGAGGGATAGTGCTGCCAACACAGGTAAGGAAGGAGGTCGCTACAGTTAGTTTGCTGAGAAATTAGTGGTGTTATTTTTCCTTGCACAAAGCTAACAAACGATGTTGCTATGTGTGGATGTCCAGGCAGTGGGCATTTAGAGCTGAAGTGCTGGGCAGGAGTTAGGGCACGTAGAGGGCATTTAGGAAAAATCCAGCAAAAGGAGATAGAGAACTTATCATCAGAGTGGATAAAACCCTGGACTGAGAGAAGGTGAATGTGAAGCACAGAGATAGGATTTTAGAGAACAGCTCAGTAGCCCACCAGGGAGGAGAAGTGATGAAAAAGGGAGAATGCAGGAAGCCAGTGAGCAGGGACTGAGAGCAGAAGGAGAAGAAAAGAATAGTTGTTTTTTAAAAATAAATCATGATTTAATCCTTTTATAAAATTTAAACATGCATTCTGGGACATTTCCTTTGTATCTACATAACACTCATGAATTTTAGGATTTCTTCATAAAATAACATGGAATATATAGTAAATATTACTCATAAAAACATAATTCCTCAGAAATATATGTGTATTCAATCCTCAGCAATTTTAATGTTATATGTTAATATTATATGTGTTCAGATTTTTGATGAAGAAATCATTTTTGTCAATACACAGATAACATAGTAACATGTTGCAAGTGAAGACACCGTTTTAAAAAAGTTTTCTGTGTCCCGTCCTCTCTCTGTGCCTTTAAGATATGCGCTGCTTTTAGACTTCACATAAGTATAACCATGCAGTACACATTCTTTTGTGTCTAGCCTCTTTCATTCAAAGATGTGTTCCTAGACCGACCCCTGTTGTTGAGCGTTACAGAGATTCATTCACGTTCATTGCTGTACTTCATTCCATTGTATGGTTTGTCAGTATGAAGGTACAACATATTTATCTACCTCCGATTGGTGTTTGAACACTGTTAATTTTCGAGCTATTATGAATAATGCTGCTATGACAATCCTGGGCGTGACTTTGGTGCTCATTCAGACACATTTCTTCGGGTGTATGCCTAGATGTGAAACTTATTTATAAATGTCTCCTAATTTTAAATCTTTAACTAAATAGCTCAGGTAGGAAGATTATAGTGTGTTTCCCCTTTGGTGCAGAAAACAAATGATGTTTTAAACAGACAAATTTTAATGATGGAAAGCTAATCTGAAAACACCACAGCCAAGGAAGACTTTTCAAAGAACGTCGTAAGAAAGGCTTTTTGAAAAACGCCATGAAGAAACCAAGTTAGGCTTCCTTAAAGAGCAGCTCTGAAGAATTTGAAAGACAGAAAGAGCTCTGTTTTATTTCGAGAAAGCAGAAGTGTTCTAATTGCCAATTTCAGCCTGAAAACTGAAAAACAAAACACAACAGAAGAATCGAGTGTAACTCCATATACTCCGTGACTTTTTCGAAGTACCACAAGTTGCAATTCTCAGAGCTTCATTAAGGTAAAATAAGTCATTTTGCTTTTACACCAGGGAGTCATACAATCTCTTTAATTAAGAGGAAGTAAAACAGTTATTCCACTCTGAAGGCCCGGTGCCTGCTAGTTCACAGTCCTGAGAGGTAAATTAATACAGGCTCATTGGTATGACACCTTGCTGTTCCTTCTCCTCATGCCCTGCATACCCTGTTTCCACCACCTTCCCATCAACACCTCATTAAATAGAATGCCTGTGTGAGTGAACACCAAACCACTGTGTCCACTGAGGGGCTGAACTCTGCCTCCCTGTGACCTCAGTTCCTGTGAGGAATGAATTTGCAGAGTGGTCAGGGAGACACCTGAGCTGATCTGCGCATCTCAGGAGTGTGAAGTTCTGTTAATGCAGGAAGGAAGGAAGAGTACTGCCTGTACCTGGAGATATGATGTCTGGATTCGGGTCCAAGCTGGACTTCAGCAGACGGGAGGAATGAGGCCAAAGTCCCCGGGGCCTGTTCCCTCATGTCCCAAACACAGTTCATCTCAGACCAATTTTACACTCCTCCCAACTTTAAGAATTGCATCACTCTATGTTTTTTGCTCCAACATTAACTTCAACTAAATTCCTCTAGTGCCATTATTGAATCTCTCCATTACACAATGGAGATGCTATTAAGATTATCTTGTAAATGAATACCAGACATTTTCCAGTAAGCACCTCCCCATCACCACCACACACACTTTTTAACCAACTTTGCTTCCTCACAAGAACTCTCTCTGTTTTATTCAACAGAAGAGTTTTCCCTCAGTGAAAGGGAACAAGTGATTGTTCACAAAACTAGACTTCGACACACACACAAGCCCAGGGTGGTGGTTATCTCACGGCTTCTGGATCCAGAAGGATGGGGCTCGTGTTCAAGTTCCACCATTGGGCTGGCTGTGAGACTATGAGCAAGTGACCTAACCACTCTGTTCCTGAGTTTCCCCATCTGCTAAATGGGAAGGGCGAAATTAATAACCACCTCACTGGGCCGTTGCGAGGATTAAGTAAGTTCATGTTTGTAAGGCACAGAGTAAATGACTAGAAGTGAGTAGATAGCTAAGCAAATGATCAATCAACAAGATCTGACTTAGAAATTAGAAATGCACATTCTTCGATGTAAAAGACCTGCCTCACTTATACAATATCTAACATCTAACCTATTGTGAGCAAAAAGGCAGTTATTAAACAACAACACTAATTCATAGTCTAAGAGTTGTTCATAAAAATAGCCTTCCAATAATTCACCACTCTAGCATTTCCAGTCACAAGATTAATAGCTTGGTGTTTGCA
Organism: Desmodus rotundus; assembly: GCF_022682495.2. Taxonomy (NCBI): domain Eukaryota; kingdom Metazoa; phylum Chordata; class Mammalia; order Chiroptera; family Phyllostomidae; genus Desmodus; species Desmodus rotundus. The sequence goes on from NC_071390.1 coordinate 136,889,299, forward strand.
GTGCATGACAAAAATCATTACAGCCTCAATGCAAGTTTAATAGAAAATAGCAAACTCAGTAAATATTTAATGTTCAATTTTGTTAAATTAATTAAATGAATTATTTAGTTTATTAGCTGCTATTTTGTAATGATTATTATGTGTCTAAGAAAGTAAAGGTATCTACATTGTCCCTTTCAAAAGTGCTCAAGAAATGATGTCCTGAAGGTCACTGTTATCATTGTTTTTTCCAAACACAGCTAGGGACCTTAAGAATAAGTGGGAACATAAAGAGATTAGCAACAGAATAAAATAGAGGCTCACTATAAATTTAGGGAGGCAGTGGGATCAGCCTCACTGATAAAAGGCATTGGTAACAAGTCTTTCTTTGCTCAACCACGTCTCAGGGGACATGCAACCATATTTAAGGTGTCGATGCTCTCGTATATCTTGGCACACGGGGCGAATGCTAAGCGCCTTTATTGCCTATGCTGCTGATCCTTGATGAGATTAGCTTTGAGTTTGGGAGATTTGAAATTGAGTAACTGACAAGTGTTATCAATTTTATACAGTTCACATCTGATTAGGTGTCACGGGCCAAAGTCTTTCAAGATTCAACATTTTCTTTGCTTTGATACCGTCTCAAGGCCAAAGGGAAATTTTATGAAGGGGAATATTTGGATGAGTTACCCTTTGTTTTGCTTAGTGTGGTTTTAGTTTCCATTCATCCTAACAGGTGTGTTTGGCGTAAGTCATACAGAGATGCATAAGGGAACCATTAATAAAGATTCTCTTAAATTGCCTCTAAATGTGGACTTCCGTGGCTAGATGGATCTCACATCTTGTTGCTAGTCATTAGTCTATGCCCATTATTGGAATGTTTATGGACCACAGCTGGACTCATTTGGATCAATGAAGCCTTGGTTTAAAGAGGGGAATTTAGTATTAGGGAATTTTCTGAACCAGTAATTTTGCTCATTAAAGGAGATTATAAATTGAAATAAAAATGAGATGCCATTTTCACTCATCACGTTTCCCCAGATTCAAAAGTTGGCTCTTATACCATGTGGCTGACTGAGGCATTCTCTGTATTGTGGGGGTGTAAATTGGTACAACCTCTATGGAGGGTAAAATGTACAATATCTATTTGTTTTTAATGTACATGACCTTTGAGCCAGAAATTCCACTTCTAGAAGTCTACCTTATAAATATCTTGGCACTTACATAAAACATACTTTCTGTTGTATTAATGACACATTCAAACACCTGTCATTAGGGAATAGGTTAAATGAGATATTCCAAACAATGAAGTACTATTTGCAGTTGTAAATATGCTACTATTTGTGATATATTATATACATATATATGCATCACATATATCCAGGCATAAAATTTTACCATATATATATATATAAAATTTCAGACTAGCTCTAAGTGCTTTATCTAGAGTTATCATGTTCTTTCCCAAAACAACCCTATTAGGCTTGGACATCTTTAAATCCTGTGTGACTGTTACAGATGAGAAAGAACTGTCAAAACATCTGTAAAAGATTTGGGAGAACATGGCAAGGCTCTGTTCTTCCACAACCTGCGTCTGTTAGAGTGCAGGTGGTGGGGTGAGGTTGTTGTCCTGGAACATTCTCAGTTTGCCTGCTGGTGCCGATCGCAGAATCTCTACAAGTCCCTTCTACCCCAGACTGCACAGCCAGTGACAGGTAGCAAGCCTGAGAGACCAGACGAGTTATTATGCGTTTCTCTTCATCACGAGCCCAGTGCACCACTGCATGTGCCTGACACCAATTTCACTGCTTGTTAGTTTTGAAAGTCTTGAAATTCATCCTTGTGAGCAGGCAGGGTAGGAGGATGTAGGAGCCAGGGCCGGAGTCGGGTGGGTGGAACAGATGTGGAGGAATAGAGTCTTTGTCCCTGAGATGCTGTCAAAATTTAAAATGCATTGTGAGTGGGGAAGACAAGGTTGGTTGTGTCAACCATCTGACACAAACTCGGGAAGAATGAGGCAGACACTGCAGGCATGGTCTGTGGGCACCACTGCCCCGATCCACTGCAGTGCCAGCCTGCAGGGGTCCCTACAAAGGCAAGCCTTTAAATTAACATCTGTCCTGAGAGACAGCTACACCAGACAGGAGAATCTTTATAACTAGACCCAGACAGGCAGCTGTCTGTGGGGCCATCAAAAGGGACTGTTTAGTAAGGCATTAGTAATGGCCGCTGTTCCATGTATCATTGTGGGGGTGCTTGCAGAATAAACTGGGTCTATAGACCATAACTGAATGGTCAAAATAAAAGCCACTGATTTTGCCTTTAAAAAATTTCAGTAATTATTTAATCTTTGTTTCAAATTTCTGCTTAGCTTCACCAATTGAGGTATAAAAATGGTTAACAAGGGTATCTCAATGACCAATTCAGGGCAACTTTATGGTGGTCTGATCCAATGCTTTGTGCCTGACCTTCAAATAAATGCTTTTGCTGAGTAGAAAATCACTGCACTAGGGTGGACAGACAGATGATTCCGAAAAAATATTTTGCATATTCAGTTGCCCACTGCCTCAGGATTGCACGCCATTGCACTTAACAGAGATTGTTTGATATGAATGGAACTGTGCTCTAGTTGAACCAAGGACCTCACCTCTGCAGAGGACTCACACTGTTGCAGTGGATGATTTCTTTTTAAATCTGTAGAATAACATAATTCTCTCTGGAAGGATGGTGTACCCACAGTTTCCTTAGGGAGGCCTGAGGGGACACCAGCTTCCTGTCTATATGGGGAATTCAGCCAATCCCCACCCTGCAAAGACTTTCTTTTATCTGAGTCCTATCACCAAAACGTTGTGAAGATTTTTCATAGACATGGGAGAAGGAGATGGTCACCCAAGATTCAAACAGAAAGAAACTCTAAATTTTAAAATACAACCACAAATATTATTATTTAAGTATGTAGAACAAATCTAGCATTTGTCCACTGTATCAGGTGTGTTGCTGATTAGTTGTTCTCAGTTGGTGAGCCACAGCCTGGTGGCACGGTCAGATCTTTCCCTGGCGGTCACTAATCTTTGATCAATGGGTAAAGTGTATATTTTTCCATCTGTGACTTATACCATCAAAGTGACATCTCTGGGGGGAAATCAGGATCCAGCGCTGCCACCACTGAGTCCTTGGTTGCCACCTCCTCAAACCCAGTGGTCTCCAGGTGCAAACCCTTAGATCCATCATGGCCCCAGTCATGCTTCTGTCACTTATTGCTGCAAATCCCTTCCTCAGGAGGCGTGCTCTGCACCTCACTCGTTCTTGCGCATTGCCTTTCCCATGGTGAGAGAGGAATGTTCTTTCCCCTTTTATCAGTGAGCTCTCCCTCACCCCCCAAGTCCCAGAGTGAGTGCCCCCAATGAACAAGTACACTCTTCTTTCATACAACCTCCAAAATATAGTACAGTAGTCCCCATTTATTCATGGTTTCACTTTCCATGGCTTCAGTTACCCAGTCAACCAGCATCCAGAAATATTGAGTGGAAAATCTGGAGATGAAGAATTCATAAGTTTTAAATTGTGCATTATTCTGAGTAGTGTGATGAAAGCTTGCACCGTCTTACTCCACCCTGCCTGGGACGGAATCGTCCCTTTGTCCAGCGTCTCCACACTATGCATGCTTCCTGCCCATTAGTCACTTAGTAGCCATCTAGGTTATCTGATCTACTGTCACAGTAGCTCAGTTATTGTGTTCCAGTCACCCTTATTTTACTTCATAATGGCCCTAAAGCCATCCATATAACTTTGACTAGAGTAGATTGTTATAATTGTTCTATTTTATTATTAGTGATTGTCTCTTCCTGTGCCTAACTTACAAGTCAAACTTTATTATAGTTACACATGTATAGGAAATATATATATAGTGTTCAGTACTATCCACAGTTTCAAGCATCCACTGGAAGTCTTGAAACATACCCCTAGCAGATAGAGGGATATACCATATACAATTACATCACATCTTGCCATGTCTTCTCAAGACTACATGGTCTTGAAGAAGGAGCTGTGTCTTAACCTTCTTAGCAGGACTAATACTCATCCCAGCATCTGGCCCAGTTTCTGAATAGTATTTGTTGAAAGGATGAATGAATAAATATTCAGATTTTATATAAGCATCAACAAAACTTCTCCAAATTACAAAAAATGCATCAATTAGACATAATATAGTTACTAAAAGAGCTTCCCCAATCTGCCCAAGCCACTCTTTACCGTATTTTCATCTACTGATAGGCACTGAGGGCAGTGAACTTGCCTTATAATAATGTATCTTCAAGGGTTTCCCTGCCTTCAGACTGGTGAGGTCCTTCTACTTCTAGGGAACCAACTTATACTAACATGGCTCATACATATCATCCACTAACACCAGAATTCATAATAAATGTCTCATAAATGAGACATTCCACTACCACTACCAATTTCCTCATTCTCTTTTCATGTTAGCACCCTTCTGATCAATTTCTCCCTTTTGGAAATAGTTAAAGTGATTTAACTCCCAACATAGGATGTTCTTGAGACATACTCCTCAGAGGCCTAGCTCAAGGATACTAATCACTGACACTAATCAAATTATGCAGTTTCTTGTCCTTGAAGTTTGCTGTTTACACTCTAGAAGAAGCCACTGCCATGGACTGTCCTTAAAGCATAAACAATTGTCTTAGAAAATAGCCATGTGGCCCTGGCTGGATAGCTCAGTTGGTTAGAGCATCATCCTGATATGCCTAGGTTGTCGGTTTGATCCCTGGTCAGGGCACATATAAGAATCATCAATGAATGCATAAATAAGTAGAACAAGAAATCAATGTTTCTCTCTCTCTCTCTCACTCTCTATCCCTTTCTCTCTCTCTTCCCCCTTCATATCTCTCTCTAAAATCAACATGTAAATTTTTTTTAAATAGCCATATAAAATCATTGCTGGGGCTGGGATACTTCCTTAAATGAAAAATATTAACTGTTCTCCATCGGTTGATACCTTATCCATTCTAAGAGGATTAATGAAATAAATGAGTGTATCTTTTATGAAGTTTCAACTATTCAAAACACTTCATCCAATGAAATGCATAAGAAAAGGGGCTAGAGAAAACCTGGTTTCGAAAGCCTTCCTGAGGTTTCTGCGAGACCAGAAAAATACTGCTCTATGTAACACCAGTCTTCCCCAATAGTCTCCTGGGTATATGGCTGATGGCTCACCCATCTTACCTGGTGAAAGGAGGCTCCTGATGTTTTGAGTACCTGATGGCAGCTGTAGTTTTAACAAAAGACAGCAACAGCTAGTGGAGTGTTCATCGCTGATGTTGCTTGCTCTGGTCATTGCATCAACTACAGACATGGCAAACACATTAGCTGATCGGGAGGTCTGTGAATATGAGTTTGCTCATCAGGGAAATATATTTTCTATACATTTTTGGCTATTAGAGCCATTCATCACAGCACTGCGCCCCCTCCCTAGTGCCTTTGCCTAACAAGAGATGCCTGTCAGGAAGCCCACTCCAATTTCTCTATCAGAGGCCTGAAAACAGAGTCCAAACCATAGCTCAAAGAATACTTCCATACAATTTATGACCGACTGTCAAGCTAAACTACTCGGACAGGCTCCAAATGTGCTTTAGAAATAATATGATGTTTTTTAATCAATTTTTTCTGTGTTCCTTACTTCATGATTACTTTGTTTAAATGTTAGGTGCCAAATTAAGTGGATCTGTATGTCCTTTGGGAAAATGAAAATTCACAGAAAGATACTAAATTGGAGAGTTTCATCTGTTCCCACTTTAGAGAGCTCTGATGTGAAGAGGGGAAGTTTTATTAAGGAGCAAAGACTATTTGTTTGTAGTTTCTTCTCAATTTCGTGTGGACTACCTTTTTCTCTGTTACCAGCATCAACTGCTAAGTGGTCACACCCTGTTTGGAGTCAGAGACGACTGGAGTTTGCCTGGATTGTGAAGCTCGGAAATGTTTAGGGAACAGAAGTTGCTTGCAGACCAAGGCTGTTTTTCATACGACCGTCACAGCAAGAATAGCCACTATAGGTCTGATAAGCAAGTGCTCCTGAGAGATTTTTCTCAGGCCTAAGAAGTTGTCCAAAGGGATGGTCTTTCTTAAGATACAAGATTTCCACCTTGAAAGGGAAAGACATTTGGATGCTGGCTACAACACGGATGAACCTGGAAAACATTATGCTAAGTGAAATGGGCCAGACACTGAAGGGGAGATACTGTCTGATGCCACTTATGTGAGGAACCAACAGCACTCACATCCATGGAGATAAAAAGTAGAATGCTGGTTGCCAGCGGCTGGAAAGCAGGGAGGGGGGTGGGTTGTTATTGAATGAGTCTCAGAGTGTCAGTTTTACAAGAGGAAAAGAGCCCAGAAGATTGGCTGCCCAATGGTGTGAATGTGCTGAACAAGACTGAACTTTACACTTAAACATAGTGAAGACGGTAGGTTTTATGTTACACGTATTTTACCACAATTTGAATTTTTGAAGTAAAAAAGAAGCAAACTTTGGAGGCAGGGAAGAAGACATTTGCACGGTTTAGTGGATATTCTTTAACTGGCAGAAGCTTGAGGAGTTGACACAAGAGATGAAATTTTTTCCCTTGATGTTTATCTACTCTTGCAGAGGAGGGGGTGGGATGGAGGACGGGGGAGAGTGTAAGGGTATCTAATAATATTCTGAGGAAAAATTTAGTACCCCCACAATTTTCGTTTCCTTGTTTTTCACAAGACTATGTGCTGTTCTGTCATCGTGTACAGAACAAGGTCTGATGCGTGTTTTACAAAGAACTATTGATGGCGTGTCTGTGTGAATTGCCCTAGCCTTGGTCACAGCCAACTTCTGTGGGACCCACTGCCCCCATCTACAATACACTCCAGTGTGTTTGGCCATTTATGAAAGGTCAGAAATGAACTGAGAAACGGCTAGAGTCAAAAACATGTGGCCCTATAAATATCAGAGTCAGACCGTTCAGTCCATTTTCCCCACTCTGGCTTCTCCCCCCATCTCGCTGTCTCTTTCTCTTTCACTCACTGTTGAGGTTCCCTGCATTTTGCACAGTGCCTCAGACTGTGAAGTTATGTTGTAAGGAGGAGGCAGTGGCCAGATTCTTCACTTGGTGATATCACTTTTTGCCCAGTCTGGTCCCATAGCACAATTAATATAGCTTTCTTAAAAAAAAAAAATCCTTTAAGATCTGTGGCTACAAAGTACCCGCAGTACAGTCTGCGATGTTCTGTTTTGTTTTAAGGGTTTCCACTTCCCATTAGTGGCAATTCTGCCTTGTGACTAAATTTGACGCCAGCCGTGGTTTCTGAGCTGAGAGTGTGCAGGTTTGGGCTGTCAGCCTAAGAACAAATCGGAACGGTCATTATGACGTTAGCTGCCAAACTGGAAGACTTTGAAGTGACGCTGGAACATCTGCTCATGGACGTGTTTGTAAGTAAAGGCTTTCGCTTACTCCACACACAATAGTTCCTCCTCTGCCAACCCCAAAGTCTTTGTTTGTGACTGTCCCCATTACTGAATCTGAATCTGCTCTGCAATTGTGCAGTTCTCACGCAGCGTCCTTATTTCTTACTCATGAGCCTTGGGGGGAGAAAACCATAAAGTCTCTAAATGGCTTAGTGGGGCGGGATGGTCTGTACAGATTACATAGCAGAGAAGTGACTTTTTGAATCAAGTACTTCCAGAAGTCTGAAGAAATGGGGCAAAGAAATATAAAACAGTTGTCAGAAGAGGCAAAAGCAGCTTCAATAGGCATTCCTTGAGAGAATCAGATTTGTGTGTGAAGTTATCGGTCCAGAAAAAGGGGGAGGGTAGGCTCAAAATATGTGTTTTTCAGGTGGAGAACGCTGAGGGCAGGATAGAGTGAGAACTTCACTCTCACGGAGCCCCAGTGCTGGTGCTTCCATAGGTATTAGGTTACCAAGACTTCCTCAGGAGTTGATTTTATGGGATGAGGCTGTTTGCGTGACTCATTTTTAAAGAAACAACAGCAGACAAGGACACTTCTGTTCTTGGGATGCTTTTAAGAAACACAATCTTTGAAAACTCCTGGCATTCACAGCAACTTAAACATCACTTCTACCCCAAACCAACCACAAGCCTTCTTAGTGTTTTCTCAGGGTTTTCTGCTGGTGACAGGTCTGTCTGTTTTGCATTATTGATGGGGTTTAGGGAACTACAGACTGTGTAAAACATGCAGGTGGTAATGCAGCTGAAAGGTGTTCTCCTTCCAAGAACAACACAGGCGCTGCCTCGGGAAAGGCGGCTGTGGTATATTTTGAGGACAAGCCAGTCTGCGTCTCGAATCTGGAAAAGGCTGTGGAGGGTGGGCTCTCTCACTATACATCACTGAGTCCCTTTCACGAACCTTTCAGGAAATGATGTGTTTTGGCAGACGTGACAGTCTGGGGCTTTTTTTCTTTATTAATTTATAATTTGTCTTCAAATTGAGGTAACATTCTGCTGGCAGGATGCCTAGAAGGAATTAGCCTTTCCAGGCTGGGTACCAGAATTTATTTGACCATAGGGTAAGGAAGTTACAACTTAAAGAAGAAAGTGTCAAGAAAGAAGAGCGTCCTTCTGGATTTCCAGTGATGGGAGATTTGTGGTCAATGGTGTCCTTACTTTATCTGAAGTAGGAATAGAGAATGAGCAGCAGGATGGGGAAGTTTCTATGACAGCCGATGTCCTCTGCCCAACCACCACGGCCTGCCTCTCTGGGGGCTTTGAAGAGGGGGTAGGCTCCCCTGTGGGGTGGTCTGTGACATACCAAAGGGACGGTGTGTGTTCGCTCATCTCGGGGGCAAAATTCACCAGGGAGTTGTTTTATTTAAATACGACAAAGTCATTAATGTATTCCCCTTTTCTCCTTAACTGCCTCTACCCCACCCCATTTCCCCAACACCTCTACCCCCATGATCTTGTTCAGAAGCTCCAAGATGCACTCACTCCCTTTTGAAAAAATATGCAGTCACACAGTCCATTCTTTTCTGTAAATACAACCCCCAGCCTCATGACCCCACCTGAGCCCTCTCGCTTGGATGAACCGCCTGCTCTCCCGGGTTCAGCACTCCTCCTGCAGTTCCCCCACAGCGGTCACCTCCACAGCAGCCGCCCTGCACTCCAGTTTTGTAATTCACCAAGAATACTTTCTTAGACTAGTTTTAGGTTCATGGCTACATTGAGCAGTAAGTACACACACACACACACACACACACACCCTCCCTCCCTATAGACATCCCACACAAGAGTTGTTACAATCAATGAACCTGCACTGACATGTCATTATCACTCAAAGTCAATAGCTTCCATTAGGGCTCACTCTTGGTGTTGTACACACTAGGTTTTTCAAACGGGTACGGATGTGTACCCTTTATTGCAGTGTATACAGGACAATGTCACTGCCCGAAAAATCCTCTGTGCTCCATGTACGCATGCTTCCCTCCCCTCTAACACCTGGTGATTACTCATCTTTTCACTGTCTTCATAGTTTTGTCTTTTCCAGAATGTTGGAATCATACAGTATGGAGCCTATTCAGAAGGGCTTCTTTCACTTAGCAATATGCAGTTAAATTTCTAACGTGTCTTTCTATGGCTTGGTAGCTCATCTCTCTTTAGCATTGGGTAATATTCCATTGTCTGATGTACTACATTATTTATCCACTAAAGGACATCTTGGTTGCCTCCAAGTTTGGACAGTTATGAGTAAAACTGCTATAAATATCCATGTGCAAGTTTTTATGTGGACATATGTTTCGATTAATTTGGGTAAATACTAAAAAGCTCCATTGCTGGATCACATAGTAATAATAGTAAGTAATAATAGTAAGTTAATAGAAGACAGTTTTGCGAGAAACTGCCAAACTGTCTTCCAAACCTCCAAAGTACACCACTTTAAATTCTGACAAGCAGTGAACTCTCATACACCGTTGCTCATGCCAACATGTGGTGGTGTCAGCGTTTTGGATTTTAGCCATTCTAATCAGTGTGTAGTGATATTTCATTGTTGCCTTAATTTGCAACTCCCTAGTCATATATTATGTGGGACATATTTTCATTGGCTTCATTGCCATCTGTATATCTTCTTTGGCAAGGTGTATCTTCAGGGGTTTTGTCCATTTTTTAATCTGGTTGTTTGCTTTCTTATTGTTGATTTTAAGGGTTCGTGGTATATTTTGGATCCCCAGTCATTTGTCAGATACGTCTTTTACAAATATTTTTCTCCCAGTCCATGGTTTGTCCTCTTATTTTATTGACAGTGTTTTTTGCAGAGCAGGAAATTTTCATTTTAATGAACTCTGAAGTCTAGTTTGTCAATTATTACTTTCATGGGCCATGCCTTGGTGTCATATCTAAGATGGCACGACCATGTCCAACATCACCTGTGTTTTCTTCTGTGTTATCTTCTAGGGGTTTATAGTTTTGTGTTTTATATTTAGTCTATGATCCATTTTGAGTTAATTTTGTGAAGAGCATAAGGTCTATGCTTAGATTCATTTCTTTCCATGTGGATGTTCAGTTATTCCAGCATCATTTAGTGAAAAGATTATCTCTGCTCCATTAGACCGCTCTGCTCCTTTGCCAAATCAGTCGATTGTACTTACAGAGATCTCTTTCTGGACTCTCTGCTCTGTTCCATCAATCTGTTTGTCTGTTCTTGCACAATACTGCACTGTTTTAACTGGTGTAGTTTACAGTACACTAGTTAATGTTAGCTCTCCAACTCTGTTCTTTTCCTTCGTATTGAGGTGATTAATTGGGGGTTTTTGCCTCCCATATAAATCTCAGAATCGGTTTGCTGAGACCCACAAAATAACTTGCTGGGATTTTTACTAGGATCCTGTGGAATGTATAGCTCAAGGTGGGAAGAACTGACATTTTGACACTGTTGAGTCTTCCTATCATGAGCATGGAATATTTGTCCATTGATTGAGTCCTTTGTTGATATCTTTCACCAGAGGTTTCCCATTTTCCTCATATTGATCTTATATTTTGTTAGAATTACACCTAAATATTTCATTTTGGGGTGCTAGTGTAATTGGTAATGTGTTTTTAATTTCAAATTCCACTTGTTCATTGCTAGTATAGAGGAAAGCAATTTATTTTTATATATTAATCTTGATTCCTGTAACCTTGCTATAGTTGTTCCAGGAGTATGTTTTTCGATTCTTGCAGATTTTCTGAATGGACAATCATGTCACTTGTGAACAATCACAGTTTTATTTATCTTTTCCCAATCTGTATACCTTTGGTTTCCTTTTCTTATTACATCAGCTGGGACTCCCAATACAATGATGAACAGCAGTGGTGAGGGGGACATCCTTGTTCCTGAGCTCAGCAGGGAAGCTTCAAGTTTCTCATCATTAAGTGTGATGTAAGTTGTAGGCTTTTTGTAGATATTGTTTATCAAGTTCAGGAAGTTCCCCTCTGCTCCTAGTTCAGTGAGGGTATTTATGATGAATGGGTGTTGGATTTTTTCAACTACTTTCCCTTCATCAGTTCCTCTGGTAAAATGGAAAATTCCTCTGGTTTTCTCCTTAGGGCCGTCCTTGTTAAGAAGAACAGAATACTCTGGCATACTTACATGTAGACATCCCTAAAGAATATTGAGAATGAGCTCTAAAGTTGCATGGACTTGGGTCTCAATCCCAGCTCATCACCTCCCTAGTAATGTGACCATCTACAAGTGTTTAATCTTTCTGAGCTTTGTGATCTTTGATTTCCGTATCAATACAGTATAGCTAATACTACACAGTTTAAAGGATCACAGTCAATATTGAAAACAGGTAATTTAGAACAAGTAATAGGGCCACACCTGATTCAAAGGAGGCACTGGGTGAATTAACCCTCCTCTGCCCCTAGAAAAGGCATTGGTTTAAGTCCCTACCCACAAATAGTTACTTTTCATTCCTTTACTCTTCAAGCTCTTTCTCATTGTTATCACAGAAGCTTCCCCCTTGAATTATCAGGGGTTTGGGTTCTGTCAAAGCACAGTATTTACTCCCTGCTCTAACCACAGCTGGGGCTGTTTCTATGGCTACCAAAATGGCAGGAGGCACTAGGTCCTGAACTCTGCAGCCAACAGGGGGCTGGAACCCCGCCCCTGGGGGGACAGAACTGTTCTGGGTTTCTTCTGCGCTCCAGTTGGGCTTCTGTGGTGGGGCCTCTGAGCAAGGTGACTTTGAGATGCATTTCCAAAGTCATTTCCCCAGAGAGCCAATAAGAGTGTCTGACATCCCACAGGGCTTGGATAGATAAAAGCCCTTAACAATGAGGGCACCTGACATCCATAGGACAGAATCTCTCTTCTCCTCCTTTCTAGGGACTGCTGGCTTGCTCACATGAGCTAATTGTCTAGAAAGAATATTTCCATCAGAGGGCCATTAGCCTTGGCTTTCCTCTATAGCTCCTAGCATTCTCATTAGGATGTCATCCCACTATCTCAAGAACAGCTGTTTCCATATTGACATTTCCTTTCCAGGATTACAAAAGGCCACTGGGGGGTTTTGTGGGATTGCAAGGCTTCTGCAAGATGAGATAAAAGGGATACTTTAGATCTGGTGCTTCATAATTAGTTGTCACCACTCTGGGGCTCCTGGAGCTGCTGCGATGGCGCTGAATTTGTGAACGAAAATAACACACATATGCATGTGAACAAGCTTATGCATGCAAACACACACACATACACACATACCACTGCACCAAAGTAAAGAGCACAAAAGGTGAGGTCAGTCAAAGCTTATGAATGACTGTTCAGGACTAGCTCCAGAATTGCTGGCAATGCCATTGCTGATGTAGTTGTCTTGCTCCTTCTCTCTGTCTATCCTCAGCTTGCTTCAAAGGCTTGAAGGGGCTTCTGTCCAAAGCATAGGTTGGAGACTTTGCATTCAGTACCAATGTCACTAGCAGATGGATGGACTAAGAGCCTATAACGTACACTGAAGGAAACAAAACAGAGGAAATTAGTCAGGCCACCTGAAAGCTATTTATTGCATTAAATAACCCAATTATCTAGATTGAAGTTTGTCCATTCAGAAAGAGGCTGGGCAGCTCCAGCTCTCCCTTCCAGCATTCCATGCACACTGTCTCAAGACCATCAGTGACCTTCTGGTTACTACCCACTGCTCTCAGTTTTTATCTGACTTAAACTCTCTAACATTGTTCCATCTGTTTATAATTTAACTCTTATTTTTATCAAAATTATGCATATGCCTGGCAATGTTAATAACATTTTAAAGTTCAAGAGTACTACAGGGCTCATAAAGATAACAAGCACTCAGACCCTTTCTCTCAATCTCTGAGTCCCTCTCTCCAAGGGGCACCTGTGGATATCTCTTTCAGCTGTTGCTTCTAGTAATTAACTCTAGGCTCTCACAATATAATTATACTGTGATTTCCTAATTACTCAATTTCTGACATTTTATGCTGCCACCCTGAAGGATGGGGCTTTAACTTACTTAAAGCCTTACTCTACAGCCCTGCAAGCACACCTGTATCTCTTTTTTCTTTTCAATACATCTATATCACAGTTTAAATCAAACGTCAGTTTTATTATGACTACCAAGTATTGTTTACGGCAGAGAAGTATCACATATCTTGAATATTACGACTTTTATGTTTTTCCAGGAGTTAATAACTGCTTTGTTCATTGTCTGCTTAATATTATAGGCAGCCCTCAATTGTTCCTCAGTTCTTCAGTAGAACTGTGTATATTTTCTCAGTTTGGGAAACTCATCAAATAATCAACATATTCTCTTTTTTTTTCTAATTTTTGAGACATTCTTTCTTGGTCCCTTCATCCTCCCGCAACAATTGCACCAGCTTCTAAGTCTCTTGCATGGCTGTCTTCTTGAGGCTCCTCTTTTCCATTATTCTGGGAACTCCCTTTTCACCTGTCCTGTGATTAGTTCTTTTTTTCTTGGCATTCATATTCTTCTACGTGTAGGTCTAACTTTCATTTGCTGGAGAATGCATTCCAGTAAACTTCTGAGAAAATGTGAGTGAGAAGTAAAATTTTTGTTCTTGAATATCTTCTCTCAAACTTAATAACTTGGCTAGTGGTTACTTGTCTGCTGATAAAGCCAGAGCTACATTTCTATGCTTGACTCTCAAGTTCCAGGTCAAAATGTTCAAGTGCCAGAAGTTCTGTATGTCTAGAGCTACTTATTTTCATCTTCCTAAACCTTCGCCTCCTCCTGTGTACTTGACTAATAGTCCATCCTTCCTCTAGTCCCTTACTATAGAGAAACACTGTATACCTCCCTCTACCATTTATGACTCCCCAGCATCTTGTGTTCAACTTCTCACCACTATCCTACTTCTGAACTTAATCATTGCTTGTTTGGACAATTGCAACAACTTTGTAACTTCCCCCCTAGGCTTTCCATTGTACCATTCATCCTCTATCACTCAAGTTCAAAAAATGTAAGTTAGATGGTATAATTTCCTTCAAAACATAACTTTTAATGACTCCCTTTTGCTCACAGAATAAGTATACAATTTTTGTATACTGTACAACTCAGAATCTGGTCTCATTATCATTGCTACTGCCTTTTTTCTCACACATGTGATTCTACTATCTCATTTAATTTTCAAAACAACACTCTGTATTCATGTATTCATGTTGTGGATGTTTAAAATTCAAGTAGAATGGAGTACCCCTAAGCAAGAAGTAGCAACTATAATCCCCTACCCATCCTCGTTTAAATCTAAGGATTTGTCCATTAAAGGAGAAATATCTAAGATTCTGCCCATCCGGTCATAGTTTCCTGCTGAGAAACCCTTTGGCATTTTGACTTCTGATATGTTGGGAATCCTCTGGGGCACATTCAAGATAAACCATATTCCTATGATGTAAGGCTTCCAGGCACCCATCTTTGTTATGGATTTGTAACAAATGTGTTCTCTCTTCCCCTTGGGAAAATGCAGACTACGTGGCTTATCCCAGAGACCCCTGGGCAAATGGGCAGATGCTCTTGAAAGTGACATGTTCCTGGGCAAAGGAGACACATTCCAGCTGATGGCCCAAAAGAAAGCCATCCTCCTTTGAAGCACCACAGGGATTACTTAAACCAAGATGGACCATTCTCCTGTTGAAGAAAATGACATGTGAAAAAGGAATCTGCATGGAAATTAGAAGGGAATTTAAAAGTTGATAATTAGCCACCCAATGCTTATCTAAGACAGCTGAAATTGGGAAACTAAGCCTAGTAAAACTCAAAAGTCAACATCCATTGACTGTTTGAAGGTGTGCTATATATATTCCACTAATCCTGGGTAGTCAATACCATAGATAAGGGCCTTATTTATTTTGCCATTCTAGGTGCAATTAACAGTTTACCCTGTGCAAACTTCCCTTTATAAATATGGCAAATCAATGCTGGTCATCAAAATCCATCCACAACTGATAGCACATGAAAAGGGCTGTGCAAAATGGCCTTGAAAACCAATCTGCACAGCCTGCCCCACACGGGTCAGCTTATTACCTACTTAATCACACACAGGCATCCTGGACATCTCATTGATTTGTCAGGACATACTCATGACATCGTTCCTAACAGCACATGCAGTAAGCCATTACCGCCATGCAGAATAGCCATATCCCAGGCTGCAGCCATTGATGGCCTGACTTGGCCTCCTGCTGGGAAGGGCCAGTGGCACTCTGATGGGGCAAAGCACACCAAAGCCAGATGTGCAGGCCCTGTGTGTGAAGGAATAAAATCTGCTGCTGCTGGTCGATAAGGTTTCTCCCTCTTTCCTCCAGTGAATAGTTGAATGATTTTGTCAGCATGCCAATGAGCATGGTATTTGATGTCCACGAAGCAAGGGATGCTAAGACAAAATGTAGACTTATCCTCTACACCACAGGTGGCAAACACGAGGCCCACAGGCAGCAAACAAGACCCACAGGCTGAATCTGGCCCTCCACCTTGTTTTATCTGGCCGGGCACCTTGTTTCTACCCAGCAGCAGAGCCGAGCTCTCGGTTAACCGTTAAGAAGTAGTTACATTCACACAGTCCTAAAACTACATTTGGCCCATTGAAGGCAACCACAAGGCTGATGTGACACCCCTGCTCTACACAGGCCATTAATGTACTTTCTACTTGACATTCTCTACCGCTTGATCATTGCCATCAAGACTGAGTGAGATTCTAGGATGCCCAATTAACATGGAGGCTTTCATCCAGCGAATGCTGCATTTTCTTCCTACTCAGGAAGAATGAAGGTCTGGGTTCCTTTGTGATGGGATTGTAAGTTTTTTCATTGATGGAGCTAGAGGGTCTTATACTAATTGCTTCTCTTCTCCTAGTTACTTCAATGAAGCATATTAAATAGGAAGTTCAGAAAGATCCAAGAAGAAACCTGCTTACCACCCAAAATACGTGGCTAAACTGGACCACCTTTGGGGTATTCAGGTGGATAAAACATGGATGTCACAACAGAACATGTATGAAGAGGGAGAAAGATAGATGATGAGTTTCAGGAAGGCTGTTGTGATGGAGGCAAAAGGAAAAGAGTATGCAGAATTGAGAGTGGAAGCAAATGAGGTGTGTGTGTCTGTGCATGCCATTTACAAAGGACTTTGGCAAACATTACTTCATTCCATCCTGTTGGGTAGGTGTTCAGTAACCTTCCAGGTGCAAACTCAGGGATAAGCTTTTTTCAGTTTACTGTTGACATCACCACAGACAGGAGCAGAGTTTGAACAACAAAAGCCAACTCTTCCCATAAGCAAACGTTCCTTCATATCCTCGATTGTTGGCCCAGCACGTGATGCACAGCAGCCCTACAGGACAGTACAGTGGTTAACGGACTCTGAAGCCACTGACAGTGTCACCTGGGCAGTTACTTCGCTTCTCTGTGCCTCTGTGTCTTCCTCTTCGCTTAGGGTAAATAAAAGTACCTATTTGATAAAGGGTTGTAAGAATTAAATGAACTAGTATATTTTAAAACCTTTAGAATATTTACAGCAATGGAATGTGCCATATAAGGAGGTTGCCATTGTTTTATTAGACACTCAGAAAAATAATTGGTAAATGAATGATGTGACATAAGCAATAAAATGAATAATAAAACTGATTTAGACAAGGGCAAGGCCAATACCACAGAACTTGGCATCAAAGACCAGACGAGCAGGGACAATGTAATCTCAGAAGCAAATAGTAGAGGCATTTACCTGGTCCGCCCAACTTTACCAACCTTGATACTCAGAAATCAAACCGAACAATTCAGTTTAAACTTCTTTTGTTGCTTTTGCCTGGCTGTTCATGAAGAACTATTAAATGAAACCCAGAATATATTCCAAGTAGATAAGGGAAAGGGAGCGAAGGAAGGAAAAAAGGGAGGAAAAAGAAAAGGCAGAGAGGGAAGGAAAAATTGATCTCCTCACCTAAGGTAGCTACAGTTCTTCCCACAGTTTCTTCCAAATGCCATAGGAGCAGGAAAGGTCTGTGCAAAGATGGGTAATGCCAGCAGTGCCCTGTGGCAATGCAAACCTTATTTAAAACCAAGAGAAGATAAATTATCCTGCTCGGGTGACCTGTAGGTAATGTCCCAGGCCCTAGCCACACGAGGTCTGGTGATAACTGTGTTGCTTGATGTCTTCGTCCTATTCTTAGGGATATTAGGTTTCATGTTTGGCCTAAATTCTGGCCACTTTTCAAACAGAAAGTTGTGGATGTAGGCAGTGTTTCTGTTTGAACCTCAGTCACAGCTTCCTCTAATGAGATGTGACACGAATTACCCAGGTTAGCTGAGTTAGGAGCTAAGGGATATGGTGTGGGATGTTGAAGAAAGACAGGACTTCCCTTCTAAACTCTCCACCCCCTCCCGCTCCTACTCTAGGAATTGTCCAAATTGGTTAGGACTTTGTTTTCATCGTGTGGGTGTTTGGGTCAATCTCATACTATTTCTTCTCTCTCCTGTTTTATGTGACAATAATTGACAACTGCAAGCATCATTCAAGGCTACAGTTTCTCTCCTCCCCATCTCTGGTGTGAGTGATCCCTGCAGTAGGAAAGGTGGGTGTATGGGCCTCGAATCCCTGTGCAGCAGAGGTCAGGGCAGGAAGGTCTCTCTCTCTCTCTCTCTCTCTCTCTCTCTCTCTGTCTGTCTCTGGGACTAACAGATATTTAAGCCCAACTCTTGTCCTTGTGGTGCACGTCGTAGTGTTTTTGAAGATCCTGTTTCCCCTTTCCCATTGGTGGCGGTTTCTCAGTGCAATTCTCTGGCAAGAGTGAGGCCTCCCTTCAAGTCATTTAAGATTCCTCTCTTGACCTAGGCCCTATACCTCAGCCTCTCCAGTGGGGTTCCCTTGGCCTTCACACAATACACCGAGCACCTAAGAGGAACGAAGACCTACTCTCTCAGGCAGCCACATCTGACCCAACACAGTGGGATGGAAGTTACTCCCCATATCCCATGCTTTCCCCCTCATTACTGCCACCAGCTGCTTCAGCCAGTCCCCTTCCCTTGAAAAAGCTCCCAGTGCCCTGCCGACAGGTTCCTCAGTGCCCTGCTCACCAGGTCTTGTCTCCCACTTCTTCCCTCCTCCTCCTTCTCCTCTGACAGCCTAGAGGACAAGGTCAACTTAGAGCTTCAGAACTCTTCTCAGACCCTTCTTCACAAACCCTGAGAGGATGTGGAAGGTAAGAATGGTCGGTACCCATTGTCTCAAGATCACCAATAAAATTGAGAAAGAGCCCCCTTTTAACATCCTGCTAGATTTACTTGAGATGACATTAAAAGAGGCTTCTACACTGTCTGTTTTCTATTCTTTCTTTCTTTAATTTAAGTAATAGTTCCCCTTTGACCAGAGAAAGAATGAAAATGAACAAAAACACAAGATGTAACATTTACTGTGTTGATTCTGCCCATCTTTTCTGGAAGAGCCCTTCAGCTCACCTTCCCAGCACTTCTCAGCTCATTGCCCTTTTGCCCCTGGCCCTGGCTTACAGTGGCCTCAGGCTGCCCTCTCACCCTGGAGCTTCATTATAGCACCTACTGCATGGTGTGCCCCTAGTTACCAGCCCCCGCAAGTCAAAATTTCTGTCCAATAGGCCATTCTTTTTGTATTCCGCCCGAAGAACAAATAAAGCATCACAAATGAGTGTACTTGGTGCTAGTGAGTTATACTGAGGCAAGATGAGATGTGCATACATATGGGTCTCAGGTTGTCAAAGGGGACAGCTGCACGAATGGGCATTTCAGGGCCAGGCCAAGAGTTGGAGCAACACTTGAGTCCGGCATGTCACTCGGAGCAGAGCCCAGCGGTTACAACGACCAGTCCTCTTATCTGTGCCATGGCCTGGTATTCTGTCAGAAGACGACCCACTCTGCCCATGGCTTGTTAGCAGGCACCAGCACAGCCAGGGCCTGACTTGTGAGTCTGCTGTTGTCCCGGTGCCCCCACACACTGTCCCCCGGTGCCGCCTCTCTAGCACAAGGGTTGTAAAACTGCTTTCTGTGTGACGGGCCATCATCCCCAACCTCCTTTTCCACCCTGCTGTTACTGCTGATCAGGAACACCCACTTGATTTGATACAGCTTGCTTCAGTGTATCGAGACCACTGTTTTTTTCTGAAATATTGTAAGGTTCTTATGCACTTTTTATTTCAGGGTTTGAATGTAAACATTTTCATTGAGATGGGAAGGAACTGTCCAAAACAAATAACCCCAAAACTTCACTGGCCCTGAGTGCTCTGTTCCAAGAGGCATCAAAAGCAGCAGCTTCAGGGACTTTAGGACAGAAAGGTGTCTTTTCCACCCCATCTTCCAGGGTTCATTGACACCCTGTCCCAGTCCCATCCTCCCCATCTGTCCCATGGCCCTTACACTGTTCCCGGGATGCACAGAAAACCCCCTCATCCACCACCCTGGCAGAAGCACCTTCTTCTTAAGTCCTACTTTGCTCTCTTTCAGTTACTCCTAATTCACCATCTTCCATTTCTTTGTTCCTGTGAATCCCGGGTCCCTCAGTGCTGGTTCTTGGCTGTTGACCCTCAGATCTGTTCCCTTTCCCTCCCCGGCTTGGGGGGCTAGCTCCACAAGTCTGTGTCAGTTGGTGACTTCCATGCATGAAAGACACTGATGAAAGGTTGGAAGAGGCTAAGAAGGGACAAGCAAGCCAGTCCTTCCTGTCCCCCACTGGGCCTTGGCAGATGACTCCAGCAGTGATCTGGTGCCACCTGATGGGTCCACAATGTTCCAGCCTCTGGCAGGTGATCCTGGTCTTTGGCTCTAGGAACCACCTCCTCTCTGTGTCCCTCAGGCCAAGGCTTATGCTGGCTTTGGCCACCTCACCAGCTCCTGTGGGCTTCTTCCTCTCTCATCACCTGTGCTTAGCTCCCACAGATACTAAAGCAGTAGTTCCAGACACCTGAGAACTGCTAAATCTAATACCATTTCCTATACTGAAATTATCTCTTTTTTTAAAGACAGAGATTTTTCATTTTCCTGTTGGGCCCCATGGGTATATCTCCTTTCTGGATTTCCACCCTGCTGTAATCTGATCAAGTCCTCTGTGATAGGTGAGGTTAGAGTAGACTAAGTGAGCCCTGAAATCAAAACAAGTTCCCTTTGGTTTTCACCTTGCCTCTGACAGTTCTAGCTGTGCTACCTCAGTCAACTTATTAAACCCCTCTGAGCCCCAGTTTCATCACCTGTAAAAGATAGATAGTAAAATTCAATTTTCCTCTCGGGACAGCCTTTGGCAACCTCCCAGCATGTTGCCTGGCGACTACTGGGTACTCAGTAAACATTAAATCCCCTCACCTGTCCTGAAGTGGTCATATCCACTAAGATATGGGTGTATATACCCTCCAGGGAACATGTTTGTATTATACCAATGGTCTTCTAGAAATAAGTGCTTTGGACTTAATAGTCAATTTGAAATATATAAATCTCAAACACCCACAATTGGAAAGATAGTCTTGGACAAGCTGACCTTTGAGAGCCTTCAAACCTCTGAAGAGGTGGCTACCTACCCTCTGAGGGCTGGGGAGGGCGTCTGAACCACGTTCCGGTCACCATTAGCTAGGAGGAGGTGCTGATGCTGCTATGAAAAATGATCCTGCTCCCCACCCCCTGTGGGGGTGGAATGTGTGGGGCTCAAATGTGTGGGGGTCTGGCCCAGGGTTATTTTTGTTTCCATTAACATTCTCTTCTATATGTATTTTAACCTTAATCAATTGCATATGTTTTTGTTTTATTTGCACTTAGTTCATCAAAGTGTCCCTTATGGTCTGAACTATGCCATGAGGCCTTAAGCTCTCCAGTGAAATGCTCATTAATACCCCTGGGAAACAGGAAGTTGCATTTAGTCAAATATAAATAAAGTCAGCTCCCAGGGGCTTTGCCCTGGCCTGGGTCAGGAAGGAGATGGTGACTTCTCAGTTGATCTGATCCATTGCTCCCTCTCAAACTGCACAGAGGAAGGAGGAAGAAATTCCCAAGACTCAGGACAAAAAAGTACTTTGAAAATGCGCCTGTCCTTTGTTCAACGCCATTATGTAGCGAAGCGGGCTTTTATAAAGGAAAGGGATTCTATTGATTTGGCCAAATAATTGGGCGTCATTCCAGATTTATTTCCACCCCCAAATAGTTTGAAACCAGGCAGTGGAGGCAGGAAGTGAGAAAAAGGAGGGAAGGTTTGGAAGCCTAAGCTACCTTGCCAAAGACGCTTGCAAGCCATGCTATACAGCCTTGCATCTTTCCCTGCCTCTCCCTTCCCTCTCACCCTCTCACTAACTCCCCGGCTGCACATGTGGAACCAATTACCAACAAAGCCCGATTGTTATAGATTTGGAATTTCCCACATCAACTTGATGCTTTCTTTAACTACCTCTTAATGTGTGTCTGCACTGGGTGATCAGACCCACGTTTCCAGCCTGCCCACCCGCCCTTGCAACACCAACCCCCCCCCCAACCCCCGCCAACCCTTACCCTCCTTCTAAGAGTCTTTTTCCTGATTCATTTTATAGTGGTATAAAGTCCCACTCCTTCCCTTCACACCCCGCCCCCACTTCCTATTAGATTCTTTGAATAAACAGAACGTTCTTTTCCATCGTTTTCAGTAAACTGGCCTGTAGAGAGTAAATATAAGCTGGTTCCCAAAGCATGAGAGTGATATCAGGTTAACACCCAAAAAGCATGGGAAGATTACAAAGGAAATGGCATCTCTTTCACAGAACCCAGAATGGACAAGAGCAGCGGATGTAGAAATACTTTTAAAAGAAAACTAAAATACCTCCACTACTGGAAGCCCCTTACTTGTTTTTCTTCAGAGTAATTTTCTCTGCTACAGAAATAAGCAGCTTTAGTGGGGAGTAGAGACGGGGGTGAGGAAAGTAAACAATGTGTCAGTTACACAGTATTACAGAAAAGTTAACGTTGAGGCCATGTGTACCTTCAGACAACCTGAGGACATTGTCTGATACAGAATCATACAATAAGATTAGAAAATAATAGGCAAATGTGGTGGATGCCTATAAGCTTGGACTGCTTTTTGCAGACCTCGTAAAATCAAACATAACTTCTTCATGTTTACTGGCACACATAAAAATAAATGTTCTATAACAGACATTTGAATGAGGAGGTGCCAAATGCAAGTAGGTTTGAGTTGATTCATCTGAGCCACGTGATACAAACATTTTTCCCTTCCGTCTCTCACACTTTCTCTGTGGACTGCACTCACATATATAATTAAATTGTAAGCCTACATTTATTTTCTCTGTGCTGGAAAGCAGAAAGAAAAAAAACAAATATGCATGTCTGACGCCCATATGTATAATTTACGGCTGGAAAGGGGAACGCCACCCCCCCCCCAAGTCCCCAGTGTGCTATGTCACTGGTCTTCAAATATTTTTTCCTGTGTTGGGAAGACAGTAAAATCAGAATGCAGGATTTCACCGTAATCTCCACACCAGATGGTGATGTTCCAAATAGTCTTTTTAAGGTGAACATGTGACCTACTGTACAGCCGAGGGGCTCCAGCATCACGTGACGGAGTGAATAATACGTCTGATAGAGCTTTGACTAGACAACTGACCTGGTTACCGTCTGTAGCCACGAGAAACAAAGTTGACGTTTCTGGATCACTCTCCCCAGAAGCGTCGCCTGCCCGCTTCTGGGACGTGCAGCCTCGAGGAGGGACTGACACAGAGGGACAGCCAGGAGGGAGCTGAAACTCAACTTGCAGAACTGGGGCTACTTTTCTTCTTCCCCATCCCCCACCCCCTGACAAACCACATCTTGACTCATATGGTTGAAAGAAAACTCTTCCAGTTATTTGATATTTGGGAAACCTCCAGGAGACCATAACTTTGTTTTGAGGAAGCCTCTGTCTCTCCCTTTGCTGGGAACGCTGGCGTGCGTGCGCACACACCAAGACACACACTCACACACTCACACACAGCTCTACACCATGGTGGTTCAGGCTGCAGTGGCTCCGAATAGATCCCAAAGACTTTTACTGAAAATTCCGTATGGATCTTTGAGAAGACGCAGCGTGGAGAGGGTAAGCGACCTGGCGGGCTGTTTGTTTTCACCGAGCATTTGCTCCAAAGAAAGGGAGATGTTTGATTTCGTTGTACTGTACATATATATCATCCTTCTGCTAGTCCAGTTTTCCTGAAAAATTTGAATGGCTGGGACTATAGAATACTAAGTCATATGTCATTTTTTTCTTAATTGATAATGATGAGAAATTTGAAATAGAAATTTTTGTCTGCTGTGCATGTGGTGGGGGGCTGGTTAGAGATGAAAAATGGAGAAGACTGAGGTGGGGGCCGTCCCCTGCGACGGATATGGAAGATGGGGGTGCTTGTGGAGGACAGCGTCTGGGCTGCAGGGGCTGTGGGACCTGTTTTCTTCTCTGTTTGGTGAAACAGATCCATTCGTGCAGCAGGCTGCGCATTTCCTCTCTGGGTGACAGTGTCTTCAAAGGAGGTGACGATGACGTTAAGGAGCTCTGATGCCTTGAAATTTAAATTGTACAGCCGGTTGATTAAAACCCCCTCTGTTTTGTTGTTGCTGCTGCTGTTGTTGTTTAAAATACCTTGTTATCATTTGGGTTTATTTTTTTTCTCCTGTGGATTTTGGCTCAGAATTACGCTGTTAATTTTCTGAAAGCATGCTTACTTTACGGTAGCCTCTGGCAGAGAGGACCCTGTAAAACAATACTAAGGATTTGCCCTTCTCTGGAGTGACTGCTGCTGTTGGGGGAATGACTGCAGTCAGTGCAAAGCTGGTTCTCAACACCGTGGGCTCGATCGGGTGGGAACAGGGCCTGTACCCACACAAGGGTGGAATCGTTGGTGGGTCTCAGAAACCCCCCCAGCCCCTGTTTGAATCATGGCAGGCTGCTCCATGAGCTGTGAACACCTACTGAGAGGGCTTAGGTTAGGGTATAATTTGATAACAATAAGGCCAGGAGCTCTCTTGATAGATAGCAACCTGCCACATCTTATAAAGGGGAAGAGTGTTTAATTCAAGTGGCTTTTTCTGGTTTGTATACTTACTACTCAGCAAAGTGTAAATTTAAGGAAAATATAATTAATGCTTTAAAAATATGAAGGGCTATCTAGGCTTCTAAGGCAGGGTAGATTTCCTGATGTTTGATGAGTTAGATGTTTTCTGCCATTTGAGCAATAATGAAAAAATTCAATTTCTGCTCTGGTTGTATATAGGTCTGTATTTTGAAACATCTTTCTCCTGCTCGATATCAGGGTCATTAACTCATATGTATTCAATCCCTACTGTGTGCTTGCTTTTATAACAGGAACTTTACGGCATAGGACCAACAGCTCTTGGGAAAGTTACAAATTTCTCAGGTTTATGTTGATGTGGTTTTAGGCTCTGGGGAAAAAGCTTTGACCTGTATGGTAATTAAGGTTACTTAACATGTTCTGTTCACAATACTTGCTTGGAAATGTGAACTGCATCCACTGGAGTTGTACCACATGGCAATACTAATGAGAGAGTTATCCTACGTACAGGCACAAAAAAATTCATAGTGACCTGGTAACCTCTATGTAACCATCATAGTCTCCAGCTGGATGCCTGATAAATCAAGGTGTATGCATCTGCCACTTCTGTTTCCTTGTTCACCAATTTTAGAAAAACTGACAATATATAAAACATGTCAGTTGTTGCCTATGTTGGCACGTACTTACATTTAAAACACAAAGACCTCTTTTCTGCCCTCGGGCACATGCCAGTGTTGCCTGGGCCTTAGGAGTCTGATCTGAAAGCTTCTGGGCCCTTAAGAGAAGCACACCCACCACTGGAGCATCAGGCGTGCTTTTACTTGTCCCTGCTAGATGGGCTGGGACACCAGGAGCACTGCTCGCCAGGGGAGTGCCCTTCCTTGCACTCCGCTGAGCCTACGATCGCACCCTGCACCACAAGGGAGGGTGAGACTAATTAGAATATATGATGCCCTGTCAACTACAATGGGATGTTTTACACTGCTGCTGATTTCATGACAATTTTCAGAATCAGAGTCATACATCTGTGTGACAGGAGGGCAGGAAAGGTGAGAAACAGCATCTGCTTTAAGGGCAGGCACTGAGGACCAGCGCTGTGTTCTGGGGACTCCCTGAATTCAAAGCAACAACGGCCTTTTCAGTTACATTAGCTGCCGAGAGGGCAACTGTCCTCAGAGTTGTCTTGTGATGTTTGGTGATGCAGAAGCCTTGCATGTCTATACCACCTTCCCACCAATGCCCGCTCTCATCATTGCCTCACTTGACCATCGTGAGGTGTTAATGAGACGCAAAGAACGGGGCTGTTACTTTTGACCTATTTGAACAGGGAAACCAAGGCATGGAGAGATTTAATCTTCTTCTGTTCAGGGGCATACAGTCAGTGACAGAGCAGGACCTGCCACTGAGCCCATGTTCCATCACCTTTGCTCCCTGGCGAGTTCCGACACGGCAGCCTGGCCCTGAGACATGCATTACAGCCAACCTGCCAGCAGAACCTCACCTGAAAGGGAATATGGGAGACTTACCTAAGGCAGGGATGCCAATACCAGGAGAATAGCAAATGACTTCCAGGGCTCTGACAGTCGTGTGCCCTGAGGTGTCCGATGAAACAATTGTTTCTGTTGTCCAACTGCCTAGAAATTGAGTTGAAAGAAAAGAGCACCTTTTAACTGTGCTACCTAGATATTCAAATCCTGAGTAGGAAAACCCTCCGTCAGCCTGGGAGGCCAGGCTTCCTGTTAGGGTTTCACAGACTTCCATGAGCCCGTCACCATGCCGGGCAGGGTGGGAACCGCAAAAGAAATATAAGGTGCTCTGTCTGGTGAAATAGGAGACATGAGGGTTACAGGTTTATGTAAATGAAACAATTTTAAGTCAATATAATAGGACTTTAATTCCGCTATATAAGTAATGAAGACAACTCAGGAGCCGCAGGGAGCAGCCAGGTGGGGTGGAAAGGTTTGCAGCCTCACTGTCCTGAACTGTTTACTGTGCGGCCTTCACAAAGTGACCCCGACTTTCTCAGCCGGGGTTTCTTCATCTGCATAGAAAATATTTATTTTCATTTGTTAAGGATTTACGATAACAGTACGTAAGGACCTGCCACAACGCCTGGCGTACAGAAGGGAATCATTGAGGGTAGGCATAGTTTGGTTTGTTTTTAAGCTTGCCTATCTCTGTGTGGAGAAACACTTGGCTTGTATTTTTAGTAACTGATGGCCCTTTACATACACTCCTAGTCACACCTCAGTGTCACCCAGGGAGGTCCTTAAGAGACATTCACCTGAAAGAGCCAAAACAGTAGTGCTTACCGGGTCTCTTTTAGGGACTCCCAATTTTATGTAAGACACGTGGAAGACAAAGTGTTTCAAACTCTTTGCACACCAATGGCAATAATTAAACTTGCTCAAGCCCATGACTCCCATAGGGTCTCTTAATCTAAAGATGGGTGTTTTTGCTCCAGAGGTAAAAATGAACTCCATGGAAAAGTCTAATGAATGAAGAACATAACATATAAATAAGTTAAGGAAAAAGCTAATGTGGTCATTTTTTTCCTGGGAGTTTGCCTTGGGGCCGGAGGGAATGTTTTATTAAATTACTGTGACCCTATAATATGAGGAAATAGTTTCATGTTGGAAATTACTCTGATAGGACCAAACTGAGGAATAAGGCGGCAAAACTTTATTTACATGGTCCAGCCTGTGTTGCTTTAGCATATGCATTTATTCAGGGAGCTCATCTCCCCATTGTTTTATCCTCTCTACCATCCAGACCCACATATCCTAGACTGGACCTGACACCCCTGCTGTCTCAAATATCTCCGCACCTCAAATTCAATAATATACCCTAAACAGAATTCGTCATCTAGCCCACAGTCCTGCGCCTCCCCCAACTCCACCAGCTACCCAAACACCCAAAGGTGAACCCAGGCACCTTCCCTGCCGCCAGCCTGTCGGTGGTCTGCCCTGCCTAGTCAGTGACCGTGTGCTGCCAGTCCTAGCTCCGGAATATCTCTCATACCCAGCTGCCCCTCTCCGTCCCCGGTTCAGGCCACCGTCATGTTTCATTTTTTACAGGTGCCAGTCTGGTTCCCCACCCCTGTCCACGCTCTGTGTTTGCAGACAATGTGATCCTTCTAGAACAGCAATTTTAAGCCGTTGTGCCACAAGAGGCACATTGGTGTGCAGCGAAAATTTTAAAACATGCAGTACCTGACTATCAAGTCAGATGCACTGACCCCTTTTCCCTTCGATTGTCAAATTTAAAAAAGACAGCAGCCAACACAATAATAGCCGTCCTGCGAGAATGAATCAAAATTATAACTATTTTTTGTCAAACTGGCAAAAAATATGTTTTTTGGCATACGCAGATTTTTAGTAATTACTTTATATGTTCCATTAGATGAAAAAGATTGAAAACCACTGTTGTAAAACATAAGCTTAAGTGTGTCACTTTATCTACTTAAAACCCTAAGGGGTTTCCTGCCTTAAGGTAAGTACAAATGTAATTACAAGGCCAGCCCTTCATAATTAAGATCCTGCTACCCTCTCCAGCCTCACCTCTCCCCATACCTTACCCTGGGTATGTGATACCCAACCATACTGGATATGTGTGAAGTTCCTCCAAACTGCCATGCTCTGCCTTGGCTCAGGGCCTTTGCACATGCTTTTGCCCTATTGACACACACTGCCTCCTCCCTCCACCTTCTTAACTTCCTCTTCACACCCTTCGGTCTAAACTTAACATCCTGCGGGAAGCTTTTCCAGGTACCCCATCCCCTCCTCAAGTCTGAAAGCATGCTCTTCCTTCTGGCTCCTACAGCACTCTACGCTTCCCTTGTAAGAGCACAAATCACGTTGCATTGCATCCTGCTCTCCCATCCTGCTCCCATCATGTCAGTCCTCCATATGATGACAGGCTCCTTGAGGGCGGGAGCACATCTTGGACCCTGTTCATGACAGGAGTGGTATAGATATTCCCTAGATGAGAAAAGGAAAGAAGTCTGAGCGTTCTTACAAACTCCCCTCCGTGAGAAAATGTGAGAAGAGGATCAGAATTAACATATTAACAGGAACAGCCTCCCTTCTTATGTTAGATTACCACAAGCCTCATTGTCGTTGGTGGAAAATGTGTTCACTCTTAACGTCAATACAAACCAAGGCAAAGGATGCTCTTCTCCTATTTATTCTGAACTCTAAGACCATCCCATAAATCTTAATGTCATACAAAGTGTGTGTGTGTGAACAGATGACCACACTCAGATGATACCTCTCTTCAGATTAATGTCAATTTGACATTTTTCTTAAAAAAAAAAAAGCAGCAAGAAAGCATCTCTCTTTTACCACCATTATTTGAATATTTAAGTGAAAGGAATTTTTTTGTCTTGGAAAGACTGAAATGGTGTGATATTCCTGGGAGTGGTATTTTTAACACAGTATAAATTAAACCTTTTTGCACCCACATTATTCATTATTTGATGTGCTACTCCAGGTTGACCTATTGCCAGTCTATCATTCTGCAAACCGTTACATTATCACAGCTGCTAAGCTGCATAACTTAAGAATTCAGAATACAACAGAGCCTCTGTAGTCAAGTGTGTGGTGCTTACATTTGGAATGTAATCATGCAGGGAAGTGGAAGACTTCACCAGAAACATACACAGCAGACGGCTTTTAGTGGATATTTATTACCATGGGAAGCAGACAGTCAAGAAACTGTTCAGACAGATCAGGGTAATCACACATATTATTATGTACCCCCCTCATCCTGCATATGGTTTTGTTTCTTCTATAAATATACACCTCTCTGGAGAAGAAAGAACATGGAATCTCAGGGACTCCAGGCCTCTGGTTCACAGGCTGTGCTGAAGATCATTTTGCCCACGTTGCTTCATCTCATACAATGTTGAATGACCTCAGCTTGGTTAACCAACATTGATTTTATTTCTGACAGCAGCTTATGTCAAGTTAAACCAATGCCTTAGTCATCTTGGTCAGAATGAGATTGGGTAGTAGACAGGCTGTTCCTACTGGTTCCACTCCTGAGTTTTACTCCTCACACGGGTGTGGAAAGCAGGACTGGAAATCTCTCTTCAAAAGGTCAGGACCCCCAGAGCGGCACCGTCCTGCACCCAATGGTGGCTGTCAAGCTGAGCATGAAACCAGATGGTGGTTTCTCTATTTAGATGCCTGGTCCACAAGTTCTGAGTCCTTCTTGGGACTATCGCTATTGTCATCGGTCAAATTCCATGACTCATCCTGAAGCAGTGTTTCTCAGTCTTGGTTTCACATTAGAAGCATCTGAGGAGCTCTGAAAGTCCCAATGCCCGGGCTGTCCGCCAGACCACTGCGGACTAGAATCTCTGGAGAGGGGACCCACACATCAATGTCTAAGCCCCCAGCTGATTCTAATGTGCAGCCCAAGGTAAGACTATTGGGCACAATGCTAGCCTTATTTTAAGATTAGCTAGTTCCTGTGTTTTCTTTTGTCTTTACATGAAAAGGAAATAAATGAGTCAATTGTGTTGGATATTTAGTCAAAAGCGTTATTCCCAACAGGAGAAAAAAGATTTAAGCTCCTTGCCAGTTGGGTCCGTATTCCTGGAACATCCTATGCAGTGACTAGCACTTTGAGGCCACTTTCTGGATGATTAAACCAGCCTTCTGAAGTCAAAGAGGCTAATATTGTGCAGAACTTCCAGACACTTTGAGATCAGAAACCCCCAGCCCAGCTCCTCCAGCACAGTTCTCCTCCACTGGAGCACGGAAAAGCCCCTTCTGGGTTTCTCAACCCACCGTCTTGTAGCAATGTTCACAAAAACAACCATGTATTCTCAGAACACTTTCTTTAGGTGTTTTGAAATCAGATCTGTTATAAATTGCTCTAGCAGAATGAATACTACCCACCTGTGACATAAGAGTTTCTTTGAACACACAGCTGAAAACAATCCACTTTTACTTGTATTGATCCATCAATACAACCCCTGAGAACAATATTATTTTATGTGTAGGAAACAATATAGAGGAAACCATGGCAATGGACCTTTGTTTTCTAATCTGGGAGTGGATGAACCACATCTGTAGATTTTTTTCATTCTTTTTTCTTTCTTTTCCAGTAACTTAATGACCAACTGCTTCAAAGGATGTGGTCAGTTTTTCTACTATTATTCCCCAGGGCCTAGAACAGTGTCTGGCATATATATAGGGCAAATAAATATTTATTGACTGAATATGAGTAGATGAATAAAAAGAATGTCTTTGAAAGGGGAAGGGTGTGGGTGGAGGTAGAAAAGGGCATAAGGGGGGATAAATGGTAATGGAAATAAAATACAATAAAAAATAAAATGGAATAAATTGTTTAAAAGAATGTCTTCATGGGCATAAACTCAGACCTTTCCTCAAACAGATCTGTCACCCCAAGG
Source organism: Desmodus rotundus (assembly GCF_022682495.2). Classification (NCBI taxonomy): domain Eukaryota; kingdom Metazoa; phylum Chordata; class Mammalia; order Chiroptera; family Phyllostomidae; genus Desmodus; species Desmodus rotundus. Next base: position 136,920,225 of record NC_071390.1, read on the forward strand.
TCAGGGTGGCCGAGTGCCTGCTATCCTTATTCAGATGGATGTTTGTGTCACGGTCAGTCTCAACACAGTGACATCGTGAGGTGCTCGTTTTTCTTTTTTTTTTAACGTATATTTTTTATTAAAGTAAAGTTGGCGTTCAATAATGTATTAGTTCCCAGTGAACCACATAACAAGTTAACGCTTATATACCCTACACTGTGAGGAAGGCAGTTCTTTGCAGAGAACTTGACCTCGAGAAACGTGCAATCTGACTACACAGATCACACTTTTGAGAGTGTGAGCAGCCCTTTTCCTTCCCAGTCAGGATCAGTTTGTGGGCATTTTCCTCCACTACTTACTGACTTTTCTCAAAAATGTCAAGGTCACATTTCTGCATGGATAGATTTCTTTTAAATGCTTGTTTCAGCCTCTCAATTGGAACATTAATCAGGAAAACCAATAGGACTTATGAGTATATTGATTATTTCTGGAAGATGTGTCCTAAGTTCAATCAGATAAAATCAGTTTCAGGACATAAATACCATGGAGAATATAATATCTAGAATGCAACACCCTATTTATTAATTCCACAAATTTTTATTTAGTACCTACTACATACCAGGCAGTGTTCTAGGCCCAGGGAATACAGTGAAGTATCTGCTTTCATGTTGAGTGCTAATAAGGTCTCCAAAGAAAAATATAGCAGGATATGGAGCAAGGGGAGATGAGGTGTGCCACATTTTCATATAATGTGGTTCTCTGTTAAGATGATGTTTGAGGAAAGACATGAGGAGTAAGGAAGAAAGCCAGGTAGTCATCTGGGGGAAAGAACACTCCAAACAGAGGAAACCACAAGTGCAAAAGGTGTGATGCTAGAGTGCACTTGATGGGTGTGAGAAACAGCAAGGGGGCAGCCGGAGCTGGAGCACCGTGAAGGGGATGGGGTCCGTGGGGAGGGGCAGCAGTCAGAGAAGTGTCAGAAGCCCAAATGCCAGAGGGCTGTGTGGGCCATGACAAGAACATTGGGGTTTTACTCTGAGTGAGACAAAAGAACACCAGCAGTTGGGGGCAAAAGGATGATAAGAGCTGACATTTTTTGAAGGAGTCACTATGGCCACTAGGCTGGCAGAGAAATGGGAGAAAGCAGGGTGATAATTTGGTCATTAGTGTAATAATTGTGATGAGAGATGATGATGGTTTAGACCAGATGATGCTCTGGAGGTGGTAAGAAATGCTTGGAGAGAACTTAGAGCTGATAGGATTGGCTGAGGGGTTGGGGGGTGGGGCAGCACAGTGAGAGAGAAAGAGAGGAGTCAAAAATGACTCCTGGGCAGCTGTCGACTGGAGTGGACACTTACTGAGACGGGGAGTGCTGCAGGAAGAGCTGGTAAGTGATGATACCAGGAACAGAGGAGATTAAGAGCTCTGTTTGGATGATGATTAAAAATTCAAATGGAGGACATTAAAAGTGTAAGTTTTGTGTTTAGGCGAGATGCCTGGACTAGAGATATGAATGTGGACATTATTGGGGGTGTGCTGGAGCGATATTGCCTGGGGAACATGTGTGGATGGGAACAAGGGAATGTCAGAGGACTGGACCCAAGGCCACTCTAAAGTTTAGAGTTCAGTTCCTTGGGGAGCAACCAGCAAAACAGACAAATAAGGGGTAACCACTCAGGTAGAAAGAGAATTGAGGAGAAATTCTCAGAAGGAATGTTGCCAATGGTCAAGGAAGATAAAGACTAAAAGCATTTTACTGTTATCAAAAAGTTTGTGTGAAAACTGCATGTATCAGAATCGCCCAGGTGTTCTCTAAACATCCAGATGTGTGGTCTCCACCCCAGACATTCTGAGTCTCAATTTCTAGGGCACATGACATGGATGAAACTTTGAGAAATAGTATCTGAAGTATAGTTTTCCAGAAAAATGGGCACCAGTCAGGTAGAGAAAAGAATGCAGAATAGGGAGGGGGAAATGATGCAGACAGGAAGAGAGAAATGCTGGTAGGACGATTGTTATTCAACCTCAGGTCAGTCCTGGACAGAGCAAGTGGAGGCCACAATGGGAATGATGGGTGAAGGTGGGGACAACCAAGGCCGGCAGTGAACCTTCCTCCCTGTGGCACCCTGGAAACACAGTGTTCCTGTCTCCAGTAGGACCCCCTTTACCCACTATGTCAGAAAAGTGGAACTGCAATTGTCCCTTAGAACTTGTCCAGCCAAGGAAAAAAAAGGCAAGAGAGAAGGTGAAAGACAGATTTCAGTACCTTAGGTTGGTCACCTTCATCAAGGCCAGCAATTCACTCCTAAATCTTGCCTTTCCTAACATGTACCTGAAGAAGACCTCTTTTGTTTTATTTTGTTTTCTTTGCCTCTGAAAAAATTATTTATTTATTTATTTATTTATTTATTTCAGACAGAGAGAGAGACATCAATTTGTTGTTCTAACCATTCATGCTGGCATTGGTTGATACTTGTATGTGCCCTGATGGATGATCAAAGTCACAATCCTGGCATATCAGGACTACGCTCTAACCAACTGAGCTACCCGGCCAGGGATGCCTCTGAAAACTTTTTTAAAAATGAGTTCATGTTGAGTCCAGTAATTTATTTAGGAAGCATAATTTATGGCTGGGCCAACCACCAAATGCCAGAAATTAGGAGCAAGTCCGAATCTGAACTCTGTTTTTAGGGACTCAACTCAGGCCTAGTCTGTGAGAGCAAATGGATTTGCACTGAGCTTGAAGAAATCGTGTCTTTGATATCAGGTCCTAACTCACTGGGTCTTCGTGGCATTTGTGTAGAAGAAAATCTTGCTCTCATCTGTCAGTTGAGGCTCAGGGAAAGTAACAGCCTTTAGCAATTTGAACATAGTCCTCTATGTAGGTCCCACCCATATTTGGGAAAATAGAGAATATTCACCCAGTTGCAGCATACATAGTTTCTTTCTTCAGCCTCTTTTCATTTCCTTTTAGGTAAGAAAGTGACTCCTCTAGCACATCAAACTCCAATGAGTGAAACAATAGTTTTAACAGAAGACATGTTGTGGGTCCCTCCCACAATTCTGGGCTGATATTGGTGAATGAGCCTATTTCATTCCCGAAGCGCAACCTGTGTGGATAAGCTTCACCGCCAGTGCTCTGAGAAAGCTATTCTTCTGCACAGGTGCAGTAACACCCTTGCTTTTGCCTGCTGTGTTGTGTGGCCAGGTCTATCCACGTAGGCAGCAGTGTGGGTGCCAGGTTCTGGAATCCCTCTCATTAAGATGTCAACCCAGCACTTAAGGAGAGGGAAAAGAGAGGGAACCCTCTCATCCTGCTGGGCTCCAGCTCTGGGTTTTCAAGTAGTAGAACACTTAGGGAGAGGAGCTACCAAAGAAAGACAAAATCCTCTGGAAACACATAGGGCACTTGTAGATTTGAAATCTGTAGCACAGAGTGATACACTCACACCTTCACCACTAATGACAGTTGTGCAGTCCCTCCTGAGAACCAGCCCAATGAGCAGGAGCCAGGCTCCCCGGGCCACGTGCCATCCATTCAGCATCATTTCTGGGGCAGTACCCCATATCCTGTGGCATTTAGTTCAACCACAGAAGCCTTTCACAGATCATCTTAATTTTCTTTTATTTCTAGTACAATCACTGGACATGTTTTCTGTGGTCCCCTCTGGGCAATACTGGACCAATACACCTACCAGCAAACAAAAGAAAGTATCTCCAAGATGCTCTGACTTCTTTTTCCCTTCAGTGAAATGGCCTTAAGGTGGCCTGAGAGAAATGTGTGTAATGTGTATCAGAACAGGGCCTGTGAGGAGCAAGACTTTTCTTGCTCCTTCTGAGATCTACCCATCAGAAACAGGCAATGTTCAAAAATTTATGTCTATCGAGGACCTAATCCTTCATCGTGATCCTGGTTGCTTCTATTCATTCTAGTTGTCTCATAAAATAGGGCCCCGGACACACATTAGAGCTCAAGTGCGGTCAGGAGCCACACTGGCCAATACATGTGGGACAGCGAGGAAAGGCGCGTGGCAGACCGGAGAACTCGTGCCCGGCACCTGAAGTCTGCCACTCCTCAGTCTTGCCACTGAGTCTTGCCAGTCTTGCCAGGAAGCGGGGGCTGCTGCCTCTGGAAATTCAGACTTTTCAGAAGAAAATCTTTGTGCGTTTTTCTTGTAATAATATATACGAGAGAGTTGAAATATCTCAATATTTACACGTTGTCTATCCAAGCTTAGAGGAAAACATTGCATAGAAAACGAAGTACATGTGCAGGCCACACTTGGCTCACAAGATGCCATTTTTCAACTTCTACAACAAAATGAGTGCTGTCCCACCCCAAGGAAGTGTATCCTAGATCCTCTCTCCCCAGTCTTGAACTTCATGAGGGGACATGTCAATACAAAAAGCTAATTTCAAATAGATCCTCAGGCCCTCCAGTTGGCATCATAACCCTACTGCTAAATCAAAATATTAAAAAAAAAAAACACCTCTATTGACAGGTGACATGCAAATTCTAAGTTAAATTTAAATAAATTGAATGCACATCTTCCAGCTATGGGGAATAGGAAGATGGCATCCCCTCTACTTTTTTTTAAATTAATTAAGTTTTTTATGCTCACCTGAAGACATTTTTTAAATTGCTTTTAAAAAGAGAGAGAGAGAAATATCAATGTGAGAAACGTTGATTGGTTGCCTTCTCATACATGCCCCGATCGGGGATCAACCTTTCAGTCCACAGGATGATACTCCAACCAACTGAGCCACACAGGCCAGGGCTGTTTGCTTAGAGCTTGCTTTTGTTACCTAGCAAAAGGAATAAAACTTAAGAAATAAATGAACCTACAGTCTAATCATCACCTGATAAGGCAGACTAGCATCAGCCACATTGTTTTGCTTTTGGCATATGTTCTCTGGTGTTAAAGTGGACCATGGCAAACAATTTCATCCAATGAAGCAATCACTCCACCACCTAGAGATCTAGTTTGCTACTAACTCAGATTTATAAACCAGCAGCATGTGGTTCAATTCAAAACCAGAGGTAGCATGAGAGCCAAAATGAGGTTCTTTTATAATCATGGTGGTTGGCTGGTAACAGCTGAGAGAAAACCTTTCCATTCTAAATCATCTATGTGTGTTTGACAGAGGAGAATCCTGGGGCCTCAGCCAAGTCCTTGAGCAAGAATCTGAATGGATTCACAGCTCTTTTTCTGATGAAAACATTGGTTCTACCCATAGGAACTCCTAATCTTAGGATGTCAAGGCGAAATGGTCCTCCAGCTGGGAGACATACAAGTCACACTTCTCAACAGTCCCTTCTGAACAGTAGTCCTCACTTGTCATATCCACAGCAGAGATGTACAACTTTCATTTTAATCTTAGAATATCTTTACTTCTGCCTCTTGTGGAATAAGGCAACTGAATTGGCTGCCTCCAGGTACTTAGTCAAAACCTCCTAGGGATATCTGATACCCAACAAAAGCAGATCAATGGACCTCTTAGCTATTCATTACCCTGCCCCCTTTATTCTATAGCCTTATGAAGTTAAACAATCAAATATCAATATACCTGGACCATTTTTTTCTCAACTCCCTGCCTGGATTATTTTATTGAGTTAAGATTTAATTCATCTTTATTGAGGGCTGATGTTCAGTATTCTTTTTTCAAATATGCAGCTGCCTATCCTGGGCCTGAACTGGGGCCAAGTGGCCCAGGTCTCTGGCAGGACATGGCATAGGGTGAGCGAGATTTACAGAATATGAAACCCAGGCAAGAGGTGGGAGACTCAGGTGGCAGCGATGTGTAAAACAAGCCCCACAGACAGGGGAATGGGTCACGCATCTGAAAATGTTAGATGGAGCTGGAAAAATCTGGAATGAAACCGCTAGATGGGGACCAGAGAAATCAAAGAAGAAGTAGATTCAAAGCAAAAGGAATAAGGCGGTGTCTTGAGGAACGGCATGAACCCCTCAGACAGCCACAGGGGTGTCTGGGTGCATCCTGGGCCATGGGCCGGGAAGAGTGGCCGAAGCACCTCCTGGCTCAGAAAGCCAACGAAAGAAACATGGTTAAAAATACTTCTGAGGCTCTTTAAAAATTTCAGTTAAAGATATTATTCCTTATGTCTTTTTAATATCCCTTATATAAATTTCACCCTGTTAATTCCTTTTAGAAGATAATAAGAAATATGTGATTCAATATGATTACTTCTTTTTTTTTTTCTACCTTTGCTGCCAGGAACTCAGAGCTTATGGTTGTGGTCCAGTTGGTTCATTCTAGATACCTTTTCACCTTTAACTCATCTTTTAAGTAGCTCTTTTCCTTTTTCTATTTTGTAGTATCCTTAATTTCCTAGTTTATACCCTTATTATCCAAGTACATATTTATGTGTATATATTTTTAAAGATTTTATTTATTTTCAGACAGAAAGAGAAAGAGAAAGAGAGGGAGAGAAACATCAATGTGTGATTGCCTCTCACATGCCCCCTACTGGGGACCTGGCCTGCAACCCAGGCATGTGCCAGTGACCCTTCAGTTCACAGACCGGTGCTCAGTCCACTGAGCCACACCAGCCAGGGCTTATGTGTATATATTTTGCACGCCTGCCAAGCAGCGTGAAATCCTATAACTTTCTCTCCTGTTTGTGTTAGTTTCTGTAAGGGAAACCAACACAATGGAAACGTAGTTCATTGAGAGTAAAAAAAAATAGAACAAAGGATGCTACTTCCCTTCTCTTGGCAGAATTAATGATCCCAACAGGTGTGTCAGAAAGGCTTCACGGTAAGCTGAGACATGGGAACATGGGCCTCTAAACAAGGTGCTGCTTTTTCCCAGACGAGAATAAATTTATCTGGAATGTTCAGCCCTGATAAAACAGAGCCATTCCATTTCACCCCATTGTACGTGCTGTGTGTCCTCAGTGACTTAGTGCAGCTCCTGGTGGAAGCTGAAAGGGTATTCCTGGGAAGATCAGAGAATATACTACAAAGGGGATTCCCAGTGGAGGGTCAGTGGTGGGTATTCTCATTCTGAACCGCCGGGTCTGATGTCCACCTTCCATACAAACTGCGCTGTGCCTGAGAGGCACTTTGCTATAGAGTCCTGACTCCGCTGTGCTGAGGGCTGAAAAAGAGGTGGTTTCTGCTTCTCAGTTCCCACCAGGATGTTGAAAGCCCGAGTTTCGTCCCTTTCACCTACACTTCTTTTTTTCTTTTCCTTTCTAAATGTTGCTGTCAGTGTGCTCCACCGTAAACAATCAGATGTACAAATAACAATAGCTTCCTGGGAAACAGTTGTGTCTGCAGGCGATGGGTGGGTGCCAAGGGGAGTAGTCAAGCCAAGAACACTGTTTTAGGAAAACCACAGCATTCAGAGAGCAGTTTCGGGATAATCGTCCAATTCCATTAGGGACTCTGGCTCAGAATCCACCACAGAAGCTGGCTCCAGCGTCTCCTCCAGGGGAACTGGGAGGCCCACATCCCCCCAGATACCTTGGTTTTCTTGTTTTACTTGTTTAGTGTTTAGGAGAGACCATTGCTGGAACCTAGTCTCTGATCTTGAAGTTCTCGAAAAGAAAGATGAGAACAAAAGCTTGCAGACAATGAGGCTTCAATGGTGGTTCGGGTTTGCACCGAGCGGAAGAAATAACACATCCCCAAATGCCTACTCCAGTACATAGCAGCTTTCTGGGAATTTCTGACCTCAAGATGTAAGATGTCACTGTCCTAGGGCTTGCCCCCCTTGGGACTGCCATTGCTCACTCCCTGGTTGCTAAGATGTAAGGCAGAGAAGCTCCAGCAAAGGAAAGTCTCTTTAATGTGCTTCCTTCTATCCTGGAGTGAATTAACTGGGTCATCCAGGGTCAAGGAGCAAATATCAAGTGACACGTTTTCCTCCCTCCTTCCCTTGCTCATTCCCAGACATGGCCCTCTGGGAGTGGGAGGAAGGAAATGCACTGACCGGATGGACATGTCAGGCCAGGGCCCCAGGGAAGGAAAGGAAAGTGTCTCCTACCTCCTACTATGGCTTTTTAGACACCGAGTCCTCCCCCCCCACCCCCCACCCCACTTGCCTATCCAGGTTGATCTCAGGTCCCAAGAACAAATCCAGACACATAGGAAGTCACCAAGACCCAGGAGACCTTGACCTGATAGATAACAATATAAAGCACATTTTTCACTGAGCTCCTACTGTGTGCAGGGCATTGTACTTTGCTTGACAGTTTCTCCTTTAATCCGCAGACAGCCCTATGAGGCAGACTCTCTTGTGTATCTCTATAAAAGAGGAAAACAGAACAGGGAGATTAAATCATTTGCCCAGAGTTGCCCAGCCAGCATGGGCAGATCTGGAATTTGAACCCAGGCAGTCTGAGTCCAGAGGGAATCTGACTGAGGTCTAAACTGGAGTGAGGATCTTGGGGCCCAAGCTGCTGAGAAAAGCACCCTTGAGAGAGGAACTGGTGTTGCCAGATTCACCAAATGAAAACACAGGATGCTCAGTTAAATTTGAATTTCAGATAAGCAACAAATAGGTCTTCAATATAAGTATGTCTCATGTTGTTTGTCTGAAATTCAAATTTTACTGGGTGTCCTGTAGTTCATCTGGCAGCCCTAATCATAGGGCCACAGCCCTTTCTCCATCTCTCTGTGCTGTCTTCCTCTCATGTTACGTCAACTGTCTCCCTGCTTTCTTTAGTTTCTCCTCCTGTGCCCTTCTATGGGACTTCTGAGCTCAATCCTGCATATAATCTGGCTTTAAAATCAATTGCTAGTCATCATCTACTTTTACTTGACTACCCCAAATATGCCAGTGCTTAGAAATTGTTCAGAAACTCTAAGTGGTAGCCTGTGTCCTCTCGGCCAGGAGGCATTAGGGTACATGCACTTGGAATCCTTGCCACCCCCACAGAAGCAGAAGCAACTGTCACAAAGAGGGGTTGGGGGTGGGACGGCCATTAGGGGCCTGGGAAGACAAACCCCTCACCACTGCCTTCATTGGAGGAGTTCTTCTTCTGAGATATTGCTTACGTTTCTACCTAAGATTTCATTTGGATGAAGATTTCCATTACTGAAAATAAAAGTTATTGAAAAGCACTGTTCCAGGCTGTTGGGTTCTAAAGTCATGTGTCTTCAACATCAGTGTATACAGGGATCACCTGGGGACCTTGTCAAATCCAGGTTCTGATTCAACAGGTCCAGAGCATGGCCTGAGAACCTGCATTCCTGACAAGCTCACAGGTCATACTGTTGCTGGGGTTCATGGAGGACTCAGTGAGTAGCAAGACTGTGAAGCATCCTAACTGAGGTATATGGACATAGTTTATTTTTCTTCTCATCTTTGTTTCAGATATCATCTATCTATCTATGTCATACCCATCTGAATCTCTGATATCTATTTATCATCTGTCTATATCTCTCTGTGTGTACCTATATATTTCTCTCTATGTATCTATCTATACCATTTATCTTATTTACCTATCGCACGCTCTCTGTCTGACTGTCTGTCTGTCTATCACTTTACCATGACTACTGCATACAAACATTTGGGCAAGATTAGTGTGACTGTCCAGGCCACTTAATGAGAAAGGAAACCGCCATGGTGCAGGAGGTCATAAAAGAGAAAGGAAGGAACATAGCACATGGACATGTTCCTTCTGAAAAGTATGCTTTCCTTGGATACGGTGGATCTTAAAAATATAATCCACTCTGAAACAGTCTCTCCCTCCTTAACGTCATACCAGTGTTAAAGAATCCACTAGGAGTATTTTACATCTGGCAAATTTGGATATCCTATAGACTTGAAATGGTCCTGGGCCTTAAAAAATCTACAACCCTCTGTGACCACATGGGAATCTTCACGTGTTGTGCATAATCCTAAAGAAGTCTTCTGCGTGGGTTAAAGGCAGCTCACGGCCTCTAGATATAAAGGTGATCATTTCCACTTCCCTCTCTGTTTTGTACAAATATTAAATACAAAAGGTGGGCTTGAGACATTTTGTCTATTGTCTGATCAAATTTCTTTTTCATTTTCTATCATATCTCAAATTTACTTGTTTCCATAAGATTTAGGGCTCCTCCTTTTAAAAAAAAGAAATATTGAGTATTTGTGTTTTGGCCACAGATGACGTCAAGAGCTTCTGCCTTGGACAGAGTTAAATTTGTTTTTTCTCTTCCTTTACAGCTGTGACCTAGTTAATCGTAGGTGGGAAGCAAACTGAAATCATTCCACTTTCTGCTTTGCTTAGAAATCTTGATCCCTTAAATTGTAGCATGTCTTCCTTAATAACAGGAAGTCAGGTTCCGAGATCAGCAATATTTGTGGTTTCTGTGCATTGAGATAAAGAAGAGAAAGTGTGTTGCCTGCAGTTTCCTGGTGGCGGGGAAGAGGGGAGAGGGAAGGGAGATAGACAAGAAAATAACCCAAAGATGAGTCACTTATTTCTAAAACCAGAGTCTAAATGCTCTTTGTTGAAGGCACATTGTAACCTCTGAATGTTCTGGCCTCTGGGCTGCAGGGACAAAGGAGTGAGTGATTCAGGGTCTCAGGGTGGCTGCTTCATTCCTGCCTTTGGGGAACTCACGCACCGATGTATCTCTTCATAAGGAACCATTTTAACTTAGAAATAAATGTGTGTTGCTAAACATTCAGGCTGTTCAAGTCAATAAGTGGGCCCTCTTGGTGGGAAGAGAAATTTGATTCCTTTTAACAAAATGTTTCTTTTAATGCTTAATTATTTTTCAGGGGAAGGGGCAAGGAAGAGTTGGGTGGAAGGTCCTTCAGTGCTGATTTTCCACTCCGTGTACGGAGAAGGGGTGGTTTATTAGCCCCTAAGAAGGGCTGGCTGCCCTGCTGGGTGTATCTTCCATGATACTGAGAGGCGAATGGCGGTTCTTTAGAAGAGAGTGTCGGTGTCAAGGATGAAACTGTAAACAGTAACTACAGTGAGTGACACTATTTCTTACATCTGTTTGTCAGCCACCCTACATCCAGGAATTAAGGGGCATCACGGGCCTAGATCAGGGGTTCTCAAAGTGTGAACCTGTTGGCCTGAATTTCATCCTCCACTGAGGACGTGTGAGAAATGCCTAGGGTCTTATACCAGATCAACTCAGCCAAAAACTGTGGGCGAGGCCTGGAGTCTGTATTTTAACACGGTCTCCAGGCGATTCTAGTGCAGGCTGATGTGTGAGAAGCACTGACCTAGACTCCTAGCTAACACCGCGTGTTAAAGGAGCTCGCCCGTAGGACAGGCACCGACCTCGCGCCAGACGATGGCACTAGTTCTTTTCCTCGACTGCACATTAGAACCCCTAGGCCACTTTTTAAAAATAGTAATACCAACTCCCTCCCCAGACAGACAAATTTTAGTCCTTAGGGGTGGGGCCCAGGTGAAAGCATTTTGTAAAAGCTTCCCAGGTGTCTCTAACGCGCACCCGGCGTTGACAATCATCGGTCTGTGGGAAAGGTCGGGCAAGGCAGGGGAGGGTTGTTAACTCAGCTGAAATGCTGATAGGAAAGGGAGCTGGCAGTCCTTAGGGCAGGGCCCAAGCAGGCCCTGCAAACGTGCTATCGAGGCAATGGAGACACCAAAGGCTACTGGCGGTTTCGCGCTCATCATTGGGCACATGGGGGTGGGGAGGGGCCTCATTTAGAGCCAGTCAGCAGTCGTCAGACCCCTCCTTGCTAGTGCTGTCCAGCTGCAGGTGTGAAAACTGCCAACGCTCATTCCTAAATGTGCTCTGATCCAGTCTGGCAGACTTCCAGGAGGCAGAGTCCGTTGGCTCAGAAGCCTGGTATCCAGTGGCTGAGGGTGTGCCAAGGACCTGCATGTCCCCAGGTGTGGTTGTTTCTTCCTAAACTCAGGCCGAGCCATTGGCTAGTGCCCTGACCCTGCTCTGCCTCTGCTTTCCCGTGGAGGCTGGAGCTGCCAGGGCTGCGGTCCCAACACCCTGCTCCACGCTTACTAACCCTGCTTCTAGAAGGGGGCCCTTCTTCAGATCAGAAGGGACCCTAATCCCTCTCTGGTAGCTTTCCATGTCCTGGTGCCTGACCTTGACTCACACCCACTAACCAATGTTCAGGATGACTTAAATGGGGCACAGCCAGTGTAATTTGCTCAGTGGTCCCACCCATGCCCAACCTCCTTCCCTGCCCCTGTCCCTCAGCCTGCCTTACCACCAAGGGCCCACGGTCACACCAAACAGAGTGGTCACTGCTGAATGTCTAGGAGGAGGGAAGTATGAGGTCCATGAAGGATGCTTTGGCCCCAACTATGTGAGTCGGAGGTCAGAGCTGGACTTCAGTTCTGGCCTGGGAATGAGAACGCAGATTGAGGAGATGTAGTGAATGCAGGGCCAGCTGAGGCTCGTGCACGCAGGTGACGCTGGTGCACCCAGGACCACCGAGCAGGGCTCACTGGAGCAAACAGATGCTAAATGTGAGTACTGTGTGGCTGTCCGTGGGAAAAGACCCGGCCCTCCTCGGGATAGACCCAGCGACTGAACAGGGCAGAAGCAGGAGGTGAAAAGATTAGTATCTAATGTTATAGCACTTCCTCAGAAAATCAAATATAGAATCACCGTATGATCCAGCAATTCCAGTTCTGGGTATACATACATTCAGGAGAAATGAAAGCAGAGACTCGAACAGTTGTGTATGTCCACATTCATGGCAGCCATACTCACAAGGGCTGAAGGATGGAAACAGACCAGGGCCCATCAGGATAGAAGGACAAACAAAATGTGACATATACACATTGGGTGTGTATTCAGCCTTATAAAAGAAGCAAATTCTGACACATGCTCTGACATACAGGAACCTTCGGGACATTATGCTGGGGAACTAAGCCAGTCACAAAAAGGTGAACACCGTGTGACTCCACTCATACGAGGAACCATAATGGGTGCGGGATTTCAGTCTTGAAATTCCGAAAAGGGTTGGTGGTGGCAGTTGCACAATGACTTGAATGTACACAAAAGCACTTAGAGGTGGTCAAATGGTTACTTTCATGTTATGTGTGTCTTACCTCAATGTTAAAACGGTGTCTGAAATGCAGAGGGTTGTGGGGCGTGAAACCTGACAGGTGAGTGCTTCCACGCATCAGACAGGACATGAGGAGGGTAGTTAACCTAGGTCTGAGCTGTAAACACACAATTTCCGGAAACCCCTGCCACGAGGGCTGCTCTGGCTTTCACAGTTTGAAATCCATCCTGAGTTTCGGAGAGGAGGGTACTCCCTTAAGAGAGTGCCTCAGGCCGCTTAATTGAGGCCCAACTCAGGAAGGAGATCGCAGACCTGCCCTTTGCTGGTGCTTAATTAACGAGAAGTCTAGTCCCAGCTGTGCTACAATGAAGCCATTGTCCGGGTTTATTAAGAGACACTAACAGAAGGCACTTAGCTCCCAAGTGCCTCCTGGAAGGAGAATCTTAAATCATCACCTTTGTTTCTGCACAAGAGGGAAATAACCAACACCCTGATCCAATTTCCTTCTCCTCTAGTGGAAATTTACCTCAAATTATACCACACAGATTTAAAAAAATAAAAATTAAAAAAATTTTAAAAACCCAATATTCTATTTTTATGACAAATCAAATAATAAATTCTAAGCTGGTTTTCCTTATAGATTTTCAGATGCCTTCATGGCCTAGATGGGTGTAATTACATTTTTTCTCTTAAATCATTAGAGGGAGTTCAATTTCTTTCCATAGGTTATTTCCCTGGCCCTCCTGCCTCTCCAATTTTAGGGTTGCCAGTTGGGGAAAAGGACCTCTTGCAAATTCAGTGACGCACTAAGTCTTGGGTTAAGTGAATGTTTCACTTATATGGGCTGCTCAGTGTCTGTCAGAAATTGGTGGGTCATGGAGGATATCCAAATACAGTCATGCATGACATAACAACAGGATACTTCTGAGAACTGTGTCATTAGTCAACTGCGGCGTTAGACCATTTGTTGGAACGTGATGGAGTTCACTTACACAAGCCTAGACAGTGTGTGGCTTACTGCACACCTCGGCTGTCAGGTACAGCCTGTTACTTCTAGACTAGGAGCCTATACAACATGTTACTGAACCAACTACTGTAGGCAATTGTAACACAGTGGTAAACATTCGCATATCTAAACACGGACAAGCTATGGTATAAAAGATAAAAATGGTACGCCTCTACAGGGGACTTACCGTGAACGGAGCTTGCAGGACTGGAAGTTGTCCTGGGTGAGTCAGTGAGTGAGTGTGAGTGAGTTACTGTGTCCTGTAGCCTTAGAAACACTGTACAGTTAGGCTGCGCTGAATTCATTTAAAAATATTTTTTTCTTTAATAACAAATTAACCTTAGCATACTGTAACTTTTAACTTTATGTATTTATTGATACTTTTAACTCTCGACTCTTTTGTAATAGCGGCTTAAAACACAAGCACATTGTAGCAGCATTACAACAGCTCTGAGATCACTAGGAAATAGAAAATTTTCGGCTCCCTTATAATCCTGTGGGGCCACTGTCATACCTGCGGTGCTTGGCTGTAGAGTGCATTTCAGATGGCTGATGAAAGTAACCTGGAAGAACCTTCCTTTCTCCTCCCCTGCACATTTGCCCTGCGGCGGTCCCCACTTACCTGCTTCCACCTGCAGGTCACTTGTGCCCCACTGGGAGCTTGACTGCTGCCCTAATAGGGAGGATATAAAATCTCCTGGCAGACAGAGCAGGGTCCAGCCTGTTTTGCTTTCCCTGCAGCCAGCTGTGATCACCCTGGCTTGCTTTGTTATATAGCTTTGACTGTATTTGCTCCGAAACCACATAGTTTCTGGCCTCCTGGTCAACCTGAACTCTGGATTCATTATTCACAGATATTTTGCTTACCTGCTTTGAACTCGTTATTCACCTTGAAATTCTGGATGACTCTGGATGTCTGTGATTACTGTCTTGATTTCCTAATCATAATTTGTCTAGATCTCTAACCCAAATATTGTTCTTGGTTTAGCTCTGTTGCTAAATCCTAAACCATCTCTACTATCCTTGGTTAGTCCTGGGTACAAACAGACCACGCTGCCTATAACTTAAGTGGTTCCAAAATGCAGCACTCCAAATAAATATTTTTATTTATTAGGTATCTTAGTGAGAAAGTACAGTATTAAATTCTTCAGTGGTCACCTAGACAACTGAAAAATTATTAAGATTATCTTAAAATAGCACTAAATGTGTAATACAAATTTGTAGTGGTAATTCATTGGCTAATCCAATCCCCATTCATTGGGCAACTCAATGTAGAGAACTCATGCTCGCTTTTTGTTTTGTTTTGTGTGTTTGGGGGTTTCTTTCATTGTTGCTATGGGTATTGCTTTGTGAAAGGACTTCTGTTAGGTTCACAGAATGTGACAGACTAGAATAAAATAGATTTTTTGCCACAGCCACATTGGAATACAGTCTTTAGAACCAGGCATAACTGCGGGTTGTTGTAGTCTCTACCCTTGGATTTACTGATGCTAACTGAGGATGCAGAGCATTGAGGTGGGACAATGTGATCGTCAGTGGGTAGCCTCCCAGCTGGGTTCTTCGGATGGCCAGACAGCTGTTACATCTCTGTGCCTTTTTTCCCCTTGAGACAAGCATTCTGAGAAATAGAGACAAAAATGTAGCCTAGAAAATGGCTTCCCAGTGTCATTAGCTCACCAAAATTACATCTGACCCACAGAAGCTACGCTGACCCCACCTACATTAGCAAGGCCATTCCATTCCCATTTATCAGCCTCCTGCATTGTTGTTGTCATGGTTTGTCAAGTCTTCATTACTGAATAAGAAAGGGAATGCAGGGCTAACGCTAATATGCAGGCTCTTTCAGAAGCCAAAACACGAAAAACGGCCCCCCCATTAGGGAGTTTGAGCTACTCCAGGGCAGACGTTCTGAAGGCATGTCACCCAAGAGCAGCGGGAAAAGTCACAGCCTCCACTTTTACACAAAATGCATATTTTCATTCATTCAGTCCTCCTGACATTCCTATTAACTTCAAGACACTAGGGATAAAAATAAAAAAGTAAGATTGTTAAATTAGAAGGAGGAATTTTACAGAGGAAAGAGACTTTACTAGAAATGAATAACACTTCTTTTAAAAAAGGAAAACCCTCTAATATATTACAAACAGCACACTACAGTAGGTTCTCAAATAACATGGTTTAGATAAATGTCATTTAGTTGTAATGTTGATGAACTCTTGTTTATGTTAATTAGCCACTGGTAAAATTGGTTTCATTATGTAATTTTTCTTAAAGTCACAGAACCTATGAAAGATGTTAAGAGGACTTACTGTACCAGCAGTTGGGTCAAGGGTTAAATGGAATTTAAGCTACAGGTAAAAAGTAAGTGAGCTTTTATCACTATTTCCCTCTTATAAATTCCACTTGCCTTCCTTTATGTTGGAAGAGAAATGTTAACTTCACAGCTTCCAACACAAATTTTCTAAGGGCTTCTAGGTTCCCACTTGGAGAGAAAGTGTTAATTATCTCTCAGCAACTCTCCTCTGGGCATTAACTCATTTCACCCTCTCCTGGAAGAAGGAGGCGGTTCTCCAGCTCTTGCCCTTCTCGGTGGAGACCCACTTCTCAAGCAGGCAGACTGTCCTTTGTTGTGAATAGGATGCCTGCGTCACAACCTGACTCCTGACAGGCACCAGCCCATGGCAAACTTCCATGTATATGTATCTCCTAAATAAAACAACACTTGCCCCGGCTGGCATGGCTCAGTGGATTGAGCACTGGCCTGCAAACCAAAGGGTTGCTGGTTCGATTCCCAGTCAGGATACATGCCTGGGTCACAGGGCCAGGTCCCCAGTGGGGAGTGCACAAGAGGCAACCACACATTGATGTTTCTCTCCTTCCCTTCCCCTTTCTCTAAAAATAAATAAATAAAATCCCCCCAAAATATAAAGCAAGACATATGTTTTCACATAAGGCAGTGATCACACAAACACATGTTGTGAAAGGTATGCTCAAAAATCATCCTTGGTCCCTGAGTTCCATGGAAACCAAACACCAGGATATTAAGAAAAGAGGAGCTGGGGCATTGGATTTCTCATTTAGGGCCTGGGTCCATTTAATTCAGACAGCCCTGATTTTATTGGGGTCTGGCATGTATATGAGATCTGACTTCTGTAACCGGGGTAATTGATAGGATGACATCACTCTTGTGGCTGTAGGACCACTTGTGTAACAGTTTGTGAAGCTTGGGGAAAATATTTCTAAACATAGCTCTTGGCATGCAACTCTGGAGCACTTAAACCAGAGGGCAGCTCCTGCCTCCCTTCATCTACTTTCCCAAGGACCCAAGATATTTTTATATAGACAGACAAGCATTTTTCAAAAATTATTCTCCTTTCCCCAAATGAACAGAGTGCGCTCCCTCGCGTTTGTATAAACGGGTCTCTCGGGTCCTCAGTTTGAGGCATGATGACACAATGATGACTCTTTGTTGGAGCTGGGACATTGTCCAGACCCAAATATGGGATTACATGTGTCAGTGAGCAGCTCTGAAACGCCTCAGGGTTTCGAACGATTGTTTGGGTTCGGTTATTGCGCGTTGCCCACTCACGTCACTACACAAGCGCCATTTCTAAATAGCCTTTCCCCAAAGAGCTGGCACTGGGATTACAAAGTGGCAAACGGGAACTTCCAACATTGTCTGGACTTTTGCCCCAGAGGGTGGACGTGAGAGTATCAGGAACAGAAGGGGGGGGGGAGCTGTTGATAAAGGAAGAGAAATTTCTGGGCTGTGGTGTCCTCTCTACCTGTTTCCCCAGAGTCCATCTGCTGCACCATGCCTGGGGCTAAGTCAGGGCCGGTGGACCAGCACCTGAAGCCAACCCTTTCTGCTTGCTCCCCACATCCCACCCTGCCCCACGGCCATGGCATGGGGTTCACGTAGGAATGCAGGAGTGCTACCACTTCATACCCACTAGGACGGCTAAAGTAAAAAAGCCTGGCAGGAACCAGGTGGGTAAGAATGTGGAGAAACCAGACCCCTCATATTGACAGTGGAAATGTAAAAGGATGCAGCCGCTATGCGAGACAGCTTAGTGGTTCCTCGAAAGGTTAAACATAGTTACCATACGACCCAGCAGTGCTACTCCTAGGTGTCGACCCAAGAGAAATGAAAAATGTATATCCACCCCAAAACGTGTACGTGAATACCCATAGTAACATTATTGATAGCAGCCCCTAAATTGGGGACACCCAAATGCCTACCACTGGATGAATGGGCAAACAAAATGCAATCTCTCCATCCAATGGGTTCTTATGCAGCAAGAAAAAGGAATGGAGGGCTGATACTTACTATGACATGAATGAATGTCCAATACATTATGCTTAGGGAAAGAAGCCAGTCCCCAAAATCACATTTACATAAAATGTCCAGAATAAGCAAATCAATAGAGACAGAAAGTAAATTAGTGGTTGCCAGTGTCTGGGAAAGTGGGGGAGGAAGGGAAATGGGGGGGTGCACCAGCTAATGGGTATAGAGTTTCTTTTTGGGGTGTTGAAAATGTCCTAAATTTAGATTGTAGAAATGGTTGTACAACCCTGTGAATATAATGAAAAAGCCGCTCAACTGTACACTTTAAGTATACAAAGTGTTCTGTAAATAATTTATACCTCAATAAAGTGTTTTGCTTTTAAAGAACACTAACGAAGAGCTATGGGCTACCTGCACTTAACGAATACACATCCAGCTCTGCCCAGACCAGCATTTTGGTGACACGTGGGGATTCAATAACAAAAGCATTCAGTGGATGGAAGAAACAAAATGTGCAATAGATTTAAACTTATGTTTGAGTCCTGTGTTGGAAGTCAGGAAGGGAATGTAGAACTGAAATGAGAATTTGCAGCGAAGAGCTAAAAAGGTCCATGTGTGGTGCCGAAAAGTCAACTGCACACAAAACCCAAAAGGAGTCTGTTTTCCACAAAGCCTGAAAACATGGCTGATGAATGTTTCTGACAACATCCCTGCCTTCCCCTTACCGTTGGGGATTTATTTATTTTCCAGAACCTTCTCAGAGTCACTTGCCTGTTGATCCTCTTTAGTTCTTCCAAGAGAACAGATGTGGCTTATAGTATGGCCTTAATTTGAGTTGAAATGTCTTGGTATTTGGGGCCTCAGCTGGACAGGGCTTTGATGTTGGCGAAACTGACCTTTACCTTCAGATTCTGTCAGAAAAGATAACAAAGCCCATCTAAGAGAATCGTTTTAAACATACTATTTGGGCCTTCCGATAGCTGACTTTGACCTGATGTAGAGTATAGGAGTTCTCCAGTTAATCTTAGGGCTGCCATTTTCGAAAATAGATGTCAGTAAATAATCACCAAATAATTAAGATGGGTTATCTTCAATGCATTTCTGAATATATTTCTTTGGTTGCTATATATATACTTCTTTGTGTGTGTGTGTGTGATTTCCTGTGTCTTCAGGTATTTGCAAATTTTGTTCATAATTTCACTACACATTACTTGCAAGTTAGAGTTTTTCCGAGTTCTTCTCGAGGTGGTAATTAGGGCTGAAAACAGCCCTAGAATCAGGCAAAGGCATTTATGGCTTTAAAAATTTATTACATACCTCCATCTTTACAAAAACAGTGAGGCTAGGGTCTGGGAGCAGGGAGAGAAAACACAGAAGTATGGAGATGGAGACAGGGTGGCGATTGATTTTTCTCTCCGGAGTCAACGGCCCCCAGGTGAGGATTAAGGGGGGAAAAAGCAAGGACATCGTGGTCAATGGTATCATACTATTTGCACACACAGCCTCTCAGATTCCATTGTGGCAGCTGCCCTTTGAAAGTGAATTAGTGCCCTGACCAGTGTGGCTCAGTGGGTTGGGTGTCATCCTGCAAAGTGAAAGGTTGCTGGTTCAGTTCCTGGTCAGGACGCAGGCCTGGGTTGCATGTTTGGTCCCCAGTCTGAGTTGAGTATGAGAGGCAATCAATATTTCTCTCCCTCTCTTCCTCCTTTCCCCTGTCTCTAAAAATAAATAAATAAAATCTTAAAATTTTTTTTAAAGTCTGAATTATCAGCATAAAATCTATGGCAGAATCAGATATGACTGAAGAGACTGGCTAGCATCCTCCACCAGCACGGGGGCCCACCCTGTTCCTGCCTCTGGTGCTTCCAGGGCTGGAAGACATCAGCTGGTATCACCGGGCTCAGATTGCAGGCTCCACAGCGAGTCTCCAAGGAGGATGCCCCTGTCCGCATGAGTGGTAAAGACTTCAGAACAGTCTAACTAGGTCTTACCCTTCTCAGGAATTAATACTTAATTAATACTTTGGTATTTAGGCATTTTTTAAAGCTTATCATAGCAACTTTAGACTTAAAAGATTCCCAGACCATACGTTAAATCTATATTTAACTTAAAAAAATTTAAAGGCACATTATTTAATCAGAGAGTAAACAATACCTTTAAAACTGTCCGTATCTACTCCATAATTACACGCTTTGGATAAGAGCTGTGTTCACAGCCCACATCCCCAGAGGGTGAAGAGCCTGGGCTCAGGGACACAGGCAAAACTAACTAGATATAGCTGGTCTTTGTTTTTCCTTGAAAATACCAAGGTGGTTAGGTAATGTTAATGGGACAATCATTTTCCGCATACAATTTGTTTTTTTAATTTGGTTTCTTTCTGTCTTTCCTTTCTTTGTTACCCTTTCTTCCTTTCTTCCATTCTTCCTTTCTTAAATAAAATTACCCCTGCTAATGGGGTGTTAAAGGCAAGATTCCCTAGTATCCCTCCCCCACCTTTTATTACAGAGTGTGTGGAAATAAAGGAATAACATACAGGAATGAAGTCATGCATAATGTTTTACCCTGGAGCTATTACTCATGGAAAAATGATAAAATTCATCAAAGTAGAGTTTATTTTTTTAAATTTTTTATTTTTTTTCAATTTTTAAATTATTTTATTGTTGTTCAATTACAGTTGTCTGCATTTTCTTCCCACCCCTCCACCCCACCCCAGCCAAACCCACCTCCCTCCCCTGCTTCCACCCTCCCCCTTGATTTTGTCCATGTGTCCTTTATAGTAGTTCCTGAAAACCCTTCTCCCCACTGTCCCTTCCCCCCTCCCCTCTGGCTATTGTTAAATTGTTCTTAACTTCAATGTCTCCGGTTATATTTTATTTGCTTTTTTCTTCTGTTGATTATGTTCCAGTTAAAGGTGAGATCATATGGTATTTGTCCCTCACCGCCTGGCTTATTTCACTTAGCATAATGCTCTCTAGTTCCATCCATGCTGTCGCAAAGGGTATAAGCTCCTTCTTTCTCTCTGCTGTGTAAAATTCCACTGTGTAAATGTACCATAGTTTTTTGATCCACTCATTTACTGATGGCACTCACGTTGCTTCCAGGACTTGGCTATTGTAAATTGTGCTGCTATGAACTTGGAGTGCATAGGTTCTTTTGGATTGGTATTTCAGGGCTCTTAGGGTATAATCTTAGCAGCGGAATTGCTGGGTCAAAAAGCAGTTCCATTTTTAGTTTTCTGAGGAAATTCCATACTGTTTTCCACAGTGGCCTCACCAGTCTGCATTCCCACCAACAATGTACTAGGGATCCCTTTTCTCCGCATCCTCTCCAACATTTGTTTGTTGATGTTTATGTTGGCCATTCTGACCAGTGTGAGGTGGTATCTCATTGTGGTTTTAATTTGCATCTCTGTGATGGCTAGTGATGCTGAGCATCTTTTCATATGTCAAAGCAGAGTTTAAAGGAAAATGGTTTTCCCATATTTATTAAATTAATTAACATATCAATCCATAGCTGAAGAAGAAAAGGGACTAAGAAAAGATGATTTCAAGAAACACACATTTTGAAATGATCTCAAGACCTTCATGTTATCAGCTGTGGGTAATATCTCTGAATTACCTAGTCATGGAAAGTGCTCCAAAAAATAAATAAAATCAGGTACATGCCATGCCCTGTGTAATCCACTTTATATTGTCTCATTTAATCCTTGCAACAACACTGTGAGGTTACTATGATTCCTATCTTACAGATAAAGAAATCTGTCAGAGAAGTTAATTAATTTGTCTAAGGTCACAAATTTAGGTGGTAGGTGGTAGGGCCATATTTAAACTCAGTTATGCCTGACTTCAGGTTAGTGAGTATGTGCTCTACTTCTATGTTTTTTTTCCTTTAGATTTTATTTATTTTATTTTTTAGAGAAAGGGGAAGGGAAGGAGAAAGGGAGAGAAACATCAATGTGTGGTTGTCTCTCATGTGCCTCCTACTGGGGACCTGGCCTGCAACACAGGTATGTGCCCCAATTGGGAATCAAACCAGCGACCCTTTGGTTCACAGGCCCATGCTCAATCCACTGAGCTACATCAGCCAGGGCTCTACTTCCATTTCGATGACATTACATGTTCAAGTTGAAGAGATGTGAAGG
Source organism: Desmodus rotundus (assembly GCF_022682495.2). Taxonomy (NCBI): domain Eukaryota; kingdom Metazoa; phylum Chordata; class Mammalia; order Chiroptera; family Phyllostomidae; genus Desmodus; species Desmodus rotundus. Next base: position 136,942,620 of record NC_071390.1, read on the forward strand.
AAGGAAGGAAGGCAGGGAGACAGGGAGGAATAGGAAGAATGTGCACAAGGCAAATATCTCTCAGTAACTACCATGGTTTTTCAGGGCTATTCAACCAAGATACTATTGAGACTAAACACACCCCTCCTCTAAATTGTCCAGGTTATATTGTGACTGAACCTCTCCTACCCATTGCCTCTCTTTCCTGCACTGGGATCTATTAAGTTAGGATGCACATGCCCTTATGAAACATAGTTTAAAGTAATCAAACTCAGAACAACTGAGTTCACATCTCAAATTGCTGTCCTACGTTCAGCGGGTGGGTTTCCTTGGGTTGTGATTCACATAGGGCGGATCCAGTATATTGATATAATAAAGAACAGCCTAATTAGGTCTCACCCTTCTCAGGCATCCAAAGCTCTGTAAGAGCTTTGGAAATGCCCCATAGTGGGGAAATGTGGGCTATTTTGCCTTTACCTCCTTTATCTGCTTCCCTCCCAAATGGAGGATGTTGATATTGAATCATCAGGTAAGCTTTCTTTTTTTAATCATAACCTCCACTTGGGAAATTTCCAAAGAAAATGCCTGGGTTTTTACAATTGGCTGCAGAAATAACAGTTTCTCCAGGGCTGATATAAGATGGGCCTTTTTGCTTCACCATGCAGACACTCTGGTCTTCTAAGTCTGAAAGAGTTAAGAGAAAAGATGGAATGCCTCGGGAATGTTGGCAGGGAGGCTGCAGCTCGCTCCTCTGCTTCTCACCCTGGACGAACTCCCAGAACCAGGAAAACTCTGTGATGACTCTGGGTTGATGCTCTTCCCTCCATTCTGTCCCAAAAGCCAGCTCAGTGTCCCGGAGAGGGAGGGATGTGTAGCTATCTGCAGGGTGAGCCTTGTTTTCACCTCATCCCTGGAGAGTGGCCAGAGACAGGGAGAAAACATTTTCAATCAGGAGCCATTTGGTAATCCTTGTGGGAAAACAGTCCCTGAAGATTGGTGGGGGTGGGAGTGAGGGAAGGTAGGGGAGAGGAGAGTGGAACAAGAGGAAACAAAGTTATTTTGACTGCATTTTTCCTTGCCTGATTAAATCTAGTGACATTTGAACTTTGCGTTACTAAAAGAACCCAGCTCTGTATGTGGGGCCTGGGACCAGAGGGTAAGGGCGGGGCCTAGAGCTTGCAGGGCTGCAGGGTCGCTTGGCACGGAGGACCTGCTCTGTAGCTGGGACCAGCTGGTGTGGGACCTGCTTGCTGGGCACTGAGGACCTGCCGAGAGGAGAGCCTTCGGGTCCTGTAGCTGATGCTGAAACCATGGTGCTGCTCCAGGGCTGTCTACCAGGTGGGACCTGCAGCTATTCTTTGCAGCATGAGAAGTGTAGGGGGTGGTGGCAAGGGGCAAAAACTATTGTCGTGCGTTTTGGATTGTGAAGTATGTTGTGCTAAACGAGGCAGGGGGAGGTGATTAACATTAATTGAACATCCTCTTCCAGGTACCAGGTACTGTGAGAGGTGCCTTGTAATCTGTATCTAATTGTTTTCCAAACCACCCAAGAAAGTGGGAGCTTAATATCACCATTTTGGAGATGAAGTTATTGAAACTCAGAGATGGACTTGAGTTGTTCAAAGTCACCCAGCTGGTAAAGTGAGAGCTCTGCCATGTAAACCAAAGGTTTTCTGGTCACAAAGATGAGGATGCTCTTTCCATGAGTTCACGCTCCTCTCACAAGGGACTCTTTTCTCAAAGTGTGTGTTGGGGGTGGCAAGCTGGTAAGGGACGCATGGCTCTGGGGACAGGAGGCAAGGAGGGAAGATGCTGAGCAACAACATCCAGTCTTTGTGTTCACTTCCCTGTCCCTTTGGTGGCTTACAGAGTGGCCTCTGAAGTCACACATTCACGAAAACTTCTAAAGAGAAAATTTTCTGCAGGAAGGCAGCCCTTCTGAATCAGCTGGCTGGGGGTGCAGAACCCTTAAAAGGGGGAGACAAGAGTATCTGTTTTCCCTGTTCATCCCTGCAGACTGTGTCCTTTTGCCACTGAGACTTGAGCCCTCACAGCCCTCGCCCAGCCTGAGAGGAAGGAAACTGAGTGTGGGTGGGGGCGGGGGTGGGGAGGTGAAGGCAAAGTAGTGACGGGGCAGGGCTTCCCCCGACCTGGTTCTTGACAGGGGTGTCACTACTTCTTCCTCAGTGACGGTGTTTTGTAACCCAGTTTATTTCACTAAGTGAACTTGCGTAGTTTTGGCCCTCTCTCCTTGTTAGCTGGCTCATCACATGCTTGGAACCAAACAGGCACAGCTGGCCTTTGTATTTTTAGGCGTAATTTGGCGGCGTATAATCCCTTAATGAACTGTAATGATTAAACAACACGGACCATGCAGCCACCCTTCCTCCCTCCCCTCCTTGTGGAATGTCTGGGCTTACACTGAAGTGACAGCTTTGGGGAAGATGTGCCCAAGAGCCCTGGGTTGGTTTTTACAGAGGACCCCTGCTCCCTCCTGTTCATCTGCCCATGGCAGTCAGACTGAAACCCAGTGATTTCTGGAAACAAGATTTTTTTCCCCCAGAATTTCTGTGTTTGAAGGACACATACCTATAGTTTTACTAGGAACAGCAAATATGTCCATAATCAACCTTACATAAGTGAAATGTGAAAGAAGCATTCCCAAATTTGACAACAGTCTAAAAAATGTACGTGATATTTCCAATGACGGGTTGTGAATCTGAAAGAAAACTGGAAAAAAATCTCCCTGATGGGAGATTCAATTAGTATTAATTAGTCATGAGATTGTTTTGTCCATTTGAAAATTTTTCAGAAACTTGGTTTTAGAGTCAAATCTCAAACAGCTTGGTATTGGGGGTTAATTTCTTAGTTAAGTTAATTCTTAGGTGTTGCTGTGCTTGTGAATGAATTTGAGGGCCCTGGGTTCCTACCTCCATTTCTTTCTTTCTCTCTTTCTTCCTCTCTCTCTTTCTTTCTTCTCTCTATTTATTTATTTTTAGAGACAGAGGAAGGGAGGGAGAGATAGAGGGAGAGAAATATTGACTGGAGACCTGGCCCTCAACCCAGGCATGTGCCCTGACAGGGAGTTGAACTGGAGACCATTTGGTTCCAAGGCTGGCACTCAGTCCACTGAGCCACACCAACCTGGGCTCCCACTTTCTTTTTTATCTCCTATTTGTCTTCTTCATTTCTCAGAAAATTATATAAAAGCCAAGATTTTAAATCAAGTAGGCAGGGTGGGTTTGCCCCACCTCAAGGGGCTTTTTCGGGACTTCCCTTAATGTTAGAAGTACACTGAAAAAGAACATTGAATTTTATTGGCTACCAGGCTTGGAAAAAAAATTTGTTGCTGCTCAACCTCTCTATTCAATTCATCAGACACTTGCTGAGAAGCAAGTAGCATGTGCCCGTCCTCTGCTTCCTCCCTTCCAGAGGCAGGGCAGGGCAGCAGCTTCGTGGCCACGTAAGAATTCAATAAGGGCACATTTGCTGAAGTGTGCTGCAAATACTAAGTGTATACAGATGGGAAATGTTGTTTGATAATATACTTCTTAATAGTATTCTTACTGTTTTTTATCTTGGGAAAAGTTCACCGAGACTGCCTTTATTTTTTTAGTGATAAGGTGACTAATGGCCGTTCTTATGTATTGTGTTTAGGCAAGTACTTGTGTAGGAAAACCGCCGTGTTTCCTCTACTGTCGCACTGCTACTCTCACACTCACAGCACTTCCCACACCACGCCTGAGGGTTTCCCCCACCCCAATTCTGACACTGACCGGAGCTGGCATAGACCCTGCAGTTAAGGGCTCAGTCCCACAAGATTGCCCCCCCAGATGCCAATCCTGAGGGTTAGGCCCTCAGATTACCCCTACTTCTGTTCGACTTGGCTACAGATTGGAGGTTTTCATGAGCCCCTCCCTGGGTGTAGTCATTTTCTAGAACAGCTCGAAGAACGCAGAAGCACTTACATTTACCACTTTGATTGTAGGATAAAAGTCATGATAAAGGACGCGGATGAACCGCCAGTGAAGACACACACAGAGCTTGGGAGGGTCCCGAGGGCAGCAGCTCCTGTCCCTGTGAAGTTGGGGAGTGTCATCCCCCTGACACCGAGATGTGTTCGCTGATCTGCCGAAAAGTTATTGGAACCCCCACCTCCTACATTTGGGATTTTTGTGGGTGCATGCAGCACCTCATAAGCATGAGTGGTCATTAAGTTAATCTTCAGCCCCTCTCCTCTCCCTAGAGGATGGGGGTGGGGCTGAAAGTTCCAAGTCTCTAATCATGGCTTGGTTTTTCTGGTGACCAGCCCCAATCCAAGAGCCCACCCAGAATCACATCACCAAAACAAAAGACACTCCTATCACCTGGGAAATCCCAAGGGGTTTTGTAATTCTGTGTCAGGAACCAGGGTCAAAAGCCAAATATTAAAATAAAAGATGCTCCTAGTGCTCTTATCACTTAGGAAATGACAAGGGTTTTAGGAGCTCTGTGCCAGGAACTGGGGGCAGAAACTAAAATATATTTTTTCTGCTACTTCATAGCAATGCTTTCATGGTTTATGGTTTCTTCATTGGCTAAGGTGATGACTGTCGAACTCTGGCTGGACTTGAAATTCAAGTTGGGAGCCTTTACTCTCACCCATGCCCAGGTGTCCTGATTTAAATCTCCCAGAGATCCTGATTTAATTGATCCGGGGCCTGTGTACTGGTATGTTGTCAAAGCTTTCCAGGTGATTGCAATGTGCAGTCCAGCTGGAGAGCCCCTGAACTGAACGAGGCTCCTTCTACTGTCAGGTAGTACGCAGATGCTTACAAAACCCTCAATAGGCAGCACAAAATCACTGGAGGAAGAGGACGCTTTAAAAATGTATGTATTTCCCTGGCCAGTGTGGCTTAGTTGGTTGGAGAGTCATCCCATAAACTGAAATATCACAGGCTTGATCCCTGGTCAGGGCACATGCCTAGGTTTCAGGTTGGGTCCCGGGCAGGGAGGCAACTGATAGGTGATTCTCTCACATCAGTGATTCTCTCTCACATCAATGTTCCTCTCTCTCTCATTCTTTCTCAAATCAATAAATTTATCCTTGGGCCTTGGGTGAGGATTTTAAAAATAAATAAAATAAAGATCAGAGGTTAACTCAGTTCAAATTAAGTCCATTCTTTGGTCCATACAAAGCACTCAATAAATGTTATTTTTATTATGTTTACCCCAAACCGTGAAGAGAGTGTGGTTTCTTACCTAGGATGGCAGTGACCTTCTCTGGAACAGGGTCCACCTGCAACACCATAGGGAAACCTGCCCCATTTCCAGATCCCCATCACTCTCCCCAGAGTGGCTCTGGTGTGCCTTAGCACCGAATGCAGCTCCATTCTGCTTTCTGCAGGAACTCGGTCTTTCTGAAGTGCCTCTTACCCAGTACTTCTCGATCACATTACTCTCCCAGATGACAGTTAATTGTGGAGGCTGAAATGTTCATATTTGGGTGTGGAGAAGCTTTAAAAGGAGAGAAAAATTTTAAATTATACAGATTTAGGTGTGCAAGGAAAACTACAGCACATTACAAATGTGAGAGCATCACAAAATCTAGAAAAATGACACAAGTTGATTAATTAACTGCCTAACACATCTCTCTTAATCCTTTTCCCCCCTGCATATTTTGGCTATGTACTCTTTTTTTCTTAATTTTTATTTTTTAAAGTACAGTCAACATTCACTATTTTTGTATTAGTTACAGATATATAGCACAGTGGGTAGATATTTATATAATTTATAAAGTGATCCCCCCGATAAACCTAGTTCCCACCTGGCACCATCCATAGTTACTACAATGCTATTGATTATACTCTTTATGCTGTGCTTTACATCCCCACGACTGGTATATAACTACCGATTGTCCTTCTTAATACCCTCAGCCAGTCCTCCAACATCCCTCCCACCTGGCAACCATCAGAATGTTCTCTGTCTGTGAATCTTTTTATGTTTTGTTTGTTCACTTACTCTGGTTTTAGATTTTACATGTAAGTGAAATCATATGGTATTTGTCTTTCTCTGTCTGATTTATCTCACTTAGAACTACCCTGTAGGTCTGTCCATGTTGTTACAAATGGTAAGATTTCCTTCTTTTTTATGGTCAAGTAATACCCTGTTGTATATATGTACCACTTCTTCTTTATCCACTTGTCTATTGATGAGCAGCTGGGCTGCTTCCATACCTTGGCGATTGAAGTAATGCCGCAGTGAACCTAGGAGTGCTATGTTCTTTCCAATTAGTGTTTTTTGGTTCCTTTGGATATATTCCCAGAAATGGGATCACTGGGTCAAAAGGCAGATCCATTTTTAATTTTTTGAGCTATTTCCATACTGCTTTCCACAGTGGCTACACCAGTCTGCATTCCTAACAACAGTGCAAAAAGGTCCCCCTTTCTTCACATCCTTGCCAGCACTTGATGTTTGTTAACTTATGGATGATAGCCTTTCTGACAGGTGTGAGATGGTATCTCATTGTGGTTTTAATTTACTTTTCTCTGGTGATTAGTGACATGGAGCATCTTTTCCTATTTCTGCTGGCCATCCATCTGTGTGTCCTCTTTGGAGAAGTGTTCATTCAGGTCCTCTGCCCATTTTCAAATTGGATTTTTTTTTTTTTTTGGTGTCAAGTTGTATGAGTTCTTTATTAATTTTGGATATTCACCCCTTACCAGATATATCATTGGTGAACATGTTTTCCTAATTGTCTTCTCATTTTGTTGATGGTTTCTTTTGCTGTGCAAAAACATTTTAGTTTGATGCAATCCCATTTGTTTATTTTTTCCCCTTACCCAAGAAGACATATCAACAAAAACAACACTAGGAGTAATGTCAGAGAATATACTGTCTGCGTTTTCTTCTAGGAGTTTTATGGTTTTAGGTCTTACATTTAAGTCTTCAATTTATTTTGAATTTATTCTTGTATATGTTGTAGGAAGGTGGTCTAGTTTTATTTTTTTTGCATGTATCTGTCCAGTTTTCCCAACACCATTTATTGAATAGATTGTTTTTACCCCATTTTATATTCTTGCCTACTATGTCATAGATTATTGACCATATAAATATGGGTTTATTTCTGGGCTCTCTATTTTGTTCCATTGTTCTGTGTCTGTTTTTATGCCAATACCGTTTCATTTGGATTAGCCTTATAGTATAGTTTGAGGTCAGGTAGCATGATATCTCCAACTTTGTTATTCTTTTTTACTGCTGTGGCTATTGAGGTATTTTGTAGTTCCATATACATTTTAGGATTATTTGTTCTAGTTCTGTAAAATATGTCATTGATAGGTATTGCATTGAATCTATAGATTGCTTTCAGTAGTATGGACATTTTAATCATATTATTCTTCCTATCCATGAGCATGGTGTATGCTTCCATTTATTTGTAATTTTTTCCATTTTTTTTCAAGGTCTTATAATGTTCAGAGAACAAGTCTTTTACCTCCTTGGTTAAATTTATTCCTAGACATTTTTGATGCAATTGTAAATGGAATTGTTTTCTAAATTTCTTTTTCTGGTAGTTCATTATTAGTGTATAAAAATGGAACTGATTTATGCATATTAATTTTGTATCCTGCTACTTTACTGAATTTGTTTATAAGTTTTAGTTGTTTCTTGGTGTAATCTTTAGGGTATTCTCTCTATATAGTATGACATCTGCAAATACTGAGAGTTTTACTTCTTCCTTTTGAATTTGGTTGCCTTTTATATATTTTTCTTGTCTGATTACTGGGGCTATGACTTCCAATACAATTTGAATGTGGACATCCTTGTCTTGTTGTTGATCTTAAGGAAAATGCTTTTGCCTTTTCCTCAATGAGTGTGATATTAGCTGTGGGTTTGTCATTTATGGTCTTTCCTATGTTGAGCTATGTTCCCTTTATTCTCACTTTGTTGGGAGTTTTTATCATAAATGGATGCAGGATTCTGTCAAAAAAATTTTTGCACCTTTTGATATGACCATATGATTCTTATTTTCCATTTTGTTTATGTGGTGTATCACGTTCATTGATACGAACCTTGCAACCCAGGAATAAATCCCACTTGGTGTATGATCTTTTTAATGTATTCTTGATTTTTGTTTGCTAATATTTTGTTAAGGATTTTTGCATCTATGATCATCATGGATATTGGCCTATAGTTTTCTTTGTTCGTGTTATCTTTTGTCAGGTTTTAGAATCAGGAAAATACTGGCTTTGTAAAATGAGCTTGGAAGCCTGCCCTCCTCTTAAATATTATGGAATAATGTGAAAAAGATAAGTGTTCATTCTTCTTTGAATGTTTAGTAGAATTCACTCTTAAAGATTCCTGGACCAGGGCTTAAGTTTGTTGGGAAGTTTTTAATTACTGAGTGATTTTGTTAGTAGTTATTAGTTTGTTTAGATTTTCTGTTTCTTTTTTACTCAGTCGTGGAAGATCGTATGTTTCTAGGCACTTATCCATTTCTCCCAGATTGTTCAATTTGCTGGCAAATAATTTTTGGCACTATTTTCTTATAATCTTTTGTATTTCTGTGTTGTCACTCATCATTTTTTCTCTTTTATTTCTGATTTTATTTATTTGGGTCCTCTCTCATTTACTTTTGATGAGTCTGGTTAAAGGTTTATCAATTTGGTTTGTATTTTCAAAGAAGCACCTCTTGGATTCATTGATATTTTGTATTTTTAGGCTATTTTATTTATTTCTGCTCTGGTAATCTCAATTTCCTTGCTTCTACTCCTTATGGGCTTTGTTTATTGTTTATTTTTTTAAGTTCCTGAAGGGGTTTAGCTTTATTAGCTTCATTTAGCTAGGTTAGCTTTTGACTTAGTTCCAATAAGTTAGCTTATTTGAGAGTTTTTGTTTGTTTCTTAAGATAGACCTCTATTGCTATGAATTTCCCACTTAGAATTTTTTTTTTTTAACTCTATAGTTGTCAGTTGTGGTTTGGCAGCTTCCATAGATTTGAGGTCATTGTGTTTTTATTTTTGTCTCAAGATATTTTTTGATTTATTCCTTGATTTTGTTTCAACCCATTCATTGTATAGTAGCTTGTTATTTAGCTTCTTCATTTGTGTGTTTTTCAGGTTTCTTCTTATAATTCATTTATAGTTTCGTACCATTGTGGTTAGAGAAGATATTTGATATGATTTTGGTGTTAAATTTATGGAGACTTGTTTTGTAGCCTAACAGGTGGTCTATCTGGGAAAGTGTTCCGTGTTTGGCCACTTACTCTGTGATCTCTTCAAATGATTTTGTAATATTTTTGTAGAGACAAAGAGGAAGATGAGATGGCCTTTCCTCTAGCACTGCTGATTGAAAATTTTTCCCTATGTTAATGTTAGTTTAGAAATGTTTCTTTCTGATTTACAACTTACTGGAAATACTGTTCAAGTTTTTTAAATTGTTGTCAAACTTGGAAAGCCTTCTTTCTTTTTCTTAAAATATATTTTGTTGATTATGCTATTACAGATGTTGAGTTTCCCTCCTTTGCCCCCCTCAACCCAGTACCACCTAACCCCTCAGGCAATACCCCCACCATTGTTCATGTCCACGGGTCATGCATATAAGTTCTTTGGCTACTCCATTTCCTATACTGTACTTTATATCTCCATGGCTATTCTGTAACTACGTATTTGTACTTCTTAATCCCCTCACCTCTTCACCTATTCCACCATACCCTGCTCCCATCTGGCAACCATCAAAACATTCTCCATATCCATGATTTTGTCTCTGTTCCTGTTTGCTTAGTTTGTTTTTTAGATTCAATTGTTGATAGATGCTCGCTAAGTTTCTTGAGCATCCTTATAAACAGTGTTTTGAACTCTGCTTCTAATAGACTGCTTATCTCCATTTCATTTAGCTCTTTTTCTGGAGTTTCGATTTGATCCTTCATTTGGGCTGTGTGTCTCTGTCTCATTTTGGCAGCCTCCCTGTGTTTGTTTCTATGTATTAGATAGAGCTGCTTTGACTCCGTGTCTTGGTAGTGTGGCCTAATGTAGTAGGTGTCCTGTAGGATCCAGTGGCACAGCCTCTCCTATCACCCAAGCTGAGTACTCGAGGTGGGCCCTTTGTGTGAGCTGAGTACACCCTCCTCTTGTAATTGAGCCTTGGTTGCTGTTGGCAGATCAATGGGAGGGATTTACCCAGACCAGTCAGCTTCAAGGATTGGCTGTGAGCACTGACCACAAACCTCCATCCTGGAGGATCAGCTGTGCAGGGGCAGGGTGGCAGTGCTCTGACGTGGTCTGTAGCTGTCCACTGTGTGTGCTGGGCCTGGGGTTTCCCTGGCGGTGCAGGCCAACGTTAGCCCCAACCTGTGTTTTGCCCCAGGTCCACCCTGCCTGAGTTATAAAGGAATCTGCGATGGCTGCTACTTGTGCTGGGCTTGGAGATTCCCAGGGGAAGCCAAGCTGTGAATCTAGGCTGGCTGCTGCTAGTGTTGGGCCTAGGGCTCACTGACGCTGGCTATTGCTTATTTGAGAGGATTTTAGGAAGTCGTGAAATGTGAGCCAAGACCATCCCTTCATATGGAAAAGCAACTTGGGTGGGGCAGAGTCTCTGGGGATCTCTGAAACAGGGCAAATAGTGTTAGGCAGGTTGATGGAGTCTCAGATATGGCACCAGCTTTCCAGTCTTGTTAGAGGAGGGTTTAGAAAAGAGACAATGGTTTCTGCTTGCCTTGCCTTGATGCCAGGCACTTCTGTTCCTCCCTGTATGCCATTGGTGCCTTTCAAGCTGCTACGCTGGTACTGGAACTCAGAGGGAGCGAGTCTGTGTAGGTGAGTCCATGTGTGGGTTCCCTAAGAGAAGCTCCTTGGGATTCCAGCAGTTTCTTCCAACTCAATCGGTGCTAGATTTTGCAGCCAGAAGTTGTGGGTACTTGTCTTCCTGGCATTGGAACCCTGGGCCATGGGGCCTGGTGCGGGCCTGGGAGTCTTTGCTCCCAAAATATCCCTCCTGAATTTTTATCCACCACACATGAGTGAGGGATCAGCCCATTCCACATCTGCACCCCTCCTACCAGTGTGAATGGATGTGGGTTTTTTAATTCTGTAAGTTGTCAGACTTCCATTCAACTCGATTCGTGACTGTTCTGAGTGAGTGATGATTGTTCTATATTTTAGTTGTAATTTTGATGAGGCTATGCGAAGAGGTGAGCCTTGTCTGCCTACATCGCCATCTTGACCAGAAGTCTGAAAAGCCCTCTTTCCAGTTTCTTTTGTTTTTATGTTCTATTATCAAACAAACTTGCTGTTGATAGTAAAAGTACAGGCGTGTGCCATCTAAAAACCAGAATTTTTTTTAAAAAAATCAATTGCATTCTATTTCCTTTAATGAAGAAAAATTTATGTGGTACTTTTGTAATGGCATATGGCATATATTATATATATCCCGGACAGGGGACAAGCTTCTACTTTTGACTGGGGATTATGAGAACTGGACCCTCTACTTATAATTTACTGTCAGATAATTAGAAGTTTTCTCCTCTGACTAGTTTCTGGCTCCTAGCTTTTTGAACCTTCTCCTATGTAGAGGCCACATTCCTCTATAGCCAGATGCTATGAGATGTAGTAATACCCAGTTAAGACCTGGCCCTGTACTTTCATGTATAACTTTGTGTTAGGAGCATGGCAGGAAGCCATGGCTACACTGATACAGCTCATTTTTATCTTTTCATAGATGGGAGTGACTGTGAACTGCATGAATACGTCCCACTTAACACAAACTACATGCCTTCCAACTCAGTTTTTCTTTTGCTGGATTTCAAAAATGTTAATGGCGATTCTGATGCTACTTAATCAAGAGGGAAAGTTTAACAGAGGGAAAGTTATTGTGGGAAGAGACATTAGTCACAACTGAAGTATTAAGCTTGATTAGCTTCATGATAAATCCACCTCTGTACCTCCCACCCCCACCCCCATCACCCCTGGTTGTGCCATACAAACTATAGGAAAAATAAATAAGACCAACAACCTCAAATACTGCCCTGCCATAAATTGCTTCTGGCCCCCAAAATGTTGAACATATGTGTGGTGTCTGTAATCCTGTTTTAGATTATTATTTTTTTAAGTTGGATATCATTATTTATTTGTTACGTTTTGCTTTTGGTCTATTTGTAGCAAATACATCATTCATTAGCGTTGTCTACTTTGTTTCTGTTTTTTATTTTCTTTATTAAAATTGTTATTTATTGATTTTTTTTAGAGAGAGTGGAAGGGGGAAGAGAGAGGGGGGAGAGAGAGAGAGAGATTGACTTGTTGTTCCACTTATTTATGCATTCATTGGTTGATTCTTGTCTGTGCCCTGACCAAAGAACAAACCTGCAACCTTGGTGTATTGGGACAACTCTCTCAGAAACTAAGTTACCTGGCCAGGGCCTTCTGTTTTTTATTTCTTAATACCTGCTGGACAAAGCACAAAAGAGGCACATCTCTGCTCTTCCTGGTGTTAAGATATATAGTCTAACAAAGAAACTAGGAGAGGGACAGTGTCCCAGGGGACATTCCCACCTTCCTCCAAGAAGTGTGGTTTGTTACATGGTTTTAAAATCATCCGAGGTTGACCCATCTCTGCTGCTTCTAGAAGAAAATATGGACCAGTGGCTAGGGTGACCACCCAAGTGTCAGAATTTGGGGAGAGTCCTTTGTTAAATTTATACATACCTATTCTAAACCCACGCTTTAACAACTCTTCATGGCCCGCAAAGCCAGGCCTGCAATGACCTGTATACCACATTTCCTACAAAGACTGTAAGAAAAATAAGACAAGTGAGCTAATATATGAGATCACCTTATCATCCTTGGGCTGCAGGGAGGGGGTTGTCATCAGAGAGAATGATTTGTGTGTTTTCTTCTTAGTAGAAATCGCGCTTCTGTACTGAGACCTCTCTAGAAACATGGACTGTTTTGAAAATGGAACTTTATCAGTTATATTCATGATTAATTATGAGGTTGTCAGTAGTAAATTCTAATGACGAGCACTTCCTCTAAAATGAGATTGGGTTTTCAAGAATTCATTTGTATCTTCTTAAACAGCTAGTACAACCAGTCTGGAGCCGACGGATTACACCGTGATTCAAACAAACGTTTCCACATGTGGAAAGTTAAGCTTTGATTCTCAATTTGCTATTTCTGCTGTTCCTCTTTCATCATTTCATTATGGCATTGTACGTTTTCCAAGGGCTGTGCCCTTTGTATTATTTAATGCCTACATATGGTGTGGGGCTTAGCCTTTTCCCTGATGATCTATAACATGTGTTATGGTTAAAGGGGGAAAAGGTTTGCACCAAGAAGAACAATTAGTGAATTTATTAGGTTTGTTGGTAACTTTCGGTGAGTCTGTGCATTGGTTTGAACCTTTTCTGACAGTCATCAGGGCTGCGGGTGCCTGTCAGTAAAGGAGGGAGTGTCTGCGTTCCCACCAGGGTGCCCAAACCTCGCACACCTCGTCTCCTGCATCAGCATTTCCTTATTATTAATTGACTTGAGAGGGGATAGATCTATTTGTTGTTCCACGTATTTGTGCATTCACTGGTTGATTTTTGTATGTGCCCTGACTGGGGATCGGATCTGCAACCTTGGTGTATTGGGACGATGTTCTAACTAGCTGAGCTACCCGGCCAGGGCCCAGTATTTTCTTACACTGACAGGGAATCGTGTCTTTGTAATAGGGTTGGAAGCAAAATGCTCATTTTCGAATTTTGTAATTTCCCCTCTTTGATGTGGACAGTATTTGTAAACAGCATAAGAGCTCTGCACTTACTCTGTTCATAAAACATTTTTGAGTCTGACGTGGGGCATGTTTTCATCCTCCTTGAAAGCGCTTTCCTGGTTGCAGTGAGAACACAATACTTCTGGAGGTTTCACCTTCTCTGTCAGTTACCTCAGCTGTCTCTCACATTGGGTCGGTTCCTCCCAACATTTGCTAATGAACTTTCAAAACATTGTGGAAACAAGTCAGTATTTTAGCTTTTGACTACATTTGAATTGTGAGGGTTTCTAAAGTTCTGCTGAGGTGGGGCCTGGAGATAGCAATCCTGTTGTAAGGGGTGTAGCCAGTTTTTACTTAAATTGCATGTTCATCATTCGGGGGTCTCTTGGAGTGGGGCTGATGGAGAATATGAGGGATCTAATTCCTCTGTCACTGCCTTAAAACATGATATTTAACTAAATGGAGAGTCTTTGCCAAACAACTTTGGAAAGTCCTATTCCCCACAAACTGGTGTCTTTTCAAAGTCCCATCAATTGAGAGACAATTTTTCACATATCCTAACCAAAAAATACATACACGCATGTCTTTTTAGAGTTTACGGAGTACTTACAAACGCCTCCTCTTGTTTTCAATTCTCAGTGCCACCGGAGGGTGTTATACAGAGGGGCACTGCCTGGGCTCAGAGAAGTCAGTGGCCGGCCTCCAGGGGGGAAGGATCTCGGCGCTCTGCCGTCCGTATGTGTTCTGGGGCCGTGATGCTCTAGGCAGGTGCCCGCAGATTTGGAGTAGTCCCTTTCAACAGTGGTTTGGAAGGAGATGGCTAGCGGCGGATGCTGAAGTCAAGTATTCTAAGTTATATTTCTAGCTTTTACAATGAATTAGGGTATAGCATATTTCTGCCTCAGCTTCCCCACAAATTAAGATTCCTTCATTCATGTATTTATTCATTCATGTTTTGTTTATTCACCTAAAAAATAATAAAGGAACACCTGGTATGTGCCAGATATTGTTCTAGGTTCTGGAGATGGGATGGTGAGCAAAACCAAACATGATTCCATATTCTTATAGAGGCTACATTCCAATGATAGAAACCTGACAATCATTCATTTATTCAACAGTGCTAATATAATAGCTACAGAAACTCAGGTAAAATTAAAATCGGAGGTCAGTGCTTTGAGGACAAGGTACGTGGCGGCCCAAGAGGGTATAACAGGGGAGCTTACCTGTTTTGAGATGTCAGGGAAGGCTTCCTGAGGAGGCGATACATGAGCAGAGATCTTAAAGACAAGTGGGAGTTAACTAGGCAGAGGAGATGAGAGGGAGACGGGCAGGAATGACACTATGTACTAACCCAAAGTTGCTGCAGTAGATGGGGAGACAAGAATGCTGAGCTGGATAGCCCTGACAATCATGGGTCCTTATTTAATGAATATAATGTACTTTATGTCATTTACAATAATGGTGACCGTACCACTTGACCACTGGATGCTGTTCATTAAGAATTGTCCTAACCCCACATTGGCCCTTGTGAAAATCAGCTGGCCTATTTTGAAAACTTCACCGCCCAGCCTCAGCTGGAAATTTTCTTCATTCCCAAGGGTGTGAGCTCATTGCCACACCAGATGGGTTCCCAGTAAATGATAGTTGTGCAATCTGATAATTTTCTTGTCAGGCTGACCCCGTTTGGAAGATGGAAGCAGGGTATGGGGTCTCTACCATTTTTCCAAGAGGAGAATTTCCTTATTATGGCCACACACCCTGCAGACTGAGAGAAGACATGCAGTTCAGAACTAGGTACCAGTTATGGATTAAGGGTATACTGACAATCCCTATCTAACATTGGAGAATTGGTCCATTTTTATAACAGCATACATCAACTAAAGTCAATTGGGCTTCCACAATGATTCCTTGGAAATCTCAGTGACTTTACATGACAGAAATTTATTCTTCACTCATAGTAAGTCCAGCAATGTTCTGGTTGGTAGACAGCTTTCCACGGGGTCACTCAGGGTCATCTTGGAACACTATCCTCCTCTAGAGTCTTAGTGGCCTATTAACTGAGCAAAAGAAAACAGAAGGCAAGCACCCATGAGAGTTTTTATGGGTCTTTCCTTCTACTCACATCCCATTGGTCAGAATGCAATTGCGTGGCCACTCTTGACAGCCAGGGATGCTGGTGGGTGGGCAGCTGGCTCACCTGTCAAAAAGGGTCAGCTTAGCCTGGGATAAGGATGTGTGCTCTGGAGTCAGTGAATTAGATGTAAGTCCCAACTCTCAGATCAGATCTTTTCATCAATAAAATGGAAATAACGCCTCTATTTACTACATAGTGTTATCTTTAGGATTAAATGAGGCATTGCATGTAAAATACTTAGGCCAATCCTGATAAATAATACATGCTCAATAAATGTTAAACCTTCATTATCAATGTATTCATTTGCTACAAAATAAAAGCAAATGTAATCCTCTTGTCTCAGAAATGAGTTGGGATACAAAATAATATACCTTAGTCTCTCAAGGAAGAAAAACAGCCCTTATTATCAAAATTTGGATAAGATTATTCTTCCTGAGCCTCCTTTAAGTTTCTAGCGGGCATTTAAGAGAGTATTTTTAGACAGACAGATTTGTTGGGAAATAAGCAAGCTATGACCCAAGATTCATGTGGGCAGTCATGGTGCCTTAGGTGGCAGACGCTGCCGGGGACTCCCAGCTGAAAGAAAGGTTAGTGGTTCCTAGAAATCTGAAGGGCCCTCTGTTCTCCCTTCCCTGTGAGCTCCTGGATCCAAGAGCGGGGGCTGCCGCTCCCACACCAGGCGGCTCTGTTTGTGCTTCCCCAAGTGAGCATTTTGTTTACAATTTCTCTTTTCCAGGGCAGCCACTCTGGCTTTTCCACAGCGTCTACTGGTCTGGGCCAAATAACCCACAGTTTGTTTTCTCTCTTAGACAAGTCAAGAGCACAGAACACCCTCTAGCATTTTGTGAACAAGAGGAAGTTAGTGCTTGTTGATCAGCTCTGGGAGGCAAATTGCAGCTGATGCCTCCTCCAAGGGCTCTGACCCAGGCCAGGCAGCAGAAAGGCGAAAGTGTCAGGGCTAGCTCTCACTGTGTGCTCAGGGGCCAGGAACTAAGGAAGAGGATGAGGTTGCTGTGGCCTCCTTTTAACACCTGATGTTAAATTTAATTCACCTCCCATGCCCATGAATCCTTAGATAAACCCTTGGAAACAATTGCTCAGCTGTTGACACAACCTGGCCTTACTCTAAAAGGTCTCCACAGGATATTTAGAGCATAGCACCTGATGACATTGACTCTTAGCGACAACGACAACAACAGAATAACAGCTTTCGAATATGTATAGACATTATTGGATAATGATGCATGGAGCGGGTTGCTAAGAAGAAGGGATTCTCAGAATTCCAGCCAATGCTGTCTAATAAAATTCCCATACTTAAGCCACTTTATAGAATAAAATCTTTAGAGTGCTGGGGAATCTTGTTAACTCAGTTGAGGGTAATCCCTTCTCTTCAGGCAAGGCTACAGCTCAAGCAAGGAAATTGCTTGTCTAGACTGGTTACAACTATAAAAGTTAACTAAATTAAAGATATTTATTTCTGTTTCAAGTGCTTTCCATATGCATTCATTCTCCCAATGAGCCTATGAGGTAGTAACTATGATTACTCATCTCACAGATGAGGAGATGGAGGGTAGATCACCAAGCCCAGATCACACGGCTCAGAAGAAAGAAACAGGCCAGATTTAGGCTGGCTCTTCATGGCTGTGTTTAGTTAGTGTAACCAGCTACCAACAGGACGTCCTTCCTGGTGCCCACCCCTGGCTCCAACAGCCATCTGAGTGTAGTCTCTCTCTCTCTCTCTTTTCCTCCTCCTCCTTTCTTCTCCTCTCTCTCCCTCCCCCCATCTCTCTCACCTCAGTCATGAGGAGTTTCTGGTCAGCCTGGATGCCATGTTTGGTAATCCTTGAGATACAATCATTGAGTTGCCTTTCTCTCCTTCTGAAACTATCTATCTGCAGGTTCTTTGTTGTGTTTGAGATTAAAGGATAAAAACAACCCTGTCCCATCTCCTGAAATCTGGAGAAATACCCACCTTCTGCCTGTAAGCTTAGTTTCTATTATTTTGGTCTAAGTTAAGGGTTCTTGATAATAATATCTGACATTTATTTAATGCTCAGTGTAAGTGCACTTCACATGTATTTATTTAATCCTCAAGGCAACTAGATGAGGGAGGTACCGTTATTATCCAATTTTATGCACCAGGAAATGGAGTCATGGGGAGCTCCAAATCACTTGTCCAAGACTCAAATCCAATCAGTTTGTCTTCAGAGTTCAGGGTTTGAAGCACTGGGCAATATGGCCTGGACTGGGGGTCCAGTAGGAGAATCCGCTGACCACAAAGGTATTTTTATGGAATCTGTATGTCATCTCATTCTTCCTTCTGTTCTGATGGCCTACCCACCATTTCTATGGCCATGTGAACCATAAACTCAAATGTTTCTGTCTTGTCTCATTGTTGTCTTAATCACTCATCAAATAGTTCTTGATTAGGACAGGACGACAAGGTACTTATGGCATACTGTAACTCTAAGGCCAAATCTCGGTGCCAGCACCTACGAGTTGTGTGATTACTTCTTGTTACTGAACTTCAGTTTCCACCTCTGGAAAACGGGGATATATGAAACCTCAGGATTTTGTCGTAATGAGTGAGATGTTGCATGTAAGACTCAGCATCATTCTGGTAGTGTCTGGCTGGGGAAACTGTCCCCTTACTCCTTTAGTTCTTCTGGCTGTTTGAATAATTTAAATGACACATAGCAGAATAACAGGAGAAAAATCAAAATTTAATACATTCACACAGGGAATTGACATAGCCTGAAAATTCCAAAGACAGTGAGGTATATATGTCATTTTGGACTAAGGATGGGGAGGTACACAACTCATAGGGAGGTGAGAAAGAGCAAACCTTTGGTAAACACATTCTTACAGGGCCATCCAGAAGCAATTGGACACAAAGGGGGACGTAGCAAACAGATTTTGCCTGGATCCATTCTGTCTGCCACACAATTCATATGTGCTAAGACGAATATGTTACGCTTCCCTTCTTGAAGCCGGATTTTCTATCTGAACCTCTTAGGAAAGGGGGAGGTGAAGAATCTTTCCTTGAGTTTGACGGGCTTTAATTATAAGCTCAAAATGACATGCATGCCAGGGTAGCACCTTCTGGGGGGACTCACGGCTGACCCCCACAACAGTGAGCATTCAAGAACAGGTGCTGCTGTTATGTTAACATTGCTGCTTCACAGTGCAGTCTACACACCTTCACTGCGTTCCATGCCAGTCCGCGTGCTAACACTGAAACAGGAGAGGGTAGGGGGAGGTGTTTGCTACAACCTTCAAAGCAACTAGTAAGTCAGTCAGGTAATCAATAAAAGGTAACTAGGAAACAAGGCAGTAGCTGATAGAGGCCAAGTGAGAAGTTCCGACAGCAACCAATCACTGTCGGATTTCAGAGGAATAAGAGACCAGTCAGTACTCAGCAGGATTCAGAGGAAGATGAACAACAGACAGAATTTTTCTTGGCTGTTGGAAAGGAGAAGGTTTCCAAATAGGAAAAACATGGCAAACAAAAGAAAAGATGCAGGAGAAAAAAAAATGCAACATGTTCATACTACCTATGATCAACTTTCTAAGTAGCTGACAGTATAGAGGGAGAGAGAGAGAAAGATGGGGACCAAACAGACACAAGGACAAAAATAGAAATGAATGGAACGGGACCAAAGGCAGAAAAAGCTCAACTCTGTGAATTCATATCTCAGCCAGAAATAGTGCCAAAGATCCTCTATTCCCACTAGATTCTCAGTATGAGACATGGTGCTCTCCCCAGTAAAGGAAGGTTTACACTACCTCCGTTTTGTTTGCTCTCTGCTTACGACAAAGTATAAATCAAAAAGAAGTGGCAAGATTCATAAACAAACCGTTGGACTGGATAGCCTCTCAAAGGGACGTGCCTGTGTGTCTGATCTTTCAGCTTCGAGGCAGACTCTCTTCCCACACGTGTCCGTATAGATCAGAGCCATCAGTGCGCTAGAGAGTGGGCTGGTCCTATAAATAAACCGTTTGGCTCACCCTCTGGTTCAGAGCCTGTGACTCTTTTCACAACTTTCTAAGCCAGTTATTTAACAAGAATGTTCTGGACAAGCAGACACTCAGTTCTCAGGCTTGAGGAAGTGTCCGGGGTGGAGGCTGGAGGGAGGATCCGAACTGAATGTGGAGCTCATTGTGAACCTCAGTTTTCAGAAACGCTCACCATCTCCTGCTCTCAGCCCTTCCCAGACATCTGCTGAGAGCCAAGACGTGGGAGTAGCCCATTTGTCTTGTTTTCTTACCCAGCCTTTGTGCTGTTGCCCAAATTGTTAATGCTGCTCAGAAATTCTCATCAATTAATTTGAATCTGAAAACGTACCGCTAAATTAATTTCAATTTTTTGTGCCATGGGGACAAACATACATCTATACACCCACAATTATTTTCTCTTTCCTTGGCTAGTAATTTTACTTTTTTCCTATTTTTATTGAAATGTAATTGACATACATCACTTATAAGTTTAAGGTGTACAATGTAATGATTTGACTTACATATGTTGTGAAATGGTTACCACAGTAAGTTTTGTTAACATCCATCATATCATAAATTACAAAAAGGAAAAAAATGGTTTCTTTTATCCTTGTGATGAGAACCCTTGAGATTTATTCTCCGAACAACCTTACTGTATATCATACGTTAGTGTTAACTACAGTCATCATGCTGTGTATTTCATTCATAGCACTTACTTCTCTTGTAACTGGAATTTGTACCTTTTGACCCTCTCCCCCAACCCCCTGATCTCTGTTTCTATGAATTTGGTTTACTTTTAATATTTATGATATTTTTTTAGACTTCACATATTAGAGAGATCTTTCTCTGACTGGCAAATTTCTCTTGGCAGGATGCCCTCAAGGTCCATCCACGTTGTAGCAAATGGCAGGATTTCTCTTTCTCGTGGCTGAGTAGTGTTCCATTGTGTGTATGTATCACATGTTCTTCACCCGTCTTCACGGCAGTGGTCACTCAGCTCGTCTCCCTGCCTTGGCTGTGGTGACTGATGCTGCAGTGAACGCGGGTGTGCGGCTAGCAATTTTAGATTGCATCATGGTCCGTGTGAGATGAGCAGAGACTTTGGTGTCAGATAGATACAGGTCCAACTACCTGTCTCCATCAAATACAGGCCCATCACCTACATGTTGCATGAACTTGGCAAGCTACTTAGTTGTGATGAGCCTGTTTCCTCTTCTGGCAAATGGAGTGAAAATCAATTTCTTATACAACTGCTTTAAGGATAATATGTCCTACCTAAAGAACTCAGCATATTGTACACCACATCCAAGGTGTTCAATAAATGGTAGTAGTTTTGTTGTTTATCCTTTATTCATCATTGAAGCACTCCTGGAAATCTAGCTTTCCTAGGAAGACCCTTTGCAGCAGCATTAGACATGAATCTGAAAGGGCTTAAAAGAAAAACCACCTTGATATTTTTCACATGCGTTACCAATTTCAAATCAAGAGTGGGAGAGCCTGGAAAATACAGAAATGTTCTTCATACATACTGCTTTACGTTTAAGAACAATGTCCTTCTCCCCCTGCCAGCATTGACTACTAATCAATCCCCACCTCCCCTTAAACTCTGCTTTTCTGGAAGGCTATCTGCACATATGGAGCACAGTTTCTCTGTAGGGCCTTTAATACTAGAAATTCCAAAACAAAGCAGACCCTGGCAGAGCCCTGGCTCCACGTTGACAAATCAGCCTGCCATCAGGCACCACGTCAGGTATTACAATGTGTTTTTAATCAAGGAGGGAACTGCAGCCCAGACTTCAAAGGTTAGCTCCTGGCCCCGTGCAACAGTGAGCTAACAGTCCCACTCACAGAAGGGAGGCACCTGGAGCCAGAGAGGACCTCTCCCCCTGCTGTATCCTCACCCCAACCAGCTGCGTTCTTCTTTGTGCATTGACACCTCAGTAACTTGGGTTAGGAGTACAATGGGTCATCCATTAAGTGGCATTTAAAAGAATTTTTTATATCGGGTTAGATGACTACTTCGCCCAATTGAATATGATGTATGCTTTGTTAAGATCCTGTGACATTTGAAAAACGGGGGCTGTCTAGGAAAGAAAATTGTGTCTATGGCTAAAAGAATGGAAGTCAGTGTTCATTCGTAGAAGAAAATTCAAATTACTTTGAAAGACAATTTGCTGATTATTTATAGCCTACCTGCCATCTAAACTATCACAAATTAAAAGGGCAGCAACAGCGAGGTTTGCGTGGAGACCCCGCCTTTCACACGGGCCCTTGGGGAAGGTTTGGTGCAGGGTATTGGACCCAGGCCTGCGGGTCTGTTGATAGACTTCCCACCTTGGAGGAACTTTACCAATGACTCCAACAATCACACAGGCTGCCACAGCAGGGATGGGACTGTGCAGCCCGTGTCTGGGAGGGGTCCGATGGTGCTGAAGCCCTGTTTCTCGTTCTGCGACCTTTTCCCATTGAACAGCCGGAGCCGCTGAGCACTGTAGGAAACTCTGATGAGAAGGCGGTCTCTCCTTTAATTGAGTTTCATACAAACTCAGCCCGAAGTAGAGATCAGGAAAGGCTGGGTGGAGACCGAAGGCTAGGCACACTTTGGTCTGTTGCTGCCTGACGTCCTAGCACAGCACGGATCCTTCGTTTTTGCTTGTTTGGTTTTCGTCGAGAAGGAATAAGGACAAGCTGCTGCCCTGTGGTGACTCTTTGTAAAGTGAACCTCTTGTGTGATTACGGCAGGCCAAGTTCTTAAAGTTTACAAAGAGTAAAAAGGGTTGACACTGCAGAGGTAATGACAACAAGCAGTTCTAGTTCTTTCATTTCTTGGGGGAGTCCTGCCCTAGCTCACTTCAGAATAAAAAAGGAAATGCTGTGAATGCTACAGGAAAATGCTCACGATGTAATGGTATGTGGGAACAAAAATAGGCTACACGACTGTCCCTGCACAGCACTCCCCATCTCACAAGAGGAAGTGCCTCTCTGGAGGAGTCAGGTGGGAAACGCCAGCACCGGAACAGTGGGACGTGAGGACTTCCCACATGCCAGGG
This sequence comes from Desmodus rotundus, assembly GCF_022682495.2. Lineage (NCBI taxonomy): Eukaryota > Metazoa > Chordata > Mammalia > Chiroptera > Phyllostomidae > Desmodus > Desmodus rotundus. The sequence continues at coordinate 136,965,501 of NC_071390.1, forward strand.
GTCCGCCTGTCTGTTCTGGAGACGTTACCTGATTTTGTTCTCACAACAGCCCTGCGGCAGTTGACGCAGTAAGAAGTGATTAGCCAATCCTGAACCATGTCAGATGCTTCTAGAATTCATGCTCTTGGCCGCTATGCTAATATAGCAGTTATTTCTGGGTAGTATGATTACAGACATATTTTAACTTCCTTTCACTTTCCTGCGTTTTTTCAACTTTTTTATAATGAGCATATATTACCCGAAAAATCAGAAAACAGAAAGCATAAAAAAAAGGGGGGAAAGCATATACATTGTGAAAAAAAGTCATACTTGCTTCATCGAGGAGATGTTAAATTAAGCCAGATTTAATTAACTCTAAAAAAAGACACTTCTAATTTAAGATGTAAATCTTAAAGGACATCCTAAAAGCTCAAAAACTGGGGAAGCAAAGAGAACATATTCTCACCTATTACTTCTCGGTAATAATTTAAATCATAACACCTGATCTTCCTTAACATTTTTCCTATTGATTCGGATGACATCCCCACTCCCAAACGTGGCCAGCTGAATCCCTTCATTTGTCTCCTTTTCCCCCGCCCCTCGCACCTCTCTCAGTAGCTTTCTCTGTCAATTCTCCTTGCTTCATCATCTTCAGTGCTTCCCCTCTACAGTTTCCTCTCAGGCTGCACTTGGGCTTAGATCTTCCCACCTATCCAGAAAGCAATTCTCTCAAGCTGCTGTGACCCCAGGATGGCACACTAACGCTCTCCTTCCTTCTGTACTGACCTTCACCACCGAATCCTTGCCACCCACTCCTTAAGCCCTCCCAGTCTTGGCCTCTGCCCCTGCTGTCCTGGTTCCCACAAAGATCACCAGAGACCATGCACTTGTCACATCCAATGCTGATTTCCCATCATGGTCAGTGTTCTGTAGCTTTGATCATCTTTTCTCTGGAGGCGCCCAGTACCCTTGGCTTCTCTCTCCCTGTACCATCCTCCTTCTTTCCCTTCTCAGCTTCCATTGCCACTTTCTCTTGCTCCTCATTCTGCCTAAATGGATCAATCCAAAGGTCAATCCTCAGTCTTGTTTTCTTCTCTCTATACACCCCATTGCATCTCAGTATTTCTTGTGTACCACATATTCATGGTAGTTTATCCATGACTCCTAAATATATGTATTTAGGAATCATGGATAACCATGAATATATATATATATATATCCATAAATATATATAAGTAAATATATAACCATAAATTATATATTTATATATATGAAGCTTATGTTCTATTGGACAAGATAGATGATAACTAAAAAAATAAGCAGGAGAAGGTCACCAAGAAGGACTTCCTGACATAACAGCATCTGAGCTAAGACACATATGATGAAAAAGAACTAGGCAGCAAAGTTCTAGTGGAGCAGAGGGCAGATCAAGTGCAAGGGTCCTGAGACAGAAACAGAGGTGTCCTGTTCTAGGAAGAGGAAGAAGGCAGTGTGGCCAGAACATGGTAAGCAAGGGGGAGAGTGGAAGGAAGGGCAAATGGAAAGGTTGACTCCTCCATGAAATGTTAAATTCCTACATTATCATTCTGCCTTGTATGGCATTGTCCATATCTCCTACTATAGGCATCCTGAGTGGGGGAAAAATCAGATCTTACTTGTTTTTCTATTCCCTCCAGCACCAGATCAACAAAATATTAAATTAGTTGAATTTCAGTGAAGACGATAAGACAGAAATGAAATCTGTTAAGATTCAGACTTACCCTGAGTTAAAATCACCCTTTGAGTCACTCATCAACGCGATGCCAGAAATAACATCACACTGAAACATCCTAAAATGTAGCCACATCAACTAACCCAAGTGTCCCTTTCTTTTTTGCCTCCGCCTAACTGGGAATTTAGCACCCCCCAAAGCTGTTCATCTGGGACAAGATTTCAGGGTGTGTGAATGTTTTCCATCCCCACAGGGCCAGCTGTGGGTGGAGGAGAGTTCCTAACACAGAACAGGGTCACACGGGATTGACTTGAGGAGACTCTCTCCTGGGGAAATCGTCTACACATTGCAAAGTCAGTCACGCTGCTAATTGAAGAAACATTTTCTGAGATGCTGTGATCTGTCATAAGAAGTGTTGACTCTTGGTGACATAGAAAATGACTAGCATCTCATTTCATGCATTCCAAACAGAAGAGTCCACAGATGTGAATGTCTGCGCTCCGTATCCACTGCTTCTGAAACAAGGCACCAAGGAATCTCGGTAGTTGAGGGTGCAGCTTGGAAACAATTTTATGTTTTTTTCTCTACTCTCAATACTTCTGCAATACTACATCACTTCTGACACCAGATGAGTGAGCTTTCTACACATCAAGCAATTCTCTGACACCAGCGTGGTGTCATATAATTTAATTCAATCCTGAAACTATCTCCCTGGAGATGATGTCTGATCCCATGGTGTAAGGGTTCAGTCCCATGAGACTGCCCCGCCTCCCATCTCCGTTTCAAATGCCAGTCCCAAAATCCAGGTATTCACCTGTGCTTCTGACACACCAGAGGTAGGAGGTTCCTACCACCCACCCACTGCTTGGGTTCCATTAATTTGCTACAGTGTATCATAGAACTAAGAGAAACATTTTACTGATTGGTTCGCCATTTTATCATACAAGGGTACATCTCAGGAATAGCCAGATGGAAAAGAATCATGGGGAATGGTTTCGGGAAAGGGACATGGAGCACCTTTGCTCTCTCCCAGAGCACCACCCTCCCCAAACCTCCACATGCTCACCAACCTGGAAGCTCGCCAAACCCCACGCTTTGGGGTTTTTATGGAGGCTTCGTTACATAGGCATGATTACATCTTTGGGTATTGTCCCCTGATTCAAACTCCAGCCCCTCCCCTGCAATCAAGGATTGGGACTGGAAGTGCCAATCTCTAATCACAGTTATTTCTCCTGACAACCAGGCCCCACTCATCTCCAGGGGCTTTCCAAAAGTCATGCCATTCACCTTTATCACTCTTTTCACTTAGGAAATTCGGAGGGTTTTGAAAGCTCTGTGCCAGGAACAGGGATGAGGACCAAATATTATATTTGTTATTACAGATCACGGTATCACACATAGGTTCCGGTATCAGTGAAGCAGCGTTTATTAACTGTCACACACGCAGTCTGGGCCTTGGTGTCCTTATCTATAAAATAGGGGTTTATGAAATCTGTCCAATAAAGTTGATATAAAGATCATAAAGATCACAAGTTTGTGAAATTGGTTTGTCAGTCATACAAGTTCTTGCAAAATTTAAGTATGTTTGAAGCTTTTGAAAAATGTTGGCAGTATCAATGCCGGTCTTTGTCCTATGGAGCTGCAAGAACAAGATAATCCCAGACTTCCCTTTGATGAAGTCTGGCCCTGGACGTGAGCCCCTAGGCCCCAGGCTGTGTCTCCCAGATCAGGCTGTTGAGTACACAAAGGACACACACTGGAAGGCGTGTACTCATTCCCCTGTGAACCCGATTGCTGTGGAAGTAAGCAAAGCTGTACCTAAACCATTAAGTTTTAGAAAATGCGAGCAGAAGACCTCTCGCTTAGAACGCGGCACTAGCTCCTCGCATAGATTCCTCCTCACTAGGGTCAACAACTTTTTTCACCCCAAGTGTCCATCAGACCTGCCTTCACTGAGTTCACTGATGCTGAAAAAGAAAGGCCTTTAAGAGAAGTGGCCACATAGTGATGCAAGACCACTTGGTTTCCTGTTTTGAACTGCGTATATTCAATGAAAGCTTTAATTAGTAGCTACACTTAAGGGTGTGCACCTAGGGCAGTGATTTTCAGCCCTTTTCACCTCAGGGCACACATACACTAATTGCTAAAATTCTGCGGCACACCAAAAAAATATATTGTTTGCTGATTTGACCAAACAATAGGTGTAATTTTGATTCATTCACCCTGGATGGTTACTGTTGTGTTGGCTGTTGTCACTTTTTTTATTTGACAATCTGAGGGAGAAGGGGTCAGTGCCCCTGACTAAATAGGTGTTGCGTGTTTTAAAAATCCTTGTGGCACACCAGTTGAAAATCACTGATCTAGTGCAAATGTCAAAAGAGTTTGAACAATCAAGAAAATTAATTGCATTTTAACTTTCAAAAATCTTTTCCCTTTCCGAGGGCTTATCTATTCTGCTGGTGCCTTCTCCCCATCTCCCCCTTTTATTCAGAACCTTTTCACCCATCTGGTACCTTTGAGCTGCCCACTCGCTGCCTCTAATTCCTTCCCCGTTTTTATCCTAATGGCTTCACCTTCAGTTCATCTTGCCCATCACTGGGTAAGCCACTTGTCTGCTAAAGCATCGATACCTTTTGTGGTTCCCAACTGGCTTTCAGGACCAAACACTTCAGCAGAAAAACACTTTTTAAAATGTGGAATCATATATTAAACTCTCGGTATATAAAATAGATTTGAAGAATGACATCTTAACCGCATAAACGTATACAATTTGCTTATTACAAGGCCGTCCAGTGGGAATTATCCTTGGTTGCACAATAACAAGAAAACCCTGGAACACTCTGGTGCCTGTTTTTTACGTGAGTGGACACGTACAGGCCTGAGTATCTGAAAAGGCCAGGACAGAGTTACCCTTGTTAACTCTTGATGACATGGCGAAAGCAACCCAATGAGCAACCCTGTCTCCCAACGTTTCACAGACCCAAAGTGCTGAGACAGAGAGATGGACCAGCTAAGCACATCATCCATTTGATACATACTCTACCACACCAATTCTTTTATATACAATATTTTCTAAAAACCTTTATTTTTTAGTGCACTTTCAGGTTACAACAAAATGGAAAGGAAAGCACAGAGATTTCCCATATGCCCCCTGCCCCCACACATGCACAGCCTCGCCCATTATCAACATCATTGGCCAGAGTGGCACATTTGTTACCAAGGCTCAACCCACATCGACACATCGTAATCATCCACAGGCCCTAGTTTGCTTTAGGGCTCACTCGTGGTGTTTAGACAAAATTACAATGACATGGGTCCATCATGACAATGTCGCACAGAGTATTTTCGATGCCCTGAAAGTGCTCTGTGCTCTGCCTTCCTCCTCCCCCATCCCCAGCAACCACTGATCTTTTCAGTGTCTGCCTAGTTTTGCCTGCCCATCGTTTTCATATAACTATTGCAGGCTCTCCATGCCAATTTTTAACTGATTGGTCACCTTATTGCTTAGCCAGGAAAAGGACTTTAAGAGAAAATCAGTGGAAGTTAGAGGGTATAAGACAACAACAACAAAAAGACAAGAAAAAAGAAACACTGGGTCCTGTCTCCGTGGTAGAGTGCTACGAAAAGTGAGTGGGCGGCCACTAGAGTTTGTGGTGACCCAAAGGATGTGAACAGTGTTCAGTGAGTAAAAGACACATTTGTGTGTCTTGGGAAAATTATATTAGGTTAAAAAAAATTGACTATCACACAGGAGTACCTGAAATTTTTGTTATGATAAGAAAAATTCTCTTCTCCTAAGAAGCCTCCAGGATTGACTGACTTCTGACAAGATTGAGGAGGCAGAGCAGGGGGTTCTGGGTAACCAGCTTATCTCAGCCTCCGGGTTCCAGCCTCAGGCATTTGAGCATCAGACCTGTTCCTCGAGTTTAGAAGAGGGCCTGGCTGGATAGTCCAACTGAGTTTGTTCTTCCAGATCTGAGATTCAGGAAGCAATCGCCTGTGCCCATGACTTCACTGGCTGTCCCGGCCCCTCCAGCCCCGCAGTGGCCAGGACAGGGTTATAAGCAAACAGAGTTCAAAGTAAATCAGATCCCCTCCTTTGCCTTTTCTGGATCCTGACTCATAGTTGTGGGACCCCAAATTACCCAGCACCGGGGCACCCTCCTATTTTCTCCTCCCTGAACCCACTGGTGTATCTCTCTGAGACAAGGGAAGGCAGACCCTAGAAGGTGTGTGAATAATGTTTGGGCACTGATTTATGGATTTAGTTTCAGCCAAATGAAGGTGAAACTGGGCATCTGACTCTAACCTGGTCTGGCTTCTTCCTTGAAGCCTGGAGTAATTAATGATCAAGGAAATGAAGGACTGAGTTGCTGGTGATGACTGGATAAGGAGAGAGTAATACCAGCCAAATGCTTAGTTCTCCCAGACTGTTTAAATGTGGAGGTGGCAAGACTTCCAGGGGTGATCCTGGATATATGATTGAGCTAGCTTTATTAAGTGATGTCGCATGGAGCGTGTAAAGCCTCCCAGCCCGATTTATGTAACTTGCTGCACTGGAGGCAGAACCCAGTCGAATTTGAACCTCTGCAGAGCCCTGCCTGGCAGATTTGCAGACAGTGGAGCCCATGAGACATCTCAAACTTTACGACTACATATTTAAGCATTTATGAGACATGCACTGTGTTCCATTAAAATTTTTTAAAAAGGGGGAGAGAGAGAGAGAGAGGCAAGGAGAAAAATTTCTGAGACTTCCAGCAGGGGTAATTAACCCCAAATGTTTCATAAAGGATTTGATAGCATTCTGGTTTTAAAATCCTTTCCCAGGCCTGTTTTAGAAGGGAAAGAGAAGAAAGGAACCTATTAAAAATTCAGCATTGCATTTTTTAAAAAATCATATGACCAAACTATGCTGTTGGACCCGTGTTTAGAAGGAGACTAACCACACCGACCTCATGCCAAGGTAACAGATTAAAATTTGACTGGAGAGAAAATATTTAAGACACCGACTGGCAATTTTCACCAGACCCACCCGAGAAATGCCTTTCTTTTATCCCGTCATTTACTTATGCTGCATTCTTGCCTGTTGCATATAAGTTTGGCGTCAATCTGGGCAGCTGGGCAGCTGCCCAGCCTCCTACCAGCTGGGGCGTATTTCCCGTTCCTCCCACTGCACCGTTGCTGGTGGAAAAGCACAGAGGTGCCGCTGTAAAGGAAGAGATACCTGAGTAAAGCCAGTGCTAATCCCTGCTCATGGGACGTCATGTGCACGTTGGCCCCACCTGGTAATGCAGACCTCCCTATGATGAAGGCCACACCACAGGACTGTCCTCCTCAGGCCAGGTCTTGCCACAACTCAGACGGTCGATGTTCTTCATTGGAGGGAAGGGGGCCGCCTTCTGTTTGTTGCTGTGTGAAGGCAGTGAAGGCACATCGTCAGTATATGTTTGTTAAGCCTTCCCGTTTTACAAAAGAAGCTTCCAGAACAGTTAGTTAGCATCTAAGGCAGCTTGGTCTCCAAAAATGAGTTATGAACATACAAACAGGAGAGTTTCCTGCCTGCTGCCGGGGAAAGCACCTGGAACAGTAAGCAGACCAAACAGTGTCATGCTCTGCCACACTCTGCTAATGGATGTGTGGACCCCATTTCATGAAGCATCCCCAAGAAACTGACAGCCTGATGGCTTCAATATTCACCTCCCTGGAGGGAGGTGCTGGACAGATGGCCTCCTGTGGTTTCTGCACCTTTTCCGTTCTCTCGTCTCCAGGTGGAAGACACATTCGCGTGTCCTCACTGACGGCTCACCTGTGTATGGTCGTGTCCCTTTCACTGCCTTGTGGTGTGCCTTTCTGGCCACCTCAGCAGGAGCCCTGCTCCAGCCCACTCTGACTCGGATCTGCAACAGCAGTGTGACCCATAGCCGCCAACCTACTTTCGGATCAGGTGTTTTTAAAGACATGTTAAATATTCAGCTATGATAGTATCTAAAGAAAATGAGAATTATACATTACTTTTTGACTTAGGCCTATTTTTCATCAAATTATCTATTTTGATCAAGAGTTGTGATTGGCTGTTATGTCCTTGTTTTGGACATTTTGCTATATGGAAATGCACAGTTCTTCACAAATAATCAGAAATTTACAATATGAAACATATAACCAACCCATAAATTTAGAATGACTTCACAGCATTTATAATTCATGAAAGCCCCCTCCCTTTGAATGATCAGACATTTTATGATGTGAACCACAACACATCTTGTTTCTCTCAAGGAAAATAAAAGCAGAACACTGCTTTTTTTAAAACCCTTTCTTTGCAAAGAAGGCTTTCTGGTTTTGCACACAATTCAGAGATCTTTGTAAACGTGGTATGAAACAATTTGCTCACACCTTTTTTAGCTAGGCATCTTGGTCAATAAAAATTCAAGCCCGATGTTTTTGTTTGCTCGGGCCGTTGTAAGAAAGTACCATGAACTGAATAGCCCGAGTGCCATCAAAGCTTGTCTCTCACAGGTCTAGTGTCCAGGAAGTCCATGATCAAGATGCCAACAGATACAGTGTCTGGTGAGGACTTTTTTTTTTTACCTTCACCCAAGGACATTTTTTCATTGCTTTTAGAGAGAAAGGAGAGAGGAAAGGAGAGAGAGACACATCGATGCTAGAGAGGAGCACCTATCGTTGCCTCCCATATGCACTCAGACTCGGGATTGTACACACCCTGACTGGGGATCGAACCCACAACCCAGATATGTGCCCTTGACTGGGAATCGAAGCTGCAGTCTTTCAGTTATGTGGTGACACTCCAACCAGCTGAGTTGCACGGGCCAGTGCAGCACTTGCTTCTTGGTTCATAGGTGGCATCTTCTTACTATGTCCTCACATGGCATAGGGGCAGGGGAGCTCTGTGGGGTCTCTTTTATAAGGACACTAATCCCACTCATGAAGACTCCTACCCGAAACCTCCAAACGCCATCACACTGGAGATTACATTTCAACATATGAATTTGAAGGGAACAGAAACGTTCAGTTTATAGCAATGTATGTCTTCCCACTGTTCTAACAATAGAAATCCAGGCAGGCCCTCAGCCATCCTCACTCTTTCCCTGGTGAAGCCTTGGTACCTATAGCTCCATGATCTCTTTCAAATGCCTACAAGATGGACTTGTCTTTCAGTCTTGTTTTAGATTTCATTCCTAGAGTTCAACATCAGTCTGTCCGCCCCTCCTCCTCTCTGTGAAGAGCACAGGGCCCCAGCATTGCAGCGACAGCACTGGAGAAATCAAGATAGCATCGAAGAGGAGAAGGAGCTCGTTAGTGCCTCTAATGAGCCTTCCCCAGTTTCATTTGTGGCCGAACCAGAAACTTTCTGAGTCATTTAGCCTGACAGAGAGCCATTTGCAGAGCAGGTAAACAACATCAGAAAGGCTATGCCTCCTCCATCACAGGGAGACTGCAATGAAAATGTAACACCACTCAGAATGGAGGTGACAGGGCTGGCCCAGGGATCAGGGGCTCCTGCCTTTGCCTCTGTGGGCTCCACTGGCAGCATCTGTCAGAGGTCAACTGAGCAAGGAGCTCAGGGTGTGTCCTGGGCATGCTGGGCTCCTAACCTTCCCCTTCCCATGACCCCTCCAGTCTCTATCTCAGGTGCAGGGGCTACTAATGGGCCCAGAATAGGGTCTGGTGTTTACAGGGGACGGCCCTGAGGAATAAGCTAGAGTCACTGGAAGAGCTCGCACCTTTCCTGGTATTACCCTTTCTCTCCCTCTTGGCTCCCCTTAGGTCTGCTTCCTTCCTTTTTAGTTAGGGCACTGCAGAATAAAGGAGTAATTCCAACCCGGCCACTGACTGCCTGGGTAACCATTAACATGCTTAACCACTGTGCTCCATAGTTCACTTGAGGGTTAGACCAGACAGCCCTAAGGACATTTCTGAGCTGTAACCTTCTGTGAATCTATGGAGAAGGTAAGAGGGTCGGGTTGCATGGATAAGCCCCATCATGAAGCTGTTTCCCAAGGCAGCGCCCAGACCCTTCCCTGCGAGCATTCTCTTCCCCTCGAAGCCCGGTCACTCTTCAGAACCCACTGGGACAGACAGGTGGTGTGGTGTGAAGAAGCAGAGATGGAGCCATTCCTGCTCCAGACTCATAGCATCAAGACTGAGAAAGAGGAATGGTAGCAGGCCAGCAGATGCAGAGATCTAATTTTAACACAAAAACATCGTCTTTTTAAAAATAGAACAAGAAATGATGACATATATGGCATCATATTAAATTTAAAGAGGCCTGCCTTTTGGACTTGAGGTCAACATTACATGGAAGGCTGTCCTTTCTGGGAAGTGGACCAGGAGGAGTGAGGGAACATTCTTGCCTCTTCCAGCTCCAGCAGTTCACATATTTTTAAACGGACAGCTGGAGAGGGCTAGGGAGGCGGACTTCAGTCACAGGACTTGAAGAAGCTGACTGCCCCTGGGAAGTGTCACCCCCTGACCTTGGCCTCCATTGACACTGCTCTGAGTGGAACAGTGTCAGACACCAGGGAAGGAAGGATATTGCGCACGCTCCTTCAGGTTCACCAGGCAAAACATGGGCGGTGGTAATCTTTCTCCCTTTCTGTCTCATAGGGCCAAGCAGCTCATGGTAGACAGAACTCCAGCAAGTATCAAGTTGTTCTCCCATATTCATTTCAATCAAAGTGCTGTGCTGTTTGCTTTGCCAAAACCTGGAAGTTAATACATCCAAGAGTCTTACAAGTGTGTATCCCTCTGCAGTTTAGAAAGTACTTCGACTATCTGTGATCAGGAATTAAGCCTCATTTTACAACCAAGGTGATAAGAAGGAAAAACCTTCCTGCCGCCAGGGTGGGAAATCTGATTTAACGCAGGCTCTATCTCAACTTCCTCTGTGGCCGTCCTGCTGAAAGACGTGCGGCACATTTGGAAGTTGTCAGGCGAGATGGTCACTGCGGTACCATAGATAATTCTTGTTGCTGTTGGCTCCACGGAGTCATTTAAGGGTTTGTTCCACTCTATATTTAGTCATGCTGGCTATGAAATTGGGAATACTTTTATATCGTTGACATTTGACACATAGACATTTTTCTGGAAGGAAAAAAATAACATTCGCGCTCTCAGATTAATGTTGGGAAAGTACAATCTCCCCACCAACGCACACACCAAAAATGTGGCGTTGCTAAAGTTGGAGCCAGGGACTGACCAGCCAGAGTTTACATTACAAATAAATCCCACTCCTTAAGCCAAGGAAGTATATTTCGAGAGGCTGACAGTTAAGCCAGCCAAGCCAAAAACGTTTCCTGAAAAATTAGAATTCCCAAATAATGAATTACTTTTTACCTGATAATAAAATAGAGGCAAATTGGATTGGTAATCTTGTGGCAAAATAAGAAGTAGATCCAAAATGTAACTAAAATCATATGGTTAATAATTTTCAAAACCCCAAATGATCTCCAGGTTGGTTTCTCTCCCTAATCTTGCTCTATGTTGATTAGTCCCAGGAGATTCTGAACAACCAGAGTGAAATCCCTACAGCTGTTTTTGGGGTCTCCCCTTCCCTCGTAGCCACCGCTTTCTCCTAGCCCAGGGTTTCTCAGCCCCAGCACTATGGACATTTTGGTGCAGATAATTCTGTGTCGTGGGCACTGTTCTGTGCATTTTAGGATTTTTAACAGCATGCCTGGCCCCTACCCACCAGATGTCAGTAGTACCTCTCAAGTTGTAGCAATTAAAAATGTCCCCTTGGAGGGGAGCAAAGGCACCCTGTCTGTGGTGAACCACTTTGTTAACCCCTCAGTGCCCAGTACAGAGCTTTGCCAAGAATTACCCCAAATTTGTGCTGTATGAACATATGGTATGATCTATTGAGACTGTGTAAGAACAGAGCAAAAAACAGTTCACTGAAACCACAACAGGAGTCATTTCTGAGCACAAGTAAAGCTTCTCTAATATTAAGGGTGGTTAGTAATGATATGTATTCAGTGCCCTTCTTTGAAGGTTTTCAGAAATTAGATTAGAAGACTATCTGTAGTAGGTGGTTTAGGTGGAGGCACATAAATAGAATCAAATTTCCTTAAAGTCCTTTTTCAAACTTTTTATTTGGTTTCTTTTATTTTTAACAAAAAATATGCTCAGAAAGGCATGTACGTATACAAGAATACAAAGAAAAATAAATTATTTCACAAGAAGTATTTTCCTTCTTTAGCCGAAGAACTAGGCAAACAGGGGACAAGGAAACGAGAATATGCTTATGTGAGAAACGGTGGAGAATGAAATGGAGAGATTAGTGGATCATTCACAGCACAATATAATGGTTACAATTAAGAGATTTGCCCACTGATAAATGTTTCAGAGCATGCATGGTACTAACTGCTCTTCCATCCCTTTCTCTGGGCATGGATTTAGAGATTAAAGAGCTTTTTTAAATTTTAATTTTAAGTCCTTTTTTAAATTTCAGTTTCATTAATCTTCATCATAAATATTAATTTATGAGCACCAATGCCCAAAGGGCCTTGGTGTACTGTCTCACAAAGGATAATGAATATCACTACCACATTTAACCGAAAAGCAGCGTGAGTGTAAAGGAGCTGAAAATTTGATGCTCAGTTGAAGATCTAAACCAAAAGGGCACTGTTCCTGAACCATGACCGTGTTCAAAGGGACAACACCCTAAATATAAGTAGGACACTGGGAGGCTTAGCATTGGGATGCTGGTGGTGGGGAGCTGGTGGTTGGGATTTCATCTATAGAGTGAGCCTAAAGTTTTTTGTTTTTGTTTTTTAGTTTATCTGCTGGCTATTGTTTTATTTTGTCACTCTCTGTGCTTCATTAAGCACATTCTCTACAGGGTCAATTATTTCATATCTTGCTGGAAGCACCTTTGCAATAAGAGAAAAGAACCTTCTTTACAACCCACCCAGGATTTGCTATTATCTCCAAAGATGTGTAGCTTCTGGGGATGGCAAGTGTTTGAAGCTTTCCGGGGATAAAGAAGGTTATTCACCTAAAAGTCTGCAAAAATGTCACCCTCAGAGGGGACTTTGTCAGCCTCTGCTTTGCTGTCAGGAGTCTTTCCACCTTGCTGAGAACTGAAGGCTCCTTTGGCCAGCCCAGCCAAAAATGCTATTTGCTGTCCTTCTAGGCATGGGCAATGTTTATTAAGTGGATCAGATATAGCACGAGGCAATGTCAAACTATTTCTTTAAAGGAAAAAGCTCAGTTGGCACAAGTTTGCTGCATAAGTGATGAAAGTGTGACATGATGAGAAAGTTGTTTTTTATTGTTGTCCATTACTCTCCCCTGCCCTCCCCACCCCTACCTCCTACACTTAGTCCTCCCCCCTTTGTCTTTGCCCATGGCTCCTTCATACATGTTCCTTGACTTGCCCCTTCTCCTTCTTTCTCCCGTTATCCCCCACCCTCATCCCCTCTGGTCACTGTAAGAGAAAGTTTTTTTCATCACAGTGTGACCTAGATCCTTAGACAGGCCTAGCTAGTAGAGCCTACCACACCCAGGCTCCGTGGTGCAACCTATTTCTCCTGGGCCTGTTACTGCACAAAAGAATCTGAGATTAAATCAAGCACAAGAGTGATTGATGCAACCAAGAAACACGGTAAACGAGAGATGCATGAGGCTGTTGCCAACGTAGCACGTCATACTGTTTTACAGCAAATTTTTGTGGAAAGAGTACACTCTGAATCAACAATAAAGAGTATAGTACAGTAAACACATAAAAAAGCAGCATAGTCGTTTGCTATCCTTACCTCGGATATGTACGGTAGGTAATTGTATGTGCCATACTTCTCGTAGAACTGGCAGTGCAGTAGGCTTGTTTATGCCAGCATGACCACAAACAGGTAACGCATTGTGCTATGATGAACGACAGCTATGACACTAGATGACAGGAACATTTTAGCTTCACTATAATCTTAGGGGACCACCATCCACATGCTGTCTGTCATTGACTGCAAAGCAGGGAAAGCCTGTGAACTATAGAAGCAGACAGACTTTGGTTGAAGTCATGGTTTTCCACTCAAACGATGCATATCTTCAGGGAATTTGTGTACCTTCCTGAGCCTCACTCAGCCTCTGGTCTGTAAGAAGGAGGACACAGTAGCCATGCTGCTGCGGCAGGCTTGAGAATGCCGTGGGGGCCCGTGTGGCACGAGCGTGACGTACCGCTGGCGTGTCATGGGCACTCAGAGAAGGGAGCTTTTCTCTACTGACTGGTCTTTGCTTCACTTCACCACTGGAAAATAAGTATCAGAGATCATAAACTTGCTTTACCCATTCTCTGGGAAACATGGCACACCTTCTATAAAAATACTTTTACTTAACACGCTGCATGCAGATTATCACAGGACTTTCTGGAGTATCATCTATCAACTGGTGTCACTTCTAGAATGAGGGCTGTTTTAGTCTTGAATTTACAGTGTTCTCTTCATAAGGTGCTATCAGATTTTTTACAAGGTAGTTATATGGTCTACTTTTAGTTTACCTGAATGAAAACCTATTTAGCATTCTAGTCTAATGCTATACATGGAAAAAAATGTTCTGCAAGTGATTGACAGCGAAGGGACTGACCATTTTCTTTCAGCAAATGTGTTGTGATAGAGCTTATACTCTCAGGAAGCTTCTGTATTTACCAACAGAGACATGAGTGGGATCACTGGGTAAAGTTTGTTTTCCTTTATCCTTTGGTTAATGAACATTAAAGGACAGTCAACTTCTTCAATTTTTACAAGCATTTGAAATGATGGCAAGGATATTTTTAGAAACCTGTTTTTCCAGCTATAAAATGAGGCTGTCTATCCAGCAATTAAATGGATAAAGTGGATTCCTAAATATTTATTGAGGGAAAGAACTCAGACTTTTCTCCAAGATAACATCCACATGTGATGAATAGTTCTCTCTGTGTGGCTGGCTAGCACAGTGAAAAAAAAGCTAGGTTGTCCAGACCTTATTAGAATCTGTTCCTTGTTCCAGTTGTCATCTGACTTAGATATAATAAGAAATAAGATAAACATGCCCCCAATCTCTGCTCTTTCTATCCCCATTCCAGGCCCCCTTCCACATTTCTCACCGCCCTCAATGCTGTCATCATCAGTGTTGCTTAGGCGTAGAATTCACAGATTTCCTTCCAAAGTGTGAACATTTAATTAACCCCACTACAGGTGTTTGCCAAATTCTGTAGCACTTTTTTTAAATCACATCTTCTAAATCTTCATTCATAATGGCTTTAATGTTTCTTTGCAACCTTAGATGATTCTGGCTGTTGCTACTTTCTGCATAATAATTATGGAGCTGTCAAGGATGCTATGTTTCCCAGCAGTTATACTGGTGATATTTCTATATTTTGCTCAGTTACTTCCAGGATTGGGCTTGGCTGATAGTAAAATGAGCTTCTCCTCCTTGTCTCTCTCTACCTGCCCACCACTCTTTGGCCAATTCATCTGTTGCCCAAGTCTTTGGGGATGACAAGTCCTTTCTCTCCGTGCCCCAAGGATCCCCATGGAAATAGATACAGGACGTGGGCAATATACATTGTCCACAATTAACCAAAGTATCAACAAAAATCATGAAATTTCTTATATTTAAAAACTGAAAGGAAAAAATTTTAATGTAGACAAATCTAAGTTTTAAAAATGTGTGGTCCTCTATTGGTATGTTCTGTACTGGTGCCTCCTAGTTAAATTTGGAGTGTGACTTCAGTTGTATATATAATTCAGAGACCATTTATTCTTCTTTTTTTTAATTTATTGATTTTTAGAGAGAGAGGGAGGGAGGGAAGATGAAAGAGAGAGAGATTTGTTGTTCCACTTAGTTATGCATTCATTGGTTGCTTCTTGTATGTGCCCTGACCAGAGATTAAACCCACAACCTTGGCATATCAGGACAAATCTCTAACCAAATGAACTACCCAGCCAGGGCTATTTACTCTTCTAAATGTAGTCAAAATGATGTCTTAATTCCAGTGAATCAGATCAATTACTTATTTGAGTATTCCCACACCTGTGTATTACAGTGTGTCACCACTGTTACTTTATGCAACGTCCTTAATTTCTTTAGGTAGACCTTAAGTTCCTTGCGAGCAGCCCTTCTAGAAATAGAAGGTAGTCTTGGATGAGTCTAAGTTCAAGATGAGCCAAGAGTGGTGCCCAGAGGTTAAGGGAGGCCCCAAATCTCCATCTCATTGATAGAAGCACAGGGACCAGCTCCTGGGAGGGATGAACCAGGCTGGCCAGCCTGTCACACCTGGAGTGTGCATAGCCTCTGCAGAGTCACCAGCTAGCCAGAACTTTAAGAACCTGTAGTTTGCCCAGGAGAGGTTTTTAGTAGATGAAAATTCTGGAAACCATGTCTTATGAGAAAACAAACAAAAATGGAGATGTTTAGTTTGAAAAAAAAAAGACACAGGGATGAAAAGATTGATTCTTAGTTAAAATGAATATATTCATCCCTGGCTGGAGTGGTTTGGCAGGTTGGACATCGGCCTGAGAACTGAAAGGTCGCCGATTTGATTCCTGGTCAGGGTGCATGCCTGGGTTGTGGTCCAGGTCCCCAGTTGGCGCCATGCAAAAGGCAACCAGGCGATGTTTCTCTCACACATTGATTTTTTTTCCCCTCTCTTTCTTACTCCCTTCCCATCTCTCTAAAAAATAAATAAATAAAATCTTTCAAAAAATCAATACATTCATTCAACTGTCATTAAACCACATTTGTCGAACACCTTCTGTGTGCCAGGGAAGAGACACCAAGAGCAAAGGACAAGGACCAGGTTGCTGCTTTTGCAAACTTAGAGTTAGTGGAGAGCAGGGGGACAAAACATAAAGGTTTTCCTAGGGGACAAAATAGTTTGGGTTTGCAACTTCTGCTTTTTAATTCTTTAGGGAAAAGAGACAATTTGCCTAGTTGTTTTTTATTACTGAATTATAATTGACATATAACATTATATTAGTTTCTGGCATACAGCGTAATGATTTGACATTTGTATACATTGTGAAATGACCACCACAGTAAGCCAAGTTAACGCCAGATGCCATACAGAGGTGCACTTTTTTCTTGTGATGAGAACTTTTAAGACCTACTTTCTTAGTAACTTTCAAATATGCAATACGACATTATTAGCTATAATCACCATGCTGTACATTGCATCCCCAGGATTTATTTATTTTATAACTGGAAGTTTCTACCTCCTGACCCCCTTTACCCCTTGCACCCACCCCCTACCTCCTGCCTCTAACAATTGCCAACCTATTCTCTGTATGTATATGGCCTGTTATTTATTTATTTATAGATGCCACATGTAAGTGAACTCATACAGTGTTTGTCTTTCTCTGGTTTGCTTATTTCACCCAGCATAATGTCCTTAAGGTCTACTCATATGGTAGCGAATGGCAGGATTTCATTCTTTTTGTAGCTGACTACTATTCCATTGTGTGTATGTGTGTGTGTGTCATCGGTTTCTTTATACAGCCATCCACTGATGGACACTTAGGTTATTTCCCTGTCTTAGACCTTGTAAGTAATGCTGCAATAAATATAAGGGTACACATATATTTTTGAATTAGTGTTTTCACTTTCTTCGGATAAATACCCAGAAATGGAATTGCTGGATCACATGGCAGTTCCATTTTTAATTTTTCAAGGAACCTCCATACTGATTTCCATAGGGGCTGTACCAATTCACAGTTCCCACTAACAGTGTACAAGGGTTTGTTTCCCTTATTGTTTCTTTATTTTTTTAATTTTATTTATTGATTTTTTTTGAGAGAGAGATCCATTTGTTGTTCCACTTATTTATGCATTCATTAGTTGCTTCTTATATGTGCCCTGACTGGGAATCAAACCTGCAACCTTCACCTATGGGGACCACACTCTAACCAACTGAGCTACTCGACCAGGGCTTGCCTTATTGTTTCTTAACTCTGTTTATGTTCCTGTGTAACTCCTTATTTTCTTTCACAAGAACAGGGACTTACACTAGAGTGTGAGATGCTTGGTGATGGGGAGCACAATGGAGGTTTCAGAATCACGGGGAAAATCATTAAGTCAGTGCTCAGCAGTCAGGAAAGGCCCTAACTGCTGACCGAATGGTGTGGTGGAGGGACTCCAGGCTCTGAAATGTGAGGGGTGCAGAAGAGTTCATCAGTAACCAGCAATATTGTAAAGGGTCCTCAGGAGGGCAACACCGTAGAGAGGGAGCATGGATTTGGTTAGTCCTGGGATGAAGCTCCCAGTTGGCTGGAGCCATCCCAGTCCTAAGGGGAACGTGGAGTTTTATACATGGCTGCTATTGGGAGGTCCAGTGACCTGGGTTCTAGTCCTGCCATGGGGCCTTCAGTGACTCACTAGTCTCTCTGGACTCAGCTCCCTTCCTGGCATCGTGTTGAAGAACTGAACTATCTTGACCCAACCCTCCCCCCTTACCTCTACATGGTTCCATCTTGTCTTAAGTTAAAATTTTAGAACATTTCCTGGGACCAGCACAATTTCTGTGAAGGACCACTGCTCTGGGAATCTATGGCAATTAAAGTTCCCATTTACCGTTGTTCTTAACCCCACACTATGATGTTCCCCTGTAAATGTTCTTTCATTCAAACAACATTTTCCCCTAAAGCTGAAACCCTTTGTCTGTCTCTTTCCCCCAGCCCTTTTGGGAATGGCTAGCAGTGATGCTCTTTGCGTGGGACTGGATTTTATAGTAGTTTGGAGAGCGTCATCTATACCCTGGAAACAATCTGTACCTCGCTGAGATAATAACCCCCAGACCATCTTAACCGCCTCCACAGGCATCAACTGGCCTGTGGAGCTGACGACTTCCTTTCTGTTTCCTTGGAAAAGTCATACAGGACAAGGAACCCCTGTGGCTTATCTAGCAGAGACCAGCATTATCAAACACTTAACAGAGAAGTTGTAGTGGCAGGAACCTACACTTTTGTCACTCGTCACCTCATGATAGTAGTTCCCATCCAGAGCCACACAGGCCACCGAATCCAGTGCGTGGTCTCTGATTAAAGCAGGTTGAATGAGTGAGGGAAGTGGCATCAAGTCCAGCCCCAGGAACATCTGACTTAGCCTGCTGGGCTTTAGCTGGAAGTGGCCCACAAACACATAATTCTGTGCACTGGGAAAGTCATCTCTCTCTTTTTACTAAGTTTTTATTGTGTATCTCTTCTTTCTGGAAAGTCAAAGTATTTTTTTTTTGGAGGAAAGGATTAATTCTTACTCCATGTCCTGACATGGAATAATAATAATTATAATAATTTTAGCTAATATTTATTACATGCCTATTATGGACCAGGCTCTGGCCTGTGTGATTTTCATGAAATATCTCATTTAATTCCCACAACTTTATGACAGGTGTTATCCTCTTTTAATAGATGAGCAAACTGAGGCACAGATGATTTAACTTAATTTTGCCTCATCAAAAAGCTAGTAAATGGCATGGTCAAGACTCAAACCCACAGAGACTGACCCCAGATCCTGCCTCTTTACCACTATCCCTTACTGCCATTGGCCTGCTGAGCATTTAAAAACTGAGGTTATAAAAAATTTGTGTAACTTCACACTTGGGAATTCCTTACAGCTCATATCAGGAACTAGGCCTCCTGCTTTGGGGAGCTCTTTTCCCCTCCCCTCTTTTTATTCGGGTGACAAAATCAGGCTAAGTGCCACCTGTTACTCTAGTTGTTGTTCTGGGTTCTCCTTCCATTGGTGACTTAAGTGCTCATCTTCATAAATTGGTTTTCACCTTAAAGTGACAACACTTCTCTCCAAACTACTACTGAAAACCACAGAGGTGCATCACTCCGTAATGGTGACCCAACACATGGGCAGACTGGAGGCCAAGGGGGCTGCTTCTGCACAGTCCTCAGCTTCCATGGAGGGAAGGACACCGATAGCTGGAGCTCAGGGTAGTCCACAGTCTTCAGCAAGAGCTCATCCTGGAGAACACATAAGGAAGTCTTCCAGACTATCCGTTAGTCATTCCATATGGAAAGAGAAAGGACTCCACAAATTGTGAAAAGGTGGGACTGTCACAGTTACTATACGGTTACAGAAAATTTACATTTTGTATGTCAAGTGGTAACTTAATTTAAAAATAAAAAATTGCTGCTGGCTGCCGTTCCACAGATAATTTGTAGTTTGCTTTGAAGCCAAACACATCTACAAATAATAAGGAAATAATACGTGAGAATAACAAGATGGCTTGGCACAGGAAGACAAGAATCCCAAGCATGGTTGGGACCGATTTTGAATATGCCACCAAATGCTCAGTCATGTTTGGAGCAAACTGGAGGCCCTCCTAAATTAAACATTCCATGTGACTTTATTTTAAGTAGGTCTCCTGCTTCACATTATTCTGTCACACATGTCTCAAAAGGCGGAAGGATGAGGAAAGGGGAAATGGAAAAATTCCTTTGTGACTTATACCTGCTGTGCCTTCTGAGTGGCTGAGTGTCCAGCTGGCCCTGGACAGGGATGGGCTGTGATTCCCAGCAGTTCCCCATCTCCTGCCCGGCGACACTTCCACAGAGCCTCAGTGTGGTGTGAAATCACAAAACAGGCTATTAAGGAGAACATATAATCTCCATTCATCACTGACAAAATGTAAAAAGAAATGAAAAGAAATCATTAAAATAAAAAAAAACAACTGCTAGCCCTGACCGAGTAGCTTAGTTAGTTAGAACATCATCCCAATATACTAAGATTAAGGAGGGTTTGATCCCCAGTCAGGGCACATACAAGAATCAACGAATGAATGAATAAATAAGTGGAACAACAAATTGATGTTTCTCTCTCTCTTTTGTCTGTCTGTCTGTCTCTCTCTCTCTGTGTCTAAAATCAGTAATTTGAAAAAACCACTAGTCTTCTAGAAAGAGTCTATATTTTTTTAACTCCACAGTTTTGTTTTGTTTTTTAATGTGCATCTGGATTGTTTGCCTCCGCCCAAGATACAAATGACCAATCCAAATGCTTGTGCAAATACTTTGATTTTCATGATTAGAATTCATAGCTTAGAATTTTTTTTTAACTAGAAGAAAAAAACCTCAATTGCAAAATCAACTAAAGATATGTTAAGTATAACCATTCTTTTTAAATTCTGGTGGAACTTCTACTTTTTAAAATAGATCGTTTGAGCTATAATTTTAAATCCTGAACACAACTCAGTTGAATTCTGAAAATGGACTCCAAAAATGATACTAGGGAAAAATTGAATTTTATTTCTTATGATCACTGGCTTAACTTACATATTCCAAAAGAACTTAAATATCTTGAACATCCAACACTGCCAACTATTTCAGAATTTAAAAATCTAATTGTGTTTGCTTCCCATATGTTGCTATGAAATTGCAGCCTTCTCTTCTGGGCTGACAGTCTCACCACATATATGGGTTTATAAGGTCTTTGCATCCAGGATCATGTTAGTGCACCTTTAAAAGAAGACAGACTAGTGATAATAACTAGACTTTTTCCTGATCCTGTCCTCCTGGAGAGGATATTTCTTGGCCATTTTAAAATTATCTTGCTGATCTTTGTGGAACTTGTGTCCAGGTAAAAGGAAGAAGCCAACTAAACCCAACTGAAGTTCAAAATTTGTACTTCTTGAGTAATGTGAGAAAAATCAGATACCAATATATGATTCAGGAAACTAAATATCAATCTTTGCACAGGAATTCATAGGCAGAAATGAATTGAGGGTATGTCCACAGTTCTGGTCTAAATGTTTGTATCCTCACAAAATTCTTACCTTGAAACCTAATGCCCAAAGTGAGTGGGACCTTTGGGAGGTGCAGAAGTCATGAGGATGAAGCCCTCATAAATAGGATTGGTGCCCTTATAAAAGAGGCCCCAGAAAGCTGCCTGGCTCCTGTCACCACGTGAGGACATAGGAACAAGCCAGCCATCTGCAACCCAGAAAAGGGTCTCACAAGGGTCCAACCATGCTGGAACTCTGATCCGACGCTTCCAACCCTCAGAACTGTGAGACATATCTCTGGCGTTTATAAGCTGCCCAGCCTTCGGTATTTTATGATAGCAGCCCAAACAGAGTAAGACATCTAGGTTCTAAGAAACATTTGCAATGTCATAGAAATCAGTCTTCTACATGAATGGTTTTATGTGCTCGGGGAGAGAACAATGATATTTGGGCTTCATAGTAAATAGAAATTGTAACTAGAGATTTACACTGAACTCTTTAGACTTGGAAGAACTTAACCATGCATCTTCTTTGAAAAGGTAGGGGGTTCTGTGAGTAAGAACAAAGTTGGACATTGCCTCCCAAAGTGACCCTGCAGTAGCTGTTCTAGCAGCATCTGGGGCTCGGTGGTACCTCTGGATGTCCTTTTTCCCCTTCATTCTGTGTATCCTTGTACCCTCTCACCTCAAGCACGTTGTTTTTATTTGTCTGTGTGAGCAAATAGCCTAAATAGAAGAGGACACATAAAGATAGACATGGTCAGGGAGTTCTGAGTGAGACAGACTTAGTCTCTTATTGCTACAGTCAAAACTGTTCCAACAGCAATTGGGGCGCCACAAAGGGAATATTGTGCTTTACACTAGTGTCTGGGGGAGACGGCATTAAGAAGCTTCCAGATACTATCCAGGCTTCTAATCATTAGCTTTGACTTCTAAATTGCTGGCTGATTATTGGCACTGTTGTTGAGTAGCTTTTTTTTTCTGTGGACTGGAATTGCTTTGGGTATTGCCTTGGCATTAATCAATACCTATTACAAAAGGGAATAGCCTATTACATCATCTTCGCCCTGCCTTTCCCTGGGCCTTGAGGGGTCCAGACAGGATTATTCCCTACAGTAAACATCTCAAGTGTCTGGACCAGTCTGGCTGCAAATGACCCCAACAAGAAGCTTTTCACTGACTCTCTGGGGATCTGGGCTCATGGTTTGCTAGGGCAGGTTGAAAAATGTTTCCCGGTATACAGCCGCACTGTCTCCTCTGTTCTGTTTCTTCACGTGACTCTCAGTTAAAGTGCAAACGCAGACATGGGTCAAAACTGAATGTATTCCTCCACTATGGTTTTCATTTGTAGTCAAGAGTTTCTGCTCTGAGCCAGACACCTGAACGTGAGAAAAGCAAAGCTGACTTCTGTGAGCGGCAATTTTTACTATGCACCGTATTCAATCAGCCAAGTAAATTTACTGGTTGGTAACATGAAATTACCTATGTAAAAGGAAACTTTACACACACACAAAACAACTTTCACTACAATGGAACGTTTCATGGTGCAATACTGAAAATGGGGTTTAGTGAAGAGAGAGAAGCTAAAATTAAAGGGTTTGGCATTCTTCCTCTGGCACAAATTAACTTTCCTAGCAAAATGGTCTGAATAAACAAGCGTGGAGAGTGGGAACTGATCAGATCAGTGAGAAGTTGGATATTTGCACACCAAAATAAACATACAGTCAGTTTTGGTTGACTGTAAAAATTGATTAGAGGAAATTCTTCATATGATGTCTATTTTTCTCTGTCTCATTTGCCCATTGGTCAAGTTCAAGCTGCATCACTGGTGTGGTGATTGAATCTGAATCCTGACCAATGATGAGATCAGTCTCCACAATCCCCATGATCTCTCGAAGTGACTGCAGAGCCTTGCCATTTGTGTCTATATTAAATAAATACTCAAACTGCATTCTGTATTAAGTCATTCCTTCAACAAGTGGCTGTTGAGAACCCATTATGTAGCAGAGACTCTTCTAAACAGTGGGGATAAAGCAGAGAACAAAGCATGCCCGCTCTCATGGAAGTTCCATTTTGAGAGGACCCTGGGAGACAGAAAATAAACCAATCTATATTATATCAGATAATGGGCAATACTATGAAGAAAATAAAGCAGTCAGGAGGATAGAGAATGATAGCAGGGGAAGGGGTGTTGTTTAGATTGGGTGATCGGGGAAGGCTTCTTTTTGAGAGAAGTCCTGTATGATTTGAGAGATTATTGCTGAGAGACAATATCTAAGGGAAGAAAGTTTCAGGCAGAAGGAACTGCAAGTATGATGGCCTTGAGGTGGGAGCAAGGCTTGTCCAGTGACTGGACTAAAAGGAAGGGGAAAGAAGGAAAGTGAGAGGAGATGAGTTGGAGTAGAGAGAAGGTATTTCAAATAATGTTGCTTTTGGGTGGGCTGGTGTATGCAGTTTGGACATTATTCCTAACTGGATGGGGGTCTTTGAGAATTCTAGCTGAGGCATAGTGTGACCTTGCTCATGGTTTTTGAGGATTTCTCTGACAGCTGCCTGGACAACACACTATCAGAGGCCAGGCCCCACAGCCCGAGTTTGTTTTCATCACTCCCTGGCTGACCAATGTAGGAAGTATGTTCCTAAGACATGCAAGTAATACAAAATGGGGAAAATAACAGAATCAAGACCTAAAACCATTTATTCTTGATGTTTAAAACCTACCTAAATAGCAGCCTCCACTGGGAAGCCTTTTTGCCCCTTGCCAGCCATACCCACCACAGTTAGACACTCCCGGGTGATGCTCCCCAGTGTTGGCATGTACTGCGGGCATCAGGTTGCTCTAGCACTTGTGGGTCTGCTCATCTCTCTTCCCTTCAACACTGTACCACACTTGAAAACAGGAAGGTAACTTATTTACCTCCCCATGCCCCAAACTGGCGCACAATAGGAACTTTACAGAGTTTTTTTGAATCAGTGAATTATTTAGCAATCTGTTAGGAATGATTTGTACCAGTAAGAAGAAACATATTAACTGCTTGTGTATAAGATAGATAAGGCCCATCTTTCTAACAGTTTAGGTTTAAAAAACCTGGTGTTTGGCAGACCTTGAACTTAGTATGAGGCATACATGGAATATAGCTGCTTTAAAATATATGTATAAGTTGATGAAGTCTTATGGTCTAAGCAAGTTGGGCCATTTGCTGATCAGGTCAAAAGCACTGTACAGAACACATAATGTTGTGCTAACATGCCTGGTTTGGATTTCTGTTTGTGTGTGCATGCACATGCCCGTGTGAACAGAAACAACATGATCTTCTATGTCACCAGAAGTCGATTTAGGCAGAGCCTGAATCTGAGGCTGTGATACCTGTACTTTGGAAGCAGGAAAGTCCATGCCCAGGAAAACCTGTCTGGTGGCTGGTGCATGGTGTTCCTTGATATATTGACTTGGCCTTGGGGTTTGCTAACATGTGAAGAAGTACCCTGTAGAATCCTCTGAGATGAAAGGGAAGACATGATTTAGTTAAATATCACCTTCAAGGACACATGTGTGGAAGCTTCTTAAATTCAAACATGTATATTTTTGATAAAAATGGCACCCCAGAAAGGCACACTGACATAGACTTCCCCCTCCGGAGTCTTTCACCATGCTACTTGTTTTGTGTCCAAGGTGTGCGTACTTTGTTATTTCTTTCATGCAAATACGTGGCTACCCTAGGTCATCATTATGGATGGAATGCATTTTTTATCCCAATTTTCTCACTTTTTACAAGCATAATTTAACCAAAGAATGAACTACTCACAGTTGGTTATAATTCTGAGTAGCAAACCAGTCCTACCGTCTGAATGCAGTCTACTTATTACTGACAATTACTGGAGTCCGAGGAAGTCATAAATAGACAGACATGGCAGAAATAGTCAACATGTTTGTCACAAGCCTCACTGTAATGATTCAGTTCTATTGTGTCCAAGGGAGAGGGGGGGAAATACAAAATATTGAACTTGTAATTTTCTAAATAAATTTTAACTGGCATCATCTGATTCTAATTGTATCTCACATTTTGGCTTTTCTAGTCAGAAGCAGTGAGACCTTGTCATTAGAATAATAAGAGAGGGATTTTCCCTGCTACTTCAAGTCACACTTTGAGGAGAATGAGAGCTTTTTATTTTTACAGCCGAGCCCACTTACCTTATAGATAGAAACCAATCTTTTCTAATCCTGTAAAATAAACAGCCATCTATCTACTCCTTGGACTGACTTCTACGTGGCATTGGACAAGTCACTTACCCTCTCTGGGTTCCACTTTTTTCTATAAGGTGAAGGAGTTGTACCACATAGTCTCAAACAAAAATTTCTGACTCTGTGAAATTCTTTAATCTTTACTATGATACATGTATTGACATTAATCTTAAAGACCACTGACCACCTCCTTACTTCCCTAGCACCTGAGCTTTTAATTCTTCGCTGCATATCACCAACATCAGGAATAGACACAAAAACAGGTGAATTGTCACTGTCTTAGTGAACTTGGGTGGCTGTAACAAAACATCAGACTGGGTGGATTAAACAACAGGCATTTATTTCTCACAGTTCTTGAGTTTGAGAAGTCTGAGAGCAGGTTTGGTTCCTGGTGAGAGCTCTCATCCCAGATTGCAGATGGCTACCTTCTCCGTATCCTCGCATGGCAGAGAGAAGAACCTCCTTTTACAAGGGCACTGGTCCCATCATGCGGCTGTGCCCTCATGACCTCATTTAACCTAGTGACCTCCTAATGCCCCACCTCCTAATATGATCACATCAAGGGCAGGACTTCAAACATAGGAATTTGGGGGGAACACAGTTCAGTCTATAGCTGTGACCATATAAAATTTCTAAATTCTTAACCTATAAGGAGGCAAAGGTTGTTATAAGAAACAATATAGAATAGGGGTCCCCTACCCCAGGGCCATGACTGGTAGGGGGCCTTGGCCTGTTGGGAACCAGCAGAGAGCAAACCTCGCCTAAGTTCTGCTTCCTGTCTCCTCCCTGCCGCCCCTTCCATAGCCAGTGAGCTAGAAGCTCACCTGAGCTCCGCCCCCTGAGTTCCCCCTTCCATCCTCCCCCACTCTCCAGCCTGCCAGGAAACCTGTCCCTGGTGCTAAAAAGGGGGGGGACCTCTGATACAGAATAATGAAAGGGCATTGAAACCACTCTATCTCAGTTTAAACTTCACTGCCACGAATTACCCCTGTGAATTGTCCTTTATCTGTAAAATGGGGAAGTTACAAGGATGAAGTGAATTAAGAGAGATAAACTGCTTGGTGCCATGCTTGACAAATAGTGAGAAATTATTAAATGTTAGTTACTACTTTGCTATTGAAGCACCTGTACATAACTGGTCCCATTCTATGAGCTACAGGAGGGTTAAAATGATAAAAAGAAAGCAAAGCATTGAAAAGAAAACTTGGCTTCTGGGCCTAAACAAACCTGGTACGCGAAAAAGAATTTGGAATAATAATGAAGGGTGCCAGTCAGGAGAACCCCGCGTTTAATCTCTGACTTCCTAGTGATGTCAGGGAAATACTCTTCAGATACTGTGGTTATCCACAATACACCTACAGTATTAGAATTCAGTTCTAACATTGGGTGCCCAACTTTGGATGCAACCAAAGGGTATTATTGTATTACGTGTTCTTACCTCCTGGGAAGAATTTCCATAATCACCTTCTGCAGAAAGTCTGCTTTCTGGCTGAATGAGTTTAATGTACTTTCTACACAATGGGCAGGAGTGGGAGCGCAGGCAGGGTGTGAGGGAGGCTGCAAAGGTGTCCTGTTAAAGGACCTCATCTCAGCCTTAAGGATAGTGTTGCTATATTATCCTAACTAGGCCAGAACCTTTGGATGCAAATGAAAGCATTGAGTCAGGAACTACACAGTTTGCTTTCCTTCAAAAATGCCTCGATGTTACAAGGATGCTGAAATGTCTGACATTTTTCCTCCAGCTGGTTTTAGAAAGATTTGGTGCAACTCAATGACTGCCTTACTCTCTAGGGCTTTCTTCAGTTGGTGCAAACTCTTGACTCCTTTGAAGGTCCTGCTTTCCTTCTGATAGAGAGGAGGGATCTGGGAATGTGGAGGGATAATTTATGGACTTTGCCTTGGCTTCTTTGATGAGCCCTATTGTGTTATGTAACCCAGGACAGATCCAAAGTTTTCAAAAATTGCTTTCAATTTCAAAACAGGTATCCTTCCCTTTAATTGCTACTTTTAAATTTATTGGTGCTTTTTTTGGCATCTGTATTTCATTGTGAAGCATTTTCTGTACTCTAAGTGAAAGTGTGTTCTTTGAGATATATGTGCCACAACTGAATTTCTAAAGATTCTGAGCTATTTATGTTTTCTTCCCTCTCGGATTCTTCCTTTCAAAATGTTCATACTGTTGCTGTCCAGAAATGAAGTGGGCACATCATTGGAAAATATAGGTGTCTAGTTACTTATTAAATTATTAGCATAATGATGAATGAACAGTTTTCTGAGCAAAATGATACCCAACTGCAGTATAAACAAAATGAAGACAAGCCATCACATATGAACGAGGATTTTCTTTTTACTCTTTTCTGCCAGGGGACTTCTTCTCACATCAACTGTACTCATTAATGTTATCTTTTAAAACCACACACCTACAGTAATTGCAACTATTTTAGGAACAGGTGTGGAAGAAAACAGAGAATACACCATCTTCCCCTTAGCATCCAACCAGATGTCACTTTGGGAATCACAGTAAACCCCTCCAATCTAAAAAGAAGCCACCAGAAGCAAAGATGCCTATATCTGGGCTGTAAAGACACCAGATAGAATGATCCCTGGGAATTAGGGGAAGCCTTGTCATTTAAGTATGTATTTGAAATCTTTTTTTCTACAAAACCCGTTTTGCTTTGTCTTATAGCACTTTTGATTAATACTCACATCCATCACTTAGCCCGGTTCATTCATTGCCCAGCCCGGAGCTTTGCTCGTAGAAGGCACTCAATAAACCTCAGTTGAATGAATGAATGAAGAGGTGAATAAGCCCTCTCAAATCCCACTTCCAAAACTCGAGGTCCTGAAACTCTGACTTCGTGACTGCTTATTCATGATATCCGAGCTGGGTGTGAGGGTGGAGGTTACTTAGACTAGAAATATCTTTGGCATGCATTCATTCAACTAGAATTTATTGAGCCTAGAATGTGTTGAATACTGTTGAAGGCTCTGGGATGCAGCAGAGAACAAACAAAGCCTTCATGGATGGAAATTTGCCTTCAAGGAAATCATTGAATATAGGGCAACAAACAATTGACAGATAAGTGAAATACGTATTATGTTAGGAAGTGAGTACAAAGGAGAATAACAAATCTGTGATGGGAATGTGGGCAATTTTAGATAAGGGATCTCCTTTTAAAAGCAGGTCAGTTGAATTCTCCCCCTTGGAGAGAGTCTGTGGACTAAAGTAACAGTGACCACTCTGTGTAGAGCATTCAGAGGTCATTGTGCACTCTCCCACGTCCCCTCACCCGCACCCTAGGAGGTCTCCATAGTCCCCACTTTATTGATAAAGCCGAGGGTCAGAGACTGATTATAAAGCTTGGCCAACGCCATATAGCCCCTGGGTGGTGGTGCTCAGAGCTGGCCCAGATCTCCTGTCCCCTCTGCCTGGTAATGTGAACAGCATGTCTGTCTGTGTCACTCCTGCCAACAGCAGCCCAGGGAAGTCTGTAACTCAGTGTGTGTGTCTGTTCAGGACTGCGGTTTCACGGAGTTTGATGTTTGCAGGTCTTGGTTTCTGTTCTCTCCAGGGGGAATAAAAGTACAGTGTGTGTTTATTATTAAATCAAGTCTGTGCAAAGTATTAAGATACAACAAGAGAGAAAAACTGGGTGAAGTTGAAGAATCTCCTGACAATGTGGGGCATGACCCTCCTTGTCCATCCCGTACTTAGAGACCTTGAACTCGGAGCCAGCTCGGAGCCACTCTCTCGGCCACATTTGCCGATGCACGTGTCATCTGGACCATCACTTGACTTGTTATTCATCAGACTAAAACCACTTCTTGGTAATGAGCATCTTTATCAGGAAGTAGAACTCACCCCTGATCTACAGCAGTGAAATTTTTTTAGATTTCATTCTTAATTTAAGTTTTGAGAGACAAAACTTCAGTAGACCCAGAAAGATGATTTTTTTTCCTACTTAAAATTATCCAAGTATAAAACCTTAAAGCCAATTTTCAAACACAAAGCTTTCATTTTCAATATGCTCAGTCACCTTTTACGTAAAAGTCATAAGATTATGGCCTATTTTTGGAAAATGAGTTGAATATTTTTCTTCATCTCTTAAAAAATAAGCAAAAAAAATAAAACCCCAAAAGAAATAATAAACAAATACTGACGGAAAACCTGGCACAGTTTTAGGAAGGTACTGACTCAAAACCAGAGGAAACTGGAAATTTGGGAAACAGAGCAGTTTGAGTTCTAGTTCTCCGACTCATTGAGTGACCTTGGGCAAGTTACTTAGCCTCTGGGCCTCCGGGTCCCCTTCTGTGAGATGGGCACAACACTCTGAAATATCACAGGGATTAAATGAAACACAGACCACTAAGCATCCGGCACATAGTCCATGGTCAAAGAATGACTCTATTATGGGGCCAGTGAGTGCCAACTGCACATCTCTTGGTCTTCCCTCTGGGGCAACAAAGGTCTTGACTCGGACTACAATTCCCCAAATCCACAGGAGGGTGGGTAGGAAGGGCTGAACCCCAAGAGCAGATGTGGAGCCAAGGGAACAGTGAGGCCCAGGACTGGATAAAAGCAGCCTCTGGCAGGAGGGCCAACCCAGAAGACCCCAGAGAGAAGGCAGAAAGCCAAACCAGAGCGAACAGTGTGCAGCTATGGCAAGCAGGTTGGAATGGGCTATTCAGATGACAGAGCTGCCTGGGCTCCCTGCAACAGCCCACAGGGGACGGAGGGTGGGATGAAACCTTCTGACGGACTCCAGGGCCTAGCCCGATCAGGCAGTGCTAGAGGGTGCTGGCCTCAATAAACAAAAGGAAGGCTTCTATCTTGGAGAGACTTGCATTTCTAATTTACCTGCAGTCAGCAGCAGTCCAGATGATGCTCACTTTTCCAAGTCGGAGCCTTCAGTGGCAGTGAAATTCGGACATCGTTGTGTTAGCTCTCTGAATACAAATCAAAGTGTTGGGAACCCTCAGTGCCTGAGAGGCCCACCCAACTAGAGCTCTTTGTTGGCAGGGCTTGCTCCCTGCTTCAGACAGACAGAGGGACCTCAGGGTCAGGAGCCCAACCACCCACCCAGGGCAGGGGTCCCCACCATGGCATGATCACAGGCAGGGCCCACATCTTCGAAGAAAATTCCGGTATTAGGACACCCACCTACTCCATCACAAGGAAGTCACCCTCTTGATTGGCAGCTCTGAGTTACACAAAGACCTCAGCACAGTGTCTGTGAAGTCTGTGCTCCTGTGGGCACCCTCTCCCCCTGTAATGGTCCTAGTTCCTGCACCAGCCCTTACACACCTGAACTCCCTGGGGACAGCTCTCCAG
This sequence comes from Desmodus rotundus, assembly GCF_022682495.2. NCBI lineage: Eukaryota > Metazoa > Chordata > Mammalia > Chiroptera > Phyllostomidae > Desmodus > Desmodus rotundus. The sequence goes on from NC_071390.1 coordinate 136,996,476, forward strand.
GCAGCTGGCTCCCACCCCTGCTCTACTGGAGCTATTCTTTTGGGGACCATCACCATCCCCTTCAACCACTGAAGGTGGCCCTGAATGCTTCCTCATCTTAATTGCTCTCACTTTTTCTCTGGACATAGCTAATTTTACAAGCATTTGTCTTCAAATGTAGCTGGTGAAACTGAATAGTCATTCCTACAGGTTCCAAATATATTGATCCTGGGAACACCCTTGTCGAGAACACTGTGATTTATTGTGTTACTAATATTGTTCTAGCTTTGGGGGCCACCACACTGCCATTTAGACTCCTATTAAAAGCTTTCTGTCAATAAAATTCAGGATACCTTTTTTTTAATACTGCTTTTTTTTTCATCCTACATATATGTAGTTTATTTGGTGAAACCTACATTTCTCATTGTTAAATCCATGGTTGTCTATTTTCAGATGTTTTGAATTCTGATTTTCAGCTCTCTTTTTAAGTTTTTGTTATTTTTTAAACTTTTTATTGAATTTATTGGAGTGACATGGGTTAGTAAATTTATATAGGTTTCAGGCGTTCAATTCTTTGCTTCATTTTTTTAATTTGGTAAGAGTTCTGCATAATTCAGCAAAGGAATTAATACGAATAATTATCATATATAACCAAGAACAGAGCCCATGAAGCTCTTATTAGACTAGAGCTATTATTATTGTTAATAGTACTGAATGCCATTAATTATTGATATTATTAATCAGTAATATTAACTGATCATACTGTTGATAATGTTATTACTGTCAGTATTCATCACAGGCATGCCGGATATCTTTTCACTCAGTATCTACTATATTGTTTCACTGGCTGACCATCTTTGTATACGGGGACTTTACTAGTTGCAAAACCCCCCTGGTGAGGATGGACACTCATGTGACTGCCTCTTGACCTTTCATTGCCGTTATAGAATTCCAGTGTAGATGAGAAACTGAAAGGTTTCACTGACACCCAAGTACACCCTGCCTACAAGCCCCGGCAGAAACGCCAGGGGGCCAGCGCTCCCTGTGGCTCCCAGCACCTTACAACAGAGGTGTCCGCTGGTGCGGCCCCTTCTCCAGCGCAGCAGGGCCACAGCTGAGTTCCTTGACAGTCCTTTCATCTTGACCACGGCATTCTCCTTTCTAGGATGCAGAGGTGCCCCAGGGAGGTGGAGAGGAGTGGTCAGGCCTCATGTCACCTTCCAGTCCTCCTCACCCACTCATGACCACTGTCCTTCAGAGACTCTGCCCTCTCTCCCTGTACTCTGGCTTCCTTGGCCTCTTCCTTCCGGCCACAGTCCTTTCCATCTAACACACTCTGCACTCCTTTACTTACTTACTTCTTTATTGTCTGATTTCCCCACTGGAATGTCAACCTCATGAGTACAAGAACAGGGACTTTTTTTTGTGGGGGTGTCTATTTCGTCTACTAACTGTATCCTTAGTACTAAAAATAATGCCTGGACCATCGTAGGATCTCAATAAATATTTGTTAGATTAAAAAATGGGGATTGTGTACTCCACCCCTATTTAAGTGTCTCCTGACTTTTTGTAATGATCACAGCATTCCTCCAGCACCAAGCACCCTAATGGCAGACAAGAGCGAAGAGGTGCACCAGAGCCCTGGCCGGGTGGCTCAGTTGTTGATGCATTGTCCCTTACACCAAAAGGTTGTAGGTTCAATCCCCAGTCAGGGCACATATGGGAGGCAACCGATCGATGTTTCTCTCTCTCTCTCTCTCTGTTTCTCTCTCAAATCAATTATATATCCTCAGGGGAGGAAAAAATAAACAAATAAACTTGTACCAGAGGCCGGGTTCATTAGTATAATCTGAGAATAATGCAACTGTTACCACAATCAAGTTTAGAACATTCTCATCATCTCCAAGAAGAAACCCTGCAATTGCTCCAACCCCTCGACCATCACTAACTTACTTTATAGATATATTTGTGTATTTTGGACATTTCATACAAATGGAATCATACAATATGTTGCTTTTTTCTAACAGACTTTCATTTAGCACAATGTGTTCAAGATTTATCCATGTTGAAGCATGTGTCAGTGCTTCGTTCCTTTTGATGGTTGAATAATATTCCACTGTGTGGATGTACTGCATTTGGTTTATCCTTTCATCAGTCGGTGGGCATTTCGGCTGTTTCTATTTTTGCCTGTTATAACTAATGCTGCTATGTACTTCACGTACAAGTGTTTGTGTGATGAATGTTTTCATTTCTCTTAGCTGTATACCTGGGAGTGAGTCATGTGGCCACTCTGTGTTTAACCTTTTGAGGAACTGCCAGACTGTTTTTCAAAGGAGCTGTGCCATTTTACATTCCCACCAGCAATTTATTGTATCCCCATTCTCACCAACATCTGTTATTATGAGATACTCCTTTTTAGTCTCATTGTGTATCTTACATTCCTTAAAAATTATGCTTCTTTCAAATTATATAAAAATTTACCCGGGCCATTGTGGCTCAGTTGGTTGGAGCATCATCCCATAAACCAAAAGGTTGTGGGTTCAATCCCTGGTCAAAGCACATACCTAGGTTGCAAGTTCTGTCCCCAGCTGGGGCACGTATTAAAGGCAACTAATCGATGTTTGTCTCTTGCATCATTGTTCCTCTTTCTCTGTCTATCTATCTCTGTCTCTCTCTCTCCCTCCTTCCCTCTCTCCCTTCCTCTCTCTTAAAAAGCAATGAAAAAATGTCCTCAGATGAGGATAAGAAAATAATAAATTATATGAAAATTTTACTTATTGAATTTAAATTATTTATCACTGGGGGGAAAGGAAAACCAAAAGTGGGAAGCATTTTTATTGTACCCATCCAGTCTGAAAAACAGGGCTGCATGAAGAACACTAGGGCTGTCACTTTCCGCATCCCGATACTTTCTTTTCTCTGCTTTGGCGTCTCGGCATTTTAGGAACCTGGGTGTCCATAAACATGTGGATAGAGGGAGCAATGCTTCTCCCTCTGCTTTGCATGCCGTGCCAGAGACTCTCTGAGATAGCACCAAACTGTAGGGCATTTCTAGACTTCTGCAGATGGAGATGTCAAGAACAAAACGCATCTTCTGGTACATGGTGAACTCAGAGGGCCTCTCTAGTCCTCTAGTCAATCTCTTTGAAATTCTTGGGTATCTAACACTTATTACATGGAGCAAGATGACTGAGGGTGTCTTTCTTTGTTCTTCCCCACCAGTACAATGGTTTTCATAGCATGAAAGGAACTTAGAGGTACAAAAGACTTACTGTTCCCCATCAACTATCTGCATTCATTTAAATTTCTCTTCATAGACGTGATCTTCCCACAAGCAGGAAAAAACATTCACAGCTTTGCTTAGAGCTCGTTAACTGTGAAAGTTTAGCCTTGAAAAAACTTTGGAACCACTCTTCCTCATTACTAAATTTATTTATTTAGATTTTTAAATGTTGTAGTCTGGGTTTTTATTTATTTGTTTTCCATGAAGAAAACTAACAATTCATCTCTGAGTTTTAAAACTCCAGCCAGCAACTTCTCCTGTTGAGGGAAAAGGATATGCTCACAATGCTATTTTTTTTAAAGTCAAATTTAAGAGGCACTTGTTATTTTCTTACCAATTTCCTTTAAAATACAAATTTTCCAATCACTAGGTTTTTGTTAGGAAACTCCCAGTAGCTTAAAAAGTGCCGTGTTCTTGGTGAATGTGGCCGTGGCTGCTAGTCTGCACACGGGGTAGAGGGTGCAGTGCTGCTGGTGTCTGTGCCCGAGGGCTGCCCAGCTGTGCACACGACTGTTTATTGGTTCCAGTTGGCATTGTGCTCATTAAAGCATTCACAGATTCTGTTTCAAAAATGATCAGCCCTTTGCAAATCAAAATATATTCAATTTTATCAGTACAAATAGAGCAAAAGAGCAGAAACTGAAGAAATGTATAGCTCTGCTTTCTGTACAGCCTGTGTATTGGTTAGCCATTGCTGTGTAACAAATCATCAAAAAATTCAGTGGCTTAAAAGCACCAGCATTTGTTCAGGTCATGGTAGTGTTTGTCAGCAACTGAGGCCTGGCTCAGCAGAGTAGCTCTTCTGGCCTCCCTCCCGCATCTGTGGCCAGCGGGAAGTCAAGCAGGAAAGTTTGCCGATCTTACTGGGCTCTGCCACCTCTTTGGGGCCTCACCTGGGACAATAAGTAAACTGACTCAGCTTTGATCCATTTGGTCTTGTGTCTTCCAGCAGGCTAGCCCAGGCTTCCTTATACAACAGCTGCATAGATAAAGTAGAAGTATGAAGGAGCTTTTAAGGATACATTAAATTTAATTAATTAATTAATTAATTTGTAGTTGAGTATGTTGGGGTGACATTGGTTCCCAAAACCATTCAGGTTCAACTGAACAGGTCAACAAAACACCACCTACACACTGCATCATGTGCCTATCAACCAAAGCAAACTTTCTTTCCATCCCTATTTATCCCCCTTTTGCCCAAATTTTAAACATTGCCACTTTTTCTGCATTTTATCGGCTAAGGCAAGTCAGAAGCTGGGTCCAGATTCAGGAGGAAGGATAATAGACTTCCCCTCCGGATATCACTTCGCACTCAGATGACCAGGGCCCCGGACACTGGGAAGAGGAAAGGACAGTGGCCATTTTTGCAAAGACCACACAACCTACTTCATGACTTCTCCGGAACGTGTGAAGAATGCATTTGAATGTGTCGTGTTGTTGCACCCGTTGGTCACACAGTTCTTTTTATATAGTTTGAGTTCAGGTTTTGGACCTTGAAGAGACTGACCATTTCTACACCAAAGGATTTTATTAAATTTTCTCTGTTAATACGAGTTTCATGTTTCTGATGATTCTGAATCTCGTCCTAAACAGTGTGCCATGCAATTTTATGTGTGTTTTCATTTCATGGCTTTGGGCCAAGACTTCTGCCTTTTTAGTTGAAAAATAGTGACCACCAGGTGGCTTTTCTTCAAAATTTGTAGAATGGCCTTTACCACGTCACTGCGATAGTGATGGGCTTATGCAATTTTTGTTTGTTTTCTTACACAAGAGGAACCATGACTTAAGATTATTTGGACATCTGTAATAATTAACCCATCTTTTAAATAAGCACCCAAGAACATCTGACACCTTTTGGATAAACAGTTACTCTTTGTTATGAATTCATTAGTTGTAACTCACTGGTGGGTATCTTATATGTTCATGCTGGTTTCAACTCTTGTTACAAAATTAAAATTACTATATTTTCAAAGGTAAAGCATGACACTGGATGTGGGGAAATGGGAACTTTCATAGATTGCTAATGGGAATAGAAATCAGTTTAATCACTTTTGAACAGCAACTTGGCAACACCTAGTAAATATACACATCTACAGGAAAAACTCCATTTCCAAGTGTTTATCTTAGAACACTTGGAGATTCTCATACGTGTACTAAGGAGACATATACTAAGATAATCTTTGCATTCTTTCACTCATGTACTCATTCATTCATCAAATACTTATTGAGCACATACTATGTCTCAAATACTCTTTCAAGTATTACTACATAGCATGGGAAAAACCAAAAATCCTATCTTCTAGGAGCTTACATTCTAGAGGAAGATGACAAAAAATAAACAAGATAAATAAGGGAAATAGATGGCAGGTAAATTGGTAATTAGGGCTATAAACAAAAATAAAACAGAGAAAGAGAATAAGAAGAGGGTTAAGGACATTAGTAGGATGGACAAGGGACAGCCTCATTGAGAAAGTGACAATTAGGGTTGCTAGATTTAACACATAAAAATACAAGACACCCACTTTAATTTTAATTTCAGGTAATCAGTGACTTTAAGTATAAGCATGTTCCGCATACAACTGTAATTGAATAACAATAAACTTTTTTTTAAAAAAGTATAAGCATGTTCCATACACTATTTGGGATACTTGTATACTACTCATTGTTTATCTGAAATTCAAATTTATCTGAACTTCCTATATTTTATTTGGAAGTCCCAGTGACAACTGAGTAAACCCCTGAAGAAATAAAGGAATGAATTAAGTGGGTGTTATGAGAATATTGTTGAATGAATGAGTAACTGGGAGGCTTCCCTGGCAGGCAGAGGAAACCGTAGAGCAAAAGCCATGGCTGATTGTAATTGTGAAAACTTAGAAGTAACTTGTTTTTCAGTGTAAGAACAGATAAATGAGACGAATTAAACAGAGACAGACAAATAATGGCTGATATCACTTATACATGGAATCTGAAAAAGCTAACCTCATAAAAACAGACTAGAATGGTGTGAGGTGGGAGAACTGGGGAGATGTTGTGAATGGTGCAGACTGCAGCCAGTAGACATTTATATGGCATACTGCACAACATAGCCGTTCCAGTCCATGATGCGCTGTCATAAACTTTAAAGTTGCTAAGAGACCAGATCCTCGTTGCTCTCACCACAAAAAAGAAATAACAATTATGTGACTCGATAGAGGTGTCAGGGTGATGATCATATTGTAGTATATAAATGTATCCAATCAACACATTATATCCCTGAAACTTACACACAATTGACTTACATGTCAATTATGTCTGAAAAAAAAATAAGAAAAGCAGTCTAAAGCAAACAAGGCAAAATGTTCAATCTTAATGGTAGTTATCCAGTAGTCTAATACATTTTCTGTATTTTTCTGAATGCTTATCCTGTTCCATTATTTAAAATACTTTCTTAAAGAAGGACTTAAAATCAAAATTTTCAAAGAAGTTATATATGTTTGTATCAGGAGGAACTTACTACCTCCCACTTAGGAGTGTACTAAAATTTGGTCTAGCAACAACTAGATACTTGTGCAGATACTGGTAGGTGCCAGATACTGGTGAGCCGTGCTCACGGCTGAGCATGAGAAGCCATCTACTCTAATTCTGAGTGCCCCCATAGTTCACTGGGAGCCCTTGGGGAGGCCAGGAACCCCTCAGTGTCCATGTCCTCATCTGTCTAGAGGAGGTGCTCCCACAAGCCTTCACCCCTCAGAGTGCCAGGTGGGTGGAGAACAGGACCACAGCCATGCAGGACCGTCTGTATCCTAATCTGCTTTGTCCCAATTTGTTCTGTCCAGTCTAGAGCCCATCCTGGATTTCCCACTGAACTGGAGATAGGACAAACTTGTAAAATCAGGCTCACTTTCCATGTCCCTCTACAAGTTTTTTTTTTCTTATAGAAAAATGGGAGTTAATTTAGACTCCTAATAAATGGAATGAAACTTTGGGGCTCTGACTCAGCTTTGTTGGTGCTGTTGCTGATCGCTGAGTGATCTAGGGCTACAGGCATCTGGCCAGAAGTTTACATGTGGGTGGTAGACATGCTATACCACACATGTGGTGACGAGATGGAGTGAGCCTTTAGAGACACACGTTGTGACTGGTTGTCATTCCTAGGGGACATGCTTTTAAAGCAAACAACATTCCCCATGGCTACTTAAATGGACTTGAACCACTCTGAAGGTAATTGTAGATGAGCAGCATGAACACTCTACAGGGAGAGGGTGACCTCAGAGAAAGGGGCTGGAATTCAGGACACAATTATTCAAGGACGAGGATATTTCTTATGACTCATTTACAGTAGTTAATTCATCTGGGTCTCATTAAAACTCATAGCATGTAGGTATAAGACTCAAACCAAGAATCAGCCTCTGATGTAGTGGGCAAGAGGGTATCATTTAAAGACCAGGTTGCCAGATTTTATGGCATTTTTGATGCAGATAATGCAAATAAGGATATTAATAGCATATGTTTTATTAAACACATACTCTGTGCCCAAAACTCTATGTATGTTATGCAATGCAATCCTCATGGCAACCTCATGAGTAGGAAAGCGAGCCTGAGAGAGGATTAGAACTCGTTAGCCTATGGCTATGCAACTAGTAAGTTGCTGCTGTGTGATTCAAACCCGGGCATAAACTCCTAACCATTAAGATTACTTTCTTGGTGTCTTTGGGCAGGAAAGTGAATCATAACCCCAGTTTCAGCATGCTGTGTAGACGGATAAAGAGGGTCTGGAAAAGGAAGATCATATTAACTCTTCCAGTGCCCTTCAGGGTTAAGGAGGAGAATCAGGGATGTGACTTTGCTAACTACAAGCATTATCATGAAAATTTTAAAAAGCAATCCTCAAATAACTGTTGTAGAAGTATAGCCAAGGATTATGCCAGGCTGGCAAACGGGGGCCAGCAATGGCTCGGCGATGCCCTGTCATTGACCCTGGCCTTGCTGGAGAACACCTTCGTGTGTCGTCAGGACTCAGCTTGGATGGGAATGATTTTGATGACCATGGCGGTTGGGAGCAGCAATCAGCAGGAAATATCACCTAGATGAATAGTATTTTTGGTCCCTTGAGCCCCACCTCCACCAGAAACCAGTCCTGAGATTCTTCTTGCTGTGAGCCCTTGAATGACCAGTTTTTGCTTTTGCTCAAGATTAAGCCTCAGGGGAAGAACATACTTTGGGGACCTTGAGCACTGACTCGGATTCAGATCTATCTCTTCCTGGGTTTGGACGTTTGACAAGTTACTTAATGTTTCTGGGCCTCAATTTCTGGATCTACACAATGGAAATTAATACAGTCATGCTTTGCTTATTGAGAAGGATACATTCTAATAAATGCGTCCTTAGGTGACTGTATCATTATGCAAATATCGCTGAGTGTACTTACACAAACCTAGATGGTGCAGCCTACTACAAACCTGGGCTACGATACACTCCTGTCATCGAGTGAAATGTTGTTTCGCAGCACGTGGCTGTGGTCCCCACCGTGGGACATTGCTGCAAGGATTACAGATAACGCACCTGGTATGCCTGGCAGCACTCAGTGAATAATAGTTGTTATCATCATCATCATCATCACCTGATGGCAATTCGGGTTATAACCATTTCCAAGGGCAAATTTCCTTTGGAAAGAGTACAGGAGGCTTTCCTTGAAGACTCTAAAGATAGTTTCCTTTCTCTCCACAGCATATCCCCTCTTCTAATGAAAACACAGGACTAAAATGGTCCTGAGGTATCTAGGCCCCTACTTAGGCTCAAGTTCAGACCATAGTGTTGATTTGCCTTGTTTAGAAGTTCTGGGAGAGTGAAAAAGAGGGTGAGACAAGAAGAGACCTGGGAAGATCACCCCAAGACCACATAAGAGAAGTTTAAAGAATTAAAAACAAAGGCAGCACTTTCGATTCCCCAAAGCAAACATAATTTAGAGATTACTGACTAGGGACTAGGAGGAGAGATGAAAGGGGCATCCATCTCAAGATAGAAATTACACCTGCTGGATTATTAAGTGCTTCTGTTAGACCTCAGCGAGCTGTTAGGAATCTTCGGAACATGTTGCAGTGATTCCCCAAACTGGGCTTTGATGTTTGCGTGGCGGCGTTGCAGCCGACTCCTGCTCATTTAGGAGAGGCAGAGCCCACTGACGGTTTCAGGCTGACTATAATTCAGGCTGTCTTTATTAAGACAATTATATGAAATTGCATATAAACATGGGTCAGATGCTGTTCTCCTCCATCACAGATGCTCCGCCTGTTTTTTTTTTATTAGCTGGATGGATTTAATTATAAAACTCTATTAGGTAATTATCATAATGTTTGGTCCCCAAAAAGCAGTAAAGCAAAATTAAATACACTGTGTACAGACTAACAAATTTTGAGGACTTTGGAATAAAATAAAATCTCTCAAATAAAAATAAGCAAAGCATTGCCCTGATTTTCGCCCATGAAAAACCCCCATTCAATGGAGTAAGGAACGCAGATATGTGCAGAAATGGTTATAGTAAAGTGCTACAGGTGCAGATATGCATGAGCTATTTTAGGGGACTGGAGAGGGGACCTATAGGAAGGTGGCCAGGAGGATGAGTATGGAGAGTGAGGGGAGTTGGAGTTGGCCAGGTGGGGGGCCGGGGGCAGAGGGAGGCCTTCTGCCCAGAGGTAGAGTGTGAGCAGAAGCAAGAGGCAACAGGGACTTGCATGAGTTTCTCATTGGCTGCGGGGTGATGTGCCAGCAGGGCAGTGAACGGTGAGGCCGGACAGGCAGGAGGGCCCTGTTTATATCCAGGTAGTGAGCAAAAGGGGGCCAGGGACCATGCTGAATCTATTCCCTGCCACATCCCTGCCCGACCCAGTGCCTACTGACGAACACCTGACAAGGACCTTTGACTGTCCCCCGAGGGGCAACAGGAGAATTTTTTCAGGATGGAGCAACATGGCTGTATTTCATTTTTGAGACGGAGGTCATCAGTTAGGAAGGGTTTCCATCAGAATTAAATTCTTAATACCACAATTCTACATGTGAAGATGTTTGCTCATTCATTTTATTTATTTTTTCTTTCTTTATTCTAATGAATATTTATTGAATGTTCGGTATGTGCCAGCGACGGATCTAGATTCAGGAGAGTCAGTAGTAAACAAAACATATAAATCCCTGCTCTCTGGGGACGGGCTGATAATAAACAAACGTATAAGTAAAATACAGTTAAATAGTCTCATGGAAGATGATGAGGACAATAGCGAAAAATAAAACAGGGAAGGGATTAGGGAGAGGGCAGCAGCAGAAGGGCAGCAGGGGAAGTTGTTGTTTTTTAAGAAGAATGATCATAGGTCACGGTAATTTGGGGCATTTAAAAAATTGAGTGACATCTCTGAAAAAGAAATAAAACTCAGCTCCATTCCTCTCTACTGAAAACATAAAAGAATGAAAGAAAGATGGTCAGAAAAGATCTTGTTAGTAAAGTAAGATTGGATCAGAGACCTGCAAAAGGGCAGGCTTGATTTCCGCTGAAATCGAGGGCAGGGCAAAGGCCCTGGGGCCAGAGCAAGCCCGAGCCTGGGAGGATGGCAGGGAGGCTCCGGTGCCTGGAGCAAAGTGAAGGCCTACTAAGTGGTGGACCCGTGGTGCTAATCAACCACCAGCAGCAATGTCACCCGAACTTGTTAGAAATGAAAATTCTTACACTCCTAACCCAGAGTGATGTGTGAATCAGAAACTTGGTGGGCATGAGAGGGTGAGACCCAGAATCTGTTCTGATAGCCTGCCAGGCACTGACTTGTATCTGAGAACCACTGTCTTAGAGCTACATTCCAAGACATCCTTTCTCCCTAGAGCATCTCTTCTAGACAAGCTCACCAATTTCTGTAGGGTCAGATGCCCTCTGTGTATAGTGCTGGGGAGGACGTTTTCCTCTACCCTTCTAGGTTCTTCAGGCAGGTCTACAAATTACATGAGCATGAGACAGCGTAGAGGAGAATATCACATTTAACTACATACCTGTATAAGGAGGTCCCTTAGAAATGGGGACCTACGGAAAATGACCAAAGCAAGCAACTTTTATACTTTTTATGCAAAGAAACAATAAATTTGTGAGTATTTGACAGGATAAAGTAACTTAGGTTTGGGTGCTTAATTAGTAAGGAATCTAGAATTTGGGCGTGGGATAGCAAATTAGTAGAAGGTAACAAGGTTTGCTATACAGGCTTCTCTGTCCTGAATTCTCTCTCTGGTGATAAGGATGCGCCTCTTTCCTGCTGGTGCAGGCAGGGTACTTTTCACAGGGAAGATTTATTTCCTGCTCTCAGGGACAGAGGAGGGTCAGAGAATCTTGTGTACTGGCTGCTTTTTAAGTAACTTTAATTCAAAATAATCAATATGCCACTTTGGCATATTTGGGAGCAGATGTCCACTGGACACATCCCAAATTTAAAATCCACCCCCCACCCCCCTGGTATCTCTTTGTGAGTCCTAGACTCGTGTATCCAGTCCCGTCTCAACAGATAGCCTAGCCAGCTTCCCACATGGTGAAGTCAGAATCCTAGAAACATGCTACTGAACTCACCTTGTTTGTGACGTGGCTTATAATGAATTCTGTGCCATTATAGTTTGGGAGTAGGTGTGACTTGTATTTGGTGGCAGGGGAAATCATCACATCACATCACTCCGTGACAGCTTCCAGCCCCATCTAGCCTGGGAGAGACTGACTTGCGTTTTCCCCTCCAGCAAAGGGGCTGTGTCTGTTAAATCCCGGGGCTTTTCCCCCCATGCTGACTCATCATTGATACATTCGTGCCAGAGATTGATTGATCGATGTCACCTGCACATAAAACTTCACACTCTTAGAAGTTACAACTGGAAAAGGAACATTTGCTGAAAATTTTTTTCATTCAATTTCACGAATATTTCTGTCATAGCTCCTTTACGTGATGAAGCAATGGGCCAACAAATAAATTGCAAGTATTGAGTTTCGGTGGCTAGGCACTGTGCTAGGCACGGTGAGGGATGCGATGCCTCCAAATACTGAACAATTGAAAGATAATATGAGTGGGGATTAACAATGCAGCCTCTGAAGTCGGTCTGCCTGAGTTTGATGATTGGCTGTTGCCTACTTATCATCTGTAGGATCTGAGATGGGTTATAAAACCTCTCCCTGTGTTTTCTCCCTGCTAAATGGAGTTAATAATAGTACCAGCCTCACAGGGCTGTTGAGAAGATTAACTAAGTTATTGTGTGTAAAGCACATAACACCAGTGTCTGGTGTTTGGTAAGTGCTAACTAAGTGTTAACTAGTCATTAGTGTATATTTCTGAGTGAATATACAGAAAAGGTTTGGTGGTAGACCTAACCTATGTACTTGAGTGTACCTGCACGGCACACTGATTTTATGCTTTGGTACTCACTGTAGTAAAGCTGCTCCCAGGGGCTCCAAATTACATTAATCAGCTTGTGATGCTTTGATTGCTCCTTCTCTGCGTTTTAGAAAGACTTGCCCTGGGTTTTCGTTGCCGTGAGTTGAGGCAGTCTAAACCATGATTCCCAACCAGGAAAGAATAATAAGCAATAATCTAATATAATGAGAACATAACAAGATTATAAAACATAGCTATTAAAAATGACATTGCTATTACTAAAAATAACGGAATAAAACACAGCTACTGAATGAGTTCTTCATATACCCTAGGGACCATGGTTTTAAGTACTTACTCGGGCCAGGAGAGGAACTGGAATTCTTTCTTTTTGATTGAAGTGGTTCATCACTGGCCTTTAATTGACCTGGGAGTGAGGAGAAAAGGGATTGGGGATGAAAATAGAACAGGGTTCACTTAAAACCATTCCAGCAGTGTAACCTGCCCCCAAAGGGGTCTTTATCCTTAAAACTGGTTGCAGTATGGAAGGAGAAGATGCCAGTGTTATTCTCTAGAAAGATAGGATATTGGATGTAATCCTTTGCTCATATGGTACAGGTTAGGAACTAGCGTAACCATATAGCTTGCTGTCGCCTCCCAGGTGCCATCCAGCTCTAATGGTGCTTCATTCGGTCTGTAATTAATAGTTGTATGTAAAGTTCATTTGTGGCCACTCCCACTGTGACGGCCTGTATATTTCATATGTACACTATGTGGGGGTCCAGGCGTGCAAGGTTGCGCTCAGGGTCTCAGAACAATGACTCTGGGCTCACAGAGTTGTCTCAGCACGTTGTTTACCTTTTTAAATCCCAGGTTCCACATCTGTAGAAAGGGATAAAAATAGGCAGCACCTCACTGGGCATCTTGCGCTGATCCAATTAACTAGTGTTTGGAAAGCTCTTAGTACCTGCCTGGTACAGAGTATGTACTCAATAGTAGCTGGCTTTCAGCTGTTATCAGTTGTATGGTTTTGGAAATAATCTGTGTTGAATCCAGTCTTCATAAGGCTGAAGAGAGACATTATTATCAGGTCCATTTAAAGGTGAGGAAATGGGCACCAAAAAGTCAAGACTCAAGGTCACACTGGGCCTTCAGAGCAGGGGGCCCAGGCTGTCCAAAGTCACTGGCCCCTAAGAAGGGATTATGCAGCTCAGACTGAGATCCACCCCCACTCTGGCACCTGTCCTCTGTCCTCAGCAAGGCACATAAGCAAAGGCACAGCGTAGAGTTTTTTATTTTCTCCCACAAAAGTAACACTGGTGAAGATTCTAGCTGAGGAATCTCGTCTTAATTGCCCTTCATCTTGCCCAGAGCTTGTCGGGGAAGCTGTGACTCCAGATCTCAGAGTTAAGAACCTGGTACTTTTTATTTAGTACAGAGGGCATAATTTCTGCTATGCAACTTTGAACATGAAAAACATTGCATTAATTTACCGTATCTTGCATGTATAATGTGTACCCATGTTTTTAGCCCAAACTTTCAGGGAAAAAAATCTTTCATTTTAACTTTTAATTCAATTATTTACTTATATTTAGAAACAAAGCCGATTATCCTATTCCAGGGTGGTATTTTGCATACAGATATCATTATTGCTTTCTAGAGTTACATTTTTAATGCATAGGCATAAATAAAAGAATTAAAAACATTTATATAGATATGGAATTAGTACTACCCACGTATAATGCGCATCCTTATTTTTCCCTCAAATATTTGGGCAAAGAAGTGCACATTATATACGGCAAAATACAGTGCTTTTCTAAACCCAGTTAAGTCTAATTATATCTTCACTCAACAAGAGGCAAGAATTCACTCTTTCCCCTCCTTCAGTTCACCTTGTGTCTCAAGACAGGAAAAGGGTCTCTTATCATCAACCCAGACTAGTTTGCCACTGAGATGTTAAGGGGAACAGTATCCAAGAACTTGAGGTCCATTTTAAAGCCAAAGACCCCATTCCTACTGGCCCTATCCCAAGACCCTTTGCCTAAGACACATCTCTTAAAATTGAGTGCCCCCACCCAGTGTCCACGGGTGCCCTCTTGAGGCATGTAGACAGATGTGACCCCCTTCCTTCTTCTGGGAGTGCTATGGCCTTTCCCCATCCCCTTTTACCCCCTGCATTTCCAAGCATGAGAGCACCCCTCCTCTCTTTGGGAGTTAAACTCTTTTCAAAACCAAGCTCCCTAACTCTGTGTGAGAGAGGCAAGGGGAGCCCCTGGTATTTAGGTCTCAAATCCTACTTGCCCTCTACAAGGGCACAGGGAAAGTATTTCTCTTTCTTTCTGAAAGGTCTGCAGCAGTGAAAGCAAAACACAAAGGCAAATGTCCAGAAACCAGCCTGCCAGGGTTTCTTTTTTCAGTTACACTCCTCAGAAAGTATCAAACTGGAACTGAAAATGGAAACACTATCTTCTTTCATCCCAACTGCCTGTTAGGGTGGGCAGATGAATCAACACTTTGCAAAGGTCCTTTGATTCTTTCCGCCTTTGCGCGGAACTGCCTGCATTCTCCAAGGTGGCACTGGCTGCTCTTCAGAAAGGAGACTGTTACAAAATTCTGACTGGCAAAGCTCGTCACCCATCAACTAAGGATCACACTGGTAATGTAGAGAATACATTTTCCCCTTATTTTCATTAACTTCTAGACAAACTTTGAATTTTATCTCATTCATCAAGTTTTACCATGGCCTTTTTCTCTTAGTACTTAAATTCTACAAATAAGGTTTGTCTTTCCTAATTTTTTTTTAAATCCTCACCCAAGGACATTTTTTTCACTGCTTTTAGAGAGGAAGGGAGAGAAAGAAACATCGATTAGTTGCCTCTTGCACATCCCTAGTCCGGGTATCAAACCCACAACCTAGGTATGTGCCCGGACCGGGAATTGAACCTGCAACCTTTCAGTTTATGGGATGATGCTCCTAACAACTGAGCCACACTGACCAGAGCTGTCTTCCCTAAATTTTCATTCATTCTCTGTCTGGGCACCAAACACAAAAAGGCTTAGGGGGTAAAAAGATCATGTGTCATATACTAGCCCAGGTCTTGCAGGGAAACAGTGAGAGTAAAACACATAAAGGCCCTCACAGGGCTTATGCGTATACTGCCAGGCCCTGTTCTAAGTGCGTCACATATGTTTATTCATTTAATCTCACGTCAACACTATTTGGTAAGCAGTATTCTTATCCCCATTTCATAGATGAGAAAAGTGAGGCACAGAGAAACTTGCCCAGGGTTGCACAGCTAGCAGGTGGCTGAGGCAAGATTCAAGCCCAGGCAGTCCAAAATCCATCTGTGCCCTTATCCTGGGGCTATGAATACCCATTGTGACTCAGTGTTTAGAAACAAATAAACAGGATGATACAAAGAGTACCTGGGCTAGGCCTTTTCCCTTGTGTTGATCAGGGAGGGTTATTTAGGAGGCAGCCTTTGAACCAAAGCCTGAAGGATGACAAGGAGCCAGCTGTACAGAGAGTGGAGGTGTGAGGGTGGAAGAGCACTCAGGCCAGGAAGAACAAGAAGAGCAAAGAGAAGAAAACAGTTGTTCGAGGGCAGAAAGGTGGCCTGCGAGGCAAGCACAGAGGGACAGGGAGATTAACGTGTGATGAAGATGGAGAGGATGCTTCAAGAGAAGGAGAAGCCCTTGGCAGTGGTTAGGTTGTGCAGTCACATGAGCTGAGTTGTTTCTAAAGTTACTGGTTGCTGGGTTAACAAGGAGATGAGTGAGAACCTAGAATACAGGGACCTGGAAGAAGGGTATGGAGGTGGCGGCCCTGGTGGGGTCAGGTGGCAAAAGATAAGGCTGGATGGATAAGGAGAGCTTGGCGCTCAAGCCATTCTAGCCGTCTGAAGAAGTGTGGACTTTATTTCTAAGAGCCAGGGAAGCCCTGGATTGGTTTAAGCAAAAAAGTTCTATGATCAGATCTGAGTTTTAGGAGAGTTACTGCAGCTGGTGAGGAGAATGTGTCTCAGCGACAAGACTGGATGGATCCCAGTCAGGAGTCTACTGGAGATGCCCTGAGGCAACGTACACCCAGCGAGGCTGGGGCAGGGTTACTGGTCTACAAAGATTGACCAGAACCAGGCACTGGTGGAACAAGTCAGACAAGGGGCTGCTCCTAAGGAACTTTTCAGAGCTTTTTAATAGGAGAGCTTGGGGTGTGAGGAATGAGTGAATGGAAGGCGATAAGAGACCCTTTATCCCTGTTTCTGGCTTGTGGGGGTTGGACAGGTCCTGTGCAGTAAGATAGAGAACCTGGACCTCTGGCTGGACAGGTTCAGTTTAGGACATACTGAAAATTCCAGTGGCCATGGTGGTAAAGCAGCCCGTGAATGGAATGCTAAGGATGGGAACTAATTATCTGAAAGAAAATGGTAGATTTGATCATTTCCTCATTTACTCCCTACTAAGTATAGCAGTTACAACAAATCAGCCCTGGACACAGTCTGTGTCCAAAGAAACAACACTCCCCTGAGGGCCTCAGGACAGGAGGAGATGGATTCCGATTGCATTTCGAAAGAACTGGGCTTTGCAATAGAACAGTCCTCGAGGCTCCAAAAGTACAGACACATACCCTGCACAACAGCCTCCTCTGACTCAGTTCCGAGGCACGGACAAGTCACCAGCACGGTCAAGACCACTTGGAGAGAGGTCATCCGGACACACGTGTTCAACTTTTCCTCCAATGCTAACCATACTCAGTTTCCCTTTGTTGGCCGTGAATCGTCTTAAACTCTCCAGATTTTTCTTTAGAGGTATTTAGAGAAGAACACAATGGGTGTGTTAGAACTGCGAGATTTCTTTCCGTTACAAAGTTTGTAAGTTTTCACTCCTGCCCATGCTCTGGAAGTACTGGTGCTGGGTCTCCCAGGGTCTCCTTCAACTGCGGTAGAGGAGAACCAGTCTGTCCCTTGAATAGTGGATGGATGATGAATGGATGGTTGCTGGAAAATTCAGCGATGAGTGAGTTCTAGAGAAAGATTTTACCCCTGAGACAAGCTAGCTTTTCCACGCTAGCTAAGTTGTGCCCCTGTCTGCTTTGCTCTTTATTTTATCAACTGTGTTTTGACAATTCATGAAAAAAAATGTGTCTAGGGCAAATTGAGCTCCTGAAGCAATAAACATTTAGACATGGCATGTGAATTGAGTTATTGTTCTTCGTAGGGATATTCTCCAAATTTGTTTCTCTTTTTTTGGACGGAGCACTTGTCAGGTTTTCCTCTGCACCCCGCCCTCCGCCGCCCCCCCCCTCCCCCCGCCCCGGCGTCTCTGGAAATGGAAGTCTCCTTTCCCCAGTAATTCTTGCGAATCCCTGACAATAGCCCCGTGGCTGGGTTATCTTGCAGGAACTTCCATTCCCAAAGAGTTGAGGGGAGATTAAAATTCAAATTCAAGAAAATTGGACTAGCTGGAGGGAGCTACACCTTCAGCCAAGGCCAGCCAGAGTCGCCTCTTTCTCTCTTTCTCTGGCTCACAGGGTAGGTTTTGTGTGTGTCCGTGGGGGCGGGGGGGGGGTGGCAGGCGGACCATTCATTCCAGATTCCCTTCCCTTCCTCCTGCACAGCCCCCGCAAGTCCGCAGCCTCCTTCAGGACCTAACTTTGTCCCGACTGCGTGTGTGTGGCCAGCCCCGAGCCACTGAGGGTCCCCCGCTCCCCGGCCACAGCACACAGCACGGGCGGGGGTGCTCATTGTGTCCCGCACGGGCCGCTCTGCTTGGCACCCGCCAGCCCCGTGCAGGCTGTGCGGGGAGGGGGGGGCGTGGCGCGGGGCCGCACCGTGCAGCGGGGCGGGCACGGCGGGCGAGGGGCGGGCCGGCAGCGGGCGCCCTGGCGCGCGGCCAGGCTCGGCGGGAGAGAAGCGAGCCGGCGATGGACTGACGGTGGGCCGGCGGCGGGGCGGCGGGGGCGGTAGGGCGGGGGCAGCGACTGGCAGGCGGCTGCTGCGGGTGCTGTGGAGGAGGAGGCAGAGGCGCCGGGCGTGGATGCCGCGGGGTAGGCCACGGGCCTGCGCTCCCAGGGCGGATGGGACGCCGGTTTCCGTGGATCCGCCGCTGCACACCAGAAGTTCCTCTGCTCCCTGAGACGCGCAACAAATAAAAGGTAATGAATGTGTCTTTGTTTTCCAGCCGCTATCGCGGGGAGGCGATTGACTATGCAGCACTTGTGTGTCCTTTTTTAAATGCTGGGCCGGTGAAAGGGACATGACACTTCTTAACGGAGGACGTAGAGTACCTAATGTCGTGGATGTGACATTTCTCAATGCAGACCCCACGTGAGGCCCACACTGCTCCCTTCTGCAGCCCCTCCTCTCCCACAGGCGCTTTCCTTTGGCACCGAACTCTCTGAATTTACCCCGGGAGAAAGAAAGGACATGGCTGTGTGCACACCACGTGGGATTATGTTTAAAAACCATTTTTTATGGAAATGTCAGGAGAGTTCTGCCCTTCGGGTGCAAAAGGGAGCGATTCAGACCAGGGTGGCCAGAGAGAGGCAGTGACCGCCGGCCGCCGGGGACTGCTAAAATGGACTGCTCTTTACATTCCAAATGGCTGCAGCAAGTTTGATGCAGAAAGGAAGGGAAGGAGGAGAGGAGGAAACCCCCTTTAGTACGTGGTCATTTAAAAATGACCCCACGCAATGCTCCTGTGTTGCAGGCAGCTGCCCAAATGTTGGTACACGTTACATTTAGAAAAGATTAACCAGCCCTGCACAGCTTCGAAAGCTGTGTGGGCTGCTGGTGTGTAATCAGGAACTCAGTGCCTTTCTCCCATGCCTTGTTAGCAGAGTAACTGCTCCGTAGATTCAAGCAAATTCTGCGGAATTTCCAAGGGATGGCGGTGCTAATAATAGCTCTGGCTATAGCTACTTAGTAGACATACTCATTCTGAAAGATGCAGCCATGCCAGTGCCCCCGGAAGCTCATCTCGCTGAGAAAGGCCATCCAGTGCAGGAGAGGACTCCCTGACCCCAACCATGAATGGATGAAGCTCTCTCTCCCCTGTGAATGGAACATCCCAACAGAGGCCGCGGCTGCTGCGGCTGCTTGCTGCTGCTTGCTGCTGCTTGCTGCTGCTGCTGTTCTGGCTTCTTGCAGTGTGAATCCTCACTGCTTTTGATTGAAGGCATTCTCAGAACACCTCAGACAGGCACATTTCTAAATCCCAGCTGTTCAGGTTGGACAGCTAAGTCTATTTTGGAATTGCCTTAGCTGTATTTAGACACCTGGCCTGGCTGACTTGATCTGCATTTACCTGATTGAGTTTTGAACAACTGCTCATATCCCCTTCTACCTCAGCATCCATAAGTCTCCTCCTTTCCAAAAGCATGACTGTGACTTGTAGGAAAGCACCAGAGAGCCAGGAGCCAACTTCGGACTTCACCCAGGGAAGCCACTTCTGACCCCAGGGAAAGTACCTCAGGTGTCAGATGCAAAAATCTACCCCTTGGACTCAGAGAACTGGGTGCCATCTTTAAAATGTGCAATAAAGTGGGGTTTGGAGGAGGACATGGGAAGCCACGTTTAATTGTTTTGTTTCTGGTCTTCAAATTGCTTCAAGTTCATTCATAAAATTTTGCCCCATTTCTTTGGAGCAAAATTGTCTGATTTGGGCAGGACCAGAGGAACAGACCTCTAGATTAGCAGAAATCTGATTTTGATCCTCAAATTGTCACTTGTCTCTTGCAGTTTGGAGTGTCAGGGGATGAGCCACTTCTGCTAACTGAGGGACCCATCCGGTACAAATGAAATTTGGGTTTACTTAAGGCACCACAGGAAGGAGGATCCTGATGTAATAGATTAGAATCTACTTGGTACTGCAAGGTTAAATAGCACAATTAATGGAAGCAATATTTGCACATGCTTTGAATCAACACAATGTTATCTGATCGATGACTAGAATGTTGCCACCAGATAATGAAGTAACACCTGATGTATAAAGTTATGTGGGTAGAAGTAATCTTTTAGAAAAATAAAACAATGACAAAAAACTCTTCTCATTTGAAAGGGGAACTGTGGTAGTGGAAATGAGGATCAGAAAGTCTCCCGACCCTCTTTTGTTCTGACAGAGGATGACCTGCCTTTGCTATTGCTATAATCTTTTTTGGCTCTCATCTCGAACTAATTTTATTAATAAGAGTTGTTATTTATGGCACAGGGCCTTTGTGTAATTTGCAGACATTGTTGCCAAGTCCCCTGATAGCCCGGCAGGTGGCTCCTACCATTAGCATGATCTTGTTGTTGGGGAAACTGAGACCCCTTGAGGTTCAGTGAGTTGCTGATTTCATAATCCATGAGAACTGCATCCCAGATGTGCACAGTACTCCATTTCATCATAACAGCAAAGCTGCGGTCTGGGGTCGAAGGCAAGGCCAAGCATGAGTCCTTGCGTGGGTTCTAGAACTTGGCAAAAGCTCTGTGGAATGGTGTATACATACACCAGAGGTGTGAAGGAAGGGCTCTTGAGTCAACCCTGATAAGTTGATTTAAAAAAAAAAAGCGTGGATGGTTTGTGATAGGAAAGGCAGTGATGAGGTACGGATCCAGGAACTTTGGTGTTAAAGGGACCTTTCGGGGTACCTTTCTCTTTTCTCTCTTTTCGTAAGTGCAGGGTACAGTGAGACCGCCTCCAAGGAAGATCTTTACTGACTTTACTTCATAAATATATCACTCGTGGTCACATTATTGATGCCTCTGTGTGTGTGTGTAAAAGTAAAATACTTATAGTTCTGCTCGTACTTACCTGTTTTGAGTTGCATTTAGTCTGACAAACTGAATGAAAAGATGTTGGGGCACTTTCAAATTTAAAGCTTCATTCTTAGATATTTTGCATATGTAAATACTTCTTTTTAAAGGAACAGTATAGCTTATGGAGAATTTCCATTTAAATATTCCAAAATGAGAAATAAACATACTGACAGATAAATAGCCGACGAGTTCTTTTAAACCACTTCTGCATAGTATCAGAGTGTGTAAGTTTTGATTCATCTATGACTTTAATTTGTAACTTTTATATTTTGGATAGCACTTGATGTGTCAAAATCTGAGGCAGAAATTCTCTATTTTGGTCTATTAATTGTGGAAAATTCCAGCATCTGTGCCCTGGCAGGTGGCTCAGTTGGCTGGAGCTTCATCCACACACCAAAAGGTTGTGGTTTGATCCCCAGTCGGGGTGTGTATGAGAGGCAGCTGGTTGTTGCTTCTCTCTTACATCATTGTTTCTCTCCCACCTCCTCGTCTCTCCCTAAATTAACATATCCTTGGTGAGATTTAAATCAAATACTAATAATAAAAAAAGGAAGAAAATCCTAGCATCTCAATTAAAAATAATTTCTGAGTTCTAAGACCTCATAGGAAGAGAAACCATAGGATAAAAATCTTCTAATGGTTATTTGACCTAGATCCTAAAAACTGTACTCTTCTTGAGCGAAGGGAGGAGGAAAAGAGGAACCGCCTTGCCTGGACGGGAGCAGTAGGTGCCTCAGGCCCACGTTCCCCTGTGCCCTGCTAGGACACTGGCTGTGCTTTCACTCCCCCTTGTCACTTTCTGATTCTTTGCTCTTCATTGCTCCCTGACAATGGAATTGAAGGGACAAAAGAGGACATTGGGTGTTTCCTAAAAGACAGGAGCTGAAGTGAGAAAAGGAAGGGAAGGGATCATTCTATCAGTTTCGTAGGATATATAGGTTCTAGAACTTTTCCTACCTTAAGCAAACTCAAAGGCTGAAAGAATCTGGGGAAAGAGACGACTAATAACCGAACCTGTTGGGGAAGGGTGAGATTTGAGTGTTTTACCTTGTGGTGTTCATTCCAGCCATCATCAGACTGAAGTTCTTTGGTTGTGGTTTCATTTTGATGCTTATTTTTCCTAGGCCATTTGATCTCTAGAGCTGGTCCAACAGTTCCTGGAATTTTGGGCCTCCGGGTTGCCCTTGTGCACCAGGGCCTGCCGGTTTCACTGCTCTTCTGTAAGAAGTTTACTGAATCAGAATAACTCTGACTTATTAAAAATTCTCCACAGGAGTTTCCTATTGGTTCCCTAAATCTATCAGCTGCCACCTTTCCACTGTCCCACGGGATCAGCATGTCTTTCTCTTATAAGGAATCATCTAGGCACATCCTTACATTTGAGGCAGCCTGTTCCACCACTAATAGCATTATTCTAAAAATAGGTACCATTATGCCTTTCTCAAAAGAAGACCAGAGCTATTTCTACTGTTTAATGACTTGCATTCATGCTTATGTGTATGTCCAATTCTTAACTGTGTCAGTTGAAATTAGGTATTTTCTCCCAAAAGAGAAATAGTTTTCTCTTTGATGATAGAAATTACTGCTACCAATAAATGCCATGATTGTCAGAAGGATTGAGGGCTCCCGTTTAGTTCAGTGGGCTTGTTACTACCAAGTGATCAAGGAGCAATGAGTCGGTAGCCTCTGTGTGAACTGAGTGAGTGACCCCTCAGCGAATGTTCAAGCAGAGCTGATGCTAATTCAGAAATGCAGCATGTAGAGTCTAGCTTGTTAGGAAGCCAGATCTTTTATCTGTGGTCGTTTGGGGTTTGTGTTCAACTTGGAGCTTCAAGTGCTCCATGATGCATCACAAGAAGAAACTAGTTGTCCACCATCAAGAGCATTTGTGCATGTACACCTTTCTCCCCAAACTCTGGCTCCATCCACGTGCTCCTACCTTAGCAGCAGTTATTTGCCAATTTGTGGTTACTGCATACTTCCTGTTCACCTAATATTGAACCTCTGCTCACGGTGGGCACGCAGTAGATCCTGTTGGAGTAAGTAAAGCACTGAGAGAAACTTTCACGCCACATTCCAACATCAATGTACAGGGTCCGGCAGAAGTAACGCCATTGAGTGTGGTTGGCAGGGGACATGAGTGTTTCTCACACAATGGACAGCAATTTGAACATTTCACCTAAAATGTCATATGGTGTGCTTGAGTGTGATACTGTTATGTTACAGAATTACATGCTTCTGACTGTGTAATAGAAGTTTTGGTATAGATTAGCAGCTTATAAGTAGGGTCGTTATCTGTGCCGGACCCTGTATTTAGGTATCTTTAGAAACCTGGAAATCCAAGTGGTCTGAAGTGAAATGTCACCTGTTAGGTCCTCTTGTGTCTGACCTTTTCTTAGTTCACACTGTGGAATGGCCCTGTCATCACAGCAATGGCTTGCCAACCTTGGGCCAGAAGTCTTTGTACTAAGGCATGAAACTTTTAACAACTTTCACTTCAGATTAGCCCGAAGCTATCCCCCCAACTTGAGGCTGTACCTTCCCAATTTCCATCAAAATCAGCCTGTTCTTCTGGAGTTGCAGTCTTATTCACAGGGCTTTTGCCTTTCTTTGTCCTTGCTGGGTGAAGAATGCATGAAAAAAATGGTGCGTAATGGGGAGTTAGATTGATAATGCATGGCAGCGAATGGAAATAATAATTGGAGAGTTGCCAGGCTGTGCCATTCATAACCATAAAATGCACAATTATGCTTTCACCACATGCCTGTGAACAAGTATTATAGATATGATGAACGCAAACCAGGGAACCAAATAGTGTGGAGCCATCTGGACTGGGCGATACACCTCAAACTGAGCCGGGCAGTAGTATGGGCTTCCCCATTTCTCTGCGTGTACTGGCTACCCCCAGTAAATACTGGAGATTTCTTTCTCTGTTGCTCAGAGAGAGAGAGAGCAGAAGAGAGGGAGGGTGGTGAGGACAAGAACAAGATTGGAGCTGAACACAATGGAGAGCAGTGTTCTGCCTTCTCAATCCCCTTTTATTAGGATGGTTGAGTGTTTTGTAACAGAGTGACTACAGAGTGACCAGCAGCACAGATGTAGCCTGCAGGTCTTGGCAGGAGAGCAGAGACACCCAGTACAGCAGAGTGGCAAGAGCCGAAGTCACACCAGATGTGCAGTGGTCTCCACGAACCACGCACAGAAGAGAGTTGAGGTTTATCAGTCAGGTCAAACATTTTGGATGGATGGAGTCTTAGCAATTAAAGGTGGATATGTAGGTCATTTTTGATCTACAAATGAAGAGCTGCTCACAGATTTTCGGAGACCTCACCAGGGTCTTAGTTGCCATGCCAAGACTCGAGCTCCTACTAGCCGAGGAGGATTTGTGTGACACAGCCTGGTCTGGCAGGTCCCGTGGAGCTGTGGTGTCAGTGAGGACTGGTTTGATTTCTGGCTCCGCCCCTTAGTAGCTGTGAGAGGCCTTGGGTGAATTACCGAATCTCTCTGAGCACCACTTTTTAAATGTACAACTGAAGTTTTATTCAGAGGAGCCAGTGAGATAATATCGGTGAAGCACCTATCACAAAATAAAATATGGGAGACTCTTAAAATACGACAGTTTGTCTTGTGTTCTGCACTTCTCATTTGGCCTGCGTATGTCACATGACCAACAATGCTAACTTCGGGGAGCCTGCAACACACTGGGGTGTAAGAAGGCCAGTCGCCGTGGAAATGGAGGTACCACTTCAGTGGTACCTCCTCACCAACAATCCTGACATGAATTTTATAGAGAAAGGAGCTTTGGGGGAACAATCCTTAGCTCTGATATTTCATAAATGTCACCTGACCTTCCAGAAAGGGTTTTGCAGGTAAAGGCAAATCACCCTAGTGATTGTCACCTTACTGAAACAGACAGATATATCCTGCTGCGTCTGTGAGTCTCCAGTGAACCCTGGCACGTTAATATGGAGAGGGTCCGTTGGGGGTGGGGAAGAAAGAGGAGAAATAGGATTTCGCCTTTGCGCGAATGCATTCTGTCACCTTTTCTTTCTGAAATTCTTCAATTCCCAGAAATGATCAGGAAGTTCATTGGGCTTTTGTCTTGAAAAAATTTGGGAACAGAAATAAGAATTAATTAGCAAGGTTTGTTAATCAGTGGTGGTGCCATTTTTTTTCTTAGCAAGGAAGGCAAAAATCCAAATACTAGATTCACTTCTTTGGTTTCTTTCCATTCATTGCCATTAAGTAGGAAGATTTTCAGTTCCTGTTTTTTAATTTATATTTTACCTAAGTAATTAGTGCAGAGTTCTTGGCAGAAATAAGCCTAGAACCCGAGAGTGTCCTGGATGCCTGTGGGTTTTCTTTTTCCATTGAGCCCACCGCCTGACGCCCTGAAAATACCGAGAGTTTCCATGTAGCCCAGGACATCAACGTGCCAGTTTACGTGTTAGTCACTAAAAATTATTTATGCACTTAATAACCTTCTAGGAGTTAAATAGAATAAATCAAAACAATAGATGGCCCATCTCCTGGAGATGGGTTAAACTGGCACACACAGGCAGCCGAATCAGAGCACGAAGCAAATATAAAGCAGGGAGAGTATTTATAGAACATGATGGCTACATCCAGGACAAGGGTGTGTTTTAGGTGAAGCCTCAGAGACAGCCTGTGGGCACCGGTTGCCTTAACAGGGTGGAGTGTGTCTATCATTTTAGGGAGAACTATAAGCTGGTGTTTGTTTGTGGTTCCTGCTTTCTTTATTGTGGAGAATATGGTTTCTGCTGTCTGCCACAGTTTGGTTCGCCTGCCATCCTGTTCCTAAGATTGTAAATTAGTCAATGGAGATTTGCTGCTATTTAGATACAGAGATCTACGTTGTATAACTTCCCACTTGGAAAGCTATCCCAATACTTGGAGATAAAAGCCAAAACCACAGTTCTCTGTTTTTTATATGGCTAGATTCTTCTTCTCTTCTGTGGATAGAATTGATCACACTCCTAGAGAAATGACGAACACCGGTGGGAAAATTCCATAAACTGTGTTTGATACTGTGGCTTTTGGTTTATAGTGGAAATAGAAGAAAGCAGTCTGTGAGCACATTTGCTCGTTTGTAGGTGGGAAAGATGAGAGCAAGGACGGTCAGGTAGTTACACAGCCTTCGCTGCTGACCAGAAGGGGCGGAGGGACCCGCCACACAGCATTGTCACCCCTTCTCTTCAGACCCGCACTGTGGGAGGTGCTTGTCAGATGGGCTTGGAAATGGCTGATTCTTTGGCTATTTTATCAACTTTCCCTAAGTATGATTTCCCAAAGGAATACTCCCTCAGAGTACTCCAGGGTGAGCAAATGCCCTCCTGAGTCCCCTTTGTTGTTACTAGCTCCACCCATGGGTTTTTGATTACTTGCCGTTTCTCTTCCCCCTAAGGCTTGAAAATCATTGTCCTGTGATAAGTGACTCAACACGTCTGCCTCACTCTTCCTCTTTGCTGCATTGTTAGTATTTAACTCCTCTGGTCTTTTACAATACAGTTCTCTGATGCCTTGTTCCTTCCCATATGGTTCCTTCCCAAATTCTTTTGGGGTGAGGTGTCCACTGCCATCATCATAGTTCAGGCCTCTTCTTTCTTTCCTGGGTTATTACAAAATTGTCACAAATCACAAATTGTCCCTTTACACACACTCTCTCTCTCTGTGTCACACACACACACACACACACACAGACACCCTTGCCTTCCCCTGAGCACATTTAACTTTTTCTGGACATAATCCTCTTGCAAACGCTGAACCTTCAGATGCAGAGGCCCCTCCCATTCCTTCTTTGCAGGACGACCCTGCTCATTCCTTAATTCTAACCTCCAATGCTATCTCCTCCTCTTCCTCCCAGCAGAAGTGTCTTCCTCCTGCATTCTCCCGGAGCATCCTCATCAGTTACCGATCTGTTGCAGTGACCTTTGTACATAAGTCTCCCCGCACCTTTCTAAGGGAAAGACCGTGTCTTATTTTTTTTCATAGCACCTAACAGTATGCCTCTCATTTGGTAGGTGCTCAAAATAAAAATTGAGTAATAATTTGACATATATCATGTTTCTCATTTCTTTATTTGTTTGCAAATAGCTAGAATGATTTTTTCCTTGCTGAGGCCTAGTGTTCTTACCTGTCCTTCTCTCTGCTTTTCAGCTCACACCACTCTGCCTACACATTTGTTGTCAAAGAGGAGAGAGTAAGGATGGTGCAGCATAGCTGTCCTTTATGTGGGTATGGCCTTGCAAACCCCAGCTGGCGAAATGACAGAAAGTATCGCACCGCCACAACTCATTCATTCAGTCAGTCAGTCAGTCAATCAGTCGGTCAGTGAGTAAGTCAGTCATCCAACACACACCTGTTGGTATTCCTCTGTGGGCCAGGAATGTGTCAGTGAACAAAACTGACAAAAATTCTTGCCCTCAGGGAGCTTGCATTCTAAGGGGAAGAGGCAGGCAATGGACATAATAAATGAGTAAAAGTTATATAGTGTGCTAGAAAGTGGTAATTGCTGTAAAGAAAAATAAGGCAGAGGATGGGACGTATGGCAAGGTTGCTGTTTTATATACAGACAAGACATTATGAAAAGGTGATATTTGAGCAAAACTTCCAAAGGATGTGAAGAGGTGAGAGAGCCCTGTGTGTCTGGGGAAGAACATTACAGGCAGAGGAAAGAGCTTGTCAAAGGTCTTCAGGCCGAAGAGTAGGGAACAGCAAGGAGATGAGTGTGGGAAAGCAGACCAGGTAAGGGGGTCACAGAGGCTCTGCACTGGGTGCATGGACTGCTGCGGAGTGTGGACCTGGGCAGTGCCCTAATTGCACTTGGGCCGCACAGGGGTGGTCAGGGTGCTGTGTGCGGACCAGACTGCAAGGCAGGCGGAGGTAGCAGCAGGGTGGCCAGATGGGTGGCCATTTTAAGGATCCAGAAAGTGATGAAGTGAAGATGATGAAAAGTGTTCAGGGTCTGGATAATTTAAGAGAACCCACGCAATTTTCTGGTGGGTTGATGTCAGACGTGAGAGGTAAGAGAGAATTCCAGAACTTGGGGGCTTAAAGAATAGAACATGGGGGCAGAACGTTGGTGTTGCGTGAGGGGGAAGCTGCGGCCGAGGGCTTGGGGAGGACATAGATTCAGAGTTCTGCCTGGGACACAGAGTTTGGGATGTTTAACAGATATCCAGATGGAGATGCTCAGGGGGAGTTTGTGTACAATCATACCCAGGCCTGGGAAAGGAGAATGTCTGAGCAGAGATTCAAAGTGGATCTCAGCCCCGGAGAGCTGGTATTTAATGTTTCCATGGCTCAGTCCCGAATGTGACAATGTCTGAGAAAAATCGTAACTACCAGACTTCAAATTAAAAGAACGTGAGACATAAAAAAATGAAGTACTTCCCGGAAACGTGACGAACCCGCTGCGGTGTGCTGTTGCGCAGATTGAACTCTTCGGGTCCTGGCAGTGTGTCTCTTTTCAGAGGTGGAAGGAGCATCTGTGACTCTCATGTTTTAAATGGATGTATTGATGTATCATTGATATAATTAGCAGCACATATTGACAGTGTACATACAGTTTGATAAGTTTGGACATATGTTTTGCACCCATAAAACCATCTCCACCCCCAAGAATTATAATGAATCATATTTACTGAGACTTCCTTTGTGTTTAAAGCTCCATGCTAGATACTATGAAGGATATCAACTATAATCACTACCCCTGCCTCATGTACTTGTTCTGATTTAAAGTTTTGGCTTTCCTTATCCAGGGATCTAGTCACAAACTTACTTCCAGGGCTTTCTTGAAGCACATGCTGAAAACACACTCAAGTTTGGTTACCAAAGGGTGTGAAAAAGCACGTGGAAACCCTCGGACACCAGGAGAGAGGGAAGATTAGGAACCCTGTCATCTGTTAATCAGTTCGGATACAGGCAAAGACATATCCCTCCTTCCTTTTGTGGAAACAGCCAAAACAGTAGGCTCGGTGCCGTCCTTTCTCACTCTGTGCAGTCAGCACCGTAACTACCGCCTGCCCAAAGCTGTGCAGAATTGTTCTATGTCCAATTAGAATTTTGATTTGACTAAGAGATACAGCATAATATCTTTCTTGCTGTAACTGCTCACTCATGACGTGCACCCTGGATGTCCTTGGAGCTCCCCTTTGCAGTGGCCATTGCCTTAGAAGACACTGCTTGATTTCCTGTGACAGCATTTACATCCGAGGAGAATTCCACGAAAGGAGGGAAACCAACCTTTGGTTTCAGAATCCTCTCCTTCCCCCTTCCACCCCTCTCCATTTCCCTTCCTCTCCCACCCTCATGCCCCACCCCTATTTTTAAATGTTTTGGGGGAACAAATGCATCAGCTCTGGAAACTTGTCCTGAGAGCATGGAGCTGGGGCAGCAGAAGCAGGTCTCCGGGAGGCATCTGGGCGGGTTCACGGGCAGCCAGCCAGTGTCGAAACCTCAGACAAGATGAATGGAGGGATGGAACTGCCAGAGTAGCTCATGCAGGAGGGCTCCAGCAGAGTCCTTCCCAGAGAACATGGTTATGTAAACATGCAGGCTCCAGCCCAGATGGACTGTCCCATACAGATGTCAAAGGTAGCTGTAAAAATGTCCCTAGTGTATGCACTGCAGGCTTCCCAAGCACCTTTTATTGGGATATTGGATGGGGGAGGGGCAAGGGCTTGCCGCTGGCTTCTGGAGCTGGGACCACCCTGCTGGACCAGTGGCTTTCCAGACTGGGAATACCCTGTTCCTCGGATCTCCTCTGCTATGATGTCACTGGAAATTTGGTCTGATGTAAACACGAGGGTGAGCAATTGGGCTGGAGTCCTTCCTTGCAAACCCAGAAGACTTGGCATCTGGGCACTGGGCCCTTAGACTCAGGCACTTAGGGTATGGGTGGCTGCTTTGAGTCTCATGCGGCTTCTGTGAAAGCAGGTGGCCTGGAGGGCTGCCCCACTGTTGCAGGTGGCTGTTCTCCCACTGTG
Organism: Desmodus rotundus; assembly: GCF_022682495.2. NCBI lineage: Eukaryota > Metazoa > Chordata > Mammalia > Chiroptera > Phyllostomidae > Desmodus > Desmodus rotundus. The sequence goes on from NC_071390.1 coordinate 137,026,900, forward strand.
CATTAAAAGTCAGCAAAGACAGAATTCCAATAGCTTTCAGATGGTCTAGAATACCATTTTCTGTGTCCCCCCCAGGGTGCGTACATCCCCAGAGCTAATGGAGAGTTTGACTATAGTGCTACACAAAGGGGATGTTTATGGAAGGAAAACCCATTTCCAAATTCTTATCTGTGTGGCAAGACCTCTAGCTCCCACTGATGGCAGATGGAGGTCAGTTCTGCTCATTCCCTGTAAGCTCGCGTAGATAACACAACCTACAGAGAATGTGCCTGTTCCTGCGTCTGTGTCGGGGTGTGTCTCACAGAATGCAGATGAAATTGTACAGTCCCTATATTTTGGAATTGCCCTTGAAATGATATGTAAGGATATATGTTACTTGAGTATGTATTTATTAATTCATGTAAAATATTTATAGAGTGCCTGTTGTCACAGTCCTGTCATTCTGTTTCGATCACACGTGTATATCATTTTAACGTCAACAAAATATTTACAATAAAATTGTGATTACCTCTTGCTTCCTAAGACACATAGTTGTAAAGTGTTGTTTCTTTCAGCTGATCACAACATAAGCAAACATTGAATTAGATACTGGAGCCAAATATGCAAATTCACGTTACCAAGAAAATGTCATTGAGGTTCTTGGTTATCAAATAATGAACACTAAACCAGCAACAGATACAGGTAACCACCTCACACACACAACACTGCATTTTAAATAGAGGACATTTGATTACCTGTTTACACAGAGGAAATTGGTAGGAAAAAAGGTGGAAAAATGTTTGTGTCTACTGGTCTGTAGTGTGACTTTTAAAAAGGTCTTCTGAAACAGTAGATGGATGATATGAATATTTGTTTTATTAAGCTAAGTGTAATATTGTAACAAGAAGCATTTTAAGTAAATGCATGAGTTATTAGAATGAATGTATTTTCTTGGAATTCGTGTCTGTCTGTGTGCACATTTGTCCAAAGCTTAGAGTGTGTCTGTCCCTGTCCTGGTCACTTGCAGTGCTGATTGCGCAACCCATTCCACTTTGAACAAGGATGCTTGTTTGACAGTTCTCCCTCTGTTGAATCCAGCTGTGTCTTCTGGAACTTCCACTCATCGATCTCATTTCTGCCCACCAAAACAATGTTCTTCTCCCTTGCCATTAAATTACCACATTGAGTCATCAAATTAGCATTAAGTCATCAAATTGGCGAGTCTGCACATCCACGCATGACCTAGACGGTCCAGTTTTTATCTGCTATTTCCATGGAATCAGTAATAGCTCCGTTTTCACTCAATGAAGTGTGTTGGCGTAAACAAGAGATTACAGGGCCCCCTACCCTGGATCTGCTGTTCAGGCTAAGCGGGCCATTTTCCCGTTGTCCTGAGAAGACCTAGCTTCCACAGCTTTCCCCAGTTTAGTCACACTTCTTTGGCCTTGCCCCAGTTTCTTTCATTGCCTACATGAAATCGGGTACCCAGGATTGAACACAGATTTCCAGGAATGGTTCAACCATAGTAGAGTAGAGACCTCTTAATTCCATTATTCAGAATGCTTTGCTTCTAGCATGTGAACTAAGGGTAGGGCATAAAACTATAAACAGTATGATCCCAATTGAAAAAAATTGAATCCACCATCTAACCCCCTTTGTCAACTGTGAATTTGTTCAGCACACTGTCTGGTTACAAATCAAGGGGTGGGGGTGGTAATACACATCCTGAGAAAGACAGCTTATGTTTTAGTAGCTCTTTGCGTTTCCCAAGTGCTTGCATGTCTTCGCAGGCACCGAGCCCTCTTTCCAAAGTCCCCTCTCGGCATCAGTTAGGATTAAGTTTGTTTGAAAACCATGTTCACTGGCTGTTTACTGTTTCATCAGTGACTTCGCCGTTCTCGGACCATCAGATATGTGATCACTTCTTCTTGTTAGTGAAAATAGGGCTCTCCAGTTGTATTCCTTACTGCTCCTCCCCCACCCACCACTCTGCTCCGGCTTCTGTTTCCAGAACATGCCATGTTCCTTCTCGTTCCAGGCCTTCTTACACCAGGTTGCCTCCGTCAGATGGCCTGTTCTGCAGATACAGCTTCCTCACCCGAGTGACACATTCCCCAGGTGTGAGTTAGGGTCCCCCTACCTGCCCCACCCTGCCCTGTAGCATCTTACACCCACCCTGTTGTCACATGAACTGCCCTGTATTCACCTGTTAATTTGGGTAGTTTTTCTACTGGACACAGAAGCCCCTTAAGTATGGGAACAAAATCATATCCATCACTATATGTCTAATAAGATGTCTGGTGCATAATGAATGTATCGTAAGTACTTCCCGAATGAACACACACTGTAATGGCCATTATTATGTATAATCATTAACCCCAGTTTCCCTAGTTCATTAGGACAGATTGCTAGATTACTCTCTTGGTTGCTAGAGAGATCTCTTCTCTAGAATAGAAATTACTGAGTCAAAGAATATGAAAGTAATTTGTATTTTAGTTTTATTTCCTGTAGGGGCTTCCAATTAATTTGTAATTATCTACTAATAACATAACTTTATTTTTAACGTATTAACCCCTCCTTATAGTTGTTGTCATCCTCCCCCCAAATTTCCATTTGTTTTTTTCTTTTTGCTTACAGTGCTTTGTGGAGTAGAAATTCTAAAAAATTATTTTTAATGTAGCTACATCTTTACATTTTTTTCCTTTTGGCTCATCCATTGCTTTTATGCTTAGAAAGGTCTAATCAGTAATTGCCTGTGTATTTTTAATATATAACTTTATGAACCACCTGGAATTTACTTGGGGGAAAAGGAGCAGTTGGTTTATATTCTTTAGTGGTTTGCCGTACCACTTCCTGTCTTGGTTGAGAATATTGAAACAAACCAGGAACTGAGTAGTTCAGCAGTTCATCTTTTAACAAAAAATCCATTGGCTCTGAACAATGAAAACATTCCTTTCCTTGATCGTTTTGCTTTCAACATATCTTTAAAGGGTCTTTCATTGTCCTGAGTCTTTCCTTGTTTTACATTTCAGCTTTGGCTTCCTACTCCTGTCCCTCTGAGTTTCGGCCTCTCCTCGTCTGTGGCCGTGACAGGTATAACGCACTCTGCCCCTGACACACGGCACACGCGCTGCGAAAACCCAGTCTCCTCTGGGAGCTCTCCATGCAGGTGCTTTGTGTTCGTTGGGACTCTCAACCTTCCCGTTCTCATTCAGTTTTGTTTTTACTGTGTTACCAAATTTTTACTTTTAACGTCTTCATCCACGCAAATGAAATTTTTTGTACCCGTAGAGTCGACCTTATCCTTTCTCTGGCATTTTACAGACTGTTTTCCTTGAGTGTGTGGTCCCATCTGAACCTCACATCAGGTCTCCGTCTCTACTATAAAAATTCCAAGTGCAGCCCCCAAACCCCCCAAAAGGGTAGACATTCGCCTTTTCCTTTGGGAAAAAAAACAAACAAACTCTCTTCATTCCACCCAAAACAGCCTGTCCCTAAGATGCCGAAGCCACAGCTCCGCGCGGCGGAGGCCAGGTGTTGCTCTCATCTTTCCTCACTGCGGGGGGACCGTGGTGTCAGAAGGCTGTGTAGGTTCTTACAGGTTCTTGTTGCTCCTTTGCATGTTTTGTTTCTTTGGGGTTTATACCTCACTCAGCCACCTTTAAGGGGTGTCTGCATGGATGCCTGTGTTGCGAACAGTGTGTGTGTAAGAACAACACCCCGAACCTGCCAAGGGAAACAGGTGAGGCCGCAATGTTAGCAAGAGGCGTTTCTCGTCCTTTGTTAGCGTTGCCCTCTGTGGCCTGGCAGTTCTCGTTGTCCTCGCTGCTGTTGCCCCACACGTCATATGCTGACTTTCCTAAACCTCCAGTCCTAGGCCAGCTCCAGCATGCCTATGTCAGCGCTCTCGGTGACTGCCAGCCCACCCAGGATGGCTCTGAGGCAAAGGACTGGGCCTCCTGGTGCCCTTTTGGATGAAGTGTCCCCTCTACCGATTGGCTAGGGTCCCGTGGAGCTCTGTTCTGTGGAAGCCTGGTGCTTGCCCAGCACTAGGAACAGCCACCCAGAGGAAGCCTTCCCTGACCAGCCTCCTCACCTGCCCTGCCACGATAGCAGAAAATCTGGTGTGAGCAGACAGGAAGCTGTAGCCTCACCTAGCCATCCTGATGGAGTGTGTATGTGGTGGGGGGGGGGGGGGGGCGGGCGGCGCCTGAGGGTACATTGTCTGGGATGAGTACGCTTTCTGACACTTCTGCTCAGAGGCACTTCCCAGTCCCTGACTAGAGTAGGGACCTCTGAAGGTAATGCCGACTGAGAGCCCACTGCATGCCAAGCAGAGCTGTACACGCCTTACCTGCACTAGTTTAGTTATTCCTCACCAGCTGCCCCTTGAGGTTGGTGCTAGGGTGGTCTCCATTTCCTAGACTAGGGATTGAGGCACAAGTGGATGTGGTGACTTGTGGAGGGTCACGCAGGGCTCACCCCTGGTGACTCTAGGATAAAACAGACCAGCACTCGGGCAGAACCCGGCCCCCATCTCTGTGGGATTGTGGCTTCTTTGGTCACTGCTGTGTCTCTAGCACCTGGCTCAGCATGTGGCGTAGAGGAGACATGTAGGGATGGTCCTTTGAGGACAGCAGTGAGCAAAAGGTGTGGGCCAGGCCTTGAGGTATGGGAGAGGGTGGCCCTTGGAGGAAAGAATTCGGAGGTCCAGAGTGGCTAGCCCTTGGAATTGAGGGGACAGGGAAGGAGAGCATTCGGGAAAAAGGAGGTAACGTTCGGTGAGTTCAGGCCTCAGAGAACTTGTTTTCCGGCAATGAGATGTCTGTCTTGCACAAATGGTGGTACAGTGCACGGTGAGGGAGAGACATTTCACAACAACATCAGGAATCTGCTCCCAGGGCCTTGAACCCCTGAGGCCTTCCATTCGGATGTGCTCCGGATTCCAATCTCGACCCAGTCCCACCTGCTGTCACCTGTCCACCTCCTTCCAGATTGCACAGGACTCACTCTCTGATGGGAATTCCCACCTGCCTTTCCCTTGGAAGGAGTAGGCACTCTTCCCTTCTCTCACCCCTCTCCAGAGAAGAAGAATACATTCCATGTGGAGTAGGATTAAGTCTGTATATCTTCAGAGACTCCAATTGCTTCAGTCACAGAACCAACATTGTAGAAAGCCTGGGCAGAAAGCAAAAGCCTGCAGATGTGTGTGAATGTGTTAATAAGAGGGTCTAATAATATAATTGAAATGGAGCTAAAGAAAATCCTGTCTTCAGAAGTTACTCTAGCAGTGGCAGAACCCAAGTGTGGCAGTGTGGTCACTGCTCTTTCAGTGTCCAGTTGGCCAGAGTGTAAGCAGAGAGCGCTGGAACCGTCGTGGGTCCGTAACAGCACTTTAGTTAACTCAGCTGAAGTGAGCTTCCCGCTGTGTGCTCACCAGGGCAGTGGCTGTGGTGCACAACCTAACTCCAGAGCCCATGCATTCTCATCTCCCAGTGTCCGTTTTCTCCCATCCATTTCGTCAGAGAGTTGTCTCTCAGACAGAGGAGGGCGATTGTCGGTAACACTCGGGACCTGGGGTGAAATGCAGGAAGGACTTTGGCCTTCCATGTCTGAGACACACCTGTCAACCTCCATGTCAACAGCTTGTCCTCAAATATTGTGCAATGTCCTGTTGGAAGGTAATGAGTGCTCTTCCTTCCCACATCCCGCAGCTTAGCTTTGGGTTGGAGTTTCTCTTCCCTGGGATCACGGAAGACCATCGATGGAGCTCCCGGATGTTCTCACCTCTTACCTGTCTGGGTCCATTCCTTGCCTTCTAAACTTTAGGTCAAGAGACTGCTGATTAGTGCTTTCTGACCCTCTGCCCTGCGGTACCATCTGGAGAGGGTTGAAACAGATTGTCCTGCAGGGCTTGTGGCTCTACCACACCCAGCAGTGGTCTTCAGGGCAGCAGCGCTGAGGACTAAAACTGTCCGCCCCAGACACAGCAGCCCTACCCAGCCGCCAAGTCCTCACTGCACTCAGCACCACGACTTCTCTTCCTGCAGCACCAGAGAAAACCCAATCTCCTTTTGCTGAAGCGAGCAAGCGAGGGAGGGAGGGATCTGAGCAGCGACAGCAGCACAAAGATGCGCTTTACAAAGATCCTCCAGTCAAACACTGGCCCCACTTACAATCTCATCAAATGCAGGCTTGCGGACGGATGAGCTTTGAAGAATTCGAGGCTATTTCAATTTTAATATAACAGTACATTGGCACGTGAATTTGTTTCTAACAGAGTGACTGACTTAATCACTTTCATCTCGGTTTTATAAGCTACAACTGTGCTGGGGAGCAAAGAGTCTCAAGGACAGGCCTGGGTGTGTCTTTTCTTTTAATCCAGGGGACTCATGGGAAAGACAGGGGTGAGATAATTTGCCAGAGGTCATGGAGAGAAGTGGGGACAGCGTCATTCTCTCTGATTCAGATTTCTGGTGTCTAGCAGAAATCTAGTCTTCTAGATTCACTGTGCCTTCTTTTTTTCCATTATTATCTTGTTTGATAGAATGTCACTCAAAGACAAAAAACAGGTTAGCTTGAGATGAATCAGAGAGGGAAAATTTAAAATAAAAATGGACACTGTACTTTCAAAGATTATGAGCTGAGACCCCCTCATGTACTGTTTTTATATTATAAGATGATATTGCCTTATAATAACTATTGTTATATCTGGTATTTCCATGGTGTGGGTGAATGTGAGCAGTAAATGGATGAGTATTTTTAACAAATTTTAATTTGCCTGAAGTCTTTCCATATGTGTATTTGCTGTGGGGTTGAGTTTCTTGAGGCCACTGGGAATGTATGGCATTCATTCACCTCCTGGATGTGGCAGCTTTAGGGTTACTGAGATTTTGTGATCTTGTGACTTTCTGGTATGTAGATGGGCCGTTGGGCCCTCATTTGTCTGAGGGGAGGCTGAAGTGGAGTGGGGGAGGGCCATGTTGAGGTGACCCCGAGAGCAGAGGCTCCCACAGTGTGTTCCACTGGGAAGTTGTAGTCATGTCTCTGGAATTTCCTTCTGAGCCTCCAAATGGCCCGGGTCAAGGGGCGATCGTGAGGTGCTGCTGTAAGACATCCGGAGTCTTCTGAGTCCGAGTCTTAGGGCTGTGCTGGGGGAGGGCAAGCTGGAAGACTTGCCTCTCCCTGTTTGGGCCTTAACAGGCATGCTTTTGAAATGCAAATTTTCTACTTGATGATAACAATTTTAAAAGATAGGATTTCAGCCCTCACTGGTGCGGCTCAGTTGGGTGGGAGTCATCCTGAAGAATGAAGGGCTGTTGGTTTGATTCAGTGGTCAGAGTCCACTCCTGGGTTGCGGGTTCTGTGAAAGGCAGATGATCGACTGATCAGCGTCGCTCTCTGGCATTGATGTTTCTCTCCCTCTCTTTCTCCCTCCCTTCACCTCTCTCTATAAATAAATATTTTAAAAAATAAGATTTCAGGTTGTTGGGGGAACATGAATAATTTTCTCAATGAAGTATGATTGGGAAATGTTAATTCTTCCTTTTATACAATTCTCCTTTGTCTTTAATATTTCTCTGGTATTGTCTCGTAAGGGTACTGTCTGTAAAATGAATATGAATCACAGCTTGGTAACTTATAGGCACAGGGACAGAAACAGGGAGGCATGTGGTAACTGGGGGAAAAAGTGCTTCTGCAAGGCTGGGAACATTCCTCTCAGCAGCTCTGCTACCCCAGGCCACCCCTTCCTCCCCCCACTCCCCTGCACCTTAGTGATAACAATTTGAGCACAAATTAGCATTAGAAATTATAATGAAATTATTAGGAAATATAATGTGCTAATTGAATAATTTTAGCTTTTGTTTTTTTAAACCACATGTTTTTTGCAGATCTGTTACCTGATAGTCACACAACTGCATTAGATTTCTATCAAAATGTTAAACAGTGGGTAGGGCTATTTCTTCAGAGCACTTCCTCTACGTGTGTATATCATAGTGTATAAATTAATAGGCAGTGGGAAAGAAGAGAGAATAGATCCAAGAAGTGGCAGAAAGAGAGCAGGGAGGAGGGAGAGAGGGAGAGATGTGTGATATATACAGAAAAAAGTAATTATAAGAAGCATATACTGGTACTTAATTTTGAATTTGAAGAGAAAATATTCTTAAAGCATATTGCACATGCAGAGCTTTTTATGTAAAGCAACCCCAAATCACCATTTGGGGGGTTGTCATTGCTAGTTCGTTGTCTATTGTTTAGCGATGCCCTGAGTGGGCTGACTCCCCTGCCACATTTGGACAGCGGTGCCTTCCTGCATCAGGAGTAAATCGAGCTGCTGTGGAGGGATGCCCTGAAATGGACTTAGCTGTAATTCCCCCTTTGAGATTCTGTGTTACTGAGCCTCTCTGGTCACATTGGCATCCTATTAATTCTGCCTGCAGGGAGAGAGAGTGTGTCAGACTTCCAATCTTCAGATTTCTGACCTATGTGACAATTGTCCTTCTCATTTGTAACTTAATTAATTTGATTTAATGTGTTAACAACACAGGCCATCCAAAACGAATTTGCTGAAAAAGAAGCTTCTCAGGCACCATTTCCTATGGCTGACCTCAAACACTCTCATTCATTTTTCTAGATAATTTTTCTTGATTGTAGTATTCTAACTAAACCCCCACAACAACATTTTGTGTACTATTTGGGTGGGGCGGGGGGAACCACCCATAAGCCTGCTACCCTAGCACATCAGCTATTTTATTTGTGCCCCGTAATTCCTGTTCCTCTGCACAATTTTATTGGCTGACTTTATAGTTCACATAGCATTTCATATTCTGCTACGCTCGCTTATGCTAGCATCATAAATCCATGTTTTACATCGTCTTTGTGATTCATTGTGTATCTTAACAGAAAAGTTAGGTAAATGGGGTAGACACCTTTATTTTCAAAATAACACTTTCCTGTACATTCTTTAGAATCACAGCACACTTGGCAGGCCTCTGCTCGGTATGGAATTGTGCGGCAGCCAGACGATTTATGGGTGGAGTGGTGGCCAGCTAGCTGACATCGAGAAGCCTTGTTCTCCGACAGGCTTTCCTTGGAGGGTGATGCCAGTGCTCTGATTGTGCCCGAGCAGCTGAAAAGGAAAACAAGGAAGCAATATTACTTTACAGTTGTTAGTATTCCAAAGGAAATTTCAGAATGCCTGGAAGCCAGGCAGAGCTACAGATGTCCCCGCTCTCTCCACAAATGCCCAGAATGGTAAACCTTTTCCAAACGGATAACAGGATACTCCCATTTACTTCAGGATGAAAAAACAAACGGGTCCTTCTTTTGAGGAAAAACTACAGGGGTGCTGTCAAAAGGAAGTCATACTTTCAACCATATGATGATTCAGAGTTGAGTTTCCCTTTAGATGCACATTTCTGGGCTGACTCTTTAAAGAAACATAGTGCCTTCCACAAGGGAGGCAGCTTATAAATTCCCAATTCAAGTAGGGAGCACGCTTACAAATTCCCCAGGACTTAGCTTCGGGCTTGTTGAAGAGAAGAGTGAACTTGTTACACCTTGGGTGGATATTAAAGTCTCAATGCTTGTTACTTCCCTAAAGTGGTGAGGAGATGAGGTGAGATTAATGTAATGAGAATTTTATATTTCGGTAATCTCAGAGAAAACTTTTAGACACGGGTGCACACTCAGTGTCACGCCACACTTGGCATCTATTGAAATATTTTGAGAAAGTGACATACTACCTCTTATTACTGTGATTAAACTTTATTTGATACAGTAATATTTTTCAGATACCAATATTCCTTTGCTTTTGTAAAATGTATTAGAATGTGAATAAGGAACTCAAGAACATGTTTATATCCTTAACCTTTAACAGTACACTGAAGCTCAAAACTTTGAGTTTTAAAGATGCAAAGGACAGCAGAATTTTTTTCTTAAAATTCTCCCATCCCCACTGATCAGAGAATTTTCTCAGACCTGAAATAAGTGCTCATAAAGGCGTTTTAAAATAAAATGCTGGGCAGTCGTAGCACTTGCCTTCCTAGAACGTTCACTTTATTAGAATTGGGTTCTTTCTCTAATCAGGACTGAATTGCCGACTACCTAAAAGTTACCCAAGGTCCCTGTGCCGTTGCTGTGGACTGCCCTGTGGAAGCCCTTGCACTTCTGGTGTGCTGTTTTGATGAAAGAAGTGCTTCTACATTCTGGCATGAGGTGCATATTTTAGTCTAATTTAACATTTTAGTATCTTTCATTGAATTTGTATAGGGGAATGATTAAAATTAATCTAGTGGGCTTTTCCCCCCCCAGTAAAGTCATTTATTGACTTGGAATTTGTTTTCTTCTTTTTAAATTGAGATATAACTGACTTCCAACATTGTATTAATTTCATGTGCACAACATAATGAGTCAGTACTCGTCCAGATTGTGAATCGATCCCCACGGTAAGTCCAGTGAACATCCATCGCCACACGTAGTTACACATTGTCTTTCTTACTGTGAAAACTTTTGAGCTCTAATCTCTCGGCAGCTTCCACATACGCGGCAGAGAGTTATTTACTGTAGGCACCATGCTGTACGTCCCATTCCCAGGACTTACTTATTTTATTACTGGAAGTTGGTTTCTTTTGACAACCTCAACCCATTTCCCCTACTTCCTCGACCTCACTTTTGGCACCTGCCAGTGTATTCTCTGCACATGGGTTCGTTTGTTTCTTTCAGATTCCACATGTAGCTGGGGTCACATGGCATTTGTCTTTCACTGTCTGACCTATTCCATGTAGCGTAATGCTCTGAAGTTCCATGCGTGTTGTCCCAAATGGCAGGGTTTTTCTTTTTTATGGCCGAATAACATCCCACTGTATAGGTACCACATTTTCTTTATCCATTCCTCCATTGCTTCCCTATCTCGGCATTGCATTGTATTGCATTGCATTGTAAATAATGCTGCAGTGAACATAGATGTGCATAGATCTTCTCAAATTAGTGCTTTCATCTTCAGATGAATGCCCACAAGTGGAAGTGCTGGATGATATGGTGGTTTTTTAAAAAAAAAATTTGAGGAACTTCCACACCGTTTCCTATAGGGGCCGCACCAATTTAAATCCCACCAGCACTGCACACATGTTCCCTCTTCTCCACATCCTCGCCAACAGCAGTTATTTCTTGTCTTTTCAATAACAGCCATTCTGAAAGTGGGAGGGGATATCTCATTAGGGTTCTAACTTGTTTTCCCTGGTGATTATTGACGTTGAGCACCTTTTCATGTACCCGTGGGCCTTCCGTATGTCCTCGTTGGAAAAATGTCTCTTCAGATCCTCTATTTTCAATCCGATTGGTTCTTTTTTTTTTTTTTGTCTTTGCCATAGAGTTGTATGATTTTTTTCTATATTTTGGATATTAACCCCTTATCAGGAGTATGATTTGCAAATATTTTCTCTCATTTGGTGGGTTTCCCTTTCGTTTTGTTGACTGTTTCCTTTGCTGTGAGAAGCTTTTTGTTTTGATGTAGTCCCACTTGTTTATTTTTTGAAGCTGGTGAATATTTTAATTAAGTCATTCAGCTCGAGTGACTACTGTTTGCAAGGTTGATGGATTCTAATGGAATCTGAGCCTGGTTTGTGGCTAAGACAATTAACACTTGAAGACTTCAGAGAGTGAATAAAGACTGCATAGGCCCATTTCAAGTCCACAGCTGCCTGCTTTGGCTTAGATGTGCAAAACAGAAGCCTTTGGACCTAAGCTTTCCCTCAATTTTTACTCTATTCCACCCTCTGTTAGAGTGCTTATGAGTATGTGACACTTTCCTTGATGGCTTTTCTCAGAGCTGGGGACTGCTGAGTCATGCTAACTCAGATTCTAGAGGCTGTTCGCTTTAGCCCCGTGCAAGCAGATCCCACCACTAGGGAAGTCTCAATTGGTGGAAGGATGATGGGTTGGCTTGTTTTGAGAAAGGACTCTGAGCGTTTTCTCATGGGCGTGCATGACAGTTTGGACATGCTGATGGGTTGAGAGTAAGCGCCGTTGAACAGGAGGAGAAGAGGCTGTGTTTCCCATGTTTCGTGGAGAACGTGCTGGGGAGGAGAGACTCGGTCTGATGGCCGTGCAGATAGGTGAGGCCAGGATCTGCCACGTGTGTCCTTCTCTTTGCTCTTCATGAAGTGGCGGGCCGCTGGGGGAAAAAGGAAGTGGCTTCAGTGAGGGCTACAGAGTCACGTAGGAATCCCAGGGCTAGAAGAAACCTCATGGGGCTTCTGGTCCAGGGAGTGGTTTTGGAGCCAGCTAATATTAGTTGTTATTGTTACATTTTCAGGAATTTTGCATGCCACTTGTAAAATATAGCCATTGTTAAATCATGTAAACATAGCATTAAATAAATTATATGAAAAACAGAGGTAATAAATACTTAAAATCAATCACTTCCTAATTATTTTGCTGTGCTTTACGGTCACCCACTCTCCTGAGGTTACGCCTGTCTGTTGTGTGTGTGGGAAGCGCCGTCAGTGTTGTCGAGACGGCCGCTTGAACTCAGGCGAAGCTATGTGGAGCACAGCAAGACGTGCTCGGTGAGCGCGGTGGCCGGCTGACGTCTCGGAGAAGCCTCGTTCTTCAGGGGATTTCCTTTGAGGGTGATTGATGCCAGGGCTCCGGCAATTGCTACAAATTAAGGCTTTTTTTTCTTTTTTCATTCAGAAAGACAGTTATTAAATATTCACCAGCACCCACTGGGCCCAGCCCACTCATTTTTCTATGTGAGACTGGGCCGTGGAGATGAGCAGAGGCTTGTCCAAAGGCCTGGAGCCAGTACGTGTGCACCGGGACCGGACTTGGGCCTCCTGGTGCCTGTCAGGGGGTTCTTTCTGTTGCATTGCACAGGGGTGTTAGTTGTGAAAGGCACAGGGGTTAGGGGTCAGGCTTCGCTGTGAGTGTCATACACTCACAGGGTTCCTCTGTCACACAGGTGAAAGCACTGTGGGACTAAGGTCATAAACAAGGAGAGGGGAGGAGTGACACAGAAACCAAGTGCATTGGCCACAGGGGTGGTCATCTGGTGGTCAGTAAAGAGGGACAAGTTCAGAGACAGCAGAGACCGGATACCGAACTCTGTCCCTCATGTGTGGTGATAAAGTTATCGAATGGAAGAATGACTAAAGAATGAGTAAATCTGTCGCCACTGATACTGTGTTATGTCTGTATTTGCTATTTTGTGTTACACTCTCCCTTAAGAATGTAAGCTCCGTGAGGGCAGGGGCCTTGTCTTGTGTTCTCCTGTACACCCAGCTCCCGGAATAGCACCTGGCACGTAGAAAGTGCTCAGAAATATTTTTGAATGAACGAACCAATCCTGCTGCTTGTTGGCATCATGTAGCAACAAAGCCCAGGGAAAGTTTCACCCAGAGGAACGTGCCTGGTGGGGTCCAGCGGACGGGACCCTGTACATTCGTCAGGCTGCTAGACCCGCAGTGACCATCATTTCTCTTTATTCTCAGATGACGGAGGGCCGTCGATGTCAAGTACATCTTCTTGATGACAGGAAGCTGGAACTCCTGGTACAGGTAAATGACTTTGGGCCAACTTTCTGAATTTCTTCTGTGACTGATGTGGTTCACACTCTGATTCAGCTGAGGGGGAGGCGAGAAGGTAAACTGTTTTTCAGTCTAAATGTGTTAAAATCTGTGAGAGAAGAGTAGGACACACCCTGGTAATTATGTGTGTGATGGCTATTTTCGTTCATTCTGTTTCTTTGAGCACCACGCCCAGGCATTCAAGGTCAGATGTATATCTAACCTATTGTACATCTCTGGAACAGGAAATTCCACAACTGCCATTAGCTATTCTTTATGCTTGGAAGAAGTTAATTATAATGTAACCTAAATAACTCTTGCTGCAGCTAAAACTGGGCTAGTTGTCTAGAAAACAGTTCATTATTTTCAACTTGTGCTTTCAGAGACGTGAAGACAGAGAAGCACTCTCTTGGCTCCGTCTCCCCTCTTAAGAGCTGTTAAACCCTTACCCAGTCTCTGTTGAACATCTAGAGGAACGGACACAGAAGAAATTGATCAGTTTATCTCTAAACTAAGAACACAGCCGAATCAGCGAAGTCCACAAAGTAATTAGAATCACGGACCCTGGCCTTGCTCAGCTTACTCTTGAAAAAAACCAGTGTTTTATTTAGAGCCCTAAAGAATGATGAAGTATCCAACTTTGATTTAAAGAAATTAATTCCTAATCTGTCGCTCAACTCCAACATTTGTAACTGTATTTGCGTGATATTCTTAAATGTCTATCAAAATTTTAGGGCAGTGCTCCTTATCCATCACATTTGCCGTGAAGAAGCTACAGTTGGTCAGCTGGCGGAAATGACACCCACAGCCTCATTCACTGGGGGGGACCCTGCTGTTCCGTGATGAGAGTCACACATAAATACCCTCATCTCGTGTTCCCTTGTACATGGACCTTGGGTTTCAGAATGTTCCAATTGCCATTTAAAAAGTTAATACTTTTAATAGGATTTAAATTATAAAGGCATTATAAGTGCAATGTAAGAAACAGAGAAAATTGGAAATAGCTCATAAACACAGCATACTAATTCAACTACTATTCTCATTTTAGCATATCTCATATTTATATTTATATTTATTTTATATTTCTTACATGGTTGTGATCATAATGTAGGTATAATGCTATATATTTTATTTTTCCACTTAACATTGTCTTTCACTAGCATTTTCCAAGTTATTATAAATTGTCATCTTTGTTAATGGCCACACAGAAATGGATATACCATTATTAGCTAATCATTCCTCCATTCGGGTACATTTAGAGTTTTTGTTGTTGTTGTTGAACAGTTTCAGAATATTTGTAACAAGCCTTAGACTAAGCAATGGCTTTCAGTGTCTCCCCGTTTGCCTGACAAGGTTTAGAAGACGGAGAGTCGGAGAGTCAGGCTTTGGGTTTCAGGCTTCCAGGAAGTGCTTATCTCCCAGGGAGAAGCGTGTGGGTTTACACAAGGGTGACTGCCCGACAAACATGCCGAAGTAGCAGCAGAGGGGGGAGGTCTAGTTTTCCCATCACCTTTGGGGTAAGAGCCATATCAGAGGCTACACCTGAGATCTCCAGAAGCAGGAGAAGACTGAGGTAACAGAATCAACAACGAGCAGTCGCTTCCCACCAGGAGAATGCTGGTAACCGGTCATGCCCAGAGATGATTTTCTGTGGTGGTGTAGGCCTGGCCCCTGTGATGGTACATTTCCTTTCTCTTGGTTACAGAGCAAAATGGCCATGATCCCCAAACTTAATGCTTTTTCTAAAGCCCTTTGAGATTAGTGAGCGGAATCTGTGCTTCCAAATCCCTGATTGCCCTGTGTAAATCCTACATTACCCATAAGGGGAAAAGGATGAAGGTCAAGAGTACACATACTAGGATTTAATATTCGAAAGGCTAATCTCTAAGTCCACAGGCAGGTCTTTGACACCTAGGACATTTTATGTGTCTCCTTAAATCCTTCAGTTCCACTTAACAACAGCTGGAGCAATTGAGGTGAGCATTCCACAACAAATCAACCTAGGTCATTGATCCAACCTGGAGACAGTGTCTTTTGCTTTGTCATCCAAAACTGTTCCATCCAATTAGAAATGTACTAGAAAAGCCTGTGTCAGAAAGAGCAGCTACGCCATGTCCGTCTCTCAGTCAGCCTGTTCCTGGGGTCTCCATGGCCACACCAGAAGGAGCCTTGCATGTTTGGTGTTGAGCTTTTCAAGTCTTGTCTTCATACCGTGGTTCCCTTAAAACGACTCTTGGCTTTTTTCTGATCTGAATGCATGTTTAGGGGAGCATTTTGAAAGCAAAGAAATGGAAATGTGGTTTAGCTTGAGTAAGAGTAGTTAAATAAGAACAAAAAGAATTTCCTGACTGTGAAGGTCAAAAGATAGAAGCCATTAATAGGGAAGGTTCCAGGTTCTTTCTCTTGGTCATCTTAAAGTCAAATGGATTTCCCCTCGTTTGGCATGGCTGAAGTGTGGCCCTTCCTTGTTAGGTTCTCGTGCGGCTCCTGGTACTGTATGATCTGCAGCCTCACAGGAAGACAGGCCAGAGCCAGAAAGAGACACCTCCTCGGATTTTGTATCTTCAGAGTCTTCTCCATCCCCCAACTCTGCCACAGTGAACTACACTTTTAAATTAAATTTATTGTTTAATCACAGTTGACATACAATATTATATTAGTTTCAGGTGTACAGCATAGTTGTTAGACATGTATGTACCTCAGGAAGTGATCATCCTGCCAAGTCTGGTGCCCGCGCCACAGCAGACATAGTTTTTACAGTTCTGTTGGCTGTAGCCCCTACGCTGAACTTTACATCCCCATGACTATTTTTAAAACTGGCAATTTGTACTTCTTAATCTCTTTCACCTTTTGTATTTATCCCCCCCCCTCTAATCTGGTGACCATCAGTTTTTGTTGTCTCTGTCTACAAGCTTGTTCGTTCATTTCGTTTTTTTAGATTCCACATTTAAGTGTAGTCATGTGGCATTTGTCTTTGTCTTTCTCTGTCTGACTGACTTCTCTCGGCACAGTCCCCTCTAGGTCCACCTACGTTGTCACAGATGACAAGGGTTCATTCTTGTTTATAGCTGAGTAACATTCCATTGCATAGGTATAGGGCATCTTTATCCATCTGTCTGTCGGCGGGCGCTTGGGGGCTTCCCTGTCTTGGCTGTTGTACACAGTGCCGCAGTGAACGTAACAGTGCACATGTCGTTTCAAACTAGTTGAACGCCACTTCTTGTTTTGTTTGGGAAGCTGCCCGCTGAAACGAAGCAATATTCTAGGATCACAGTGTCTTGCCCCTCTGACCCCCTTTCTCAATGGCCATTGGCAGCAAAATTGTAACCATCTACTTCTGTTAAAATAGAGGAACCAAGCGTCCTGTGATTCTGAAAAACTTCAACTTGTCAGTGTTTTTCAAGAAAATTAAAGATAGCAATGGGATTTTTGCTGTACATGACAGGGTGTCCCTAACCTTGAGAAACCCAGTGAGACAGAAACATCAGGGAAGATCTAGAGCCGCTGGGAAGTACGGTTGGCGCACTTGGGGGGTGGCCAGTCCAAACCGGATGTGCCATCAGCGTAAAATGTGCACTGCAGTGTGGAGACCACATGTGAAAAAGAGTAAATGTCTTAATGATTAAAATATGTAGAATGAAAATCATTCTCAACTGTTTCTCTTCCCTTATTTAATATGGCTACTAAAAAATTTAAAATTTCCTATTGGGCTCCCATTTGTGGCTCCTATTATGTTTCTGTTGGGAAGCTATCTCTAAAGAATAGAGAGCTCCTTGAAACAAGAGGAACAGTTACCAACGTGACAGAACTGTGTAGGGTCACCCAGATGTAATACTGGGTGTCTTCCACAGTAATGACTCCATTTTACAGTTCTTTGTAAAGTTTCTAGGAAGTTCATCTTGTTTAATCACCACAGTAACTGCGAATACACAGGTACTAGCTCAGATTAGGACACGGTGCAGAAGGGTGAAAAACTTAGTCAGAGTCACACAGCAGCGCACGCAGCTGGAGCAGCAGGTCTCGCCGCATCCTAGTCTCCTTTCGCAGCACTGTGAAATTGCATGCAGTAAAAGCCCGGATACCATATACTTCACCCGTAATGTGGCTGCTGTGTTGGCCGCTAACACCAGCCTTGTAAGTGGCTGGCGTTAAACACTTTGAACCTCATCTCAGGGTAAGAACTGAAGATGGGCTTACCCGGGTCACTCTTTTTCCGCCATCAGTTTCCAATCTGTCTAGTGAAGGTGACACGTGACACATGATTATGAAGGATTTTCACATCGTGTATATAAGGCTGAGGGTATCAGGTGTGGAAGAAGATTAAATAAGCAGATTAAAGCAGTGTTGCCTCCTCAGACAATGGTGCTAGAAACACTCTGTCTTAACGGTTAAGTTAATGTGCGCTCTGAGTAAAGCGGCGTAGAAGGCAAAGTAAATGTTCTGGCCTACAATAGGCTAAACCGCTCCCCTCCCCCCGCCCCCGTATATGACTTAAAAAAAAATCTGGAGCCCTAATCACGCTACATAGAATAAACGAACAGACCTGGGCTCTCTGCATGCGCACACACACCCACTCTCACACCCCATCCTCAGCTACTTTCGTGGTTTATAATGTTCTGTAAATACAAGGGATTTACTTGGATATAAACCCAAGTAAAGCAGGAATTCCCCCCATCGCACATGTTGCCAAGAAAAAAAAAATACAGAGTTGATTCCATATCTTCTTATTGAGAAGGGTGGCTCAGTTTGCTTGCTGGCCCATCTACTGACGTGTGAGCCAGGTCTGCCATCTGCTCCCGTCTGGTCTGAATTCACCAGGAGGTCCAGTGTCAGCCAGGGAGGGGAAGCCACGTACAGAAGCTGGGCACAGACCAAGGGCTTTGGTTTTGTGAACTTTCTCTCTGGGACCCCCAGGCCACCATCCCACCCCATAAAATAAGAGCCAAAGGGCTGTGAGGCCACACTGTTTTGGGCTGACCTCAAACTTCACCATGATTACCATCATCATTTATTAGACTTCTTGCTGCAAAGCTGGGCACCACACCAATGAGCCAGACAGATGTCTTTCTAGCCCCTGGGGAAGGCTGACCATATTTACATTTTAAAGGTACACTGAGGAGCAAATGGGTTTTAAGGTATAGGTTAGAGACATAACATAACAGCAACCCTACAGTAATTCAGAAGTTTGTTTAGTGCCTTAGAGGCATCAGACATAGTCCATAAAGTATACCCTTGGCTTACACAAGCAGCTAAGGAGTTTTCCCCCTTGGCGAGGAGGGAGGGACCCCACACCTCCTTTCTTTAGCTAGGGCCTTGATGGGAAAGGTGGTGAGCTCTGTGCTGGGTGGGAACAAAGAGAGTCCCAGTGTCCCTGTGGAGCTGTGACGGAGGGAGGAGTGTCAGGATACGGCGGATTGATGCAATCATCCAGGGACCTGCCCCCCAGCACACACAACACACGTTACGCGGGCAGCTCCGGGACCAGACAGCTCAGCCTGCCAGAGGCTGAGGAGAGGAGACCATCTCTCTGAGCTGTCTGGTCCAAGTGCTGGTTGCTTAGCAACAACCCCATCTTTGCTCCCCTCCCCCACCTTACCCTCCTCACCACCACCCCCACCGCCATGTTTGTGCCCTATTCTCCCTGATGCTGATTTTAACCAATTTTGAAATGGCCAATATTAGGCTGCTTTTTTTTTCCTACTGAAAGATCAGTTTCATTTGGGTCCAACTGGATGTAAAGGGAGAGAAATGAGAGGGAGGGGAAGATAGTACATCTTCTTCCCTTCCAGGAATGACCCCTCCGGAAAACTGGTTTCTGTTTTTGCTTTTGGTTTTGTTACTGCTTAGTTACATTTTTCTTTGATCCCTTTACAGAATCATTCCTACATACTCTCTAAGGCAGCCCAATGGGAGTGTTTGCAGATAAGGAACCTCAGGTGATGTCTGCAAACTGTAATTTTTGTCTTCTGCTCAAGAGGGATAAGAGGGGAGATTAAAACAAATTTAACATATAGTGCAGTTCAGCAAAACGTGAATAATTATGCTTATAGGGAAACACACTCACACATAGGCACACGCCCCTAAGAAGAGGGTGGAAGTGAGGAGAAAGCTCACCATCTGGGAAGGATGGTGTCCCAGGAATGTGGGAGTTAATCTGGGTGTTTCTGTTTTTTATCCAAAATTCAGAGATTGACTTTTGTCACATTGCTCAATTCCAGCTCTTGCTCATTTGATGAATCTTTACTGTTTGCCTGCCACTGGGCTGTGCTGACCTAAGTGTGCCTCCTTTGGGGGCAAGGAAGGGGTCATGTCTAGAGGTGAGAAACGATTATTCAGGCAAAATTTTTTGTATGACTTTTATAAGTCAGGGGTGGGTGGGGTTTTTTTTGTTGTTGTTCCTCCAATAATCTCCTGTGGCTGAGACACCCCCTTCTCTGTGTAGTTGTACCAGCTGCACCCTGTCCTTCTTTGTAAGGACAGCTTCTGGTGATGGCAGCTTCTGCTGCTGCTTGACCCATCCTGGGAGAGAAGGAAGGGAGGGAAGCAGGGAGGCCCTCTCCTGAGACGTAAGGAGTTGCCCGGCACCAGATGTGGGACAGGAAGGAATCAGAAGGTCTTGAGGGAACATTAGCTGCTCTGTATTTTTCCCTGTTCTTTCACCCCAGTGGGCCTTCCCCACAGCCCTTGAATCTCTCTGCTGTCCTCTTTCCTCACTTGCCCAGCACTGAACTAACAATTTAGCTGTTAAAGCAACTCAGAAGATTCCACATTTGGCCAAGTCCCGTCCCGTACCTCGGCTGCCTGTTAGGAATGTGTAAGTGACTACTGAGCGGGCAGCTCAAATTTCACATACCTAGCCCAGACCTGTTAGTCCCCACTCCTCATGAATCTAGGGAGTCTTTTTCCGGCACCTGCTCTGAAGGTGAGCCCCCCATTCTCTAAGACAACCCAGCGTAAGAACCCAGACTCCTTTTTTGATTTATTCCTCAACTCCATCCCCACCTTGAAGTCTCGCCAGTTTTTTCCTCCCTCAAGGAAATGACCTTCCTTCCCCACTCCTGCCTTCACCTTGTGTAGGCGTGTGCCACCTCAGACCTGTCGCTGTCGGCAGGCTCCCCGTCCCTGCTCTGTGTGCCTGGAGTTCCGTAGCAGGCTCCTCGCCCACCTCGATACTTCCACGCTCTGGACACCCCAGTCTGCCCTGCTCCGCACAGTGGGTCTTTCCTCCTGAACCGCTGCTTTATGACACGTCTCTGCTCAGAGCCTTTAGTAGTTCCGACCTGTCTGAGTTCCTCTGTTGGACTGTTGCCTCCCTCCACAATGTGGCCCTGTCCTTCTTATGAGAGCAGAATATTTAAGAGGTGAAGAAGGTAGTTTTGCTCCTGACTGCCTCCTCTTGGGATGTGCCCCATGGTGTCATCACTGGGGTCCTGAATTTTATTATAATTACAAGGAATTGTATCCATAGTGATGGGCAGAAGCAGCCCTGTGACCCTCCTCTAGTCTCGTAGACCACTGGTGCTCAGGCTTCTTTTACTTACAGAATCCTTTGTCCGGTGTCACATAAATGAGGAGGGCGGAGCCCCACCAGCCTGTCCCACACCACTAAGAGCGACTCTCCTGAGGGGCCCCAGCAGAGCCCCCCAGGGTTTGGAAATCGCTATTCTAGGCAGAAACCAGGTGATAGAAAAGGACATACCCTTTACTTTATGCAAACAAACATATTCCTGAACAGTTAAATGTAAATCGAGTTTTAATTATCTAGGCCATGTTTTAAATGCTTCAGGAAATTTTATAGCTTAGTGGTTAATCATCACGTTAGTGATCGGAGCACTTCTCCCTGTACCCGGCTGTTCTAAGGGTTCATATATGCTAACTCATCAGCTGGTAATCAGCTCCACAGCTTGGAGAGGTAGGTGACTGTTATTGTCCGCATTTTTTAAATGAGGAAATTTTAGGTGCAGAGGAGTGAGTAACTTGTTCAGAGTGGTACAGCTGGTAAATTGTGGAGACCTGATTGAAAATCCCATGGTCTGGCTCCAGAGTAAGAGCAGCTTGTAACCAGTGTGCAGAGAGCACCGGCTTTAGGGCCAGACGGCCTGGCTTCAGAACCTGGCCAAAATTCAAAACTAGCCAAGGTCGCAGAGTGCCCCACCCCAGCTCTTAGTAGCTCTGTGACCTTGGCCAATTGTACCACCACTTTAAGCTTCAGTTTCTTTATCTGTAACCTTGGAGTGATAGCTGCTTCCAGCCTTTCTGGTGTAATTTTATCTGTAAATTGATACTAGTCCCTGCTTTATAGAGTTGTGATTAGGATTCAATGAATTAGGACATGTGAAGTGCTCGGAAGACTTCCTGGCACCTGAGGGGCCCTCGCTCAGGTGGAATCAGATGCCCGGACTGGATCACTTAGTAGCTATGGCAACCTGGGCAAGCCATGCGCCTTTGCTACCCATCTATAAAATGGGAATGACTACCTCGGCCTTCTGGGGAAATGCTAAATAATTTGTTGTGATATTCCTAGTAATGTGGTCTTTATTATGCCTCTGTGCAAGGCTTTATGGAGCAGTTTTAGACTTCAGTGTAAGTGCACTTGACAAGTGACGGTTGACTGTCTGTCAAAAATTTCTTAACTGTCGAATCTTCCAGGCTTCCCAACTTCCCAATACATCATCCCCTCATCTCTTTGTGAACTGCTAATCCTGCCAGTGTCATATACAATGCATATGGCAAGGTCATACAAGGACAGGCAGGACTTAATGCAGAGTACTAATAACCATCCAGATAAGTGAATTTGGTTTTGACCTCCAGTTATGTCAAAGCATGCTAATCACTCGTCATTCCTGGGGATGAAATAGAAAAAAGACCAGACAGTTTTAGCCCGGTATCTTATAAATAATCCTGTTTGTAATGCTTTACATTAAAATGGTCTTGAAGCACAAATGGATCATATTGGCTGTGACATAGGGGAGGGCAAAAACTGAAGACAAACCTTATTTATCCCTTATAAACAAGTTAGTGATTGGTTTCCCAGCTCATTACTCACAAACTGACGTACTCACAAGTCCGTGTGTTAGCTTGTTTCCCATTCCGGGCTGGAACCTTTGCAGAGGTTGTGGAGCACTGGCCAGGTTCTGTATCACAGAGTGGGAGGGACATTTCAGGGCCCTCAGGTGAGCTTTGGGTGACTCTGCAAGGCATCGAAGAACCAGGCCTGCTGGGTCTCAGCCGTCTGGTGCTTCCTGGGAGGACCTCAGGGCTCTGAAAATGCCTAACTGCCAGTGCAAAACTGGTCAACTTTTTTTTTTCTTTTAAGGAAAGATTTTAAAATCTCGTGCAGAGTCCTCTAAGGGTGGCAATAGGTCAGTACAATGATGCTTACATTTTAAAATGTTGATAGATCTTAAGATGTGTTTATTAAAGTGAGCCATCTGTCAGTATTATAAAAATATAAAAATCCTTTTTTTTGCCTTCCTTACTCTTGTAACAGTGTCAGTGATTTTTAAAATCACAAAGCATAAGTAGACTTATACAAAGATAATCCTTCAAGTTACCTTTCATTGTATCATAGATCCGTAACAGAGCCAGAGGGGTGGGTGAATGAATGCCTCCTCACCCACCTTTCGGAGGTTAAGAAGGTGATACGCGGGCAAACCTTGGAGACACTGAGAGTGTGGTTTCGGACCCCTGCAGTGGAGTGGACATTGCAGTAAAGCAAGCCATGCGCAGTCTCGGCTCCCTGCTGCATGTACAAATTATCTTTGCACTACACTGTTGTCTGTTGACCGTGCAGTAGTGTTTTGTCTAAAAGAAACATCGTCCATACCGTCATTCAAAAATACCTTGTTGGTGCTGACAGGCTTGCTCGACGCAGGGTTGTAACAGACATTCAATTTGTAGATACGCAATGAAGCAAAGTACGGTAAAACAAGTGATGCCTGTAGGAACTATTGCTCCTGTGATAGCAAAGTGCCTTGCACACTGATAGTTGGTTCAGTAAGACACAGGCACGCTGCCTAAGTCTTCAGGGGCAGCGCTGCCACGTAACTCTCAGCTCATCAACAGTGTTCTCACCAAATTGTGTTTGTAAGCATGAAAAAAATAATACGCTTTCTATTCATCTTCCCTTTGAACGCAGCGACATTAAACGCTGTTAGTCCTGGGCAAGGTCTGTGGGCTCCTTGATTGTGTCCTTAGCAC
Source organism: Desmodus rotundus (assembly GCF_022682495.2). Lineage (NCBI taxonomy): Eukaryota > Metazoa > Chordata > Mammalia > Chiroptera > Phyllostomidae > Desmodus > Desmodus rotundus. The sequence goes on from NC_071390.1 coordinate 137,050,647, forward strand.
CTGCCCAGGAGATGAGTCTTGCGCTGGCTGCAGCGGGGCTCCCCCAGCACCACATCTTCTGATGACAACAAGCTCAGAATGAGGAAAGGGAGTTTTCCTTCTTAATCTTATTATCATGGACCAAGAACCTTCCCCTCTCTCCCTTCCCTGCTCCACCCAGACTTTACTTGTTTCATGTTCCCATATCTGAACCACTATCTCAGTCACTGCCAAAGAGATAGTTAATGTGATGGCCTTCACCAGGTTCTCAAAGTGTGCTCCTGGGTTGGCAGTATCCCTGGCACTCGGGACCTGTTACAAGAGTCCGATCCAGGGCAGTCAGCGCCTGGAGTCTGCGTGCTTCCCCAGCCCTTGGTGTGCGAGGCAGGAAGGACTGAATGCAGAGGAGAGAGTCGTTTGGTACGCCTTTCTGGAGCGTTCCTCTGTGGCCCACAGCCAGTGTAATGCAATCACCCCAGACTTTTGGATTTAAGGGACCAGAAAATTTAATGATAAAGGAAAGCAGGACTGGAAAGTTTTCTTTCTTTGCCACATAAGGGTATTAAAGAAATATTGCTCACTACTATAACCTTTACTTATAGAATAAAAAAGAAAACTACTTCAAAAGGGACGTGAAGTCAGAGTAAAGAATAGTCTCTTCAATAGGACACATTTAGCTTTGTGAAGTTTACATGCATTAAGCTTAGTTTTTTTGTTTCAACCCTAACCCACGGAAAAATGTACGAACACTTAGGAGGCATTGGTGTGGAAACTCACTCTCTGGGTAAAGTCAGATCTGGGTTGGAATGCTGCTTCTCTGTTCCTGTGCAGAAGGTGGGTGACCTTGGGAAATACTTGCCTTTATGAATCTTAGCTCTGTTGTTGCTAAGATGAGAATTATAATAACTACCTTACAGGATTGTGACGAGAATTAGAGATAGTGATAATATGAAAGATACTCTTGTTCCAAGGATTTAGAGTCTTCCTCCCAGGAACAAAAGCTGATCAAATTCTTTACTATAGAGTAATAGCTAATGATACAGGCATTCAAAATCTTAAGGCTTGGCTGAGATTGTTGAAACAAGACCAAAGGTAATGTATGAAGTCATTACTGCCCCCAGCCATGAATTTGGACATCAGACCACTTTTTAACTGTGTGACTCTGTTAGTCAGCTCAGGCTGTTATAACGAAATACCACAGATTGGGAGGCTTACAGAACAGAAGTTTATTTTCTCACAGTTCTGGGACCTAGAAGGCCAAGATCAAGGTATCAGCAGGGTTTGTTTCTTGTGATGTCTCCCTCCGTGGTCCGCAGCTGGCCACCTCCTCACTGTGCCCTCACGTGGCCTTTTCCTGTGCTCATACATCCCTGGTGTCTTCCCCTCTTCTTGTAAGTTCCCGCCCTATGATCTTACTTACCCGTCATCACCTCTCCAAATACGGTCATGTTGGACTTCAGCATGTGAACTTGGGGCAGGGGAGCACACAGTTCAGGCTATAACAGTAATCTTGAGCTAATGACTGCGTTAAGCCTTAGAATCTACGTCACTTTTTTAAAAGAAGGTGAGTAACAGAAAATAAAAGCGGATAAGGACCCTTTCTTAGAAGGGCGGTGGTGAGGAAGAACCGCAGCAGTGTGTGTAGAGCCTCCTGCCACTGATGTCCTGAGGGCACATGGGGGCCTCTCGCCGTCATTTTCGCAGGGACCCCCACTGCGCTGCCTGGGTTGAGCCTTGGGCTTCTTACCTGGGAAGGGGGTGTTTCCCGGGGCTGGTCTCAAACTCAGGGTCTCACAGAGGGGTCAGAGCGGGGCTAGCTCAGACCTGAGTCATGGCTGTGGCAGGAGGGGCCGCTATTCCCTCATGTCCACCACTAGAAACACGGGTGAGGACGGCCTGTGGGCTCCCCTCTCCTCCGGAGCCAGGGCACTGTGTGCAGCGAGGGCTTGGGCTTGGCATGGGCTTGGCGAACATGGAGCCGCTGTGTTGACAGGGCTGTGTGGCAATCTGGAAAAGCACACGAGTTTGAACCTTAAGCTCTTGGCATTCAATAAGCATAGAGGAGAAAGAAAAGAGAAGAATGCTGATCGTGCCCAGAGCCAAATTAACTGGGACCTCACTGAAGAAAACCTGAGACTTTACATCGACATCTACAGATTTCCTCAGAGTATACGGAATCCTGTTAGCTGAGATTACCACCGTGGAGGGTCATTTTAAAAGTAATTCCTCATAACTTCCTTAGTCTCCTGTCCAGATGGGTGACTAGATACATAGTGACCACCTCAGAATGTCTTTAGATATGGTGATTCTTCCAGCCAAGCGCTGAAGTTATATTAATCTTTGTGTTTATCTCGATCATCAGCAGATGGTTTTTACTCATTGTCATGGTCACGGTCAGTATTTAGCCTATGATGCCCCAGGAATTTACCATCTAAAGAATATAATTCCAGTACAGGCAAAAATGCTGGGAAAAAAAATCTAGGCAGGAAACAGGCAAGAAACCAAGAGAGTAGTCGTGAAGGATGAGTTGACGGAAGTACACCATAAATGGTGTGGGGGAATCAGAGACTTTTTCCCATGGTGATCTGAGCAGGGAATGACTGGAGAAGAAAAGTTATGCCCTGTATTTCATGGAAAGGGTGACTTCTGGCAGAGTTGAGCCTGTTTTCCCCCTCTCCATCTTCTTTAAAAATACTCACTGGGTGGGGTTCTGTGGAGGCTAGAGACAAATCTGCCTGCGCCAGTGTGGTCAGAACAGGAAGCAGAAGGGAGAGTGTGAGGAAGTGAGCAGAAGACGCCCCGTAGTTCTGTGTAACTGGAGCTGGTGTACAGATCGATGGGACACCTTGCAGAACAGGAGTGGGATTGGGCTTTGGTGGGAAAAAAGCAGGAAATCATGCTTCCACCGCACTCACACATTTCTTACTGGTGAGTGCAGGGCTAGACTCTCAGAGAACTGTGTGAACACATGTACGATGCCAGCACAGAGGGGAGGTTGGCTTTGAGGAATAATGTTGCCCAAGAGGATAAAAATCAGAAGTTGCGCATTCTGATCAACTGTTTGAAAAAGCACGGTGGCTGAAAACGTGACCCTTGATCCTTTGTAACGGACTTAGGTTCCCCACTGCTGACTTTCTGATTCATGGAAACCTCTAAACAGTTTCATTAAACAGGTCAGGAATCTTGGCTGGGATTCTTGGCTTCTTGCTGCTTTTTATGGGAGAAGCAGTGGTTCAGAACCCATTTGGGACTGTAGAACCTGAGTATCAGGGCCCTCGATCCCTGCCAGGCTCAGCCCAGCGTTCTCAGTGACCATATTAAGGGAGAGAGAAAGGAGGCAGTTTGGTTGGTTTAACCTTGTGTTTCTAATTTTGGATAGTCATCTCCAAGGGCTACCTTCTGAGGAAACCATTCCCTGAACCAGCATTCCCAAAAATGCGCTCCATGGAATATGGGGCCCAGAAGGTTCTCCATGAAGGAAGGGTTCTGTGTTAAGTGAGTTTGTGAAATGCCTCACAGTATGTTCCCATCTGAGATACGGGCATGTTTATCTGTTAAAACCATTGAGGAGGCCTGCTGGCAAGGTATCTGATTGGCTTGTCTTCTCAGGCCTCCCTACCCAGGAAAATCCCTGTCTCTTAGACTCCTCTTGGGCAGCCCAGCTTATTGAGGTCCTGTGGGACCAGGGCTGCCTGTCGTAACACTCTGGGAAAGGCTACAGCTGACTCCATGTCAAGACGCATGTCCTGTGAGAGCTCCACCAGGGGCTAAATGGGATAGCTCTGAGCAAGCCACTTGGCCTTTCTATGCCTCCGTTTTCCTAATCAAAATATTGATTTCTACAGAGGTCGTTCTTTTTCCTTTCTGAGAAAGCTACCAACACCAAGGAAATAACAAGAAATGTTTCGAGTTCTTCAGGAAGATGGTACCGCCTAAATGTTCGATGAAGGTCATAAGGGTTTCTTCCAAGAAAGACTCATGCTCATTCCACGAATAATTCTGTGCTAAGCCGCATAGTGCCGGGCCCATTGTAGGCACTCTTAAGATAGTTATTGAATGAATGAATTAAAATTAATAACATACAAAGAGTATATAACTGTATAAAACAATATATAAAAATTATTAATATTTACATGTCAGGCACATAGGTATGTTTTCTTTTTTTAATTGCAATACCTTTATTTTAAAGTTTAAACATTTTATACATTGTTTTCTGTTTCGTTGCCATTCCCCTACCCTCCTGCCTTTAGGCAACCATCAGCTTATTCTCTACATCTGTGGGTCTGTTTCTTTTTTGTTTATTTATTTATTTTTTAATTCCACATATTAAGTGAAATCATATGGAACTTGTCTTTTCCTGTCTGACTTTTTTCACTTAGTGTAATACCCTCTTGGTTCATTGTATGTTTTCATTACAACTCGGGGAGAAACTAACTGTTCTTAACTCCACTCTGGTGTTGATGAGACTGAGTGACAAAGAGTTAAGTGAATCGCTAAAGGTTCCGCAGCTGCAGGAGTGAAGGACCTGGGCTCGTACCCAAGTTGGTCTGGTACAAGAGCCCTGCTCTTAACCCTCATGTTTGCTGTTGTGCTGAATGAATGCGTGTTTTTTAATACTCACCTGAGGATATGTTTATTGATTTTAGAGAGAGAGAAATATCAGTGTGAGAGAGAGACACTGATAAGTTGCCTCCCATATGTGCCCTGACTGGGGATCGAACCTGTAACCTTTTAGTGATGGGACAACGCTCCAGCACACTGAGCCACCTGGCCAGGGCTGAATGAGTGCATTTTGAAAAGGGAAAGAAGTGTATTTCTTTATCGTCCATTCTAATGACTGCTGTCTCAGGCCCTCCCTTGGCAGCCTCACTCGTTGGTCTCAGACAGAGAATGCTGTGCTAATAGGTGCTGTGTGCACAGGGCCATCACGGGGAATTACCTAATTGCCTGAGAGTCCACTTACCAAAGGGGGACTAAGGAAAAAAAGCTGCACAGAGAAGAACTTCAGAGGCAAGAGTGAGGTCTGTGTAGTCAAGAGGAGAAATGTTACTGTCGGCTAAAAAGCCATTTGGCTCTCTCTCAAATTCATTTAAATCGCCCCCTCTTAACAGCCTTCCTGGAAGTATGTCGAATGTTAACGTGGGCCTGCCTCTGTTCTCTGTTCGTCTCCTGCAGGCCCCATTCCTTTTCCTATTGATGTTCTTTGTAACCCCGCAGACTTTCTCTGGCCCAGAAATTTCAGCCACATTAATTTAGTCTTCCCTGTGCCCTGGGGGATGAAGTACGTCTCTTCAAAATTTTTCTTTCTAACGTCAGGCTTTCATATTCTGGTAGCCTTTGATTATTCAAAAATTAATACTTGGGGAGCGAAAAGGAGCCTCATGAGTAAGAGAGTTGATTCTTCCCCATTTTTCTTCCTCCTGGAAACCAGAACAGGGGATTGAGCTCAGGTCTTCAGGCAGAGTTGTATTTTCAGGAAAGACTCGACTAATTTGTGTCCAGAGACGGGTTTCTTAAGAGAACCGACCAGCTGCCTCTGCTGCGTCAGTACTGGGTATTTTTCGTACTGGCTCACACATCTCAGGGGAGAGAACCTCTTCCTAAAGTGTCTGCTTCAGGCTTGACTTGTGAGTATGCAGAGGTGCGTCTGTGTGTGACCAGGGCCTCTGTCTGAAAAGTCCCCTAGACCTGGGGCCTGGGGGCCAGGGTAATCTTTTGTACTCTTCATTGTTGGACACCTTTTACTCTTTGTATCATGTGCCATCTTTCTGTTTTGTTTTTTTTAAACTCTATCTTTAACAGTGTATTGGGGCATAATTGACGTATGTCAAACTGCACATATTTAAAGTGTACAGTGAGTCGTTCTGATGTGTGTATATAGCTGTGAAACCATCAAAACGTCTAGCTAGTTGTGCCACCACAGCCAAGAAGTGTATCTCCCCTGAGCCCACCCAAGACCCCCAGCCACTCAGTCTTCCTTTCTGATGAAGCTGTGTGGTCCCTGGATGGTTGGGGTGCTCATGGACTCTGTGGAAACCACTTTAGGAATTTTTAGGGGCTCTGTGAAGGAAAGGCAAGCAATTTTTACCTCTCCATGGCTCTCCCTTCAGAGTTTTGTGGCCTGGGACTGCAGCCTGGCCTTGAAAAGCTGGCAGGGATGGGAGGGTGAGAAGGGAGGCTTGAGCCCCTGTGGGCTGGGCCCAAGGCACAGTCAGCAGGGTGGAGGGTTTCACTTCCTAGACGGCACTGAGACAGGAAGACTGGGCAGGAAGAGTCCTAGGAACAGAGCATTTCAATAGGAACTGAACCTAAAATAAATGCTGAAGGAGGAAGGCACAGGTGGCGAGCGGTGGGGTGGGTATTTGGGGTGCACACTGGAGCAAATGTCAGTGCAGGAATCGACCTGCTGTGTTGACTAGGTTGTGCTATGGGCTCCCACCTTTCCTCTCTTTCTCTTGGTTTGGAAACTTGTTCACCATCAGGCTTTCAGCTCCTGAGCTAACTCCCTATTGTCATCCTGGGTTTATACTCAAGAAACCAAACTACGTGAAGATTGCCGGCATTCTGTTATTTTTGAAGTGTTGAGTTATGAAAGTTTTGTTTCAAACATACCCATCTTATTTATTTCTCTGACACACATACAGAGGCAGTTATTTGAAATCCAAGTACAAATGTGCCCCGTGCTTAGAGGTACGGTCCCCCTTCCTCTCTGTCCGTGTGCGGTATGTGAACTGTCCTACAGCTTTGTTTACATTCCGTGGCTTTGTAAACACACTGGGCCCAAACCACGTGTCTCGCCTGCCTGAGTTACTTTCTGTGTCGTCGTAGGTGCTCACTCGGTGAAGATTCTAAGTTTGTTCCTGTGGCTTGCTGTTCAGTGTCAGGGCTGTGATTGATTCAGGAAGAAATGGGCGAAGATGAGCTGACACTCAGACTTTTTACACAGTCTCGTGCCAATAAAATTGAAAAACAAATACTGTCTGGTGCACATAAAGAACAGGGCATGCAGCTCCAAGTGACACGTGTGTGACTTACTCCTCCCCAACCCCCCACCCTTTCAGACCAGGAGGAAATGTGGTTTAGTGTCTCAATTCGCTAAGATTTTCTTTCAGGATGCTCTTTTATTTTTTTAAATATTTTATTTATTTATTTTTAGTGAGGGGGAAGGGAGGGAGAAAGAGAGGGAGAGAAATATCAACGTGTGATTGCCTCTCATGTGGCTCCCATTGGGGATCTGGTCGGCAACCCAGGCATGTGCCCTGACTGGGAATCGAACTGGCGACACTTTGGTTTGCAGCCCGGGCTCAATCCACTGAGCTACACCAGCCAGAGCTCAGGATGCTCTTTTAAAAAAAGATAGTTAAAAATCCACAGTTTTCAGATTCAGTTTAAATAGCATAAAATATGTGACTCTTGTTCGTAAAGTGCTGGTGGGCGACAGACAAAGAAGATAATATTAGGGTCAGGTTCTTAAGGAATTTGTGTGTTTTCTGCACAACTGGGCTTTCATATTTATTGAAAATTTTCATTTCTTACATTTTCAATATGCTGTATTCATGCAACATTGGAGTGAAATGAAAGATCAGGCAATAGAATTGTAATAGATGGTGGGACTCTCAATTCACGGTATTGAAAAAGACCTAGAAGTTTGTATACTTTATCTCCTTCCCTCCTCCAGGCCATACCCTCTCAATTTTGAAAATATCACTGATTTAACTTCTCTTCCAAATTACCTGAAGCCTCGTTTAATGAGTGTAGAGTTTCATTTTGCGAAGTGAAGTGAGTTCTGCGGACTGGTTGCACGACGGCATGCCTGTACTCAGTGCTGCCGAAACACACACGCAAACATGGTTACGATGGTGAATTGTGCGTAATGTGTGTTTTAGCAGTTTTCAGCAGTGTCCTCGATACCTGGCGGCCTTCTTAGAAAGCATTTTCGTGGTCAAAACCTTCTTAGGAAATCCTTGATGTCTCTGCGAATTCTCTCCTCATAGAATTTCACATCAGAGCCTCTTTAGGGGAAAGAGACAAACAGGCGCTTAGTACCACCTATACAACACGCTCTCATAAGCACAGATAGGCTTAAGGAGTAACCGTGCTGAACGCTCAGGAAGAGAAGAGAAGAGGATGGCCCCTCAGAGGCCCTGAGACCCCACAGTTAAGAGTTCAGTTCGTTTTTCTTCTGGACCTGGTCCCTGAAAGAGGCCAACGTTAGCTCTCTGCCCGGAGGGTGCGCCTTGGAGAATGAGGGGAAATCCCAATGAAAAGAGTGCCGCTCCTGCTGCTGAACCGGTGCCTGGGGGAGGAGAGTGGCCGGGAGGAGCTTCCAGAAAGGGGGAGGCCCACGAAGTCATGGTCAGAGGCTGCTCCCTTCTCTGCCTTCCCTGGCCAAACTCACTCTCCCTTCAGAAAGCACAGAGATTCCTGGCAAGTCCTGCTAAGGGTTGTGCCTTCTAGCTTTCTGGAATGTTCTACTCCTGGCTAACAGCATAGACTTTGGCCATGGGATTCCACCCGACCTATGGGTCATGCAGACAAAATGCTAGGGCATTAAATTACAGCTTCGCTTTGGAATGGAAGTAGAGGTGTCTTAAGCATTTCCACTGACAAGACGTGGTATCGTGTGTGCTTGAGAGGACTGGGCAGTCTCTGACCAGGTTTGAATTTGGAATCTACCCCTTGTCAGCTCTGTGATCTGGGGTGGGGAGATCTGGCTTGGCTTTGGTCCTTGTCTTGGCCCTCGTCTTGGGGCCTCAGCCTTCGTGGACATGAAAAGGGGCTATTTATACTTTTCTTGAGTTTCTGATCATCGTAATGGTCACATCAGGTCATGTCGCCCCCTAAACCTGTAGAATCAGATCCCAGCTTTGTGGCAGGGCTCAGAGGTCCATTACCTTTCTGTACAGGTCCATGCCCTTGTTACCTTGAACCCAGGTTCCTTGTCATGCAGGCCCTGCTTATGCGGCATTCCTCACCCATTGCATTGCATTTAGTGGGTTTTTTGTTGGTTTTTAATTCTCCCTCCCTCCTGACCCCCCGCCCCCACAAGCAGCACCAGAAGCAGGAGTTGTGGCTTCCTTGTGGTTAGATGCACAGGAGCTAGAGTCAGACTGCCCGGCTTGAAGCCCAGCTCTCTCCCGTAGCAGCTGTGCGACCTTTCCTGTAGGAATAACACTAACAATACTGCTGGCCTCACGATGTTGTTGAGAAGATTACAATAATGTGTATAGAACCGAAAACTTCTAACCACCTAACCACAGATGTCAGACACTATTCTAAGGCTTTACCTTTTGTGAACCTTTTAATTCTCACAACACAAGGACAAGATAGTGTTATTTTACTGAGAGGATCATTTAACTGGCCTGAGGCCGCCCGCTGGCAAGTGATTCCTGAATGGAGGCTCTTAACCACATGGCACTGGGTGCCCCGTAAGTGTCTGTAGTGGTGGTCGCTTCACTGTGAGCTCCTGAAAGTCCTGGCTGTGGCTTCCTGTCATGCCCCCGGCACGTAGGCTGCCTCTCAGCACGTGGTGGGTGTTCCAGAAAGGCTGCCCCGCATCCAGGGGAGCCATGTAGGTGAAGTAGTCTGTAAGCGGAAAGACATCGGAATTTGATAACATCGTAAGTAAACGTCTTTGGAGCAGAATCTCAATCCAACCGCACATTAGAATCCCTTCATCCTTGGAGCCCTCACAAACCAATTAAGTCACACTTCTTTCTAGGGTGGGGCTCAGGGGACCTTGGCTTTTTAGTCTTCCCAGGTGGTCCTCCTATGCAGTCAAGGCTGGTAATTGCTAATTTAGAACAAAATCCCAGGTGACATTTCTGCCCAGACTTCCTGCCTTGTATTCTAGAACCTCCAGCTCCACACAAAACACCAGGGTACGTTTGGAGGAACTTGTTTTTAGAATACAGTGTACAGTCCTTGACTTTGTTGTTGTCGTTGGTTCACAAGGAGGGCACGTTGGTCAAGTAGCTTGAAAGGACAGCCTAGGATGTACCTTTGAAGAGATGCTGAAAGAGGAGTCAGAGCCTCAGGAAACACTGCGTCTAGGTTGACTTTCCAGGGTCCTGAGAGGGGACAACTGGTTCTCCTGGTTGAATTGATCGCCAAAGCCCACCACACATGCACTAGAATGCAGGTCAGCGCAGGGTTTTGGTTTTGATTTTTCTGTTTAATTTTCCTTCCACTCTCTGACTGAGGAAGTGGAAGTCTTGAACATGATGTGCCCACAGGAGATGTTTTTCTGGTTCAGCTAAAAGGTCCCAAGGTTCTGGGTTTGATGAATTCTGATCGAGATGCGAGTCCACCCACACGTGAGGACCACTGCACAGTCACTCAGCCTCTCCCCCAGTGAATGCCTGGACATTCCCCAGTGATGACAACTTGGGGGGACGTGAAATGAAGATGTGAGGTTGGGGTGTAGATGGGGAAGTGAAGAGAGAAAGTGTAGGTGGAATTTACAAGCATTCAGTGATAATCACGTGTTGAGAACTGAATTCCACTTTGCACATACTGTCTTCTTTTAGCCTTACAACATCCATAAGGTTGGTAGCATTATATGCAGTTTACAGAAAGGAAGCGGAAGCTCTAAGAAATTAAACTGTTGACTGTGACACTGCAGCAGTTCTTGAGCCATGATTCCAGTCCAGGCGTCTGACTCCGAAGCTCTCCTGTTTACTGACAGCGATCCTGGGCTCTTCAGGTTGTGATTTGATACCCAGGTCTCCAGGTGGCAGCTTGGGAGATCAGTGTTGTCCAAGGGAGCTCTACTCGGGGATCAGAGGAGTCGTATGTGGTCGAAAAACCCAGAAAGTGAGGGTCCCACTTCCTCTGTGCCTCCTTGTCCAGCTGAGAAGTGTCCTGTGGCAAGACGTATGCCCAAAGCAATTTTAAAAAGCAAGTTAACAATACTAAATGCACATGTATGTGCATTTGTGTGCATATGTGTGCACACATACTCTGTATGACCCTGAGCATGAACTTACAGAGTCAAACTTTCCTTTCAGCCTCTTATAAAATGTTGGACGGCAGTGTTGGGCTCACATGCAGCCTCATGGTAGTTCTGTGGGGGTAGGACTAGGAGAAGTAGGGCAGTTGGAAGTTGACTGTGTATCCCAGCCTCTCTGCTCCTAGAACCATAGAACTCTGGCCAGCACAGTCAGGAGAAGTGCCTGGATTTCTGATCTTGGCCCAGGGTTCTCTCTACTGCACCATGACCTTGGAGAAGTTCTGGGAGAAAGAGACGTCACATTTTCATTATTTCTTTGCTGTCTCATCCTGATGCTGGTGCCATCCCAATCCTTGACTTCTTTGACAGGAGCCTTTCAGAGAGGCTTTGGAAGGCAGCAGCACAGACAACAGAATCTCCTTTATGCTTGTGACCTGGGCCATAGGCTGACCTTTCCTCATAAAAGTGAAGGGAAGGGGGGCCCCGAATGACAGTTTCCTGCCCAGAAGACACCCTGCCTAGCAACCAGTGACACTTTCTGCCACGGGGTCACAGCCTGTGATGATTTCTCTCCCTGCAGACTGACACACTATTATGAATGTAAAGTGTATTGATGATACTCTGGAAAGGCAAGTGTAAGGCCTTAAAGAGAGAGTAGTGAGGGCAGGGTGGGGAAGTGCACGGTCTGATCCCCAGATGGGCCATCACTAGACACAAACACTGGTGACAAGAGGGGCCAGTGGGTCTTCCACATCGCATGCGAATCAGCTCACTGAAAGTCTTCCAGTTAAATGTTGCAGATGGCCCTGCCAGGCCCCTGACTTATTTTGATGAAATGATTTTGACACAAAGAGACAGGCAGGTGACAAGAGACTGGGATGTGTACCTTCATCCTGGCTTTTCTTTATTCACACTGACAGATGCTCCCCCCACCCCACACATACCCCCTTCCTCAGCTCCACTTATTGCCGGTGGCTGAGACTCAAAAGAGAATCCACTGAGAGAGGGGTTGTCCCTAAGCCTGACCCTTTTCCAGGAGAGTCCTACTGAACAAGTGGAGATCCCAGCAGTTAAAGATGCCTCTCTGGTGCTTACTGAGGAAGAAATCTCTGGCTTTGGGAGGCACCTGAATTTGAAAGGGATGAGCTCCACTAAGACCCATGTGAAGATTGAGAAGGGCCTTGACCTGCGAATGGAACTCAGAAAACACTGGTTTTTATCAGTGTGAAGGCTTCTCTTGCTCAAATTCTATCTCCACCTCAGTTTTATTCATTCATTCATCCATCCATCCACCCACCACCCACCATGCAGTCATTGAACATTTGTGGAAACACAGATACATAGGTCACTATTTCTGCTCCCAAGATGTTGTTCTTGAAAAGAAATAGACTACGAATAAGATGGAACTGCTATGGGACAAGTGCATCAGGAAAGGCTGATAGTCCTCTCTGCTTGTGGAGCTCAGCCACTGAGCCAGTGGGCGGCCAGGGTGGAAATCGGCGAGAAGGATGTGAGACCAAGGCAGCCCTCTTTGCAGAGCGGTTCCCTCGCAGGGTCTCGAATGAGAGGTAGTTTGGGCAGTAGAGAAAGGGGGGAGGTACATGGAGGCCACAGCAGTAGATATGCAATGGTGGAGCCCCCAGTAAAAAGCAGGGCTCCTCAGTAGCAGATGGCAGCAGAGGGACCTCCTCCTCTCTCCTGTCCCTGTCCAACTCCTGCGGTGCATTTGGCAGACTTGCCCAAGTGACAATGCAAGTCCAGGCCATTCTCTGCCTCCTGGCTGACTGACCAGCACCTCAGATCCACCCCCTTGGGTCTAAGAGTACTTGGCTTAGTTCACCTGCTTTCATTTTTGTGAATGTGATTTGGGATTTCTTCCTCTTGCTGTACCAGGCTGTAGAGGGCTATGTTGCTTTGCCTGAATTGGGACTGACTTCATATTTCTTATGTGGCTTGGCTTCAGAATCAAGACAGAGTATCCATGCCAAGCTGCCTAATGGCAGTTGTTAGCATGTGTTAAAAACCTAATAAAATATTGCCTCCAAAATTCCTGGCCAAATTCACTTACATAAATATCTGACATAAGGTCTCTCCCAGAACATCCTACCAGGCATCAGGACATCGCTTTAAAACCCTCCCCAAGCAGGGAACGTGGTGCACCGGGTGCTGGTGTGCTGGGCGTCCTCAGGGCTGAACTTGACACAGGAGACAGGTCCCGTGAGCTGTGCTTCTGTCGTTCCCTGGGTCTGGGTTGAAGATGGGCTCTCCATTGTCCCTCACTTATGTGTGGAACCATACCATAAAATTCCTTCTTGGGTGTACTTCCAGGAAAAGGCTTGCCTGTGTGTGTGAGCTTGCCTGTTTCTTCAGTCTGCCTGTGTCCCCTGATGAACTGTGTGCCAGCAGCAGGCATTAGTTTATCTCACAGTCTGATCGTCTTCAGCGGGCTGTTTCATTCATGTTATTAATCCCCCTATTTTATACTATTTAAGATTGTGTAAGCCTCCTCCAAACCTCCTGGAAGTGGGGGTGGGGGCTGCAGGTAAATAGTAAAAAGATATTTTTGAGTCAGGAATGAGGGTATTATAAGCTCACAATTTCTCTTTGGACCCCCGCGGCACAGCATCTGTTCTCGCGCACTTAATTAGCGTGGTGCAAGGGCATGGAGGGGCTGCCGTGCTTCCTGCATTGCTGCTAGTCTGACTGCAGTGCAGCTGCTCTTCAGCAGTAAATGTTTTTCAGCCATAGTTGACCTTCCCTCTTGGGAAACCAGTGCCTGTGTACTTCTTCATGCCTCTCACACCCCAGTGAGGGTGCCTGTTCATTTTACTGAAGATAGCATCACCGACAGAGTGTGGTGGATCTATCTCTCTAGAACAGTACCTGCCAGCAGTTTGCAAAAATCAAGAGCAATGGGGAAGGGACCCACAGGGAGGTGTTTTGGGGAACTTCCAAGTTCAAGTGCTGACAAACATGGGAAAGCCAGTGCCCTGTCTCTGGGTTTATCACCAAAGCAGACACTTCCTTCTCTTGCCAGTAAATGCTATTTTAACTCTAAAGAAGCGGGAGGCAGGGGCAGATGTGAGAAGGTAAATTAGTCCCCAGTGCGTGGAGGCGCATGTTGCTGAGCAGACACTGGGCATGGAGAAGGTGTGCTATTTAGGGTGAGTCTGCCCGAGTAAGTTCAATTCCAAGGGAAGTCGTCTGCTTTCTGTTCTCCTTACTGTGTAGTGATGATTTATTCATGGTTCCTAAGTTAAAGGATATGACAGTTCACTCAAAAGAGGATTTAGATTCTAATCAGAGTAGGTCCTTGTCACGGAGATGAGGGAGTAATTTCTATGGGGATTCAGTTACCGATTGAAGGAGAAGAGGGGAACCTACTCTCATTGAGCACCTTTCATGTACCAGGTACTTTATAAAGGACCATTTATGGAATCCTTGCAACAACCCTGTGAGGGAGATACTGTCGTCCCAGTGTTTCAAAGTAAAAGAAAATGCTGATCCCTTTACATGTCGAAAAGAATTGGGTTTTCAAGCCCTGTGGTCTCACCACAAATCTACTGCCCAGGTTTGCATTATCAGTCACAGCAATGTGTGCATATATGTACACACACATGCACACATGTATGTTGGGTGTGTGTGTATATATTTGTTATTTTACCCAAACGCAGCTCCTCACTCTCACTACCGTCACGCTGGAAGGCAAGCCACGTTGTTTGAACACCAGCCAAGCTACACTCTAGGCAAAGGACAGAGGGTGTCAAGTGAGCCTGTGTGCATCGGAAAGGTAGCAGCAGCCGACTTACCTGTCCCTGAGAATGGCTCCACCTTGCTCTTCCTTCTGGCCTATTGACACGCAAGCTTTACTAATAAAACTCTTAAGAGCTCTGAGCTCCTCCTGACTACAAAAGTGTCTATTCAAATGACCCTGAAACCTTCACGGCCTCTGTATGTACCCACAGAGACCCTCTCTCAGAGCTCCGATTTCCTGTGCACCTTTTCCCACTCTCCCCTGAGCATCAAGCGAAGGGAGTGATTCACTATGCAGTGTCACGCAGACCAAGGTTGAATTGGTCCTGTGCTACGTGGCCCTCTGGAAAGGTTACTGATGTGCCAGTTCAGTCCTGGAGAACTCCCTTCTTCTAGAAAATATATAGACAATTTCTATCCAAAATAGTAATTCATTACTCATAGTAGGACAAGGTAGAGTGATCACAGAGTGTGCAGAGCAGGCTTCTTTTTAAAGGAAAAAAAAAAGAAGTGGTACCTAAGGCCGTGAAAGATGAAGTTTGAATCGCAAGGACCTTTGCATCCCCATATTCGCTAGAAATATCTCTGTGTTGGGGCTGCAGACCTGGCAGCCCTCCCTAGGAGAGGCACATTGAGTGCTGTGCGTCTTGTTGTTTTCGCCTCACTGAGACAGTTACCATTTCAGTAATGCAGCGAGGCTGCCGGGAACAGCCACTGTGGATGAGCTGTCCTTATGACATTGCCCTGAGCAGGCTGGAGTCTGGGGGCTTCTATGTTAATCAGCAGGCGCTCCCTAATGAACACCTGCCTGCAGCCCAGAGTCCCAAGGGGGGGCAGGTCCTGAATCGAGCGGGCTCCCCAGCCGGCTGGCAGAAGTACTTTGCATTTCTGGAGGAGCAATAATTATGTACGCCTGTCAGATCCTTCCCGACGGGCATCATTCAAATGCATGGAGGAGACCGGCTTCCCAGACTGATAGCAATCCCAACTTTTCAGAACCTGAGATAGGGTGTATCTTAGCAAAATGAGGAAGAAACCATGTGGAAATAAGAGAACGAGAACTAGAAAATAAATGAGTATATAGGAATAGTAGAAAAGCAGGGTGGGGGGAGACAACTGGGAAACCAGAAAGGTTGCTTCCCGGGAGTCCCCCATTCTGGGTTAAATGGAAGAGTTAAATGGAAGGCTAGCAAATGGGGAAGAGGTGGAGAGAAGTGATTAAAGGAGCCATTTGTGACTAGTTGGTGGCAGGGAGACACTGGGTTAGGAGGAAGAGGTGCACTGAGATAGGGTTAGGAGTACAGACACTGCACCTCGTTGCCTGCGTTTACAAGCACATTGCCTAAGTCTGCATCACCCTCTCCTTCGGACTCCTGGAGGCAGATGATTGGGTTGAAACCTGGCCACTCTCGCATCTGAGCATATGGCATCTGGTACCATCCAGCTCCCTGCAGCACCACTGTCTCTGCCCAGCAGTTCTGTGCTTCAGCCCAGCCTGGAGAGAGTATGCAGGGCCCACCGTCTCCTGTGGTCTGCTTCCCTGCTGGGCCTGTGTAACAATCACACAATGACCTTTCAGTCTGTCCCACCGGAACGACATGGACATGCAACCTTCATTAGGCGCCTGCCATGTGTCAGACACTGTGCTAGGGTGCAGGGCTATAGAATTGCTAAAACCTGATGCCCGCCCGCCCAAAACTTACTGTCTCTGGCGATGTTTTGCCACATGTAGAAAAAGCAGTTCACAATCCCTCCTGATTGGGCTATTTGTTCCTTGTTGGATCAGTACCCTTGTGTGTAAAACCAAAGCTTCAGAGGCAGCCCCCAGACATAAGCCCCTCACGTGCCCTTGGGGGATTGTGACCGTGGGCACACTAACATTTCTAAGCCCCACGTCACCATCAGTAAATGCTGCAGGATTGCTTAGGAAACCTGGACCTTCGCCTAGTGTGCACCAGTGACCACTTTTTGCCTTCAAGGACCCCTTGTCATTAATGCACTTTGTTATGTTCCTTCCTGCATCAGAGCTTTGCAGCTGTTGCTGGTATGGCCTTCTCAGTCCCCACTTTACTGGAATGGCAGAGAGACTGGTCAGGCACCTGGGTCCTGGTCCCACCTTTGCTGGCAGCTAAACTGACCTTCCTTGTCTTTGGACAGCTTCCTGACCCCCTGAGGCTTAGTTTCCTTCCAGAGAGGTGAAGAGGGTTGGGTAGCCAGTCTGTTTGGCTCTTCCTGTAATCCAGCATTCTTAGGTGACCTTCACCCACCTTACTGTATGTAGGGTTAAGGTCGGCCAGTAAGCAGCTGTGTGCTTTCCACAAGTTACTTTTCTCAGAGCTTCTGCTTATTCTCTGTCAAATGGAGCTAATCCCGGCATCCACTTCTTGAGTGAGGATTGACTCTATCGGTTCCTGTAAAGCACCCAGGGCAGCTCTGGAAATCAGGCCGCACCCAGTAAACGGAAACTTAGCATTGACCATATCTTCAGCGAGCTTTGCTGAGATACTCTGCTGCGGCCACCCCTAAGCTAGATGGCGATAAAGCATTTATCTCACGTCCACTAATGAGCTGGGGTTCAGGCTGAATGGAGACCTCCAAGATAGAGAGATACTCCCTCTGGCAGGACCCACATAGCTTTAGGACCTGCCTCCCCAGCAGACAGGTCCCATTGACCTTCACAGGGGCCTGGTTTGAGGAAGTAGCCTCCTTGAACCCAGGACCTGCTCAGAGGGCAGGAAGGAAGGAGCCTCTCAGCTAATCTGCCTGAGCATCAGGAAGGTGCCCTGGAGGGGGAGCAGCCAGCCCCTTGTCTGTGTGCAGAATGACCTCATGCTTTCTGCCCATCACCAATTGCCCATCCCCAGGGATACTGAGCAGCCATTGAGCATTGCCTGCTTATTACCAAGCCCCCAGGGGCAGGGGAAGGGCAGGAGCCAGGCTCCCAGCTGCTCCAGGAATCACAATAACAGGCAGGGCTTCAAAGAGGCATCAGTGCTCCGGCATCATTTATTCAGAGTCTCCCTTCGTCACTCCCCTCTCTCCAGGTTTTCAGAAAAGCTGAAAGGAAGGGCAGGCTGACCATGCTTCTGCCCATCCTCAGCGCCCTAGTCCTTCCTGCTGGCTTGTAGTTGCAGCCACTTCTACAGGACAGGGAATCACCTTTCGTGGGTCCTGAGGCCCAGCAGTGCCATTGGGGTAGGTGGCTGTGGCCCAGCCCTAGAGCTGTTGCCCTGGCAGCCCAGAGGTCACTGTGTGCAAAGCAGATTGTCCAAAACAGCCTTGGGGAGGAGGGAGAAGTGACACGGTCAGTCTTCAGACACTGGCTTCTCAGGAAGCACAGATGGGAGCCATTTGTTGTTTTAAATTTTTTAATGCAGTTAATTCAGGAGTGGCAATTCCGTTGATTTAGAATCTGGGAAATGCCCAAGGAAATGGTGGGTGACCGAAAGGGGCTTGAGGGGAGCATTCACTGAGGAGAAGCTCACTATGCCATTGACTGACCTAGGGTGAGCTCTGAGACGAGGGCCTGTCCACCTGCACACGACTGCTTTGTCTCATTACCGGTGCTGTAGAGACAGAACGCAAACACTGATAAAGGCTTTCAACCGACATCCCAATTTATGCACATCTCAAGCAACCAACAAATACTGAACTTCCTGTGATTCTGAAGTATGTCAAGCCTCTATGCCAAGCGCTATGTGGGGTAAGAGATCTTTGGGGTTTCAGTCTGAAGGTGTGTATTAGTTTTCTATGGCTGCTATAACAAATCACCACCAACTTGGTGGCTTACTGTGACAGAAAAGGGTTCTTTCACAGCTCAGGAAGGCAGAAGTTGAAATCAAGCTGCCAGCAGAGCCCTGCTTTCTCTGGAGGCTTGAGGGCAAAGCCCGTTTCTTGCCTCTTCTAGCTTCTGCTGGCTGCCAGCCTTGCCTGACATGTGGCTTCATCACTCCAAACTTTGCTTCTTTCTTCACATGGCTGACTCTTGTGTGTCTCCACGTGAAAACGGCCTCTCCCCAAGTGATTGTATTCAGGGTCTGTCTGGATAATCCAAGATAAGACCCTCCTCTCAATCTTAATCCCATGTTTTGTAAAGTTAGGTAATGTTCACAGGTTCCAGGGATTAGGATGTGGATATACCGTTTTAGAGGCCACCATTTGGCCAACAGGGTGTAACAAATGTCACACAAAATTCACTCACTGTGTTCCTAACAGCATTGTTCACAGTAGCCAACACAGGGAAGCGACCATAGTGTCCAGTGACAGATGACTGGATAAACAAAATGTGCTGTAACCACACGATGAAACAATAGTCTCCCTTCGGGGGTGTCCAACCTGCAGCCCGCAGGCCACAGGTGGCCCAGGATGGCTATGAATGCGGCCCAACGCAAAATCATAAATTTACTTAAAACCTTGTTTTTGCTCATCAGTTTTCCTTAGTGTTTGTGTATTTATGTGTGGCCCAAGACAACTTTTCTTCCAGTGTGGCCCAGAGACGCCAAAAGGTTGGACACCCCTGTGGGAGATGCAGACACAGGCAACGACATGAATGAACCTCGAGGGCACTATGCTGAGTGAAATGAGCCACTCACAAAAGGACGAATACTTTACGATTCCACTTACCTGATGTATCTGACGTGATCAAATTCGTACAGACAGAAAGTAGAAAGGCGGTTGCCAGGGGCTGGTGGGAGGTGGCAGTGGGGAGTTTAATGGGAACAGAACTTCTGTTTTGTAAAAGAAAAACTTTGAGAGATGAGTTGCACAACAATGCAAAGATGCTTAAGAGTACTGAACAATCTAATTAAAAATGGTTAAGGTTGGAAATTGTATGCTTTGTGTATTTTACTGCAATTAAAAATATTTTTAAATTAAAATCAGTGTATCTCTACATAAGAGCATGTGTGCCAAGAGTGAATGAGGTACATACACGTACTAAATGCTAGAGGAATCCAGAGGAGAAAGACACCATTTAGATGGTCAAGGAAGGCTTCCTGAAAGAAGTAGCCTTGAGCAGGATAAAATTTAAATGGTAAAGGGGAAGGGAGGGTGGAGGGAGCTAGGGTATAGAAATAAAAATGAGATTGGTGTTTTTTTTAAGTCCAATACAAATAGATTGAGCAGAAACAAGTGATTTTGTAGATGATCGGGCAGAAGTCAGGTTGACTAGGTAAACGGGACCCATATTCAAAGAGTGGCCTTAACTATCAGGCTGGCATTTGCTCCCATCTAGAAGTTTCTATCATAATGTCTAACTGAGGTAGTAAGGGTCTGAAATAACAGTGAACCCTCCCCTAGTTCCAGGCAGTGTCCTCAGCACTTGGGCAGGTCAACATAAACTCATGTAATCCTCGTAACAGCCCTGTGATGGGGTGTAGTCATCACCCCCTCTTTTCAGCTCAGGAAACTGAGGCACAGATTGGCTAAATGACTTGCCTGAGATGATATAAGAAAGGTGGCGCATGTTAACTGACTAGTTTTAAGAGATAAGACAGGATCCAGAATGGTCGTAAAGTTTTTTCAAAGGGGTAAACGGACCCTTGAGAAGGCTGGGCAGCTTTCAGGGAAGAAAGAAGCTACATTTATTTTTTAAAAGATTTTATTTATTTTTAGAGAGAGGGTAAGGGAGGAGGGAGAGAGAGAGAAACATCAGTATGCAAGAGAAACATCAATCAGTTGCCTCTCACACGCCTACAATTGGGGACCTGGCCCGCAACTCAGGCATGTGCCCTGAGTGGGAATCGAACTGGCGATCTTTCCATTAGTGGGATAATGCCCAGCCCACTGAGCCACACCAGCCAGGGTGGAAGAAGCTACATTTAATAATAATATTAAGAGTAATCTTTTGTGGCAAGAATCCATTTCATCACCCTCGTTCATAGTTTTACAGAGAGAGGTCACCGAGGCTCAGAGACGTGATACAATACAGTCTGTCCGAGAGCCTCTGTCTGGGTGTGACCATGTGAAGTTTAAGTGGTGGTATGTGTCATGGCTGAGTGATGGTTAAAAAACACTCTGTGGAGGACTGGAGAGGTGCCAGGGTGCCACCTTGTCCTCAGATTCCTGTCCCCAGACTTCGCCTGAACGGCTCACAGGATCACCTTAAGGGATCTTTGTCCAGGGTATGTGCCTAGAGCACCGCGTGGGGCTGCAGCTGCTGTGTGAGGCGAGTCACAGTCTGGCCCCGTCCTAGCTCGGAGGTGGGTGAAGTCGGCAGGCCTGTTCCAGAGCCCGGCGTGTGCTGGCGTGTGCATGGCTTCCCACTGCAAAAGTCCAGCGCGCGGGGACCCGGACCTGGAGGGTAGGTCAGACCAGTGACGACTTGGAGTTATTCTGCCCTTCTTCCAGAAGCTACTGAGTAAACTAGGTTAATTACAAACTGGGAGAAAGTCAGTCTTAAATGTACAGGGTACAGCAAAAGTAGGTTTATAGTTCTTAAGGAAAATAATAGAATAATAAGTAGTAATACCAAAAAACTCTGTTCACATATTCACAACTGTAAGCCTACCTTTGCCCCATTCTCTAGTGATCTCATAGGGCCAGAGAATCACCAGTGACCCGGAACAGGCTGTCTCTAACCCGAGATGCACAGTGTCCCCTTGCTCGGGTCCACAGTGAGGTCCTGCCCAGCTTGTCCTGTGGAACTTGTCTGAGCTACAGCCTTCCTGGCCTCGCTCCCAGCCCAATCTCTGCAAACTGCACAGAAGTTTATAGTACAAATAGTTGT
Organism: Desmodus rotundus; assembly: GCF_022682495.2. NCBI lineage: Eukaryota > Metazoa > Chordata > Mammalia > Chiroptera > Phyllostomidae > Desmodus > Desmodus rotundus. Next base: position 137,072,057 of record NC_071390.1, read on the forward strand.
CAAATTATAATCAGCCGGATTCTGTAAACATCCCTTCAAAGTACATAAGAGCCTAAAGCTTTCTGCTTATCCAGCAACTTTCTCTAAATTAGTTGTAAAAAATTTTAGAACAATGTACTACATTAATCACTATCGGGTCAAGGTAGGATATTGTCTTAGTTTGCAAGATCAGGAAATCTCAGGGCTGATACCTTAAGTGCTCTTAAACCAGCCATACAGAGAAGTAAGGGTTTGGTGCCTGATCAGTCAGGATAAGCTAGGTTATGCTGTTGATGACAGATGCCCCCAAACATCGAAGTGACTTCATAGTGAGGTTCATTTCTCACACTGTGCAGCTGTCCGGCTGGAGTGAGTGCTGTCACTGATGGAGTGGTCACAGGGGAAGATCGAGTGTGGCTTCTTAAATTATTATTGTTGAGATTTGATTGACATAAAACATTGTATTAGTTTCAGGTATACAACAGAATAATTCAGCAGTTGTGTAGGGTATGGCTTTCAGAGGGACTCCAAGCTTGGGAGTTGTAACCCCAAATCCACATCAACCCCTTAAATGCCTTTATTTCCCCACTTGTAAATTCTGGGTAATACCTTATTTTGCTGTGTATAATGCCACCCCCATGTATAATACACACCCATGGGTTAGTGCTACCCATATGTAATGCATACCTTTAATATTCCCTCAAAAATTTGAGCAAAAAATGTGCATTATGCATGTCAAAATACAATAAATACAGGCTTTTCTTCATTGGAAAGTAATGGGCTAACTTAAAAAATATTTTAAACCGAGGGCAGGCACCGAGATAGGTACAGTCATTGAAAAGAATGCGTTTGAGACCATGTTTATTCCAGTGATGATACTGTTGCTGACAGCCTTTTAGTTGTCATCAGCTTATGAGTTGCCAAGAAAATTCATTTTCTCATTGTAGAAATTCCAACATAAAATGATTCATGGTGACTGGCTAAATCGTAGGGGTGCATTGCCATGGAAGGGCCGAAAGTCAGTCTCCATGAGGCCCCGAGGGTGGCATGTACTACTGTGGTGACTTCCTTCAGTGTGCGTTGCATCAGATCTTTAGCCCTGTAGGCTTGGAAACCTGATTTTCCATTTTCAGGGGCAGACTCACATTAATCAAGTTCAGAGTACTGATGTATGAATCAGTACTGATATCTAGAATGTCAGTACTGATGTCTAAAACGTCAGTGTACTGGATTTAAGTGAGCGGTACTCTGTAACTCTCGTCCAGATGTGGCTTTCCTGGCTCGTGATCCTTGACCTCTTTCTTGTCCAGGAAGTAGAGGCAGCAGAGGAGGGATGGCAGAGGGTCAGCAGGGGTCTCTGAGGCTAGCTGGATTGCATTTGGAATCCTGGCTGTGCTGCGTCCCAGCCTGCCTGACATTTCCAGGCCAGGCTCTTCATTGTCAAAGGAATGATCTCTTACTTTTGGTAACCCAGTCAAAGTATATGGTCAGCACCACATCTAAGATAGCAATGCCTCAGTAAGTTCTTTGGAAGGATGGAATTAAAAGCAGAGCTGAATAGGTAGTTTGAGTGTTTAATGTGATCAGTTAGAGTAGCCCCATTTCTGCCACATCAAAGGCCTTACCCCAGCCCCTGGAGCCCAGATGGCTAAGGCATGTTGGCTAGGGCCACGTTTGCTTCCCCAGATCACCTTCCTTTCCCAAACTGCTCCTCCAGCCCCTCCCCACACACACCTTCCATCCACCCCACCCTTTCTGTGGAATGATTACTGTGTTTAATCTTGTTATAAACAGTTCCAGCACTGAGAGTACAGTCATGCTCCACATACCGTTTCAGTCAACGATGGACCATATAAGACAACAGCGGTCCCATGAGATTATAATGGAGCAGAACAATTCCTATCGCTCAGTGACGTCATAGCCTCGTAATGGTCTCAACACATTACTCACGTGTTTGTGGTCATGCTGGTGTAAACACACCTACTGCACTGCTGGGCGTATAAAAGTGTAACATATAATATGCACAGTACACAACGCTTGATAATGATAATAAACAACTATGGTACTGGTTCATGAATTATTATATATTTCATTGTTACTTTAGAACATGTTCTTTCCATTTATCTGTAAAAAAAATGTTTGCTTTGCCCTGGCCAGTGTGGCTCAGTTAGTTGGAATGTCGTCGGTGACCAAAAGGTTGCAGGTTCAATTCCCAGTCAGGGCACCTACCTAGGTTTCAGGTGTGATCTGTGTTCTGGGTGTGTATGAGAGACAACCAGTTAATGCTTCTCTCTTGCATCAGTGATTCTCTCCCTTCCTCTCTCTAAAAAAAAAGCAATGGAAAAATGTCCTTGGGTGAGGATTAAAGAAAAAGTTTGCTATAAAGCACTATGCCATGTTATGCTGGCAGCAGCCTCATAATCAGCAATCTCATGTTTACCTGTCTCTGATGGCATCATTTTTCTCTTGTGCTTGACTTGATCTCTTGTTCTTTTGTACAGTAACATGCTCTACAGGCCCGCAGGCCGGGAGCTATGGGGTCTGTCACGAAGCCTGGGTGTGCCTTGGGCTCTACCACTAGGTTTGTGTAGGTGCGCTCAGTGACGTTCGCACAGCGATGAGATCGCCTAATGACGAATTCCTCGGAATGTATCCTGATTGTTAAGTGCTGCATGACTGTAATTCTTCCTCTTTCTGGGTAAATTTATGTATCTCTGATCAATTCTATTGACATGTTGGCTTTAAAGTTTACCTCTCAAAGAGAAGGCAATCTTATTTCTATCATTTCTAAGTTGGGGCTGGAAACCTCACCATGACCCTCAGAAGCCACAATAATTACTTTATAGTCACACCTCATTTTACAAAACCCGTTTGACCAGTGTGCTCACCGCCTCCTTCTCTGTCCCCATTCAGTAGACTTGACTTCAAGTGACTTTTGCCAATTCAAAAAAAAAAAAAAATTCACTCCGAGCACAAAAAGATTTATCCACAGTGAGGATGCTTTTACCAACGGGACATAAGCTTCAAAGGCAGACCCAAAAGATTATCAGAAATGTTTCAAGAAATTACAGGCATTGTAGAAACACAGCGAAAGGCCAGCAACCATTTGGACAGATCAGCTATATTGCCTTCTATTCAGTCACAACCTGTACAGTAAATGCTTTGTATCTGGGCAGCCAGGAACCTTCTGGGGGTGGAGGTGGTGGCGGCAACACAGCCTGCTGCAGCATGGAGCAAACACAGCCAGAAGCCTCAGGAGCGCCCCTCGTCTTGGATCCCACCTAGTAATCGGCCAGAGACGTTCGGAGACCGGCCGCAAGGACCGCACTGACTACACTCCGTGTGGCGGCAGCTGCTGTTCACGAAGGAGGGTCTTACATGAGGTCTCGAATTCCCTGTGGGTCACAGATTGCCTTTTCACCTTTTCTGACTTTAGTGTGAGCGGAAGTATAGAGTATTAGATGGCTTTGATTTATCAAGATGGATTCTCCTGTTGATTTACATCTTTGAGGGGAGGAAGCTCTGCCCTCAATTCAAACCCACTTCTGTCCTTTCCAGCTGTTTGCACTGGTGAATTGATGGTTGTTGAGGTGCAGGGCCTGGTATCCTGTGAGCCCAGGAGTGAGGCAGCATTAAGAAACAATCTGCTTTGGCTTTTTTAAAGGAAGACCAGCCCTTATTCTGTGCCTCTGCTAAAACTAAGTACTTAGTATCTAAGTACCTACTGGCAAGTGCTACATACTGCTCATTTTGTATCTCCTGCAGAATTGGCTAGGGCCTTGCACATATTAGACACTCAACAATGCTGAATTAAAGGAAGTGTGCTTTTCTTAGTCTGCTAGGGCTGGGATAACAAAATACTAGGTTGCTTAAACAACTGAAATTAATTTGCTCACAGTTCTGGAGGCTGGAAGTCGGGTCAGGGTGCCAGCACGGTTGGGTTCTGGTTACAGCTGTCTTCCTGATGCACATATGGTGAAGAGAGACAGCGCAAGCCCTTAGGTGTCTCTTGTTATAAGGACATTAATCCTATCACGGAAGCCTGCTCTCATGACCTTGTCTAAGCCTAATCATGTCCCAATGTCTCCATCTTCAAACACCGTCCCATTGGGGTTAGGGCTTCAACATAGAAATTTGGGTGGGGACACAGTGCAGTCCAGAACAGCACCCAGACAGGGAAATAAGGAACCAGACCGTCACGTAACTCTTTCTCACCCTCTCTCTCTCTTTTTTACCATCATCACCATCACCCATATCAACTTCCCCCTACCTCCTCAGCAACTATCTGTTCTCTGTATGAGTTCTTAAAAATAATTTTTTTTAAGATTCCACATATAAGTGAGATTATAATGATCTTTATCTTTCTCTACCTGACTTGTTTCACGTAGCATAATATCTTCGGGTCCATTTATGTTGTTGCAAATGGCAAGATCCTTATTTTTTTATGGCTGATTAGTATTCCATTATACATACACACCTATCTTCTTTATCCAGTCATCCGTTGATGGACACTTAGGTTGATTCCATGTCTTGGCTATTGTAAATAATGCCCCATTGAACATTGGGGTGCATGTGTCTTTTCAAATTGATATTTTTGTTTTCTTTGCATAAATACCCAGGTGTGAAGCTGCTGCATCTTTGGTAGTTCTAAAACTGCCATGCAAATCTTGTTTACATGTCTTATGCTCTCTTCTAACAGTGAACTACCACAGAGCAGCCACCAGAATAGGAAATATACTCAGGAAGGCTATAAATGCACATACAAGGTCTGCCCAGAAAAAGTCCAACCATTGTTAATATGACCAAAACAGTTTGTGCAACATCCATGTAACCTGGCAGCCAAGGAGAGTGGACTGGAATGTACATGTGTGGACAATGACGACTTCACTGTACTAGTCAGTGGGGGCAGTAGACACTGCTGAGTGAGCATGTATACTGTGTGGCCGTCACATTCAAAATGACCGAGTGAGTCGAGCAATGAATCTGCACCAAACTTTGTGTTAAGGGTGAACATTCCCCCACAGAAACTACTGGAATGATTCAGAAGGCTGCAGCTAAAGGCACCTGGTGATTGGCAGCTTCATCATGACAATACGCCTGCCCATTCATCATATCTTGTGTAGAGTTTTTTGGTAAAACATCCAATTGCCCAGGTGACTCAGCCCCTCAACAGCCCAGATTTGGCACCCTGCTACTTACGGTTTTTCCCAAAACTAAAATCACCTTTGAAAGGGAAGAGATTTCAGGTCACTGATGAGATTCAGGAAAATACAACGGGGCAGCTGATGGGAGAACTGTGTGAGGTCCTGAGGTGCCTACTTTGAAAGGGACCGAGGTGTCACTGTGCTATGTACAATGTTTCTTGTGTCTTGTATCTTCTTCAATAAATGTCTCTGTTTTCTTCATTACATGGCCGGATACTTTCTGGACAGACCTTGTACGTGTACATGCACAAACAAACATATGTTTTCTCTTCTGGAATCTGTTTTTGCTCTGAGCTTGGAGACATCCAGCAAGTGTTTCTGGAATGGAGGCATTGTCAGAATATGAAGGCCATGCATTTGCCCATGCCTGCCCTGGGAGCCGATTCACAGCTGGCTCTTCCCTGTTGGCCCTGCGTCTCCATCAGACGGCCTTCCCCTGGCTCCCCAACTTCAGAGCCTGGCAGTGTGCGGTCATCTCAACAGTGATGGGCCTGAGAGAATGACATATTAACAGTGTAGACATGTACAGTGACTTCATGCCTAAAGCTCTGGTACAGTCCTTTACATTGGCAGAGATTCTTAGGAAAGAGTATGATAAAAATGTCCTTAGGTAAAGGCAGATCTTCACCTTTGGAAAGGCAGATAGAAGGTATATTTCAGTTTATGCTTAAATACTATTCACAAGGCCCTTTGCCCATAACTTTAACATTTCCTGCAGGAGGGTACTATTTTATTGCTTGGATTGCTCATCTTGGGAGCATATAGTGTGTTCAAAGGCAGAGTGTCCAGAGCCAGGCTTCAAATCCCAGTACCAAGACTGAAACAGAGATGTTGAGTCTTCTGGGTGCCTGTTTCCTCCCTATACGATGGGGTTAACAGTTGGACCACCTCATGGGGCTGCCATGAGGATTAAAGAGGCTGGAATTTGTAAAGTGCTTAGAACAGGGCCTGGCATGTAGCAAATACTATGCAACTATATGTTAAATACACATATAATAGATGTTATGTAACATGTAATAGATTAATTACAATGTTAATATAAGTATCATGTAACATTTAAATATATATTAATATATTGTAAGTAAATATATATAATGTTTTCTATATAAGTTATATATGTGACATAAAATATACGTATGGAATATGCCATTATAATATTAATATTACAATTAAATACATGTTAAAACATGTTACATAACTTGTAACACATGATATATATATTTACTTTATATATATGATATACTTTTTAGATAAGGCATCTTCCCATCAGTTCAGCGTGACGTGTTCTCCTGGGCGGGAAGGAGGGATGCGGGCTTTGACAGCACTGTCAGTGAGTGCGTCCCGCCGTTGGTAGGACGAACTACTACAGCACAAGGCAGAAGGTCTCCATCTGTACTTGGTTCTTTGCTCACTGGCGTCCTCATTGTCTGCTCCTTTGGGTTTTAGAAAACTCTTCTGCATTGATGTGCTAGAACTTTGATACATTACATTTAAAAATTATGCAAATCGCAAATTGCATGATTTAGAAAATGTAAGCTCTTGTCACTTACCCCTTTCCCATTTTGTTCTCCCTCCAGCCCAAACTTTTGGCCAAGGAGCTGCTTGACCTCGTGGCCTCTCACTTCAACCTGAAGGAAAAGGAGTACTTCGGAATAGCCTTCACAGATGAGACGTAAGTGCCCCAGAAACCCAAGGAACCTGAAAGGAAATGTGAAATCATGCTGTTCCAACTGTCAGCAGTGGAATCAGCTACAGGCCACTTGGGTCCTGTGGGATGGGGTCAGCCCAAGTTCATCATTTGAATTTCAAAGGCCTTGTGATCATGCCTGGAACAGCCAAAGGATATAATTAGGGTGACGATCGTATTATGAAATTATTAGGTAAACTAGTTCCTATAATCAAGCATGTTTGTGTTCAGAACCAATTTTTTTTAGATTTGCATGGGTTTGTTTTCTATTAAAATTAAATGAAAACTTCTGGAAATTAAACTTTTCTCTCCAGTGTTGGGATAACAATAACAGGAAGTAAATTTGATGATAAATTCAAAATGAAAAGTATCTGTTCAGTTTCACTGTCTAAGCTGAAATAGAGAGACTATAAAAATCAGAAATTTAGCCCTGACCGGGTAGCTCAGTTGGTTAGAGCGTCCGCTCCATTTGCCAAGGTGGAGGGTTTGATCCCCAGTCAGGGCACAAGAATCAACCAGTGAATGCATAAGTAAGCAGAATGACAAATTGATATCTCTCTCTCTCTCAAGTCAATGAATTAAAAATTAAAAAAAAAAACACAAATTTTGATCACCCATCTGATGAAAAGTACATTTGCTCTCAATAGTCTTTCAGTTTGACTCTATGAAGTGGCGTTTTGCAACACAAGTAAGAAACAAATTTACTAAAATTTGAATTTCCTTCTTGATATACTATTAGCAAAAGAGCGCAGTAAAAACCTGCACAGATTGCTAGATAAGAATGTGTTCTAAGTAGATGCTTAGTAATTTTTTTTCCTCTGTTTACACACACACATACACACACAACACACACACACACTTCTACAAATCTTTAGAATTACTGAGATGATTTTCTAAAATACTAAGAGATCAGGGTTGAGTCAGTGGCTGGACGGGACAGTACAGGGGAGGCCATGCGCCATCAGGCAGATGGTGCTATCAAGGCAGGATGGGCTCAGACGCAAGGACAGGAGGCAGTCACGTTGATGAGTAAGAGAGATGATCAGATATGTCTGCACCTGGGTACACTGAGCTCGGGGAACCACAAATCGAGACCCTAGGAGTAAAAGGCAGTATAAACTGGGACTGTCTTGGGCAAACTGGAACATACGATCATCCTCTGAATTAGTGACAGTTCAGATGGTGGGGTGATCAGGGAAGAGACGGCCAGGAGGAACCAGGTCAGCCCTGGCCCTGAGCCTGTTAGAAACTGAGCCAGAAGGAAGGCAGGAGAGGCGGCCCCTGGTTTGGAGGTTTGCTGTGCCTGTGGGTAGAGCCAGGTAAGCGTGGCCATGAATGAAGGGCTGTGGAGGGAAGGAGCCAATGCCTTAAGACACAGGTGACAGACACAAGGCCCGTGGGCCAAATCAGATGACCACCTTGTTTTATTGGGCCCAGCACCTTGTTTCTACCCGGCAGCAGCGCTGAGCTCTCGCTTAACTGTTAGGGAGTAGTTACATTTACACAGTCCTAAAATTACATTCGGCCCTTTGAAGGCAACCCCAAGGCTGATGTGGCCCCCGGTGAAAATGAGTTTGACGCCCCTGCCTTAAGACAAACATACACTGAGAAAGTGCAGGTGTTTCTACCCTTCCTCCTGCGGATCACTGTAAACCCCTGAAATCGCTATTTATACACTAGCACTGATTAGAAGGAAACCAGAAGTTTCAGTCAGTCATATCCCATTGTTCACATTTCCCAAACGCTGTTACTCCTCTCAAAGGTCCCATGACCTCTCCCTGAGTCCCAGTGAGACTTCCCTTTTGAATAAATAAGAACCAAAGAGTAAGCATATTGTCCTGGCCAACGAGGAAGAAATGTGCCTGCTGCGTGTGTCAAATCACTTCCCTAAGAGCACCAGCCAGGAGTCAATGCCAGGTAGAAAGCCACTCTTCTCCTGGGATGGAGGAGAGCAGGAACCACATCACTGAAAGGAAAGTGGGGGCATGCAGCTCAGGTCTTGTATCTTATCGAGTGGCACCGTGTGTTCTGGTCTGAGCTGTGCAGTCCCCAGGGTGGGTCAGGAAGGCGTGTGGGTGCTTATGTGTGTGAGGCCAGGCTGGAGGAACGTGGCCCACACCCCGGAGAGGCATTGGCGGCATGGAGAGCTCTGAGGGGGTGGTGATAGAAAGGATGTGAGCCATCTCCTGGCACAGTTTAGAGAGAGAGTGGCCACCACCTGAGTCTGGGTGGGAGGGCTTCTTCAGCAACTGCAGGAGTGGCCAGAGGCCAGCAGATCAGTGGAAAAGAGCAGCAGCTGGCAGACAGTTCCTGAGAAAGAACTGGCAGGTGGACCTGACTCACGGGGGAAATGGAGAGTGTCAGGGGCCCCCAGGAAATTAAGGACAGACGACAGAAACAAAGGGGACAGCCATGACTCAGGGCAAAGTCATGGCCCGATAACATCTGGGGCCAAGGGATGTTGCCTGGTGGCCTTTTTGATAATCTGAACTTTTCTTCTTTTCCTGCTAAAAAAGGGAAGAATGAAAGCTGTGCCTGTGGGTGGGACTTAGTCTGGGTCGATGATCATATGAGGTCAGTAAGCACTAGCCTTGTAATATGTGCCTCTAGACACTAACACAAGGTCTTTTAATAACCGTGTTTTCAAATTGTGTGTTGTGCTGTAACACTTAGTGTGTGTGTTGTGTGATTTCTGCAGGTGCTACACTGCATTTTATAATCAAACGCAGTTGAACTTTCAGCCTTTATTCTAGTCCATGGCATACTCTGTGTATTGTCTATTTCCTCATGCAAATCAAACAGGACTAATACTTGGAAAGTGTTACAAAGTGTAAAGTGCTGTAGAAGTGTAAGATGTTACCAGCTGTGTTTTGACTCATGGTAGAATATAGGGCTTTTAGGTCATATATTGTCAGTGAGTCTCTCAGTAGTAACTGCTGTTGATGGTATTTTGTAGGATCTGGATGGACCTAAAGAAAAAATATATACAGCAGAATGCAGACAGAAAATTGGAAATATCTCTAAGCTCCTCTTGCCCCATGAGGTGTCATGTTTTTGAATAAAGTATCTGAGCCCATAATGCAAGACTTTTATGCCCATGGATATTTAATGTTGCTAGCTAACCCACAGTGTTGTAACATTATTACTAACTTCACCTGCTCTTTTTTTAATTTAATTTTTAAACTTTATATTTTAAAATAATTAGGCTTACAGAAGAATTGCAAAGGCAGTGCAGAGAGTTCCCATGTACCTTTCACCCTGCTTCCCCAAATGTTGATACTTTACAAACTATGCTAATTAACGTTAGTATGTTATAGGTACTAAATTATAGTCTTCATTCCAGGGTCACCAGCTTTCCCATGAATGCCTTTCTCCATTCCAGGATTCAGTAGCACGCAGCCCCTTTCATCCTGAATAAACGTGCCGTGATAAGAGGAGATACAGGCGGTGATCTGTCCGTGATCTGCACTGTGGCAACACACGCAAACAGGGGCGTCTCGGCCACCTTTAACACGTTCCGAAGCAAAGGAAGCGCCTCGTATCGATTTGATCCTAAACTAATTATTTATGTTTTGCTAACGCTGTGGTTTTCTGGTAAAGTGCCAGTGCCCTGGACCTGCCCCCAGAATTGTGATTAATTGGTCTGGGAGTGGCCTGAGCAGCACGATTTTCCCAACACGCATCCAAGCCTGAAAACCCCAGTTCCAGAGAGAGGGGAATGTCAGAGTAAATTTCCTCCGTCCCCTTCCCCGAGATCCGGGGAGAAGCTGGTATCACTCAAAGTTAGAGTATCTGGGGCCAGTCCTGACACGTGCAGGGACCCGCAAGTCCCAGAGTCTCTCCATCCCAGACGGACTGTGGGAGCCAGCTCCGAGGCCTTCGCCCTAGCGTTTCCCCGCGGTTCACATAGTGCGGCTGAGATGTTCACTTGCAAGCGCTGGCATTCATCACTTAAGGAAGGCTATTTTTACATTTTATTTTTGAAATATTTCCACTGCTATTTTTAACACCCATGTTGTTGGGTTTTTTTTTCTTTTTCTTTTTTTTTTGTCTTCAGAGATCATGGCTCTGATTGTATGGTTTAAATCAGTCTATTCTCAATCATAATTTTTGTTTCATCTGTTTGGGTTTCTTTTTTTTTGTAAACAGCTTTATGAGGTGTAATTTATATACAAAGAACTGCACATCCTTAATGTGTACAGTTTGGTGAGCTTGGACATTTATAAATACCACATCTTTAATTTTTAAAATTAGAAGAAAATTGTTGACAGAGGACCTCATCCTCAAAAGCTGTAACTAAATAACTTCTGGACTATTTAGCAGAAATAGTCAAACATACCCCAAATTGAAGTGATGATTATAATGTATTTAAATTTTAATATGAATCTCCTGTCATGAATTTTAAGAATTGTGTGACAGGTGCTGTAACTGAGTATCTATGTAATGAAAACCTTTAAGAAGTATTTGGAAAGTTGAGGGAGAAAGATAAGAAACTCGGTCAGCAGTCACTGCACATTTTAAAAGCCAGGTACAGTTAGAATGTAGTTTCACATGCCAATTAAGAAATTCCACCTACCAATTAAGGAAATTCTTAGCCTCTTATTTAATCACAGACCCCTTTCAAATTTGTTTAAGAGGTATGTTCTCTTGCCTGCACAAAAGTTTACACATAAAATAATCTGTGCTTAAAATTTAGAGGGTTTATAGACATTCTGAATCCAGAATCCTAGTTGAAGAACCAATTAAGGGATTAAAAAAAAAAAACAACCCAACAAGGTGCAGTGTTTTAATTAATTGAACATTGATTAGTACTGTTGGGGGAGTCTGATCTATCCAGATAGTTGAGGCCCAGTGTGTCCTTAATCAATTGGGTCTATAGACCCAATGCTGGGACATAGGGGCACACCCTCTACTCTGCCGGGGCGGGACAAAGGGGCACACCCTCTACTCTGCCGGGTCCCTGCGTCCTTGAGCCCCCCACTGGAACCACGCCCGGCACTGGCTGTGCCGTCTGAACCGGGTCTAGTTGATGAGCACTCCCAGCCTCGAGCTTATGTACAATTAAAAATAAGCAAAGTAGAACAGCAGTTTTCCAATGGTGGAAGAAATAACAACATGATGTCGCTCTGGGAAAGCAATTTAATATTTAGAAATAGGTTTAGGATTTCCGTTCAGTAAATGCCCAGAACCATGAGACTGAGGAGAAATCAGTGGCTACAGCCTCTGGGCCTGAGTTGTAACAGGTGCTTCTGGAACACGGCACTCGGTGTTCATCGCCACCTCGGAGACTGGCAGACGGTGGCCAACAGCCATGCCTTCTATTTCGTGACCAGAAAAGGGCTTTAGCAGAACCCTCTCTGTGTGTGGCTAAGACAAATGAAGAAAGAATGGGGTGATCTGAGGAGACCTGAATGGATCCAGGCTTTGTCTAGACTTCTTCCTTTCCCAAGGAAAGTGGTGCGGTAGAGTTCGGACCCTAGACAAGGGGGAGCAGAGTGGATTCTCACTGACTGTGGAGACTCCTCCCCTGCCTTCCTTTCCTGAGGGCAGGAGCGGTGTCTACACATGGACGGCTGTCCCTGGGCTGACAGTAATACTGACCTATGGGCGTGTTTGAGGCTGACCTGTTGGTTCCATAGCAGATGTTTATTTAGCATCCACTGTTCGGCCCCAGAAATAGTGAGACTTTTTGACCCCTTGTATGGCTTATGGTTTTAGTTTAGGAGGTAAATAAGATATAGTATAGCAGGTGCTATAAGAGAAGAGTTGGAACAAAGTCTCTGTAAATAAAAAATTAAAGCCATAACCCTGGCCAGGTGGCTTAGTTGGTTGGATCATTATCCCATACACCAAAAGGCTGAGAGTTCAATTCCCAGTCTGGGCACATGGGAGAGGCAACCAACTGGTACTTCTCACACATCTCTCTCTGTCTCTTTCTCTCTCTTCTGTCTCTCTCTCTCTCTCCCTTCCATCCTCCCTCTTTTTCCTACCCTTGCTCTCTCTCTAAAATCCATAAACATGTTCTTGGGTGAGGATTAAACAAAATTAAGGTCATAAATTCAGGTGGACAAAATAGCCCATGTTCTAGTCATCTAGTCTTGCCAATACACTCCTTCTTATTGTTTCTCTGTGGTTGTCTGTGTTTGGTGCAGACACAATCTCTCTCTCTCTCACCACCCCCCCACACACTCACACACTGGAAGACCACTATTTGAGGGTTTCTAGCTAAATCATTACCCCCGAACTGTCCTTGATGAGCACATGTATTTCTGAGTCAGGACTATAAAAGTTAAACATTGTTACATTTAAAGAGCTCCCTAACCCCCCTCCATCTAGGAACATCTGTAAGAATTTCATGCTCTTGCTTTGGCTTTCCATAGAAACTCATTCCACATGAAGCCAGCCATCTACAGTGCAAACCTCGGCAAGTCAGGGTATCATTCTCCCCTGCGGTCCAGGAATGATCAGTTGGGATCGTCTCATCATACACCTCCACCCTCCAGTGACTCTCTATAAACAAAGCTCTCCTTAAGGCCATCTCTCTTGAAGGTGCCAACACTTGAACCAGAAATCTATTTGTATTATATGTAGAAGCTGAAAGCAATCCGTTAAATAAATGCATCCAATTTCTGTTGCCTGGAAGCAACTGCGTATTTATTACTGACCCAACAGTTTGACCTATTGCTACCATAAACCAAATGAGTGTTATCTTGTGCAGCTTTAAAGATAGTTATCAGTCAAGCAATAAAAAAATACTGAGTGTCTGCTGGGGCGTTTTATATTTTTGTGCTTTGTTACTAGCAAATGCACTGATGTGCATTCTCAAATGAAAAATCAATGACAATAATGAAAACCAAGCTATCAGGCATCCCTTACTTAGTTACACTGTATTTAGAAAATGCTTTTATGCTTTTTTTACCCCTTGCTCCCTGGTCCACCCTGACTTAAATTAAAAAAAAAAATTGTGGAAGGGACTTGAGGTGTCAGGACTATAAGGTGTCATAGGAAAGAAAAAGTCCTGGAAAGTGAGGAATTATTAATACTGCTGGGGGTAGGAAATATGACTTCGAACCCCATACAATGAGCAGAAAATGCTTTAAGTCCTATTGCAGCCAGAGGGCATGGTTTCAGAGCCAGGGTTTCCAGTTTGCTTTTTAACCCAGCTCTTGGCTTTTGTCCAAATACTGAGCACTTACAAGGGGCCCTGGATGAGTCATGTGTCCCTTCAGTGGAAATATTTTTGTCTGAGGGTCCCGGCACCCCAGGTGAGGGGAGCCCACCTTGCCATGGACATCAGAACCCTGCAATATTCACATCATGCCAGCCCTCACTGAACTGGGGCTGAGGAGTCCGAATAGGGGAGTGGAGAAAGGAAATTTATTTTCCCTCAAAGACCACAGGGGTGACTCTGACCTCCTTGTTCTCTCTGCTTCCTGGCCATTTTCTTACTTTCTAGTCAGTTCATTGCTTGACAAATGCAAAACTAATATACAGCTGGAGACAAAGGAATTTCCATTTAAATAAATTCATTGCTAAAAAATCATCTTTTAAAAAAGTTTAATGTGGGGAGTATAATTACCTAGAGAGGGAATCCACCCCTCTTTTGTCCTCTGTTAACATGGATGAAGAGGAATGGGCTGTGAGCAAACCCAACAGGGTGGTAGCCAGTGACTCCTGTCTCGGGGTCTCTTCGTGCAGAATGTCCCCACTTCGAGGTTCTTTACCGAATGAACTCTGTCCCTCAGAGACCAAGTAGAAGTCCCAGCAGTCCGCGTGGTCCGTCATGTGCCAGTGGGGCAGGGTGAGGGTTTATCTCGCAGGATTACGCAAAGGTCATTTCCATCAGACCGTTTGTCAAGAATTATTGTAAGGCAAAAGAATAAATTTAAATTTACATGGCCATTGGGTGGATTGCTTTCTTGAGTTTTCTTAGATTCTGTATTTATTTGACATCCATTAATTAGGCAAACTAACAGCTAGAGTTGTTTATACCTCTCTTGCTGTCCAGAGCTCATTTCCCTCACCACTCCCTTTAGCTGACTCTCAACACACCAAGCCCAGGAGAGCCCCGTCCTAAATCAGCTCAGGGCCAGGTACCAGGCAGCTGGGGGCTGCCCTTCACCCCTAAGCTGTTTCCCCTGCCCTGCCTTGACTTCCCCGTGGAAACCCCAGCACAGGCCTGTGCCTGCTCATTCCTTTTCTGCCTCATGACTGACTCGCACTGGTGCTTCCCCTGTGGGCCTGCCTGGCGTGGTGAGCCTCTCATTTCTAGGGAAACTGAATAACATTCAGTTTTGCTTTCCATGACATTGACCTCTCTGTGTGGTCGCTCAGTTATCTTTATAAATTAAGATCTGCACCCTGGCTGGTGTGACTCAGTGGATTGAGTGCCGGCCTGTGAACCAAAGGGTCACCAGTTCAATTCCCAGTCAGGGCACATGCCTGGGTTGCGGGCCAGGTCCCCAGTTGGGGGCATGCAAGAGGCAACTGGTTGATGTATCTCTCATATTGATGTTTCTCTCCCTTTCTTTCCTTTCCCCTTCTCCACTCTCTAAAAATGAATAAATAAAATCTAAAAAAAATTCTGGGCACAGATCAGTTGCTTTTGGAGGTTGTCATCCAATCAATAAGCAAGGGCTTTTGAGCAGCAAGTATTTGCCAGGTCTTGTGCTTGGTTCTGGGATGATTTTTTTAATGTTGAAAACTTACAACTTTGTTGGAGAGGTGGGTCATATTTTTGAAAGTAACTAAATGTACAAGACTGCACTATAAGTGCCTTGTGGATGACACGAACCAGAACCTCTGGAGGAGTTGGAAAGAAAGCCCAGGCTTAGGCAATCAGGGAGACCTCACTGACAGACTGCTCTGCACTCAGGCCGGAGCAGTGGCTAGCGTTCAGATAAAGAGATGGAGAGACTGTTCCAATTAGGAGCAGCAGCACGATCAAAGTCACCACGCAGTGTGTGCATATGGCATGCTTGCAGGAGGCCGAGCACGTGGAGGAGATGCGGGGAGATTTTCAGAGGCAGGAAAAGAGTGGCTGGAGCTTCTTACTACTAATAATTAGGTCTCACATTTGTCTTAACACCTTTTAGTTGATCAAACACACACACTTTATTTTATGAGGAAGATCTTGCTGTGTTTTTCAGACGTAAAAAGTCTGTCAGGGAAAAGAAGGCATCGCAGAGTAAGTTCTCTGGACTGTGGGAAGTGCAGCAGCAGAGGTGCCCAGGATGGGTGCTGTGAGAGCCCAGTCCCACCCTGAGGTGTGGTGTGGGGAAGGTGCATCAGGGAAGGCTTTCTGGAGGAGGCACAGGAGAGCGGGGTCTTGAAGGATAGGTCATTGAAGGAAAGGAAGATCATTCCAGGCAGAGGGAACAACATGAGCTAAGGCAAGAGGTCAGCATTTTTGGTACGACCAGAAACGAAGTTGGTACCCTGGCTTTCTGTTTCCAGAAGAGGTGTGTTCTAGTTGGCTGGGAATTTATCACATCTAGCTGGAAGTAGTTGGTCCAGTCATTTTACATAAAACACTTTTTTCCTGTTATTTTTCATTCCTACTATGTTCAGAGGAGAGTAGCCAAAATTGAAAATAAAGTTTATAGAAGAAATTTATTTCCAGATGGTTTCAGTGAGAGATTTGTGCTTGTGTGTGTATGTACAAAAGGGACTACCTAAATGAGTTCCTAAAATGGAGATGGAAGCCCCTAGCGTGTTTCCACTTTTCGGAGGCAAGCACGTTCTTTGAGGAGCAAACACTGTAACAGTGTGGTACAGACAGCCTTTGCTTCTCGTCCTGCACAGCGCAGGTGCCTTTGCTTGTGCCTGTGCACCTGAACATCAGTGTCACTCGGCATCGGGCACCGAAGCACTGGTGTGCTGTCAGCTGTGTGTGCTCAGCATGAGTTCACGAAGTAAAGGTGATTCTAGGGCTCTGAGTCCTCCAGGGAGGAGAGGGAAAAGGAGGGGTGAGGAGAGGGAAAAGGAGGGGTAGATTTCTCTGCTCATACCTGTAACATGGCACTGCCTCGTTCTTCCAAGAACAACCTTATCGTGGCCTCCAAGGGCCCAGGAGCGGGTCCCTGTCCCTTTCCAGCCTCACCCCCTTCTACTGACATGACATTAAGGTTCTGGGTTTCTTCTCACCTCAGGGCCTTTTGCACAATCTGGTCCTTCTGCCTGGAAAGTGGTCCCCCCTCCTCTTGGCTGAGTTAACTTTGGTGATTCTCCAGATCTCACTCAAACACCAGGCAGTGCATCTCAGACCCGCAAAGTAGATCAGATCCTCACATGTTCTCATCACTCATGGCCCTAATACTATTAGTTACTAGTGTAATTAATTGTGGAAGTAGTGGTCGAATGTCCCCTTGCAAGCATACAAGCTCTAGGGGAAAAGGGATGGTGTTTACTTTGCTCCCCGCTGCATCTGCAGACCATTTATCGAAGAAGGTGGTCAGTTGACATACGTGAAAGTAAAGAAGAGGTGGAAGGAGGGGAGGAAGAAAGAAATGCACAAGTCGCTCCATGTGTGTATCATCAAGCGTGTCTGTGGTCCGCTATTTAAAACAGCTTTAATGAGGTGTAACTGACATACAGTAAACGATGTACATTGAAGTGCACGGGTTGATCAGTTTTGACACATGTAAGCACAAATAAACTATCCCCATCATCAAGATATAATGGACGTAATCCATCACTCTCCCAAAATTTTCTATATGCCCCCCACAATCTCTCCCTCCAACCTCCCCGCACCCCAGGCAACCACCAATCTGCTTTCTGTCACTGTAGATTAATTTGCACTTTCTAGCGTTTCATCTAAATGGAAGCTACAGTTTGTAGTCCTTTTTTTTGCTTGGTTGCTTTTACTCAGCATAATTGTCTTGAGATTCATCTATGTTGTTCTGTATATCAGTAGTGCATTGCCTTTGTTGCTGCATAGTATTCCATTATATCATAATTTGTTTATGCATTTCCTCAGTTGATAAACATTTGGGTTGTTTCAAGTTTTGAGCTATGAAAAATAATGTATTTCTGAACATCTGTGTGTGAAAGTCTTCTCATGGCCTGGCCGTATGCTTTCATTTCTCTTGGGTAAACACGTAGGGGAAGAATGGCTAGGTCATATGGTAGATGTAAGTTTAATTTTTTAAGAAACTGACTGTTATTGGCTTTTCAACCCATCTGCTCCCAGCAAAATGTTGTGAAGATTGATATCATAATTCTAAAGTATGTTTTCAGTCCTTCAGGAAAAAAAGCAGCCCACGGTGTGGTGGGACGGGAATTGAGGACGAGAGCGAGCACGATCACGTTTTCATTTTAGCGCGGCCCGAGAAGCGACAGCAGGTCTCTCCCCCTGGCTCTGAGTGTCTCTGTCCTCCCTCACGGCACACGGTGTCTCCTGCTCTCCCAGTCTTCCCTAGACATGCCTCTGGGTCCTTCAAACGCTGAAAACATAATAGTGAGGCAAAGGTCCACATTTAACTGCGATCCAGCCCGTTCTGCTGTACACACACCTTTGTCACAAGAAACTTCTGCAAAGTCCAAAGCCCTAATCAATTTGTCTCTGTTTTTCTCAGGGGACACTTGAACTGGCTTCAGCTGGACCGAAGAGTATTGGAACATGACTTCCCCAAAAAGTCGGGACCAGTGGTTTTATACTTCTGTGTCAGGTATGTACGCCTGGTATCCACTCTTCTGTTCCTTCTTTTTCTCTTTGTCAGGAAAGTCTGGGAGGGTATAGTGATCAAAGGAAAGGAAATCGAGGTCGTCTCGGTTCGTTACCAGGAATAGAGATCGTGGCATAGCTGCATTTCCAGTAGATACCAACACAGAGCATGAGTGTGTGCGGCATGTGAGTGTGTGTGCACCGGCACACGTGTTCGTGCTCTTGCATAGGAGGCTTGTGTGGAATACAGAAACAAGCTTTCTTTTAACTTTTTGAAAAGATTTTATTTATGTATTTTTAGACAGAGGGGAAGGGAGGGAGAAAGAGAGGGAGAGAAACACAGTATGTTGTTGTGAGCACCCCTACAGGGGACCTGGCCCGCAACCCAGGCACGTGCCCTGACTGGGAATCAAATCGGTGACCCTTTGGTTCACAGGCTGGTGCTCAATCCACTGAGCCACACCAGCCAGGGCTTTTTTTTTTCACTTTTTGTGAGGGGCATATATCTCAAACTAAACTGAGTTTCTTACAATAACACAAACGCTTGGGTTCTGTTTTGGTGGCTGTTTGAAGCTACAAAACAGAAGCTTATATATTCTTTCCTTCTAACACAAGTGCCACTTGGCCTCTTGAAACTTACCACTTTCTCCCAAAACGGAGTAGTTGAACCCCAGCACTAAGCCACAGGTCAATGCACTCTCTGGTAATGGAGGATATAATATCATATGATACAATATAATATCAGAAACAGTGGGCGTTTCCTGTTCACTAATCTATTGTAAGTTTTATTTTGTGACTGCAGAGAACTGGATTTACTTCTTGTAGTTAATATGTGCAATAATCTTAGGAAGTCGACCAGAGTTACCACATTGGTTTGCAGGAGGTTGTGTGAAGCCGGAGGGCATCATGTCGTGGGTTCTGGGGAAAGCACAAATCGTAGCAAGACTGGAGTCTGAGCCCCAGTCAGTGGAGCCAGAACCCTTTGGCTTTATCAGGTTTCTGTCCAGCACCTTCACTGAAATACGATCGCAGAGACGTTGGGCGCGAGTGCCTCGGTCTGCCAGTGGGCACTGGCCCTTCCATGCAGTAGATGGACCCAGCTCTTTTAAAATGTTGTGAACAGGAGTACGAGAGCTGGATATTGATTTACTGCAGTTTTACTACAATTCAACTCTTAAAGAGCATGGCCAGGAATGCAGATTTGGATGTAGCCATCCTGATACCACAGGAGGCACTAGAAGGGGCTAAAATCAAGGGTCAGGGCCCCATTTAACAGGCAGGGGTGTGTAGCTTTACACAGGCTGGTGGGGTAAATTTAAACTTGCATTTAATGACTTTAAAAAGTTGTTTTTAATCCTCAGTGGAGGATATGTTTATTGATCTTAGAGAGGACAGGGTAGGGAGCGGGGAGGGAGGTGGAGAGAGAGAGAAACATCGATTAGTTGCCTCCCATATGCACCCTGATCAGGAATAGAACCTGCAACCTTGGTATGTGCACTGGCGGGGAATCTAACCCACAACAACCCTTCGGTGTACGGGATGATGTTCCAACCCACTGAGCCACCCGGCCGGGGCTAATGCCTTTTTTATTTGTTTAACCCCTGGGAACCTATCAGAGCCAATCTTAGCCATTTTTATTACTGTTGGGCATGATTTCAATGTCATGTTCTTTGGGATGGTGTCTGCGTTTTCTCAGGTAAATGGAAAAGTAATGTTATAAAGCAAAGAGTAACCTGTAGTGGAAGGTGGCTGAGCACATTCACCATACGTACGTTAGGCTGTTTCCTCCTTTCTGGGGCTTTTCAACATCCTTAACTAAGAAGAGAAAGTACCGGGCTGCTTGTGTGTCAGGTTTTTTTTTTTTTTTCAGGTGTCTATGATCCCTTAGGCAGGGGTGTCCAACCTTTTGGCATCTCTGGTCACACTGGAAGAAGTAGAATTGTCTTGGGCCACATGTTAAATACATTATGACATGTAATCACAAAACAAATCTCACGATGTTTTAAGTAAATGTACGATTTTGCGTTGGGCTGTGTAACCATCCTTGGCCAGAGGTTGGACGCCCCTGCTAGAGGAAGGCTTGGGGCACCATGAGGCTGCCAGGGGAAGTGTTTGTCCCTGAGAATGTGCAGGTGGTTCGGAATCACTCCACACTGACTTCCATCTGTGACACCGGACACACAGAGGAAGCTGCAGGGCAGAACCAGTGATGATGACAGAGAGAACCGGGACTGGGTGAATGCAGACCCAATGATGCTTCTGCCACTGCCTCTCATTTTCCTACTTGGCCACAGCAGGCATCTCACAGAACCACAGAACATCTCACAGGCATCTTAGGAAAAACTCTCCAAGTGCACATTTAGGGAGAGACTTCCAACAGTATGACCACAGGCCAAGCTCTTTCTCCAGCTCATCGCAAAGCAGATCTTTCTGCAGAGCCTCTCGTTCCTATTTCCAGTTACCTCTGAGCCACCTGAGAACTTCAAACACAGCAGGTCCAAAGCCGAATTCCTGTCTTCTCTCCCACTCTCATGTCCTCAAATCTTCTGTGATCCCTTCAAACCTGGGACATCATTGTCCACTCAGTCATCAAGGCTTTTGGTCTTGAAGCTTTCTTCTTCCTCACCCTCTTACCTGCATTAGTTTTCAGCCGCTACTTCCCAAATCTCTGGTTGCCCTGCCCTCTCCTCATCTTCTGTCACTTGATCTATTGCAGCTGCCTCCCAGGGTGGGTGTCACTGGCCACAGAGGACCCTGGCTCCCAGAAACCCCATGCGCCTGAGTCCCCACTTTCCAGCTGGCTGAGCAGTGTAGGAATGAATCACTGATAGTTTGTTTCTTCCGAGAGAGGAAGCAGATTCTCTCATGGAGGTGAATTCTGCATTTTTACCTTGGTGTTCAACCTGGGAAGAAATCCCAACGTAAAACTTGGTGTCTTTCTAGGAATGACCAAGTCCCTTTTCTCCAGAGGAGTGGTATGATATATTGTCTTCCAGAAAGACCCAGACCTGGAATATGCTGGAGTCCAAACAAGGGTTTCCGTGTAGCTGAGCACATTCCCTGTGCCGGGATGCTGACCTTTCTGACGGGCGCATCCATCGCCCCCACATACCCGGACGCAGCCCGACTCTGCAGTCCCTCACAGCCTTTCTGCTTGTGTTTAAGCATCCACACATTGCATCTGTCTAATATGTGTCCAGTCAGCCTTTGTGGGAAAGTGCAATGAAACCACCTGAGAAAAGAGACGATGGAAAATGTCAAGCACTTTAAAGCCAAGTTTTAGGAATTCCTGGAGAGGTAATGTTAACCCTGTGTCACGGAGGGTCTGAGTTTGGGCTGCCATCTCTAGATGATTTGTCATTTGACATTTTTATATTCTTCCTCTATAAAGCATTCTCAAGACAAAACATTTGTGAGAGTGAGGCAGAATTACCGCCCCCTTTCGACCAAATAAGAAAAATAGGACCCAAATGTATTAAATCACATGAATTTGAACTCAGAGAATTCTGCTTCGACCTCGAAGCCAGAGTATGTCTTTTTAATGAGTATTTCTTCCCGGGAGGGCCTCAAGCTGTGTGACACTATAGGACATTCTCAAAATGGCAGGATGGAGGACTAAGAACCCATTTTCATTGATGCAAAATACAGACTAAAAGGGATCTGCTCCCGCAGCTCACCTGTCAGATCACCAGGGGTGATCACAGTGCCTTCTGGGCCTCACTATCACCTAAAAGGAAACAGGTCAGACAGAAGGGAACTACCTGTTTATTACTCAGGATGATTATTAATCTTCGCAACAACCCTAGAAGCAGAAATTGTTCATTATTCCTAACGAAAGATAGGAGATGGGTGCCCAAGAGTGTCAGGTAAATTCTCCCCCAGCGTGACCAGTCAGCCATGGCATCTGTTAAGCCAGAGCCGACTCCAAACCCCGGGCCCTGCCCCGTTCTCCATGCTGCCTGCCTCATAAGCAGAAAGCAACATGACAGTTGTTTATTAGAGTGCCACGGTTGCTCCCTTTGCAGGAGGGCCAGAGGCACCCAAGTCAAGATCCATGGCCTTGGCTCATCTCGCATTCCACACTTGGCCCTGTCTGCCGAACCAGCATCCATCTGCAGAGATGGTGGTGGGGACAGATGTCCCCAGCACCGGGTGAGAGGCGCGTGGAGAGCAGCCCTCCGAGGCCTGGCATTCCTGTTTAGCACTGCCAACTCGAATACCATTGGCAGAGCACCTCCTGAAGGGCAAAGCCACAGTCACAGAGCTTGGTGGCCTATTGGAAACTCCACATCAAGCAACAAGGAGTATTTATGCATTTTCCCCAACTTCTAAGATCCGAGCAGCTGTGCTGTTTCCTGTCCCTCACAGGGACAATGATGGCATGGGTCTAAAATGAGATGCCTGCTAACAGAGCTTGCTGGACCTCAGCTGGGTGTGCCGGTGAAGATTTCAGCTCTGTTGAAACTGTGATCATCAGAGATATTTGGCTGCAGAAACTCACAGCAGTCTCAATTATCCTTCTCATTAGGATCACTCCTTTTTGCTTACCAAAAGTCAGCATTCCAAATGTGACATTTCTGTTTATTACAAAATGAAATCACTGGTCCATTTAATTAACACTCGCTGTAAATAGTCAGTGATTCCCCAGTGCCAAGGGGTGGATGTGAGAGGGAAGAGGAGGGAGCCCGGCTGACGTCATTTGGCTGGACGTTGTGCAGTCCGCTGCAGTCTGAGGCTTCCACAGGTTACAGGCGTCAGGGCCTCTTGCATGTTTGATGTGTGCAAATACATAATGACATAGCAGAAATTGATTCCTACTTCAGACAGTGTGATAAAATATTACTGGGTTGGGATCACCGGGCCAGGTATTGTGTGACATTGTTCATGGGGCCCAAAGAACACTCTTGGCCAGGTGTGCCCTTGGCCTGGAACACCATTCCCTAAGATTCAGTGCTGCTAAGTCTGCTAAGAACCTGTTAAAAGTGTAGGTTTTGTTATGATTCGGGTACGTTGAGGCTGATAGATCAGGAGACAGCTGCCATTGAAGACAGTTAGCTACTTGTAGTTCACAAGAGGAGGGGGCGCACCAGGCCAGGTGGGGGTGCACCAGGCTCTGTCAGGAGGCAGAGGGACAGGAGGGACAGGGAACTGTGGGCAAGAACCTGTCTGTATTGTTGTTTCTGTGGAAGGAATGGGTGAGGATTGGCTACTTTGAATAATTTCCATGGGCTGTGGGGCAGAGGGGCTGTCCCAAGTTGTTCATCCTGGCTCTGGAGCAATTAGGGTAGGTGGGTAGTGGCCCTGAGTGTGAGAGACTGGCAGAGGAGACAGGAAGGGTGTGTGAGCTCTGAACTGGTTGGTCTGCATGGGAAAGTCATGCTCACAGGTGAGTCCTTTACTATCTCTAGGTATTGGCTGATGCTGGGAGTTCCCTGACGTCTTATTAACCCATGGTTAACACAGAACCAAACTTGGAATTGTCCGTTCAGACACTCTGAATCTACAGATCATGTTTTTGGGTTTACCCAGAGACCTGGAATTTTCTTTGTGAACTGGGTGTGTGAGGAAGCTGTGCACCTGTAGTTAAAGAAATGCAACATCGCCACCTACTGCCAAAAATGAGGACTTTTGACAAGGCGCTTGGGAAAATTTAAAAAACAAAAAAAAAACAGAACTGGTTATAAGAAGAAGAAGGAAATTAAAAATCTCGACTTTGAACCGAAACCACCACCACTTCCCATTTCCTCAGAAGTCGCTTCTGCCTGGTGCGCTGGGCCTCGGCGGTGAACGGAGGTGTCTGAGGTCTGTTTCCCTCTGGGCAGTTTTGACTCATCATCAGTTCCCTAGCACAGATGGAAACCTCGGGATGGATTAAAATATCCAAGGTTACAGAATAATAATATGACAGGCCTGGAACTCACAGGGTTTTCCAGGCTGTTTCTCAGTGATAAAGGTTAACAGGAAACCACTTTACAGTTTCTGTCAAGAGGAGGTGATGTTTTTTCTTCATCTGTGAATATCCTTGTTATTTCCTCTACATTCCTGCCTCTTGGACAGCCAGACGACACAGACCTCAGTGGAAATGAAAGCTGTCACACACAAAAAGTAGAACTTGCCATCTCATTTCAGTTTTCCATTATTAGAAAGTTGAAAGGGGGATTGTTATGTTTCCTTAATATACTGTTGAGAAAACAGGGGCTGGAGAGACAGAATGTCTTCACTCTTTAATTCTTGAGAATTATAAAACATACAATAAAGACCTAAGGCATTACTTTGAAAATAAAGTTATTTCAGACCCAACAGGTTTAGACTCAAAATGATTATTTCCCAAGAAGCCTCTGCTGTCGTTCTGGCATTAGGGGTCAAGGCAAGCAGCAGCCCTGTTTGAACAACTTTCCCTGTTAACAGTGAGGGAAGGGGCAGAGGGCAGGGGCTGGAGGTGGAATGTAAAACTCCCTAACCTAGAACTCTGTGACATCTGTATTTCTCCTCCCTCCTGCATCGCCTTCATTGCTCATTTCACTGTTCTGTAAGAACCTCTGCCAACGGTGAGTGAACAGTTGAGAATCAGAGTTTCAGTCACAGATACTTAGTAAGCTTACATGTATGTCAGGCGCTGTAGTGGCGCTGGAGATGCCTCACTACAAGGAGGTAGCATCGGCAGCCTAGTAAGAAGACATCCCAGGGAACAATTACAGGACCATGAGGCAACACCAGAGGCAGAGCGTGTCATGGCGGGCAGGAGGAGCTCTTCTGGGGGAGAGTCAGCGCAATCAGATAAAATGTGTGGTGATCCTGAGCAAGGGCTGAAGGGAGTGGGAGTGAGTTGGGGTGTGGAGGGTTGTTTTGGGGACCGTGAGAGGAATAGCTTGAACCAAGACACAGAGCAAGCTTCATGTGTAATAGGCCACACCTGAACATCGCCCTGCTAAACATTCTTCTGAACCACCTAGAGTGGGGTCCAACCCCTTCTTTTCCTTTCCCTTTACTTACCTGAGTTTCCTCCTCCCTCCCCTCTTGCCTCCCTTCTTTCCTTTTTCTTCCTTCTTTCCTTTTTCATTTTGCTATTCCGACTACCCCTCTCCAGAAGCCCTTGACAATGGATGTCCATTTTCATTAAATTAAATTTAACTTACCTTGCTTTGAGATGTAGGATTTGCCACTGCATTGCAAGTCGCCATTGTTAGAGAACTGGAAGTTATATACAGCTTTGCAGTTCCTCTGACACCACTGCAGACGCTGTACACTGTACGCAGGCCGCCATGTCCCACAGTCCTTGCTCCAGGACGCAGATGCTTTCCTGTATTTGTTTGGTTGTTTATTTCTGTGGGGGAGGGGGTGCGATAGAGATCAACCAGCCTTCTCATTCCCAGGCTTTGCAAGAATGAGGGCCATATGGTACTTTCCAAAAATTCTGTAGACTCTCGCATGGTGGTAATTGCACTGAGAGCTGTTGATCGAAAGTATCTGCTAACACTTGAAGTTACTCTGGATTCACTCACAAATTTAAATGAATTTGTATTGTATTAATCACAACAGCCTCTGCACACATTTGAAAAATGACAGGACACATTATTTACTTAGTCTGTAGACCAAAGGTTGCTAATTCACGGGCCGTGGACTTGACCTAGCATATGGACATGTTTTGTTTGCCTTATACAATATTGGTTTGTTGGTTTTGCTGTTGTTATTGTTGTTTTAATCTGAATTAGTTTCCAGTACTTGAAAGCAATAGGCTTCTCAGATGTAGAACCACTGAGCGAGGCCTGCTGTCTTCTCTTACAGTCTGGGAAACAAGCCCAGAGAGATAGTGCGACCGGCCCTAAATCTCACAGAGCTGGGACCCGGTCACTGGCCTCTCGACTTCCTCCCCAGGACTCTTTCCATCAGTTGTAATGCTGTTCTAGAGCATTATACCCCTTGTTTCTTCTCTTTCCACACTCAGCGCCCTGTTGCTGTCCCTGGTTTCTACGAGGCAGGTATCCAGCGCCCTCCAAGAGTTGTCCGGCCCACTCAGAGCTCTCTTCCCCTCCAAGGCTCCGCATTTCAGCCGCCTGTTCCCGCTCCCGTCACCACGCCTCCTCCCTAGTGCAGCTGATCCTTAGACAAGTGCAAGAACCTTAACTAATTCAGGATTTAATAAGCTCCATGGTGGATGTGTAAAGGCTCATTTAATGTAAACTTAGATAATTTCAGCATGTTTAATCTTGAAAAAATTTATAAGCTCCATCTGGGTAAAAATTAAATTCTCATTTGGCTTAATACGCATTAATAGTTCAGGGTTACACTTTCACAACCCCCTGGATGTGCAGAAATCAAACCATGCATCGCCACCTTCGGGAAGAGTTCATAACCATTTCTAAGAGCAATATTCCCCCCTGCCCCCGATTTGATTAAGCAGAAGAAATTACCTTTTAAAAATCCAGCTCAACAATGATTAGGGCCAAAATGTGATATATCGGAAACAAATACCATTATAAAAAGAAAAGAAAAAAGGAAAGCAGGTGAGGGGAAGAAAGTAGACGGTCAAGTTTAAGTCCACTCTAAGAAGTTGATGGCAGGCCCAGTTCTTTGCCACAGTAAGGGCTCTCAAGCCTGATGGGCATAACCCGCTATAAATGAACTTGCAGAACACTGTTTTCTCTCAAAGCAGAGTCATGTGAAAATAGCAGATGATGCCTTTTTCTGGTGTTCGTTTAGGCTAGGGAGAGGGAGTCCTCACGTCAAATCCTGTAGCTCAGAGAATGGTTGATTGTCTGCGTGGTCAGTGCTTCGGGGACTCAGTGCAGTTTTTCCCTTCCAGGTTCTACATAGAAAGCATTTCGTACCTGAAGGATAATGCCACCATTGAGCTCTTCTTTCTGAACGCTAAGTCCTGCATCTACAAGGTAAGAACGTTCTCTTCCTGTTCAGAGTTTCCCATTGAAATCTGAAAATATCATTTGAAGGCAGAAATCCCAAGTGGTTGCCTCTGATGTGATTTTGTTGATTAGTAGGAGTAACTTATAAATGAACTACTATAAGTGCATGAGAACTCCATGCAACTAGAGCTACCGGTTTCATAATGTGACTCCTTCTGATCCCATCACTGTGTTTTGGCTCCTTGAGGTGTCCCTTAACATGGTCTTAGGGGTCTCCTTAACTTGGCAACCGAGGCAAAGAGGAAACCTAGGCAAGTATGGTGAATGCACTAGTCAACTTAGGTGTCACTAGTATGAATGAATTTCTTGTAACCAAGTGCATCTATATTTCACCATTTTTAGATGTTCTAGCAGTATCTCTGAAAAAGACACTATCGGATTTTGGGTGGGACAAATTTTTTTAATTGTGCTGAGATACAAAATTTATTCTCATAACCATTGATGAATGTACAGTTCCATGGTGCTGAGTACATTTACATCATTACCATTTACCTTCAGAATTCTTTCCCTCTTACAAAACTGGAACTCTGTACCCATTAAACAGTAACTCATTCCTCCTGTCTCCAGCCCCTGGCAGCCACCATTCTGCCTTCTGTCTCTGTGAATTTCTCTACTGTAGGTACCTCATATAAGTGGAATCACACAGTACAGGGTGGGACAAAGGGAGATTTACAATTGTTCATATGGAAAATAGTTCATATGGAAAATAATATAATAATTAATGACTATAATACAAAGATAAACTCTGTGTTTCACATACTCAGAACTGTAAGCCTACTTTTACCCCTCCCTGTATTCGTTCTTTTGTGACTGGCTTATTTCACTTAGTATTGTATCCTCAAGGTCAGTACATGTTGTAGCATGTGTCAGAATGGAAATTCCCTCCTTTTTAAAGATGAATAATTATATGGATGTGCCCCATCCTGTTTATTCATTCATTCATCAATGGACACTTGGTTTGCTTCCACCTTTTGACTATTGTGAATAATGTCGCTATGAACATGGATTTATAAATATCTGTACAAGACGGTTCCCTTTCTCCGCATCCTCACCGACACTTACCTTGTTTCTTCTTTTGTCAGGGCCATCCATCCAAATGGTGTGAGGTGGCATCTCACTGCGATTTTCATTTGCATTTCCCTAAAGATTACTGATGTGGAACATTTTTTCCCATGCTCATTGGTCATTTACACCTGTTCTTTAGCGAAATGTCTGTTCGAGGGACAGTTCTCAATTGGGTGGGACAGTCCCTTGCACTATACCCATTCCCCCACATTCTTGCAGGGTTCCCTTTCATTGGATGACCCAAATGCTCACAGCATGTCCAGCACACACCCGCTCCCTGGGGAGAGGGGCTTGCAAAACACCGCCTGGGCTGAGAGCCATGACCAGGAGAACGTATTAAAGTAAACACCCCCTCTGCTGGCCCCCAGCTTGCACCCTGTGCCTCGCCGATGCAGCTGTTAGCACACCGTGTCATGGTACCTGTCCAGGCCCTGCTGCGGCAGGCTGGGGGCTGTGGGGCTGAATCTTTGCAACACCTCGGAGAGGAATTCTATTGTACTTCTTGTCCCTGTTTTCCCGTGGGGAAGATGAGGCGCAGGGAGATTACACAGTTCGCCCGAGGTCACCTACCTAGTTCACAGCAGTGTCAGTCCCAACTGAGCTGGTTACCCTGTGCCCTGGAGGGCATACTGTCCTTAGAATGGAAAATGTCCCTGCAGCCAAAGAACTTCAAAGCCAAGTACACATGTTATAAAATGGTCAATGGCTGTAGTCGAAGGAGTCCAAGGAGATCCCACTACCTGTATTCATATTTAACTAAACCCCATTTTGGGCAATTTCAACAACCCATAACCGTTAACACACACAGATTGAAATGTGGTATCAGCCATCACTTTTCCTTCTGGAAGTACTTCAGCACACTCATTGCACAGAATACTTGCACCAAATGCAGAATTCAGAATAATGAGGGCCTGGTAGTGATCACATTCAGTTCTGTGAAAGGACCTCACTTGGCGATGGTTGCTGAGCCAGAACTTAAACTGGGCTCAAACCCAGAGCACTCAAGACTAGCACTTTGGGTTTTTGCTGAATGGAGGGAAAGGTTGTTAAATGTAGTTTCAGGAACTTGCAGATTCCTTCCTCTCTCCAAGCCCTTGTTTTCTCATTATAACGTGGAAATAATAATACCAACGTTACATACTTCACAGATGTGAGTATGTTGGTTTTTGTTTAAAAGAATGTGAGAGCACTTTGAAAACGTTCAGGAATAAAAAGTGAGCGCTGTCCACCAGGTGGCAGACACGGGCAGTAAATATCTGGATTCAACTGACCAAATGACGCCCGACCCTGACCGGGCAAGTAAAAGTTGCCCCAAATATCGGGCTTGTACAGAGGGAGAGACAGATTCTCTCTCTTTCTCTCTCTCTCTCTCTCTCTCTCTCTCTCTCTCTCGCTCTCGGGGCTGCTCAGTTCAGTCTAGTTACAAATGCCAATCAGGAGCTGAGGAATACAGCACTTCTGAGGACTCTGGGATTCATGGGAAATAAAAAAGAAGGATAAATAAATCGTTAGAACCAAGTGAAGGTGGTGATGCGGTCATTCATGATCATGTTGCCCACAGCATCAACCCGCCTGCCGACATGGGCAGCGTGTCCACCCAGAACCCGGGCTGCCTCGTCTCGGGCTGTGCTAGAGCTTGGTCGTGCCAGTGACCTGGGGATGGCCGTCCTACAGTTTATATAGGACACCAAATAGTGTCACAGACCACCTGTTTCTCTTCCTATCGTCAAAAATAGCATTTTAATTTGCATAAATTGACACTGGTAATTTAATTTTTAAAGAGTTCACATATCTTATTTGAGCCACGTGCATGGGGCTGGGCAGGGCATGTTAACTTTCCAGGGTTAACAGAGGAAACTGGTGTCAGTGAGGATAAGGGACTTACTCCAGCACAAAGAACCTGGTGTGACCTATTGTGCACAGTTGTAAACATGCCAAGACATTGGGAGCTCCAGTGGCCGAGTGCTTGGGATTAGGGATTCATTTAACTTTGGTATCCCAAGGACTTGGGTTCCCTTCCCAGCTCCTCCTCTTAGTAAATGTGGGTACCTTGTGATGATTCCAAGCTTAATGTTCCTCTTTGGTTTTCAAGAAGATTAAAAAACCCTACCCACAACCTTCTTGAGAAAATCAAGCCGGATAAAGCATGGCAGTAGCCAGAAAAGTGCTGAGAGAGAGCCGCTCACTGGAGTTTGGGCCCCAGGTGCTGATCTTGGCTCTGAGCTTCTTTGTGTCACCCACTCCACCCACGGGCAGGAGGGCGGTGCCAGACCTAGGCCCGTAGATGGTACTGATACCAGAGGCTTCAGTTGACACAGCACAGATTTAATATCAGCTCCCTTCCTGTTTCTTCGGGCGTGGTTTCTATGGTATACTGGAATCCAAGCTGTTCAGATAAAATAAGCTGTATGTTCCTGCTTCATTCACTTTTGAAAGCATAAATATTTATTGTTTGTCAAAGTAATATATAGCAAATAAGAGTGCTGGGAAAAATAGAAGGCAGCAGGGAAAGAGGAAGACCAAATATGAGGTAGATCGACTCCGTAAGAGCAGCCGTATGCAGGAGTCTGCAGGGGCTGAGCAGGGCTGTTGCGAAGGGACACTGCACATCACTCAGAGTCTCCAGGAGCCAGAGCTGGCTCAACGGCATGTGGCACACACAATCTATGATGTCATTTAAAAGCAGGACGGTTCTGCCCTGACTGGGCTGCTCAGTGGGTAGAGCGTCCTCCCGAAATGCCCAGGTTGTGGGTTCAGTCTCTGGTCAGGACACATATAAGAAACAACCAGTGAATGCATAAATAAGTGGAACAACAAATCGATGTTTCTCTCTCTCCTTCTCTCCCCCTTCCTCTCTCTCTCAAATCAATATGAATACAAATAAATATGAATATGTGTGTGTGTGTATGTATGTGTATATATATATATATATATATATATATATATATATATATATAAAGCCAAATGGTTCTAAGAGCCTAATTATGAAAAAGAACCCTACCCCCAGTCCCACTACTTTTAAAAATTTTAGCGGTTTCTTCTGGTAAGAAGAAACCTCTTTATTTCTAAATAATTGGTACAGGGCGTTAGTCCTTCATTTATCCATTTTACATTTATTGGGTTCCTGTTAAGATAGGGGAGGACTAAGTTCTCCTATATCACCATCCACACTTTGTCTTTCCCGTTTCCCAGTGCTGGGTGAAAGCCACAGCTGTCAGCATTTCATTATTGAAACTAATCCAGGTAGCATCCTATGGTTGTGATTCTTTTTTTAGATAACCAGATGTTTTACCTAGAGGTAATCATTGCCTTGCTGTTACTTGTTTAGCTTCTATGTACCCATCATTTTTTCCCCAAAGGCTACTACAGGTTCCTAAATGCATACAAATGTAAATTTCCAAATGCATCAGGTAATTAATCAGCCCTCTTTGGTTTTGTTTTTGTTGTTGCTGCTTTTTGTTGTTTTTCTTGGGACTTCCCTTCTTGAGCCCCCCCCTTCCATCCACACCCCTCATTATGTGACACCCCTCCCCAATTCCGTCCTTTTTTGTTTACTGGATTTTGAGTCATCCTGTGGTTTGTTTTACACCATCATTTCACTGGAGAATATCCTATAGTAAACCCAGAGAAAGTGCATATGGGAAGCAGTATGTTTGGGTGTTTGCATATCTGAAAAAGTTGTCCACCTTCATCTCTGACTAATAGTTTGACTGGATGTGGAAATACAGAATGAAGATTTCTCTCAGGGTATCATAGGCGTTGCTTCAGAGTCGCCTGCTTTGATAGCTCATGTCTCCTATTTGTCATCTCTGTCTTTTTATTCTATCTTCTAGGAGATTTCATCAGTATTATCTTTAATCTCCTCTATTGACTTTTTAACCTTTGCTTTTAATTTCCAAGGTGTCTTTCTTATTATCTGGTGTTTCTTTTTGTGTGTATATTAGTCTGTTACTGTCTTTGAACCTAATATCCTCTTATTGCTCTGATAATATCAATTATCCTGCATGTTTTGTTTCTGTCTAGTTCTTTTTTTTTTTAACTGTTTATTTATTGCAGTCTGTGTGTTTCGTGTGGGAGGCTTTCCTTAATTATCTGTTGACCCTGGTCTGTTCATCCACGTTTAAGAGTGAGGCACTTAAAGCCTAACTGATGCTCCCAAGGCCCAGGTGGGGATGCTCCCCTGGTGGGCGTCCCTGTGCAGTGGTCCACACCAAGCTGGTTCTTCCAGTGGGTACCCAGGTGTCAGTGTTTGGGTGTCCTTTCTCTTTGGCTCCTCATTCTCTCCAGAGGAGAGTCTCCCCGTCCTGTCTGGGGCTGGCCGCAGCCTCCATTTGGGTTATAGACTCCCTTTTTAACCCCTGGGCTTTCAGTCCACATCACCCCAGCTTCCTGCCCATCTTCTCCAGGATACAAATCTTGGGCTTCAACAGCAGAAAAGTGGGAAAAGGGGTTTTGTTTGATTATTTTTCCCAAACTACAAATACCACCTTCCTACTTTCCACTCTTCCTTCACCAGGAGACAGAACTCATGACTAAAGTGGATTTCTTTCTCACTTTCCCTTGCTTTACAGCCCCCCTATTTTCTACAAAGAGAACAGGAAAGCACCATCCTAATCTATTCGAGTTGCAGAAAAACAGACCACAGTCACGAGAGAGCAGGGCCGTAATTGTCTAGTTTAAGTGAAGCAGGAGGGAGTACATAGAATGGGGCCACTGGCGCCCCACATGCTCCGACAGCCCTGCTGATGTGTTTTAACTCAACTAAGGTGACATGTAAGTTATGGCAAGAAAATTTATGACCAGGGATGGGTAGATTCTTTTAGATGCTGTCTGGTCCCATGGCAAACTCCCATGGGAATTAATTATACCTGGGGATGTTGTGTGTTCCCTGGGAAGCGGCTGGAGAAGGCAGAGCTCTTTTGCCAAGCTTTCTGTCTGCTTCTCTCCCTCTTTGGATGTGGCCTTCTGCATCAGCTGGAGAAGCCCATCCGGTCAGCCTCCCAGGAGACATCTTGTCCCACTGCACGACAGTGGTCAGGTGGATATGGAATCTCATCAGCTCTGTCCCCACCTTCAGGCTGCAGGATCAGATCTTGTTGCTTTGAGTTCTCCATGGACAAGATGAGATGGATGTCAAAAGTTAGTCACCGTAACAATGTGCAGTAGCCTTGTACACAACCAGTGCCAGGTCATAAAGTGCCCATGACTGTTAGATTTTTTAGGGTTCCCATAGATTATAGACCTTAAAGTTATAAGGGAAATAAAGCGAGATCCAGCCCCCAGTATTCTTCACAGAGAAATAAGAAAATCGGCTCCCATACTGAAAGACCTTCTGTCTGCATTCAGTTCCTTGTTAGAGTAGTTTGATACTTATATGATTAAATTGGGTGAAGGGAGGCACTAGTCAAATTAGTGTGCAATTATGAATCTCATGTTTGAACTGTGTAATCCTGTCCAGACCTGAAGGGATTGACTGTTAACTCTTTATATGTCAAATTTCAATTCTGCTTGATCTCAACACTTACCTTGTCCAACAGCGAAAACCAAAGAAACAGGGCCCACAGTCGCCATCTGAGGATGGATTGGCGCCTGTCTGGGTTGGAGGAAGAGTTGGCATGAGCGTTTTTCTGAGTGAATTGTTATCATCACTTTCCATGACTGGTCACTGAACTAATCAAATAGTCAGTGTTCAGTAAATGTTTTGGATTGATTACTTTTCAAACCAGAGAGAAAGGATTCACATATTTCCTGGGAAATTACCAAGTTTGATGCCTACATGTGCCCACTGAGATAAAAAAGATCATGTTATAAAAGAAAAATCTTAAAATTCCTGTGTGAGATTTGCTGGGGGGTCCTGTCCAGCCTTCTTTTCCAAGATTTCCACATTGGTCTGGAAGCTTCACATATTATTGCAGCTTAAATAATCAGCTTTGGGCTACGTTTGCCACTTAGGTCTAAATACCATTACTCTTGACAAAATTAAAATAAATGGGCTTTCTCCAAGACCTTCAAAGAGCTTTCCTAATGAGCAGATGATATCATCTCCTCTGAAGATGAGGAAACAAAGCCCAGAATCAAGTCCCACAGGACGAAGGAGCCAACATGAATATTAGTGTCAGACGTACGGAATCCTCACCCCTATCTCTCAGTGTGATCGTTGTAGGGGTTGTGTGTGTGCTCCTATGACGGAGCAGGGAAGGTAAGGACAGAGAGGCCTTTGGTGTTCACCTCTAGAAATAAACTTGCGTGCACCCTTCATCCTGCCTGTCCCCATGGCCTCTAAAAGATTCCTCAGGGTCATCAAACGGAGCCGGAGAGCAGGAGCCATGCCTGTGCCACAGAATGAGAGAGTGGGCAGAATGAGAGAGCGGGGGCCCAGCATGAACAGCATGTACCCCACTGATTAGACAAACGTGAAGAGACTTGACTCATGAAAAACTGGCACAGGGCTAGAAAAAGTTGTGCAAGATTGTGTCAGTCTTATCATGCCGTCACAGCTCCTGTCGGCCTGGGGACGACTCTCTGTAGTCACCATGAGCTGTGTGATAAGGTGGGGCAGCTACACAACCACAGGGAAGGCGCACTGTGGGCATCAGGACCCTCTCAGGTGGTACACAGCCATGCAGACACATACGCACACAATGCTGCCCACCCCTTTAAACATGTATACGTCTTAATAAAGATTCCTATATATGCCCAAAATGCTGAAGAATAGAGGCAAGACTGTGGAGTTCAGATTATCTGTAAACACCAAAAAGTAAAAACAAGTAATACAGACATGATATTTGTAGGGTATCTTAGAGTTTCCAAATCACTTGTACATTTACGCCTCACCAAACTCAGTAAAATAATTAGAAAAGAAATCGCTATTCATATTTGACTAATGAGGAAAATAAAACTGAAGATCAGGGATTTATTCAATGTTCCAGAGCTGTTTGGGGGTTTGGGTGTTAGAACTAGAACCCGGAACTTTCAGGTGAATGGGGAGATGATCTTAAGGAGGACGGCAAGAAACTATAACCTTTGGATATTCTGTGGGTGAGAAGAGAGGCGGTCCCAGTGAGTAGGATTCATTTGGAAAACTAGTGGGTCAGTCCTGTGAGTCATTCTGAATGGACTGCAAAGGTTGTCCTCACTGGAATCTTCTCAACCTACCATATGGTTGTTAGTTATGTTTTGTTATAATTATCTCATTAATCTTATGTGAACGTTGGAATTTCTTTCATTCCTGACCATAGAGGAAGGCTTTTCATTAAGATTCTTTGTTGAGTGGAAAGACCACCACCACGGTCCTCAGTGCCAGGGGACCGTGACGAGATCCTGCAGCTCTCAGGCCTTTGGAGAAAGTTCCTAACACCGGCCACTCGGGGTTCTCAGGGGGCAGTTTGTTTGGAACACTTGGAGACCCTCAGATGGAAAGCTTTCCGAGAATATTGTTAGGCATTATACTGCTGATAAATTACCTCAGGCCTCTTCCTTCAGCTGCTTAATCACCTGGGAGAAAGCCGCGCTGACTGGGAGGAAGTGGGACCATCCTCCTGGCCCTGCTCCGAACACACGCGCACACACCTGCAGGTAGTCACGTTTTGTCTTTCCCTACCATTTTTCAAAAGATCAAAGAGTGCGGCACACATTATTCAGTAGTACATGAAACAGACACCCCACAATGCACACCAAATGGTCACAATAACTCCCAGACATTCCCTTCCCTTCCTCCAACATTCCCCCTTACCAGTGGGTCTCGAGATAAAATCATTACGTGCCCACCAGAGCACCCTCGATTCCCAGGCCAGATTCCTGCTCAGCAAACCCTGCCACCCCCCCCCCCCCACCGCTCCCCCAGCCCCCGCAAGTGGTTTGAGAGCACTGGAGACGCAGAGGAATGTCACGCCACCAGTGCCTGACTGGTGCCACGTGAGAAATGCCCATAGGTCTTCCATGAAAGGTCTTCTCCTGTTCCCCCTCCTTTCCCATTTTGTTCCAGTTGAGGGAAAACCCAGCCCCCAGGAAAAGCATGGGGGTTTTGCACACATTCTTTTGGTCTCATTCAGTTTATTTTCTCTGCATGTGCAGACACATGAAAGGAGCCACCTCTGGGCTTAGAGAAGTCAGATGAGAAAAAGGTTGAGCTGTCTCTTTAACATTGTATGGCAGCATGGGTCTGAGAGGAGGATCCCTGGAAATGTGTTCACGCCTGGACACGGCGATCTCAGCTCCCAGGCTTTGAAGTACAATGGGAAATGTGTGGCATGGGCAGAAAGTCGAGAGTTCTGTGCCATCACAGTGGAATTTTAAAGATAAAGTCAACTGGGAGGGCTGGATGTAAAAGGGGAAAAGGTATTATGAGCACCAGACATCGGAAAGTAGGCAGAGACTGCAAGGTAGGGAAGTATTTTCTTCA
Source organism: Desmodus rotundus (assembly GCF_022682495.2). Lineage (NCBI taxonomy): Eukaryota > Metazoa > Chordata > Mammalia > Chiroptera > Phyllostomidae > Desmodus > Desmodus rotundus. Next base: position 137,108,979 of record NC_071390.1, read on the forward strand.
CAATTGGGAGTGTGTGTTCCCGCCATTCTTAGGTCCGTTCTTACACACACCGTGTAGATCTCTGCGCTGGCTTCTCTGAGGAGAGATGAGATGAGTCTTGAACACAGTCAGGATTAGGTGGGAATGGTAAGAAGTCATAATGCAACTCTGTTTTCCCTCAGAGTTTGCAAATGTGTGGGATGTCTGGGCCACTTTCTTCTTTAATCCTTTTCCCCTACCACATTTTGACTCTCTCTGTGTTTAATATCTTTACTGGGAAATGGTCAAGGTCAGAGAAGGTGAAAACTACCCCCACTTAAAGGTGGTAGTTCCCACTTACCCTGAGGACAAATACGGTGAGAAAGAACTTGGGTAAGTCAGGTCAGACACTTAATTGTGCATTTTCAGTAGCTTAACTCTGAATAAGTACATTACGGTTAATGTTCGCCCCAGACTGGTGACCAGCAGTCCCTCCGGGAACTGCAGGACAGGCTGTGTTAAATCAAATCAACTTAAAAAGGCCTCCCTCCTCCTTCCCCACCTTCCTTCTCCCCACAGTGAAGACCTCCTCATTTAGCAGATGAGTCAAATGATGAGCTCAAAGCTGTGTCCTCACTTAAAAGGGTTGTTTCCTGATGGTTGGTTTTGACTTCCACATTGGATGAGCCTCCCCTCGGATGTTAAATATTAGCCCGCCGTTGACCCTCGGCTGCAGCGTAGGTGTCAATGTTTGACCGAAGAGCACACATCCCGATACACTAACAAGTACACCTGAGCGACTTCGGGAAGCCAGTTGGTGGGAATGGAAATGAACATCGGGTAGAAATGAACCGCTGTGGAAAGCCTGGACCGTGTTTCTGTTAAATCATTTGTGCGCTGTTAAATGATTTACATTCTGGGGCCTGGTAATCCCAGAAACGCGATTCCAGGCATTCCTCCGCATCGCAGCCCTGACAGTCTGTATCAATTACAGCGGTCATAAAGCCCCTTCAGCTGGTTAAGCATAAAGAATTATTGTCCTGCGGTCTTCCATATGCTCTCGTTAGTTCTCTTTGCCCGCACTTCTGAGGCGGTTCAGTACCAAACATTGTTACCGCCTTTGGAATTCCTGCGCCCGAAAGAGCCTGAAGCAAAGCCGTCCCTCAGAAGATACAGGCTTGCTTTAGTGCATTATTTTGAATTACAGGGGCCAGTTCTGGGCCACAGCAAAATGAAAATAACTAGAAAATCCATGAATCAGAGGTTAGTGTATAATTCAAATGAAAAGTAATTCTTGTTTCAGCTACTTTTGATGATAGATGTGGTTCTGAAAATATGTTGGTCACGACCGAGTCCTGATTAATTTGGGGAAACACACACCCTCAGGAAGGCCACATGCTGGCCAAGAAGTTCGGGGGTGTTTCCAGCCCCATCATTGCCACTAAGGCCTCGTGACTTTGGGCGAGTCCCTTACAGTTCTGGATTTCTGTTCTCAGTAAAAGCAGGTGGCTGGGCTGGCTGTGCCCAGGTCTGTCCCAGGTCTAACTTTCTGTGCTCTAGTCACCCACTTGGGTTCTAGTGATGTTAGAAAGGGGTCAGCAGTTCGAACGCAGAAGTATAACATCAGTTAATTTCGTTATTATTCTTACATGCCGATGGAGTCCAGGTTTCCCTTCATCTTTAAGATCTGAACTATAGATAATAATAGAGTTGTGTACTTAAAATCTGTTAAGATGGTAGATCTCATGGTAAGTTTTTACCACACACACAGAAAGACACCCCCCCTCACACACACACAAAGGGACACAAAGGAAGTTTGGGAGGTGGTGAATGTGCTCATTACTTTGAATGGGGCGATGGTACACACAGGGGTGTGCATTTGTGAAAACTCACCATCTTGTGTACACTCAACCTGTGCAGTGTTTGTGTGTGTATCAATTACACTTCAATAAAACTGTTTACAAAGGAGATATGAACTCAGTACATACTGAAAAAGTATATATTAAGTGAAAGAAAAATGTATGTAAGATATTTTTCTAAAAGGTTTATGTCCTTTTAAGGTCATGTCCATAGATCGTGATTAAATGTTTGGGGGAAGGACCAATAGGACAGACGTGTTTTTGACCCTGAACTCTGTGGCCGAGCTGACCAACAGAACGTCCTGCAATGACAGAAATGCTCTAGATGTGCTCTGGCAGCCAGCAGCTACTCTGAACTCCTGAGTGCATGAGAGAAATGCTGCAACTGAGGAACCAGATTTTTAATTTTATTTGATTTTAATTTAAAGTTACAATCCCATAACAAAGGTTCCTTCAGTAAAGTCTTATTACTTGTTCTGAAGTGGAGCTTACAAAGAAAACAGGATTCATTATCAAGTGACCTTAACTCCATTGTTAGTCAGATTCACGGATTTGTAACAAGTTGGGACTGGGTCCACTTCTTAATTTCTCATGAAGATTTAAAGATGAGGCCTAAGAGACGACTGGGTAAGCCCAGCACCACGGGGGCTGTTCTGGCCAAGAGTTGTAAAGGGAGGTCAGGGAGCATTTGGGGCCAAGTGATTCAGAGAAGTTGCCTTGGTTACCAGAGATATTCTCTGAGTGAGATTTTGGGGAGCTCCTCAGAAAAGGAAGACCAGGCCTCTTTTTAGGGAGATGTCATAACAGAGTCGTTGTTAAAGTACCAAACTTACCTTGTTGGTTTTTCTTTGCAGGAACTGATTGATGTAGATAGTGAAGTGGTGTTTGAATTAGCCTCCTATATTTTACAGGTAAGTTGCTCTCCCCTCCTGGCCACGCCCAGGAGGAGGAGGAATAAGGCTTAGTGTGCATGGCCAGCTGTCCTACCTACACCTTGGTGTCTCCATTATTTTAGCCACAATGGGGAGGAAAAAATTAGGGATGCTACATCAAGGCAGTCAGTAGGAGCTTCTGGTATTCTACCCAGGCACACATTCTGATTCAAAATCTCGAAACTAGGAAAAGTTATAGCGGGGCCTAGATGTAGAAACTTGCAATTTGTTGTTATGAATCACTTGCTTTGTATGTAACTTTCTAAAGTTTAATTTAGTGTCTCATATTTAAGTGGCAAACACATGCAGCCTTCTCAATTATATTGCTGTGGCGGAGAGGGCCATGGCAGCGGTAAGCTGGGCTTGCTCCGTGGTGGAGCTGCCCTGACTGTAGAGTGTATTTTAAAGTCTCTAACACTGAACTGGAATGGTTCACTGATGTTGGATTTTTTCTTCCACAGGAGGCAAAGGGAGATTTTTCTAGGTAAGTTTACAAAGGTTTCTTTTTTTTTTTTTTGCTTAAAAATGTATTCTGTTGCATCTCTACTAAAAGAAAGTATTCTGCTTTTCATAGGAGATCAATTTATTAATGATAAATATTTATGGTGAGATCCAGCTCTCAACTTGTCTATTAAAACAGATACATCAGGCATAGAAAACATAGTAATAGCAAGAAGGACATTCTGTACTCACTAAAAGGCTGAGATGAGAGCCCTGCGCCACACATGGCCGTGGTATCGAGGCCTGTTGGGTTGTCCAAGTGCCTCTGCGACGCCTTGAGTCACCAGTGTGGTGTGCGTAAGGCTGCAGGTAACCCTGGCAGTCTTCGTACGGAAGTTGACATCTTTATTTTTTTCTTTCTCAGTTTTAGTCTCTGACCCTCAAGGGACAGACTGCTACCCCACAGGGTGATTGTGGTCGTGGAAGTAATATCCCACTTCTACTTTTCTTCCTGGTCCATCTGTCATGTTAGAGAGAACAGAGACAGACTGAACCACTGCAAAACCTGTGCACTGCTTTAATAATAGCCCTGGAGAAGTGCAAACTTCAGTCTTGCCATTCATTTCAATAGGCACTGCCTGCTGACCAGCATGGCTGAAGTGCCTCCCAACTGCTAGAGCCTTCTCGGAGTAGGTGGTGGTAGCCATCCACCAATGGGACTCTCTGCTCAGAGACAGACATTATTCCTGGGCTTCTGTTGTATCGAACTCCCATGGGGGAAGCCCAGGAGAGCCCGCTCTTTAGAATCAAGTTCTGGAGGCAGAAAGACCAAACCACATGTACAAGAAAACAGAGCAACGGGGCATGGGATTCTGGCTCATTAATAGGCAATTAGCAAAATCAGTATTAAAAAAGAAGCACTAATTACACTTCTCCTCCATGAAGGAACTTCTGTGTTTCCTCGTGCTTTGAGGGTTTGATCTGTAAATGCAGCATTAACTACTTCACGCGGTGGCCTACCTGTATTTGGCTAGCTCTGTCAAGTTCGTGCTGACTGGTTCTTCAGGTCTTAGCTGCTTCTCTTTGCTCTCCTGTGCATTTCTAAATCTTTACAACAAAACCTGAGGTAAATGTTCTCAGATTTCTCAGCAAAAGCAAAAACTTATTTGATGATCTAAAGGATTGGCGAACAATTTCTGTGAAAGCTAGACAGTCAGTATGTGGGGATTTGCAAGCCTGTTGCAAGTCCTGTTGCAATTACTCAGCTCTCCCCAAGTGCAGAAGCAGCCACGGACGATTGGCAGTGTTCTGATAAAACTGTACTTACAGGCTCAAAAGTTTGAATTTCTTACACATTTTCATGTATTGTAAAATATTATTCTTCTTTGATCTCTGCCCCCAACCCCAGCCATTTGAACATACAAAAACCATCCTTAGCTCACGGGCCACACAAAACAGGCAGAGGCCAGTGTGATGTGGTGTGCTGACCTATGATCTAAAACGTAGTCCCTTTAGCTCAGTTTGAATATTTGCGTAAGGAGACCTCCAGGCCCCTGTTATTTGGCTTTCCCAAGTTCTTGCTATAAAGCAGAGGTAGTCCTTTTTATTTTTTTTAAACTGAGGCTTTTTTACAGCCTTATCAGGAGACCTTGAACCCGATAGGTGGCCAATCACCACTCACTGCATTTGTTGAATGAAACATTCTCAAGATATAGAAACTATGTTTGTTTGTGTTCTCTTCCTTTGTTACTTTTTTATGCCCCTCATTTGATATTGACGTTGGGGAGTTTTGATAAGTGCAAGTTCACATCTCCTGATGAAGATTTTTGGAGTCCCATGGAAAATGGTTTAACAGTCACAAATCGAGTGGTTTCTGTTGTCTGGCCTACTTACTCTGGAGATACTTTCCCCCCTTTGCTTTGGCCAGCTCTGACCCCTGCTGTAACTATTACTCATTTCTGAGAGCGCCCTGACAGGGTGGAATGTGAACTGTGGACAGCATTATCTGGCCCCACAGAGCATGGGAACGTGCGACCACAGGGATGGCCAGGGAGGGGGAAGTGCAGGCCTGGCCTGGCAGTAATTTGGGGCCCCCTAATGAGTTTGTGGAATGCCAGCCTGTTGGCTTCAGAGGAACAGGATCCTGGTTTGGCTTCATTTGTCAAAGCGCAGCCTCGCGGTTTGTTTGGAACAGCAGCTGTCAGGGAGGGAGAGGTCAGACACCTTATCCAGAAGGTCAGTTTATCTCCCACATGAAATGCCCATCACCTCTCCTGGTGGGGGTGATCTGTCACTGGGATGACTCCTCACAAACACACGTTGTCCATGGCAGGCCTGTGGTTAGTAGGTTCGAGTGGCCCGGAGTTTGGGAATTAGTCCTTCTAAATTCCTTCTTGGTGCCTCTTGCCATCTACGCCTGGAAGAATCCCAAAACATTGAAGGTGATGACTACATTTGGTGTGGTGGCTGCACTGATTAGGCATTTTAGATGTCATAATCTCATAGTATAGTTTTACAGCAAGTCATTTTTGCTCTACTGATATTCGTGCAGGACTGCACAGCCTTGGTTGTGTTTAACTGCGTGGCTTCGACTTGCATGCATGCCCTGTAAACACATTATGTTTTCCTGAACAACACTGATAAAATGAGATGTCAGCTTTGAACACATAGGACATGGGAGGAGCCTTTTCTGTGATCCAGGGCATAATCCTAGAATGTTCTAGAACCTGGAGAGTCAAATAACCTTTTGAACTAATGGTCCTACCCAAAAGGCACAGTAACTCTTTCATAGCCCGAGGGTCCTGAATCTGTAACTTCTGATTAGGCTACTTTGCCCAGGATGCTGGTATTCTATGTGTTTTCATTTTATATATACTGTATATGTGAATATATACAAATTAAATTCATGTAGTGTGAGTATTAAAATTCTACAAATGATGGCAGCAATTTTCTTGAAGACAAGAAGAGGAAGAGGGTTATTTTTACGGAAGGGAAAAGGCAGAAGTGCTGAGGTACTGTCACAGAAAGTGGACTAGAGGACAGCACAGAATCGTGACTTCTCCTGGACCCGTAGGCTGTTCTGTTTCTTCTTCTGGACTCTGCACTCGGCAGGCCCCCGAAGCCTTAGTTTTACGTAACATTCCCTTTTCTTTCCAGTTAAGGGAAATGCTCGCTCCCTTGTCTTACTGAAGTTTACAATGAGATCTTGGGTTCAGCTTTGTTGAAAGAAACGGACTCGGGTATAGATAGATAAGAAGAATTGCCCGTGATAGGAAGAAATATATGTCATACGTGTTCATATTCTAACATATGGCGGGCAAATTTGTAAGATATCACTAAAACTTAGGAAATAGTCTTATCTAAAAATAATATTTTCCTGTCTTGTATTATTTTCCTTAGCACAGCATGTAGTCATCATATTTCATTTCCTGGTGTGTATCTATGTAGAAAAATGAATGTTCATCAGTCGTCAGGAAATCAGTGGAGTTGGCATTTCTGTTTAAAAACAGTTGAGTAGCCTAAGGACTGTTAACCATGGCAGCCTTTATAGGCAAATATCGGGCTGAGAATGGTCAACACAGTTTGAAAACGAAATGTTCTCATTCGGTAGGCCCTGCTGAACCTTAGTCAGCTATGTTTTATGACACACGTACTTTATTTAGCGCAAACTCTGCAGTAGTTTTGAGTGCTGAACACTGCCCATTTCCTATTTTTAAAAAAATTTTTTAAGCCTTGGTTTATTGTGGGAAAATAATAGTCTCTTCTTCTTCTTTTCTTTTTTTTTTTTTTTTAAAGATTTTATTTACTTCTTTTTAGAGAGAGAGGAAGGGAGGGAGGAAGAGAGGGAGAGAAACATCAGTGTGTGGTTGCCTCTCACGGGGCCCCCACGGGGACCTGGCCTGCAACCCAGGCATGTACCTTGACTGGTAATTGAACCAGCAACCCTTTGGTTCACAGCCCGCTCTCAATCCACTGAGCTATACCATATACCAGCCAGGCAGTCTCTTCTTTAAATAGGTAAATGCAGGAATCACCTCATTTAATCTACTGAACAGGACATTCAAATTATATAGTCACATTCTAATTTAGTTTAATAGGAGACATTGCTACACAGTATTAAGTGAGGGGTTTCAAGAACTTGAGTTTTTGTTTCTTTCCCTAAGGGGACCTTAACCGAAAACCCCCATGGCCAATCCCCATACTCTGATTTTGAGAATCGCCTCACTTTTTACTTTCCCTCAGCCTGTCTGAAAGTGTGCCACTAAAAAAAGAAGGGAAAAAAATCATTTTAAACAACATTTTGCCAAATCAGTGAATTGTTTAAAAAATACTTTATGCTGAACAGCACTAATAAATGCCTGAATCACACTACCTTTGTTATAAAAAAAAATCACCCATACATTAATGGGAACTAGTAAAAAACATCTGTTCTGTAGAATTTTTTTTTGCTAACAAGATTTATCGAAACCAGATCACTACCGCCCTGTTAATCCGGGCCATCTGTTGGGACCTGGAAGTATCTGTGTTACAGAGGGCCGGATGCACTGATGCTAATGGTCAAAACAGGCTTCTACCAGGATGAGATTTATTAGGACCTGTGAGCACACAGCACCTGAAAAAGGCTGATATGAAGGAAGTTCTGTGTAAAGATCCATGGGCCACATGTTGCTTACCTGCTCGGTGGGGCCTATCGTGTGCATGAGAGACAATGGAGGGGCCGTACACCTGTAGGCTCTCTGTTCCAAATCAGCACAGCGACTAGAGGACAAGAAGCGAAGCTGTGATCGAACACTCAGGGGTCTGTGAATATGACATGTGCACAAAGTTAAATGCTTGTCCCAGTGAGGGAGTATCCGCTTATGAGAGTTCACTGGGCAGTAAGAAACCTCACTGTACCCCTGATCTATCAACCTGCAGGTTTCTAATGCTATTTCTTTTAAAAAATGCTTTTAGAAATAGAGCAATGCATTACTCAGTCAATAGAAATGAATAGCAGTCTTTCATTAACCAAGGAAATTGATTTTTACCTCCATTTCAGAAGAGTTGGAATATTTACTTGTGCTGAAAATTCCTTTCCTCTTTCACAGGCTGCATGTTCTTTGCGCTCTGGGGGAGCAGTTAGAAGCCAAAAAAAAAAAAAAGCTACAAACCTTTTAATATTTTATCTTCTGTAAACCATCGGACCATGTGTTTGCTAGTTGGGAAAGATAAATGAAATTTCTGTGACAAAAAAAAAACCCTCTTGATTTTTGTTTTCCATTTGAAATCTGTTCTTCCTTTATGAAGAGCATTTGTGAATTAATGTGAATGAAACTTGGCCTACTGGCATCTGAAAATTCCAGGTTTGTAGGCCTTCTATGTTAAACTACGTGATGTCGTTTAGGCAGCCATAGGTTAAACGGAGAATTTTAGAAGGTCAGCAGGAAAAGCAGACAAAGAGCTAGTTTTCTTCTAAAGACTTTTTAGCAGCATAAACATTGGTATAGATTGCTATCTTTGAAAAGATGACAACGCTATTTTCTTGCCCAGCTAATGGCTCTGAAAGAAAGTTGCTTAATCTAAAGCAGCAGTCGGTAAATCACAAGTCCGAGTCTACCAGTATCGTTACTTTGCACTTACATCAGTGGTTTTACTGCTACGAATCAAAGCAGGCTCAGTTTTAAATCATTATTAGAGCATTTGATCATTTGGGGTGTATTTTCCTACTGTTTTTTCATTAGGCTCTTGGAAGAAAACAGCTGGCACTAATCATATAGCAAGAGAGAGATTTGCTGAGACTTTTAGATAATTAGTAAAAAATACTCAAACAGCTGTGTTTGTAATAGTCAGTCAACATTTGGAATACAACTTACATAATGTAATAATATCTTGGAATCCCCAAACCTTCAAATTGCACTATTGGAAGTTTCCTAGAAAAAAGTTATCCATTAAGCTTGAAACACATGTAGTAGTCCAAAGAACAGTTTTTGTGGGAAGAATTTAAATTTATATAATTCTCATATATTATTTTACCCAAAACAGAAGAAAGTGGTGTGTGATGTTTTCCCATGCTTTAAAGACTGAGGGAGAAGCCTGGAACATTTCAAGCCAGCAAGACCTCTTGAAAGGAACAAAATCTATGAAAATTTGAAACAAAATGTTCAAGGGAAAAAGTTACAGATTGTTATAAAAAGCTTTGTTTTGGGCACAAAAGTCCATTTTACTGAGATTTTCAAGTGTGTAATTCACATTTTCCAAGTAGAGAATAGTGTTCAGATAGGTTATTTTGCAGGATAATATTCTTCAAATAGTGTGGGAATTTAGACGTAAAGCAAGGAGGAAATTTTGTATTATGATAGCTTGTCTGTTTTGTTAAGCGTTTACTTAATATCAGCATCATATTTTGAGTTGGCCTTGGGAATGATAAAAAGGTTCACGGCTATGACGCTGTCAGTTTTCAGAGTTTAGGTTCCCAATCCAAAGGGTGACGTTGTGGAACATCAGTCAGTTGTTTCTCGTCTATTTCAGTAAACTTATTCTCTTAAATTGTAGCATAAAAAATTCATGTTTGAATTTTATAAGTTTATAACTAGAAATTCACAGAATTTTCACAAACATTCACAAAACCTTAGGAAACCAAAGCCATTGACCAAGGAGGAAATCTTTCCTTAAGTAAGTTGGCAACTCGCATCAGAACTAAAGGCACGTAATTCATAAATATGTTCGCAATTTTGCCCCTCTGTGACTGGTGAATTAGTGTGGCATAGTCGTCCGTAACACATGCCCAGACTCTAGAGTCCTGTGCTGCAAAAATCTCAAGAGGGCTCCAGGTGCTTCCTTCTGTCTGCGGATGGTCACACAGTGGTGGGATGTTAGGAGAGGCTTCCCAGACAGTGTCTCCAGCCACCAGCTTTGGGAGCCCTCACTATGCACCTGAAAGAAAATCAGTCATAGGAGAGAAGCAAGTATTTTCATTTTCTTTGCTGAAACCTGAACTTTTTCTAGGTTCCCAAAAGCAGAAAGAGGAAGGAAGGAAAGAGAAAGGAGAGAAAAGGCTTCCTGTATGGCTTTTAAAGGTCAAAGAAGAAAAAAGTGTTCTTATTAATGTTACGAATCTGTCTGAATAGTTTTCTAGATCCTTTGCACCATTGAATATGTAACACATACAGATCCACAATGTATCTCTGAAGCTGCAGGGCCCCAGTGTTTCCGAATTCAGAAATTCGTAGGTTTTGGACAGATAAATCAGCATTTCCTTCACACCTGTGGCCGGTCCGCAGCACCAGTCTGTTCCTGCGCCTGCTGCGCAGCACCGGCGAGCACACCACGTGGGAGAGAGAAAGGTCAAGTGTTAACGTGTGGAAAAAGCTTAGGTTTGCCACTAAGTGGGCTGGAAAGGTTTGTTTCTTAGAGTTGTGTGGGTTTTGAAACTGTGGATAATGAGGACCTATAATACTCTTTTTCACTTGTGAAATACTTCTCCCTGGAGAACTTGACCCCCACGGTACGCTTGGAAAATGTGGAGGTGTCAGTGTGGCACTAGCCTACTGAGCTTCTGAGGTTCCGATTAGTCTTTGTCTTACGCTAGTGTACCTTCCGGTGTTTCATGCTCTGTTTATTGCTTCAGTTCTGGTGCACACACACACATCAACACCACTCGTCCTGGGAAGAATTCTCCCACCCTGAGCGCGTTCTGTGGGCCCCAGTTTCTCCTGCCAGTTACGACATCTGATTTGATCTGAAGGGAATCTTCTGGAGAAGGATTTCCTTTATAGGAAAACAAATACATTGTGGGTTTTGAAATCCTCCTATCAAATTTAATTTTTTATTTCTTCACTTTATGATATCTTGGTTAAATTTGTTGTTGCTCTTGTGGCAAATTCCTTAGTTGATGTATTACTACAAGTCTTAGGGTTTTCATTTGAAACTCCCATGCTTTCTGAGCAGTGTGAGCAGTGGAAGAAGGGCCGTCATCTCGAAACTCCCTTCCAGCCAAGACCAGCACAGCATGGAGAGACCACTTTTTTGCTAGTAACTCTAATAACCACCTAAAAATTTGGAATAAAATCTGATTAGTATTGAAACAAGAAGACTTCGGTGTTATTCTCGGTTTAGCAAATTATTCTCTCAGAGCCCTTTTTTCTTTTCCTTTTTTTAAAATTGATTTTAGAGAGAGAGAGGAAGGGAGCAAGAGAGGGAAACATCGATTTCTTGTTCTGCTTATTTATGGACTCATGGGTTGATTCTTGTGTGTGCCCTGACTGGGCATTAAACCCACAACCTTGGAGAGTCGGGGCAGAGCTCTAACCAACTGAGCTACCGGGCCAGGTCCCTCTTTTTTCGCTCCCTGAAGATGCAGCATGACTGCTGTTGGAACCTGAACCATTTTAGGGTGTTTGTACGTTGGCATTTCTCAGGTGCAGTGAACTGTGGGGGAAATGGCTGGGTGGAACGTGTAGCATATTCATTCGGTTTTAGCTTCCCATGTCTCTGGAGGTTGAGTGACCAGTCTCCCACGAGGGCAGCCTTCTGTGATGCAGCCTCCGAGTGTGGCCAGCTCATCTGACAGGGCTGGCCACCGCTACGTTACTCCGGATGTTTACAGACAGCAGAAAGGCAAATAGAACATTTCTACATCGAGGCCCTTGGGGAAGGTTTAAGAGCCATGGATCCCTTCCAGAGCATGATGGATTTGGACAGGCTTCACACCTTAGTGATTTCTTGGTATATTTGTCTACGTAACCTTGCCCTGCGGGAAAGCTTGAGAACCCACTGCAAGCCCCAGCTAGGAAGCCAGCCTGGGACTGTCATCAGGGAAACTTGTTTGCCAACAAACTACTGTTTAGTGGTAAGACAATCGCTTCCTCCTTCAGCTCCTTCCTTTCCCAAATAAACTTTAGATGTGATGAGTGTGAGTGAAACCAAGCTCAAACTCAGCTTCACTGCCTTTCTCCCAGTTCCATCCAATAAAAGTTCATCCCAGAAAAGTGCCTTCGATAGACATTCAGGTGCCACGCTAGGCACTTGAATCAGTGACTCCAGTCCCTGTTCTCAGGGACCCTATTATAGTTAATCAGGGGAAAGAAGATCCAGAAATTCCTCCTCGTGGGCTCTTGTTTGGTGAACTGAATATTTGTTTAAACCATGCCTTAACAGCATGTGAATAAAAGATTCCAAACCTTGCTTAGGAATTGAATTTTTCTGGCCACCCAGAGCTTACTGCTTGAAAATTGCCTGTGGCTGACCATCGTCTACTGCAGGAGTGTCAAATACATTTCACCGGGGGCCACATCAGCCTCGCGGTTGCCTTCAAAGGGCCGAATGTAATTTTTATAAATGTAACTACACCTTAACTAGGGGCAAGGAGCTCAGTGCTGCTGCCGGGTAGAAACGGGGTGCCAGGCTGGCTAAAACAAGGTGGAGGGCCGCATTTGGCTGGTAGGCCGGTGTTTGCCACCTGTGGTCTATTGGATCAATTTGAACTCTGTCAGCCTGGTAGTGAAAGTTTTCAAAATGTGTGCCTAATCTGCCTTTTATTTAGAGCAAGCTCTCTTGCTCCTGGTATACCATCCACTCCAATTGCTGGCTTTGGTTCAGATGGCATGACCTCGGTGCTCTGCGGCATTCCATTGAGAAGAACCATGATATGCCTCTCCTTTCTCCACGCAGGTCCGGCCCCAAAGCCTGCTCTCACACCAGAGCCCATGGGGGCCCCTTTTTTCCTCTGAACTTTTAAATTTTGTTTGAACCAATATGGTCAAGCCCCGCTCATTCGGTCAGTTACCTTTTCATACATTCCTCTTGCCTCCCGCGCTCAATTGGGAGCAACTTTTGTCTGAGGACTTCGGCTCATTGTTTTTTGTTTTTCTTTTTCTTTTGTATCTCCTAATATACCACCCACAGAGCAGGAGCTTGTGGGTTACTAATTGATAAATCCTTGGCCTCCCATTTACATGATAACAGTTCCAGTTCTTGGATTTATTGATTCAATAACAAGTTGAAGTTTTCCTTCTGGGTGGTGGTTCAAAGCCAGAATTTGCAAACACCCACTGCCATGGTTTCTTTGTGCATTTGAAAAATGCCCTTTCTGGGAACAGCTGTGATACCACCACCCACCGTACATGTGTTTCTTTGTCAGCGCATACGTGAACTGAAAATGCCGGAATGGTTTTGCCCAGTGCCACTTGTCTTCCGAAGGGTAGCTGCTGATTCCGTTGCTGTGGACAGCACTTGCAGCTGGGTGGGGACGCATGGGAGAGCACATCCTCCACTTGGCCGTGTGGGTGTTGGGGTGTTTGTTGTCCAAATGCCTCAGGAGCTCCCCATCTGTGACTTCCTTCCTTCATATTTACTCAGTGAGCTGCCGTCTCATCGCTTTTTAGACGTTATTGCCCAAGGTCCCAGTGACCAGTATTTGCCTCCGTTGGTGCGAGCAGCACGGAATCTGCTAGCACTGCCCAAGTTAGAACTGTGTGAGCTTCTGCAACCCCTGCAGGGCTCCGAGGGGTTTTGGTGGACCCTTTACAGCCCAGAACCGCCCCAAAGTGGATGCCACTACTTGCCTCTGGAGGTGGAGAGTAGGTGAAACACCCAGATGTCTGCTGAGCGTCCAGAGGGGAGTCAAGCATTCGAAGAGCAGTGGTTAGAACTAGGGAAGGTGATAGTATCTTCCAAACCTGAGAACACGTGAGTCTGTGGGAAAAAGAATTTCTGGTGCCCCGACTGCCTCCTCATACCAGATAATCCACTTCACACTTTCAGAGTCCTTTCCGTGCCTCGCCAGCAGCAAAAGTTATTTATTTGTCATCTTCTGGAAAACAGGTTCCAACGTGTGGTCAATCCCAGCAAAGAAAATTGGCGTGTGTTAGTGAGGGAAATAACTCTCAGGAAAAAGCAGTCAGGGGGTCCATCCTCGGAGCCCCATAAGCCCACGGCAGGGCCCCGAGAAGCTCCTCCTAGGTTCTACCCAACCCAACAGGGACACTGGTGACCCTCCTCCCAGATTCGCACTGCTCAGGGGGCGCCGGTCGGTGCCCCACTGTGTGTGCAGGGTCTGAGAAGGAACCGCAGTCACCTGCGAGCTCCGGCTGTGCATATGGTGTGTGTTTTTCCCTCTGTAGTTCATACTGTGTGTATACACACATACATACATACATACATACACATATAAATGGAAAGCATCCCTTCTTCCCACCACTTTTCACGAAAAGGGAACAGACGTGGGGGCTCCTGGCCGAGGCATGGTACGCTGGTTTACTTGGAGGGTGAGTGAGCTTATTGGCATTCTCTCTGTCTGCCCCGTCTTTCAGCAATGAAGTGGTGAGGAGTGACCTGAAGAAGCTGCCAGCACTTCCCACCCAAGCCCTGAAGGAGCACCCTTCGCTGGCCTACTGGTAAGCTGCTTCTCTCCCAGCGCCCGGGGGGCCTCTCGAGGAGTGGGCCCTTCCCGGGGTGTGTGGGCGCCCGGCAACTGAGTCCACTGTCCCGGCTACTGCAGGGTCAGCCTGGGCTCACATTGTTTTAAGTGGCCTGGGTCTCCATGAAACCGTTTTCTGCATTTATTTAAATGATGTGGTATGTGTGCCATCTCTCTTTTTTCCATTTTCTTTCATTTTTTAAAAAAGAAAACCTAAAATTTCACTTTGAAAGCTTCGCTTCCTTGGAGATCCTTTCATGTGCTGCTCGAGTTTCCTTGTGGAGTCCCGATCACTCGATGACAAGATGGGTGGGGGTTTCAGATGCGGGAGAGCTGCAGGGCTTTTGTGTTTCTTCGCAGAAGAGAGGCTGATTCTTTCCTTTCCCCACACCGTTTCCTTTCTCCTGATTTAGCTGCCATGTAACGTTATGCTGCAGTTCATCTGTTGGGCCTGACGTGACTGATTCTGAATGAGAGGCGCCCAGACTGCGGTTTGGGTCACAGTTGAGTGGGGCTTGCATTAGGGGGTGGCGTGTCGAAATTCTGCGGGGCTCACCAACCCTGACCACACTGTCCTTAGAAAAGCACAGTGCAGCTTCCCCGCATTCCTGCTGACCCCTTACCAGAAAGCATTGTAACTGCTTTCAGGAAAAAAAAAAAAGTCACAGAACATTTTGATCCTGGTCAACAGTAATCGACCCTTGCAAGCACTCCTGTGATGTGCTTTATGAAGTTTACAGATTCCTAATCATTCATCTTGGTGGACACCTTTTCAGTCCTTTGGGTGGCTTGAGAAGATCCCTTCAGCTGGGGTGGGACGAGGGTTGATGCAGAGGGCCTTGGCAGGAGTAAACTCCAGTGTGGAACCCTTTCCCCCCCGAGAGGCCAAGGCATGGGGCGGCCAGGCTGGGAATGAGAGAGCTGAGTGGGCTGGCATCCCTGATTTCATTCCTCTGAATGGTTTTATTGCCATTCTTTTTTCAGTAACAGATGCCAATATGGTGGCTTTACATTGTTATAATCTGCCCCCAAAGGACAGAATCTGTTTAACCTGTGGAGACTTTGCATGTGTCAGCTTCCAAACTTCCAGCCTGGTAGTATGTGTGAACCTCAGCAGACGACATCCCTGTTCCCTTGTCCACGGAACTTTGTGGCCCCATGTCCCCACGCCCCCTGGGCCTTATCTTCTCCCTTCCCCCAAGCTGTTTCGTCTCAGGAAACCGGGGTGAAGGAACTAGAGACACGAGGATATCACCCTAGGGACCAGTAGTTCCTACACCAACAGGGACTGTTTGCCAGTGGCGACTGTGATATTGGTTGGTGGGTGTTTGGGAGTCACATGACTTGTAGCCTAATGTATCCCTCAGTTATCTCATTTATGTTTCCACACATTTTTTGCAGCTAATGCTCATTTCAGAGTCGTGAACTCCCCTCTCCCCTTTAACACACCTCTCTATCTCTGTCTCTGTCTCTGTGTGTCTGTCTCTGCCTCTGTCTCTGTCTGTGTCTCTGTGTGTCTGTCTCTGTCTGTGTCCACAGTCCTATCTCACGTGTTGTCATTGACACAGAAACGCCTTCCTTCGTGTTCATATGTTCTCTTCCATCCGCGTGAACTCTTCCTCTCTATCACATCTGTAGCTATCTAGCGAGAGCATGCCTGCATCTCCGAGACCAGGCCAGCGCTTTCCCAGGCCTCCTTTAGACCCCCGGCGCCCCACACACCATCTCGGTGCACCGGGAGGACGGCAGCGCAGTGGGAGGGGTGCTTTGTGAGGCCACTGCCCTCAGGCTTCACAGCCCAGTTTATAAACAAATAAGCCAGTAAGTAGCATGGGCCATCCGGATGATACATTGTAAAACAAAGCAAAACCAAAATAGGTCTTTTTACCTTATTGCATTATCATTGGGTGGTTGTGGTTGCCTTTGACATTCTATCTAATTATTTGGATTTTTAAAATGCAGTGATGTCAGGAAAGGGATCAATGCTGTTCATTCTTCTAATAGAGACTGGAGACAGAGCCAGCCTCCCAGCTTGTTGGAGGGTAATCCCTCATCTGCAGGGCTCACCGTGACCTTCACTGCTGGAGGAGACCTCTACTCACTCCTCACAGCATGCGCAATCAAGTGCCCATAGTCTCAAATTGCCTGCGCATTCCTGACCGAGGGATACACATTTGCTGTTCCTCGGGGCCCTCTTGCTCCCACTGGCCTTTGCAGGTGTGATGGACAAGCTTTGGGCCAAAATAAGCCTTGGGGAGCCCCATCACACCCGAGAGGCACACACTTCCACTCAGTGAGCAGAGCAGTCGGTTTGGGAATCTCAGCCACGTCTCTGAACTGTTGGGTGACAACTGTCCAGGAAACCTGAGTTAACCAGTGCTTCTCTGCTGCCTCGATTCCCCACCTGGAAAATGGAATTAACCACCCCACCCTAATTCTGACTATAAATGAGGGAGAAAGTAAAAGGTTATGTAATGCAATCAGATAGTAGTAAAAGGTGTATCATAGTGCTGAGTAACAGTGCAGTCATCCTTTCTGCTAGTTTGCCCCAGGCATTTAACGTGCTTGGGCTTCTCCTGCCATGTGATTTCCCTGCCAGGAAAGGAAGAATTATATGCTGAGGGCCCCAGAACCAGTCAGCATCAGGTCCCTGACCTGGATTCTCTCGGGTGCCTAGCTTGTGAAAGCTGACATGCACACCACCCAGTCAGCTGTGCAGGGACACCTTCCTTTTGTCCAGAGTCATTGACAACTGCAGGCTGATGGCTCCTCCAAGGCAGGGAACCGTATCTCTGTCACCTCGTTTCCCTTTGCCTCGCCCCGTGCATCTCCGGGCCCCTTGTCTGCAGAGAGATGATTTAACTTCACGAAATGACCCAGTCCCCGGCTAGGGCACAGTCAGCGGCAGTCATTTGTCTTTCTCCTCCATGAAATGCTGCGTCCTCCAAATAGTGTTTTGGGATTCTGTTTACTCTGACTGAAGGGTTTCTGATAGTTATTCCATGGAGTCCCTACCACCGATCTGGGGGCAGCTGGGAAGCTGTCTGCAGAACTCGGTGACTTGAGCCATCTGTAATTTGCGGAGGAGGACTGGTGGCGGGCAGGAGGCAGGAAGCCTTCGTAGTCCGCTTGGTGTGCATTATGACACGTGGGCCACAGTGTTTCAACTGGGGCAAAGGAGTAGGGAAGCTGAGGAAGGAGCAGGTAGACACCGTGGCCTCAGACAGCAGGAGACGCAGGGTGGGCAAGGCGATGGGTGGCAGAGTCCGGCAGCTGTCGGGGGCGGGGTTGGGGGGGTGGAGGCCCCAGTCAGGCCATTTAGCCAGTGAACAGCAGAACAGTCACCCGCCAGTGTTTCTGACTTTCAGTGGTGTTTCGCTGAGCCTTGCTTGTGTTTGCAGCTATGACACTAGATTGGTGTTTGACTCTCCAGCTCAGCCCAGGGGTCCTCTTTCCCAGAGCTAAGAAGGAAATAGGCTCAGCCTACACTGACTTGCTGGAGTCTGGATCTAGGAGTTGACCTCCCAAAATACTAAATTCCGTGGTAGGAAACATGGCCACGCTGCCTTTCATTCAGTTGGTGGGCGAGGAGGAAGCTGGAAGAGCAATCCTGGGACATCCTGACACAGCTCTGCATGTCTGTTGAGGCTGGTGTCTACCCCCAAAAGGGTGCTTCTGGAGAATTCTGTCAGGAGAGGACTTTGTCACACTCAGTGCAGAACTTCCACGGCGTGTGGGAGCTGAGGAGAAACAGGGCTGCCTCTGCGCCTTTGTGAACACAAAGTGCCCAGACTCGCAGACACAGCTCTCCGCTGGAGCAAGGCCCCTCGTCGCTAGCCGGTCCCAGTTCTGGACATTTATGAAGACACTTTCATGTGAAGAGTCAGACAATTGTGTGTACACTAGATTTCAGAACACGGACATGAAGAGATACTCATGAAGGTTATGTACATCTATTACTTCCAGATAGTAATTGGAAGATAAATAAAGTACACTCAAATAGTAGATAACGAACATGTAGAACATGTCACCCCAAGAATGGTGTGGCTGGAAAAGAAAAAGTGGGTGAAAGAAGGCTTTATGGGAGAACCAAGATGGCAGCGTAGGTAGACACACTGCGCCTCCTCGCACAACCAGAACTGACAGAGAATCGAACAGCAAGGGGGACCAACACCAAGGAAACAGAAAATAATCATTCATCCAGACTGGTAGGAGGGGCGGAGACGGCACTGGGGTGGAGAGGACTCGCGTGGCTGTGGCGGGACTGAGACTGGCGGAGTGTGGGACAAATGGCGCAGGCAGTCCGAGCACTAGCAGACCCTGCAGTCCCACATTTGCACAGATAAACCCAGAGGGCCGGACTCAGAGTGGCGGAGAGTGGGGCAGGCAGAGTGGCGGAGAGCACATTGCGGCACCACATTCGCCCACAGATAAACCGGACGAACGGCGGGCAGAGAAGCAGACCGCTGCGCAACCCAGGGCTCCAGCTCGGGGAAATAAAGCCTCAAACCTCTGATTGAAAGCGCCCCTGGGGGTTGGGGCGGCAGGAGAGACTCCCAGCCTCACAGGAGAGGTTGTTGGAGAGACCCACAGGGGCCTAGAGTGTGCACAGGCCCACTTACTCGGGAACCAGCACCAGAGGGGCCCAGTTTGATTGTGGGTAGCGGAGTGAAAGACTGAAATCCGGAGGAGAGTGAAGCGGGCGCCATTGCTCCCTCTCGGCCCCGCCCCCACGTACAGCATCACAGCGCAGCGACCAGCATTACCCCACCCCGGTGAACACCTAAGGCTCCGCCCCTTAAAGTAACAGACGCGCCAAGACAAACAAAAAAAATGGCCCAAATGACAGAACACTTCAAAGCTCCAGAAAAAATACAACTAAGCGACGAAGAGATAGCCAACCTATCGGATGCACAGTTCAAAGCACTGGTTATCAATATGCTCACAGACTTGGTTGAATCTATTCGAAAAACAGATGAAAAAATGAAGCCTATGCTAACAGAAACAAAGGAAAATGTACAGGGAACCAATAGTGATGAGAAGGAAACTGGGACTCAAATCAATGGTATGGACCAGAAGGAAGAAACAAACATTCAACCAGAAAAGAATGAAGAAACAAGAACTTGGAAAAATGAGGAGAGGCTTAGGAACCTCCAGGACACCTTGAAACGTTCCAACATCCGAATTATAGGGGTGCCAGAAGGAGAAGAGGAAGAACAAAAAATTGAAAACTTATTTGAACAAATAATGGAGAACTTCCCCAGTGTGGCAAAGGAAATAGACTTCCGGGAAGTCCAGGAAGCTCAGAGAGTCCCAAAGAAGCTGGACCCAAGGAGGAACACAACAAGACACATCATAATTACATTACCCAAGATTAAACGCAAGGACCTACGTCCAAGATTACTATATCCAGCAAAGCTATCATTTAGAATGGAAGGGAGGATAAAGTGCTTCTCAGATAAGGTCAAGTTGAAGAGGCTCATCATCACCAAGCCCTTATTATATGAAATGTTAAAGGGAGTTACCTAAGAAAAAGATCAAAAATAGGAACAGTAAAAATGACACCAAACTCACAGTTATTAACGACCACACATAAAACAAAAACGAGAGCAAACTAGGCAAACAACTAGAACATGAGGGTTGTCAATAAGGGAGTGGGAGCGGGAGAGGGGGGTAAAGGTACAGAGAATAAGTAGCATAGATGATAGGTGGAAAATAGACAGGGGGAGGGTAAAAATAGTGTAGGAAATGTAGAAGCCAAAGAACTTATAAGTATGACCCATGGACATGAACTATGGGGGTGGCATGTGGGAGGGAGGGGGGTGGGCAGGATGGAGTGGAGTGGGGGGGGAAATGGGACAACTGTAATAGCATAATCAATAAATATATTAAAAAAAAAAGAATTCAAAAAAAAAAAAAAGCTGAATTTACGCAATGGTTAATTGCTCAGAGTCTTAGGCCAAGACTATCTGTATAAAAAAAAAAAAAAAAAAGAAGGCTTTATGTCAATCCTGGGATAATAAGTTAGTTAACAATAGGTAATAAAGCTCCACCACGGAGGTCTTGAGGGTCCATCCCTAGGATGACGTCCACCAGCCTGTGGGAGGAAGAGCGAGGCAGCAGAGTGAGAAATAACATTCGAAGGCAGTGTGGCCAGGTCACAAGGCCAAGGTTTTCAGACTTGATTCCTCAGCAGGTGGGAGTGCTTCCCCTCTGACTCCGGAGGTTGGCTCTGAGCTTCCGAATGCAACAATAGGAGCGGCCACAGCTCCCACCTCTCTGGGCCCAGGGTCACTTATCAGGGAGGCCCTTCCAGCTCTCTACACTGCCAAAGAAGAGTTTGGCTGGCCATTATCTCCCAAGGCAGGAGCTAGTCTCTCATTGTTTTAGAACTAAGAGTTGAGAAGATAAAAAGGAGTTCCCTCTGGGCCTTGTATCATGGTTTGTGTTAACCAGGCCCAAATTCCAGAACTTCCCCATCCTCCACAAAGCCCTCAACCCTGACTAATTCAGTATAGGTAGGCCGTGGATATTCTATTGAGGTCAACACCTGCCCTCCCCCTTGAGGCTGTGTGTAGATGGGATTTGGAAAATGAGGAAGGAGAGAAGGAGGACCTGAGGGAGTTCAGCCAGAGCATCTACTGTGATGTCTGGCCAGTCAGGACTCTTCCTGTCCCGTGACCCTACTCTGAGTCCTTCCCTACTCTGAGGCCTGCTCACGGCTTCTTCCTCTTTCATGGAATCATTTCTTGAAACGAGCTGACCCCAAACCTGAGCTAATCTAATCTTAATTCAGTGATTATACATCCAAGATAAAGACAGTGAGAGTCCTCTGAAGGAAAAACAGACTTTTCAAATCAGTTCAGAAATGCCACTTCTGGACAAATCCTTTTTCCAGGGGGCTCCTTGGAGGTTCTCACCAGGTTGCTTGGGCTCGGAAGCAGCATCTGCATTAGCACGGTGCTCAGCCGTGGACCCGGGGAGTGTACTAACGAGTCCTTTCCTTGTACTTCCAGTGAGGACCGAGTAATTGAGCACTACAAGAAACTGAACGGCCAGACCAGAGGTCAAGCTATCGTGAAGTAAGTGGCCCTCCCAGTGCTCCTGAGAGCGAGTTATGTCAGGATTGTTCAGTTCTTCTCAGAGAGCCATTTCCCCAGGGGGTTAATGATTCAATTTAACTTCTGAGTAAATAATTATTCCGAGAACTTTATCGTGCACAAACATGCAAATATGTACATGATAGTATTTCTGCCAACTAACCACCCTGTCTGTGCGTCTGTGTTCCCTTCCCAGCTACATGAGCATCGTGGAGTCCCTCCCCACCTACGGAGTTCACTATTACGCAGTGAAGGTACGTGACCTCATTGGGTGGAAGGTTGTCAAGCTGGCCTTAAAATTTCTTAAAGTTCTCATTTTTTTCTTTTTAATTTCTTTGAAGATTTTTGGGGGAGTGGGGGTTGGGGAGGGCTTGGCCAGGAAGATCGCATGTTCAGGGGTGGTAGAGCAATGGGACTTTCCCTAGGGTGGTAAGGCTCAATTCAGTTACTCTCCAAAACTTCCCTTTTGTGAGGGGGGTGTAACAGATCCCTCCTCCCTGTCATTCTCAGCAGGGCCCTGGAGGATCAGGACCCCAGAGCCCCTCAGTAGGAAGATTCCATGTAAATACTTGGAACTGGAGAGAACAAAAACTTCAAGTAGAATCTTCTTAAATACTGTGACGGCGAGTCCAACGTAACATGGACCGCTTTCTAAATTCTCTTTAATTTTATTCATAATGTCCAAGACTGGGGTCCCTTCTTTGAAATAATAATCATGTACCCATGCATCCTTTTCTGTGATTAGAAAGGATAACTTCCCTTCCTTAATTTACTCCAACCTGAAAAGTTTAAGTCATTGCCCCAGGACCAATGAAGAGTAGAAAACACTTCTGAGTTCAAGTTAACTTTCACCAGAAAACCTGAGATTCTCTTGCTCTCCTACCAATTTCTTTTCTCTTATTTCCGCCCAACTGTAGTTTTAATTCCTTTAGACAAGAACTTGTGTCGTGTTTCATTTGTCTCCATGTCACCCGTGACAGCTCGCACACTTTGCATGTCCTTGGTGTGCACTTAATTGCCTGTATCTTCCATTGAACCGCCATTCTTTGATGGCAAAGACTGCGTGTTGTATCTGTTATGTATTCCTGGAACCCGGGGTAGTGCCTGGCACCTAGTAAATGCCCAGTAAATATTCACTGACTGTTTACTGAAAACTGAATTGAGTGGTTGGATGTATGCATTTCCATCCTGGGGACAAGCGTTGGAACACTCTTCGTGGAGCCCAGTTCCGAGGCATGAGGCATACGCAGGCATATCCAGTCCCACCCAGCAGCTCAGCTCAGTATCTTCTAAAGCCCGAAGTGGTGAAGTTCTTCCTAATGTGCTACCAAAGCTCTTCCCACCAATGGGAGCTCTTAATCCCTCTTCATCGTCATTCACAGAACTCTAGAACCGTCACAACCATCCCTGCCCTTCTCAAGCCTAAACTGCAGTCATGAGGAGTGTGACCGAACCTTTCGAGCTGTCTCTGATCCCATATGAGAAAGATGAATTCCCTAAGGAGATTACCCCACGTAAGGCTATGCCCTGGAACGTGGCCTTTGGTCAGTGGGCAGTCAGTTGGATTTTTCATGAAAAGAGGCTCACAGTCCACTGCTGGCTGCCAGTGTAGGACTCACTGCTGGTGAGGGTGGGGGAGCCCATTTCCACTTTGCCATGTTGTGGCCATAAAGGAAATATAATGATCCAACAATAGTTCCTGACATTATAATAACAGGCATTTCATAGAATTAATGCGGTAAGTCTTTCTTTGTTGTGGAAATACTCTTTGGTGATGTGCAGCAAGGGGGTCTCTTTCAAGACTGGGAACCAGGAACTCGGGAATTCCTGGACCACATTCTCTCTTTGTTCTTAGTTTGACCTCATTTCTGTCACTTCTAATTAAAACAGAGATTAAGAAATTTGCTTCTCCAGCTACCCCCACAAAGTCTTCTCGATGTTGAAAGACCGTAGAGACACTGACAGACAATTAAGATGCGCTGAGAGAGATGCACCGATGGACAGTTGAGAGCGAGACGGGCAGGTTGAGGTCTTTGAGATGAGGCTCCACTTCGCCTTTTACTTGCTTACACCTGCGTTCCATTTCTTTGTCAGCCCCGGGGCTTGACGTAAAGTCGGTCTCTGATATATATATGCTTTCTGCCTTCCAGTAAAACTTTAGAAATGTGCCCACTCCCTTGCAGTGTGTTAGAGACCAGGAGCAGACCTCGTAACTTTCAGAGTGCCACATGCACGTGTGTGTTTGGGTTTTGGAATTCCCAGGTATAAGCAAGTGTTCTCCCGCTTGCTTGGAGAAAACACATGAATCCAATAAGCCTACACCAATTGTAGGAAGACCCCTTGTTTGGTGGCCTCGTGATTTAGGGATGTGACATTTTATGGGGTGAGGACAACCGGTGCCTGGTCGATCTACAGTGGCAGCTTTAGATTGGGTAATCTGGGTGTCCTCTCGTTCTGTCCTCTGAAACCATGGCAGTCCTCAGAGGCACTTTCCAGAGACAAGGGTTTTATAGTTTTAATTTTTTTTTTGAGAAATCATGGACCTTGAAACTTTTCTAAGATCTCAAAATGTATTTTTTTCCCTTTAACTTTGTGCTAACCTTGACAGAACTCATGCTCACAAGTATCCAAAAACCATAATCCGATTTTGAGTTTTCGAGACATCTGCGATGAGGTGTAGTTGGTGATTCGTGGATATGGCAGTTAGGACAAATCTAGGGAAAGGCTGCCTGATGTGCCCACTCTCAGCTCCTAGCATTTGGGAGCTTTAATTCACAGCTCAGTCATCCTACTTGAATGTGGAATTACAGCTTACGATCTGGTGCCAAGAGGTCTCAGTTAAAGGAATAAACAGAGGGAGCTGGTGATTCTCATTCAGTTGCCAGAATGTCTAGGCTTCCATTTTGCTACTTTGACCAACAGCGCAAGTCACACAGTGCTGCCTGGCACCTGTAGTCCTTGCTCCGTGAGCGGGACTGTGTAGGGGGCCCGGGACGCCCTGCACTGCCCTTGCCTTGCTGGGGTGGGGGCAGCCTTGGCAGAGCAGGGCTGACCCTTTGCTTTGATTTATTTGTCTGTAAAATTTGAGGAGTCTTAAACACAAGTTACTAAGTGAAAGAAGCTAATCTAAAAGGCTACTGCATGATTCAAACTATCTGACATTCTGGAAAAGGCAGAACTGGGAGCCGGGAGCTGGGAGTGAGTGGGGGAGTGACGACTAGTGGGACCCAGAGGATTTTTAGGGCAGTGATACTACTCCGCATGACACTATAGTGAGACATACCTGTCAGCATACATTTGCCCAAATCCATGGAATGTAGAGTGTCGAGGGCAACCCTAGTGGAAAGCATGGATTTTGGGTGACATGGATGTGTCCGTGTAGCCAGCACACCACTCTGGGGAGGGATGATGACAATGGGGGGGCTGTGCATGTGGGCGGGAGGGGTGTACTGCAGATCTCTGTCCCTTCCATTCAGTTTTACTGTGAACCTAAAACTTCTCTAAAAAAATTAAAATCTTCAAAAAAAATCATTTTTTTTCAAGGAGTGGCTTTCCGTAATCTCCCTGGTCCTTCCTAGCTCTGAGTTGATAATGGTTTCTCTGCTCAGAAGGTCATTTTATTAGACTGTTTAACGTCTCTCAGATTTTCCCCTGTGCTGAGTGAGAGGCCCAGCACCTAACACCTTAGAAGGAGAACAGAGGACAAGGCATCTGCTACTTCCTTGTGAAGGGGGAAAGGACTGCAGCTGTGCTGCTGGTGAGGGGCAGAGCTGGGTCCCTAGCTCAGGGCACAGACCAGGTCACCGGTTCCTACAATTGAGCATCATCTGGTGACCAGGCACATCTGTTAAGGTGAAAAGTGGAGAGAGATGGGCTCCATTCACTTCAAGGAATTTGCATTTTCCCTTGTCTTGAGATGAACCAGGACATTTGGTTAGTGTTCATCTCCTCGGGCCCCATACTGACCCATACTCCTTTTGGTGTCCTAGGACAAGCAGGGGATACCGTGGTGGCTGGGTCTGAGCTACAAAGGAATCTTCCAGTATGACTACCACGATAAAGTGAAGCCGAGGAAGGTAAGTGTGCCCTCCTCTGTGAGATGAGAGAGAGGCAGGCAGAGAAGTGAGGGAAAATGTTGTACTGAGCAGCCCAAGGGCCTCTGGGCTCACCAGGCCTTGCTGCTTCAAGTGTATACAATTCACCGCACAGAAATCCAGTCCGAGCTCCCTGGGTAAATGGTTTGGGGTTTTTTTCCTGTCACTAAGGAAACCTGAGCAGTTATAATTATTTCAGGTAAAGAGACTGGCTCAGCTTTCCCAAAGGAAACAGGCAAAAGGACTTTGAGGGATTGTCCCACTCCTTAATGTCCTAGGGAGCTGAGTCCTTGGGGAAGGGGGGACTCCTGAGGCCAATCTGAGCTTTCCCAGAGTGTGTGTGTGAGTGTGTGTGTGTGCGCATGTAGGGGAGCTAGAAGAAGAGATTGTAGGTCAAAAAGAGGTGAAAAATAAAGAGGTGTGAGAGGTATTCCTGCAAATCTGGTGAATATTTTATAGCGTATTACAAGTGATCAGAAATCTGGAAAGAATAAGGTCATTTGCCAAAAAGAAGGGGAAGCAGAGAGGCATCTGCAAAGTCATCGTAAACACAGAACAGAATGTCTGAAGCGGGTGCAGGGCTTGAGTTTTCTGTTTTCTTTGACACACATTCTTCAGACCAGAACAAATTGAAAAATTATAATGGAAAAATACCTCTGAGGCGAGAGCTGTCATTCAGATTCTCTGGTAGAAGATCATGTAGAGAAGACAGCATGCAGTTGAAATGCTGGAATACAGAGTAAAAGGCTATCAGAGCTACACTTGCTTTGGGAGGGAGAAAGCAATCTCGATCCGCTATGTTATCCCGATTGCGCTCCAAGCTTCTTTATCCATGAGCAGGATTGAAATCCACACCACACCGTGTCGCTGGGTTTATCATTGTCTCTCTGGTTAACATCCACCCTTGGCCAGCTTTTTATTAAGTTGATAGAGGGAAGTGGCCCAGTGTTAAGGATTTTCACTCAATTCATCAAGAAGTCAGTTAAGTTCTAAGAAAAGATCTTGAGCAAATAATGGGAAGAAATTCTTCTGTGGGAACAGTCCAGTAGGAACCTGTTCTGAGCACATTATTGTGTGGCTACCTTCAAAAACTCTCCAGTTTCCACTCATATCCTGTAAGACAGGAATTGGGCCCTGCGTTCTTATTTTTTTCCCTCTGTTTTCCTTGGTCTTGTGGTCTCTGTCTTCCTGTTCCCCTCTGCCTCTTTCTTATGTGGCTTTTTAAGAACCCATGCTTTTTCTTCTCACCCCTTCTCTCCACCCCCTCCTGTTTTTATGTACTGTCCTCTCTTTTCAACCTGCCTGAAAGTTTTTCCTGCTTTCTAGAGCCAAGAATAAATACTCCCAGATCCTTTAACAAAATCCTGGTTATACTCTATCCAGCTCTTCATCACCCACATTGGTGGAAGGCCAAGGCCAATGTGGATACTTGAGATCCACAGCCGAGTTCATTAAAATTCAACGGTTGAATTCTCTGCTCTCTCAGAGTGTTTTGAAAGACATGTTAACAAGTACTCAAGTGTGTTCCTTTAATTCATTACTATGTTTAAACTTGCTTTATTTCTCTGAGGTACTAATGAAGATTGAAGAGGTAACAAGATAATAATTGATGTATGTAAAAAGCAGGGTGTGATGCATTCCAAGGGCTTGATAAATTGTAACTCCATAAATTTAGAGTCTCTTAAGACTCTAAAACAGGCTTCAAGATAAGAAGTAGGAAACCAGAGGTGTGAATAATCAGCCACTGAATAAGAGAATTTACTCTTATGGGTGGAACTTATCCAGGTCATTTAACATTTAAAAATGTTAAAAGGCAAATATATTTATTTAGGTTACTGGCTCTACTCACACTGAGTTATCACTTAAAAGTAACTTATGCTTCTGTGGCCCCCAAGGAAGTAGTTGTGCCAGTGAGGAATAACCAAGCCTTCAGCGTCAGTGTTGACTGATTGATTGGTTGGTTGATTGATTCATTCATTCAAACAATGTTTATTGTATGCCTGTTATGTGCCAAGCAGACTGTAGGGTGCTGAGCTAACTAAGAAACAGGTCATATCCTCGGGCTTGCCCAGGCTATCAGGGAGAGAGGTGTGTGGATAATTGCATCAGTGGTCCTCAGTGCTAACACCAGAGGTCTGTGTGAGGGTCCATGGTGAATTAAAGGTCAGAGTCTACAACTAAGCTTAAGGAGGATAGACGAGTCTTCACAGGCAGCAAAGTGGGCTAGGTCCTGATGGGTGGACAGAAGTTTTGCAGATGGACGGATGGGGTGGGGAGACGTGCAGGCTGAGATACCTGTGCTTGTGAAAGAGAGCCGCGTGGCCTGATGGGGAAGCATGTGGCACCACTGGGGCCAGAACTTGGGGCGAGAGGAGGGTAGCTGGAGAGGAGGCCAGTGGCCAGCTCCCAGGGCCCTGAAGACTTTGCCAAGAGGATTTCATCTTCAAGGCAGTGGGATATCCCTCAAGCATTTGAAGCAGGGGAGTAGCCGTGTCAGATTTTCATTGTCACAGAAGCAGCTGTGTGGAGGTGGGTCTAAGGAATGCAGGATAGGACTTGCAAACCAGGACCTCATTACAGTGCTATAGGTGGGGCGGTGGGGCTGGCTATCAGTAATAGGGATGGACAAGGGGAAATGGAAGTGCAGTATTTAGGAAGTAGATATGATTGACCAATTGTGTGGTAAGAGAGGGTGGCAGTTGGAGCAGGAGGAGAATGTAGAAGGATGCCAGGCTTCTTTATCAAAGTGTGGGATTTAAGGGAAGGGGCAGTAAGTTCAGGTTGCACATACAGAGTTTGAGGCTTGGTGGGACATCTGGGTAGCTGAGACAAGTAGGCAGTTGGGACAAGTATGCAGTTACGTATTCACTTGGAGCTCAAGAGTATCAAGAACCTCCAACGCATAACTGAACTAGAGACTGCACACACAGAAGAAAGGGAGAGGCACTTGGCACACCAGAAACATTACCAGCAGCTGTGAGTAGATTTCAGGCCCCTACTGTGACTTTCTGGTGAGACAGAGGCAGGTCTAGGTTTCATGGGCCCTGAATCTTATGTAATTTGGAGAATCCTACAATCTGAGTATGGAGTTAAGAACAGGCCTTTGAAAGGCCCATCAGAGAAGAGAAGCCTAAGTTTCATTAGCCCAAGGGGTAACTGCTTCTGCTAAGACCTGATCTTTGTTACGTGTAAGGCACCTGTGAGTCCCAGAATGCGAAGACTGTGCTCCCCGCCGGCCCCACGCACACGGTAACCGCTATCAGTGCAGATTCATGCAAAAAATGCCCAAAGTCTGCCTTTGGTGCTCTAGGCCAGTGATGCTTAACCTCGGCGGAAAATGAGAAATCACATGAAACCATTTGAACTTACAGGTGTTTTAGTCTCCTCCAATCCCACTCACCCCATCTTTGACCCAGCCACTGAAGGTTAGGAAACCTCCCAATTGATTCTGACGTGTAGCTGGAGTCGAAGACCATCACCGAGACATCTGCTTCCTTTCCAAACTCAGACTCAGGGAGGATCAGCCAGGCTCGATGATGGTCTGGTGGTGCCTCTGTACGTGAGGAGGCAGGGTGTTCCGAGGCACAGGGCTTGAGGCTGGCCTAGCCCCTTTGAGGGATGGCTCCCCAGGTGGTGCCATGCCCTCTTACTGAGGCCAGGCAGAGCTCCTTGTCTTGAGCTCCCAGCAGTGCCCAAGAAACTGGGACTTGAGCCCAGTTCTGTGCACCTGGAGGCCCTTCTGCAGAAACAGCTCGACCTGCAGCCAAGGCAGAGGTCCTTCCTCACACTTGGACCCAGTTACTGTGGTTATGTCACGTGGCACCACAATACTAAGAGCCAACATTCAAGTAGAGGCAGTGGCAGGGTGGGCCTGCTCCTTTTCCCCTGGATGGCCTTAGGACACTTCTGGCACCCTTGGTATGCACAGCTCTAATAGCGACAGCAAACCATGAGCATGCCAGGCAGCTCAGCACCCTCCTTTTGAGAATGAACTCAAGTGTTTCCATATGGCCCGCCAAAAACAAACCAAAAAAAGCGGGTGGCTGATTGCTGTTCCGTAAGTGGGCAGGACAGTATCTTGTTCCAGGTACTCTGGTTGGGATGCAGTTTTCCATTCTGGTCGCAGAGTCTACCCTAAGTTGCTCAATCCTTGTTTTGAGGCCACAGTGGCTGTGGGAGACATGGAGTCAAGCACAGGGTGCCTAACGGGTGTGAGGGAGAGAACATGTTGGTCTCCTTCCAGTCACACACCCTATCTGCTGCCTGGGCCTTCTAAGCAAATGGGCACCTAGCCTTGCCGAGGTACAGCTCAGCATGCAAGCTGCTGATGTGTGTCAGAATTAAACCAGCCCCTCTGCCTTTGGGGCACCTGTTGGGAATAGCCAGACCCATGGGAACACCCACAGATGGTGTTTTGGCTTTTGTGTACATTCAGACACTCAAAGTCAACTTCAGAAATTTTAGAACTACATGTGCAGAAGAATAGCCCTGCAAAAGCTGTAAAAAAAAATCAATAAATAGGACTTAAAAAAACTCTACACTATATTTACACGCTTCAGAATACTGGCCCTTGCTTGCGTGTATGAGTTACTTTAAGGCAGAACCCCAGACAGTAACTGAGGACAGGTTACAGAATTTCTCATAAGCTTTTAAATATCATGCCATCAACATTCATTAATTCCCTCTATTTTTCTTTGTCACCAACCATGTTTTCCCTTTCACTTGGCCTGTCCCCCCACTTCTTTGTCCTTATGCTGACTAAAATGCTGTATGACACTTCAAAGCTTCCATTTGGCTTGTCTCAGCTCACCTTCTTCCCCACAGTTAGGGTTTGGTGGTTTTATGCCCAGTTGTGTTGTATCAGAGTAGGGAATGGCAGTATCTACATGTGTAACTGTCTTGGTTTAGCAGTGGTGAGAGAAGTGGAAGGAGGGTCAAAGATAATTTCTCCCTGTTTTCTCCTAGCTGCCAAACTCCACTTTAGCATGTGTACATGTGTAGAATTGTAGTGCTACATAAGAAATGTGTCCTTTATTTCACAAGTGATAGCCCTGTTGGCTTCAGGAAATAATGAAACATTGTCAGATTGACATTTGGGCACCTGAAGTAAATCTTGAGCTCATCTTAGTTTGCATTTACAGCCAAGCAAAGAGACCCAAGCCAAAGGAAGGAAGAAAGGGAGGGAGGGAAGAAGGAAGGAAGGAGCAAGAGACTTCTGGCCAAGATAGCGACATAGATAAACATGGCTTGCCTCCTTCCCCAACCACATCAAAATTACAACTAAATTATAGAACAGCCATAACACAGAACCATCGGAGATTGAGTTGAATGGAAGTCTGATAAGTATGGAATTAAAGAAACCACATCCATCCAGACTGTTAGGAAGGGCAGAGATACAGAATGGGCTGGTCCATTATTCACATGTGGTAGATAAAAATTCGGGAGGGGTATCTCGGGAGTGAGGAGTCCCAGCCCTACACCAGGCCTCCCAGCCCAGGGTTTTCAATGCCAGGAGGATAAGTCCCCGTAACTTCTGGCTGCAAAAACCAGCAGGGATTGAGCAGGTAGAAGAGACTACTGGAGTCCCAGGCAGTTCCTCTTAAAGAGCCCAACACGGATTTACTCAGATTCTCTCCCTCTGAGCTCCAGCACTGGGTAATAGCTTGAAAGGAACCTGTGGCATACAGGGAGGAAGCGAAGTGTCTGGCATCAAGGCAAGAACCGGGGAACAGCTTTCTCCTGGACAGAAAGGCAGGGAGAGGCTTTTGTCCCTTTTCTGAACCCTTCCCATACAGAGCCACAGAGCCCACAGGTGAGTGCCATATCTGAAACTCCATCCCTGACTAACACTGTTTGTCCCACCCTGGAGATCCCCTGAGGCTCCATCCCACCCAATTTACAGCTGTTAACAGTGGCTTTTCCCTATGAATGGTTGGTCTTGGCTTGTGCTTCACAACTTCCTAAATCCTCTAAAACAAGCAACAGCCAGCCTCAGTGAGCTCCAGGCCCAGCATTAGCAGCTACCAGCCTAGATCCATAGCTTAGCTTTGCCTGGGAATATCCCAGTCCAGTACAAGTAGCAGCCATCTCAGATTGCTCTATAGCTCAGGCAGGGTGTCACCAGGAAAAATACAGGTGGGGGCTCACATTGGCCTGCACCTCTCGGGGAACCCCAGGGCCTGTGCACTCAGTGGACAGCTACAGACCATGTCAGAGTACCACTACCCTGCCTCTGTATAGCTGATACTCCACAGAGGGTGGAGGTTTGTGGTAAGTGGTCACTGCCAGTCTTTGCAGTTGACTGGCCTGGGTAAATCCCTCCCATTGATCTGCCAACAGCTATCAAAGCTCAACTACAAGAGGAGAGTACTCAGCCCACATGGAAGGCACACCTTGAGTATCCACCTTAGGTGATAGGGGAGGCTGTGCTGCTGGACCCTATAGGACACCTACTACATTAGACCATGCTACCAAGATAGGAAGCTGTAACAATTCTATCTAATACATAGAAACAAACACAGGGAGACTACCAAAATGAGGAGACAAAGAAACATGGCCCAAATCAAAGAACAGATCAAAAATCCAGAAAAGAAACTAAACAAAATGGAGATAAGCAATCTATCAGATGCACAGTTTAAAACAATGGTCATAAGGATGCTCAAGAAACTTAGTGAGGACCTCAAGAGCATAAAAAAGATCCAGTCAGAAATGAAGGATACACTAATTGAAATAAAGAACAATTTATAGGGAAACAACAGTAGAGTGGATGAAGCCAAGAATCAAATCAATGATTTGGAACATGAGGAAGCAAAAAATCAGCAATCAGAACCACAAGAAAAAAGAATTAAAAAAATGAGGATAGTGTAAGCAGCCTCTGGGACAAAATCAAGAGATCCACCATTTGCGTCATAGGGGTACCAGAAGGAGAAGAGAAAAGAACAAGAAATTAGAAATCTATTTTAAAAAATAATGAAAGAAAACTTGCCTAATTTGGTGAAGGAAATAGACATGTAAGTCCAGGAAGCACAGAGAGTCTCAAACAAGATGGATCCAAAGAGGCCCACTCCAAGACACATAATAATTAAAATGCCAAAGGTTAAAGATAAAGACAGAATCTGAAAAGCAGCAAGAGAAAACAAGTTAGTTACCTACAGGGGAGTTCACATAAAACTGTCAGCTGATTTCTCAAAAGAAACTTTGCAGGCTAGAAGGGATTGGCAAGAAATATTCAAAGTCATGGAAAGTGGGGACCTACATCCAAGATTGCTCTACCTAGCAAAGATATCACTTAGAATTGAAGGTCAGATAAAGAGCTTCCCAGATAAGAAAAAAACTAAAGGAATTCATCATTGCCAAACCATTATTATATGAAATGTTAAGGGACCTTTTTAAGAAAAAGAAGAAGATCAAAACCATGAACAGTAATATGGCAAAAAATAAAATCTATCAACAGTTGAATCTAAAAAACTAAGCAAACAAGAACAGACACAGAATCATGGATACAGAGAGCATTTTGATGGTTGTCGGACAGGAAGGGTGGTGGTGTCGGGGAATGGGTGAAGAGGTGAAGGGATGAAGAAGTACAAATAGGTAGTCACCGAATAGCCGTGGGGACGTAAAGTACAGTATAGGAAATGGAGTAGCCAAAGAACCTATACGCATGACCCAGGGACATGAACAGTGGTGTGGGCATTGCCTGAGGCAGTTGAGGGTGCTTGGTCCAGGGAAGCAAAAGGGGAAAAACTGGCACAATTATAGTAGCATAATCAATAAAATATAATTAAAAACATAAGAAAAATCTTTAAAAATAAAATTAAGAAAAAGGAAATAAAAGAGCCACGTGTACAAAGTGACCACAGCGGTGGTGTGCTGTGGGTTGGCTATCCCATCGTCTTCGGGCAGTGATGCTGGTACAGGCAAGACTTTTGCCTTTTTATTCATTGAGAACATTTGAATGAAAATTTAGTGATATATGTTGAAGAGACATTGTTTATTAATTCTTGCAGAACTAGGTTCACATGGGGCAGAGATAAATAAGACTATGAAATCTGTCACATAGGGCTCCCTCTTTTAGAGGTGAACTTGCCTTCCTTAGGTGAAAGCCTGAGAATGATCCAAAGCTCTGGTCTCTGGGACAGTCTGCCGCGTCTTTGCAGCACAGGACCAGAGGCTTTGGGAGGTCAGCCTCTCCCACACTTAGGAGTCAACTCCCCCACCTATTCCAAACTGAGCTGCATTCTGTGTACCCTGAGAGTTGGCCCTCTTCAAACACACCAGCTATCTAATCATCAGAAGCCATTATGAATCATGATGAGATGCTTTTCGAACAGGGTGCCGGGAGAGTTAGAATAAAGGCCCCTCCTGCAGGCTGTGTCTGAGGCTGTGAGCATTAAATAGTGTGAAATGTGTGACTCCAAAAAACCTCCCTAGAAGGAATATTCAGTATCTACAATTCATCATTTATGGCTCCATCCCACTCACCAGCCCATATTTAATGAGCTGTCTCCACTGGGGAAGAATGGGGATGTGGATGCGGGCCCTGGTTACATATTCAGCAGACAGCATTTACTTATTTATTTGATGTGCAATTAGGGGCGCTTTTATGTACACTTAGATGCACAATTAGGAGCCCTGTGGGGGCCCCTCTGAGACATTAGGAGAAAGAATGAGACTAAATGGTCTGCCTCCGTCCCCAAGCAGCCAGTGTGGCTTCCTCTGGTTCCTAAGAGTATTTCGGAAGTGGGGGGGTATGAGCTCAGGGAATTGATGCATTACTGTCACCCCCCAGATTAGTAAAGGTTTTTGAACTGTCTGAGATGATGAGACAGGAAAAGAAAATAATATTTACAGGAAATATTCCATTAACTGTGAAACTGATTCCCAGTGGAGTTTGTCTGCTAAATTATTCAGTGTGCTAAGCACTCCATTAAGTGCACTGCTGACTTAGTTTTCAGTTTCTGTTTGGATGCACTTGGCTTACTTGGGGGTTGCTGAGTCCTCCACCTTGGCTGGCCCTGGGTGGGTGCCTTCCTCATTCCATTATCTGTATTCCCCTTAGAAAGCACACCCTGTGCACCCCAGAGTAGAAAAACTCCACTTAATCCTTTTAGCATTTTTAGCATTTTGCTACCTTTGCTTTTTCACAGGGCTGGATCAAAGGGCCTCCTCTGGTTGCCCCCTATCAGTCCTTCAGATCTCATTCTGCTGAGAGATCTGGAAGGGTTCAATGCCTGTGGGTGACAGGCTCTGGCCTTGGGTCACCAAGGAGGGCCTGCCTCCCAGCTATGAGCAGGCCTGCCAGAGGAATAATACGGTAGGGGGAGGGCAGAGAGAGTCTGCCATCTAAAATAACTCTCTAAGAAAGAAAGACAAAAAGCCATTGTATTCTAAGAAAATCGGCATGCCCTTCCCAAAGCATTAATACTAGACATGCTCTTCTCAAAGCATCAATATAAGGCATGGCTGAAATCTCTCTCTGACCACTGAGAATGCCAGTCTCTGCCCATGCAAGAATTGCAGTCACCTGAAAGCATTGAGCTGGAACTTTAGAACTTCAGTAGGAGGCGTTGAATATGAAATCCTCTCCAGTAAAATGGTCCCCATATGAGAATTACCAGGTGTCTGTTGTGGGCCAGGTCCTGCTCCAGGCCCTGCAGATGTGACAGTGAACAAAAGAGAGAGGTCTCTGCCCTGGCAGAGCTTACAGTCTGGGAGGGAAGATGGTTAAGTGATAACATTAAGTCAGTCTGTAATGTATAGTATTAGAGCGCTAAATTCTACAAAGACCACAAATCAGACGAAGAAAGAGTGGGAAAGGTGTGGATGGTCTGGAGTGGCCTCTCAAAGAGGGGATTCTCAGAAGTGCTGGGAGTATAGCACCCTGGGCCCCCCCAGGAGGCAGAGTCTGAGATGGATTCACATGCAGGAGGTGTGTTGGGAAGTGCTCTGGAATTCAGCTGGTGAGGAAAGGAAAGGAAGCAGGACCAGGCAGAGTGGCAAGCTGAGCTGTGGTGAAATCTTGGATGAAGCTCTGAATTTGGAATGACCCCGAGAGCCATTGTTGTGAGGCTGAGGACCAAGCCTTAGCCTCAGCATCAAGCATTCATTAGATGTAGGTGACTAAAGGAGAAGGCCATGACCTTGGGCAGGGCAGCAACTCTTGGAGAGAGAATAAATCCTCAGTCCTGAATGGAAGGAAGAGCAGGTCAGTACAGCAGTTTTTATAGCAGTGGCTCTTGAAGTGTGGCCCTTGGACCAGCAGCATCTGTGTCACCTGGCCATGTGTTAGATTTAAAAACTGAGTCCCCTGCCAAGACTCACAGACTCTGAGACTTGAGGGGGAGGTGGGATTCGGGAGTCTGTGTTTTCACGGGCCCTCAAGGTGGTTTGGACTCGGGCTGTGAAGCATGAGGACCACTAGTCCACAGACAGAGAGCAAGGATCTTTCTGTGTGATTTTACTCTGTAGTTTAGTGTTGGAAGATATTTCAGTCTGTGCTAAAACCAAATCCTTTTCCTGGAGCAGTTAAACCTTCAAAAACAAAAGATTTTATAAGCCAGGGGCCTCCATATGCACTCAAAGGCCCCAAGTAAATGTCAAAGTCTCAACCAAAGAGGAGTTTTGGTGCTATTAACTCACTTCCAGTGTTTTCAAAAAAAGTTGTGATGAATAACTTATTTAACCTCTCTCGTGCCTCTCCTTTTATGTCTGTGAAATGGAGACTAAGAAATGAGAAATAGTCTAACTTTCTTCATCTTGAATACGTTTATGTCTCAAAGAGTTTCCTGTTCCCAAGATTAAAGTTCTGATGTCCTTGGCACTGCAAATATCGTTACAGTCTCTTTTATACTGAACGTGAGAGGTGGGATCGCCACGAAGAGCAAACAATGTCTCTTTGTTAAGAGGATTAATTTTTTTCTTGGTTGTGGGATCTGGGAACCGAGGGTCCCTCCGTTCCCACAGGTTCCTGCGGAGGCCGTTTTGGAGCCTGGTGCTGAGTAAGCCAAACCTCCAAGGACACCAGCTTGCATTCTTGTCGTATTCTTATTGAAGTTGTGCCCACAGTACCTGTGCTGGGGTCAGACTGTCACTCTGAAGAAGGTGGTGCTGTGAACAGGAAGTAAGAGCATTGCCCCATCTGGGTGGATAACCCTTAGAGAGTAGCGATAAATTGAGAATAATTTCTCTGTAACAGTACGGAAGGAGAGAGGTGGAATTACACCTTTAAGAAGAGGCAGGTCCACATCTCTCTCAGGGTGACATGCATGGAGGTACCTCTTGGAAGGCAGTGCACCTGGTCCCTGGGATACTGGCTTGCAGGGTTCTCACAGAACCCTTTGGGTGCTACGAACCTGCCCCCAGCTCAGGCAACCTATTCAATGTAGTGGCAAGATATCTGCTCTAAGAGTCCAGAAAGCCTGGTTCCAGCTCCACTTCCATGAGATGAGTCACTTCCCTGGGCCTGTTTCCTCATCGACAAGGCTGTTGTTCTGGGTGATCAGGAGTCTTGAGGCTGAGAGACTCTTGAAACTAGAAATAAGTCAGAGGACTGCAGCAAGGAAAAGCTCATTATACAGCCAGAAAGGACTAATGAATAAAAGGAAAAATAAAAAAGCAGCATGTTCCTGGAAGAAAGTGGTAGAGAGACAAAATGCTCATTTTCAGGTAGCTTTCTTTTTGTCCTCAAGTTTGGCCAAAGCCCGAGCTAGATCTGATTAGATGGCCAAGGTCCTTTTTCTCCCTTCCCCAAACTGACACATCTGTCCCTTTTGTGAGGTGTGAGGTCTCCAGGGCTCATCCGCTGTCCACAGCAGTGACTGGTCTCAGACTCGTTCTTCCTGCATGAGCAGGCACCTGTGGCAGCTGAAAAGGCCATTTAAACAGCTACGTTGATTATGAGGGCTGTTGGAGTCAAATACGTTTGATATTTATAACATGCAAATAAACACCGAGCCAGACAGGCCAGCAGCCCCCTGAGGCCAATAGCTTCTCAGTCACTCACAGAATCACGGTCCCACCCTCGGGAAGCCCCACTGACCTTGGATGTAACTTAAAGAAGCAAATCAAAATGGAGCAGTGTTGTTGGGTCCCAGAAGAGCATCCTCCGCAGAAGAGCACCCAGCAGCCCCGCCCACTCCAAAAGGAGCCGTGAACCCAGAAACTTACGACCACAGTTGGTTTTTCTGGCTGAAAAACCAAAGACTTTACTAGTTGGATAAGAACACTCACTGCCTGAGACTCAAAAGGCAAAATGCTTCCGTCTCACACTGTCCTTTTAAATGTGTTCAGACAAAAAATAATGCAGTCAGACCCCTGATTTTTCGGACCACTCCCAGGTGACACAAAATCACACAGTCAGTTTAAGTAGCAAAATGAATTTTATTAAGAAATTAGAGTCCCCCTATCCTTTGTAAGAACCAGAGCTCCAAGCTTGATTTAGAGTTAAACTGTCTCTGCTTTCCCAGTTTGGTCACACCTCTCCTCCCCAGCCCGTCTGACACTCGCTTGGTTAAATTCCTCAGGCAGGAGTCAGGCAGGAGTCAGGCAGCAGGCTTAGCTGCCCCTTAACCTCAGGAGATGCCAGCAACGTCCTCCCCCATGATCCTCATTTACCCCCTCCTGCTAGGTTTGCTGAAGGCATGAGCCCCTCTCTGGGCAGGGCTCACCCAGGGCGCATCTTTTTACTTCTAAAATCTTCCCTCAGTTTCTATCTTCCTAAATGTTTTATACCCCAACTGAGGGAAACAGTTTGAGAATCATCTAAACCATAAGGATTTAATATTAAAAAAATTGTTTTAATTGTGGTAAAATACCCATAACATAAAATTCACCGTTTCGAAGTGTCCGGTTTAGTAGTAGTAGGCACACTGACATCGCTGTGCAAGCAGTCTCCAGAACTCCTTCATCTTGCAAAATCTGAGCTGTTCCACTCAGCCAGTCCTCAGCCCTCACTTCTGGCAACCACTCGTTCTACTTCCTTTTTCTCTGAGCTTGACTACTTCCTATGAATGGTATTACACACCATTTGCCTTTTTGTGACCGTAGGGTATTAGTGTCCAAACTAGGACACTTCTGAAAGTGACCAGGGTGCTGGTTAATCATCACACAGCCTCAGACCCAGCACAGCTCTCACAGGCTCCCCAAGGCCTGTCGTGGCCTGTTGAACCGGCACAGGGACCTGCCTAGCTAGCTCTTGGTCTTTTTCTTCCCCTCTCCCCCTAAAGGTCTACTCACTATTCACTTTAAGGAGATTGATCATCTTACAGCCTCAGCCCGGATTTCCATTCTCAGATCCTGTGGCTCTGGTTGTGCTGTGGAGTCATTACCCAACATCCAGCACGATCTGTGACAAAGCTGTTGCTGAGCCAGCAACTGGGGAGACTTCAGAGAGCCCTTCCATCCAACCACCCCATTCCTTTCAGCAGCGCCCATGAGTGTTTCTGGTATTACGTGCAGTTTTGCAAGTCTGCTTGCCAATCCTTATAATCATTCTGGAAGGTGCATACTGGCATGGAATGTGGCCTGTGGGCTCCCCAGTCCCAACCCCTGAGCAGACTCAGCCTCCTTGTGATGAGTGTTCTGTCCCAAGCTTTTAGGAGGGCACAGACTCCAAGGGGTCCGGATGCCATGCTCTCCAGGCCTGATGTTTGACTGGAAACCAAACCCCAGCCCACCTGCAACACACATGAAGAGCCACAGCTGAGTAAATTTCCTGTGTGCATGCTTGCATCCACCTGTCTGTCAGTGAATACGTCACTGAGTTGATGCTTTCAGCTGTGGGGTTGGAAAAGCCATACAAAATGAGTCAGTGGCCAGATTTCTCGCCTGCTGACATATGAAAGACTGCGGGGGTCACACAGAGAGGAGGACACCCCTGTGAGGTGCCTCAGCCGTGACAGCTGGAGCTGTCAGGCTGGGGGAGGACAGCTGCTATCTGCAGAGGTCACCCCAGAGATCCGAGAGGAGGGCCTGGTAGGAGAACTGTTGGACAAGTTGGGGGATGGTGCATTGGGCGGGAGGCTTCTTATGAAGAAAGGGCATCATTGGGGATTAGGGGGAGGTTTCCTGGACTGCCAGCTCCTCGTAAATAATTTAGGGAGTTTTAACCGGAGAGCGTCTTACGATTCATGATTAACCCATTCTAGAACTTACCAGTCCTAACAGGGAAGCTCCTAGTCCCTTTGAGTGTCTCCCGAAGCCCGAGGCACCCACAAACCCACTTTTCTGACCTGCTGGGCTTGCCTATTCCAGACATTTCAAATGGAGGAAAACAATCTGGGACCTTTTGTAGGTGGGTGGTTTCAATTAATGTTTTCAAGGTTGCTCTGTGTTGTAGCATGAATTGGAATTTTATTCACTTTCAGGGCTGAGTAATATCCCACTGTCCTCTGATGTTTTCTCCCGCACTTTCTGCGGTAACACGGCATGGTGGTGCCCTGGGGCTCTGCACTCACTGTATGTCCTCACTCAGCCGCAGGCTGTGACAGCCCCTCCGACCCTCCTTTCTGTTTGTCCTCTGACTGCCTTACTTACTGCGTAGTTTTCTTATTTGCCTACCTCTCCCCTCACAAAAACACGAAAGGGCTTGTCTGTTTTTTCCACTGCTGTATGCCTAGCACGGTACCTGACACGTGGTAGACGCTCAATAAATAGACGTTAAACGAATGAAAGCAGTCAGGGCAGAATATCCAAAAGCTTGTTGTGACCCATCACCGATTTCAAGGATATCTGTGTGTGTGTGTGTGTGTGTGTGTGTGTGTGTGTGTGTGTGTGTGTGGTGGCCTCGTTGAAATTAGGACGAATAGTAGAGCTCCTCTAAGGAAGGGTTTGAGAGTGAGGCGTTGTAAGGGAAAGGAAGCAGGGGGGAGGCATGAGAGCTTCTCACAGCTTAGACTATTGATGGGAAAATGAAAAGTATACAGAGTCCCTACCAGTCCCGCTGGACTGTCCCTCCATTCTACTTTTTAACAAAAAAGTTTGTCTCTTAAACAAAATGGATCCTAAGAGCCAATAGTAACTGGACATCGAGAGTGAATTGCGGGAGTATGGCAGGCCCTTGAGCAATTCTGGGTGCTCCGACCGCCTCTCCTTTCCTTGAAGCAGGAAACATTACGCTGGGAACCACTGCTTGATGAATCCGGTAAACTTCATTTTGTCTTGGTAGAGACATCTCAGCTAGTTTCTGCTGAGCTGTCCGATACTTCGCAAGCTCTGTGAGTTGTTTTTTGTTTTTTTTAATGAACATGGTTCAGAGGGGAAGCCCGAGTGAGCTGACCTCCCTAAAAGTGTGAACCTGTGTAACACCGAAGCCTGGCACGGCCCGAAGGTGTCACTGTGAATCTGTCCGCACTCCCAGTACCCTGAAGCTCCGTGTCAGCACTGCCAGTGAGCAGGGAGGGTACTGAGGCAATTTTTCAGGTGGAATAAGTGGTGAGGAGTCACTCCAGGTCGGGACTAGGATTCCAGCTTGAGCCCCTGATCTCCCGAGACCTTAGATGCCCCCCGTTCACTTTGAAATCCAGCGTAGCTCAGACAGAGCTGGCAGAAGGAGAAAGGGCTGTAGTCCTGGGTTGGGGCTCTTGAGCTGGCGCTCACGGCCACTTCCCTCTTGCCACATCCCTTGCAGTGTGGAAACGTATTTTTAACAAGATGTCTAGGTTCAACCACTGACGGTTCCTGCTATAATGGAAGTTGCCTGAAATTCAAGCAAACAGATCAGGGTTCAAATACCACCATTCCTCATCTGTGTGACTGAGAAAGTGACTTAAATTTTCTGAACTTCAGTTGCTGTAATAACTACCTCATAAAACTCTTCACTCATTCGTTCACTCAACAATAATTATTCAGTGCTTAATATGCCCCAGGTATTGGGCTAAGTGCCAGGAAAATACCTTCAAGGAGCTCAGTCTGGGAGAGGAGTCATTTGAGTAGAATAGAGAATTGCAACATGGGATGGTAATTGCTCTGGCAGAGGGATGTATCTGAATATCCAGGAGAACTAGCCTGGAATGGGGCTGGGAAGGCTGGGGGTTGGGGCAACTCTGGTGAAAAGAAAGGGTTTTAGGACAGGCAGCTGAGTAGAAGGCTGCATTTTCTCCTCTGCTGTCGCCCCCCCTTCCCCATATTCACAGTTCCCCCAGTTGGTCTGCCCCGCCCCCCCCTCCCAATTCTTCTAGGGAAACAGGAACAAAGCAGAGCTTTAAATAGGAGCTGCCCTCCTGGAAAGACAGAGATTCTAGAGTTAGCATTCTCACCTCTGCACAGTGCCCTCATCTTTCTGGGAAGGAAAAATTGTGGGGCAGATGCACAGGTGCTCCAGCAAGAGGATCCTGAGAGAGAAGCCACCAAGTTCAACCTGGGCCCAAGCTGCAGAGACGGCCTCTCCCGCCCTTCAGGCAGCTGTGGGGTTGGACCCTCCAGTGGGA
Source organism: Desmodus rotundus (assembly GCF_022682495.2). Lineage (NCBI taxonomy): Eukaryota > Metazoa > Chordata > Mammalia > Chiroptera > Phyllostomidae > Desmodus > Desmodus rotundus. The sequence goes on from NC_071390.1 coordinate 137,151,182, forward strand.
AGTCGGGGCTGAGGTGGGACAGGCCCCAGGGTCCCCTCTGCGCTGGCTGCAGCCGCCACTGCGGAGCAGCCAGCAAGACCAGGAGTGTCCTCGGCAGCAGCCCGACTTGACAAGCAAGCTGCCAACCCTGGCCCGGTGCCCACTCAGCCTCCGTGCTCCCTGAGCCGCTCTCCAAGCAGGAGCAGCCAGAGCTCACACCTGAGGGCTCTGGCAGCAGGCAGTCCGCCTCCTCCCAGCACAGTACCCACAGAAACCATACCTGCAGGACCGGCCCTCCCCCGCAGGCAGGACGGGCCAGCCTGGGAAGCGCTGCCGTTTTAAAGTGCACGCAAGCCTCTCTCAAATAGTTATTCCCGAAGGGCCCTGAGGCTTCCTAATTTCTTTCAGCTTTGTTTCACATGGATACCATTAGGTAGAGTTTTGTCATTTCATCTTTTTTGTTTCTTAGCTTGATTGTGCAGGTTTTAGTCATGGGTATGTATGTTTGTTTCCGCATAGCGCCAGTTGCCGACCCATTCTCTGTCCTACCCCTATCTTCTGGGGAGTCAGGTGCCTCCACAGGGAAGTCAGGGGACTCGCTGTGATGCCACACCTCCAACAGAACTGCCAGGTGAACTGAACCAGAGAACTGAAAACTGCCCCTAGTGCCAACCCCGCCCCCCAAAACAGAAGAAGAAAACCCATATGCTTTCCTCAAAGGCTGCCCTCCAAAGTAGTCAAAACAAAACCCCTACAGCAGCCTAGTTGCCACTGCAGGTGACATGGTCCGTCATAATTCGGAGATGTCAGATATACCTCAAACTAATTCCTTCTTTGACGGCTCCCGTTGACATAGTCTTAGCAGGTATAATTAGCTTTCAAATGTTTTTTGAAGGGAACCCTGGAGCACAGAGAAGGTAAGCCACACACAAGTGGGTCACAGCGCCCATGGCTAGAAAGCCCACAGCTAGACCCAGGGGTGCTGCCTGGCTGGCTTCTCTGTTCCAACACTAGCCTCATCCATGCCCCAGCGGCCTCTCTGAGGAGAGAAGAAATGACAGGAGTAGGCGGAGGATAAAAATGGAAAAATACTTTCAGCTTCTCTGTAAAGTTTTTACGTTTGCCAAACCTTTGTGATATGTCTTTCTGCAACAAAAGCCAAAGTACACAGAATAAAATCATATATAGAGAGAGGCCCTCCCAGGAGAAAAAGAAAAGGAAATTGAGTCCAATGGGGAAAAATAAAATGGCATGTTTTTCTCTAGGCCTGTTTAACCCTCGGTGACCCTCTTGCCCTTTTTCCTCTGGTAGTAATGACTCATCAGGCTAAAGCTAAAAGGTTTTTGATGGGTTAAAAAGAGGCCATCCATGAAAGGGGTCAAGGCCCGGTGCTTTGGGTGTCTGTCACTGAATTAACCAAATCAATTTAGAGCTCGTGTCCTCTGACAGTGAGGAGGAGGCCACCGGCCAGAGGGACATCTTGATCCCATGAGGTCTGGCTGCGGAGAAGAGTTAGCCACTGTTTTCTTTGCTGGGGTTGTGGCCCTCTCAGGAGGTGACAGATGCCAGGAGCCCTCTTTCAGTGCAGGTGAGGAAGGGCGTACTCACACGCGCTTTGTAAGTGAATTGTTTGTAGATGTAGTTGGCCAGTGCTGGGGGCCTGTTTGGTTCCCAGGACGACCCATTCCCTGGGTACTGAGCTGCATTGCCATTGGGCCCTTTTTTCTCAGGGTGAAAGTTTGGGGATTCGAAGTTATAGCAGGAAAATGGTCAAAACCGACTCAGGTGCTGACCGGCTCAGACCGGGGACCGAGAAGCCCACCGACAACTCAGCGAACGGTGGCAGTGACCGCGAGGCTGGGCCGGGCCTGTGCTTGCATTACAACTGATCCAATGAACAGGGAGCATTTTTTAAGATGCCCGTGGCACCATGTTAGCCGTCTTTGAAAGAAAATTACACAGACCTGTACTTTGGCCTGATACATGTTCAAAGTATTCAGAACTTTATTTTTTACATTAAGAATAATACTTGCATGTAAATGATGGAGGGGAAAGAGCATAATAACAACTAGTGTTTATTGACTGCTAACTCAATAATAAAAAATAAATATACCAGCTACCCTTTTAAGCACTTTATACACATTCATTCATTCATACAGCAGCCCTATGAAAACAAAACTGGTTATTGGCGGTAGTTCTTCAAAGGTGAGAAGACTAAAACACAAATTGTATTGCTAATGCTACACAGCCAGTAAGTGGTAGACAGTGTGGCTTTGACAACCATGCTTTTACTCAGTCCTAGTCTGCATTGTCTCCCAAGTAGGAATTGTTCTAAGACAAGCTACTGGATTTTTTAAATTCCAAAGAGAAGCAGTGTGACATGCGGGGGGATTTACAGTGTTGACCTTCAACCCATCCACAGGATGTGGGAATGCCCACACACAGCCCTCCTTTTATAGGAAAGGAAGCTGAGAAGCAGAGGGACTTACAAAGTCAGGGCAATCACTGAGGCCTCCTGACTTCCAAGCCAGCGTTCTTGCCCCTCAGAATGATGAAGCAAACCATGGAGAGTAGTGATGAGTGAATATTGATTGTCTGAGACAAAAGCGTGGGACGTATCTCAATAAGAGGGTGTGACAACTCCATAAATTTTTAAAAGCCTGATACAGAAACTACAGGGTTTCTTACTTTTTCAAATCAGGGTTACATTGGTTTATAACAGTATGTGAACTTCAGGTGTACGACATTGTGAATTGGTACCAGTACACACTACAGCTTGCTCTCCACCCAAGGTCCAGTTTCCACCCATCACCGTACATTGGACCCTTTTTACCCTTTCTGCCCTCCCCCCACCTCTTCCCCTCTGATCACCACCCACCTGTTTACATCTTGTTCTTGTTTTGGTTTGGTTTTTATTCCACATATGAGTGAAATCATGATACTTGTCTCCGATGTATTTCTCCTAGCATAATACCCTCAAGGTCCATCCATATGGACTCAAATGACAAGATTCCATCTCTTCACATTTTTTACAGCTGAGTACTATTCCTGTGTGTATGTGCATGTCGTATCTTCTTTCCTCATTCATCCATCGTTGGACACTTAGGTTGTTTCCATATCTTGACTATTGTAAATGATACTACGATGAACATAGGGATGCATATATATATTTAAATTATGTTTTTGTATTCTTTGAATAAATAGCCAGAAGTGGAATAGCTGGAGCATGTGGTGGTTCTCATTTAATTTTTTGAGGCACCTTCATACTGTTTTCCATATTAGCTACACTGATTTACAACCCCACCAACAGTGCACAAGCTTTCCCCTTTCTGCAGCACTTCCTCCTCGTCTGTTTTATATTAGTCAGCCTATCAGCTATGAGGTGCTATCTCCTTGTGGTTTGGATTTGCATTTTCCTAATAATTAGTAATGGTGAATATCTTTTCAGGTGCCTATTGGCCATAGGTATGTCTTCTTTGGGAAAATGTCTATTCAAGTCCTCTGCCCATTTTTAAATCAGGTTGTCTGTTTTGTTATTGTTGGGTTGTATGAGTTCTTATTATAATTTGGATGTTAATTCCTCATTGGATATATGATTTGCAAATATCTTCTCCCATTTGGTCAATTGCCTTTTTGTTTTGTTGATGGTTTCCTTTGCTGTATAGGTGCTTTTTATTTAGATGTAGTCCCATTTATTTATTCTTACTTTTGTTTCCTTGTTGTTGAAGTCAAATCCACAAAAACATCACTAAGACTGATGTCCAAGACTTAGCACCTATGTTTTCTTCTTCTTTTTTTAAAAAAATATTTTATTGTCATTCAATTACAGTTGTCTACATTTTCCCCCACCACTCCCCCACACCCCAGCCAAACCCACTCCCTCCCCTGCTTCCACCCTCCCCCTTGATTTTGTCCATGTGTCCTTTATAGTAGCTCCTGAAAACCCTTCTCCCCACTGTCCCCTTCCCCCTTCCCTCTGGCTATTGTTAGATTGTTCTTAATTTCAGTGTCTCTGGTTATATTTTGTTTGCTTTTTTCTTTTGTTGATTATGTATGTTTCTTCTATTTATTTTGTAGTTTAAGGTCTTACATTCACATCTTTAATCCATTTTTAGTTGATTTGTGTGTATTGTACAAGATCGTGGTCTAGTTTCATTTTTTTGCATAAGGCTGTCCAGTTTTCCCAACACCCCTTATTGAAGACACTTTCCTTTCTCTATTACATGTTCTTGGTTCTATTGCCATAAGTTATTTGTCTTACAGGTGTGGGTTTATTTCTGGGCTCTCAATTCTGTTCCATTGGTCTGTGTGTCTGTTTTTCTGCCAATCAATATCATACTGTTTTGATTACTATAGCTTTGAAGTTGAAGGAGTACAGTTTGAAGTTGGGGAGTATGATACCTCTGCCCCCCCCCCCATGGATTGCTTTGGCTATTTGGGGTCTTTAGTGGTTCCATACAAATTTTAGTATTTTTCATTCTATTTCTGTGAGAAATGCTCTTAGGATTTTCACAGGGACCGCACTGAATCTGTTGATTGCCCGAGGAAACATTGGCATTTTAACAATGTCAGTCGTTCCACTCCGTGAGCACAGAATATCTTTCCATTTCTTTGTGTCTTCAGTTAACTGTAGATGATTTTAAACTCCATCAGGAAGTTATTACTACATGAGTGCCATCTGCTTTGTGGATGTTGCATCTTCCGAAATAGATTTAGATTGCAAGCTTCTTACAATACAAATGTGCATTAGACATCATGTCCTTCCTTTTCCTACCAGCACAGGCTCCTGCAGAGTAGATACCACTACTTGAGTGATTGAAAGGGGTGGGGATTACATGTTGCCAAAAACTCCAAGGCCTTGCTTCCTTCTGATATAAAAAATGTCTGACATACGGCGTTAACCCACTAAAAACATGCTTTTGTTGTTCCCTAGCGTGCATTCTCCCATCATGGCAGAACCTCATCAGGGCTCACCTGATAAGGTTCTCTGAGCACACAGGCGTGGTTTTTTTGTGGTGCACTTCCATTTTAAATAAACTCCACCCACTCCTTTTGTCCTGTAGTCCCCAAGGTGTGTGGCAATTCATTTTTTATTTACTGAAGGTATAAATATACCCAGAAAGTAGTGAGTGACAGCCTTTCTAGAAAATGAACAGAGCAGAAGTAAAATAAAGAAGTTTGTTAGTATGTATGTTTCCTCTGAGCCCGGAGACTATTCCTGGCCGTGAGTCTAATTCTTCTTAGAAGACGACTCCTTGCTGGTATTTGGAAAGCATTCAGCGTCCTGTAGACTGCCAAGGGCCTTTGAAGAAGTGATCATTTGCTTAATCATCAGCTTGAAACAGCCTTGTTCTCACTCATTGTCAGGACTCCCTGGTGTGTTAGAAAGAGCCCAGGACAGAAATCACAAAAGTGGGTCTCAACATCAGTTACTTATTTAACCTCTGCCAGTCCCTTAACCTCCTTCCACTGGGCCTTCTTTATCTGGGAAAGGAGGGGGCTGGACCAGACGGGTGCTGGCCTTCTGCATAATGGCCCCTCTAGGAGAAGCAGGAAGTTACTCAGAGAGAGGTCATTAAGGGACTTGGTGATTCATCCTCAGGGACAGGAGGAAGACAAGACTCCCTGAAGTCCCAGTCAAGGATCAGAGCCACTAGAGTGAGCTTCCTCTCAAGACTTTATTTCTGCATCATTCTGTAAGCTGTCCCACCACCCATGAGCTACCCTAGCACTCGGGAAACACTTTCAGGGAGGAAGTCTCATGGAGTCAAGGCCCCTTCGTCTGGCCCTGGTGGGCGGGGGTAACATTAGCCCTTTCCTGCTCCGGCAGCTGTACACAGGATGTGGGAATCCAGAAGACCAGCTAATGGGACCCACTAACCAGGTCCTGCCCTTTAGGTGTTTACAGGTACCCTGTCCCACTTGGGGCTGCAGGTGGTATTTATTAGCCACTCTTGTTTGCTCTCCATGGGAAAACATTTTCCATCCCCTATTCTATACATTGGGACATTTCTTGGGAATCACAATCTGGGTCAGAAACGACGACTCCACATCTAGTGCCAGCCCTCCAAGGAGAGGGACAGACCCCATTTCCATAAACCACTTCCAAATGGTGTCTCTGCATTTAATCAGGGCAAGCGCAGATGATTAAGGCTATTCTTAATCATGGTTTTTGTTGTTAGGCTTCTCTCGAACGTTACCGAATACTAAGGCACCTCTGAGTAGACAACTAGAGGAATCCAGATCTGTCAGAAGAGAAAGAAGTAACATCACTTCCAGCATAAAAGGGAAGAAAAGTCACTCTAGAGGACTAAACAGATTGGGTTTTATACTTCTTACAGTCACACTGTTGCTCACTTGTAAAAATCATTCTACTCATAAAGTCAACTAGCCATTAGTGAGTAAGACCTCTTCCCATGAATCGGGGGCCCTTGTGGAAAGGAACATGGTTGAAGGTTAGAGTAATGGGCCAGGTGCCCTTGACTCCTATTTCTGGTTCCTTCACTGACTTGCTGTGTGGCCTTAGGCACTTTTCCTAGTTTCTCTGGGCCTCATTTTCCTCAATAAGAAAGTTTCCCATTCCCACTTCTCAGGATGCTAAAAGATCAAAGAAGGGATGTTTTCGGAGCATTTAAAGATGCCCTGGTGAAGCCCTGGCTGGTGTGGCTCAGTGGATTGAGCACTGGCCTGTGAACCGAAGGTCACTGGTTTGATGTCCTGTCAGGACCAGTGCCTGGGTTGTAGGCCAGGTCCCCAGTTGGGGGTGAGCAAAAGGCAACCAATCGATGTTTCTGTCCCTCTCTTTCTCCCTCCCTTCCCCTCTCTCTGAAAATAAATAAATAAGTAAATAAATAAATAAATAAAATCTTTTAAAAAAAAGATGCCCCGATGAAGTGTGTTAGAAAAGCCTTGATTTAAATTTATTAATTAAAAATCCTTGGTCATCAATAGACCCATGTGTTTTATCTTCGAATTAGGTCCTTGGGCATAAGTGCCGTAGGAGCCCTGCCAAACCCTAAGGGAGCTAGCACAGTCGTAATGGTCACCGCGTGTGTCTGGTGGGTCTCTGTTTGGAGTCGCAAAGCACATGGACATCTTTACCTGGTGCCAGAGTTCTGAAGCAGCTGTACTGAGCCAGGAAGTCTCTCTTAAAGTGACACAGATGATCAGGAGCTGCCCCCAAACCGGCACATCTGGGGCCCAGTGTAGCCTGTTGTCAGAGAGGCAGGGTGAAGCATCTTCTGTTTGCTTGTTGTTGTTACCCAGCCAGCTTCAGTGGAGGGTTTAGCAGGCAGGGCCTCCGAGCTGTGGGGCCCAGGGGCAGAAATGCACAGCCCTGGTGAAGAGACAGTGAGTGCCCTTGCAGCCAGGGGCAGCCAGCTGGTGGCCAGCCCCCTTGGTGCACAGCAGCAGCCGGCTGCCCTGGTACCCCTGCTGCCCAGCCCCTTTCATCCCCCAAGTGAGGAGAAAGGGTCAGGCCAGTGTGCCTGGTTCCTGGGACCCTGCTAATGTCCCAGTGTAATCCCATCCTGAAAAACTGCAGTCACCTCACTCCCACTTCTCTCCCCTGCACTTCATTTGCAAAAAATAGTTTTTTAAACCCCTTTTTAGGGCAGATGTGAGGCAGAGCCGTGGCTCTGCTCCTGTTAGAAAATGTCTACAGACCTCATCCTAGGGGGAGGCCAGCGCTGGGCGGCCAGGGTGCTGGGCCCAGGACAGGAGTCTGGGTGGCCGCAGCAGCTGCAGCAGTGGCAGCGAATTGCGGGCCGGCAGCAGAGCCCAGGGTTTGGGCGGGTGGCTGAGGCGGGGCCCTCCGCACCAACTGCATGGGGAGCACTGTAAGGGAAGCCCAAGTTTGTCCTGTTTTGCAGGGAGTTGGGGAGGGAGGAGCTGCCAGGGAGCCCACGGCTCTGAGTGTTGGCTGGAGGGTCCTTCAGCAGGCGTAGGGGCTCCAGATAAGAGGCCCAAGGGAGATGCTTGCAGGCAAGCCCGCACCAGGATTCCCTTCTTTCCTCCTGTTGGAGTGGAGACAGCAGATGCAGAGAGAGCGCCTTCCCACAAATGCTGCTGACCCCAGGACAGTGCCTGTGGCACCCGAACCAGTAGGGACCAAAGATGGGGACCAGGGAATAGTGTACAGGCCTGGCGCAGAATGACCACGCGGGGCCCTTCATCCAGACTTACAGAGAATTTCAGCATGGTGACAGCAGAGTGCTAAACCGGACGGGGGCCCTTCTGAGCCCGGGCCTTTGGGTCACATGCCCGTGATGGTGGTCCTGGCCCGGGTGGGGCAGCACAGGGGCTGAGGTTCCCCCCAGGGACCAGCCACCTTCCATCCACCCTTACCCTCAAAAGCGGGGAGAGGGAGAGAGAGAGAGGCAGGGACTGATCAGACACTTCCTTGGAGGTTTCCAGCGTGCAGATAATCAAATTATATTTTCTTAAACCCCAGTTGAGAGCTTGAGTGAGGAAGCTGAGGAGTAATTTTGGTTCTGAGGTATTCTCTCATTTCCCAGGATTTGGGAGGAGTCAGAACAATTAGGAATCATGGTAAGATCTAGTGTGTGGGGTGCTTAGTTTGTGCCAAAGCCGTGCCGAGGGTCTGTTGCTGCCAAGATGTACCTGGAAGGGGCTGCTAGTGCCATTTCACAGATGGGAAAACTGAGGCTAAAGGAAGTGCTACGACTTGCTGAAGAGCCGGCAGCTTGGATGTAGGAAACCTAGATTCAAACAGACGCAGTCAGACTCTAGAACCTGAGTGCTGGCTGCTTGGGACTGGATGCTCCTGCCAGGGAATCCAAAGGTTCCGGTGCTTTTCTGGTTGTGGCTAAGTTCAAGTGGAACGTCCATAAGTATCTAACAAGGGGAGCTCTGAGAGGAACTGTGGGGGTTTTCACGGAGGGATTCAGTTAGCGCCACAGGGCATCAGTGAGGAGCCTGAGACTTGGTCCTGTCATCCGAGTCCTACGGGTTCTCCTCCGGCAGCATTTCATTCGTGACCTGCCGCGAAGCTGTTGGAGCCAGTGCAGTGGTTTGGTCGCTTGCTTTTCTTGAAACGTCTCTCCACCCACTTGGAGGCATCCCTAAACAAGAAAGAAAATTACAGCTTCCCTTGGCTTCAGAGTGACATGTACTTTGAGCTGTGGACCAAGGAGGTGGCTCTGTAACACAGGAGAGTGGGGGTCCTCCTCCTCATTATGTGGACAAAACAGTCATAAAATTCTGCCTAACAGGTTCTGAAGAGAAAAGAATGCAGTCATTCTAGAAACGGTTTTTATTCCAGCCATTTGACAGAGGGGTGGAGTCCTCCAGCCCAGCTGTGACTAGAAGTCCTGGGCCTGGGAGGAGAGGTTGAGGGGACACAGGGAAACCGCCCTCACGTCTTTAAGGGGAAACCATGAGTAGAGCCCCAGATGATAGGACTCTGGGTCTCGGGTGACACCCTGAAAAGCATATGCTGCTGGGAGGAGCCTGGGAAGACAAGAAGAGGATCCCTGCGTTACTCTTTCACAAAATAAACTCAAGTTCTAAATATATAGAAGGGGTGCAGTGTGAATGAGATATAAATAACATCTGCACAACTTTAACCTCTTCTGACATGTCCCATTGGGGTAACTTTCTTTTTCATTCTATGAAAGGCCACCCTCCCCACCCCCCAGCAGTGCTGCGGCCTTAATTACTCCCAGTCACGAAGTCCGCTTCTTAGTTAAGGGGTTCTCTCTTGGAAGGAAGAATGCCCACAGGGGCCTGAGGGGGGCCCCTGGGGAGCTTGTTTCACTGCCCACTTTTCAGAACTTCCTTCCATCCCCTTCTCACCCCCCCCTGCTCGAGCCCTGCCACAGCAGCGGACCCTTGGCTTGCTTTGTGCTGCAGGAAGAAGCAAGGGCTTGACAGGCTCCTGTTGTTATCTGGAGTCGCCTAGCCCAAAATAAGGTCAAGGCAGCCCCCGCCCTTCTCAGGGAGGCTTCCTGAGCTGCCGAATCACCGGGGTGAGTCCGAGCTCTTACACATTAGTGGCAGGAAGTGGAGTCCCGATGGGAGGCTGGGAATTTGAGCGCCTTCCCATTTCAGCACTGGAGGGAGGAAGCCTAGGGCAGCGCTCTCGCAGATGGCTACTGCTTCCTCCTGAGCGGCTCTGGGCTGGCCCCTCTGCCCCTCCCGCCAGCCTGCCTCCTCTCCGTCCTCTTCCCCCGCCCCTCTCCTTGGAGGGAAAAGTCTGCAGAGCTGGGAACTGTCTTGGAGAACTCAACAAAGGCAAAGCAGCCGGCAACAACTTGAAAAGAACTTGTTTTGTTCCCGTTCAGAAACCTGCAGGAAAATCCACACCCACGTTGCCAGGTTTTGAACTGGAGGGCGGCTTGTGTGTGTGTGTGTGTGTGTGAGAGAGAGAGAGAGAGAGAGAGAGAGAGAGAGAAGTAAGACGCAGAGGAGGCGAAAACAACTGTACAGTCTTCGCTTTGATAAGGAAACGGCCAGCTGTAGGAGTTAAGCAGCAAGGAGAGGACTAGGCGCCGGGAACCGAGCACTCCTCAGTGTAAACTGCCTTGTTTTCTGTGCAGATATTCCAGTGGAGGCAGTTGGAAAACCTGTATTTCCGAGAAAAGAAGTTTTCCGTCGAAGTTCATGACCCACGCAGGTAAGCTAGGAAAACCCTTTCCTTTGGGGAGGGCATGGCCCACCCGGCATATTATTTATGTTTATATTTTTGTGCTGTCACTGTTGCTGTTCATTTGGGCAGGGAGAGGGTGGGTGGTCATGGAGAACAGAGTTGAAATCAGACAGTGAAGCTTTGTTTTGTACTGTGTATGTTGATAAGTGCAGTGGGTTCGTGTGTGTGTGTGTGTGTGTGTGTGTAAGTTAGCTGTTCCACGGTTATCTACCCACACGTGTTCGTTGCTCGTGTGTGTGGAGTTGACTTTACATGTGGGGGGCATTTTAGGGAAGATTGGTAGCTGTTCGTAACCAACACCAAACCAAGCCAAGCGGCAGCAGACTGAGTCCATTTGGGGAGCTTTTGCCTGAGGAGAGTCTGAAGGATGGTTTGTCAGAGCTTCTGAGAATGTGTCCGGCAGGACACTGTGCACCCGAAGCGCTAAACTGTAGGTTCTGCGAGCGGTAATGTTAGTGTGTTAGCCTTGTGGATGGATGTGAAGGAAACACAGTTGCTTTTCTCTCCGCATCACATCTCCTGTCAGGCAGCGCCAGCGTACAAATCAATGCTAAGTCAGATGCCAAACAATAGGGCGCCACTTTGCACTGCGGCAGGCCCTGCGTGGAAGGTTCTGGGGCAGTAGGCACCCGCTGCTTTTCCTCTCTTTGTTTTCTCACAGTCCTGGAGTTCAGGCAGCCCAGAAACAGAAGCAAAATTCCCTAAAGTCAAGCCTGATACCTAAGAGTAAATTGCTTTGTATAAGTCTAAAAAACAATTTTACAGCAAGTAGAAGGCAGTTCTGGGAAGACAGAAGAAAGGTCAGATTCCATGAAGAAGCAAATGTGGACTTTAGGGCCTTCCCCACCCCCCCACCCCTGCCCCGGCCCTGGCCTGGGAACGAGGAGTTGGCACCAGCTCCCCTTGCACATGGCCTCTGCGCGCTCAGAGCAAGCTGCGGCACTGTGCCTCCTGGAGAGCTGAGGCCGCAAGGGAGGCGTCACCCGGTCTGGGGCCCAGGCTTGCACACCAGCCTGGGTCCTGCAGCCAGTGATAACCAGGAGAGCTGCGGAGCTGCTTGCCCAGTTGTGTAATCTGCGTGAAACAGCCCCTTGGGTAGGGGAAGAGCTTACCCCACTCCCCAAAGTCACTACAGGACAAGTAAACAGAGAGTGTTTGGGAGTCTGGTCCTCGCAGTCAGGCGAAGGCTGCAGCATTGTGCAGGAGAACAGCTTGCCCAGCATTTTCAGGGTCCTGAGAAGGGTCTTAGAGTCCGGAGACCCTGCCTCTGCAGAGCAGGAATGCACTTGCGGAGACCGAATGGTGGGGAGAGTGAGAGACGCTGCAAATAATAGTCTAGCCAGGATGGGATGCACTGCTATTTGCCCAGGTGGACTGGACCAGACCAGTCTTAGTAGTGCGGAAGGAGGGGAAACTTAGGTGAAAAGTGTGAAGTGAATGTTGCCACACTGGGTCAGATGCAGAGAGGGGCTGCCTGACAGAAAAAAGCTAGAGAGGGGATAGTCTAAGGGGCCGAGCTGGAGGGCTGGGCACTCTTCACGTCTGTGCGCTGTTGGGAATTCTGCTAACTTGGGTATCCTGAGCAAACCCTTGCATGTGTGGGTGTGGGTATTTTCATTTTCTCTCTGGGTCTACAGTTGTATTTCTGGTATAATACTAAATTCCCTTCCCCAAAGCCCAAGGATATAGGAAAGGGTCCAAACCTCATGTAATACTATTAGGTGGGCCTTTTGCCTGTTAAATGAAAGTGATCAGCCACATACTTGTTGGATAGCTTCTGTGTTTGGGCACCAAGAACAGGGCCCACCGCCCTTAAAGAACTTCTGGCTATTTGGAGAAACAGGCAGAAGAAGGAACTTGATATTTATTCAGTGTTCACCATGTGCAAGCCCTTTTCTCAATACTTACTTGCGTGAATCACTTTGGGTTCTCCCTGTAACCGCAGGAAGTAGGTGCCCTAGTGTTCCTGTTCTACTTCTGGGGAACTGAGGCACAGAGAAACAAAGTCACCTGCTCTGGGTTGAAGTAGCTAGTACGTGGTAGAGGCAGGATTCAAACCCAGGAGTCTGACTTCAAAGCTCACACACCTTACTGCTACACTATACACAGGCAGCAGCACCAAGGCCCAGATGGCAGAAGCATAAATGCTCAGGGCTACTGGAAGCCAGGCTGGCTGGAGACGCTTCCTGAGAAGGAAAGATCTGAGCAAACCCTCCAAGGGTGACCAGGATTTAAAGCTCGAGGTGGGCCCTCAGGGGGACAGAGGTGTGTCAGGAGAGGAAGACACTTTGAGGAGCCCAAGGCAGCCTGAGCAGCAAGCAGGGTCATGTCCTCTAGAGGAAAACAGCCTCTCCACCCCGACGCAAACAGGAAGGGTCAGAGACCAGGAGAGGCCAGGGAGGTGTCGTCATCGATGTCAGAGCTGGAAACCCAGGTCTGTTGCAGCTGTAAAGATATCTTTTCCAAATCCACGGAGGCAGGCAAAGAGAATTGCTTCAGGTTAGTGGCAGAACCTAAGCTGTAAGCCCAGTCTGCCTTCAGTAGGGGCTCTGCTCAGTCTCACGGTGCTCCTTAAATTCAACGATCATCCTGTTGCTGTGTACTTGTTTGTTTCAAGCAGGGAAGACAAATGTGATTGGATATTGGGAAGGGTCAGGGGTTGGCCCCTCCCCAAGCCAGGAAGGCAGTCAGAACCAAAGTAACAGGATGGAAGTCCAGGAGAGAATGTTGTCGCGAAGATATGAAGATGTCATCCATAGGACGTGTTGGGGACAAGGGACTAATTCGGGTCACAGGGTGCTTCCTGAAGTGATGAGCACAGGGGATCACAGAAGATGCAGTGGGATTTATTCCCCTGTACATGTGCCCACCTCAATGCCCACTGTGTTTGTATGGTCTCTAGGCCTGGAAAACAGTCAGTTTCTAAGGTTTAGGTGAAACAGAAATGTGGGTGGGATGGGAAGAGACTGGAGGGAACGATACAGGGAAGAGATAAGTTAATGGGACAGGAGAAGGGCTCTCGGTGTCTGATTAGATGCTCCTTGGCTAGCATGGAACCACTCAGACCTGAAGGCCTCTTAACTCATCCTCTGTCACTTTACCTGGAAAGTATAAGCACCTAGCCTGCTACAATGCTCACTGCTTTCACTAAAATACATAGCAAGCAACTCTTCCTTTCTAATTCTGCTTTGCTGGGAGAAAAAAATATATTTACTCACAGGAGCAGCCATTGCTATGGAAGCCAAAAGAGGCATTCAGATCAGTTTCTTTTCAAATTTGCAGATAAGTGGGGGTATCCTCCTCACTCTCCACCAGCTCCTTTTCCATTGCCATCAACTGTCTTTCATGTACTGGCATTTTCTCCTAACTTTTGTTTTAACCGAAGGGAGAAATGCCCTGCCTGAAATCAGTATCACCAACTAACCACCAGATTGGAATTTCTCCTTAGAATTGGGTCTGAAGAAGACCTACTGTTAAATGTTTAGCCCCCAAGGGAAGGTAATGGGAGCGGCTTTAAATTTTCTACAAGAGAAAGTGTGAAAAAAAAATGTGATTATTCATAAGTCCTGACTACCTCAAGTTTCCTCAGATTAGATATTCTGATCTGGAAAACACATTTTCTTCAGACCCCCCCCACTGTCCTGTCGCCTTGCCCTGCACACGGATGCACACACGTGTGAGCAGACACGTCTGTAATAAATGTGCTCCAACGAGAACATGGTTGTATAGCTCTTTTTCCCCTGAGGCCACTGCTGCATTGAGTTATGTTGGGACCGCTGTTTCCACTTTAATTTTTAAAGTCTCATTTCCATACATATATGTACTCCATGTCTTCTCCATACATGTACATGTGCAGCAGGGTATTGGAAGGGGTTGGCTGAGCTCATTTCTATCGGCCTGCCCACTCCTGCTTCTTTCTATTCTATCTGCCCTCCGTATGTATTTGAAAAATTGGTGACTGACTCTTTCAAGGAACATGGAGTGAGAGTAATATAAGAAGGCCCAGTTCCCTCAGAACTTCCCACAGGCTCTGCAGCAAAATGAGCTCAGACCAGAATTGGCTCATCCTTCACCGTAGGCGGCATTACCTGCTTAATGAAGGACATTGCCAAAGGCTTTTAGGTCTCTGAAGTTTGTCTTGATCAAACGTCAGGAGCTGAAGACCAGAAAAGGCCATCCAGTGGCCTAGAATGTTCCGTCTTACCACAGACAAGCAGAGGCTTGGCCGCATTCTAACATTAAGGAGCCAGTAAATAAGAAGATCAGCATTATTCACAACAGCCAAGATATGGAAACAATTTGTGTCTGTTGACAGATGAATGATAAAGAAATTGTGGTGTTTTTACATAATGGAATATTATTCAGCCTTAAAAAGGGAGGAGGTCCTGCTGTTTGTAACAACATGGGTGAACCTGGAGGACATTATACTGAGTGAAATAAGCAAACACAGAAGAAAAACGGCATGATCTCACTTATAAGTGAAGTTCATAGAAGCAGAAAGTAGAACGGTGGTTACCAGGCGTGGGGAGGTTGCAGGAAGGAGATGTTGGTGAAGGGTACTAATGTTGCAATTATGTAGGATGAATAAGTCTAGAGATCTAATGGGCAGTGCGGTGACTATAGTTACTAATTCTGTATTGTGTCCTGGAAGTTTGCCAAGGGCAGATTTCAGGTGTTCCCAGCACATAGAAATTAGTAACTGTGTGAGAATATGTTACTAGGTTGGCTGTAGGAATCATTTCACTGTGTATATGTGTATCAAGTCATCTAACTGTTCACCTTGAATACAATTTTTATTAAAAAGAAATAAAAAGATGGCCTTTGCCACCAGTCCCAAAGCAAGCACGTGTGTGTGCTTGTCTGTCACCTTCATATCAGGGCATGTGGGACCCAGTGGGCTCTCAGTAAAAGATGTTGACCGGTCAGTGGAGTTCTTCATCACAGACATAACGTGGCCCACCCTTCTGATTCGTGCTTTCCCAGGGCTTCCGTGACGCGGAGGACGTTTGGGCACAGTGGCATTGCGGTGCACACATGGTACGCATGTCCAGCGTTGATCAAGTCCATCTGGGCTATGGCCATTAGCCAGCACCAGTTCTATCTGGACAGGAAGCAGAGTAAGGTAAGTCCTTGTCCGGGGACTGGGAGGGACTCTGCTGTGACCAGACTTTGACCAAACGGAGGACAGATGAGAGCGTCGTCTGGATCTCATTGTTTGGGGACTGAGGATCGGATGGGTGGGGATGGCCCTGTGTCCTTTGCCCGGAGATGCGCGCAGACTCAGACCTGCTTTGGGGGCTCTGGGAGGAACGAGACAGCCCTTCGAGAGGGCACAGTCCTCACACCTCGGTCAGGGGGCTCCAGCCAGACCACAGTTAGAGCCACTCAAGCCAGTGAATACAGCCAGGCAGGGCCCTTTGGAGGAATTCTGACCATGCTTAAACCTCAAGAACCTCTTCTAGGAGCAAGCAGTGAAGCCCTTTTTGGTTTTTAAACAGTGGCATATAGTTTTCTTTTTGAGGGGAAAAAAAAAAAGCATTCTCAACTAATAGACACCACCTAACTGTTTAGGGTAATTGCTGTGAAAACCCTCCAGGCCTTTCCAACAGCCAACTGCATTTAAAAAAAAAAAATGCAAAGCAGGAAACTGGGGAGGGGGGAAAGCAACAACCCTGTTTCCCTCAGGTAGACCTGGAGCCTCAGGCCTTGGTAAACAGTCATCTGGGAGGGAGATTCCATCCAGCCCCACTGCACATGCACACGGGTGCATGTCCTGTGGGTGGGAGAGTGACGTCTCCTCAGTTCACACACAGCGTACATAAACACTGACACTCTGCCCCCTCTTCTTCCAGCTGTGTCTGCCCAGCTTCCCTGGCGTTGCCCCCACAAACCACTCCCGTTCACTGCCCCTCAGGTGAACAGCATGTTGAGACGGGCCCTGCCCGTTTCTCAGGATCTTGCTGCTTTGGGGGTCGGGTTGGGGTGTGTGTGTGGAATACAGAACTCCAGAGCCACACCAGCCTTGGCCCCTGGCCCAGTCAGTACCACCACCTGTAGGAGGTTTTGTCCCATTGCATGGGCTCTTGGGAGGGGTGGAATCGGCAGGAGCCTGGGCTTACCGAGCATAAGATTCATTGGATCGGTGCCATTTTGGGTCTTTTCAGGTTTCTCTTTTGCCTTATTTTCCATCTGGGTGGAGTTGCTTCTTCCCTGGACTGGGGAGAGGCATGCATGGAGAGAGCTGGGATTGAGTGGGAGGGAAGAGAAACATAGTAAAATAATAGGGCAGGAAGAAAGAAGTAGTCCTTCAAGGTGTAATTCAGTTTTAAATCAGTGCCTTTTCTGTGTAGCAGCCAGTGTCTCCTTTGTAACATTTTCTCCTCCACTCAGTCTTCTTCCTGACCCTTTTTGTGGTTACTTTCCAGGCTAAATGGGCACAGGATGGAGCATTTTTCTTGTTACGAATCACAAGAGTATCCCACAGCTCTCCGAGTGTTGATGGTCGTTGGCACAGGAATTTGAGGGCCGATTAGATCAAAAGATAACAGGGCCTGAGTGTTCTGACTCCTGCTTCAGACGGAGTCAGTGGGTGGGGGTCAGCACTTTGCCCTCCAGGGGAAGGAGTTAGAGGCCAAAACTGTAGAACACTGATTCCATCCTCTGCATTGTTCAGCAACAAGGCAGGGAGGGCAATCCTGAACCCCACTGCCAATTCCTCTTGCAGGCAGACGCCCTCACCCCATGCAATCATACTACGAATTTGAGCAGGGAAAAGAGAAAAGAGTATTTCACCCTAAGGATATACATTAGCTGTTTGAACTTCTCCTCCCACCCCATGCTGTTTAGTTTGTTTTATTTGTTTGTTTGTTTTTTCTTAGATAGTCTCTTGGGTAAGTCAGGATTAGAGCTCTATAGCCCCATTCTCAAAGATGACCTTACTGTGCAGGTAGAGAAGCCTTGTTCATCAGGTTTACTGGACAATCCACTAATGCAATAAGCAAACCTCAAAAATAATGATCAAAGAGCACAGTAACAAGGCGTCTGCTAAAAGGCCAGACCAAATGCCCACAGCAACAAGAAAATTTCCGCAGTCCTCAGCAATCCTGACCGAAGGAAGTGCACACACTCCCAGGGGCCAGGGAACTTGCCCCCACAGGCTTTGAATGCACACAGATCTTCAGAGCCCTTGCATTTCTTCCAGGAGCCAGTTCCTCCGCCTACAGGGAAGGGTGAGGAGTAAGTTCCCCCATGTGGAGTCCAAGGGCTCTGTTTTCCAGTTCTGTGACCCTGCTTTGTTTTCCTCAGTTAGGGTCCAGGAAAGGAAATTCCTGACTGAAATTATTGATTGGTCCAAAGACACAATGTTTGTGACATTGCTTTAGGAGATAGTTGCTATATTTTATTATTATCATTATTAATCCAATACTCTATTGCCTGGCCAACACTTACGTAAAGTTTAAATTCTCTAAAAGTTCCCCAAATTAAATCAGAGATGATAAAATTCCCCGTAGGAGTTATATTGCAACACCTTTTCTTTCTGAATGTTGTTCTTTATGCAACTGTGGTGTGAACTGTCTTGGTGGGCAGAACGGCCTCCGGGTGAGTGAAGGCTGACAGGCCTGGGATGAAGAGCTTCCAGGTATTTCTGAGCTGCCAGTGTTGGCTGGCACATTGTCCATTGCTTCACACCCTACTGTCTTGGGCCATGCCAACCATTCCTTTCTCTGAAGCACTTCAGAAAATTCAGGCCTCCCAAGTGATGCCTATCAACCCCAGAAACAACTGCTGTCTAGTGGTTTGAGTCAGCAGGGTGAGTAGCCAAGAAGTCTCATTTTCTCCCCCGGTACTTGGTTACTTTCTTCTTTCAGGGTCATTATGTAAATCATTTAAGGAAATCAGTCCCCCCTTCCCTGTGTCTTTCTTATACACACACACACACACACACACACTCTTTCTCTCTCTCTCTCTCTCTCTCCATCAACAAAGACAGAGTGAAAGGGAGGCTGTATTTCTTGATTTCCTGTGGTGAATTCTGAATGAGAGGCTTGCAGGCACCAGTTACAGGTGGTAACACATGTGAGCTAACCCCTGAGATCAGAAATGCTGTCAGCAGGATCCCCCCAACCTCTGTAGCCCAGAGCCAAGAAACATCTTGTGGACTTCAGAGGAAAACGTTTGAAAGCTCCGCTTGTTTAGAGGAAACGTTAGACGCTTCTCTGAACTCAGAGTGGAGACTTTTGACATGGCCTCCCATCCGAACATCTGTCCTTCTTTTTGTTTCCTGGTCCAGTCTGCTAGTGTTCACTCCATCTAGACCAGCGTCCGAGTGAGCCATGATAGGGGACAATTATCCTCACTGATGAAGTATCAGTAATAACACTTTGTATGGCAAGACCCTCATAGCAAAATGGTCAGAAGTGCAGAGGTTCCTTTGGGTTGGCCCAAAGACTTGATTTTGCAAGGAGACAATCAATACTCGTTTGAGTGTTTCCATTCTAGAGAGGAGCCAACAGTTCCTAAAACTTCTACGAATCTAGTCTCCCCTGGGAAGGGGGTCTGTTGGTTACTTTTCCATGTTTTGTTTTCTGCCTCTGGGGTTGATATGTGGCAGGAGTGGAGAAGGAGTGGGGACAGGTCCTCCATGTGATTAATGAGATCCCTAAAATACCATGTTGAGTCATCAGTTGAACCTCATTTAGCAAATCAGTGCCAGGTCCTGACTTCCAGCTGATTTCTACTCCAAGTCCATTGGCCTTTGTGTGTGCTATCTAATTGAGTCCTTACCACAAAAACTCTGTGATGTGGATTTTCAGATCTCCATTTTAAAACCAGCAACTGGAGGGTCAGAGGTTGAAGATCAAGGTTAAACAGTGATGAACTAGGAAGAGTCAGAATTCCAACTCTAATCTCTCTGACTTCAGAGCCTAGGCCCTTCGACGCCACACTGAACTGGCCTGTGTCTTCGTGGGTGGTTGTGATGCAGCTGCAAGCCCGGGCTCTTTTATCAAAGCGTGGGCATTGGCGAAACCAGTGATGAGGGAAGGGAAGTGAGGGAAGGGAAGTGACGGATGGTGCTCTCTGCGCGTGTGGGGAGGAAAAAGTCCACCCAGCGGGTGCTGTTGATACCTGGTGTCAAACTGAGTGAAAGACCCTTCCTGCTTCTGCTGCCAGTCAGAACCCTACGGGGGGGGGGGGACCCTAGGAGGGCCTGGCAGAATGCTTGTTTTATAAACAAGGAGGCCCTAAGCTGAAGGTGACCTGGTTCTGAAGGCAGGGACCAAATCTGAGGTCAGAAAGGAGACATCAGTCGAGGAAGGACCAATGGGATTGAGAGAGTGAGGCAGAGGTAGTTCATGGCCAGTGAACAAAACAAACCAAAGTCTCAGCATTTCCTCTGTTGATTGGACTTTCATTTTGTTAACACGAGGAAAGTGCTCAGTGGTTGGAAGTCATTGTCTTTCACCGACCTCGGCATCCCCACAGAGGTGGGGGGAGGGCAGAGCCACAGGGGTTCACACAGCCTCTGCTGGACGGCTGAGGGCAGCTGGGCAGGGCGTCAGCACGGGAGACGGCGCAACCTCGCCTCCTTGGCGTCCTTATCTGCACTCCGCTGGCTTCTCCAGTGTGTGGGAAAGACTTGGCTTCACATGTGCCAGGTGGGAACACACGTAAAGTGACTGGAAAATTCACCTAGTTCCATCCACGTGTGTGCTATCTATCACCAGGTGCCACAGGAAGACTAGCAAATGTATTGGTTATCCCAGGATTTATAATTTTTTTCATAAAGTCCATAGTATAGGTGAAGCCCATTGCCTAAGCACTATCACAAACATAGATTTCCTGAAGAACAGGAGAAAAAGCCAACATCAAATACACATGCAGGAAACGCTAACACACTGCTCTCACCAGAGATGGTAATTACAGCAGATAACTTTCCTACAAACAGTGCCTTTTAGGAATGCAATTATGTAACTGTGAACTCAGAATTCCCCTTCTGATAATTCTCACCTGCTGTGCTATTAGCCAGATCGGGCCAATTAATATGTGGAATGAACGGAGTAGAATGTTAACCAGAATCTGAAGACTTTGGCAAGGACATTTAGGTATCAGAACAGAGACAAAGCTCTCAGGTGCTTCTTGGCGGGGCTCGCACGTCCGGATGAGCTCTTCCACGTGCGCACCCTGCTTGAGGTCCAGAGCGCTGTCCCTTTCCAGTCCTCCGAACTTTCCATGGTCGCGTGGCTGGCTATTTAACAGGTTTAAATCACCTCAAAATTTATTGAAATTTTATGAATTTGTTTCAGATAGTTCTTAGGTCATTCACAAAGTTGAAAATACTTTTTTCCTCCTTCTTAAAACACAAAATAGTTATATAGTAATCGCTACTGTTTATTGAGAGCTATGGACCAGGCATGGGGGGAGGGGAGGGGATGCAGGGAAGGTCTGTTTGACTCCAAAGCCCTTGCTCTTAAGCATGGACAGTATAGCCTGTAGAATAATAGGTTTAGAAAATTCACCACTCGTATCCGCTCCTGAGCCATACCTGCTCCTGCAGAGAGCGAGCTTCGGTGACGAGTGATTCGGGCGAAGGGACACCAACAAAAATGCTGCAGGTTAGGAGATGTGTCAGTTTGCCAAATTTCAGGACTACTAGCAGGCAAGTGATTACTGTTGTCTCAGAGACGAACGATTGTCCCTTTATGACCTGGTTGCCTTTCTCATTCTAGTCTAAAATCCATGCCGCACGAAGCCTGAGTGAGATCGCTATTGACCTGACCGAGACTGGAACACTGAAGACCTCGAAGCTGGCCAACATGGGGAGCAAAGGGAAGATCATCAGCGGCAGCAGCGGGAGTCTCCTGTCATCAGGTAAACACAGTGTTGAGTTTGGGAGCCACCGTCCTGAGAACGTGGAAGAAGTTCCTGCCGAAGTCTGGCTTCAGCCCTGGGGTGGCTCCAGCAAAGGCGGGAACCAGCAGCTGCTGAGAAGACAGCTTAGCAGGCTTGCCAGGAACTGGCTCTAGTTTGGAGACCAAGGTTTTGGGTCAAAAGGGAATCAGAAAAGTGCCAACAGTCGGAAAGGGTGGGGGGAAAAGAAGCAGTGGAACCACTCAGTGTGGGATAGATTGTTGGTCACACAAGTGTTCAGGCACCCTCCAGAGCCTTCCGAATCCTGACGGCAGACTGTCAGGGCTGTCAGCTCGCAGGACAGCAGGTGGGGCTCACTCGTGTGTCATTAGAGGAGAATTATACTAGGGTAGGGCTGATGGTGAGGGTCGTGGTGCTAAGTGACACCACATTCTGTTCTTAGAGGAACTTCTTGAAACTTTAACAAGTCCAGAATACTCTCGATCATTTAAAAAGGAGAGACTTGCTGTCATCGAGGATGGTAGAGCGATTAAGTGCCTTTTGAAACTGAGAGTCAAAGGACCTGATTCCACTATCCATTTCTGCGGGCCCTGGGCAAGGCATCGTGCCGTTAGATGTTGGGAGGGACGGAAGAGCTCTGAAGTTTCAGATCTGGCTGTCTTCAGAGGAGACTCAATCCGCTAAAGTGTGAGACAGGAAAAGCAGAGAGAGAACGAGGCAGCAATTGCCTGGAAATGTTAGTGAAAGAAAATATTACTGATGCAGGTCACTCCCCAGGCCACGTGGTGCAAGTCTGATTGTGCCCTTGCTTCTGCGCCATGAAAGTACAGCAAGAAGTCTCCGCCTGACCTCACTTCCAGAGTCGCTTCTATAACTATGTCTAGTGGCTGCACGCAACAACGTGATTAAAAAAAAAAAAAAAAAAAAGGAAAAGCCACAGAAGAGGAGGAGAAGCTGAAAGCTATCTAGTTACCCTCTGGGCTGCTGGAGTCCAGGCAGAGTGGAGGCGGGGAGGGACTGGCCGGGGGGGGGGGGGGGGGGGGCTGGGGAGAGGAAGTGTGCCCTTCCTGGCCTGGGAGGCAGATTACACAGGGGCCAAGCTCTTCAGCTTACGGCCCCTCACTGGACAGACCCTTCTCAGGCCCTGGGAGGGCCCGGTTCACATGGCCATGTGCTTTCACCAAACGTGCGAACATAAGACATTTTTCATTCTTTTTCTTAAAAATTCACCTAAATTATATAAACTTCGAACCCCACAGAACCTTGATCTGTCTCTGCCGGATCACTGTAGGGTTCCCCATGAACCTCTCCCTGCTTCAGGATTTCAGAGTTTTTTCGTTAATGCAATGGGCCAAATCATTATTTCTGAGGCCTGCAGGTTTACAGTAAAGACAGAGAATGTTGTCTTCTTTTATCAAAGAGAATGCCATTCAGAGCCTGAGCCCCTGCCTGGAATTACAGCCACTCCCAACCCCGGGCTGAATGGCCAGGGGCTGGTCAGAGCCAGCCCTGTGTTTGTCCTCTAGACTCTCCTAACCCCTGCTAAGACCTGGAGTCTCAGATTCCAGCCTAGATGGACCCACCCACCAGCCTCCTTATCCATCCACAGATGAGCCGGACTCCTCCTTCATTCTCAATGAAGGGGTGCATTTTTGCTGTGGCTGCATATCCATCTGGATATCTAGTTCCTTTCTGTATGTGGCGTGGTTATTCCCCGAAGGAGAATGGATCATCCAGCTCTGGGCTTTTCCACCTTCCCTGGGCATCAGAACCAGTTAGAGGGCATGTTCAAACACAGATAACTGGGCTCCAGCTCTGGAATGTCTGATTCTGTAGGTCTGGGGTGAGCCTGGGAATTTGCATTTCTAACAGGTTCTAACAAGTTCTAACAAGGCCCCAGGTGATGCTGATACTGCTGGTCTGGGGATCAGACCATACTTGGAGAACCACTCTTCTTGCTGAAGAAGAGATAAAAGCCTGAGGTGGCCATGCTCAGGATCACGGGACCCAGGTGTCCCCACTTTTATACCTGTGCCCTGGTCCTGGTCCATTTGCTCAGGTCCGTCGTCTCTGGCAGACTCTAGTGGGACCAAGGCAATAACCTAACAGCAGTTATAGATGGGGTTGTGACCAGGAGCCCCAGACCCCTGGACATGGAACTGATGTCCCTCACCCATCAGAAATGAGGCCCAGGCATCTTTAAGACACAAAGCACCTTGACATTAACGATCAGTCTGGTGGGCTAGAGAAAAGCCAAAGAAAACCTTCCTGCTGAATCCACCACCACCCCTAATAGAAGCCTCTTTATTCCAAGACAGTAAAGTGATTTCACGTGTTTGATAACTTGTGATGGAGGCCTCAGCTATGCTGTTTGGAAGTTGATGGAGCAGCTAAGGCCTCCTGCCGGGAGGTGTAAGCCGTGCCTCATGACAGGCCAGGCGGCATTTCCAGCTCTGCCCTGACAGGCCTTCAAGTTAGAGCCTCAGGAATGGTCCTTGAATGTGCGCCTGAGGCTTCGTGTGGTGGCCCCCTTCCCTTGACTTAGGAGAGACAATGGGGCCATGGAGGGAGAGGCTGTAAGACAGGAAACTTCCATCAGTCTTCAGAGGGAATTTCTAGAACCCACAGATCTGGTCACCACTCCTTCTGGGGCTGCTGATTGCTGCCCCTCTCGCTTTTCTTGTGCCAGGAGAAAATGCCTTCACTTGACGCGAGTCCTTGGAAATTCCACCTGGAAGACACCTGTTTCCCATGGCCCGCAATGTGGAAATCTGGGCGAGGCTCCCGCCCTGTTCTTTCTCTGCCCTCTCATGTCCTCTTGCCTGACTGCCTGTTGAAAACGTCTTTAGTCACATGCTCCCACCGACTGCCAGGGCCTTGCTCCTCGGGGCAGCGCCAGCTGTGAGCCCTCCTTACGGCCCTTGCCAGACTCTGTATTCCACCTTTTCTTCACAAAACATGACACATGTAACCTAGTATACTATTTGATCAGCTGTTTTCTCTCCTTCCCCTACTGCTTCATGCTTAAAAAAACCAAAAAGGTGTCTAAGAAATGGTCCTTAAAAGCATTTTGAGAAATTAATCATCATTGGAAAAAATTTTTTTTCTACCTCTATTCCAGTGCCTGATATCCAATAGGTGCTCACTACACAATTTTTAAATTTTGTTCATATTATATCCCCATGACTTATTTATATTATAATTGGAAATTTGTATCTTTTGACCCCTTGCCCATTCCATCAACCCCCTCTGGCCGCCACCAGTCTGTTCTCTCCCTGCCTTGGTTCCCGTAGCATCATGCCCTCCAGCTCCATCCAGGTTGCTGCCAATGACAAGATTTTACTCTCTTTATGGTTGAGTAATATTCTATTTTGTGCCTGTATGTGCGCATGTATATATACTTACACACCCCCCATTTTTGTAATCTGTTCATTCAGTGACGGACATTTAGGTTGTTTTCGTGTCTTGGCCCCTGTGGGTAATGCTGCTGTGAACGTGGGGGTGAAGTTGACGTTGTTGTTTCCTCCAGCCAGATACCCTGAAGTGGAGTTGCTGGATCATGTGCTGGGTCTGTTTTTAATTTTTTGAGAACCCCCTGTACTGCTTTCCACAGTGGCTGCACCAGTTTACATTCCTACCAACAGTGCACAAGGGTTCCCCTTTCTCCACATCCTCACCAACACCTGTTGTTTCTTGTCTTTTTTATAATAGCCATCCTAACAGGTATGAGGTGATGTCTTATTGTGATTTTAATTTGATGACAAGTGATGTTGAGCATTTTTTTTTATGTACCTTTGGCCATGTGTTTGTCTTCTTTTGAAAAACGTCTACTTAGATTCTCTGTCCATTTTTAAATCGGATTGTTTTTCTGTTATTGAGTTATATGGGATAGGTTCTTTGTGTATTTTGGATAGTAACCCTGGATTGTTACCAGACTGCACCAGGTCCAAATGTTTAATAGTTGTCAGCCAAAAGACAGCTCCGAGATGATGTTATGAGAAGGAGCTTTGCCCAGGCTAGTGTGGCTCAGTGGATTGAGTGCTAGCCTGTGAACCAAAAGGTCACAGGTTTGAGTCCCAGTCAGGACACATGCCTGGGTTGCAGGCCAGGTTCCCCAGTTCGGTGCATGTAAGAGGCAACCAATCAGTGTTTCTCTCCCTCTCTTTTTCCCTCCTCTCCCTTCTCTCTAAAAAGTAAATAAATAAAATCTTTAAAAAAAACACAAAACTTAGTGGATTGAGAAGGAGCTTTACTGTAAGCCAGCAAGCAAGGACACCCTGGGGTTGTTCTCAGACCCGTGTTTCCCTGAGCAAAGTTTCTATCTAATCCGTCTTATTGGGGGAAGCCATGCATAAATACCAAGGTGGACTTCATCATTGCGTGTGTAAATGAGGACGTTCCAGCACATGGTCAATGAGGAAACGGTCCTATGTACATCACATGTTCAAATGTGGCAGCAAATTTCCACCCCTGGTGGGAGACTTTAGTATCGAAATGAGGGACTAGTGAGGAAGGTTCCTGAGGAGGTCACTGCGGAGTCCTTGGGGCCGCTCCAGCGGGTCTCAGGTGGTTTCTACTGGTTCACCCCTTGGTCCTGCAGAAACATCCCAGGCTCATCCCTGAAAAACATTCCTAGCAATGATCAATGCCAGGGATTGCCTAGGTATGGATAAACATCTGATTAAGTCTTGGTCTTTGTGTGAAACTTTCAGCAAATTGCAAGAGAGCATTACACAAACCTTGCAAATTTTAGACTGACCTATGTGGGGTCCCAGGTTAATCGAAGCAAAGTTAGAAACTCAAAACAAAGGCCGATCTGTGCTGGGGTGCCTGCTAGGCTAGTTTACGCGATCAGATCAGATATACGGTTCGCAATTAATTTCTCCCATTCAGTAGGTTGCCTTTTCTTGTGCCCCATTTTAGGGACCTACTCTGTTCCCAGAGTATATGATATCTGGGGCCTTGCCCAAACCTCCCATATACCTGCCAGCAACATTTCTCCTCAAATTGTGCTGTATTGCTTCCGTCATGCTGGTAGCAGACCTTTAAAAGTGAATCTTGTCAGGTCAGGCTCCTTCTGCAAACCATGTCCATCCTTGTTTTCTTTCATCCATCCTTCCACCCTTGTCTGTACCCGAATTGTGTAACTGAGCCGAGTAACACCAACGCTACAACATTTCTATGGTATCAGCATTTTTTTCCAGCTCCCAAACTTTGCTAGGGACTAGACATAGCATTCAAAAGGTTACAGCCCCTCTCCTCACAGAGTCTGAATACTGTTTATTGATGCTAATCAGATCAAATATTTCCAAGCTATTCTCAGCTTTAAAGGTGATTTTCCTTGTAATTAAGGGCATATAATGACCTTTAAAACTACTGAAGCCCAGTACATTGTATCTAAAGTCTAAGAAGCTAAAGAAATGATGAAGCATTACCGTGTCTATTAAAGAAGTCAGAAGTTCACAAGTACTCACGCCATGAGCCAGCAGCTAATATTTCAAATAAAAAAGGTCCACGTAGTTGGAATTACATATTAAGGCTTGGGGTCCGGACACCCTAATCCTTTGCTGGTGATGAACAGGGCTCCTGCGTGTGAGACCTAGAGTCCCATATGCTAGTAGAGGCCCTAGAGACAGTGAGCCCTCTGAGTCCGAGCTGCCAGGCCTGTGTCAGAATTAAAGGGATCGAGCCCTCACCCCCTGATCCAGCACTGAATGGGATTCAGACCCTGGGAAGATTATGGAACTCCCATCCTGAATCCATTGGTGAAGGGGCTCTGGTGGCCAGGCTTTGAAAGGATGTGAAGACCATTGTCCCCAGAACACATCTGCTGAGAGATGGCCCGGCCTGCCAGAGTCCCGTGGAAGAGGGGATGTTGAGGCAGCTCCCCCAAGCCAGGCTGGCAGAGCCCTGTCCCCCTCCCTCCATAAGCTCTGCATGGTGGGCGCTCAGTAAACCTGTGGACTGGCCGCTGCAGGGGGTTAGCAGGGCACATTGTATTCTCTCTGTCCTGCGAGAGCACTGCTTTGCTCTCCTGTTTCAGGGAACCAAATTTTGGAGGTTCAAGTAGAGTTTGAGAAGACAGCTATGAATTCACACAATTTGGTTATGATGTTTTCAGAGTTCAATAGAAGCATTGGAAATCCTTTTTTGTGGGAACTTGAAAGGGTGTTTTCTTCTCTTCCCAGCTCCCATTTCTTGAAATCTTAAAAAGGTTTAGAGAGACAAATGGAATAACAAAACAGAGAAAACAGCCACTGATTTGTTGTTCAGAGAGCATGTAGGGTCGCCCCGAGCATTGTTTCAGGGATCTGCTGCCACAGAACAATTTCGATTTCAGTGGGAGTGTAGCAGCCACGGGAGATGAGCCTTTGTTCTCAGCCATTTAAGAAAAATGGCACCAACTCTCCGAGGAAACACCCAGTGTTCTGCAGGCCACGTGACTTACTGCATTAACCACCCAAATGCAAACTCTTACTGTGCCTCTTTTCTTAAAGGAGTGGAACACAAAGACTGATGTTGACCTTCTTGAATAGAAGTGGAGGGGCATAAGCCACCCATTCTCTACAAAACAAAAGGACATGTTGTGTCTATAAATGGGAGTGAGATGGCAATCGAGTCATCTTCACTGTGATCAGCAGGATTGTGGAGAATGTGGTGATGACTTGTTTTTTTTAAAACACACACACACACACACACACACACACACACACACCCTGCAGTGTGCTGTTATACCTTGGCTCCTGTAGTTTCTGTCCTGGAGGAGTCGTGCTGTGCTAGCCATGGGGCCTCGCTCCGCCTGGGATCACTCTCCATGCATTACTCAGCGCTTCTCACATTCTCATTCTCTGAATGCTAGCACTTCCTCCCATTGTTGGGAAGGTTATTAATAACTGATGTAACAATGAGGATGCCAGCTATCTGATCTCTCCATACAGACTCGCAGTTTGATAGGCACCTGCCAGCTTTATGTTCAAAAACACACTGCCTTATGCTGGTGTAAATAACAAGTGTTTTTTAGTTTTCTCTTTGTCTTCATCCTTTCTTTTTTGCTCTCACTTTATCTCCTCCCCGTGTCTCCATCCAGCTTTGAGAATTCTGTTACCTGCTACCTGCCCTCTCCCTTTTAGGTCTAATGACAGCAGGATTCTAGGGCTCCACAGGTGGGCACAGTCCTGCAGGCACTGCCCGAGGGCTCGGCTCCCTCGGTGTGTTTGCGCTGGACTGTGTGGCCAGGGAGGCTGTGACATCTCTTTCTGGGGAATGGGCATTTCCAGACTTGCTTGAGCAGGATGGGCCTGAGTCAAAATTGAGGTGATAAGTGTCCCTGTCCACTCTCATGTTGGGGAAGTAAAACCCTCTAAAGTCACTTATACTGATGTATTTATGCCGTCAGGGGTTCCAGTAAAGGCATATTTGCAAACTAAAGAGAAGCAAACAGACTGGCAATTTATAACCAAAATGAATGGTTTTCCAATGATGAAATTTTAAACACTGAACAAGAAATATCACTGTCAGCTCTCGCCAGCTCTGCTTTGCTTGAGTTTAGGCCGGCTGCTCAGCACGCAACAGAACAACGCAGTTCGAGCCGGGAAGGTGGGCCCCTCGTTTCAGTTTCAGCAATGGAAACCGTATGAGTTACTCATAAACACTGGTGTCATCTAGGTATTTTACTAGATGCTGCTGCTAATTTTTATAACCAACCGTTCCTTTTCTCTGTCTCCCTTCTCCCCCATCTCTCCTCTCCCCCATGATACTCGTATTCCTCACCTTGTGGCGAAAGTGCCCGGAGCCAGGGCGCCTGGCCTGCAGGAAAGCTGTCGCAGACACTTGCCGCCAACATCCAGAGGTGCTTGCTTTTCAGAGAGCTTCCATTTCTCTACTCTTTTAAGTGAGCTGTTTTCTTTTTTCAATTTCTGACCATAATGAAAAGTTTGCCGTGCATTCATTTTTCATGCTGAAAATCACGTTAAATTCTCTGCGACTGTCTCCAGGCACCACACGTTTATCCTGAAAACTGCAGGGTGGCATTATTTCACACTGTCTCTTAGGACATATTTAAGTAAGGAATTCA
Organism: Desmodus rotundus; assembly: GCF_022682495.2. Taxonomy (NCBI): domain Eukaryota; kingdom Metazoa; phylum Chordata; class Mammalia; order Chiroptera; family Phyllostomidae; genus Desmodus; species Desmodus rotundus. The sequence goes on from NC_071390.1 coordinate 137,180,773, forward strand.
TAATTGAGGTTCTGTATGGCAAGTAAATGTCTCTTCATAAAGGGAGTTCAAACCTTTTCTTCATACTCATTCTTGGGTGTCTGCCAGCACTTTTCCTGACAGCTCTTACATATCTGCCTTGAATACGCTGTCTTCATTTTCCTTTTTTTCCCTGAAGGCCTAAACAGTTTGTCATTTCCTTTGCTTACTTTTAGGGTAACAGATTTCTTTCTTCTTTGGGGTGCTGTTTGTTTTGAAAACAATTTCCCCTCCTCTTAGAAAGGAAAGCACCTCTCTTTCTCCTGAGATCAGCAGGCTGGTCATCAGTGCTCCATCTGTGTGGACAGATGAGCCACAGTTCCTGAGAACATTCTCTTCGTAGGATGCACACTCATGTCCGGTGATGAGTAGTCAGGGTCTTTTGAAAGATTGGAGCAGATTCTCCATCACAGCTGAAGGAGGATATCCTTCCACGTGTTTGCCTGCAAAAGAGGAGCTGCTGTGTGTGTGTGCTGGTGTGTGTCCCCCCCTACACACACAAGCGCGCACACACGTAGCAGAACAGGTTTGTACCACATCTCCTCCAACAACCTCCATGGCATCGGAGAGTTCACACAGAAGATCCCCTCACACCCACTGAAAACCACTTCCCGATCTGAGCGCATACTCAGCTCTCCTGAGCATGCTTGGTAGGAATTACCTTCTTGGAGGTCAGATCTTTTTCTCCTCCCCACCGGCCTGGTTTTTGGTGGCCTGTTTCTATAAAATCCTTTGGATTTTAATTGAAACATGATAATAAAGTAACCAAAAAACTGAAACACTGTATCTTCAGTCCAGTGTCATGCAAATAGGTCTATCCCTGGCAATATCTGCCCGTGAGACGCAGGGAGCTACTCACCTGTGCACACCAGACCGGGGTCACCCTCAGCTCTCCAGATTGTCAGCTTGGCCCCGGGCTGTGGGCTCCTTCCTCAGGTGGCAGCTGATACCTCTCGCCTTCATGTGGCTTACCTCCTGCCTCCTCCTGGCAGGCAGCTTTTCATGTTAGGACAAGGCTCTCAAGGCTGGGACCCTGTCCAGTCATTTGCCCCTCACCCCACCCCACCTGCACATGAATGTGCTCCAGAAACATGTTTCAGTGGCACCTCTGAAGAAGCCCCCTGGCTCCACCTCATTCAGCCTTCTGCTTGCTTGCTAATCTACGCAGCGCTGTGGAAGGGGTCTGGCTGGAGAGTCAGGCATGACTGCACTTGCACCATTTTTGCTGTGGTAACTCAGTAGTGAGCAAGACAGAAAGCTCTGCCCTCATGGTGGTTCCATTCTAGGGATAGTACAGACCTCGCAGGGCTGAGCTGGAATCCCAGCTCTGCCTCCCCATGTCTGGTAACGTCTGTGGAAATGGGGACACTGGTTTTGTGGGGGTTAAATGAAGTGGAACATGTGGGAAGCTCCTGTCAGAAGTTCTGTAAAAATCCTTTGGATTTTAATTGAAACATGATAATAAAGTAGCTAGAAAACCAAAACATTATATTTTCAGTCCTTCTGCTCTTCCTCCCAGGTTTCCTGAAAGTGTATGGCTGAGAACACTATTTGATGCAAATAACTATGAATATTCAGATAGCACTTATGTTCTGAGCCCTGTTCTAAATATCTTTCTAGCATTATCTCTTCCAGTTCTCCCAACTTTTGAAGAAGTTCTGTTTTCATTCCCACGTAATAGGGGAGGAAACTGAGACTTAGGTCGTATAATGTTACCAAGTCCTATAGCAAGTGAGTCTCGGAGCTGGGACCTGAGCCCGCACCTGTTAACTCCAAGCTGCTACATGGAGACTCGGCCTCTGGAGGCCACAACATCAGTGTGTGTTCCAAACCACACTTAGACCACTCTTCCCTATACAGCTGGGTACTGCTCTAAACTTTGACTAACAACAAAGTATTTATATATTACCTGTATCTTTCAAAAATATTCGACTCACCTCTGATTTTCTTTTGCACCCTGCCCCATTCAGTATGCATGGACAGCCCTTTCAAAGTAACTTGGCTACTGTTTGGTCAGTCTATACATTTTGAAATGTCACTCATTGGATTTTAGTTTTCCATTCATCTTCCTACTTTTTAATCCCAAAGTCAGCTCAATCTAACAAGAGATTAAACTCTTGTTTGGCTTTCAAGCTTACAGATAATTTGCTTTGGTCTATTGATAAGATGATAATAAATTTTTTAGGCACTGGTTGATCGTTAGACATTCCCTTCCAATTCGAGGCAAACTGTCGCAGTAACTGGGGCAAGGACCAGAGTTGGCAGTGTGCTTGTCTTTTCTAAAGGTGGGGATCACAGAGGAAAGAGGGAAGACGGCAATGTATATGAGGTTCCTTTTGTACAAACTGCCAAAATGACTGCTGGAGGTAAGAGGGAGCTGCCTGAGTCATTGCTTTATTAAGTAATAGATTCTTCGAGTCTGGACAGCTCTTGGAGGTTGGTTAATTGGCCATTTCTAGACGGGGTCACCATGGCTCTGAGTGGATCGTGAGCCAAGGCATCATGCCATTTAACAGCAGATACATGATGGAAATCCGGGTGTCTTTCCTGCCCTTCCCTGCCCCTCTCAAAGATAGCAGATTTATATGTTTTTAATTTCTGAGGGGCTAAACTTACCACCTTGGTGTGGTCTTGCTTATTCGCATGTGTTCAAATAACTGGAAATGAGTAAATCATGGTAACAGAGCTTCTTTACCATTCTTCAGATCTAAGGTGCTGATTTGAAAATCTTTCTGTGTCTAGGATTTATTTTTAATCCTCACCCAAGGATATGTTTATTGATTTGAGAGAGACAGGAAGGGAGAAAGAGAGGGAGGGAGAGGGAGAAAGAGAGAAACACTGAGAGAGATGTGAGAGAGAAACATCAATGGGTTGCCTCCTGGACACACCCTGACCAGGGATTGAACCCACCGCTTTTGGTGCACAGGACAATACTCCAACCAACTGGGCCACCCAGTCAAAGCAAGAATCACTTTCGACGTGGTCACAAACCTTTAGTTTGTTAAGACTCCCATTGACCTGTGCCCTGAGGCTCGTCCCTTGCAGGATGAGCAGTGAATCTCTGTCTCCTGCTTTCTGGCTAACTTGCAGGCCTCCCTTTGGGCTGTCAACCATGCCATTCAGGGGCTGCCTGGAGGGCAGTTGTGGATGCTGGAAGCTCCTCAATATCACAAACCACTTGAGCCTCCTTCTTCTGAGGCCCTTGATTGAGCTTCTTTCTGTGGAGCTGTTACTTGGGCATCATTGTCGCTAGGAAATCTGCCACCTCTCCTCATGGTTGTTGTATCTGCCTGATTGCAGGTAACAATTTCACAGGCTCAGATCCCACAAGCTCTGAAATATAGAAGCCTAGAGAACTCAGAGCTCGTGCCCCAGAACAGGAGATTTTTTTTCAACAAACAAAGGCACTGGGAACTCTTTTCAGATGCAACCTGACCGCGAACCTGAATGCATGAAGTAGGTTAAAGTGGAGCTGCCTTAGCTTCAAGTGTGCAGAGGGGGTGACCCAGAAGCCATGGAATGTCATGACCCCATTCTCACCCTCATTCACAGAAGCCCCAAAGGCATGTCTGCAAACCCAGGGGCTCAAGAAACTTAGTTCAAAAATATTGCCTAGACCGATATTGCTCCTTTTAAATGTGAGCTTTGTAGTCCAAGCGGTATGCTGAATTGCACTGTGAGGATCTTTTCTTTGACCAGTACCTCCCTGAGCAACGGTGAAGAGGTGGTTTCAATGATTTCTCTCTCTCTGATTCTGCCAGGTGTGTGTGAATTGTGTGTGTGCATGTACGCATATATATGTATTCACTTGTGTCCAATCTTTACCCAAGATTGAAGGGTTACCTATCTACTCCAGGCACAGTGGTGTGTGTGTGATTATATCACTTACTTGTTAAAAAAAATTAAGGAAGACAGGTCAGTTGCCCATGGTCAACATCTAGTGAGTGGTTGGTTTAGAGTTCATCAAACCCAGAGCTGTTCAACCCTCTACTCAGGTGTCCAGTTACCAATAAAATGGTTAATCCACACGGCCAGGCTACGCTGGCTCAATTTGCAGAGATTTAACTTGGCGCCCAGCACCACATTCCTTATGAAACAATTTCCAGATTAAAGGTATAAAAAAGCTAGACTAAGTGGTGCCAGACATGAAGAGGGCCTCTTGAGCCATCCAGTCTCTCTTACATGAGTTGAGTATTTAGGCTAATTAATATAAATAAAAAAAAAATTCAGGTAGCGCTAATGAGTCCTGTAACTCAAGACCAAAGCGTAACTAATCCCACAACTAGAGATAAAGTGATCTAAAAACCTTGTGCTTTACCTCCCAGAGTTTAATGTGTGATTTTTGTCGTCCTTGGACACAGTTAATTCTTAGGTTTGACTTCATACAGCATCATTTCCTGTGGAGAGGTTAGGCAGGGGTAAGAGCGAAAATCCTTTCATCTTTCTTGGACCCAAGTTTCCCCAGGCCCATTTTTTCAATCCAAAGTGTGACTTCTTTCCAGTATCGTTTTACATTCTTATTCTTTAGATGAAGGAACAGAACACAGCTCATTCAATTTTCCAGCGTCCTCAAATGTGATTGGTCACTGTGAGTAAGAGAACCAGGTTAGATTCAAAAGGACTTAGCAGTGTTATATTAGATGGTTGTGAACTCGGAGGTGGTACTGGCAAGCATGGGGTAATTGACTTAAGGAAGTGGAAAGCCTGGACCATTCAAACTGGGGAGCCTGTCCAGTCGTGTGTTGCGTGAACACGATGCCATGTGAACTTAGTGCCTGGGAACCAGGAGGGAAGGGAGGCTTCTTAAGAGTCCCACTTTTGTTTGGGGCTGCTACTGAATTTGGGAACCTGTGGCTGAAGCATGACAAAGTCCAGGGAGGAGGTATGGAAGTGGTTAAAGGTTTGGGAGGTAGGTTATGTAAAGAAATGACTTATGGGCACTAGATTTCTGTACCAAGATGAGGTACAACCTAATTATTGCATCCAAGTGTGTTTGTGTGTTTATTCAAGTCAGTATTTATGAGTCGCTGTGGTGGCGCGAAGATGGTACGTTCCTCGCGAAGATGGTACACATTTCGATGGTACATCGAAAATCTGTCAATGGTAGCGACAGATTTTCTCTATTTCACACTAGAATGGGGTGAGGAAAGAAAAGAAAAAAGGGCAAATTGGAGTCAAAATGTACTGACACATTTGAGATTTCTTGATTACCACAGTTGTAAGAACCTCGGTAATTGAGGGGAAATGGGGTTTCCTGCTCAGTGACTGAAAAAGAGAGTGGTATCCATTTTGCGAATGGCAGAGCTTCAGAGGCAAAGGCATAGGTCCTTTTTAACCTCATGATTCAGAGATGCTGTCTGTACCATTGGAAGGAACACATGAACTGACTCTGGGAATTTCAGCTGGATTATTGTCATATCTGTCATCCATTCACTGAATTATCCAAAACTGTTTCATGTGGAAATATAATTCCTACCCCTCCCTCCAAAATAGGGCTGGAATTTTTACTGGGACAGGTGTGATTTTATTGTTTAATTCCTAGAGAACTGAGCTCTTTATGACATCTAGCTTCCAATCCATGACCATCATTCATCCCTGTTGTTGTTTTTTTATTTTTTCAATTATAGTTGAAATGCAGTATTATTCAGTAATTGAAATCTAGGTTCTATGTCATTGGATAAAGGGGCTTCTAACACCTCTCTTCTTTTTTATTGATATATAGTTGGCATGTAACATTATATTAGTTTTAGGTGTACCATGCAGTGACCCGATATGTGTACAGGCTGCAAAACGATTACCGCAATAAGTTTAGTTAACATCCATCACCTCACAGAGGTTATAACCTTCCTTTCTTTCTTTCTTTCTTTCTCTCTCTCTCTCTTTCTTTCTTTCTTTCTTTCTTTCTTTCTTTCTTTCTTTCTTTCTTTCTTTCTTTTTCTTTCTTTCTCTCATGTTGAGAACTTTTAAGAGCTACTTACTCTCTTAGCAACTTGCAAATGTACAATACAGGATGGATCTTATAACTTAAAGTTTGCACCTCTTAACAACTTGGCCCGTAGGCCTATTCTTCATCACCTGCCTCTGGCTATAGACAATCTGTTCTTTATGTCTATAATTTCAGGATCCCCGCCCTGCCCCCAGATACACTATTTGTTTTTCTCTGTCTGACCTACTTCACTTAGAATAATACCCTCTAGACCCATCCATGTTGTCACAAATGGCAAGATTTCATTCATTTTAGGGCTGAATAATAAATATTCCGTTGTATGTATATACCACATTTTCTTTATTCATCTGTTGACGTACATCTAGGTTGTTTCCATGTGTCAGCTATTATAACTATTGAAGTGAAAATGGGAGTGCAGGTGTCTTTTTGAGATAGTGATTGTTTCCTTTGAATAAATATTTAGAAGTGGAATTGCTGGATCTTATTGTGGTTTTATTTTTAATTTTGTGAGGAACCTCTATACTCTTTTCCATAATGTCTGTACTAACATACATTGCCATCAACAGTGCACAAAGGTTCCCTTTTCTCCACATCCTCACCAGCACCTATCTTTCTGATGGCAACCATTCTGACAGGTGTGAGGGGACATGTCCTCTGCCCATCTTTAAATCAGATTGTTTTTATCTATTGATTTTTATGAGTTCTTTCTATATTTGAGATACTAACCCATTTTCAAATATATGATTTGGCAAATATGTTCCCCCATTCAGTAGGTTGGCTTTTAATTTGGTGATGGTATTTTTTGCTTTACCAAAACTTTTTTAAGTATTTTTTTTATTTTTCAATTATGTTAGTTGCCAGACAGTATTATACAGGGTGGGGCAAAAGTAGGTTTGCAGTTGTGGGTCCATGAAACACAGTTTATTCTTGTATCATTATGTATTAGTTATCGTAGTATTTTCCATACAAACAGCTGTAAACCTCCTTTTGCCCCACCCTGTATTAGTTTCAGGTGTACAAAATAGTGATTAGACATTTATTTATCTTACAAAGTGCTGATAAGTCTAATACCCATCTGACACCATACATGGATATTACAATATTATTGACTATGATTCCTATGCTGCACCTACTTACCATCCCTGCCAGCAGTGCACGAGACTTCCCTTTTCTTCACATCTTTGCCACAATTGTTGTTCATTGATTTATAGGTGACAGCCATTCTGACAGTGATGAGGGGATATTTCATTGTGGTTTTAATTGTCATCTCTCTGAATATGAGGGACACTGAGCATCTTTTTATATGTCTCTTGGCCATCTGTATGTCCTCAATGGAGAAGTGTCTATTCAGGTCCGCTGCCCATTTTTAATTGGGATGTTTGTTTGTTTCTTTGTTTCTTTCTTTCTTTGTATTATGAGCTCTATAAATTTTGCATATTAACCCCTATTGGAGAATATCTTTCCCAGTAGGAAAAGTAGGCTGCCTTTTTGTTTTATTGATGATTTCCTTTGCTGTGCAAAAAATTTTTAGTATGATGTAGTCCCATTTGTTCATTTTTTCTTTTGTTTCCCTTGCCCAAGGAGCTATATCAAAAAATATATATATTGCTAGGAGAGATGTCACATATTTTACTATGTTTTCTTCTAAGCATTTTATGGGTTTGACTCTTACATTTAACTTTTTGATCCATTTTGAGTTTATTCTTGTATATGATGTAAGAAAGTGGTATATTTTTATTTTTCTCATGTATCTGTCCAGTTTTCTCAACACTATTGAAAACACCGTCTTTACTGCATTGTATATTCTCTCCTTTGTTAATGACCAATTGACCATGTAGGTGTGGATTTATTTCTGGGCTCACATTCTGTTCAGTTGATTTATGTCTGTTTTTATGCCAGTACCATGCCATTTTGATTACCGTAGCCTTGTACTATAGTTTGATATCATCAGGCAGTGGGATACCTGCAACTTTGTTGTTCTCTCTTGAGATTGTGTGTGATATTCAGGGTGTTTTTTGTCTGTGTGGTTCCATATAAATTTTTTGGATTATTCTAGTTCTGTGAGAAATCCATTGAGATTTTGATAGGAATTTTATTGAATTTATAAACTGCTTTGCATAGTATGGACATTGAAACAATGTTAATTCTTCCTATCCATGATCATAGCAGATGTTTCCATTTATTTGTATCTTGTTTGTTTTTTCTTCATTGTCTCCTAATTTTCTGAGTACAGGTCTTTTACCCTCTTGGTTCATTTAATTCCTATGTATTTTTTTGATGTAATTGTAATTGGGATTTTTTTAAAGTTTCTTTTTCTGATAGTTCATTATTGGTATATGATAATATAACCAATTTGTGAATATTATTTTGTATACTGCTACTTTACTGAATTCATTTATCAGTTCTAGTAGTTTTATGGTGAAATCTTTAGGATCTTCTGTATACAGTATCATGTCATCTGCAAATAATGACAGTTTTACTTCCTTTTCAATTTGGATATTCTTTGTATCTTCTTGTCTTGTTGTGGCTATGACTTCTAATATTGTGTTGAAAAGAGCATTGAAAGTGCACATCCCCTGTCTTCATCCTGACGTTAAAGGAAAGGCTTTTAATTTTTTCACATTGGTATGTAGGTTTGTCATATATGGCCTTTAGTATTTTGAGGGAAGATTCCCACTTTTCTGAGAATTTTCTCATAAATGGGTGCTGGATTGTGTCGGATGTTTTTTCCTCTGCATCTATCGATATGATCTCGTGATTTTTTCCTTGAGTTTGTTTATGTGGTGTACCACACTCATTGATTTGTGAATATTGCACCAGCCTTGCACCCCAGGAACAAACCCCACTTGATCCTGATGTATGATCTTTTAATGTATTGCTGAATTTGATTTGCTGATATTTAGTTGGGGATTTTTGCGTCTATGTTCATCAGGGATTTGGCCTATAATTTTCTTTTTTCGTAGTGTTTTTATCTGGTTTGGAGTAAGGATAATACTGGTCTTGTGAAATGAGTTTTGGAGTCTTCTTTCCTTTTGAATTTTTTGAAATAGTTTGACAAGGATAGGTGTTAATTCTTCGCATGTTTGGTAAAATTTTCCTGTGAAGCCTAATGTCTGTTTTGTCTGATATAAGTATTGATACCCAGCTTTTTGTTTCTGTTTGCATGAACTATCTTTGTCTATCCCTTTACTTTTAGTCTGTATGTATCTTTCATTCTGAAGTAGGTCTCTTGTAGACAGCATATAGATAGGTCTTGTTTTCTAGACATTCAGCTACCCTATATCTTTTTACTGGAGCATTTAAGCCATTTACATTTAAAGTGATTATTGATAGGTATGTATTTATTGCCATTTTATTCTTTATAATTATGTTACTCTTTTTTCTCCCTTCTTCTTAAAGGAGAGCCTTGCATTTCTTGTAATTCTGGTTTGGTAGTAATAAACTCCTTTAGGGTCTGTTTGTTTGTTTGTTCATTTTGTCTGGGAAGTTCTTCATTTCTCCTTCAATTTTAAATGATAGCCTTGCCGGGCAGAGTAATTTTGATGGGTGGTCCTTGCTTTTCATCACTTTGAAAATTTCAGGCTAAACACTTCTGGCCTGCAATGTTTCTGTTGAGAAATCAGCTGACAGTCCTCTAGGAGCTCCTTTGTCGGTAACTAATTGTCTTTCTTTTGCTGCTTTTAAGATTCTTTCTTTGTCTTTAGCCTTTGCCATTTTAATGATGTGTCTTGGCGTGGGCCCTTTGGGTTCATCTTGTTCAGGACTCTGTTTTCCTTCGACTTGTGTGTCTGTTCTTCACCAGGTTAGAGACGTTTTCAATCACTTTTTCTTCAATAGGTTCTCAATTCCTTGCTCTCTACACTCTCCTTCTGGTACCCTTTTAATGCAGATATTGTTATGTTTGACATTGTCCCAGTGGTCCCCTGAACTATTTTCATTTTCATATACATGAATGAATGTAGAAGAATGTCGGATGTTTTCTGACACCTTACCTTCCAAATCACTGAGATGAGGCTCTGCATCAGTCTGATACTGATTCCTTAGTGTATTCATTTCTGACTGGTTCTTTTTTATGGTTCCTATGTCCTTTTCTATATTTATTTTGTTTTTGTTTAAGTTCTCACTGAGTTCAGCCATTCTTCCCCTGAATTTCTTGAGCATTCTTATAACAATTGTTTTGAACTCTGTATCTGGTATATTGCTTTCCTCCATTTCTTCTAGTTGTTTTTCTGGGGATTTCTCCTGCTCTTTCATCTGAGACATGTTGCTTTGTCTCCCCTTCTTGGATGCCTTGCTGTCTTTACATGACTCTGGCCCCCTCTGATCCACCCTCACTCTGCTGGAGACCAGGGTAAGTGACCACAAATGAGATTTGTTGCACTGGCCCTTTAAGAGGGTGCCTGGGTTTCAAGCAGACTTCTGTCTCTCCCTGGAGGACAGAATCCCTACTAATTTTTTTCAGCCAGGTGTTATGTGGGCTTCTCTTCCTGGCTGTGGTGCTCTGGGCTAGGGAGCCAAGCATGGGGTTGAGACCCCAGGCTTCTCAGGAGGGACCTTTGCAGTTGAGTTTTCCCTTCAGATTCTCAACTGCCACACCTGGGTTCAGAACCAGACTTTTTTCCATCTCTGTCCTTCCTACCATTCCTGATGTGGTTTCTTCTGTAAATCCCTGGTTATGTGACTCTTCTTCAGCTAGTCTTCAGTTGGTTATTCAGGTTGATTGTTCCATAATTTAGTTGAAATTCCAGTTTGGATTTGTGAGGTGGTGAGAGTAACTTTCACCTACCCCACTGCCATCTTTTTAACCACTTGATATGATTTCAATCTTCTTAAATTTATTGAGACTAAATTTACTGTGATAGATACTAATATGGAGTCTATCCTGGAAAATGTTGCCTGTACTTTTGAAAAAAATGTATGTTCTGCTGCTTTAGACTAAAAATATAAAATTGTCCAGTGTGTTATTTAAGGCCATTGTTTCCTTTTGATTTTACGTCTGGATGATCTAATGATTTATGCCAAAGGGGTGTCACAGTCCTCTGAGGGAAAAATGGTCTCTGCCACACAACTCAGTCTCTCCTAGAGCCTGCACATACCGATTGCCAGCCTCTCCCTTTATGTCTGCCATACTTGCCTTCCATAGGTCGGTGCTCCTGTGTTGGTTGTGTAGATGTTTACAAGGGGTGCATCCTCTTATTGGGTCGATCCCTTTGTCATTATGTAGTGCCCTTCTTTGTCTCATGTTTTAAAGTCTATTTTGTGTGATACAAGTATTGCTACCCTAGCTTTTTAAAATTTCCTTTTGCATGAAATATCTTTTTCTGTCCCTTTACTTTTAGTCTCTGTGCATCTTTCAGTATGAAGTGGGCCTCTCGTGGGCAGCATATGTGCAGACCTTGTCTTTTTATCCATTCAGCCGCCCTGTGTCTTCTCACTGAAGCCTTGAATCCATACACGTCTAAAGTGGTTGTCGACAGGCGTGTAGTCATTGCCATTTTATTAATTGTTTTTGTACTTTGGTCCTTTCTTATTCTCTTTCTCTCTTGTATGTTGATGACTTTCTATAGTGTTGTGTTTGAATTCCTTTCTCTTTACTTTTTGTATATCTCTTGTAGATTTTTGGTTTGTGGTTATCTTGTACTTCATTTATACCAAGTTATGTTTATAGCGGTCTATTGTAAGTTGATGGTCAAACTTAAGTTTGACTGCTTTCTAAATTCCGTACCGTTTTTACTCATCCCTTACACTTCTGTTTTCATCATTGTATTTTTCTTTTGTGCATGTGTTTCTGAGCATCCCTTAATTTATTGCTGTAGTTACACATGATTTTCCTACTGTTGTCTTTTAACATTTGTACTAGCTTTATAACTGATTGATTCACTGCATTTATGGTTTGCCTTTGTCAATGAGAAGTTTTTAATATATATTCCTATTCATATTTTTGCTTTTCTACTTAAAGAAATCCCTTTAATCCCTTTAATATTTCTTGTAATACTGGTCTAGTGGTGATGAACTCCTTTAGCTTTTTCTTGTCTGGGAAACTCTGTATCTCTCCTTTGATTCTCTGTGGTAGGTTTGCTGGGTAGAGTAATCTTGGTTGAAGTCTTCATTTTCATCACTTTGAATATTTTGTGTCAGTCCTTTCTGGCCTGCAAAGTTTCTGTTGAGAAATCAGCTGACAGTCTTATGGGAGCTCCCTTGTATTAACTCTACTGCTCCTCTTTTGCTACTGTTAAGATTCTCTCTTTGTCTTAACCCTTTGGCATTGTAGTTATGATGAAGGTTGGTGTGGGCCTCTTTCACTTTATCTTGTTTGGAGTCTCTGTGCTTCTTGGACTTGTACTATTTCCTTTACCATGTTAGGGAAGTTTTAAGTTATTTTTTCTTCAAATAGGATTTCAGTCCTTTGTTCTCTCTCTTCTCCTGGTACTCCTATGATGAAAATGTTGGTATGCTTGAGGATGTCTCAGAATTCCCTATCCTCAATTTTTTGCATATTTTTATTCTTTTTGCTGTTCTGATTGGGTATTTTAAGCTACTTTGTCTAACAAACTGCTGCTTCGATCCTATGCTTCATCTAATCTGGTGTTGATGCTAATGTATTCGTGATCTCAGTTATTGTATTCTTTATTTAGACTAGTTCTTTTTTATGTTTTCCTATGTCTTTGTTGATGTTTTCACTGAATTCATTTATTCTTCCCCTAAGTTCACGGAGCTTTCTTATAACCAGTGTTGTGAACTCTGTATCTGGTAGATTGTTTATCTCCGTTTAGTTTGGTTTTTCTTTTTCTAGAGTGTTTCCTAGTCTTTCATTGAGACATGTTTCTTTGCCTCACTTAGCCTCACGCCCTGAGTTTGGTTCTGTGTGTTGGGTAGATCTGCTGCCCCTCCCAGTGTTGGCAGGGTGGCGTAAGTAGTAGGTTTCCTGGGAGGCCCAGGCTGTGGCCTCCCTGTTTACCTGAGCCAGGTGCTCCAGGAGTGCCCCTGTGTGGGCATGTGAGCCTGCTGTTGTGGTTGAACGTCGAGTCCTACTGGCACAGCCGCCAGTACTATTGACCCTCGGGTTGACTGCGTGTAATAGCCGGCCGTGACTACGGTGGTCAAGGTGTTGTGCAGGAGCCAGCTCCACAGAGTGGGAGTTGCTTTAGCAGGACTCTAGTGCCTGCAGAATCTGCCCTGCGGGTGTGTTGTTTGTGGAGCTGGTTGAGGGTGCTCTGCTGTGTTCTGAAGCTAGCTGCCGAATGTACTGGCTTTGGTGTCTCTTTGGAGAGGTTCTGGGGCAGGCCAAAGTTGGCCACCATTTGTGCCCAGTTTAGGGCCACCTGGCGGGAGCTGCAAGGTTATCTCTGGTTGGTTCCTTCTTGTGGTGGGCATGGAGACACTTGGGAGAGGCTGTGCTGTGAACCTATGCAGCTCACACTATTGTTTGGATTGGGTCCCTTGTGGGCACTGCAGTGTGACCTGAGGCCAGCCACCACTTGTGCCAGGTTTGTGACCACTTAGTAGAAGCTACGTTCCAGGCCAACCCTGGCCATAGCTTATGCTAGGCTTGGGGCTGCTTAGGAAGAGGTACAGGGCATGCTGAGGCCAGCCACTACTTGTTTGGTTGTGGACTTTTGAGAGAGTTTAGGAAAGTCTGCAGTGCGACCCAGGGTAGGCTGTTCCTGTGGGAAGGCTGCTGAAAGTGGCTGGGGCCAGGTGCATGAATTGGGTCAGGTCTCAGGGAATCCCTAGGGCGGGGCAAACAGTGTTAGCCAGGCTACTGGGAGCACAGCATTGGTGCCCACCTGCTCCTGCTGTCCGCATTGGGAGAGGACTCCGCAAGGGAGCAGTGGTGCCTGCCAGCACTCCATTCCCCAGAGAGCTTGGCTGGCTCCTGCCTTTCCAGCCCTCACACTGAAACTGGTCAACTTAATTCCTCCCCATATGTTGGGGTGCTTTTCCAGCTGCTGCCTCTGCACTGGAGCCCAGAGTGAGGGAGTTTGTGAGCAGCTGAGCCTGTGCTCGGGCTCTTTAGGAGAGACTTGAGTCTATAGCAGTCCTCCATGTCACCTGGATGCAATCCCTGCTGGTTTTCACAGCCAGATGTTGTGGGGACTCCTCTTCCAGCCCTGGGGCCTGAGGCTGGGACCCCTCGCTCCTCACGGGGGACCAATGCAGTGAAGACGTCCCTGTTGATTCTTAATCACCACACGTGGGTGGGACCTGCCCTGTGTCTCCACGCCTTTTACCAGTCTCTTTGTGATTTCTCTTGTATACTTTTAGTTATAGGATTCTGTTCAGCTAGTGTTCAGGTGGTTCTTAATGGTGGTGGTTCTGTCATTTAGTTCTAATTCTGACGTGTTTGTGGGAGGAGGTGGACGCGGCATTTACCTACTCCCTCGACTCAAAGTCCTCTGAGCTGCCTTCTTTACCATCAGAAGAACCTGACCAATCACTGGGAATTCCAACTAGATTTTCTCATGTGTGTCATCCATTTTGGACGGAATTGTCTAAAAATGTTTTACATGGAAATACAATTGCTATCCCCTCCGTACAAAAATGCTGCTCAGATTTTTATTGGTATTGCAATGATTCTATTGCTTAACTCCTGGAGTACTGACATCTTCATTATGTCAGGCTTCCAATCCATGACCATGCTATGTCTCTATCATTTCAGGGCTTTTGTTCTTTTCAGCAACGTATTATAATTGTCACTGTAGACATCTTGCAAGTCTTTCATTTTAATTCTCCCAAGGTATTTGATGTCGTTTGGCCCCTGGGAGGCCCTCGGATGCACACCAGTATCACCTGTCCCTTTCTAACACCTCTGCTCCCCATGGGCCTGAGAAGCAAATACTCAGCTTCCTCTTCCAGGGACTCAGTGCGCCTTGCCTAACTTCGCACGGTAGAGAAGGCGTGGAGGCTTTCCTGCAGGAAACCTATTTCCGAATCCAAATGTTGCAGCCTGCAAGTTACGCCCTCTCCTAACCTAGGTCTGTCCGGCTGGCGTCTCAGCGTGTTTGCGTCCAGTTGGGTTCCCAGTTTGCCCTTCCAGAGGTTTCGTGTCTAGCTGTCTGTGGTTGGGGTCGTCATTTGGACTGTTCCTGAAACATTGTAAAACTACGTGGGACTTTTATTAAGAGAGAAATTGCTCATGATACAGCACTGTGTTAAAAAGTACAATACAGATCTAATTTTATTTTTTTAAATGTCTGGCTTAGGTAAAAAGGTTAAAAGAAAATCTATGACTACGGCTGTCTCTGGCCGCCCAGCTTCTGGACTGTTTTCATTCATACCTGCATTTTCAGAATGTTCATATTCAACATGCGTTTTCTTTGTACTAAGCAAAAAAAAAAAATCAGCACTTTTAAATGGAAAAAAAGAAAATAAAAACTGCATATTAAAATTACTGGCTTAAACTTCATTTTCCCCTTCATTGTACAAAGTCTATTAAAATTTGCTAGTGAAATGAAGACAGGTATGCGGCATATCTTAAGAGAATCAAGAAAGAGAAACGTCTTTTTCAGACGTGTAAATTTTCCTGCCGGTGCTTCTGACCAGCTATAAATTCCACTAAGTGCTGAGAATTCTCTCCTAAGACTTGGAACCCTGAAACACCTGTTTTATTTCACATTTCCTTGATTCCTGGGATAAATCCCAGATCCACAGTGTGGGCTCCAGTTAAATTCCTTAGTGGTCCAGATGTGTGTTCCCCCCCACTCCCCCTCATGAGCTGGCCTAGTAACCCCACTGTTTATTGACAGGTTCTCAGGAATCAGATAGCTCCCAGTCTGCCAAGAAAGACATGCTGGCGGCCTTGAAGTCCCGGCAGGAAGCTCTGGAGGAAACGCTACGCCAGCGGCTGGAGGAGCTCAAGAAACTCTGCCTCCGAGAAGCTGTAAGCAGTTACTGTTCCCAGCCGGGGAAGTCTTGCCCTCCTGTGTCTTCACATATTTGTAAAAGGGGATGGACGCTGAGGAGATGATAAGAGGAAAGCGAGACCTCTCCTCACACACATGTGCCCCGTCAGAGACAGAAGTCGTTGACATTAATGGGACACTAGGACACCCGTTAAAATGAGTCCTGGCAAGGCCCCCGGTGGGACCTTACAAGAGGCCAGTTGAGAAGAAATAATTCCAGTAATGGCAGACGCGGTAAATAATAATGTCTGCATGCTGCCCCGTAGATACTACCCCCTTGAGGAGGGCGCTTTGCCCCCATCTTCCAAGTCTTTGGGTCTGAGTTGGCCATTGTGGCAGCTTTTGTTTCTCTTGAGGCTGATTCAGATACGACCTTTGGAAATCATGCTTTAAAGGGCATATATATAATGCCCTTTAAAACTCATCATCTGATGATTATACTCTTTTTCAAAAAAAGAAATCTTAGTGATATTTTTAAGTTTCATGCAAAGCAGCACTTTCTCAAGCTCCTGTCTACACTGGTCTCACGTTTCATTGGGACTCAGAGGCTGGGACAGGCCACTGTTGTATTTATTTCAATGTCCATTTCCACCCTCTTCTGCTTACTCTGCAGTTCTCTGTTAGCACATTTGAAGAATTGAGTTTGTAGTGCAGCACATGTTACTGTGCACGTGTGAGTGCCTGGACCTGCGTGTGCCCGTGCTTGCACCTGGACAGTATAGCATGGGAGCCCTCCAGAGGCACATCGGAGCTCATATGACGTTACACAGAGCTGTACTGAACAGTGGGGAGTCAGAAGTATAAAGAGGTTCCCAAACTGTACTACCCTGCCCCCCAGTATCAGTGCCTCGCCCCAGGCCTCCTGAATAAGGAGCCTTGGAGTGAGATCACGTTACATTTCCACTTGGCTTAATTATGCACTGGATTCATTGAAACTGGAGCCAGCTCAGAGCAGACCCAAGTTAACACAAACCCATTACAAATCTTCAGGAAGCAAGTGCCCTGAGTGGGGGACTGTGGGCGTCCTGAGCAGCTTTTGCTAGACGGCCCAAGACCAGTCAGCACCCTGGGAACAGGTGTGGCTCTCTCTGGTGCTGACCAGCATGGCCTCCTCTGGTCTGCAGCAGCCACAGGCGTTTGTATAACAAATATGCTGGAAGAATTAAAAAACTATGGGTTTGGATGTCTGCATTTAATAATGTGTAAAGCCTGGTTTTGGTTTTGAGAACAGCAACAGCCCTGAACCCAGCAGGGAGTCAGCATCAGAAAATTGGAGAAACATGTCAGGGCAAGGTTAACATGCACTAAGAAAGCTCTCTCTGCCTCTTTTAAAACTAAAAGCAAAATAAGGCAAACAAAGCCCCCACTTGTTATAATGACAACAGTGGGAAACGGTTGGAGCGGGAAGGCAGCCGCACTGCCCGCAGGCAGGTAGATGGCTCTGTGCTGTCTCCCATTGCGGCCCCCTGACCAACCTGTGGTCAGGGGCAGGTGACCCTTCTGGCTAATGCTGTTCTTACCCCTCAGCTCAGAATATCGAGAAGCAGTTTCTCCCCTGGGGAGCGAGCAGGGCGGCCGGAAAGAGGTGGGGTGGGAGCATTTGGAAGAAATACCAATATAAGAACCAAGCCAAGCCCCCACAACAGTGCGTGAAATTTCTCCTTCCCCATGGGGCTCTTTTCACATGTGAAATCAGATTAAATGCGGAGAATCAAGGCCTAACTCAAACACCTTCAAGCAGATGGTGGAAAATCAGTAGCCTCATTTTTTTAAAATGTATTTTGTTTTAAAACCACAGATATTTTAGACTTATGAATCAATAGCTGTATTAACAACTTTCTCCTACTTTTTAAAAGTTTCAGGGTAAAAGAAGAAAATTCTAACAATATAAAATCCTCAGTATGTTTGTTATTTATTGACTGACTTTTAGGGAAACAGAGAAAAATGTTGCAGAATAAGCACATGACGACTTTGGCAACATTTGAACCACATGACAAAAAGAAAGAAACGGGGGAAGATGGCAGAGCATTCTGAACTCAGACAGTTGGCCATTGTTCTCCAAAGTGCTTAGAGTGAGGGAAAAAATCCAAGGGCTTGTTCCCAGGTGGCTGAGCACAGAAGGGAAGGGACGCAGGAGTGCAGGGAGTGGGCATTCTTGTGCACGCCAGATGCACTCACGCATATACCCACTACCCCAGTGTGTGCCCCCATGCACACCCAGGGCACACACCCAGCGTGAGCACACACACACACAGTGGTAAAGGGCAGAGGCCAGATCACTCCTCCTCTTAGACGGTGGGCCAGCCCCTGGGACCTGATGGCTCAGGGACCCACGTTTCCCGTGGACCCGCACTCACACGGGGCCTCATGCACCAACAGCTTTCTGTGTGGATGATGAACTGTGGGCTCTTCTTGAGTCTGTGCAGCACAGGTATTTGTTTGGGACTAGAAACCAGGGCTGGGCTTTGCCTGGACCTGCCATCTGTGTGCTTGGTGGCACACAGGGCTCTCCCAGGGTTTTTTGGTCCCTGGAAGTGACTCCTTGAAGCTGATGCCTTGGGTCAACCACATGGATGAACTGCTGGCTCAGATTTGATCTTTATTCAGCCAATACATAGCCCCTAATATGGAGCCCAGTTCTAATCAGGGCTCATTCCATGGACTTCAGTGTCTGTAGGATCGTTGTCATTGTGGCGTGTCAGCTGAGTTCCCTGTTGTTATACTGCCAACAATGAGATTGTCAGAGCCCAAAATGTACACACAACAGGTTTGTTGCAATAGACTTGTCAATATTATGTGTTTATTTTCAGCTTGTACTGAAACTCTTGCTAGTATACATTTAATGTCTTTTAGCTCAGCCTGTTCCCTGAGTGCCTGGCCCAAGCAGAATAATCATTATCATGTTCCGTTTCAAATTGGTCATATGCATTATTTCTGGGATTTGCCATATAGATACCACTCTTCCTAAGAAAGCTCATCTGAAAGGCATTTTAACCTGAGATATCGGTGAGGGAGTGTTTGATGCAGTTGAAAGAGCACAGGAGCTAGAAATACCAGAGAGCCCTGTTGGCTCTGCTCTGTCCCAGTTGCTCCTTCTGGGCGGGGCACACAGCCAGCCTGCCGGAGATACCGGGGGACTAACCCACAGGTGAAATGCAAGTTTCACGAGGAAAGCCAAAGCGCTTTTGTTTACCTGCAGATACTTACTGTGAGAAAAACTTTGCAAAGTGCCTCTTTCTGTAAAGAAAGGACTGCTCAAATCCATTTTTAGAGTAATGAAATCACATTTCAGAAACTCTTTTTAGGCATTTACTTAAGGGGCGCTATTTTGAATCCATGCATTGAAGTGTGTGTGTGTGTGTGTGTGTGTGTGTGTGTGTGTGTCTTAGACCAAGCACACGTCCCCTCTGATTCCCGTCACCTTCTCTTGGTATTGCACATTTGCAGGAGCTGACGGGCAAACTGCCCGATGAATATCCCCTAGATCCGGGGGAGGAGCCACCCATTGTTCGGAGAAGAATCGGGACGGCCTTCAAGCTGGATGAGCAGAAAATCCTGCCCAAGGGAGAGGTGGGTCCTTCTTTCTGGTGTTGGATTCTCTCACACTGTCCTCATTTTCCCATTTGCCAGGGCTTCCAGGTTTTTTCTAACTTTTTACGTCCTACACAGTGCCCAGTGCACTTTCCCCTTTCCTCCTCAGTATCTTTCCTTTTGCCTCTTGTTACCTTGGCAGGCTGGTCAGTGTATGGCTCCCGTGGTAGGATTAGCATTGATTTCAGGGTAAGTCGTTTGTCTGACACCATAGGCCTGTAGCAAGCTGTTCAGTTAATCTCAGAAGAACCTTCTAATAACACCCATGGCGTGTCTTTTTAATGGCAGGCCAGCCCTTTGTTACTGAGAGCCAGCCCCCTGTGGGTTGGCGCCAAGGGGAATTCCCAGGGACACGGGAGCCCTGGAGCCAGCAGAAGGGGCAGCCCAGTGTCCTGAGGTCTGTACTAGGAGGTGCTGGCGAGGCTGGTGGCCGCACCAGAATGCTTTACCCAAATCTACAGCTCGACCAGGCAGTTGCCTGTTCCATCAAATGAAGTTCAGATTTCTTTGGGCTATTGCTAGGATTAAATGAGCTAGTACCTGGAGGAAATTTAACTTGGGTCTTCACACCTGCTTGATGGTCCATAAACAGGAGTGGCTTGGAGTGGAGACGGGATGTTGTAGGACAAGTGCAGTGCTGTGGGGAAGGGGCAGGATTATACCAGGGTCACAACTGGGGTGAGGGAGGGTGGGATTTAGAAGACCATCTGGTCAAGTATTTCTCAAATCTGTTGTCAGATCTGCCCGAGGAACTTCCTCTCCCCTGTGCCGGGCAGATACCAGGCACTCACTCAACTTTCATGAGGAGCCCCCACCTTAGTGAGTGTTCCTCTACCCCAACCCCATTGTCCTTCCCACAGTCCCCTCCCATGACACCTTCTCGCCAGCTGCTCTTTCACATTTGTCAGCAAAGATGCCTCTAGTTCCCCACACCTTCCATCTGCACCCGCATCTCCCTCACCTTTCCCTGCATGTGTTGTTCTGAAATCACTCAAAGGAAGGACCGCACAATTAGCTGGCCTGCTGCAGTTGCTCTGGGAGGGAAGAGCTCCTTGTTTCTCCTGGAAATGCACTCGGCTGCCCGTTCACACAGCAGGCAGCCATCTGTTCAGACAGGGCTGCCAGCATTTGCTTGTCTCAGTTTAAGTAGCAAGAATTTGTCCTCGGCGTCCACAAAACTTTGGGGCAGGGATTGGAACCAGGACTAGCAGCACAGCTGCCAGGTGGAGTCTCACTCACAGTGCGGTCCGTCCCTGCTGGCTCGTCCCAGGCTGGAGTATATCCCGGGAGTCTATCCCGAGAGTCTTCTCCCTCCCAGGGAGCGGGTGCAGCTGGCTTTGGAAGGATCTGAAAGTTCATTATTGACCAGGTAGTTCTGTTTAACCATCACCTTTCTTTCTCACTCCCAGTCTCTGCTCCCTTCAGGCTCGAATCACTCAGAATGAAATCAAACTGTTTTGTGCTGGATGGAGGCCTCAGCCCAGTTGCGTGGTACCCTGAGGCCAGAGTGTTTTATTCAGCCACTAACTAGGAAGATCTGTTGATTCTGGCCAACCTGGCATTGTGCTCCTAGGTAGCTAGGCGAGTTTCTGTCCGACTTTGACATGCCTGTTGGTCACCTTGGACAGGACGCAGGTGTGGTCTCCCAGGCTTGCGGGGCAGATTTGAAGAAGCCACTGATGAGTCGCAGAGAGGCAGCAGCAAATGCACTGTCCCAGGTTTTGTCCTCTGGTTCCACAGGTCATTTTCTGACACAGCTGCATTTCTCCAGGGATCAAAACTCTGTTTGAGGGAAAGTCCACCCATCTCCTCCTGGCCAGAGTAAGAAGTAGAGGTAGAAGGGAGGTGCACAAGGAGAGGAAGGGAGTGCCCTGACTCAGTCCTATGAGTAGAGGACACTGGTCCCACCGCCACCTGCCATCTGCACCTCCCAGCCTGGGCAGAGATGTTATCTGTAACCAGTGTGAGAGGGACACTGGAGCTTGCAGAAAGGGCTCCCAAAGAGACATGAGTGGGAATAACCCAGCGTGAATGGCTCAAAATAGAAGAGACGGGAGTGCGGGAGGGGGCAGTGAGGGGCACATCTGCGCTCCCTGTAGCAGACCCACAGGAGAGCAGGGCAGAGAGCTGCTCTGGAAACAGTGCTGCATCCTGTGCCCAGAATGGAAAGGAAATACCAGCCGAATGGGTCTGAATTTCCACAAAGGCTTGCTCTTTGCTGGAGACCATGGAAATGAAGCCAGCGAGTCCAAGACCCTCAGAACGGGCAACTCTGCTTCTCTCAGTGCTGGTGCCTGTGTGCAGACCGTCCTGGTCTCTGAGAGTCTCAGAAGTGCCTGTGCCCAGGGCACTGGCTGCCAGAGACAGAAGGAAGGGGGCCACTGCAGGTTCAGGGTACAGGCAGGGCAGGGGTGAGGCACTGGGATTGCTGGGTTCCTAGTACCCATGTTCCCCAGGAGTAAGGAAGGTTGGCTCACTTTGGGACGGGCATGGGCAGAAAGGACAGGGGTCCCCCAACCCTGCCTCCCCTAAGTGTAAGCCTTGGCTGTCCCTCCCATAGGAAGCTGAGCTGGAACGCCTGGAACGAGAGTTTGCCATTCAATCCCAGATTACGGAGGCTGCCCGCCGCCTTGCCAGTGACCCCAATGTCAGCAAAAAACTGAAGAAACAAAGGAAAACCTCTTATCTGAATGCACTGAAGAAGCTGCAGGAGATTGAGAACGCAATCAATGAGAACCGCATCAAGTCCGGGAAGAAACCCACCCAGAGGGCCTCGCTCATCATCGACGGTCAGTGCTGACCCTACTCCCCAGGCGGGCTGCACCCTCTGCTCCTGGGAACGGGCGCCAGTCCTGTGAGTGGCTCAGAGCCCAGCTCCCAGTGAGACCTAAGTAAAGCTACTTAAGGACCCTGGGCCTTCATTTTTCCATCCATAAAATGAAGACTGTAAGCCCTGAGGCCAGATGAGAGTAATAATGTGCACTCAAGTTCACAGATGAAAGGGTTATGCCAATCAAACTATCATTATCACTATTTATAGCCTCCCTGTGAGAGCCTGCAGCCATGAGCTGAACGCTCCTCCCAGCCTTCCCATGAGCTAAGCCCAGGTAACTGGGCCAGTTCAGCTGAGTGTGAGTGGCCCAGCCTCTGACATTTTCAGAGACCTGATCGGCCTTCCCCAGTCTGGGACAACATGTGGGGAGCTTGGCTACTCTGCAGCCCAGCACCCCTGCCAGCCCTCTGTCCTGCGGTGTGTCAGGGGCTCTGCTTCCACGGCTGGAGCTGGGGAGGCCTGGGCTGCTCACCCTGACTGTCTAAACCCCTGACCAGGGCCAGCAGGGGTTAGGTGATTATATTTGGCAAACGCGAGAAGGAAGGACCCCCAAAATCCACTAACAACCATCAGGTCCCTCAAGTGTTAAAATCCTTTTTGTCCTAAATAAGAAAATTCTTTGAAATATATATGTCAAGAATTCTTTTATTGTTTTTGCATGTTTAAAACACTTTTGCTCCAGGAAGACAGAAAGTAGAAAGGGCCCAGGTCAGGGCAGGGGCTTAGCGTTTAATGGGGTCAGAGTTTCTGTTCTGGAAGATGGAGGAGTCCCGCAGACGGATGGCGGTCATGGCACAGCAGTGCGAGTGTGCTTAACGCCACGGAACTGTGCAGAAGAAATGGTTAACGTGGTAAATTTTGTGTGTATTTTACCAAACTTTATGTATGTATGTATAATCTGCACCCTAAAAATGTGGGCGTCCCGGGGGAAACAACAATGTACTAGCCTCCGAGGTGCCAGAGCCAAGGCTGTGTCTCCTAGGTGTTCGCAGTCCGTCACGCAACACAGATAGAGTGAACCCGTGGTTCATACAGGAAGAGAGGCCGTACAAACTCCTTCTGCTTTAGTCAGTGAGGAATAACCATCGTTCCCCATCTCACCCTGTTGTCCGTGACTGACACTTTGTCACTTCCCCCACTTCCTCGCAGAGCTGCAGGCCGCAGCCTGTCTCCCCTGCCCCTGTGCGGGCTCCTGGCGGTCCTGGCTCTGTGGAAACATCCAGGGTGGCCCCCAGAGCCCAGTCTGGAGGGGCGCTGCAGGGATGGGCATCGCACTGGTCGGCCGCGGTGCCTGGGTTTCCGGCCATCCGTCCCCTGAACGCTGTTCTGTTAGGGCTGCTGACAGTCTCTTTTCACATTGTACTACCTCATGGCTGGACCCAGCCAAGCCTGCAGCCATTATTTTTTTAACCCCTCACGAATATATCCTCTCCGTTTTGCTCCCTCTTTCAAATAATGTTTTCACCATACAAGCCCATTTGAATTAGAGAAGTAATTAAGTTTCCTTTTAGTTCCTTAGCATGGTTTTTATTTCAAGAGATAAAACACCAAAGTTGGTATCTGAAGACCTGGGACTTGTTGTTGATGTTGCCACGAGAGCTGAGCAATCCCAGGCAAACCAGCTCCCTAGATGTGCCTCAGTTTCCCCAACTGTTCAAGGGGAAGGATTATCTTGCTGTCCCTGTCTTTGGCATGTTTTCACAGTTAATTGAACGGTGTCTATGAAACTAAGCTTCGGAGAGACAGAAGCTGTATGTACCAGCTTGTTTTCTCTACTAATGACTTAAGTTTATTTAGAAACCATCTATCGCCCTGTGAGCAGAGCCGAGTCCTCACCCTAGTTTCACGTCTGTACAATGCACAGCAGTTCACATCCTTCGGTCCAATCAGAACACGCCCCGGCACGGGCCGGGCAGCCTTTATTATGGATATTAAGCTACTCACTCCTGCAGTGCCCTGCCAAGCAAGAGCAAAAGGGCTCAGACGAGAACACTAACAGGAGCACACTGCAGTGTCAGGGCTGGGGCACAGGCTAGTGACCCGCCACAGGGACTCTCAGAAGAAATGCCTGATAGCGTTTTTATTGAATGCCATGGCTCTTCAGATTGGAGAGAGAAGGGTACGGGATGGTGCTGAACACGTGATTCTTAGTCGAAAGGGTGTGGTAAACTCTCAGACCTTTGCTTTTTGTCTTCTCAGATGGAAATATTGCCAGTGAAGACAGTTCTCTCTCAGATGCCCTTGTTCTAGAAGATGGTAGGTTGTCCATTTCCTGCTTGAGAATGAGGGGCCCAGGTTACACGGGGAGTAAGCCGTGTGTAATCTGGGACAGGCCGGTGTAAAGGCAAGAGCCGGGCCAGGATGGCAGCGGGCTTCCCTGCGAGTCTCTCCCTTCCTGATGGTCATCCAGTTGGGTGGGAGTGGGTGGGCACTATGTGAACCACGTCTGTTGGAATTTTACCATTTCCTGTGGCTGAGGGGTCACATTGAAGGTGATATTCATTGAGTGGTACTTTACCTTATTAGCTACCAAAACCACATTTTTAACTAAACAAAGAAATGTGAGCACCGTACAGTTTCCTTTGAATATTCATAATTTCTGAAGGAAAGAAGCAGACATTGGTTTGGATCACAAATCAAAGATTGGAGCCTGCTAGGGAGAGCCTGTGGGGAGCAGGCAAAACAGGAGGGCCCTTACCCAGACCCCCAGCCCACCACCACGCATGGGAGAGGAAGGTGTTCCAAACACATACCTGTCTCCGAGCATGTTCCTGTGGATTTAACTCCAAACTGGAGGGGCCAGAACGTTAATGAGATGGAAATATGTTAAGTGGCAGTTAATTTTTTTGCCCCATGGGGAAACCTCAGGTGGGCAGTGGTAAGTGCCTATAGAGACAGAAAACATGAAAAGGTCTGACCAGTGGGAGGAATGAGGGTAATTGCAATAATAATAATAATAATAATTGCTACTGATGTGGGGAAAGGATGGTGGGTGATCTACCCAGCTGTCTGGGCTCTGCTATTACCAATCCGGCCCTAGTATTTTTACTGTCAGCTTCATTATGTGGGTGGAGAGGAAGTGGGGCTTCAACGGAGCAGGGAGGTTTGAATATCAGACATCCAGCCCTGGTTTTGGCCTCTGTGGAGTCCAGTCTCTCCAGGGGAGGGAATGAGAACAATCTCATGAGATCTTTTGTAATGGAGGCATTGGGGGAGTTATATATTGTCGTTGATGAATTCTGATGATTTATTTATCATTAGTTTCTTCTGCATGTGCCATACCTCCAGAATACCTGGGGGTATTACTGCCTCACTGGGACCCCCCCCCCCCCCTTGCAGGCTCGCTCCCTCCAGAGGCTCTTTCTTTTACTGATTTGAGAGGTACAGGAGCAGTGGAAGCATAGCACATGCCCACGTCTTGGGGGACTGGGAAGTAGGCTGTGAAAAGAACACTAGTTGGAAATGGATTTAGGGTCACATGAATGGTTATTGGGATTTGAGGTTTGCTTCTGGGTATCATTCCCCTCAAACTCCCACCTCTGCCTTCACAAGGACACTGAATTTTTCCTGCCTCTCTCTGCTCAGGGCTGCCCTGCCCTGGGCTCTCAGCACTGGATCTCTTCCTTAACCCCTCCCTGCAGGCCCTGCCTGTGTGTGAACCCTGCCAGATGACTAAACAGGAATTTCACCCTGACACATCCATGCCTCACACTCCTGTGGCTTTCAGATCTGATCCTGAGGCTTGAGCCTGGCATTGAAGGCCCCTGTCAGCGGGGGCACCGTGCTTATCTCAGTGCTCACAGTAGGTCTGTTGCACTTGCACCTGATCAGAGCTCCTCCCTTGCTCCCTCTGCTCCTCCTTACCAGCTGCTCTGCCAGCTGATACTCCTGGCCTCTTCTTTCCTTCCCCTCTCTGCCAGGCCACTGCTGAAATCGCTCCTGGACCACAGCTCCTTCCTTGACTGACTGAATTCACTTTCTCCCAAAGTCTGCGAGCCCACTGATGTGGGAGAGCGCTGCTCCACTGAAGGGAGGCCGTGCTCCTCCATTCCTCTGTGCTGCCTGGAGCCCATCTTCTTCCTAAAGAACCTAAGGCAGCTCTGAAATGAAACTATTGTAGAAGAACACATTCAAAACAGTGGATAGAGATAGTTCTGAAAAAAGCAGAGTAGGTACCTGGAGCCACCAGGAGATAATTATACTCAATAGATAGGCTTTTATTCATTTTTTCTAGTATTTATTGAGCACCTACTATGTGTCAGTAATCACTGTAGACACTAAGGGTATTGCAGTTAACAGACCAGAGAAAACCCTCATGGAACTGAAACCCCCCAAAGCAAAGTAGACACTTCCTGTCTATTAAAAGAATACTTACAATAATGGCATTTTGTTGTTTGGTATGAAGCAATCATTCGTCTATGGTATGTAATGAAATTCAGGCTTCCTCCATTTGTAGCTTATCAGGTTTGAACCTCCTGTTCCCATTTAACGTTGCTCAGAGGTCAGGTTTGGTTTGGTTTGTTCTGGACTGACTCGTCTTGAAAACTGGGAAGGCGTCTTTGGTGCCTTCTCAAGTGCACCCAGGTGTTGACGTTGGGGCAGAGGTGGGTGGGGGCCTGCCTGGGGTCGGTCAGACGGATGACCCTTGCTCAGTTCCTCTCTCTCCATCTTTGTGCAGAAGACTCTCAGGTCATCAGCACACTGTCCCCCTTACAGTCTCCTCACAAGGGGCTCCCTCCTCGGCCACCATCGCATAACAGGCCCCCTCCTCCCCAGTCCCTGGAGGGACTCAGGCAGATGCACTATCACCGCAACGACTATGACAAGTCACCCATAAAACCCAAAATGTGGAGTGAGTCCTCGTTAGATGAGCCTTATGAGAAGGTCAAGAAACGTTCCTCCCACGGTCATTCCAGGTGAGCGCGGTGGGGAAGGCCAGGTGAGGCACTGAAGGCATCAAAGCACTGTCCCAAATAGCTCCCGCCGACTATGGAACCCAGAGCAGCCTAGCTCCTCCTTTCTGGGTCGCCTTTCCACAGGGCTGCTGACCCTGTCCAGGTGCAGATTTGTCATTCAAAGGGAAATTGGGGTTTTTGGCTCACAATCAATGTGTTGGCAGATGGCTTTAATGTATTGTTAAATTCCGTTGCAATTAATTAGGAAGTCCTGGGCAGCACCGCTCTGAAATGGCAAGTGAGAGCCGACTCTGAGGAATCCCCAAGTGGTTCAGAACCATAAGCCGTCAGCCAGCGGAATTCTGAAGCCAAACAGCTGTAATCTTAGCTGTGCATTATCAGCTCATTACTCGGCTGAGCTTGGAGAGGGGGTTTTGGAAGGCATTTTTGGTTAGCTTCTCTGGTTTTCTCATTTCCTTTAATCACATCATTTAAACTCCTAGTGGATGCTCAGACAGGTAAATATTTGTCTCTTGGAAACAGAAACTGCAGTTCAGGACTTTGGCTTCACAGAGTAGTCGTGCTCCTGTTCCAGCAAAGGCTGACAAGGGTCTTAGTCTCACATTGCCCAGGTTTCAGGGACAGGGACCCCTTCCCACTTCTGGAGGAAAGGCTGAGAAGCAGAGCGGAGATCTGAGGGAGGGTGGGTGGGAGTCCAACACCCAGATCGATGCCTGGAGGCTAGTCAGCTCCCTGGGCACAGGTGGCTCTGTCTGGCGGTGACCAGCATGGCCTCCTCTGGTTTGCAGCAGCCACAAGCGTTTCCCCAGCACAGGGAGCTGTGCCGAAGCAGGAGGGGGAAGCAGCTCCCTCCAGAACAGCCCCATCCGCAGCCTCCCTCACTGGAACTCGCAGTCCAGCATGCCCTCCACACCAGACCTGCGTGTCCGGAGTCCCCACTACGTTCATTCCACAAGGTGAGTCCACCCAGCCCTCAGGGCACGCCTTCCTGCAGGCCACGCCCTCGCCCTGCCTGGCATTTCTGGCCCCAACTGGCCCAAGTAATGAATGGGTGAGCTAGAGTCAGGCCTGAACTAGTGAGGTAGTTTCTTCTTAAAATGAAGCAGAATTTAACACTGAAGGCTAGCAGCATGGCCCTGGGCACCCGGAGTCAGACAGTGAGCACGGCAGGGGCCTGAGTGAAATGAAGGCAGGCGAGGCCAGGCTGACTAGCAGGGACGCGTGCTGGGACCCAGACCTCACTCTGGTGGGGTGATCTTTACTGGATAGTCCTTGTGTAGCTTTCTACTGGGACCTGATTTATCCTGGACTTTTTAATGGCTCAACATATAAATTCATAAAAGAACAAAAGGAAAGGCAAAAATGAGGCTCCAGTGCATTCCACCTTCATTTTCTAAAAAGAGGCAAAACCAAAGCCGCCCTTCCATTTGATCAAAAACTGAGTCCTTCGGACCATACCTCAAAGGACAGATGGTGTGATCTTCTGTTAACAGTGAACCATGGTAAATTAGATGGAGTGCTCCAGGCAAGAGTGCCTCATTCATTCTTTCATGCCGCCATTCATTCATGCAACGCACGTTTGTAAAGTGTCTGTGTGTAGCAGGCATTGTTCTAGGGGATGAAGCCGTGAACACACAGACCATGCCCCTGTTCTCTTCCGACATTGTAGTTGGGAGTCACAGTAAATACATGTCAAGCGGTGATAAGCATTAAGAAGAAAAATGAACAGCAGGGCAAGGGGCTACAGAGTAAAAGGAGAGATCAGTTTTTAAATAGAAGTGTTGGAGAGGCATGAGGTGAACTTGGAGCAGAGATCTGAATAGATGGGGAGCAAGATGGGGATGTCCTGGGGAACAGCAAGGTCATAGCCCTGGACACTGGCCTGAACTTGGCATGTTCTAGGAGGCCAGTATGGCTGGAACAGATTGATGTAGCAGGGTAGACCAGAAGGCCACATGGTGGGTACTTTGAACTCTCCCCTGGGTGACAGTCAGAATTGGAACTCGTGTTCGTGGACTTGGCCAGCAGGGCCACCCTGAATTTCACATGTGGCCCTGGCACTGTCTGCATTGTTGATGGATATTCACAGTGCCGGCTCAGAGAAACAACAGGTTATAAACAAAGTGGCAACATGGTAAGTTTTTGCATGGGTCACTTTCCATGTTCCACCAGCCTTCCCTCGTAGTCTTCATGGAGATGGAAATCTGTTCAAGTGGGTTTGTGAATAGTATTTGGCTGAACCACATGGAATGCCCCCTGAGGGATCTGTTTTTCGACCTACAAAACTGGGCATTTCATCTGCGTACCAGGTATTCCATTATAGTAGAGTAGGCATTTTCTTGGTTCCTTGGTTCTCTTTGTATCTATAGAATCCCTTTCCACGTTAAAAAAAATTTTTTTTTTTAAATAAAAAGCCCTGGCTATTGGCACACTTTTTTCAGAGGAAACCCTTATGTGGGCGCTGTCTTCAGTCCCACCTCCCACTGGGAACCGGAAATCACAGCCGAGGCTCGCCTTGACTCCAGGGATCAGCCTTGCTCTCCCTTGTCCTCTTCACCTGGGAACAATGGAAAGCCCCCGGATTCCCAGAGCAGCACAGCTTTTGTCTGTTTCCCAGCAGAGAATTTGCTGGAGACTCTTTTCTGAACCCTCTGGTTGCAGAGCCCGCAACCCCTCCCCTGGCCCCCCAGACCCACCAGCCTCTCCCTGCAGGTCCGTGGACCTCAGCCCAACGCGCCTGCACAGCCTTGCCCTGCACTTTCGGCAGCGGAGCTCCAGCCTGGAGTCCCAGGGCAAGCTCCTGGGCTCGGAGAACGACACGGGGAGCCCCGACTTCTACACCCCACGGACTCGTAGCAGCAACGGCTCGGACCCCATGGACGACTGCTCATCCTGCACCAGTCACTCGAGCTCGGAGCACTACTACCCAGCGCAGATGAACGCCAACTACTCCACCCTGGCGGAGGACTCACCATCCAAGGCGCGCGCACGGCAGCGGCAGAGACAGCGGGCAGCAGGCGCGCTGGGCGCAGCGAACTCGGGCAGCATGCCCAACTTGGCGGCGAGGGGTAGCGGTGGGGGCGCACCTGGGGTCTACCTGCACAGCCAGAGCCAGCCCAGCTCGCAGTACCGGATCAAGGAGTACCCGCTGTACATCGAGGGGGGCGCCACACCCGTGGTCGTGCGCAGCCTGGAGAGCGATCAGGAGGGTCACTACAGCGTCAAAGCGCAGTTCAAGACCTCCAACTCCTACACAGCAGGTGGTCTCTTCCGGGAGAGCTGGAGGGCCAGCGAAGAGGGCGATGCGGGCCGCCTGACGCCATCACGCTCTCAGATTCTGGGGACTCCGTCGATGGGCCGCGAGGGCGTCCACGACAAGGGCACGGGGCGCACGGCCGTGTCAGATGAGCTGCGTCAGTGGTACCAGCGCTCCACTGCCTCCCACAAGGAGCACAGCCGCCTGTCGCACACCAGCTCCACCTCCTCCGACAGTGGCTCCCAGTACAGCACCTCCTCCCAGAGCACCTTCCTGGCCCACAGCAGAATCACCCGGATGCCCCAGATGTGCAAGGCCACGTCAGGTGAGCGGGAATGGGGTGGGCGTGGCCTTGCACACTCACGTGCTCGGCCTAGGTGTGGACTACTGACTCGTGTCAAGGGCTTGAAGATTTTCCCAGAGCCTGCAGTGAGGAGGAATCAAATGGTTGCTTCTACAAACCTGTCTGTGGCATGTATGAGACTGGAGGGTTTTCAGCTCTCCCCCTTTCCCCTCTCATGCTGACCCTGGTTTTGCTAAGAGTGAGGAAGAGCAAGGAGGGGGTGGGTCAGCACCAGTGGGATGGGCCAACTTGCTCCCCTTTCAGCTTTCTCAGTAGGATGCGAACCACCCTGCAGCTACTTCTCCAGGTAAGGACACAAATCCAACTTGGTTGAGTGGTGTCTCTGGCTTTATCCAGCAAAACACACCTTCACCTGGTGGAGAGTGAGCCATTAGTAAGGTAGAGACCTGGGTGGCACCTCGCAGAGGAAGGCTTGCTCTGGTCCTTGGCTTGTCAGAGCCCTGAATCCGGCTGGTGTGTCCCCGGGCGGGGCAGGCCAAGGACTGGAGCGTGGAGCGCCGCACTTGACTTGCACTTGACTTCGCTGTGACCACAGGGATAACTGCTTCCTCTCCATCCCCTATCATTGGTGTTAGGGTAGAACCACAGTCCTTTTCTGGAAAGTGATTTCAGATTTTCACAACCAAATTAAGGGTTTACCTCATTCTTGTACTCAGAGCACTGAGCAGTACAGAACTAAGTAATTCTTAGAGCAAAGGGCAGGAACCATGCTCTGCCCTAAGAAGTCACTCTCCCTTCCCACTGCCTCCCCCAGACGACCATGGTGACAACAACGCTTGTTAGCAGTCCCCAGGGACTGGCAGGGCTCTGGGCACCTACAGGGACTCACTCATTTACAGGCTCTTGGCTCATTAGGAGAGGGGGGGCTGCCTAATGCTGACTGTAGGAAAAGAAACGGGAAGGGTTTTGACACAAAAATGATTGAAAAAGTAGAATAAAGTGAGAATCAGCAGCAAATAGAAGCACCTGCAAGTCAGGATTTGATGTGCCTGGAAAGAGAGCAAAGGTCGGGGGATAGGGGTGATTGTAAAGACAGAAAATGGGGGACATGTTTGGGGACCTGAAGGAGATTCTGGGGACCTGGAGAAAGCAGGGCAAAGGAGGAGGACCGGCCAGTTACCCTGTGTGCCAAGCCACATGGCTCCTACATTCCACCCCCATGTCCCCGTTGGTTCCTTTATATGGTGCCTCCATCAGATGACAAGTTCCAGACATGATCATGGACATGATTCGTTCAGTCAAGAGAGAACTATGGACCTACAACCACCTCCATAGTCCTCCTTCGTCTGTGCAACAAGCCCAGTGAGACCTGCTGTCGACCTCCCAGGGCGCGATGAGTGAGCGAGCGGATGCCATTCACGCCGTTTTGGGACCTGGGGCCTCTGTAACCCGGTTAGAAGCAGCGGCACTCTGACAGAGGGCCGAGCGTGTTCAGGTTCCATTAGAATCTTAGCACTCGTGTAGTAGATTTGCTTTATTTAAGGAGACTTAGTTATAATCTTTTGGAACGTGCTTTAGACTTAAAATTTTAAGAAGTGTTATCTGAGGTTTCCTGATGAAAAAGATTCCATTCCCAAGAAAGCAAAGGATATGCATTTAAGGAGGTTTTACTTCCTATTAAATTTCCCAACTAGAAAAATTCTGCCCATGTCCATAAACTCCCAGTAGTCAGATTTGGGTGAGCTGTTAAAAGTCCCAGTCCCCTTGAAGTGTCCAAAGGGGTAGACTGTAAGTCTGAAACGGCAGGGGGCAAGCTCTGAGAACCTTTCTGTTCCAGACAAAGGCACAGTTTTGACAGTGGGGCCACGTCTACAAATGCCCTCCTGCATTAGCCCTGCCCAGGACTCCCTCAAGGACCGGGGAGGTGGCAGGTTCTGTGCTCCTGTGGAGGCTACTGCCATCCTTGTGGCCACTTCCCAGTGGCAAAGCAGGGACCTAGGCTTCTAGGTCAGCTTAACTCAGGGAGGGTGCAGCTGCTGTGTGGTTTGGGGAAGAAAATCTGACTGGGTGAATGAAGGGGGGGAGGTACATGTTTCCGCAACGTGACCTTGCTACGGAAAGAAGCCCCTTCACTTGACTGGTGTCTGACCCCTGTCTTTCTGCATTGCCTGCATACAGCTGCCTTACCTCAAAGCCAGAGAAGCTCAACGCCTTCGAGTGAAATTGGAGCAACGCCCCCCAGCAGTCCCCACCACCTCCTAACCTGGCAGACTGGGTGAGTTCTGTCAGACCTTTCATCCTCTTCCAAGTTCTAGAGTGATCCTCAGCCTTCCTTGTCAGTTACGAAGAGTGTAATCAGTAATGAGTAACAGAGGGTTTATCAGTAAAAGAATGAGGAGTGTTCTTCATTCCTGGAAACCTCCTTCCTTTCCAAAGAAGCCCCATGAACTGCCCCTTCTGCCCCTCTCCTTTCCACTGCTGTCCCTTTAGATGGGGAGTTCTCTCTACTCTCTTGGAACGTGGGCAGTGGCCCCAGGAACGTGGGGGAGTTGGTGCCACGAGTCCAAGTGTGCTGCCTTGCTCAGAATTCCAGGCAGCGTGTGAGTTGGGTTCTGGTTCTACCAGGACAACTTCCGGATACCAGGTGTGAAGGAGGGAGGGGAGAGAGACTGTGCTGGGCCCTGGTGCCATGTCTGACCTGCTCCTCAGGGTGCCCACTGTTTGGTATCTGGACACATCTTACGAAAGAAGGCAAGAGGCTCAAATCCTATCTCTGTCCTGGCCAACTGCTTAAATGACACACAAAGGGGATCAGATACCTTGAGACCTTTAAGTGGCTCACAGCAAGATAACAAAACCAAGACACAGCCCCCTTTGAGGCTTGCAGTGTAGACAGACACCATGATCTCAAGGGCACTTAGGCTGTGCTGATCTGCTGCAGTCTGGTGGGTGCACGGAGCTTGCTTTCCGCTTGGTTCCTGCCTCTTCTGTTGCCCCTAAGAAAATCACCTCTAAGTGGTTACATACTGCCAATGCCTGTTGGAGTTAAAGGATCCCTTCATCCAGATCTAGTGAGTTTCTCATTTGCTGGAGCATCGGTGGGGATGACTGGGAAAATCTGAAAGCTCTGTGTGTTGAATCATCTGAAAACAATAGGACCAGAATTGGCCCCACTGACCACATTTCTGACTCATGCTCAGCAGACCTATTTTGTTCCTACAAATTTATCTGTAGTGATTTTAAACCAGGCTTTATGGGGCCTCAGTATTTGACAGAAGATAGTGGAGCTAATGTTTATTAAGTGCTCACTTTGTACTCAAAGGCTGGAAACTTCTAACGTATATGAGCTCACATAATCCTCACTGCAACCTCGCTCGGGAAGTAGCTGACTTTTTGGTTGTATAGACAAGGCTAACAGAGAGTGAGTGCCTTGCCCAAAGTTACGGGGCCGGATGGAGCTGGAACTTCAATCCTGCACTCTGTGACCCCAGAACCCTCTTTCCACCAGGCCGGTGGTTCTTAAAGTGCAGTTCCCAGACCAGCAGCATGCGTATCGCGGGGGATCTTGTTAGAAGTGCAGGGTTTTGGCCCATCCATGGCCTACTGAGTCAAAAGGTCGGGGTGGGGCCGGGTGGTCTGTGCTTTAACAGACCCTCCAGGGTGTTCTGATGCCCACTCACGTTTGACGGTGTTCTTATGTCTACTCCCACTTCTTGGTCTGTTTTTTGGGCAGCAACTTCCCTTCTGTCCTTATTGCAGATCATGAAAACACTCCCTTACACACCATCCACACCCCAGCTCTAGCTTGTGTGGTCTGGCAGCTGCTGCTGGGCCTAGTGCCCAGGAGTCTCTCCAAGATTAATTCATAAAGGAACAACCGATCTTCTGTATCTATGGCACCTCCAGTGGTAAACCATTTCATCTGAATAACGGACTTCAGATTCCCGGCTCTTTCTCTGGATCCTCCAAATTTTCTGGACCATGCCCAGTCTCACCAGATCCAAATGGATTTATTTACCTGACAGCAGGCTCTGAAGTGTGTAAGTCCCCTTCACATGCCTACACACTTGACCTGGGCTTAAACCTGCCTCGTTTCACTACATAGAGCTAGTGAGGACTCGAGAAATTTGAAACGAAGATATTTTGGCCCTTGAGTAAAACCTTTATCAGGTTGAGCTGAATTATCATTAACAACTATTCTCTGATGTGACGAGAAAGTGAGAAGTGGGCAGGAAGTGCCCAAGCCTGCCTTCCCAACAAAACTAGAGAGGTCTTTTGACTCACTCACGGGGGTTGAAAGTTCTGCATGACTTACCTGTCACTAACACTTGGGTGTGTATTCAACTGGTCTTTCCAGTGTTTCAATGAGCTACAAATCATGTCTGTGTCAGTTCCTCTCTTTAACATGACCTCTCTTCTCTTCCTCCTTCTGCTTTCCTTTGTTCAGAGAAGCAACAGAACACTCGCCCATTATGGACGGGTCTGAGTCTCCAACTCACCAAAGTACTGATGAGTAGAGGTATCGTAAGGGAATGTTTTGTTCTTACAGCTCTTCCCCCTTCACTGCTTATGAGTTTGTGATCTCAGATGTGTCGCATACGTGTTGCCCTTGCCCATATCATAATTTCCAGAAGGAAACATCTGCATGGTGTGGAAGCCATTGTTTTTATGTCTGATTTCTAGATACATGTGGAACTATATGTTTATATGTGTGTTTTTACATCAGATGTTAGATATTCTTATGCTACTTCCCAGAATAGACCCCAGAGTATATTTTAGCTCTCCTCAGGCTCTACATACATGCAAATATGTGGTAGATACTTTTACTCATTTAGTAACCTGTCCACGAAAAGAAAAGCATCGTGCAGTTTATGTTTCAAAGCACCAGAGTCAGAAAGAGTTGATCCAGGAGCATCGGAAAATCTCTGATGACTTCCTCCCAGCATTCTTGAGTGACAGGTGTATACTCTCCCAAATGCTGCAGAGTCCTGCTTTCCAAAACGTGGTCCCTACAAGATACACGAGCATCATCATCTGGGAGCTGGTTAGAAAGCTAAACTCCTGGGCCTACCAAATTTGAATCTGCATTTTGACAAGATCCCTGGGTGAATCAAAAGTACTGCTGTGGTGGGCATAAGAACGGTAATACCTGGTCCGGGCCCTGTCCTCAGGGACCAGCAGAATTGAACTGGAAGATAAGACATTGAAATTAAGTAGTGTTTCAAGGGTTAACTGAAAAGATAAGGATAATATTCAGAAATGAATAGAGTTTCAAAAAAATTGAACCCTCACTATATTCTAGGAACCATGCTAGAGACCAGAGTCCTAAGAGTTCAAGTTCAAATCACCAATTTGTAAACCTATCAGGATTTTGTATACAAGAGGAACAAGAAATTTGCAGCACTTATGTATGAAGTACTTGGAGACTTTGAACAAAGTACTAAAAGGAATCTGAGGGGAAAGGACTTCTGGCTTCTTGTAGATGCTGCCTGAGTCTGACCTCACAGGTCTGGGGGTGGGGGAGGGGGGATAGAAAGGAGGCAGCTGAGAGGCCATTCCAAGGACAAAAACACAGGTGCAGAAACAAGCAGGGTGTCTGGGGAACAGCAAAGAGTCTCGTTTTGCTGTAGAGAGCTGGACTTTGGTCTGAACACATTAGGAGAGAGACATGGAACAGTTTTAACTACTGTCCCCTGAGTTGGCAGGTGAAGGATTAGGAAAACAGGGGCTTTGCCTTTAAGGAATGGTGTTAAACAAAATTTGAATACATTTTAAGATTTTATTAGCTTTATTCACTGATTCATGAATCAAACAGCATTCAGTCTAGTGGAGAGAAAGGGGCTCTAAAGAGCTGACCAAATAACGACTTTTACAGGCAGAGGCAGCAGGAACAAGGAGGCCACTCTGGGTGAACAAATGGCTTGGTCACTGCAAAGTCACTTTCCTTCGGGGCTGGCAGGGGTCTCTCAGGCAGGTCGCCACACTGGGGCTGCCCTTGCAGGTTTCAGATGCCATTTCTGGGAGGGCCCGGACTGTAGTTAAGTCTCTGTTTGGTGGTAGGCAGCTTCATTTTGAGCCCATGGTCTTGTTTTGCACAATTTCCCCTCTTTGATCAGACTCTCAGCCTAGCTGAGAGATGTGATCAAAATTTAAGGCATTAGCACTACTCCCATCTACTGCTCTGGAGCTCACTGGTGTGTTCAGTGATCTTACGTAGCTGAGTCTCAACTTCCCCAAAGTGTCAATCCAGGTGCAGAAGGGGTGTTGGTCACAGCAGCCTGTGGGACAGGACTTAAAAGATGGTAACCACGCAGGCCAGTGAAACTTAAGGGTCTGTAGACCGCACAGGTGGTTTTATCCTGGTAGCCTTGCCTCGCATCCCTGTCTTTGGATACGGAGCCTGGATACAGTTTCCCGAGTCTGGGTTGCTAACCAGAGAGAGGGAGATGGATCTGCTGGGCTAGGGACTCTGACACAATAGAGGAGGCTGAGTGTGCCCCAGAAGGACTGAAACTAAGGGAGAATTTGGGACCAGCAGAACTAGAGAATCACCAGCATCACAGCAAACCCAGCTGTTGCATGGAGGTTAGATAACCACCCTTTGCAATGGCCTGAGATACAGGAACCATAGTGTTATCTTTCCAGGCCAGGGAAGGCAAAAGAGGTGGACCAAAGAATCATAAAGAATCCTAGTGTAAGAATTAGGGAAAAAATAGAGGGAAGGAGGAATAGAAAGAAATGTTCTTGATCTGACATCGTGGGGGGAAGTTATCTACTCTGATGTCAGCGACTTTTTCCCCAGTTTGATTGTGAGGTCTCTAGCTTTTGCACAGGACCAGAGGTCAGGTGAGCCTTGCTCACCTGTGAAATGTGCACCCACAGTTCGACACCTTGTGACTTGACAGTGGTGTCAGCTGTCAGGAGTTCCTGGTATGCCCTTTGCTAAAGATCAGACCAGAGTTCACTGTAATGGAACTGACAGGGCAATGTGATTATTTCTGTGATGTACAACATCTTCCGATAATAACTGGAATTGTGATAATACCAGAACATATCAGTCATACTTCTAGGAATTTCATAAAGTTTGTAGAATGTACGGATAAGAAGTCTAATCCTTAGAATCTTTAATTGCTAGTGAAAACTAAGAAGTAATTGCGAACTGTTTGCTACATTAATATTCTGTGGCTGGCAAACTTGTAATTATTACATTTCTTAACTTTTTGAAGTATGTTCTCCCTCACAGTAATATTTTTCAGTGTGCCAAAAACCATGTCAACTGACAGACCTGGCACTGCAGACACCTGGGAGCGCCGGCTCTGGGAAGAATTCTCACCCTTTGCCGGCTTCTGCCAGTTTTCCCAGGACCCAGTCTGCAGACTCCACACATTGCAGGCTCCAGAGCGAGTAGGGTTTAAAGTAGAGAGTGCAACCCTGGCATCTCCCAGAATTTGGCAAGGTTTTCCATTGATTTTTGTTTTCCTGCAACTGTTTTAAGGGGAAAACTGGTAGCAGTTTACTGCAAAATCCCTCAGAGTCCCATCAACCTTGAGAGGGACCCATTGGGGGCATCTGTACCGCCATAGACTCGGCAGACTTTTGTTCAGGTCTTACAGTCTCTTTAGAGTGGAAAGGCAGTGCGGACGAGATCGGTAGTGTACAGGGTGGTATGGCCGTCGACTGGAAAGGCAGTTCAGAGCAATGAGACTGAGTACTCAGGTAAAGGAGGGTAGAGGAGTGTAGTAGGAGTCATGTCAGCCCTATGGTCTTTTAAGTACCTCTGTGTCTTTAATTTGTATTAGTCTTTTGCAGTGAATCTTTCAGTGAAGCTACTTTGTAATCTAGAAGCCTTTTGGAGGTATTTGCGTAACAATTAAAATAGGTATCCCATTCTGTGCAGGAGCCCTTACTTTCAAGTGCATAACTTAAATTAATGCTGTGGTCTAATTGGAACACTCCCATGATGGCTGTTAATCCATATAAGAGGTAAACTGAAGTAGGTCAAAGGGACAGAAATTGATTTTTATTCAGGGATAGCAGAGGAATTGCAATTCTGGAAATGCACTATATAGCAAGCTACAGGTGAGTCCGTTGAGGGTTTAGGGTGGGCTGTATTTATGGGCAAGGAATGAAAAGGGGGCAGGAGGATCCAGCCAGAGTCTAAACAGTAAATTCATTGGCTTGAGGATAGACAGAGATTCCTGGCAGACGTTCCCTTGTCGGGAGATAAGTCTTGGTCTTCTGTTAACCAGGCAGGAAACGGGTCTCCCAGTTCTTAAGTTCTGCTTTTCCGAGGACACCTGTGTGGAATTTCCAATTAATAGCCTCCGGTTCCACTTCAGGTTGAAATCCTTTCCCATTTCTCCTCTTGATCAAGAGCTTTTGCAGAAAGTATCACTGATCAACCATGTCATCTAGGGGTTGTTTTCCTTGTTTGGTTTTTTTTTCCCCCTTGACCAAAGACGTCGTTACATGTAGTACATGTTCTTTGGAGCAGAGAAGGGTCACCCACAGATGTCTAGTCCCATGGAAGAGGGAAATGGCAAGTGGGATTTCATGGGCATCATTGGAACAACAAATGTCTACAACCAGACTGTGTATTTGGATCAGAGTAGCTGAGTCAGGGGAACAAGCAAGTCCAGACTTGGGGATAAGCAGGCTTGGTGGTTGGGGATTTGAGAAGAGCTGTGAATTCCTGTAAGATAAGGTTATTTCGTGTATAAGCCTGTGTTGGCCATCTCCATTTTGTCCCTGACATAAGTACCTCCGCTTTAGTGTGGGTCTACAGTTCCACTTTTTGATCAAGTCTGTTACGGGGTGTTGCTCACTCAGTTTATCACTAGGTATTTCTTCCGCATGGACCCCACCCATTTCATTTATTTCTCTCCACCACGCCACGACTAGACGTCTTCCTTCAGGGTGAGAGTAGTTTTGGGGTTGCTAGCAACTAAAAAAGGCCACATTTGAACAACTTCCAATAATGGATCAGAGTTTGTTATTTTTACAAAGACAACTGAGTACTTTAAAAGTCAAAATAAAATGACAAATAGGATAGAAAAATCAAATTGTAACCCTGAGCCCAATCCTATTGGTAACGAGCTGAATAAATCAAAATTACAAGATGAGTCAGATTGTGCTTGACCTTGAATTTTATGTAATTGAATCTGAAGTTTCCCAAAAAGTGTACCCAAGTACAAGTGGCGCCGACTATAGACACCTGCTTGTTTAGGAAGAGGTAGTCAAGGGCTGTTCTGTTGTCAGGACAGCGTTAGCTAGGGATTCTAGGCGTTTCTATTGGGCAGCTAAGACTTTAGTGTAGAGTCAGCGATGTTTCCAAGGGTGAAAGGGTTTAGTGATCACAGCCTCGTTTTGTACTCATTTCTCACCAGACGAGTAGGGATCTATCTGCCCAAGGAAGTGAGTCCTGAACGCCCCTGGTAAGTCCTACCTTAACTTGATAGAAATCCAGGAGAGCTGACTAGTGAGGTATCTGTTTGCTATGGACAGGTTGGAGACACTTAGGGGGATAGTACGTAACCTAAGAAGCATTGCCCAGTTATGTGCCAGCCTAGGAATAGCTTAGGGTTTTAGTGTACCTGGGAAGTAAACCTCTTAGCCTAAAATTCCTTGCAAAGGTGGATGCTGCTGGCAAGGTTTTGTCATCATTGGGGCAGGTATGAGTTAGGTAATCATAAGAACTTGGGGGTCGCAAGTGTACTACGGTATGCATAGGTATTTTTGTCTAACTGGGAAAGTATAATTATAATCAGAGAGAGGGAAAAAAAAAAGATGCACAGGCAGCAAAAGTACCCACTGTAGCTGACACTGAAGGGAATTAGGGTATTGTTGATGGTGGCATTAGGGATAGAAGAAAAACCAGGTACAGGAAGGACCAGGGTGTCCTACATCACAGGAGATACGGAGTTTTAGGTGGCAAATCCAGCAGCCTGGAAGGTTACCGCCCTTGGCTGTCACACGGGAGATACAGACAAGGGCATTACATATACATACAAGATGAAGGACCAAGGGAAAACAGCAAATAGGAGCAAAAAAGAGAAAAAAGTAGAAGAGTCCATCTCCTTCCTTGTGATTTTCATAGTAAAGGAGAACAGTGTTAGAAAGCAAGCTTTTAAGTTCTGCAGGCCTGGTCAAGGGTGTGTTTGGGACAGCTGTCCACATCCAACGCTGCTCGCTCTGGCTGTTCGAACACCTTGAGTTTGAGATCGCTGATGGCTTTTCTGGTCCCTGTAGGTCTTGTGACTCCTTAAATTAGAGATAGATGCCTTCAAGTTTAGCTGCACAGGAATTGGTCAGCAGTACCAGGAAAAGTCTTTCCACCACAGGAAGAGGGAGTCCTTTAAGTTTATGACTTTTTCAGGAGTGGTATTCTGCAGAAAGTAGGTCATGAGGGGAATCAGATGTCAGGGTGTATTCTTGTTCAGCACAGGCTTCTTAAACTTTTGAGAGATGTTTCTGGAAGGAGAGAACAGGTAACTAGCAATGTTTCATAGGTCCCATTGTGCAACGTGATGATCAGAGTATGGGGAAGGAGGCAGATGCAAGGCCCTGTAGGGTGCTATTTTGCAGGGAGCAAGCTTACGTTTTTCAAAAGGAAGAACGACCTTAGATTTTTTGGGCCAGTGACACCACCTTGGTCCAGTGATGTTTCTAAGTCTCACAAAATTTTCCTAATTGGGTGTTAATGATGCCACACGAGTCACTGCTACTAGTCCTGAAGACTGAGGATGATACGGGCATTGTAGCCTCTACGTAGCATAGGAACGACTGTACAGAGTTCCTGGTTTGCCTGACCAGTAAAATGAGTTCTGAGGTCACTATGGAGATAAAAAAAATCCTATGTAGGGATGATGTGTTCAAGTAAAATGTCTTTGCTACAAAAAAAAACAGTTGCTTGTCAGCAGGAAAAAGCTCCTGCCCAGTGAGAATCACAGACATGACCAATCCCTATTTGTTCAGCGCTCGTTCTCAACAACTGTGCTTAGGGCGGTCATGAAAATTTCTCAAGATGTTAAACAGCAAACCAACTCTTAAGTTACCTTCCCTGATGACAAATTGTGTAACAGAGATCACAAACTTACTGGACTAGTAAGTCCAGGTAGAATAAAAGTTGTACTTCTGCATTATAGTAAAGCTGGTAACACTGAATACATGCATATTTTAATTAAACCAACCAACTTAAACTAGCTTTTATTTACTAAATATTTACCCTAGATCACACAAACTTGAAAAACATCTGAATTAAGTTTGTATATTTCAGAGCATTTAGGATACTTAATTTGCTAAGTACTTATTTTTCTTTAAGCCAATTAAATAGAGCTCATTTACAAGCTAATTTTGGCAATACCATCCAGAAGTAGAATAGTACACATTTACAATACACCTATATAAACATATAGATGTCAATTTTCATTTAAAAATTTTAGCCTTGAGACAAGTACAATGATGCAAAACTCACTAATTTTTAAAAGAACAGATGGACACAAATGGTGTTTCCGGGAGAAATTTGAAGATTCCATTTCTTCATTTACGCATTAGGTCTCTCAGAGCCAAATTAATACTTAAATGCGTGAAAATCTGTGTGAGGTTGGCAGGTGATCTAGTATTAGTGTCGTGTCTGCTCTGTGACCAACTTACGCTAGCGTGAGTCCTACAGTTAGCTGGCAAGCGCCCTCACAACTTTCAAGTGCTCATCCTGTGGCCATCCGCTTTGCAGCTTGGCTTCTAAGATCCCATTAACCACAGAACTACTATTCCTTTACCTCACGCGCAGTAACCAGCAGTGACCAAAGAGATGGTACTGTGGGCTGGCCAAGAGAAAGCCTTAGGTGCGCACCACCAGCAGTTCCCAAAGTGAAACTGGATGGAACCCAAAGACCTCAACAAATGGGTGCTGTGGACTAACCAAGAGCTAATGACTGTTGCTCTATTAGAGCCTCCCGCCAGTCTAGACTGACCCATTATCTTGGAAGCCAGTTAGACTGCTAACACCACCAAGAGAGCAGAGCTTGGGACTCAGAGGAACTTACCCATGGCCCTCAGAAATGGGGAGAAAAAGAATTCAAAAGGTTCACGGAGACGAGTACCTGTGTTTCTTGTCCATGAAGCCGTGAGATAGCTCCTTCAGGTTCCACCACTGCTACCAAACTGTTAAAGAGCAAAACTCAACTGAGTGCACTTGAAGATCTTTCTGGCTTTGTTCAGTTAAAATGCATCTTAATTCCTTGAGGAATCAAAAATCTTTACAAGAACAGAAATGCAGCACTCAAAGCAATTCAGATCCTGCCTATCCTTTTCAGCAATCCCAAAACCTCCCTTACATGTCTCAAAAGGCTTGCAAAACGTTGTAAAAGACCTGGATTTAGGAAACAATTTTTCCCTGTGCCCTTAAGATACAAATGTTCTGCCTGGTCTTCTCCAGGAGTTCTCCTCTGGGCTATCTCTTTGAAATGCAAACTTCTTCGGGGAGGTAGTTCTTATCAGAAGGGAAAAATTGGAACTAGGCAAGTAAAAAAATCTTAAGTGTCTTCTCCACAAATAGTAACGACAAGTTTTAACCCTCTGAGCAGGTAACCTTAATTTTTTCCAA
This sequence comes from Desmodus rotundus, assembly GCF_022682495.2. Lineage (NCBI taxonomy): Eukaryota > Metazoa > Chordata > Mammalia > Chiroptera > Phyllostomidae > Desmodus > Desmodus rotundus. Next base: position 137,224,144 of record NC_071390.1, read on the forward strand.
CTTCCAGAACTGATTTGGATCCAACTCTTCTTTCTAAACTAGGGAGTTATGGCTCATGGCAACAGGCAAAGGTGGAGCCAGGGAGCTTGCTAGCTCCCTTTCCATCTCCACCTCCACTCCTGCTACTGTCCTGCCTTCTCCAGGGGAGACTGACCCCCTCGTCCTGTGAAAGCTGCTCGGCCTTGCTTTGGCACATATCCATCTTAGAACCAGTAACTGTGGCTGGAGGAGTCTAGTTGGCCCAGCTGAGATACTTGTCCACCCTTGGTGAGGGTTTGGGGTAACAGCTGACGGAGAGTACCTCCAGAACCACAGGACGTTCCAGAGGGACTCCACCAGGGCGCCAGCCCCACCCGCACCCCCAAGGAATAGCCTATGTCCACTGTGGGGTCCAACCACTTTTTGCCAGAAAAACCTTCCCAGTTCCTCAGGCACAAGGGCAAAAGTCTGTTTTGTCAGGGCAGACAGGGAGTTTGCAAGATGGGTGTAATGCCGTCAGCCATTTCCCACGTAAACACTCTTCTGAGTCTGATATCCATGTCTAGTACGTAATTAAGGAACTTTGTCCCTTTGCATATGAAGCCACATTTAAGCAGAATTAACCGAGGTTCCAGGCACAAGACTCTCAATGAAGCCCACAGTACGCTCACAGATGCCTCAGGATTTTCCAACTTTCATTTTCTTTTTAAGACAGATGAGAAACATTTACAACATCCAGAATGCCTTCATCCAATTATTCCTAGAGAAGTGAGCAAATCAAACAGAAAAGTGGTGACAACTGAATCATTTCAATCATAAACTGTTTCACGAGGCTGCATTTAAGATGCTTTTCTTTGACCCACATTGGGGGCTCTTCCTGTCACCTATCCCAACCCTAACCCTAGCACTAGGTATAGGGAGACAGATCAGCAGGGGAGAGAATCTTCTGACAGTTTATGGAATGTTCTTAGGGGGTTTCCAAGTAGATCTTTCTGCCCCTAATTGGCATATGCTCCGGGGAGGTCCAAGGTGAAAATCCAGCCTTAACCACATACAGATCTACTAACTCACAGTCACAGCCCAATGTCATTCACAGGAACGTTATTCAAAAACTGAAGGCTGGGTTAAATGCCTAGAGGTTTCATCCCTTCAGGAATCAGCACAAATGAAAATACACTACTAGTAAGAGCAAAAAACACAAGAATGAGCACATAAGTCACTGCAGACCACACCACAACTGTAGAAACAGAGTGCCCAAGTCAGCGTCCAGCAGCCAGCAGGCCTGGGGGACAGAACGTGGGACTCCAACTCAGGCCGTATGGGCTGCTCCCTGCTGACTAGCCAGCCTCAAGGGGCCTTCTGGGCAAATTCCAACCTTTATCTTGCCCTGAAAGCGCTAGCTACCATAGAGAGGGGCTATTTTTCCTGAAAATGAGTCCTAGTGATGATTATCAGTTTCAACATACATGTCTGTGAGCACTTGATATGTAAAAATCCATTCTACTCAATCCACATAGTGATGCCTACCTTTTAAAAAATATATATTTTAAGATTTATCTATTTTTAGAGAGGGGGCAGAGAGGGTGAAAGAGAGGGAGAGAAACATCCATCTTGCACAGGTCCCACCTGGGGACCACCATGCAACCCAGGCATGTGCCCTGACTGCGAACTGAACCAACGGCCTTTTGCTTTATGGAATGATGCCCAACCTACTGAGCCACGCAGGTCAGGGCGAGGTCTTATATTTTCTATGTACTTTCCTGTATATTTTCAATGTACCTTTTTTATAATCACAACACTTATTATTTAAAATAGCTCTGATTCAAAGTTTTTAAAAATTGAATTCAAAATATGACTTCAGTTTCACTACGGGAAAACCTGACATTTTAAATATGCTTCTAGGACATAGTAAAAATCTGGTGAAATCTGGTCAGCCCCAGGGTCCCAGGGAGGACAACCCAAAGGAACTGTTCTGTGGAAGAGGAATCCTGAGGGATCCAGCCCAATGGGTTCTGTGCCACTGGGGCACAGGGGAGCTCTGAAAGCTCCCCAGAGTCAAAGACACCTCAGACCAATTACACCAGCACCTCTGGAGTGTGGCCCGCACCTGAGTATTTTTGAGATTCCCCAAGTGATTCCAGCATGCAGCCCAGGTGAATAAGGAAGCATTAGCTCCACTTCCCTCCTTTCAGAGATGTTTAAGGTTTAGGTCCTCTTTTCGTGGATTATGTCAGCCCACAAAAACCTTCTATCTACTCAGCGCTGCATCAGGCCCAGGTCCTCGTGGCCAGGGAAAGCTACTGATCTGTATGAAACCCTGCTTAAGTAAGCACGCACTTCTGAATGCAGGCAGGTAAATGCCATTCCCCACTAACCACCTTCTCTCCTTGGATTCCCTGCAGGAGCTACAGTGATAGCTGTTTCCTGGATTCCTCCCTCTACCCAGAACTAGCTGACGTCCAGTGGTGCGGGCAGGAGAAAGCCAAGCCCGGGACCCTCGTGTGAGCCAGCGGCCTCAATCTGACCGCATCAATGCCATTCTGAGATCACCTCACTGCCTCTCATTTGCCTTACCCAGACGCACTGTCACCCTGCACCAGCTTCGACCCTCAGCACTTTTATTCTCCTGTCTCCGCATCCCCTCACTCAAAAAACTGACTGAGGAGACATTCTGGAAGGTTCCGGTCCCACTGTGTGTCCCCTGGCTCTCTTGCCTACAGAGAGCCAGGAACCTATCCTCAATGGCACCTTGGTGGCTTCCCCCTGCCATGACAGCCCCCTGGCCAGGAACCATCAGGGAAGCTGGCTGGCATCCCATTCGTGTGGACAAGCAGCATGTACAGAAAACAGGAAAGGAGACTTACATACAGGGTGACCCAGAAAGACTATTAAACTGTGGCCAGCCTGCCACCTGGAGGCCAATCCAGCACTTCAAGAAGAGGATGCCTGGTGGGAATGTCTAGTTGACACCTGACATATTCCTTGGAGGGGAGGGGGAGGTAATGAAAAATGAAAAAGGAAGCTTAACATGTCAGAGATACATCAGAGGATCACAATCAGTTCTATGCTGCCAAAGATTTAAAAAAATAAAAACAAATAAGAGGGGCCAAGAGGAAGACATTCTTTGTGCAATGAAATACCCTCCAAATTCTAAACTGCTACAACACACACACATCAAAGTCAACCATTTGTACATTGTTTCCCCTCTCTATCCCTCTCCCTTAACGTTCACCTTCTCTGTCAGTGGAGAGCCTGAGAAACTGAGCTGATGTGCTGGTAAAGTCGGCAGGGCCTTGGCTGGCGTGGCTGACTCAGAGTTCTGCGAGTCTGGACGTGACGCGGAGCAGACCTGTGGGGAGCAGCGGAGTGTACTGTTAGCCCTGTCTGTACTCGGGACACAAAGCTGCTTTCCTCTTGGGGTTTGTAGGAAACACAAGGTGGTGATGCCAAAAGTGGTTCTCTCAGTAAAACAACCAGTAAACTGCATCCTGTTTTTACGCACAAGGTGTTTCATTTTACTTTTTATGGGAAACCAAGGGAAAAGCACATTGCAATTCATTCAAATGTTTAACTGTTGTGGCTCATTTTATGTTTGTTAGCACTTGTGTGACAAAGAGCTCAGATCCGACTTTGGTTACCAATGTGTCACTTACTCAAAACACCCAACTATGCCCTTAGGTAGAAAGATTTTACTCCTGTGTCTACTAGGCAAAGCAGGGTCGAAAACAATACCAGCTCCCGGGGCCCATACACTTACAACAGCGTCAGCCACCTTGATGTACCACGTTTGCCTGCAGGTACCAAAAGAAGAAAGAAGAGCAAAAGCAAGGTGGGGGAGCTGCACGTTTACATGTGTTTAAGCTATGCTTAATACACAACTGGAAAGCCATCGATCTTCAAAAGGCCTCAGAACTACTTTTATAATAATAACAAGTGCACACTCTTAGTTGGGTTATTCAAAATGGCACAAACACGGTCTCCACAGAGGTGGTATGCTGTGCTTACTAGCGCAAGTGGGGCGGGGTGGGGGGTATTTTTTTCTCACTTGTAATGACTTCCTAAGGAAAAAGCATTGGACAGCCAGAGACAGGAGCCAGGGTAGGGGTAGTTTCATGGGACAGCAGGACTGAAGTTAGCTTTAGCGTAAAAAGAAAAATCTGTTATTTAAGTACGTGTAATCCAAGAATAACAAGAGACTCCACCAGACCAGGAGGGCATGGATGGGCATTAAGCAAAATAACCAACCATGGTGCGCCCTCTGCTGCAGCTGGCCAAGCACATGGACTCACAGCAGGCTGGGACTGGCTGGACGATTCAGGACCTGGTCTGTGAGGCTGGGTTGATAACACCAGCTTATGGAAGGGCTTAATATTCCTATCACACTTTAGGGGTGAACCCAGAAGGATAAATAAAACTGGTTTTAATGTAATTAAGTGGTTCTGAGGATTGATTGGGGGGGGGGGGGGTGCTGTGTTTTTGTTCCTCTTATTTTGATGGTAAAAGTACAAACAGCAGGTTTTTTCCCTTCCCAATTTGGAAACATTATACATGGGGTCAATTTTCTTTCTCCCAAAAGCTGATATGTGGATAATCGAACTGAGCTATGTGCCAACAGGAAAAGTCAAAAGGGAAAAGTTACACAATCGGTACAGGAGTTTGACATCAAGACTAAAGTCAATCAGGTCAAGCTTTTAGCCCAACTGGGTTACAAGGAATGAGAGATGAAAATTCTTTCTCAACACCTGGGTTCTGGATGCTGGGAGCAGAAAGGAGTGGAGTAGGAGGGGGATTACAGGTCAGACAAACATCACAATAGTCTGGTAGTAAAGACAGATTAAGTAAAACAGGTTTTACTGTTTAGCTGCGTTCAGTTACTACAAAGTGTACATAAAGTATTAGTCCTTGGAGACTGACATGACTAATGAATAAGCAGTGTGGTGGGAAACAATACAGTTGTACACAGGCACGCACTTGCAAGCTCTTTATAGGCCCTATTTCTTTAAAACAGCAAGATGAACCATGAAGCCCCTGGTCTGATATCAAGTCCCTATTGGATTCTGTGGATACGTGTAAAAATGGGATGTTTAGCCAGAAGACTGGTGAAAACACATCAGACTTTGTTAGACAGGTGGGGTTTTTTATTTTATTATGTGGAGGCGAGTGTTGGAGAAGTTAAAATTCCACTTTGTTTTCATTCAGTATTAGTTTAGTTCTAAATACAGCAAACCCCATCCTGGTGCTATCAGATGACCAGTTACTGCTTAGTCAACTAGGTGTAAAGGTTTTCATACACATTAATGTCAACAGTTTATTACAAGTTGTGTAAAATAGACTCTAGTTTAATAATGGGGAAAAAAGGATTAGGTTGCTCCTGAAACTGACTGTAGAGCATGTAAAATGATTTTACTGGATTCTGTTCAACTGTAATCAATGAAAAGATGTATGTTGTAGACAAAGTTGCAGAATTAAAAAGAAATCTGCTTTTAATTTATTCTTTTTGTATTAAGAATTTGTATAGTACCTTTACATTTTGCAAAACAGTGTTGTCAACACTTATTAAAGCATTTTCAAAATGAAGAGCTCTCAGTTGCTTCTTGGAGATTTTGTTTGTTTCTAAGTGGTAAATACTTAGGCATGCTCTGGAAATCAGGAACTCGGGTACTGTGTCCTTGCCAGGCTTAAAGTAAATCTACAGATGCTGCTCTTTTTATTAAATTTCTTTTACATTTTATTTTTTAATTACAGTTTGCATGCAACATTATTTTGTATTAGTTTCAGGTATACAGCATGGTGGTTAGTCAATCCTATACTTTACAAAGTGTTCCCCTCGACATTTCAGGTACCGCAGTATGGGTGACTCTACTTCCTGTGCTTTACATCCCTGTGACTACTTCGTTATCAGCAACCTACACTTCCTGACCCCTTCTCTCTTTTCTCACCTCGCCCTCAACTGTCCTCCCCTCTGGCACCCATCAGTCTGTTCTCTGTATCTGTAAATCTGTTTCTGTTTTGTTTATTTATTTTGTTCTTAGATTCCACATGTAAGTGGAATCATATGGTGTCTGTCTGACTTATTTCACTTAGCACAGTACCCTCTAGGTCCACCCATGCTGTTGCAAATGGTAAGATTTTACTCTTTTCTATGACCGAATATTATTGTACATACATACTACAGCTTTTATATCCACTTGTCTGTTGTACAGATACTATTCTTATTGCCTTGCCTGATGTTGTAGACGAAAACTTAGTACATTTAGAAGATGCTAATTCTTACTCTATTTTCATGTTGTTACTTAGACAAAGATAATACATTCTCAATTGTGTATTTCTCCTACTCCATACAAGGATGTGAAATTAGAGATCAAGTCTTTCTCAGGGTGCTATTTTAGTATTTGTATCGCTCTTCATTACAAATAGTTACCTATGTGTGCCAGGCACAGGGCACTGTTCCCACTGAACAGCCCTGGTGAAGAAACACTGAGGAAGGAGGGACCCTGGGCTAAGGTCAGCCTCAGTCTGTCTCCCTGTGGTCCCCGGTTCTGTGTAGGATGCACAGGGCCAATCAGGGACATAGGCAGGATGTTCAGGGTCTTTACCTCCACTGCTGTCCACCCCTGTGCTCATATCACAGCTCAAACTCTGCAGGTACGAAAAGTCCCATGTTCACAGGCAAAAAGGTAACTGGCTGACTTCAGCCAAGAGACTTTCTGCAATTGAATCCCTACCTCTTAACCTAAGACAACATACATCTCCCCACTAGCAGGAAACTAGAATGTCACAGCCAAGTACATCCCTGAATGGAAGAGCCCTCCCCAGATGGAAAGCCCTTGCTGAAGCATCTGCCACCAGGGTGGGCTAACCCCTGCCAAAAACTAAAGTAATCCACTGAGAATGCAAAGCATGTCTGGAAGTGAGCCCATTAAGACAGCATTTTATACTTCCTAAAGCCTCTTGGGAAAGCAACCAGGGCCCCTGTATCTCAAGATAATCTATATTCATTTCAAACAAACAGGGATCTTCTACAAGTCTTTAAAAGTAAATATGTCACAGCTCAGGAAATAAATCTAGTATCACATGAAAGCAATTTATACAGAGCAAGATGGGGCTTTCCATTTCTTCCCCACCCCTTCCTACCTTTCACCACACACACCCCACTGCCCCCTTATACAGTGCCAACAAGGCAGTTCCAAACAGTTATCTTGGTTATTAGAGAACACAAAAGAAAACACCAAAGCCTAGGAGAAAGCATTAGATATAGCCAGGCCTTTTCTTCCACAAAACCAGTTCAAGAAAGCTCAGACATAAAATTCTCTCTAAAAAGAGCAGTATCAGAAAACCACAGATGAGGGCTAGCAAGCAGACACCGGCCCACAGCTGAAGTCACTCATTGCATGTTCTGTGCTGCGTCCAGTCTTCAAAAGCTTCTGGTCTGAAGAATTAGACAAGCAGGCACATGACCACAACACAGGGGGCAATCGAGTTGTCAACACTGAACAGAAGAGACTGAAATGAGTCCCAGGGGTAAGAGATCAACAAGTGTGTAAACAGGATCTCTCACTGACTCTTCATTCAAGGAGGTAACTGGTCAAAGAGACGGCAGAGAAAAGCTGGAAGAACCCGCAGAGCTACAACCTCTTTGGCCCGGGACAAGGCCATGCTCCCAGCACAGTCAGTATCTATTCAGGCAGGAGCTGGGGGGCCAGGATTGCAGTTCAGGAGTGTGAACAGTGAGCGGATTATTTGACACAGCTCACTCATTTCTAGTTGCCCCGAAGATTTTTTTTTATCCGAAACTTATTTCCTCTTCATAAATTCCATCAAACTAAAATTATCCTTTTATTTCCCATTCATTCATCAACTTTATCAAACTCACTCCAATCATGCTTTCGTTCCCCCTGTTCTACCAAAACCACTCTTGTCAAGGTCAAGGATGACCCCCACAAGGCCAAACTCCATCTGTTTTCACTTCATGTGACTTACCAGTTGAGCCCTCTCGCACACAGCCTCTCACTCTTAAGAGCTTCCTTCTCTGGAACATTTCCTTCCCTTGGACCCCAGGTTTTCCTCCATTGAGTACAGGACTCCTTTCCAATCCCCCTGGGAGTTTTCCTTCACTTCCCTGACTTCTTAGCAGTGGAATGACCCAGGGCTCAGTTCCTGGGCTCCTTTTCCTCTTTATCCACAGTCACGCCTCCTGTAGCTCTCATGTCATCTCATGGTTTTAAAAGCCATCTCTATGCTGATGGCAGCTACACTTATCCCTACACCCTGGACCTCCTCTCTGAAACTTGTACTTCCTACTGCCTACTCAACATCTCCACAGATGTCTAACACGCTCATGTGTGCAAAACTGAATCTCACCCTCGCGGCCCAGCTGCTGTATTAATGATCTTCCTCGGCTCGGGTACGGGCAGCTCCGGCCTTCCAGTGCCTGGGCCGGAAATCTTGGCCTCATCCATGACTGCTTTCTGTCTCTCATGCCTCACGTCTGCAGCGAAACAAATGAATGTAAAATCCCTGCATTTAAGAGATTTATATGATATTTTGGGGTAGGAGGTCGAGGGCCAGAGAAAAGAAAAGGTAAATTATATAAGGTAGTATAAAGTGGTAAGAACGCAGGGACAGAGGAAGATTTAGCTTCTGACAAGCGGGAGGAATACGTTTTCCTCCAAGTCAGGCAAGAAAAGCTGCTGGCAGGTATGGAAGTGCAAAGAGGCCTTAGGCTTGCTCTCGACTCACCCTGCTGTGAGATCAGATAGGCGAGACCACTCTCCGGGCGAGAGGGGCAAGGGGTGGTAGGGTCAGGATGGAGCGGCATCGCCAGGACTAAGTTACACAACAGAAGAGCCCGAGAGGAAATAAAGATGGAGGACGTCCTCCAGGCCTCACTTAGGGCCAAGCTGCCACTGGGCACTTGGTGGCTGTGAATTCCCTCCCAGCACTTACTAGCCATGGCAGGGGAGGGGACGGGTGGAATGACACAGGCTTAGGTTTCATAGTGTGGCGTGGCAGAGGGACAAAAGGGTAGACAGTAGAAGGTCCCGGTGAGAGAGTGACTGAAAATGATGACAACGACTTCTAGAGGGACTAGACAGAAAGTGAAGCCAGAAAGTGCTGATAAAGCATCAAACAGAGGAATAAACAGGATGCCTTGAAGATGCAGAGAAACAACAGAACTGAAATAAAGGAGTGAGGGAGCAAGGGCAGGGCTTCGTGACCGGACAGTAGGTAAATACTCGTTTTCCCATAACCTTGGCTATTCCCGTGTGGAGCGAACCACACAATCTAATAACTGAAACATGGAAAATCCCTCTGCCATGCTGACACATGCTAGTGAATGTCAATCTGAGCTTGGGGTTGCTGGAATGAGCACCCGGGTCTCATTCGCTTTGTGCAGGAGCTGCGAATCTGGCTGCCTATTTCATTGGAGACCAAACCCGCACCAATTATTTTAACAGAGATTAAAAAAAAATTGTTAACCAGATTGTAAAGAGGTGACAGAGCAAAAGGAGGACAGCGAGATGTCACAGAGATGATAAGCACAGGAAGCAGCTACTGCTCTTAGGCATGGGAAACAAAGACAAGGGATTATTAGGAAGTAGGAGCTTGTAGGTGGCAGCCTGAGGAGCTGAGAGTCAGACCTGAGGAGTGGATGCTGCTCTGCTGGCACCTGCGCCTTGGGACCTTAGCAGGACCCTAGAGCCAGGTTCAAACCTCCATAGAGGGGGCACTGTCTGACAGTACTGTGATCTTCGAGTGTGACAACAAAATTGTACAAGTGTGGAAAACTGTGAAGTGGCACCAACTCCTCCTCCAGGAAGTAGCTGTTATCAATGGGCTGCAGAACCAAGGCTGTAGCATCGCTACTAGGGACAGAGCTAACACAGAGCAGCAGAGCCCTTCTTCCTTCCTCTGGTTCCAATCTCTCGTATGCTTACTACTGGTGGAACCGCCTCACAAAGCGGCAGCCAGCAAAGGAGAAACGTGGCCTGCCAGCAGCGCCTCATCACCAAGCAGAGTGTGGACGGTGCAGTGGGAGCTGAGAGAGAAGAACGTCACAGCAAGCACCCGCCGACCAGCAGTCTAGCTGGTGTTTCACCTGAGTTGTGGCTGGTCAACTCACTAGTGGTTCCCACGTTCCTAGTCAAAACACAAGCTCAATGGCTCTAAAATCTGCTATCATATAAAGGACAGGCCAATTTCCAGATTTTAGATTAAAACATTTTTTTATAAAGTACAAAAAACACATGTAGTGTTCTGGCCCATGTTAGTGTAATGTGACTCACTGTCTTAGAAGGAACTGTAGTAATAACAAGTCAAAACATATCAAGACACTTCCCCCAAATGATAAAATTGCAATTATGTATTTTCTCATATATCTGTTATATTCATGACAGATTAAGAGGACAGTTTACTCCTCTCACAGCCATTTCTTACTCTCAGGGAAATTTGAAAATAACACCTAAAAAGTGCATGGGATATGGTAAAGGCTCAGGTATTGAATGAATGAATGAATGAATGAATAAATGAGTTTACTCCAGACTACGTAAAAGACTGATCATGAAGTCCTCCCAGGCGATACTCAGCCATCAGCAGCAAATGCAAGGTCTCTGTTTCTATCACAAAAATCAAACTCTTCCTTAATTAAAATCTCATTATTCCTATTAGCTTCCCTATTAGCGTCCCTTTGCTCTCCCAGACTTGCCACTGTTATAGGAGAGGGCTGTAATTTTTTTACTGCTTCCAGTGTTATCTTCGAACAAAATATTTTGAAATCTATTTTTCTAACAATTTTCCAAATATATATACACAAATATATATATTTGCTTAGCATGTTTAAAATTCTTTAATTTTCAAGGTCATGCACTTCTATTTGTGTGTTTGTTATTAAATGCAGGCACCATTTGATGCATTAATCTCAGCCATTGTCTCAAGTTCACAAGAATCATCTAAAATGGTATCTAATGGCATTCCTAAAACTTTAGACAATATTATTACTACCATGGAATGCAGTCACTGGGTCCCAAGGATTTAACTAGATGCTGTTTACTGAAACTGAACATCATCAAATCCTTCCCCATTCCACTGCGTTCTCCCACATTTCAATATATTGCTCATTCTTGTTACCAAACCTGACTCATATCTTTTAAACTATTAAATTAAATATTAACATTCCCTGAATTTTGAGGTGACCTTTCTCTCCTGCTATCCTTTTTATACAGAAGAACACACCTCCTGGGCCTTTTAGCACCTTATGTGATTAAAGGGTTTGTAAATAAATGTTCACACTTTTTGAAATATGTCGTTTTCTTCTTAATATTTTTTCTCTATTCCAAAAAGTTGTTGCTATTTCTTTTAATTATTTGGGAGAAATGATTAAGCCTTCTTTTTTACTTTTGTCACATACCTATTTATAGAGTTCCTCAGTTTGCTTAAATTTCTTTTTCAATCTACCTTTGAGGAAAGATATTATTTGCTTTTTGTTAGGAATTTTGAGCTTTTCTGAAGTGAAGACTTTTCTACACATTATCCTCTCTATCCCAGAGTCTCTTTCCTAATTGAAGACTTAAAATAGAGAAAAATGGAGGTCATCAGATGAGCTCTTCCTAAATCTCTCCTCCACCAGAAATGTCTCAGTGGCCACACAGGTCCTTTCTCGCTCCCTGCTTTCCTATCTTCCGGAAGCTAATCCATCCCTGCTCTGGAGTGCACCCACTTCTGCCTGTGTGGGGGGCCTCGCTTTGCCATTCTCCCTTCTCCTCTAACTTCATCCTCTTTTTACTCCTCCATTACCTCTTACTCTTTAACATATAAATATGCTCCCTTTCTTTCATATTAAAATAGAAAGCCCTAGCAGTCTATCTCCCTCTAACTACTACCACATCTCTCTTTCTCAGCCAAATGTTTGGGAAGAGACGCCCTCCATTGCTGGCTTCACTTTCTCACGTCCTACTCACTCCTCACTCACTGCCCGCCATCCTGCCGGCACACACCTCCAGTCATCCAGCTGCCACAGCCGACGGCGTTTGCAGCTGTCCTGCCCTCCCCACAACATTGGACTGTGTGTAGGGAGTTATGTGTGGAGTGCCCATCAGCCTGGCACTGGGGCAGGTGCTGCTGTAACAGAAATGAAAGGTAGATGTGATCCCTCATGGGGCTCAATGGGTCAGGCACTCCCGAAAATACTCAGGTTTATTTATTTCCACTGCTCACCTTTACAGGTTTCACTGAAATGCTACTTAAATCTCCCTATTCTCCAAGTCCCCTTTTTTTCCCTTATACATAACTTTTCAAAGCAATCACCTCTACACTCAAGGCTTCAATTACTTTATATACTCTAATGACAATACAATTTTTCAATATTTTCATTTAACAGTTTTATTTTACATTGGATGCCTCATTTACTAAAACCATAGATTCCAAGTTGCTCTACAAAAGCAATCACCAAAAAAGTGATATTCTTAGCATATCAACTGTAAGAAATAACTTTCCTAATAACTTTTTATTGGTCTGATGAGAGGAGGAAGATTCAGGCTGGGAAAAAGCATGAAGGAAACTTCGGAAGCTGCTAGAAATGTTCTATATTTAGATCTTGTTTTACATCTTGATACAAACTACACATATCAAGAATCATTGAGCTCTGCAATTAAGATTATGGCATTTCACACACTGCACTGGTTTATAAATGAGGTGTTTGGGGAACACAGACACAGGCCGCGTCTGCACTACAGCTGCAGGGGTGAGTGGTTGCAACAGAGGCGTAGGATCCTTTAAGAAAAGGTTTGCCGACACCAGACTGAAACGTCAAATAGTATCTTTAAACTGTCCATTTTTCTTAGGATAATTCAAATCAACCTCACCTAAATACCAAAGAACAAAGAGATTCATAGAACAGCTTAGAAAATCACTCAGTTAAAGTAACTAAGAATTTCATAAAACTCTAACACGGGGCGGCAGCCTTCTCCAGCCTTGAGCTGCACTATGGGCTTAATGACACACATCACACATTAAGATTTTATTTGGTCTGACACAGTGTTAATTGTTTAAAATTCGGTCCTAATATTTTCAAAATAGGAGTGTCCACTTAAAATAAAATCCTCCAAGATTTGGCTGCTCAAAAAAAGGAAGATGGAAAAACACATTCCTACAAGGAAACAATGGGCTGCAGTGACTCCAACAACACGGAGCCTCAGCATTGGCTGACAGGTCACACTGTGCGGGCGCCGCCCACTTTTCTTACAGCTGCATTGACAGGAAATGAAATGCGGCTGCTGTGAGTGCCTGCGGGAAAAGTGGGAACACAAAAGTCAGATGTTCCTTGATGGGCAGCTCACTTGTTACCTGACTGTCCAGGGCATGCAAATCCACAACTTTAGATGTAAGCAATGGCCTCTAGGACAATGGCAGAAAAGAACCAGAGCAATCCAAGGGCCAGAAGGACCAGACAGGGCATAGGTAACTCGAAACTTGCAAACACCACGTTGTAGGGACCTCCCCCACCTCTTCCAAAGTGGCTCTATTCCTACCTCGGGTAATTCTGCCTAGTAAAGAGATTCTTCACACTATTTGTGCAACCTCTGTGAGTCTGTATTTATTTCAAAATTAAATGTTAAATAAAAGCATTTCCTTACACTGATTAGAAATCTGTCTTCCTTCCTGTAAATCAGTCTGTAACCACATACTATATGGCAAGTTTAATCCCTCTTCCACCAGAAAGCTCTTCCATTATCTATAACTCTCTTGCCCAGATCCCTGCCAAGAGTCTCCTTTCTCAAGGACTCTCTTGTCCTATAGAGCAGGGGTCCCCAACCTCCAGAGGCCTGTGGAATGGTACCACTCAGAGCCTGTTAGGAACCAGGCCAAACAGCAGGAGGTGAGCTTGAATGTCCTGAAACCGTTCCCCCACCCCCAGTCTGTGGAAAAATTATCTTCCATGAAACTGGTCCCTGGAGCCAAAAATGTTGGGGACTGCTGCTATAGAGTATTCATTCAATCAGCAAACACTCACTGAGCACCCACTGTAAGTGTAGGGCATTCTAGACTCTGGGAGTATAGCAGTGAACTATGTTCTTGCTTTGTGGAACCAACACTAAATTTTTATGTCTAATAATGTAACAAGCTGCCATTAGACTTCCCAGTGGCCATATATTACTAATTTTATCACTTATAGCCCACTAAATTCCGAAATTCTTCTTCTTATACATTGCTCAGATGTATGCTCAAACAACTAGGTTATTGGATCCAAATTTCTTTATTTGCTAAATGTTGTATTTTTAGAATCTGCCCTTTTCTTCAGTCTGTCAAGACCTTCTTGTATATCAGTTTCTTTTCTACCTCTTAGCACCCGCCATATACATTCTACTATCTTGTTGTCTATAAATCTGATAAATATACCTCTCTGCATAATCATCTGAATAGGTCACTAAAATGTTGACCAGGACAGTACTGCGGTCACTAAGAACCTATGACATATGTCACTAGCATGCACCCAAGTTGACATGGATTCATCACTCAGCACTCCATGGCTTCCCTCACTCAATAAGCTGTGAGTCACCTAACTGTATTATCATGTCTAAATTCGTCCACAAAGAGATTATTTGGTTTAGGCCAAACACCTTCCCAAAGTTCACATATGGTACATTCACCAATTTTTCCCAATGATCTTGGAGGGAAAAACAATTTCTTTTTTTAATGTGGACATTCCCTATTCACCATGTAAAGACAACAGTGTGGGAACTGCCTGAGTGAGCTTGTGTGTGTGTGTGTGTATGTGTGTGTATAGGCTTGGTGGAGGGGGCTAAGGGGCAAAAATTAGGACAACTGTAACAGCATAAACAATAAAATATTAAATTTTTTAAAATGAGAAGGTAACAGTTAAAAGGGATGAACTACTGAAAGAGAATAGGCCAGTATGTAACTTCCAATATAAACCAGAAAGCTTTAAAAATAAATGTTAGGTATACTTTTAAAAAGAAAATCAGTTTATAAGGAGGTACCATTTCTTTTTAAAAATGCACTTTAGTTAAGACAATTTATATAATTATATAAGCTTTTTCTACATACTGTACTTTGAACAGGGTATAGCTGAACACTAACAGATTTTCACTGGAAACTGTTTTCTATTGTTAAAGTCAAATAATTTTTCCTACTAAAAGTTTTTTTGCCTTCAATACATTCACTGGTGGTATTTTAAAAAGTGGAAATGTTCTAAAATTTCCATAACTATATTAGAACTCTGCAAATTCTGCCATTTATTCAGAAAACCAGGTTAAAATCATTTTTTAAAATGCTAATATATGTGAATAAAGCATAACATAAATTAACATTCAGCACTTAGAATTGAAATACAAACAAAAAGATAATTCATGAATATGGTAATGACTGTTCTCTGGCACAAAATCTGAAAGCACTTTATGCATTTTAAGTAAATTTTCAATTTTAAGTTAACTTCCAGAGTATCATCTTCCAGCTTTAGAATGAACATTCAGCAAAAGTCATTATACAGCCATAGCCTGGGATTCTCCATAATTTGGCAAAAGCTAAGAATACAGCTGATTTTTTTTCTCACTAAGCAGCAAAATTTAACCTGTAACAAGTTCACACAAGTCCATGCAAGGCATGTATAATACAACTAAGAAAATAAGCTAAAAGCACTTCAGACCTATTCATGTAGAGAAGTGTTGTTTTATGCTACTTAAAAATTATGTTCATTAAGGAAGGACAGATAAAGTGCTTCTCAGATAAGGTCAAGTTCAAGGAGTTCATCATCATTAAGCCCTTATTATATGAAATGTTAAGGGGATTTATCTAAAAAAAAGAAGATAAAAAATATGAACAGTAAAATGACAGCAAGCTCACAGTTAATAACAACCACACCTAAAACAAAAACAAAAGCAAACTAAGCCAACAACTAGAACAGGAACAGAACCACAGAAATGGAGATCACATGGAGGGTTGTCAGTAGGGGAGTGGGAGGGCGAGAGAGAGGGGAAGGTACAGAGAATAAGTAGCATAAATGGTAGGTAGAAAATAGACAGGGGGAAGGTAAGAATAGTGTAGGAAATGTAGAAGCCAAAGAACTTAAAAGTATGACCCATGGACATGAACTATAGGGGGGGAATGTGGGAGGGAGGGGGTGGGCAGGATGGAGTGGAGTGAAGGGGGGAAATGGGACAACTGTAATAACATAATCAATAAATATATTTAAAAATAAATAAATAAAAATAAAAAATTTAAAAATTATGTTCATTAAAACCAAATCTTTATTAATTTATACCTTTTATCCTAGTAGATATTAAATCTACCTAGAAAGTAACAAAATGAGATTTACTGTAAAATACTTTAAATTTGCTGCTCTTCACTAAACCCCCAAAGCAAACACAATAGTCTTATTTCAATGCTAAGGGAACTAAAAGCACAACCCTTCACCCTGTCTTACAACATATATAAAACTCAAAAGGGTTTACAAGAATGGACTCCCCCCAAACTGGAATTATCTTCTGGAGGGCAGGCCCCTTGTAGTACAAACTTCCTCCCCAGGTGAGTGTTCTAGGAGCCCATCTATATCAGTGTACCAGCTGATGTTGGGTGTGAGAGGCTGTGTTCGGCTTCAGTGAATTTTTTTTTTTAAGACACTTTCGATAGGTTTGCCCATTTCATGATGGGTGACTTACAAGTGCACCTACCCACACTGTGCTGAGTGAGTGTTCAGCAGTTTCTGACCAACAATGGCATGACCCCCATGCCCCACCCTCCCTATTCACCTGATCTCACCCCAGGAACATTTTTTGTTTCCCCAATGAGAAAAGTCCTCAAAGGGAAACGTTTTACTGATGTGGAAGAGGTGAAACAAATAAACAAAAAATGGCAGAAGCACTAAAAGGCAACAAAACTGATGAGTTCAAAATCTGTTTCAAGCAGTGCAAAAAAAAAAAGGCTCGATAGGTATATTGCATCAAATGGAGAGTACTTTGAAGGTGACTGAAGTTTAAACTTGTAGGAATAAATACACATTTTTTATAAATAAATTCTAGGCATTTTTTTGTCTCTCCTTGTATTTTATTTAGTGAAGATGTCTTAACACAAGTATTTATAAGAAGTGGAGTTACATCCTATGATGCTATATCTTATTTGCCACAGTTCTTTTGCTCTCAAAATATACAGTTTTGGAATTGGAGAATGTTAAGCTCCAGAGAAATGTCTTCCCTCCAAGCTGCTTACCTGAATATATTTCCACTCTGTTTCACCATTTAGAACACGTGCAAAGTCTTGGAGAACGTCTTTTCCCTACCAGTTCTGGCATGGACAGTGACACGAGTGCGCCAAGGGCATGTCCAATGGCCACCTGAAGATAAGCATCATTAGCCTAAAAAGAAAGATTAAGAAGAGATCAGAAAATTTGAAATATTGTGTTGATCCAAATTTTCATTTCAAGTATTTCACTGCTCTTTATGGTGTAATTTTCATTCCCCTTATTCGAACAAAAGAAATTAAAATATGGGATGACTGCGTGCCCTGCCCAGACCACAAATGTCCATGGAAAAACAGAAACCAAAGCTAACCTTGTGAGTAAAACGATAAACATTCCTCTGCAGCCTTTGTGCACTGGATATTACTGCGTTTTGATCTGGAATTACCAGGCAGGTAATTTGATGTACTGACAGCAACTCTAGTTTGGATCTCCTTTCTACCTGGTCTTCCTCACAGGTGGCCACACAGACACAGAGGTTGACTAGTTCCTCACAATCCAACCTGAAACGGTGCCCACACCCCGCTCAGCAGTCAGACCTCTGACAGCAGCGGGGGCTCTGCACGCTGGGGCTATTATATAGGGCCCACTGCGGGGATGTAAACAGAGAATAAATATGGGCCATTGAGTCAAAGAGCTCGAGGATGGGATCGGTTCACTCTGGCCCTCCAAACCTCCCACCTGCCAAAAACCTTAAAATAAAAGCTGTAAAACATAAAGACAGAAACAATAAAGGCAAATGGCTCTTTTTCTAAACCAAGCCTGGCAACTTGTGAGGAAGGAAAAGAGGAAGAAAAACAAAATACAGAGCAAGGAAATTCTAAGAGACCCTGAGGGTTTCAGAGAAGCCTGTATAGCCAGGCCTCAAAGAGATTTTAATAAAAAAAGTAGCTCTACTCAATTTTTTAAAGCTTAATTTCTAAAGGGCATATATACATTTTTATCACTGATCCCCATGTGTGTAGACTTTAAGAATGGATATTAACTGATAAAATTTCCAATATTTAGATTCCCTAAATTTCCAAAGAAAGCTCTCCAAACAGTTTATTAAGGTTTCTTGGTTCTTTGTGCAGTTTATACAACATAAACCTTCACCTGATTCTCATATATGAGGATGAGAAACGTAACAAGAGGAAAGGCAGGTGACCTGAGTTCTTTTGCAGTGACAGGGGCCTTATCCCTCCATTCCAATGCTGTCCTTGGTAAGCAGCATGCAACTAACAGAAACCACCTCAGAATAAAATTTATAGCCATAAAAACAAAAACATCTTCCTTGATAAAACTAACTGGCTCCTGTACAGAGGGAGTAAAAACAATACTTTAGCCTCATCGGCATGAGGCTGTGACCAAGGAGACCACCCAGTCACCCGGGAAGGCCAGCGGTCCCTTCTGAGCACGGACACGCAGAGCACAGGAAGAAGCATTGGCATTCCCGCCGTTCTGTCGGAGCCCTGCCCACTGACCTGGAACTGCTGCACCGAGGTTCCCCACTGCTGCTCTCTTGGGAGGCACAGCCACCAGAAGCCCTGCTCCTCACCCTCAGCCTACGGCCCACCAAGCAGCGTCCCATTTCCCATCTCCACCACTGGTGCACTAGGCCCTTCTCTTCTCCTTCCGCTCCTCCTCCAACTGACAGCCCTCCACTCTCCCTTTTCTGAACTCCACCCCAGCAGCGCTTGGGCACCAGAGCTCTTTCCCCAGGCCACCGCCTCCCAGGGCCCATTCAGGAGGGAGCAAGGGGCAAGTCTTCCCCAACAGGTCTGCTACTGCTGCGGTCCTGAAATGGGAGAGACAAACGCTGGCAGGCTGACATGGAACACAGTCTCATAAAAACAAGTATAAAGGGTGGTCAGATTCCACTGTATCATTAGTACAACTGTTCAGGTACATTATGAGTTAAGTAAGTTTTTACAGCTGGCCTGTGAAATGGTCCTACATAACATTGTTTCTATGGGAAAATTTGTTCCAAGCCATAAACACCAACCCACAAATTTTGAAATTCAGTCCCATTCATGAAATGAACATTACCTATATCACGTTTATGATCTAAAGAATCTTTACATCTACCTTAAGATGACTAAAAAATACAGTGTGCTCTGAAAGTTTAATACTGAATGCCCAACAATAAGGCCGACAATACATAAAAAAATAAGTTTTTTTAACCACTAATTCATTTCACATTTATTCTTAAATCTTCTACATAAAACACTGCCACACTAAATGCACATACTACGCACACAACCTAAATAGGCTGATACTCATACTCCCAACGCACAGCAGATAACGTACTTTCACGCAGTCTCTCTGTAACATGAATTTAATAGTAGCTGTTATGAATTCTTTAATATCAGCAGAAAACTTCTAGAAAAGAAAAAAAGCATAACTAATTTTGGAAGCTACTGTGTATAGTTACCGACTGCATTCATTCTGATTTTATATATTCTGTTTAAAAAAGTCAGTTAATAAAACTGTTTTTTGAGAAACCTCACCCTTTTCTGAAGCTTTCTGACAAGGGGTGTGAGACAGGATTCAATCTGTTTCTAAGTTGCACTGGTCAGTTTACCTGCACACTGCATTTTCCACCCAATCTTCTCCGGCATTCACTTGTTCAGCCCAAATACCAGAAGGAACTGTAGAAAAAATGGGTAAATTTAGACTGAAGTGCCACCCAGTGGTTAAACAACTTTAAAAGTTTCCTAACACACCAAACAGTACAATTGCCATCTTTAAAGTTCTCAACTGATTACAATATCATCCACTAATATTTAATTAATGAACTACATCTGCTTACTCTGTTATGTATATTTTGAAGTAGTGCCTTCGGCAATTCATAAACATCCCTATTCTATTTTCCTAGCTCAAAGATAATCCATTTCCCCCTAAAAAGAATTACCAAATCACACAAATACTATAACTATTGAATAGAAATACTTTTACTTGTATTCATTACATATTGCAAAATTCACCCCACCTAGATTACCAGCCATAATACCATATGTGTTGTGATAATCCCCCAGCATCTGGACTATTTATGCAGTAGAAAAAAAATGCAATTAAAAATTCCCATGAAAGGGCCTAACTAAAGGAGAAGGAAAGAAAAAAAGGAACAGAAATAAAAGAAACTATGACCCATACCCTCCCCCCACTCTCCTCCACCCCAGAAAACTACCTCAGTGCCTTGGGTTTACCTGTACAAAGAGCACCTAGAGGCAGATGAACAGGGAAGGCTGAGGAGAACAGACCCCACTAGTGGCATGGCCTGTGCAATCCTATATAAGGAGAGGCTGTCACTCTAAGAGAAAACTCTAGTTCATAACTAGTTCCCATGCGCTATCTAGTTCCATATCATTTCCTCAACAGACTCAGAATCCCGATGACTGATATGCTACATTTAAACTGTAAATGCAAGTAAAAGCATTTACTGCATTTAAATTGCATGGCCTGAACACAAAATAAGTTGTAGATAAATGCTGAAATAAATCTGGAATTTGCACACACTGTAAGAAAACTATTTACTAAAGATAGAAATGCTGAGATGGAAGATGGAATGAACCCATCATAACAAGAATAAGCAGCTGTCTGTAGAACTGAGAAAATGAACAGTCTCTGAATGGTTACTCATGTGTTTGCTCTTTTCACTGTTAATGTCTTCCTCCTTCCTTCCTTTCCTTAATTTCTGTTTGCTCTTTTCACTGTCAATGTCTTCCTTCCTCCTTCCTTTCCTTACTGTCATCATGCCTCATAAAAGCTTCTAGAACTCTCCCCTCACTGCACTACTTCTTAGCTTTTAAAAAAAAAAGAACTCTCCAAACTTCTTGTTCATGCTATTGCTGTAATTCTTTTCTTTGTGTTTACATTAGTAAGTCAGCTTTAAAGACGTGTCAGAGGAACATAAATATACCTTGTCTTCAATTAACTTCTACATCCAAGTACGGAGAAATATCATAAACACTGCAAATGCCAGAAATGCTTATTGAGCTTTCCTTTCCCAGTCATTAACTACTGACAACCCCAAACCATAAAACCAACCAAAACGTCCTCCTTTCTTAGCTTAACAGCACATGCCTTACGGAATTTGATGATGTCGTCCACGGCTTTATGATCATCACCTTTCCCTAAAGACTCTCCCAAAGCCTGAGGAGAAATAAGGCTCCTGCTCATGAGTGAAGAGCAACAACTGATAGATATGTTATCAACACCAGTCTAAACATGGCTCTTTATTACACAAACTGTCCAATTGCTATTTAAAAGCCTGATGGAATTTTTAGATAAATGTTTTTAAAAATACCAATTTGCCATTTAAATTGTGAAAGCATGTTATCTTTATGGATCAAAAGACAGAAGAGAGGGCAAGGGGAGTGGCTGCTAATGCACAGGAGATTTCTTCTCAGGAGAACGAAATTGTTCTAAAATTAGATTGTGGTGATAACTGTACCACCTCATGCGTATACTAAAAACCACTGAATTGTGTGTACACTTTAAATTAGTGAAGTTTATGGTAAGCAAATTTCTTAATAAAGCTATTAAATAAAAGGAAAATAAAAAGAAAGCCCGGAAGTGGTTTCTCACACCAGTTACTTCAGTAAAATTTAGGGTCCATAGACAGGTCTTGAGGTGAGGGGTATAATTAAAAGGACATCCTCCTCAACGATGATGTCGGCATGTGCAAGAGCTAGAAATGAAAGGAAAAAGAAAACTAACAGTTTACATTTATTAAGTATTAAGAGCTTTAATTAAGCCAATTGTTTGCCATTTGGATGATACAACATTGCTCTTAACTGAGATTACAAATGTCACTCCACATTTGACACACTGGCAAAAATTAGAAAGCAAAAGACTGGCCAGTGTTGAAAGGAATGAAGGGATGTAAGACACACCCTGCTGGTGGGGTACGGACTGCTACAGCCTTTCTGAAGAGCAATGCGGCAGTACTCAGACAAGTTAAATTATATACACCCAGCAATCCCACCCCTGAGTCCGGAGGGGTGATGTACAAGATTACTCACCACAGAGCTGTTTGTGGGGATTGGGAGCTGGAGTAACCTAGTTGTCCGTCGTTAGAGGATTGAGGGTGGGGAACAAAAGTCAAAGGCAGTGAATACTACAGGGTATGAACTATTACTTAGCAGTTAAAAGCAAAGATTTAGCTGTACCTAAGGCATCGAGGATAGATATTAAAAACATAGTTCAAAGTGTAAAAAGGAAAAGTAAAAGAAACAGGAAGAAGAATTTCACAGTACAATGCCATCGTGGAAATGAAAAACATTCACACAAAACACTGCTGGTTTTAGAAGACCACCAACAAGTAAAACAATGGACATCAAACATATCAGAATGACTGCTTTTGAAGGCAGGAAGTAGGGGAATGTGAGCAGAGAATGAGAAAAAAGGGAGTGAATACATAAAAGCAGGGAATGAAAGCAGAGCAGAGGACAGTGTGCTCTGAACCGAGCAACCTGACGAACTCAACCATTTGCTGCAGGGGATGAGGTAAAGTGGGTGTAGCAATTACCTCTAACTCTTCCCTTGTGGTGTTTTGTTAATGATATTTCAGATCATTCTGTGTGTCTTCTTCTCCAGGTTCCTGACCACCCGCACGTTCGTTCAGTTATTGCTGTTCGATCTTGTCCACAGCTGCTTTCAGATCATTCCTCAATCCCCGAGAAAGGTGAAAATTAAACACAGTGTGAAATTTCACTGAGGTTTCATTTAATTTTTCACTAATAAGAAGTATAATGCATCTCAGACGACCAGTCGAGATGGAGAGTAGGTAAACACTGCCCCTGCCTCCTCCCAGGACCGCAACACAGTTACGGTTAAATGACAGAACTACCGCCACTGAGAACCACCTGTAGGCTACTCTGAACTCCCTAAACATTCAGAAATGTCAACAGCAGAAAACTAGTATCTCATCTATACCCCGGCTATCACCACATTTCTAACAGCGGCAAATTCCACATTCTATTCACAACCAGCTTGTGACCATTTAATAAAAATGGAAGCCTTAAAGCTGGATCCTTAGCGTATACTATATACAGAGATTAACTCAAAATGGATCGGCGACCTGACTGTAAGAGCTAAAACTATAAAACTCTTAGAAGAAAACATAGGGGGACAGCCTCACGACATTGGATTTGGGAATGCTTTCTTATTTACAACACCAAAGCACAAACAACAACAAAAATAGGTGAGTGGGACCTCATCAAAACTAAAAAATATTTATACCTCAAATACACTACAGACTGAAAACATAACCTATGCAAAGGGAGAAAATATTTGCAAATCACATACAGGATAAAGATTGACATCCAGAATACACAGAAACTCCTACAACTTAAGAACAAAAAACAACCAACATGATTAAAAATGGGCAAAGGATCTGAAGATTTGCAAATGGTCAATAAGCAAATGAAAAGATGCTCAACATCACTAATAAGTAGGGACATGCAAATCAAAACAACAATAAAACATCACTAACATCCATTAGAATGGCTATTATTAAAAACAAAACAAAACAACAAAAAACACCCCAGAAAATAACAAGTCATGGCTAGGATGTGGAGAAATGGATGTGTTACTGTGGAAAACCATTGGCAAAACCTTAGAAAGTACTGAGAAACATTATAATTAAAATGTCAAAAGTTAAAGCTAGGAGAGATTCTTAGAAAGAGAAAGAGAAAACCAGCTAGTACATGCAATGAGACCCCACAAGGCCATGAGCAGGCTTTTCAGCAGGAACTTGGCAGGCCAGAGGGCAGGGGCACCACATACTGAAAGTACGGAAAGAAAAAACTTCCAAGCAAGATCACTCTGCCTGGCAAAGTTATAATTCAGAATTGGAGGAGAGATTAAGAGTGTTTCAGACAAGCAAAAGCTAAAGGAGTACGTCACCAATAAACTGGACTTCTAAGAAAGGTTAAAGGGACTTTTTTAAGCTGAAAAGAAAAGGCGGTAATTAGTAACAAGAAAACAATACGAAAGTATAAATCTCACTCGTAAATATAAAGGCAGTGAATTAATCAATCATGTATAAAGGTAGTATGAAGGTTAAGACAAAAGTGGTAAAAATAATATAACTACACTAATTAAGGGATACACAAGACAAAAAGATGTAAAATATGACATCAAAAACAAAATGTGGGCTGGGTCAAGGAAAAATTCAGAGGTTTACAATGTGTTCAAAATTCAGCTGTAATTAACTTAAAATAGACTTGCAGTCATAAAATATGTGAGTTACTAGTGTGTGATGTACAACATGGTGAGTACAGTTAATACTGTGCAGCATATTAGAAGGTGCTAAGAGTAACTATTTTTAATCTTCACCCAAGGATATATGAATATATTAATATGGGGGGGAGAAACATCCATGTGGGAGACAAACATCTGCACCCCTACCTACAGGGGACTGGACCTGCAACCTAGATATATGCCCCGACCGGGGATCAAACCCACAACCTGCAACCTTTTGGTGTACGCTGTTCCAGACAATGCTGCAACCAACTGTGCCACCCGGTCAGGGAGCCTTTTTGTTTTGTGGGTGGTTTCTTTTGCTGTGCAGAAGCTTTTTAGTTTGATAAGACTCCCATTCATTTATTTTTGCCTTTACTGGCTGCTAAGTCTATAGTCCCTAATTTGGAGGCTTGTTACTATCTATAGCTCTTATTCCATTGATGACTTTGCTTAACTCAAGATGATGCCTTATTTTATTAGTAGTAATAGTACTTCTGTACCACCACCCCCTCAGGTATTTAGCACCTCGTAGTCCAAAGCTCGTTCACTCAGGCAATGACAACCAATGGATGCAAAGACCGCTATAGGAAAGGTTGACGGTGGACAATGGAAAGACCAGGCTGCTAATACTTGAACCCACTGATCAAGCCTGGCATCGAGAAAACATTATGTTTTGTATTATATACTGTGTGAACATTTTATCCTGTGTGATACACGTAAGAAGTACACGTTGATATAGCACTGTTGCCAAAAAGGTCAATATGAATCTGATTGAAGATTCAGGTCTACCTTCAAGTTCACCAGAAATGTAGGGAATAGAGGAATAAGGTAAATAACACCACCGGGAAGCAATCAAACACTAAAGTTTTACAAAACTATCTCGTTTCTCCAACAAGTTAATCGTATCAAAAAGGGGCAGATGTAGGGGAATAAAGATGTTTACAATTAAAAGAAACCAAGAGTTAAAATAAACAAATGAAATGACCGTGACTGTGCTCTGTGTGGGGCTGATTTGAACAAATCAACTGTAAAAAAGATATATATGTATATCTTTTAAAGCGATTGCAGATATTTGAATGTGAAAGGAGTATTCGATGATATTAAGGACCTAATTTTAATTTTGCTGTGTGTCATTTTGTTTACATAAAAACATGTTCATATTTTCTAGAGTTACAAATTAGGCGAAGAGTAGACAGGGGTTCATTATACAATTATGTTTTCAGGTATGTTTAAAACTTTCATAATAAAATTTATTAAAAATTCATACATTAACTCAATAAACATCTACCACACACCAAGCACAGCTTTACAGATGTAATGATGAAGATATACCTGGCTAAGGAACTGATGGTATCCACTGAACATCAAAACTACCCTGAGAAAGGTGGGAACAAATAACATGAATCTCACAATAGAGGTGAGACACATTACGTGTTAGAAAGGTGACAATCCCATAACTTAGCCTCATGCATAACAGAGGCACAACTAGAACTCTGGTCCTTAAGTCCTTTGTACTGCCCAGCATTCCAAGCTACAGTTCTCCACTCCCAAAATGTTATTTTAGCATCATAAATTGCTCCTTTGACTATGCAGCAGTTACTTGTAATATTTCAAATAAACGACTGATGAACACATGATCTCCTCTCAGAAAGAACAGATATATAGGAAGAAAGTAAAGGACTCAGCAAGTCGGAGTCCATGGACTAATCTGTAACTAATTATCTTTCACTTCCATGTCTCAATTTCACTGAACACACCGAACAACATTTTAAGCCTAGAAGATCAATTCTCAAAATGTGGTTCACGGACTTGTAGGAATATCTCAGACCACATCAAAATTACAACTAAATTATAGAACCACCATCACTGAGAACCACCTAAAGAAGAGATGGACAGGTTCCTATAACTAAGTATATAAAGAAGTCACCATATGTGACTGGCAGGAGGAGAGAGACATGGAGCCCACTGCACAGCAGGTCTGAATCAGGAAGGATTTCTTAGATATAGAGCATCCCCTCTGAGGAGTGAAGGGTCCAGCCTCACACCAGGTTCTTAAACCTGGGCCACCAGTGCCAGGAAGGAACTCCAAAAACATCTGCCTGTGAAAACCAGCAAGAACTGCTTCTGAGTAAAAAAGAGGACTAATGAAGACCAAGGCATTCTCTTAAAGGGCCTGAGCACTGACTCCCTTACCTACAAACTCACTCGCCTTGGGCTCCAACACAGAGGCAGCAACTCACAAGTACCTGGAACATATAGGAAGGAATTAAATCGACTACATTCAGGGCAAGGGCTGGAAGGGCAGAGGTAAGGCCCGCTCTCTCCTAGGAAGGATGAACTGCCAAATTTGAGCTCTCCACCGACATAGCTAAAACTGGTCACCCAGCATTGGTGATTCCTTGAGACGCGGCCTCACCCAACTCACACACCTGGCTGGAGCCACTTGTGGAGGCCTTTCCAACAGCTTTCCGCGGCCAGTGCTGAAGACTTCCCTAAAATCTTGCCGAGGTCCAAAAATACAAAACAAACAGTGGCTGGTCTCAGTATGGCCTGTACCTCTTGCTAAGCAGGCCCAAGCCTGGCCCAGTCTTGACTTGCATTGGAACTCCCATAAGGTGGCCCCCAACCTGGCAAATTAAGCACCTAATTTGCCAGGAGCTCACACTGTGGAGGCCACCAATGGGTCCCAAGGCTGACATTAGTGGTAGCTCGCCTCAGTTCACAGCATGGCCTCTCCCAAGTGCCTCCAAGCCCAGTACAAGCAGCAACCAAACACGGATCACTCTGTAACTCCCACCAGGTGACCCTGACCTGAGCACAAAAGGAAGCTGAATTGACCTGCACTGGAGCCCCTCTTAAGTGGCTCCAGAACCAACACACCTAGTGGCTGGCTTCAGATGACACCAGAGCACTGCACCACAAACAACACACCAGAATGGTAGACTTAATTGGCACCAGAGCCCCCACTAAACCGACTCCCATTTCATGCAGCCAGATCCCACACAACAGCTTGTTTGCTATAATCATGAATAGCCCTCACAGCCAGTCAGCCTGAAGGTCAGTCCTACCCACCGATGTGTCAACAGCAATCAACGCTCAGCTACAAAAGAAGGGAACACACTACTCACACAGGGGACATTCCTGGAGCACGTGGCTCAGGACACTTTACCATTAAGTCTCATAGGACACGTACTACATAAAGCCACACTGCCAAGAGTGGGAGATATAGGAGATCTACCTAAAATATAGAAAGAAACACAGGGAATCACCCAAAATGAGACAAAGAAACACATCCCGAAGTAAAGAACTGAGCAAAACATCAGGAAAAAAATTAAAGAAAATGGAGACAAGCAAGGTACTACATACATAGTTCAAAACACTGAAACACTGATTATAAGGATGATCAATAACTTAGGAGAAAAATAGATGAACTCAGTGAGAAATTCAACAAAGACACAGAAAACATAAAAAACAGCCAGTCAGAAATGAAGAACACAGTAATTGAAGTGAAAAATACATTAGAGGGAATCATTGATGAAGCAGAGGACCAACTCAGTCATGGAAGACAAAGTGGCAGAAACACCCAGTTGGAACTGCAAAAGAAAAAGGCATCCAGCCCAGACCAGTGTGGCTCTGCTGGCTGAACGTCAGCCTGGGAGACAAAAGGCTGCCGGTTGGATTCACAGTCAGGGCACATGCCTGGGCTGCAGTTTCAGTCCCTGGTCGGGGCATGATAGGAGGCAACTGATTAATGTTTCTCTCTCACATTGATGTTTCTCTTCCACTCTTTCTCCCTCTCTCCCTCGCTCTCTAAAAATAAATAAAATCTTAAAAAAAAAAGAAAAAGGAACCCCCCAAAATGAACATAGTTTAAGGGACCCCTGGGACAACATTAAGTGTACCAACATTCGCATCATAGGGCTATCAGAGAGGGATCAAGGGATTGAAAACCTAACCGAAGAAATAATGACAAAGGAATCCAAGATGCTGCAGAGTAGCTAGAAGCTCCATCCACTTGCTCCCAACCACAGAGCAGTCAACTAGACAATCCAGCTGAGTGTGAGTGAGAGTGTGTGTGACTGAGTGAGCGTGTATGCAGGCAAGTGTGTGGGCATGTGTGAAAGTGTGGCCTGGCTTCTCTTGGTGGAACGGCTGCCACTGCTGCTGCCCACCGGTGCCTCTGGCCCTGCAGATTGGGGGCAGGAGCCATTTTGAGGAATTTTAAAATATCAAGGAACATGTATAAAGGACACATGGACAAAGGCAATGGAAAGGAGGACTGAATGTGGGAAGTGGGTAGGGCAGGGGAGAGTAATGGGGGAAAAATGGGAATGACTGTAATTGAACAATTAAAAAAAAGAAAAAAGCATTCGAGGAGGAAAAAACACATGCATCCTGATTTGATTCATTATTAGCAATAAAAAAATATTTGTAAATTGAAAAAAAGAGTATCTCTACCTGGGGAGAAGCCTCTGGAAAGCCCACACCTGGGAGCCCAGACTTGTCTCAGTGCCCTCCGCCCTGGGCAGGGTTGCGCACCCTGCTGCTGCCTGAAGCCAGGATCCGGGGACTGTGGTACTTACTGGGGAAGCAGCTGTCACCTCCCTGACCCAGGGCACCAAGGCAGAGACCACCCAGGGAGCTCAGTGGCGCAGCTGCAGCTGCAGCAGCTCAGCAGCACAGGAGCCCGAGGCTGACTCCCTGGAGGGAAGCGGTGTTAGCACCCCCAGCTACGCCCCAGGTTGTGATAGAGCAGCAGGACTCCTCCCTTCCTTCCCCACCCCGTCAGGATGCTGTGAGACCTGAAAGAAGACAGTGCGCACAGGGTATAATCTATTAATTTGGGAGAGAGGGGAAGAGGCCTGGGTGTGAGAGAAAAGGGTGGATAGGTGGCCTCTGGATATGACAGCTGTCACAACACAAACTAACAAAATAGTTTCAAATGAAGTTAAAGACAGCTAAGTGCTACTAGAACCACTGTATGGAAAAACCATAATGGACTTTTTGGCTAACCCAATATATACATACACGCTAAGATTTTATAAAACTTCAAGGAGCTGATGGATACTCTTTAAGTCCATCCAAAAGGCTCAGGTGGTAACGGAAATCTAGAGGCTAATATAAAATTAAGGGGATATTCAGTGTGAAGAGAGTGTGGCCTAGGCCTGAACTTTAATGAAAACTAACATTTACAGAACAAAAAATAAACAACAAAAACCAAACCAAACAAAAAAAGATGCAGCGTGTCTGGGAGATCAAGAATAAGCAGCCTGAGAAGCCGAGGAAAATCAGGAAGCTGTGGTGGAAGAGATGGCAAGGGAAGAATGAAGGGTGAGGACCAGTGAAGAGTGTCAAGTGCCGCTGTCAGTCACAAAAATGAAGGTCCCTGCTGTCCCTGATTAGAATGGAGTCAGTATAGATGTGAAGGGATGAGTGAGAATTAAGATTTATTTAAGAAACTTGGCTTAAGAAACAAAGAAAAAGGAGTTGCTAAAAAACAAAAACAGAACACTTTTCTAAAGGTGGGGGAGACAAGTGTATGTTTCAGTGCTGATGGGGATAAGCAGTACAGAGATAAAGACACAGGAAGAGAGGAAGTAGGTGTTACTAAGGTTCCTGTGACGCTAAAAAGGATGAGCTGGGGTCCAAGGTGCAGGTGGAAGGTTTGGCCCAAGCTGTAACCGACACCTCACTCAACAGAGGAAACAAGGAGGGATTCCTTGCCTGTTGGCTTCTTTTTTCTCTGTGAAATTGAACGCATGTTCCTTAGAGAAAATGATCAAGAATTACTTTCTTCTTAGTCCTCTGTGGCAGAGTGCGGTATCATGCATACAGGAATCATCTAATAAATACTGGGGGGAAAAGCTATAATTCTACAGAAAGCCCACCCTCATAACTACAACTAATAAAACTGCTAATTATGACCCAAAAGCCCAGTTTCCCACGTAAATGAGGCATTGTGACGATTCACCAGTCTCAGGGCTCCAAAGCACTGGCATTTGAGCAATTAACTCAAAGTAGTTACACCAGACAGAACCCGACAGGTGATAGGAGCCTTATCTTAGCAACTTCTCCAGTTTAACAAAGGGGCGCTCACAAGGTACTTAATTTTCAACTATCAGACTAACAATAAACAGCTGGGACACCACTAGAAATGACCAAGATGAGGCGGCTCTTCTGGGAGAACAATGTAAGACAGATGGGGGGTTCCCAGCTACAGATATGGCAATGAAAACAATTCAGGGATCTCCAACCAGCGTTAAAAAAAGGAAAAAGAAAGAAAAAAGAAATGAATGGATTAAAATAACAAAACAAATGATAAAATCACATGTAGTTAAGGTAATAATTGTTTGATGAAACTTTTCATATACATATCCACAAAGTATAAAAATGTACTTCTTACTGTGCTGGAGCAGTGAAAAAAGTATGAAAGTTACTGACACTATGATGCAGAAAGTTAAAGGCTACAAAGCAACTGCTTCTATTCAGCTCTAAAATTACAAAGCTACAAGTCAAAAGGCTGCCTACCCATACATACAAAAAGTAAAGGTGTCTAGTTACACATTTTCTTACACACGCACACCTGGGAGATACTGCGGGTTTGCTCCAGACAAGCGCAAATCAAGTGAGGATTGCTAAAGCAAGTTGTAACTGTTTTGCTGGTGGAGGGTCTTACCTTAAATTTGTAAAAAAAAATGCAACATTTGTGAAGTGCAATAAAGCAAAGCACAATAAAGTGAGGTATGCCTGTATTACTCAAGAGCACTCACCTACCTCGTTATGCAAATATGCACATTATAAACCTGGAGGGAAAGCTCAGCTTTTCATGATTCAACTTTCCCTCTAAAGTACTTAGATTTTTCGACATCCTGGTCCTACTCACACCAATTATGCATTCCAACATCTAAATTACTTTTTTAAAGTACTCTCAAATCACTCATCGAAAGAAAAACATCGCTGAAGTAGAGAGAAAAATAATTTAATTACAAATATGAACAAGCTTTCCCCCTTTATCTGCTAAATAATATTCTATTTAATGAGCTCCATCCACCAAATAATCCCAATTTACTCACACATCATCATATACATTAATCTTACATTACATCCGAACATCTAAGCAGATGTTCTCAAAATGTGAACCCCAGACACGGGATCCTTCAGATCCTTTGCGAGGGTCTGGGAGGTCAAAACTCTTTTCAGCGCTAAGGTACTATTTGCCTGTAGGCTCGTGGACGTTCGCACTGAGCGTGAAAAGCAAGGGCACGTCTCCTGAGCCTTGGCGGGTATATACACAGCACTTCTCATTTACACCGAAGTGTGATGATTGTCTGGAGGGAAAGCACTTGTGCGATTAAGTTACAAGCTAAACTGGCTGCTTTTTTCATGGAATATTATTTTTACGTGAAAGAATACCTACAAACGATAGTCATTCAGACTGAGTCAACTTCCCCAAAGTTAACAAGGTGAACCTGCCACTTCCGGCACACAACTGATAGTATCAGCTGCCTACGACAAATGACAGCTTTTGAGTGAAAATTAAAATTGTGGAGATGTTAGATCTGTCACCACAAGCTTGACTGTGTCCCAGTAATTAAAGATGTTTCTCATGACGCCACTGGCGATATTAAATGTGATTTTTAAAATATGATGTAATGAAATATATCAACATTTGGAAATTGTGCACAACTCAGTAAACCAATGCCACCAAATAATCAATGAATTAATACAATATATAAACACTTTTAAAGATTCTCAGCTTTAACCTCTAATACAGTAAATATCAATAAACCCAGAAACAAAAGCCTTTTGGGGTCCTCAATAATGTGGAAGCATGTGAAGGGCTCAGACCACAAGCTTTCAGAACCGGTGATCTAAGTTACTGTTACGCAATAAAGTAACGGAGATCGACTTAAGGAAGTTTCTAAGTCACGGAATTCTTTCTCCTCTTTAGCCACTGTTTCTCCAACACCGTTTCAGCCTTCCTGACAGTGAGGGGCTGACCCGCAGGCTTTTCTCTGTGTTTGGGGCGGGGCTGGGGGGTGCGGAAGAGAATGTAATAAAAAACCGGTTTTACCCGTAGGAAGCAATCAAAGACTTAAAAACGAATTCTGATTCGGCCCTTCCGCTCTACTTCAGCTGGGCACAGACCGTTAGGAAACCGCTGACGTGAACGACCAGAACTGGGGCAGAAATCCGACAGGTTAGAGAGAGTGTAAGGGACAGTTAGGGAAACTGCGAGGAAACAGTGGGAAGCTAAGGAGAATGTTGCCAAAGTCTTGAGTTTTCCTGCAAGTCCCCACCTACTCCCTAAGGCTCCCGAGTAAAAAGCAGCAACGGTGGCCCCGGCGGGGCGGCTCCAGGGTAGGCGGGGCCCTCTGGCTAAGCCCCACCCCCGCCGCAGTCCGTCCGAACCAGTCCCCTCGCCGCGAACCTCCCGCCCCTCTCGCCGACCGCTACGCAACCCTGCGCCCAGGACCCCGAGGCTCCTCACCACCAACAGGTTCCGGTCCTCCACCAGCTGCCGCTTCCGGAAGATTTCCGACTTCAGAACGTCCAGGTTGCCCGGCTTTAAGCCCGAGGTTCCCCTCTCCGGCGCCAACCGCCAAGCCTCATTCAGCCGCGAGCCGCAAGCCCACTAGAAAACGCAAACCCAAATACTGGCAAAAAACACCAACACGGGCCACTTCCGGAAGAAACTTTGGTGAGCAAGAGGAAAGAGCTCTCCTGCTCGCCTGTTGTGGACGAAGGTGCTGTGCATTAGCGACCCCTGGCGGCGCCCTCCGGAAGTGCGCCTGTACTTGCCACTACTACACATACAAGTGAACTGAAACACGAAATCTTGAATTGTATGGTCGACACGCTTCATTTTTAATGATCTTGTCATACCTGCTTGTACCTGCCAGTCTAGTTCAGGTCCAAACACCTCCTTGCAGAACATTTCAGTTATGTTAAATAAGCCACGATCCTTACTTATTATACCAGAAATTCACATCAGAGTTTCTGAGGTTTCCTGTTTGCCAAAATTGATGTACTAGACCTAGAGAGTGAGAAAAACCTGAACAATACTACAAACTCATTTATACAAAGTAGAAGGGCAGTGCTCATTGCTAGCCTGTTAAATTCTCTATAAAGTTAAGCAACTATGCCCAATTTGTCTTTCTCAGTTCTAGATTGTTTACATCTTAGTGATAATTGAACATTTACTCCAAGATGAGATAATCTCTTTGGTCATGTGTTCAGCAATAAAGATTTTCAGCAACATGATTACAGATATAATCAGAAATTATTTTGTTTTTATTTGAACCCAAGAAAAAAATAAACTGGAGAAAAATTACATCAGAGATTTTAATTTTAAAAAGACCCTAAACACTATTTATAATGCATTTCTCTTTGGTTGTGTGCCATTGAATCTTATTTTTTTAATTCTACTGATAATCACTGAACAATATTTGATGTGTTAGTTTTTCCAAATATTTTCAAATATTTGGAAATATTTCAAAAGGAAAGATATTCACAGTCAATTCGAGAATTGTCCAGTTCCATTTAAGTTTTTTATTATATAGGTGTGTGTGGTTATATTGCATCCAAAAGGTATCTGACTTTTGCTAGAAATAAATTGTTGAGTTAACTCTCTCTGTGACCTGCAATGATTTGCTAATTTTTAGGGCTTTTAAGAGCTAAAGATACTTTACAAAGAAAAGGTCCTTGAGCTAATAAACATGCTAACATTCTTACATGAATATCTGTTTCCTGAGTCACTTATAATTCAATAAGCAAATAACCATTTATTAGGATTTTCCTGATTTAGGGATTAGCAATTATGACACAAAAACCTGAAAGATTGCCAGAAAGGATGTTATCAGGGGAACGCAAAGGCACAGCTGGCCAGCCTGGATAAAACTAGGCAAACCAGAGAAAATACTAGCTGCCATAAGCAAGCTCCTGTTAAATTTCAGACTTTCGTTGATTTTGATGTTTATGTAAACATGTGAATTAAATCTTGATTAAGACCTGAGGTGGAAGACATAACAGAGGTGAGTACTTGAACAACCCCAATAATGAGTAAGCTTTTCAATGCGGAGGGGAAAGAGATGACCATGACAGCTTAGAAACACTCAAGAGAACCAGTGAGTCCTGCCTCTCAGGGAGAATGTGTTCATTTTTAAAATATGCATCCCGTTCCATCAAAATAGAATTCAAAGTGGGATATTGCACACAACCCAGATGTCCTAAATGAGAAAATTGTTAACTAAGTTATAGTTCATCCATACAACTGAATAATGTGAAACATTAAAAACCATGTTTGAAAAATATTCAATGATATGAGAGTGCTCATGTCATAACATTTAGTTAAGAAGAATAATTAAGGAAACCAGAAATATAGCATATAATCTGTATTTGGTAAGAAAAGCATATAACCCAGAAAAATGATTGGAAGGAGACATATAAAAACATCAGGTTGTTATCTGTCAGTGGTACTACCGGGGATTCTTTTCCTCAATTTGCACCACAATTTGGTACAAATTCCACAGTTCAGAAAAAATACCCAGATAGCAATCATTTTCTGTTTCATTAAATTATTATTGAAACTCTTCATAAATTTTTCCAGCATAATTACTTTAGAAATTGTGTATGATAAATTTTAAATAATGCCAGTAAAAGAAAGCAAAGGATTAGACAAAGTATATTTTAAAATCTTTATAATTATTTAATCAATATTTAAATATTTTTATGAGCTCTGTATTATCTTAGATTCTGTAGCCTAAAACAAATATAAAAAAACAGTCCTACCTTTGAGAACATTACCAGGTAATTTGAGAATCAAGAAATAGATCCTGAAAAGGTGTATTAGGTAAGATAAATATCATTTAATAGCATATATGGGGCTATAATAAAATATTCATGGAAATTAAAGACCGGTCATTTTCTAAAAGAAGAAACAGTAAGAATCGATATATGATTGATAAGATTATTCTTCTGTTGGAGAAACTGAACCTAAGAGATTATTTGTCATTTCATGACACTGGAGGAAATAGCAGATTCAATCAAGATGGCCTGGGTTTGTTTTGTTGCTCTCCTAACGGATAGAATGTAACTTGTTTTTTTTGTTTGTTTGTTTTCTTTTCCTTTTGAAAAAAACTATATAATCTAATACAGTGGCCTCAATCTTCAGAATAACGAGGAGCACCTTTTGCAACCCAGACTGCTGGGCCTGACCCCAGAGTATCTGTCTCACTCAGGAGCTTGGGCAGGGGGGGGCCCAAGAATCTGCTTTTTGATCAAGTTGCCAAGTGAGGAGGCTGCTGTTGATCCAGAGGCCACACTTGAAGAATATATTATTTTGAAATCTCTCTGTGAGAAAAAAGACTGGGTGAGTCAGAAACTCAGTCCGCACGGAGCCTCCATGAACTGGAGCGGAGGCAGAGGCCTGCGTCTGCAGCACTGTCAGGGGTGCCTCTCAGGGCTCCCGCCCACTCCCAGTGACACTGTGCACGATTTCTGAAAGGAAGGGACAGGCTCCCTTCGGCTCCAGCCCCAGTCACAGGCCTGCTCTGTGTGATTATACCTCGGGCAGGGCCCAACCCAATCTGGGCCCACCAGAGCCCGTTCCTTGGAAATTGGGATTGGGATTGGGATTGGGTCAGTCTTTCCAATACGCAGGAAACATGGAATGTGAGTGACACAGTGGTGAAGGGCCAGGTCAGTGGCATGCTGGGTCCAGAGCGGTTCATTCTGACCTGCAAGATCGCCCTGCGAAATTTTTAGGAATTTTGTGAGTCAGCTGTTAACCATAGTCATTATTAAAAGGCAAATGTTTATTTACAATTAAATACATTATATTTTAAACAAAGGTAATAAGTATACAGAACCTATTACTAATTATATTACTACATTTTACTATTATTTGTGCTCTTGGGGCTAGCTGTGACTATTGCGTCTTTGTAGTGGAAATACTGTATAATGTGGCCGCTGTATGTCTTCCACAGACTCCGCATCTGAGGATGTGCTACCGGCAGCTTGAAATCAGCCATAATGGGAATATTTGTGCCACAGAAACTGACAAATGCTGCAAATCTGGACTCAATGTATTGTTTTGTTGATTGTCTAAACTTTAAAAAGTGACAGAGAAAATGTTAATAATACAGACCAGGGGTTTTCAACCTCAAGCCAGATAATTTTGGGAGGGGGGGAGGTATGTCCCTGACTCTACCCATAGATGCCAGTAACACCCCTTCTACAGTTTTACAATCAAAAATATCTCTGAACTTGACAAATGTCCCCTGAGAGCAAAACCTCTCTCCACTTGAGAATCACTGAAGCAAATTAAATGTACAAGTACTGTTGTCCATAGCTGTTACATTGTACAGAGGGAAAAGACTAGAAGAGAAATTCTTCCAGGATTGGAAAATTATTATCTGATTTAATAAAGAAGTTTGTCATGTTATCGAGAAACAGGGGAAGTTTGAACATACATCTTCGTTGTTTCACTTTTGACGTACTCATTAATTTATGCAACAATGTCAACCAGCGTTCATGTTAGAGCTGCATTCATTTATCAGTTGTAGCCACAGACTGGCTAGGGGTATTGGCAAGGGAGAATTAACCAAGATACAAAACATGTTAAAGGAAATATGAGAAATGCCACCTTCAAATCCATAGCAATGAAGTCAGAAACCCAAAGGATATTAATGACTTCCTAACAAAATGTTTAGCTACCAGAATCGTTCAACAAAAAAGTAGAAAACTGAGATAAGGAATTATAGCAGAGAGAAAGAAGAGGTGAGTGTAGGTCGCTCAATTTAAAAGCCAGCAGATCCAGTTTTTGCTTTTTGATTATTACTGAGATGCACGTCATCTCTCAAGAACAGATAACTCAGACTGACTGGTCTCAGAACCCCTTCTATTCTCAGAAAGGCTTGAGGGCCTCAGAAACATTCTGTTCATATGGGTATGACTATTGATATTTACCATACTAGAAATTAAAAGAAAATTTTAAATAATTTATTTACAAATAATAATAACATGTTACACATTAAAACAAAATATACATGATTGTAAAAAATGTTTTGCAGAAATTTAGGGAAAAGAGTGGCATTCTTTCACATTAATGCAACCTCTTGAATGTCTAGCATAAATAAAAGGTATCTGGATTCTCCATCTGCTCTACATTCAGTGTGTTCTATTATGTAACTTTGAAGCATATGAAGAAAATCTAGCTTCACGCACATATGGAGTTGGAAAAAAGAGTATCTTAATCCGATAACTGTGGACATTCTTCTTTGATACTATATCCAAACACAAGTGGTAGTTTTCTGAAAATTATTTGCCATGAGGAATCTGAAACCATATCCATAAACTTTTCATACTGTTTCATTAAAAACCCATTGGTCTATCCTGAGCTTTGAATGGATCTTTTACTCATGCGTGATGTTGTAACATCATGCATTGGTCATTTGGAAAATATTAGTTCACTGATTTATACAGATCTTCCAAATGTTGACACACTTTATGATACAATATTTTAAAAATCAAATTCATCAATATCACCCCCTTCATCCCATCAGAAATGCCTATCAGTTATTAGGAGGATAATAAGTTCATGGTGATGGATACAATTTGCTAATTGTAAAATGCTAATTTTGACTGAAAGCCCATATTTTATCACAAGCAAAAAATATATAGTCAGTCCTTTTCTTTAGGTGACAGGATCCCAGTTTATTTGCAAGAAGATATCTGCCAAATACCCAAGCCTAAATGACCACAATTGGTCTCTTGATTAGCCTTCAAGTAAAAATAGTGCACCATTTAAAAAATAAAAGCTACTTAACTTGCAGTCCAGTCACTTGCTGCTTTTCCTAGAGCCGAGCGTCACACTTCAGCGTGCAGCACAAGGGCTGTGTGTTCACTTCCTTGTTTGTCCCACAGAATATTAAAAAGGTGCCTACTCCAGTGTCCCGACTTCATAGAATGAATAATTTTTACTCTTTATTATTAAGAACATTTTTTAAGTGAAACTGGTTGTTTTGTGTGTGGGAGTGACACCAAAGTCAGGTTCGGCTGCCTGTCCTTCGAAAGCCAATACCCTGGAGAGACAGGTGCTGGTGGAAGTGGAGACGGTTTGTGGAGGTGCCCGCAGCCTGAGAAGATGGAGCCCCTCGTCCTGATGTCCATGTCAGCATCCCAGTGCAGGCAGGGGTTTTCACAGGAGGGAGAGGGGAGGCAGAACAAAGAAGTCAGGAGAAGGGGGACCGAAAGTTCTCTCTGTGTTGTGTAAGCCAGCGCAGTCTACTCCTACGATGATCTTGAGACTGGTCAAGCAAAGGTCTGGTTTTAATGGTCAGCAAGGCTCCTGGCGTGGGAATGTCAGATTGCTGGAGTTCGCTTCCTTTGAAGGTAGTTCCTAGAGATCGAACACAAATGTACTGTGTATCTATGGGTTACATACCTATTAGTTAACAATTCATCTTTTACAAGAATACTTTCAACAGAAAT
Source organism: Desmodus rotundus (assembly GCF_022682495.2). Classification (NCBI taxonomy): domain Eukaryota; kingdom Metazoa; phylum Chordata; class Mammalia; order Chiroptera; family Phyllostomidae; genus Desmodus; species Desmodus rotundus. Next base: position 137,263,094 of record NC_071390.1, read on the forward strand.
ATTGTTAAAGGAATGGACACTATAACTGAACAACAACAACTGAAGAAGACGGAGGGGCAGATTGCCCCAGTGCCTGGGGAGGCAGGCTGTGACTGCCCGCCCTGCTCAGGGCCGCTGCTCTGAATCCTGCCAGGGCCTCAGCAAACTCGCCATCGCTTTTGTGCCTCCGGTACAAACATTAGCTTTCCCAAAGGCAGTGTGTAAATTCCACACTTCACTTGTAATTTTTACAGGGTGGGGTTTTGCAAGGGGAGAAAATGACCTTGAAGAGGACAAGGAAGTATACATTTCCGGTAATAATTAGGAAATGGTGAAAAAGCACAGTGGACTGTTGCTTCTGCCTGAAGGAGTAACTGCCACAGGCACTTCTGTCCTACCATCAACAACTAGAAAAACAGGCAAAATATATGAAACAACAATTTTTTTGGACATAGGGCAACAGGCAGCAATGGACTATGGCTCCTAGGAGAAAGGAAACAGGCAAGGGGAGCACCAGCCCTGGGTATCACCTGAGGGCAGTTTCCGGGATACAGCCCTGGGGCTGGACACCCACCCAGAGCCCGGTAAGTCGAGGGAAAGGAGATTACAATTCTGGGGAGTTGAGGAAGCTACCTGTGTGGGGAAGAATATGAGAAAGGAGAAAGCTGTTCACAGGGAAATCTCGAGAGATCTGCCCAGGCGTCCTTTCCAATCACTGGCTGAATCCTAACCTGCCTATGTTTGGGTGAAACTCCCCAGGAGGTAAGAACCACCATAAGGCAGTGGGCCATGCCTCGCCCAGAGCTCACACAGGATGGGCGCTCACACAGGACGGGCGCTCACCACGCAGGCATGCAAGAGAGTGTTCTGAAGGGAACCACCCAAGTGGTGGGTAAAGTACCCTAGACAGAAGGCTGCTCTGACTCGTCCTGATGCAGCGGATAGGCAAGACCCGAAAGGATCAAACTGACTCTAACTAACTTAACTGCATGTCACATCAAGGGCCAACATTTTTTAAGGAATACAAAAAAGTCCAGCACCCACCAATGTGAAAACCCAAAAATCAATCAGCATAATCCATCATATCAACAGGCTAAAGACAGCAAACTAGGAAAGACCATTTTTAAAAAATCCTACAGCTGAAGTCATATTCAGCAGTGAAAGATGCAATAGTTCCCCACTGGGTTAAGGAAATGACCCAAATGTCAACCAGCTGTGGTGTTACCCACTCAAAGGGATACTATTCTGCAATAAAAGGAATGAACAGCTGAGACACGCGACAGCATGAAAAAGTGTCAAAGCATTATGCAAGGGAAATGTTCCAGACACAAAATACCACATACTTCATGATTCCATTGATATGAACTCCTGAAGTTAAAACTATAGTGATAGAAAGCAGGTTAGTGGTTGCCAGGAGCCGGGAACTGACTACAAAGGAGTGGTAAAAGACACGTCCAGACCCTCCCTAAGATTCCTATCATTTGGTGTGCATCATATCCATCCCTTAGCACTGGTTACCACCCTCTTCTCCTGTGCTAACCACCCCCCCAAAATACACACTCCACCCCTTTCGGGTGGAGGGCCTATTTGTGACCGCAGCTCCTACAGTTCCTAGCACCCAAAGGAGGGACAAGACACTGCAGGTCCGCAATGGGGATGCTCGTGAGAAAAGCTGACTCTGAGCAGCCCCTGAGTGTTAGAAAAATCTATCGAAACATGTTTATGGGCTATATTTCATTATTTTAAGATGCTTTTTTTCACATTTAACTTCAGTGAAAAAGGGGGCACCATGCAATCACAATTGGATATGTTTCTTTTTCTAAGTGGTAACTTTTTAAAACATTGTATCTTAGAATTGAAGGCAGAATTCTGATTCTAAATTTCCATATTTTCCTAGAAGATGTTATAACTAAAATTATTTTATATCATGTAAGTGACATTTTAATCTTCTCTACAAAAGAACAATCCAAAGCATTTAAAATCAATTATTTTTATTGTAACACAAATGATTTCTAAAAAAAAGCCAAAGCACTAAAATGAGAAAAAGCAAAGAAGTTATAATGACTAAGTTATGACAGATTTTATTGAAATGATTCCAAAACTAGAGCAGTATAACAATATGTTCTTCAGCATTAATATTTTAGATTTTGGAACAAGCCACTTGTTAGTGGGAATACACTGACATTTGCACAAAGATCCAAACTAAATATGGACTTATATTACTTGTTTGCTGATGTTATATTTTAAAAAAGATCCTACTATAAGTATACCTTGGCAAAAAATACGGTGAGGTGAGTTTCACTGCCAACAGTCCAAATAGGGAATTTTCGAGATTTCAAGTAGACCCAACCTAGAACAAATGTAGCAAAGTAAACAAACAAATGAAAATTTTATACTGCCTGTGATACTGCCCGTGGATGTCTGAAATACAGCACGAGTGTCCAATTCACACTCAAATGGAATAATGTTCTGTGCCGGGACGCCCATAAAGGTTAAAGGGTGACTGAAACAAATGTCATCCAGACGCCCAGGACTAAGCATGTGCGGTGCCTCCACACCGACTTAACAGAGCTAGAAATGATGACTGACCCCAGGAGCCACTCCCAGGTTTCACTGAAGGGCTCAGGCAGAATGGCCACTTCTGGAATTTCAGCCTGGCACCTCAAAACCCTGAGACTATAAACGTGAGCAGGAAAATAATTATAAATTAACAAATGAGTAGATTTATGAATAAATAAGGGAAAAAGCCTTAAGAACATCCTGTCTTCAGAGAACCTACGGCAACAAAATAATCTCTCAAAAGCAAAATATGTCTATACCCTAAAACACTTAAGTATATAAAAAGAATCCTGTCATTTGACTCTTCATGGTAGGAAGTAAAAGTTCACAGTTTTATAATATGAAGTCTCTTTAAAATGTATAAGAAGTTACCCCTATAGCTTGGCTTCAGGGTTACATATTTAATGTCTAAAAGCTACAGTACCAAAAATGTGAAAGTGTCATTTTTTGTGTGTGTGACTGAGAAAAGGAAAGCTTAATTTTCAACAAAAAATAGACCTGTGAAAACCAATCCCATTTGTATCAATCAATTCCACATATTTATGAGGACAAAGATTTTGACTTAAAAAAAAATCTTGCCAAGTAAATGAGCTGAATTTTCTTTTCTCGCACCGACTCCCTGGACTCGGGAAATCCCCAGTGGCTACTTGCAGCAGCCAGGGCCAGCTCTTCCTCCCTGGTTAGCCAGCTGCCCTGACATGATGTCCTGCTTTCACCACCACCGGGCCCTTTACATTTTATTCTTATCACTAGGAGGGAAGTGAAAAACAGGTACTCTTTTCTATTCAGGGATAGAAAAGCAGTATTTTAGTCCTATGATGCACGGGATGAGTTGGATGTGCTAATGGCAATGGTGAACTAGTAGAGTAGGATGGTTGGTTTGGGGACAACAGAGAATTACAGCCAAAGGACAAAGAAAAGGGAAAACCTCTGATCGCAGGGTCAGAGCAGAAGGCATCTGAGATGTCTGCAGTGCAAGTTCTGCAATTGGACATAAGGGAACAGAGAAATGCGTGGGATCAGCGCCTTGTCAGAACACAACCAGCTAACTAGTATGTACAGGAATTGAACTCAGATTTGACAGTTCCTCAAAAAGTTAAGCATATAATTACCACATGACCAGGCAATTTCATTTCTTGGTATATACTCAAAAGAAATAAAAACATGTTAATAAAAACTTATACATGAAGGTTAATAACACTATTTTTCATAACACCCTAAATTGGAAATATCTATTAGCTGATAAACACATAAAAACTATTGAATTATACACATTAAAATAGTAAATTTTATGGTGTTATATATTTATTTTTAAAAGAGCATAGTCACCTTCTTTGTTCATATGTGTGTACATATATACAGAGAGAAAGGGAGAAATATTACTTTATTTGTATTAATATGAACACATATGGTCAAAATGATATGAAAATGTTAATTTTGTTTCTAAGGGGCAATTTGCTACACTACCAAATAGGAAAATGCTCAGATCCACAAAACTAACACAAACACAAGTATTTCCTTAATGCCATTTCTCTAAACATCTGGTACAAAGTAAATGTATATAGATTTTGGTAATGATATCTATAGTATATACATATGAACAGCACAGTGTAATAAAGTTTGTTTTTAAAAAATGCTGTCTTTACTCGGTTTTGAGGCCCTGGCTAGAGGCCGGTCAGTTTCCTTAAAAAAGGCTGTGGAGTAGGCTGCACCCCGGCCCCTTTCCTGAGAGGTCTCTCCCACTCCAGGCCACGAGGCACTGCCCTCATGGCCCTGGAGCCCTACCACAGTACGAGGGAGAGCCAGCCTGTAAGCCCCAGAGTTCACAGAAACTATTCACATTAGCCAAGCCACCCTGAACCCATGAAACCTAGCTGAGTCAAGCCCCCACTCCCATATATAAGGTGCCCCCTAGCATTGCAGCTTGTTGGTGGCCTGGTCCTCCTTTAATAAGCGTGTCAGTTTAGGAAAGGAGCCCAGGAGGAATCTGAAGAGTCTGTAAGAACAGTAGTAAGCTAAAATATGTTGTCACAGAAGAAAAACACTACCCACAACAGTGAACACGTGAGTAGAAAACATTCAAAGTACCTTAAAAATCAACTTACCTTACAGTATCTTAAAGCTTCCATTAATGTTAAGAACCCTACGGCTGCTTGGTCATGTATACCAAGAAGTACCGCAAAAAAGTTAGCATTGTATTAGCATACATAAACCTGAAAAGTACTTATATGTAAATATATATGTGTGTATACTCGTTGCATAATATATATATATATTCTATTCCAAAACTTTTACTTTTAGCCAAAACTATACTTAAAACCTAGCACATATTTATTGTTAAGAGTTTACATCAAGTCATCCTTATAGTACTACTCATTGTAAAATACCATTAGACACTTCAGAGGTACATTAAATATACTTATGAGCCCTGGCCAGGTGGCTCAGTTGATTGGAGCACTGTGCCATAAACCAAAAGGCTGTAGGTTCAATTCTCTGTCAGGGCACATACATAGGTTGCAGGTTCGACCCCTCCAGTCAGGGTGCATACAGAAGGCAACTGATCGGTGTTTCTCCCTCACATCAATGTTTCTCTTTCCTTCTCTCTCCCTTCCTCTCTCTAAAATCAAACATATCCTTGGGTGAGGATTAAAAAAACGTATTTATGAAACTTTATATTCAGTGTTAACTTCTTTAATGGAGTTATTTTTGCCCTGAAACTAAGGAATTGTTGGCAAAAATAAACAAGGAAAGATATTTTATCATATCCATGCAAAACAACTAAATGAATTAACTTTGGAAAACTAATGGATATGCCAATCATAATTTATAAAATTTATCACTGGCTGGCAGTGAACTTGCACCATACTTGAGACATGGACAGCTGATACCATCCCTCTCCCCTGTAAATAAACCTAGGCGGTGTGCTCAGGACTGGGGAAATAAAGATGAACAGAACACAGCACCCGCCCTACAAAGGCTACTAGTTCGACAAGGAAGACAGGTGGAAAATGTGTGCTCTCTCTCTGTTTACACAAACACACTCGCTCACAGTATATAAGATTGTCTGATACCTGTTACAGAAGTAACACTTGAGATGAATCTTAAAGTATATGTAGGAATTTTCCAGATCAAAAATAGGATAAGAAAATTCATGGCAGAGGAGATAGCAAAGAGATATGAAAAATCAATTTATTTAAGGGGTGAAGAAGTTGTCAAAGCTTCCTTGAAGGTTTCTGGCCTAGGAATCTGATTAATGGTGATTAACTAAAGGAAAGAATGAAGGAGGAGCAGGCTCTGGAGTGATGTGAAGGGAGAGCATGAGGCTGGTTTCACAGAGACGGGGACTGAGGGACCTTCAGGACTTCTACCTAGGGACGGAGACACAACTGGAAGTGAGGCTCAGGAACACAGGGAGGAGAGGCCAGGGTCGGACACAGTGCCCGGAAGCATCAGCACCGAGATGAGCGCTGATGTCCTGGATGTGGGTCAGAAAGAACGAAGCATAGAGAACAAAGAGATAGATTATTTCACAGCAGAGTTGCAATTGTGATGATATCAAAGTCTTCACAGACCACAGCTTTCAGCTAATGTACATTAAGTAGAACTATAATTAGAATTCGGTCCATATGTATTTCTAGTAAGAATTTTTTTTCTGGTTATAAAATGCATCTATTGTAAGCATAATGTATATAACTTTGCATCCTTCAACTATCTGGTCATCTTTTGTCCTTTTTTTCCATTAGGAAATCATGTTTTTCTTGTCAAAAATGTAATAATATCAATTCATTTGTTTTTATTGTAAATATTTTACTATGTATCCTTACGTACAACATCCAGATGGTATAAGCCAAACACTGGCAGTTTAGCCTTTAGGATTTGTAAATTCAAAATCAATAGAAGGCACATATGCATGTATTTTGCCTGCCTTCCTTAGCTTCTTACAGGCACAGAGGATACAGCAGTAGCCTCACATTCTAGTCTTGGATACCCAGGGGTCCACAAGACCTTTTGAGAAAATACACAGAATTAAAATGATTTTCAGAAAAAGCCACTAATTGCCTTTTTTTAATTCTATGCTCTTATGCATATAGAGTGAAATTTTCCAGAGACGACATGATATGTTGTATTCCAACAGATTGCATCTATAAACAAATATGAGAACCCAGCTGTCTACTAATAACTGAGACATTAAAAGGATTAAAAAAAATTTGAAACAAAGTCATTCTTCTCACTGTATTTTTTTGTTTTGTAAAATAGTTACTTTTTATCAAAAATATTTATATCAATAAGTATTGGGTGTATTATTGTTATTTTTAAATAAAGTAATACATCTTTTAAAATTTCTCAGTCTTAATTTCTAACAAGAAAAACACTGATCATTATTTGCTTATGACCCACATTAGTGAAAGCTCTTTAGGATGCTCACTAATTTTTAAGAGTGTAAATAAAGGGCATTCAAAGGAGGAAGGAGAGTGGGGGTGAGGCACCCAAATAGAAGTGGTACCGTATAGCCTTGCAAATTTCCCCTCCTTTTCTTCTGAAATGTAAGTGGCACTAAATGTTTTCAAGTTTAAAAGAATATATGTTAGAAATAGTTTCACACTTTAGTTTCTACATAAAATCAGTTACCACCACCTAGTGTTATGATTAGATACTACATCGTCTTTTTCTTTAGGATTTTAAACAAATATCTACAATAGTCTATTTATAATAATATGTTACTCAATACAACAAAGTAGCTGTTCACAATTCTTGAGTAATAAATTATTCATATTAGGTTAGCAATCATACCTTTAAGTATGTAGTCTGGATGGTGTCATTTTTAAAATGTATTAATCCTGTTTCCTTAAGCAGAATATAGACTTAAAATTTTTATTTGCTTTTGATGGCTAAAGTGCATCATTAAGAATATTTATTATTATACAAGGTTGTAATTAGAGTGAGGATATAATATTCTTACATATTATAACTTATCAGATTTACTTAGGAGACTTTTCTCAATATGCCCAAAAGAAGTTTATTTACATTTGCAGGAAATTCTAATAGTTGTTATTATACATTAGAGTTTCCTATCTCATTTTGTTTTCTTAGCCTCGCACTTAAGATTAACTGTTATTGGTCCCCATCCACCCTTATTTGCATCAGTCAGTGAGGCTGCATATGTGCGGAATTTTATATTTCCGAGTTTGCTTTTTTATAGTCTTTCCCTCCATTCTCAGCTCTCACTTCTCACTGCTGTCGCAGGGTGACTACAGAAATTCCTCTAGGGCCTTTCAAATTTGACGTGTCACCTTAATTTACAAACACACCTCGAGTGCCAAGTATTAGAAAGAACAATGCTAAGCAGAGTGTAGGAATACGAAGACAAAGAAGACTATTCACAGTAGCTGCGATGCTGAAACAACCTAAACGCCCCGTAAGGAGTGAATGGATAAGGACGTTGTGGCACACACGATAGAGCATAACATTCAGGCTTACAAAAGAAGGACACCCCACCGTACGTGGCAACACGGATGAACCTTGAGGACATCATGCTAAGTGAAATACGCCAGTCACAGGAGGAGAAATACGGCATGATCCCACTTATATTAAATATCTTGAATAGTCAAACTCATAGAGGCACAGTAGAATGGTGGTTGCCAGCAGCTGGGAGGAGGAGGAAATGGGGGGTTGCTGTTCAACAGAGGCGAAGTCCCAGGTATGTGAGAGGAATAAGTTCTAGGGGTCAGCTGTACGACCTATCGATGGTTTCACTGTATCCTAACTTGAAATTTCATTAAGATGGTAAATCTCATGCTAAATATTCTTACTACAATTTTAAAAAATTCATCCTCCCCGAATAAAAGTAGTCAGTTACAACCTAGAATATGGAGCTCAGAGGTAAGAGAGACCCCTCGTAGCTGTGGGAATGCGGACGCTCTCCTGGGGAGGGACCGCACATGGCAGGGGCGCCGCAGGACTGGACAGACATAGATGGGAGGGATGTAGGCTCAGGAGTAGCATGAACAAAGACAAAGTAGCATAATTTTGTTCAAGTATAGGTTTGTGATGGCTGAAAAATTAGCTGGGATGAAATTATGTTAAGGTCCTTAGGTAAGTAACATAAAGAATCTGTAGCTGAGCCCTGGCTGCTGTGGCTCAGTGGACTGAGCACCTGCCAACGAACCAAAGGGTTGCTGCTTCCATGCCCAGTCAGGGCACATGCCTGGGTTGCAGGCCAGGTCCCCAGTAGGGGGTGCGCAAGAGGCAATCACACATTGATATTTCTCTCCCTTTCGCCCTCCCTTCCCCTCTGTCGAAAATAAATAAATAGGATCTTTAAAAAAAAAGAATCTGTAGTTGAAAAATTAAAAACAACTCTTTAATAAGAAAGTTAGAATAGCTAAAATAAAAGGCAATAACATACTAAGAAAGCCTTAGTTATCTCATGGGCAAAGTACATGCGATTTAAACCATGACCTTTGTGAAATTTATTTCTGAAAGTGAGGAGCTTTTTAAAACCACTTGCTGGTTGTTTGTTGGATTCCCAAGAAGCCAGGTTGCTAGCTGGCATCTAGCTAGGGCTGTGAGATGTAACAAGTAAAACACAAGATGCCCAGTTAAATTTAAGTATCAGATGGAAGATATGTTTTTAGTATTTAAGTATATTCCAAAAACTATATGAGATACACATACACTAAAAAATATCCACTGTTTATCTGAAATTCAAATTTAACTGGGAATTCCATATATTTTGTCTGGAAACTTAGTTCTAGCTAATTAAATGTATTTTTATGTCATAAAATTTGGAGAAAATAAGTACTTTTGATCTTTTCTCACATAAATTCTGCTAAACCAAATACTTTTCCAGGTTTTTGGTTTACAAGCACTATTTCAATCACACAAAATGAAAACAAAATAAAAATAATCATTAAATAAACATACAGAAGAGTGCACGTGTAATACATACAAATACACAGAGGTTCCTTTGAAACAGAAAAGAGACCATGGGAAAATGACCTATAGAAAAACAAAATCAAAGAAAACTTCAGCCCGAGTTCATGCAGTAGGACGGAACGGAGACAGATGGCAGGTAGGCAAGGCCACAGCACAAAAGGGTCTGAGAGCCTGGGTAGGAGCTTGGGTGTTAAGTGCATGGACAAGCCAGCCACTGAATGGCTTTGAGTAAGAGTATCATGACCTGGTTTAGCATTACATATATGATGGTGGCCACTGTGAAGGATTGAGGGGGTGGGCAAGAAGGAAATTAGGTGACTAGTTCCATTGCAGTTTTATTTCTAGCCTATTGCAGAAGCAAAAGACAGTTCTAACAAATAAGGTAGAACAAGTACATGGTTTCAGGAACTACAAGGTTTGTCCAGAAGGTATCCAGCCATGTATTATGAAAAACAGAGACATTTACTGAAGCAGATACAAGATATAAGAAACATTGTACTTAGGACAATGACACCTCAGTTCCCTTCAAAGCCAGCACCTTGGAACCTCACACAGTTCTCCCAATTGCCATTAGCTGCCCCATCCTATTTTCCTGAATCTCACTGATGGTCTAAAATCTCTTCCCTTTCAAAGGTGATTTTAGTTTTGGGAAAAGCCAGAAGTCACAGGGTGACAAATCTGGGCTGTAGAAATCACCTGGGTGACTTCTATGCACCCCAATGTTCATAGCAGCACAATTTAAAATAGCCAAGTACTGGAAGCAACCTAAGTGCCCATCAGCGAATGAGTGGATCAAAAAACTATGGTACATTTACACAATGAAATTCTATGTAGCAGAGAGAAAGAAGGAGCTTATACCCTTTGCAACAGCATGGGTGGAACTGGAGAGCATTATGCTAAGTGAAATAACCCAGTCAGTGAGGGACAAATACCATATGATCTCACCTTTAACTGGAACATAATCAACAAAAGAAAAAAGCAAACAAAATATAACCAGAGACATTGAAGTTAAGAGCAATCTAACAATAGCCAGAGGGGAGAGGGAAGGGGGACAGTGGGGAGAGGGGATTACAGGAACTACTATAAAGGACACATGGACAAAATCAAGGGGGAGGGTGGAGGTGGGGGAGGGAGGTGCGTTCGGCTGGGGTGGGGTGGAGGAATGGGGAGAAAAGGCAGACAACTGTAATTGAATAACAATAAAATTTTTTTAAAAAGCTTAATGCAAAATGTGATGCACATTCGTTGCTCTACTCACTCAGTCATTTTTAATGTGATGGCCACACAGTACATGTGCTCACTCAGTGGCATCTACTGCCTCGTACAGTGAAGTCCTCATTGTTCACACATGCTCATTCCAGTCCACTGTCCTTGGCTGCCAGGTTACATTGATGATGTGCAAACCATTCTTATTATATTAACAATGGCTAGATTTTTTCTGGACAGACCTTGTATACTGTGTATTTTCCTTTCTAAAATAATTATTTCAAAGTCATTGCTTATTTTATATTATTTAAACTATTTTTAAAACAAATTCACAAAGCTAGAATTTTAAGAAACAGAAAAAGATGAATTTGTACATATCAAGAACCAAAACTTAGATAATGGACTAATATTCTGTAAAGGTAGGACATGACAAGAAAAAAAAAAAAAACCCTATAGGTGGCTGGGTGAAGAACTGCTTAGGGAAACAGGAAGAATATTCTCGTTCTGGGAACAGGAGAGGCCTGGGAGCATCTGCAGAATGTGTAGAAAGACGGAGCTTGCTGACGAGCACCAAGAGCCAGAGCAAGGCACAGAAGTCCAGGTGGGAAGAGTTCTGGGCAAACGCACACAGGAGTCAGAACAGAGGCCAGGTGGGATGAGACCTCAAGTAAAGTTCAGCAGGAGCCAGATATTCCTTCCCTAACCTTCTCATATGATGTAAGGCACCTCACTGCCTGGAAATCACTGAGAGAAGGGAGAGGAGATGTGCAGAAGGCATTGTGGGGAGTGTGGGAAGAAACCTGCATATTACTCCAGAGAGACTGCCATACCTTTAATTGGCAGGAGGAAGTGCTTTCAGCTGTCAATCAGAATGAGGATTCAAGAAGAGGGTGGGCTCAATCACAAAAGTTGAGCAAGATAACCTGAGTAGTTATTTGTCTGTGAATATTATTGTTTAAATGTTGACCTTTACCAGAAACTAGTAAAACTAGGTTCTCACTCAAACCTCATCATGAAGTGAATAATTTCCTTGTATAATCTAATACAAGAGTGGGTAGTTCTTAAATTTCTTAAACAGTAAAATGAAGTGTTGGATTGTGCTGAGATGCTTTATAATTCTGAAATTATACAATTTAAAAAATGTTAATTAATTTTACTTGGGATGACACTGGTTAATAAAATGACATAGGTTGCAAGTGTAAAATTCTATAACACATCATCTGTATATTGCATGGTGTGTTCACCACCCCAAGTCAAATCACCTTCCGTCGCCATGTATTTGACCCCTTACCCTTTACTCCCTCCCCCCACCCCTTCCCTCTGGTAGCTGCCACACTGTTGTCTGTGTGAGTGAGGTTTTGTTTGTCGTGTTCATTTGTTGCTTTTAGTTTTCTGTCTCACATGAGTGAGATCATATGGTTCTTGACTTTTCCCATCTGACTTATTTTGCTTAGCATGATATTTTTAAGAATTGCTTTTTAATTCTGAAACTATATACTTACTGATTTTCTTAATATCATTCGATTTGTTAATTAACTGTACTTATTTCTAAAATTTGAGAATAATTCAAATTTAAGATTAAGACTCACTTGTATAAGTGGGATTAAAAATCAGTAACTATTATTTTCTCAATCATAATACTTGTTTCTGTTATTTGGTGACAGTTTTATCTAATTATAGAAGAAATAAATTTCCCTGTGAATTATAGGGACTATAGAACTTCCTGTCCTATACCACATACTTCATTCAATAGAAAGCACATAGTAGTTATTCAATATAAGTTGTATGAATACATGAATAAATAAGTTCATTTATTATAAGTTGAATGAATAAATACATGAATTTAGCCTGACTCAGCCGTAAGCTGAAGGGCATTTTATTCAGTGCTACATATCAGGTGTCCTTAACTGGGTGGATTGGCCAAAGGTGTGTCACTTCAGTGTCCTTGGCAACACATGAAGCTATAGGAAAAAAATAATTGAGACCACAAATGGAAGTAGTGGTGGAGGAGACAGTGGTTTAAAATTCTCAGATAACATTAAATTTGCCTAGCATCTCAATGGAAATTATTCACACTAAAAGTAATACAGGAAAAAACCACTAGACTCTCAAAGCAAATATTACAAATCACAATACTTAGAGTAATTCTCCTTCATTTTCAGCAAAATGCGATAGCATTCAAGACTTATAGGTACGACTACATAAATGAGTATTAAGTTTATACATGATGAGCAATCTATATTTTACCCTTTCTAAAGAAGATAGTCCTGCAATCCGAGTTTTATACTGGAGGAAATTAAAGGCTCAAGAATTTAAGAAACTTGGGATTTGAGCCCAAGTTTGCCTCCAAAGTCGATATTCTATATGTTATGGTGCTTTGAGAACTGTAAAGGATTTTACTTTTATAAAGCACGTATCTGAACCTCTAAGTAATGTAGAGCGATTAAACAGATGAGTAGCAACCAATTGTATTTTAGTGGAATATAAATCATAAATGAGACAAACACACAAAGAATATACTCATTCCCGAGCGTTTTCTCTCACAAACCCATATGTTAGAAATAGCATGTCTTCTCAATAGGTTAATTAAACCTTGTTTGTCAATAAAAATTAAATTATGAATAAACTAATTTTCAAAATAAAATCATTCCTATGGTAGAGCATAAAGTAATCATTTTTACACTAATTATATTGTTTAAGAAACAAAGAGAAAAGCCTTACATTTTTTACTTTATATACTCAACGACAGCCTTGTTAACTGTATCAGTAAATGAATCACCACAATGGCAGAACTTATTCTGTTTATTCAGATAAGTTACAACTTTATCCAAGATACCATATTTAAATAAATTAAAAGATGATATTTAGACTGATAATTTACTTAAGATTTACAATCACCATTAAAATACATAAATAAATGTTAATTATTTTGTTTCATGGAACATATGTGAATTTTAACCTCTGAGGCAGAAAGTTCTAAAGAGAAGTACTTATTTTTTAGAGTGAGTTAATAATCACTGGTATATTGATTTTAATAGAAATAGCTACAAAAAAGCTTGAGAAGGAGGGTAGTCTCATAGAAAAAAAATAAGAAAACATTTTCTTTCCTCCAGCAGGAAAACATTTATAAATACGTAACAATATATTTATTTCTAAGTCAAAATGAATAAACTGCATCTATTAAAGTTTCATAAATGGAACATCAAGCAGAAGTTGTTATAATGCCTGGTGCCATCTTAAGACCAGATATTTGCTGCAAGAAATGCACCGCATACATAAACCTAAAGTGGAAATTAACATTTCGTACAAAAGGTAAACAATGCATAAAGCACAAGACTGCTCAGATTCGTAGACTTAATGCTGTCAACACTGATGAGTAAAATTTTCTGACTCCATAGTACTTTATTCTAAGTCAAGTTCTTAAAAAAAATTAAAATACATTTGAAGAGATAATAGATTTAGCTAATTACTTGCCATGTCCATACACAGGATGTATCAAAGGTTCAGTTGAATCTTCTTTTTCATTTTTTATGTTTTCAATGCCCTAAATAAACCAAATACTCCTGGCTTATTTAAATTTTCATTAAATTTATTGGGGTGATATTGGTTAATGAAATGTGTAGGTTTCAGGTGTACAATTCTAGAACACATCATCTATATATTGTATTGTGTGTTCCCAACCCAAGGTCAAGTCTCCTTCCATCACCATTTATTGCCCTTTTCTCACCCAGCCCCTAACCCACCTCCCCTCTAACAGCTGTCAGTCTGTTCTCTGTATCCATGAGGCTATCTCTATTTTGTTTATTTTGTTCATTAGATTCGCATGTAAGTGAAATCGTACAGTATTTAAAAACTAGAAATGCAAATCATGGTAGGTTTAAAACTGACCAGTTCATACACAATTATTTAAGTAACTTTTCTCCCAAAGAACAAACCAGATTTGAATTAGGGTTGCCCTTGAGATGATAATGGTAAGAAGTAGTTTCTCCAAGAATATCTTTTTATTTTCTTTCATGGGCTCTGTATAAAGAATACAGGTAATAGATCTAATGTTGATTAAATAGGTAGATAAAGTCTAAATATGAAGAGGATAAAAGAGAAAATGATTTACCATAGTTAATATTCATTTGACTTCAGGCTAAATTAAATTCAAAACTAATATACCTGCTAAAGTATTTGGTATATTTTCTTAGACCATTTAAAAACCTTATTGGCACTAAATACATACATACATGAGTATTGATAGAGATATAAGTTTAAATACACAAAAGGTATAACTGATACATAAGAAAATGGAAGGTTTATTTGTAATTGTTTGTTCTCACAAATATCGGTAATTTAAATGTGTACTAACAAATTAAGTCAGTACACATTTATATAAATTCAGAGGGCAGGAAGCTTATTTTCTTGAAAACCAATTTTATGGTATTTTTAATCCCCAAAAGGGCATCCATATCCTAAAAGGTCTAGATACTGGATCACTACAAGAAGGCCTGGGCATCTTCACTTGATCAGCTCCAAAACAGCAAAGATAATCTGCTACTCATTAAACGGTTGTTCTATCCATACCATTGCAAAAGGTATAAGCTCCTTCTTTCTCTCTGCTGTGTAGAATTCTATTGTGTGAATGTACCATAGTTTTTGGATCCACTCATTTGCTCATGGGCACTTAGGTTGCTTCCAGTACTTGGCTATTGTAAATTGTGCTGCTATGAACATTGGGGTGCATAGGAGAGCATTATACTAAGGGAAATAAGCCAGTCAGTGAGGGACAAACACCATATGATCTCACCTTTAACTGGAACATAATCAACAAAAGAAAAAAGCAAACAAAATATAACCAGAGACATTGAAGTTAAGAGCAATCTAACAATAGCCAGAGGGGAGTGGGGAGGGGATAGTGGGGAGAGGGGACTATAGGAGCTACTATAAAGGACACAAGGACAAAATCAAGGGGGAGGGTAGAGATGAGGGAAGGAGGTGGGACTGGCTGGGGTGGGGTGGAGGGATAGGGAGAAAATGCAGACAATTGTAACTGAATAAAAAATAAAAAAAAAATAAAAGGGGAAACTTTAAAAACCAAAAACAAACAAACAAACAAAACCCAAAACCATTGTTTTATCAGATTACAGTCCACTTCTAAGGATTAATGAGATGATTAATCAATGATCAAAGTATGTAATGACTGTGTAAGTACCTGTAGGAGGACAAAACAAGTATGAGATCCTGCACCTGCCTTCCTTGTAAACAACACTACAAAGCAGGCTCTGATAAAGCCAAAATGAACAACAGGAGCAAGTGACATAACCACTGGGGAGGGAAGGGCCATCATATCAAAGACAGGCTCAAGGAATAACAACTAACATGATGGTTTATTGGCTGTAAAGGACAAGAGACAGAGGAGGTATCACAAGTCTTGAGCATAGGTTGGAGTGTCCTTCTGATACCCCAAGGTTGCCGATTCCATCCCTGGTCAGGGTGCATGCAGAAATCAGCCAATAACTGCATAAACGGGTAGAGCAACAAATCGATGTTTGTCTCCTCCTTCTTCTCTCTCTAAAATCAATCAATTAAAATTTTTTAAAGTCCTGAGCATAAAAAACTGGCAGAATAATGAACAATTAAGATGAAGTCATAAGAAACCAGTCATCTTAGATACCTCCACCATTGGTATTCACCACTTCTAACCAACTACCAGGTACTTTTGGTTCTTTCACTTAAACATCTCCCTAAATGTCTTTAAATTTCTAAATTTAAAACATTCTTCTAAATATGCACCTTTCCTTTTCCATTTCCACAGTCGCTGCCCTAGCTTAGGTTCATCTATTTCAAAAACCACTTTTCTAGTTTCCCTGAACCTACACGTATATTCTATACACCAACTCCCTCCACACAACTCTAATCCCAATTTACAGCAACTTTTATTAACAAAAACATCTTGCTACTCCCTTGTTGAAAATTCTTGTTGTGTTTTAATTTTGGCCACATGAAATCTAAACTATTTTTCCATGATATCCAAAGACCTTCATATTCTAAACCTTATTTATGTAACTGCTCAGTCTCATCTCCCACAGCTGCCTTTCTGCTGTATTATGCTGCAGTAGCAAGGAGCTGCTTACAATTCCCCAGACATGTGTTACACCCTCAACTGATTGCACCTTTATACTTGCTATTCCCAGTGTTTGGGAAAATCTTCCCAGAGCTCTTCTGTCTATAAAACTTTGCCTCATCTAGATAAGGTCTCCCTTTGATTCCACCAAATAATCTTAGGCACACTCTACTATTTTCCTTACATGCTTTGTCCACACAACACAGACACACACACACACTGCCATAATGGAAGTAATTAATGTGTCAGGTGCTGTTTACAACACCGAAGAGGAATCATTCAACATGAGTGTACCCACGTTATAAGTCCAGCACCTAGTAAAGAGTAAATACTCAGTAAACGTGGGTCCGATGAAAGAAGTTTGATTGTAGACATGGTGAATCCAGTAGGGATAACCGAGACTAGCAGGCTCCTACAGATGTGAGACTGGGGCTGTACATACTGGATTTAAACACAGAAAGGTAAGCTGAGAGGATAAAGTACCCATTAAAAAAATAGCGCACAGGACGCAGGGAGGGGCTGAAATTTCTGGAATATGAAAGCTTAGAAGAGAAGAGAAGGTACCAGGAGATAACAAGTAAAGATAGACAGAAAGATATAAACAAAAAAGTAATTATGAGACACCACAGAAAAGACAACTTAGTGCAATGATTTATAAGCTAAGTTAAGAAAGGGAGTGGGATGTTAGAAGGAGCTTCCAGAAGGGGTTAAAGTGTCTATTGCCAGACATTGCTAAGAGTAAAGAAAATAAAATTTAGAAAAACTGAGTGCATTTCATAATTAGCACATTATTGATAACCTCTCAAGTACAGAAGGTCACGAGTGAAAGTAAGTTTCAAAGTGGTTAAGTAATAAACAAGTAGTTAGGAAACAGAATTATTATCAGCATAAGAGATTTTCATTTTGAGATTTAGAAGCAGCATCCAGAATACATTTTTTCCTCATAGCAGGAAAAATGTACTAAATTCAAACTAATAAAAGCCACAGAAGCAACTTCTTAAACAAACCTTTGTCAGTAATGCAAGATACAGAAAAAACAATACTCCAAATTTGTTTCCCCACATTGAATACTGGTGCAAGACAGCATCTTCTAATTTAGAAAACTTCTGAATGATTTTTTTGGAGGGTAAAAAGAATTAAGTATTAGTACCGGTACCATCATGAGGTTTTACTACATCCATAAATGGGAAAATGCTTAAACTGGCTTATACATTAAAATGTATATATACAAATAGGAGATTTTTGTAGGTATCTGAAACTTTCAAATACAAATTTAGCCATTAAGAGCAAAAGCTATTGCTGACAACTGTCCCTGTATATAACACATCCCATTAAGGTAGAATGCCTACTTGGTAAGGAATCTCTTCATCTCTTAGGTGCACTGTCTGGCATTGATAAATTCTTCAATAATTATACTGGTATTTAGGAATGAAGTGGCCCTCTTCTGAGATGAGCTTAAGAACAAATAAAATTATTTAACAAATATCTGAAAATAACAAAGATAAGTTGTACATTTGTGACTTCATTTGAAAGAAATTAATATTTCAAATCAAATGCTACCTATACTTCTATTAGCATAGCTATCCTTACAATTTATTTTGTAATAAAATGTTTAAATGCTCTAATGAAAACATGTCACTCTAAATGAAAATTATAGAAAGCATATTTTGACAAAAATTAAAAATTCAAATATTTATTCTATTAGAAACCTTTCTACTCAGTCCAGAGAAACATTCAGCTAAAATTACTTTTTTCATTATAATGATGAAAAAGCTTTTAATGTTATAAAAAATGTATTTTGAGAGTTAATTTGGGAACGCAAATAATTTAAGCACACATTTACAGGTTATTTTTTAAATATGAAAACAAATTAATCCTCAGGCATATAAATCTAAGTACCTTTCCCATGAACAGACTTAAAATGGCAATGTGTCCACAAGGTAAGTATTTTAAACGTTCCAATGTTACTTGCTGAATTAATGCATAAAATCGCTCAAAGCCAAGCTCTTTGACAGCCAAGGCAGCTATACACAAAAAACACTTTTCAGCACTACACGTGGCAAATAAATGACACAAGATACACGCAGCAGGCTGTAAATATTTCCAGCAATCAAAATTTTCCCTCTTTCCTTACTCCCTTAAAATTTCAACTTCATTATAATATAAATTTATACTTCAACACCTTAGTTACCTTGATAACAACTAAATGGATATAATACTGAGAGTGTGGAAGGATGATTAAATAACAAACACTTTAATTCAGTTAGTCTAGTATAGTTTTTAAAATATAAGAAATTATTGGCAATTACAGTGCTTCACAAATCATTGTAATAAGTCTTGCACTTTTAAATAATATTTCAATCCATAGATCCAAGTAAAATCATCATAGCTAATCTTCCTCCTTATAATATAAAATCTTTAGGTTTAATGCTTAATTATTAAACAAATCTGAATAAATAAATGGTTTGGGGAAAGCTGGACAGATATGCGCAGAAAAATGAAACTAGACCACCTTCTTACACCACACACAAGAATAAATTAAAAGTGGATCAAAGACTTAAACATTAGACCCCAAACCATTAAAACCATAGAAGAAAGCATAGGCAGCAAAATCTTGGACATTACTTGTAGCAATATTTTATTGGATATATCTCCCTAGGCAGGGGAAACAAAAGGAAATAACTATAAATGGGACTATATCAAACTAAAAAGTTTTTGCACAGCAAAGGACATCATCGATAAAATAAAAAGACAACCCACAGAATGGGAGAACATGTTTGCCAATATATCTGATAAGGGGTTAATATCCGAAATTTATAAAGAACTTACAAAACTCAACATGAAAAAAACAAACAACCCAATTAAAAAAATGGTCAAAGGACCTGAATAGACACTTCTCCAAAGAGAGTGTGCAGATGGCCAATAGACATATGAAGAGATGCTCCATGTCATTAATCAAACACAGAGAAATGCAAATTAAAACCACAATGAGATATCATCTCACGCCTGTCAGAATGGCTATCATCATAAATCAACAAACAGCAAGTTCTGGTGAGGATGTGGAAAAGGGGAGCCCTTTTGCCTTGTTGATGGGAATGCAGATTGGTGCAGCCAATGTGGAAAGCAGTATGGAGATACCTCAATAAAATTAACAATGGATCTGCCTTTTGACTCAGTGATCCCACTTCTGGGAATATATTTGAAGGAACCTAAAGCACTAATTTGAAAGTTTTGTGATTTGTGATTTACAATCACCAAGATATGGAAGCAGCCCAAGTGTCCATCAGTAGATGAGTGGATAAAACAACTGTGGGCTGTAAAAAAGAAAATTTTACCCTTTGCAACAGTATGAATGAACCTGGAGAGTATTATGCTAAGTGAAATAAACCAGGCAGAGAAAGACAAGTAGTGCATGATTTCACTCATATGTGGAATCTAATGAACAAAGTAAACTAACAAGGAAAATGGGGACAGACTCACAGATGGAGAGCAGGATGACAGCTGGAGCGGGAGGCTAGGGGCTAGAGGGATTGAGCAAAAAGGAGAAAGGACTCATGGACATGGACAACAGTGTGGTGATTGCTGGGGGGTGGGGCATGTAAGGGGACGAAATGGTAATGGAAAAAAGATTAAACATAGGATCATAAACAAAATGCTAATGCAAAAGGAAAGGTGATACAACAAATGAGAACATGTGAGATGTAAGAACAACTAAAATGCTTAACTTATGCAATGTTCATAAAATTAATATGAAGATTCTGTTAGAGAATGTGTGTAGAATATGGTCAGACAATTCATAAAATAATAAGTATAGTCAAAAACATAAAATATATTTAATTTTGCCAGAAATTTAATAAATATGAATAAGAAAACACAAATACAGTTACTTGTATTTAAATAAAGACTTAAACTCAATACTTATAAAAAAATAAAAAATAAAAATAAATAAAATAAATAAATAAAAAAATAAAAGGCATAGCATTTTGAAATTATATAGGTTCAATGACAGTTTTAAGTTTGTTCCCTCATTACTTCATATAGCTGTTGAGAAGTTTTCAATAACTTATTTAGTTTATGTTTATTAATGTAGTACTACTACAAATTTAAAAGATCAAAAGAAAAGCATTTAAATCAAAGGTAATCTTTAGCACTTTTCCAAGTGCCAGGCCCCTTTCCTCACTCAATCCTCATCACGATCCTGTTGGTCCTCATTTCCCAGAGGAGGAAGCGGGCGCTCAGAGGAGAACCCTCCCAAGTGTCCGCAGCAGTCAACAGCAGAGCTGAGACTGCAACCCAGAGAATCTTGGCTCCCCACAGATAAAGTCTTGAAAGATGAATCAAAATGCCAACTCTAATTTGTCAAAATGAACAATTTCTTATGTGTACATATATTTATAAAGCAGATCTTAGTACTTAATTCCCACTATGGAAATTGATTCAGCAAGAATTCAAAATTAAAAATTTTTGATTTGCAACTTATATAGTCACAATATGCTAGCCTTTCAAAGTCTAGTTTTAATTTGCAAATATTTCAAATTACTTTTTTAAAATCTTGAAATTTCCAATGATTTAAAATATCTTCTCATTTGTGTGGGAAACAAAATTGAACCTGAGTATTCACTACTGCAAACAAGTGTGCATTACCAGAAGCCAAAGCTATACACCCCATACAAGCCAATGAAATTAATTTTTGTACAGAGTGTAATATTGATAATGGGGAAAATACTTCACATTTAAAATTTCAGGATAAAATAAAAATTCTAAACTTTTCCAAATTGTATTAATTTTTCTGTGCCTGATTATATAAATAATTTTACTGGGAATATACTACAAAAGTTGACATAAAGACAGTGATTTAGAAAAAGGAGGTGAGCAAAATAAAAAGCTTAGCAGGCAGGATGGTGGAAAAACATAAAACACAAGAAAAAGACTATAGCTGGGAATAGAGGAAAGAAAAGGTAAAATAGATTGTTGCATGGAATAAAAATTGTAAGTTCATTTCATTTGTCAACTAAGGTAAATTCTCAAATTTTTGGTTAATGAAACTTCTCAAATTTATTCAAGTATAAAAACAAATTTAAAATCTGGTTTTATTCATGTCCACTTTTAAAATGAAGCAAAGCAGACTTCCAGCCAAGATGGAGGTGTAGGTTGATACACAGTGCCTCCTCGCACAACAAAAATAGGACAACAAACTTAAAAACAAAAACAACCAGAACTGCCAGAAAATCAAACTGTATGGAAGTCCGACAACCAAGCAGTTAAGGACAAAACATTCATCCAGACCTGTAGAAGGGGCGGAGATGGGCAGCTGGGCTGAAAGGACTCTTGGCAGCTGGAGGACCTGGGAGGGCTGCAGCTGGTGGACTGGGAGGTCCCACATTTGTGTGCAGGTAAACTGGGAGGAACAGCTGGAGAGCAAGACAGACTGCACAACCCAGGGTTCCAGCATGAGGAAATAAAGCCTCAAACCTCTGACTGAAAAAACCTGTGGGGTTTGAGGCAGCAGGAGAAACTCCCACCTCACAGGAGAGTTCATTGGAGAGACCCACAGGGTCCTAGAATACACAAACCCACCCACCCAGAAGGGCCCAATTTGCTTGTGGGTAGTGGGGGAAGTGACTGAAAGCTGGCCAAGAGCAGAGCAAGTGGCATTGTTCCCTCTCAGACCCCTCCCACACAAATAGTGCCACAATGCAGCAACGAGGGTTGCCCTGCCCTGGTGAATACCTAAGGTTCCTCCCTTTACTATGTAACAGGCATGCCCAGACAAAAAAAATATGGCCCAAATTAAAGAACGGATAAAAACTCCAAAAACACAACTAAGTGATGAAGACATAGCCAACCTATCAGATGCAGAGTTCAAAACACTGGTAATCAGGATGCTCACAGAAATAGTTGAGTATCGTCAGAAGACAGAGGAAGAAGTGAAGGTTATGAAAAGTGAGATAAAGGAAAATGTACAGGGAACGAACAGTGAAGGGAAGGAAACTGGGACTCAAATCAATGATTTGGACCAGAAGGAAGAAATACACATTCAGCCAGAACAGAATGAAGAAACAAGAATTCAAAAAAATGAGGAGAGACTTAGGAACTTCTGGAACAACTTTAAACATTCCAACATCTGAATCATGGGGGTGCCAGAAAGAGAACAGCAAGAGCAAGAAATTGAAAACTTATTTGAAGATATAATGAAGGAAAACTTCCCCAATCTGGTGAAGGAAATAGACTTCCAGGAAGTCCAGGAAGCTCAGAAAGTCCCAAAGAAGTTGGACCTAAAGAAGCACACACCAAGGCACATCATAATTACATTACCAAGATTAAAGATAAGGAGAAAATCTTGAAAGCATTAAGAGAAAAAAAGACAGCTGCCTACAAAGAAGTTCCCATAAGGCTATCAGCTGATTTCTCAAAAGAAACCTTGCAGGCAAGAAGGGGCTGGAAAGAAGTATTGAAAGTCATGAAAGGGAGGGACCTACATCCAAGATTACTCTACTCAATAAAGCTATCATTTAGAATGGAAGGGCAGATAAAATGCTCCCCAGATAAGGTAAAGTTAAAGGAGTTCATCATCACTAAGCCCTTACTATACGAAATGTTAAAGGGACTTATCTAAGAAAAAGATTAAAATATGAACAGTAAAATGACTACAAACACAACTATCAACAACCAAAGCTAAAAAAAAACCCCCAAAACAAAACAACCCCCCCCCCAACAAACTTAGCTAATGACTAGAACAGGAGCAGAATCCCAGAAATGGAGATCACCGGAGCGTTATCAGTGGGGAGGAGGAGGGGGAGAATGGAAGAAAGGTACAGGGAAGAAGAAGCATAATTTGTAGGTACAAAATAGACAGGGGGGAGTTAGGAATAGTGTAGCATTGGAAACCGCCCTGCCTGGTTTTAGAAGTTGTAACCCCCCATGGCTAAGGCTGAGTGAGAGATCTTGGGACCCTAAGCCACTACGGAGACAAAGCTTATCTCCCTGGCAGGTGCACCACCTCTGCCCACTTTACTTCACCTTGCCTGGCCCCCAGTGGATGACCGGTTAGCCAATGATAGGTAAGATTCCTAAAAGGAGGGATGACCTAAGACAGTCATGGTCATGAGGGGGCCCTCAGGGAAGGACTTGGGGGGCTATAGAAAAAGAGGGTAATGAACCCTTGCCCCTCAGCTTTGACATAGCCTGAGTCCTCATTCTGTCTACAAGAAGTCTCCTAATCTCTTGGCTGCCTTATTTCCCCTGCCCAATTTAAGCCTGAAAGACTGCCTGAGGTGGGTGTGGCCCTGTGCTGGAAAGGGCAGGTTCCCTGGGGAGATCAGGACTGAGAAAGAATGCATAAAATCCTGTGAAACCTGCTTTGCTAATACCCTCAATTTAAATGATAAGGGTCCAAGCATGAAATGAGTTTGTTTCCCCAAGGTTTTATGGCCTTTTAGCTATCTGACCCTGACTCTGAATAAGCCCTCATAGTTCTTTGAATGTTATCTATTGTTTGATTATTGCTGCCTGACAATGATTGATGAGCTTTACATACACTCCCTGTATTCCTATGCAAATAAACCCAATAAAAGCCCACTGAGGAACAGGCTCCTGGCCCTTCTCCTTTGAGAGTTCAGCCACCTTTCCTTCCCAAGCAGATCATGTCTTGGTAGACTTATTTTCTTCTGTGGTGGACAGGGGGCTCTGCAGGCAAAGCTCCCCCACAGTGTAGGAAATGAAGAAGCCAAAGAACTTATATGTATGACCCATGGACATGAACTATAGGGGGGGAATTGCGGGTGGGAGGGGGGTACAGGGAGGAGGGCAATAAAGGGTGGAAAATGGGACAACTGTAATAGGATAATCAATAAAATATATTTAAACAAAGAAAAACTAAAATGAGGCCAAGTAAATTGGAAGATTACTAAAATATGTTTTTCAAAGGGTAATTCACCATAGTAAGCCCACCTAAATTAGTTACTGAAGTACACTTGCTGGCATATTATGAAGCCATTTAACCTATCACTACAGAATGTAAGTATGTGGTATATACTAAGATATTAGTGAAAAATTTTACAAAAAAGATCTTACTATTTTCTTACATTTCAATATAGAGACTGGTTTTAAGCTTTGAATTAGTTCTGTTATTCCTGTCAAAATTTTGATAACCTTAATGAAACTCTTAAACATGCTTACATGCAACCCAGTGAAACTGGAAGATATTCAAAACCAATCTTAATGCCATTTTTGACTATCATCCTTGTGAATATATTCCATTTATTTCCTTTTACTGTATTATCAACTCTAAAAATATTTTTCATTTTTTGTAAGATTTTATTGAAAGGCCTGAGAAAGAAACACCATCGAACCGTTTAAGGCTTAAAAATTCTCCCTGCAGACGCACTGACACGAGAATGCGCTGCTGTGACCGCAGCAGGACAGAGAGCAAACACCGGCATCGCAGACACACTCCAGCTCCAGGGGGCAACGTTGCTTCGCAGACGGTCCCACGGGGAAAGCAAGCTGTGTACCACAAGCAGTCAAACTTTCCTTTCTGGAAGTCCGCTAATTTCTTTAATAACGATTTCCATAGATGATAGTTAATGGAATGCATTATAGGTAGAATAAGTCACATATTCGATACAAGCACTTGGAAGTACCAATTATCAAAAGCCACCTACAAGCAAGGTAGTTCCTGAAAAGAAAAACAGAACAGCAACTTGTTTTATCCAGCTTCTGTACCACTAGTTCATTCTGGCAGCTTTTAGGCCAGTTACATAAGAATTTTCAAAGGCTAAAGACCACAGGATGTATGACTTTTCTACGAAAAATAGTTATTTTATTTCTTTTAAAGAGAAACCTCCAAAGTCTGAAAACTTGAGTTCAAAATTAAATCTCATAATTAAAATAACTTTAAAATAATTCATATACAGTAACACTGTCCAAAAGTTGAGGAGGAAAGGAAACAATGTATAATGAAAAAAAAGTGCCCATTTTGCTCTGAGAAGCAACAAAAAATATTTAAGAAATTTTGTAATGTCCAAAAAAATCCCTTTTCCCCCATTGCCAAAGTAAATATTAAAGCATTTAAAATTAAAGTATATAGAAATATGTTCTTTAAACTTCCTAAATGAGGGCTCCAGTGCTCAAAAGAGAATGTCACCAAGTAGAAGTTTAACTAGAACTTTTAAAAAAAGTTTAAGAGATACATTTCATTTTTCTCCAAAATTGAAAGCAAAAATAAACAAATGTAATATCCTCTAGTAGTTAAAATAATTAAAAGGGAAATAAAAAATATTAAGGCTCATGAATTAAGCTTAGGCTAAAATAGTTCCTCATGAATGTTAAAAACTTTTCTTTTTTAAGAGGATATACTAAACTTGCTGAAACAGAAAGCATGTATTTCAACAGTCCTTGTTTTTGTAGATGAGAAACTCATGTTAATACCCTGTTAATACCCCTCACTTCTTACTTAACAGGGGAAATAATAACTTTGCTGGTTTTAAGCAAGAGAAGTGATATTTCTCCATTTGTTGTTTTTGTAGATGAAAGGCTCATAATGATATGAGGGAGGACCCCAAAGAAACTGGAATTTATTTATAAAAATTCTGTATTTATTCTTATATGTTTAAACTTCAGTCACCTTCAAAGTAGTCTCCATTTGATGCAATACACCTAAGGAGACCGTTTTTCCACTGCTTAGAACAATTTCCGAAATTCTTGATTCTGATCCCTTCTACTGTTTCTGCTGTTTTTATTTTGCATCTGCCACATTGGCCAAAGGTTTCCCTTTCAGGACTTTTTTCATCCAGGGAAACACACAAACAAAAAAATCTCATTTGGGGCAAGATCAGGTGAATAGGGAGGGTGGAGCACAGGGGTCACACTGATTTTGGTCAAAAACTGCTGAACACCCAGCATGGGTGTGGCAGCTGCACTTGTAAATGACGCCTTGAGTCTTCAAAAACAATTCACAGAAGCCAAAGGCAGCCTCTCACAACACAGCCATCTGGCACTGATACAGATGTGTTCCTAGAACACTCATGTAGTGGGGGAAGCCTGTACTACAAAGAGGCCCACTCTCCAGAAGACAATTCCGGGTTTTTTGGGTCCCCCCTCATACAACCCCTAATTTCTCTTTTAAAAGAGGAAATACTTACTTTCCTGCGTTTTGAGCAGGAGAGGTGGTATCTCTTCAGTCCTTGTCCTTGCAGATGAGGGGCTCTTGATGACACCACCCCTCATTTTTTCCCTAAGAGAGGAAATAACAGCTTTGCTGGGTTTTGAGCAATAAGGTGCTATTTTTCCAGTTCTCCTTTTTGTAGATGAGGGGTTCATGATGTTACAACCCTTCATTTCTTTCTTAAGATAGAAAATGCTTTGCTGGCTTTGAGCAGGAGTGGTGGCGGTATTTCTCCAGTCCATGTTCTTGTAGATGAGGGCTCATGAAGTGAAGACCTTCCTTTGTTTGTGATGAGGATACTAACTTCGCTTATTTTTGAGCAGGAAAGGTGATCTATCTCCAGATCTTTACTCTTTTTGTAGATGAGAAGCTCATGATGTTACGACCTGTCATTTCTTCCTTGAAAGAGGAAATACTAACTTTGCTTGCTTTTGTGCAGGAGAGGTGATACAGTTGTTAGTCCTTTTCCTTGTAGACGAGGGGCTTATAATATTACAACCCATTTCTCCCTTGTGAGGAAACTGTAGCTTTGCTGGGTTTTGAATAGGAGAGGTGATGTTTCTCCAGTCATTGTAGACGAGGGGCTCAGCATGTTATAGCCCCTCATTTCTCTTTTAAGATAGGATGGCATTAGTGTGCTGCATATCGGTGACATTATCAGCACTGCTAGACTTTTTTATAGCCACTTTGCATGGGTTTTTGTTTTTACAATATCTGGAAATAGCCTAGGAGAAGAAATCAAATAGAACACAGGTATGTCAAAATTAAAAAAAAAAAAAGACTTTCAGCCTTAAAAAAGAAAATATCATTGAAAACATTGAAAAGTCACACATTCCCATCCTTTTTTTTTTTTTTTTATCCTCACTCGAAGACATTTTTTCATTGCTTTTAGAGAAAAAAGGGAGGGAAGGAGCCAGGGAGGGAGTGGAGAGGGGAGAGAGAGAAACATCAATGTGAGAGAGAAACATTGATTGGCCCACAAGCTGGGCATGTGCCCTGACCAAGAATTGAACCCATGACCCTTCAGTCTACAGGACGATGCCCCAACCAACTGAGACAGATGGGCCGGGGCCGCACTTCATTGTATAAATTTAGTAACTGACTCTTAGGGTAGCTGTGATCTACACTGATAGGTCCTTGGGATTCTACTTTATGCTAATTCTCTAAATGAAGTTTTAGGGGCTCTACTTACATTGCTAGAGCAAAGGGGACCTTAGAATTTTTTAAAGTTCAGGTATTCTCAACAATATCAAAGGCAGGACAGGCTCCTAACAACAATATCATCTGTTGCCTATACACTTGGTTCCTTAAACATAATAAACATATACTTGGGCAAAACCAGTGTTTATTCAGCTACTGAAATTCTATCCAATCTTCATTAGTTATTATGAAACAGTTATATTTCAATAAAGTGCAAGCATGTGCTGTACTTTACTGAAAAGTAGGAAAGGTCTAATGATGGAAGCACTGTAAGGTACTATTTCACTTGCACATTAATCAAGGTAGAAAATGTCTTATTCCAAAGTACCACCAAAGTGTTTGCGAATAATTTTGTTGTATACTCACCAGAAGTCATAAGCCATAGATATTACTTTGTCCCATGAATTTTACAATTTCCATTAAAAACTCATGTACTTTCTTCACCCAATATTTGAAACACATATTATACAATCTAAGTATAGGTCTCTCTGGTTAGCTTTGTCTAATAAACTCATGGGACTTAACTGTGACATGTATATATTGAATGAATTTGCAAACTGAGTTGAGAGTAGTAAGTAGATTATGTTTGTAGATATGATTAGTGATAAAATCATAAGAAATTATTCATATATAGGTTAGAACAGGACAGTTTCTAATAAAAAACTATCAACATATTAAGTTTGATTTAAAATATTCAGAATCATGGTCACAGAATAGATCTATAATTTAAAAAAATATTTTATTTATGTATTTTTAGACAGAGGGGAAGGGAGGGAGAAAGAGAGGGAGAGAAACCTCAATGTGTGGTTGAGCACGTTGTACCCCCACAGGTGTGCGCTCTGACTGGGAGTCAAACTGGTGATACTTTGGTTCACAGGATGGAGCTCAATCCACTGAGCCACACCAGCCAGGGCTATAATTTTCTTATAATGTGGGATTCTTATATAAACCATAAAAGACACTAAAAATACAACATGAAAGGGTTCATAAGTCTTCTTCAGTGTGTTAATCTAAAAAAGCCTTTCATTTTCCTAATCATTGCTTAATATGATTTATCCACAGATGCTGGCTTTGGTGTCTGACAGAAAACTCCACTCAGTGATTCCACAGCCTTACCTCTAGGTTCTGTGCTCTTTCTTTTTGAAGAGGAGCAAATACAATGGGCAGTCCATGGTTCCTTGCTAAGGACCGAAGGTCAAAATAGTATTTGGCATAGACACTGGCAGAAACGTTAAGACGAAACTCTAGTAGATCTAAAAAATGCCTTTCCATCTCGTTCCTGGGGAAGAAAAAAGGACAAAACTAACACAGGACAATTTTAGTCAACTTGGCTATTTTCATACAAGATCAGGTGCGTTTATGGTGGTACGGCCATAGACAACTTGGCTATTTTCAAAATTATCATTCTAAGCTACCAGGATGGCTCTGAATTTTGTTTTGAAACAAATAAAGCCTACATAACTGTCCTAATTCACTGATGTTCAAATAAGCAAACAAAGCACAGCTATTTGTGGTCCTTTCTGCATCCCAGCAGACTGAGTTTGGGACAAGAGGGAGGAAGGGTGTCTCTCTTGTGCCCTTGGGGCTCATTCTTCAGAGTCCCACTAGTGCAGCTGAATGGTCCACACTCCTTGTTCACTCGCAAGGCCTTACCATACTGATCAAATGAAAGGAATGATGCACCTGTTTGTTAGCTCTGAAGAACTGGCAGACATTTTCACTAGGCTGGTAACAGGAAGGGGCTTACTGAAGTAGAGAATGTGACAGCAAAAGGAGTCTGCACATCGCCACAGCAACAAATGGATCCATTGAAAGCCACCACTCTGAGGGAGAAAACTTTTGAGGCAACAAAAGTTCATCTCTAATAAATAAAGAAATAAATATGCCACTTCCAATAGCAAAGGAAACCCCTCCCCTGCCCCAGTGCGTGGGGCTAATGTCAAAGAGCATAATGCAAGTTTCTTTTCACCTTAATCTTACTGGAGTGAGAAACTGTCACTATGACAGAGCTGAATACACTTTTAGAACGTGGAAGGCAGAAAGATCAAAGATAGATATCTCAGCTGGACTAAACCTACTTCACGATATGACCTCTGTCTGATAGAGCACTGGACTCAAACGCTGCTTCTCCCATGTTGGGAATGCAGTCCCGAGATGCCTAGCACCGCTGCCCTTTGCCAGAACAGGAGGGGAACATTCCCTCATGGGGCGAGTTCAGCAAAGTGGGAAAGGAAACTTCGGAGCAGTCCTTTGCTGTGTCACCATACTGCCATCACTGGCCGAGTGGGTAAACAAATTAAAATCAGAGTAAATTGTACTACTCCCACAGTCATCCCATTCACAGAGTTAATAAAATGATAAATACCTTGACCAAACGAGGGAGGCTTATTTTCTAACATATTTGATCTGTTAGTTCTAAAGTTTTAATAATTTATCCACTGGATGGGTCAACAGAGGCTTGACCTTCTTTCTGTACAGAGAGCAGTCAGAATCAGAGCAGAGACAAGGTGCGCCCATTTGCTGAACTTCAAACTGACTGACCCTACTTCCAAACTTCATTTCCTGTTCATATGGCCATAAGTCTATAGAAATGTAAATCCTGATGCTTTGATAATCAGCTAATCAAGACTTAATATACTACAGGAATAAATGCATTACTATCCCTATATATTGTCTTCACTAATGCATGTTAATTGTGAAGAAATACAGTACCTTGATAGGATTAGCATGTGTATTAACAGAGGTTAATCATGGAAGAAAAGCATTATGCCTACCGATTAAGCAACATCTGTTTTTGTTGTTTTTTTCTATGGCTAGATGGCTGACCAGCATACCATTTACAGGTGCAGCAAATTTTGTGAATAGCAGCTACTCAGTTTAACTAATTCTTTTGAAGGGGAATAATATTCCAAAAATATGCATAGATGTTGGAAAAGTTTGAAGAAAAAGCTGATAGAAACCAATTTTTCAATTTAGACTCAAAGCGAGAACATGGTACCAATGTATTCTAAACACAGTTGTAATGCCTTCCAATTTCCAAAGACCATAAACAAAAGCAGCCTATTATAAACAGAGCCCCTGGTGTTTCTCTGTTCACACACAGAAAGCATTCTTTACAACTAGTCTTCCTGAAGGTGGACACGGATACCCTTGCCCCTGGAGCTCACACCTGTGCAAACCCACACATTTCCCTGCATGGTCTCTGATGATATAACTAGGACTAGAGCCCCAGCCAGCTTAGTTGCCAGTTTTGAGAAAATTTCAGCTGCCATCCTAGCCGGGCTAGTGTTTGTGAGTACGAATTACCTTCCTCCAGGGGACCAGTTTGAAGACTGATGACAATGGTGTCAAAGTCTCTTTACCTTCTGCAACTTCCAAAAGTACTTCCGTTGGTTTTAAATTTATAATTTGCTGTCACACTATTTGCGAAGATGGCTACCCACAATATCACCACAACTACTCAGTTTACACTATTATCAAAGTGGGCATTTTTACCAAAAACCACTTTGATGGCCACTGATAATCCCTGGCCCCTTCTCTTAGCCACAAGCGTCCTCACTTTAGTTGTAAATGTGCATTTTGGTTATGCTGAATGAGTCTTATCTGAAGTAATTAGCAAAGATAACAGAAACAAACGTTTGCCACTGCCTGCCATCATCTCAATTTTCCCACACTGTTCAATATGATCAGGAGGTGTGTGGTCCTGTGATACAGCATCTGTACACTGCATTGTGTGTGGGCCACCCAAAGTCAAATCTTCGTTCATTACCATATATTTGACCCCCTCTACACAAAGACATTTTCACTGTCAAGCAGGCACTTTGAGTCTGTGGGAAATACCTTTTTGGCTCATCCTAACCCCCACCCTCAGGCCCTTCACAGTGGTTAACGTAGCCACATCGACAGCCTTCATTAAGTTTGGTGTTTCACTCCCACGTTCGTGTGCCAGCTCTGAGGAGCACCCTCATGATTAACCTGCGGCTCCCACAAAGCACTGCTGTAGTTGCTGAGTGCCCCTAAAAATTCTCGGACAGGATGGGCACTGGGAGATGCCCAGTGATGCTTCTCTGACTGCCTGAGAGGTAGGAACTTCCTAAATCATCAGACCTATTTTTAAAAGCAATGCTCTCTAAAAAGCAGGAGAAGAGCACAGAGATCTTAAACCTTTATATGTGGCTAATTTTCTATCATGGTTTCTTTTACAACAGAACTTCCGATAACAAGGAAGAAAAGGTCAGTAAAAGCAAACATACAGTGTGTGACTCAGGTTTAAGCTAATAACCCCCTCGACAGTCATGAGGCCCTAAGACCATAACAGTGGCCAAATATCTATTTCAAAGGCCGGATGTATGCTCCTTAAAAATGGACTGGAGACAACAGAAAAATGTTGGATGGGATCCAAAATGGTGGCAAAGTAGGTAAAAGTTACAGTCACCTCTTCCCAGGACCAAACTGGAATTACAACTAAAATACAGAAAAAATCCATCTGAATAACCAATTGAACACTAGCTGAACAGAAGTCTTATCACCAAGGATTACAAAGAAGCCACACTGAGATTGGTAGGAAGGGTGGAGATCCCAAAAGGACTGGCCCTCCTCCCATGTGCTGTGGCTGAGAATACAGAGGGATATCTCAGCTGCAAAGGCCCCCTCTTAAAAAAGAAGTGTCTCAGTCCCACCCTGGGCTCTGCAGCCCAGAGCACCTGGCTGTTTTTATTACAGTGGTCTTCTAGCAAAGTTTGATATCAGGAATTGTGATACCTCCAAAGTTACTCTTATTTCTCAAGATGGTTGAAGAAATTTGGAGTCTATTTATGGTTTCATATAAATTTTTGGAATATTTGTTCTAGATCTGTGAAATATACCATTGGTATTTTAATAGGATTTGTGTTGAATCTATAGATTTGCTTTGTATATTATGGACATTTTAATGATGTTAATTCTCCCATCCATGAACATGGTATATGCTTCCACTTATGTATCTTCTTATACATCTTTCTTCAGTGTCCTATAGCTTTCCAAGAAGAGGTCTTTTACCTCCTTGGTTAAAATTACTCCTAGGTATCTTATTTTTTTGTTGCAAAAGTAAATGGGATTTTTTTTAGCTTCTGTTTCTGATAGTTCATTATTGGTGTGTAGAAATGTCATTGATTTTTGAGTATTGATTTTGTATCTTGCTACATTGCCGAATTCATTTATTCAGTGTAGTAGTTTTTTGGTGGAGCCTATAGGGTTTTCTATGTGCAATATGATGTCATCTGTGAATAATTACAGTTTTATTTCCTCCTATCCAATTTGGATGCCTTTTATTTCTTCTCTTGTCTGATTGCTGTGGCTAGGACTTCCAATACCATGTTGAATGAGACTGGCAAAAGTGACACCCTTGTTGTGTTCCTGACCTTAAGGGAAATGATTTTAGATTTTGCTCATTGAGCATGATGTTGGCTGTAGGCATTTTGTATATGGCCTTTATTATGTTCTCTCTATTCACATTTTGCTGAGAGTTTTTATCATACATGGCTGCTGGATTTTATCAAATGCTTTTTCTGCATCTATTGATGTATCATGATTTTTATCTTTCACTTTGTTTATGTGATGTATCACATTTATTGATTTGCTAATATAGTAACAACCTTATATCCCCAGGATAAATCCCAGTTGATCATTGTTTATGATCTTTTTAATGCATTGCTGGATCAGATTTGCTAATATTTTGTTGAGGATTTTAGCATCTATGTTAACCAGGGATATTGACCTGTAGTTTTCTTTCTTTGTTGTGTCTTTACCTGACTTTGGAGTTAGGAGAATACCGGCATCATAAAAAGAGCTTGAAGATCTTCCCTCTTGAATATTTGGAATAGTTTGAGAAAGATAAGTATTAGTTCTTTGAATGTGTGGTAAAATTTGCCTGTGAAGCCATCTGGCCCAGGACTTCTGTTTGCTGAGTGATTTTTTTATTACTGCTTCAGTTTCATTAGTTGTTATCAGTCTATTTAGGTTTTCTGTTTCTTCCTGAGACATATTTGGATGATTGTATGTTTCTTGAAATTTATTCATTTTGTCCAGGTTATCCAATTTTTGGCATATAGTTGTCCATAGTATTTTCTTACAATCCTTTGTGTTTTTGTGGTATCAGTTTTTACTTCTCCCCTTCCATTTCTGATTTTTAAAATTTGCCTTCTCTCTCCTTTTTCTTGATGAGTCTGGTTAAAAGTTTGTCAATTTTGTTTATCTTCTCAGAGAACCAGTTCCTGGACTCATTGACCTTTTGAATTGTTTTTTTTTTTTAGTCTCTATGCCATATATCTCCACTCTGACCTTGATTATTTCCTTCCTTCTACTCACCCTGGGCGTTGTTTGTTGTTGTTTTTCTAGTTCTTTTAGGTGTGGGTTTAGATTGTCGATATTTTTCTGTCTTCTTGAGGTAGCCCTGTAATGCTACGGACTTCCCTCTCAGGACTGCTTTCGCTGTGTCCTATACGTTTTGGGTTGTTGTGTGTTTATTTTTATTTGTTCCAGGTCCTTTTTGATTTCTTCTTTGATCTCGTTGGTGACCCCCTCATTATTTAATGACATGCTATTTAGCCTCCATATATTTGAGTATTTTTGAGTTTTTTAATTGAGGTTAGTTTCTAGTTTCATGCCATTGTGATCCAAGGAAGTGCTTAATATTATTTCCATTTTCTTTAATTTGTTAATACTTATTTTTTGTCTGAACATATGGTCAGTCATTGAGAATGATCCAAGTATACTTGAGAAGAATGTGTATTCTGTTGCTTTGGGATGAAATGCTTTGTAAATTTCACTTAAATCAATTCAATTTAGTGTGTCATTTAAGGTCACTGTTTCCTTGTTGAGTTTTTTGTCTGGAAGATCTATCCAATGATCTTAACACCCCAATGGCAATGGGGTATTAAAATCCCCGACAATGAATCTATTGCTGTTGATCTCTTGCTTAAAGCCCATCAAGATTTTCTCGATATATTTAGGTGCTCTTATATTGGGTGCATATATGTCTACAATGGTTATATCCTCTTGTTGGTTTTATTCCTTTAGTATTTCTCTGTCTCTTGTCATGGCTTTGGTTTTGAAGTCTTTTGTCAGATATATGATATTGTTACCTCAGCTTTTTTGTGTGTGTGTGTGTGTGGAATATTTTTTCCATCACTTCACTTTCAGCCTGTGTAAATCATTTTTCTGAGGTGGGTCTCTTGTAGACAGCTTATAACATGGGTCATGTTTTCTTATCCATTCAGCTACCGTTTGTCTTTTGACTGGACCATTTTATCCATTTACATTTAAAGTTATTATTCATAGGTAATTCATTGCCATTTTATTGATTTATACCTATGTTTCTCTCTCTCTATTTCTTCTTCTTAAAGCAATGTCTTTTTCAATTCCAGTTTGATGTTAATGAAGTCTTCCAGCCTTTTGTTTGTTTGTTTGATTTTTTGGCCTGGGAAGCTCTTTATTTTGCCTTCAATTTTAAATGATGGCCTTGCTGTATAGAGTGGTCTTGATTGTAGGTCCTTGCTTTTCATTATGTTGAATATCTCATGCCAACAAGGCCCTTCATCTTGAAGTGTTTCTGTAGAGAAATCAGCTGACAGACTTATTGGAACTCCCTTGTAGGTAACTGACTGTTTCTCTCTTGCTGCCTTTATGATTCTCTTTGTCTTCAAACTTTGTCATTTTCATTATGATGTGTCTTGGTGGGGGTCTCTTTGGGTTCATCTTGATTGGGACTCTCTGGGTTTCCTGAACTTGTGTGACTTTTTCTCACCAGGTTAAGGAAGTTTTCTGTTATTATTTTCAAACAGGTTGTCTGTCCCTTGCTCACTTTATTCTCCTTCTAGTATCCCTATGATGATGATGATGTTACATTTCACGTTGCTCCAAAGTTCCCTTAAACCATGTTCATTCTTTTTAAGTCATTTTCTCTTTGTTGTTCTGATTGGGTGTTTTTTTCTACCTTGTCTTCCAATCACCAATTCGATCTTCTGCTTCATCTAGCCTGCTCTTAATTCTTTCTAGTGTGTTCTTCATTTCAGATATTGCATTCTTCATTTACTGGTTCTTATTCATAGTTTCTATGTCCTTATTCATGTTATATAGTTCCCAATAAGTTCCTTGTTCTCATGAATTCCCTTGAGCTTTCTTATAACCATTACATTGAACACTATGTCTGATCATTTCCTGCCTCAATTTCATTTAGCTTTTTTTTTTTCCTGGGGATTCCTCCTTTTCTTTCATTTGTGGGTTGTTTCTTTGTCTCCCCATTTTAGCTGACTCTTTTTGTTTATTTCTATGTATTAGATAGATCTATTCTGACGCCCTGTCTTCATTGGGTGGTCTTACGTAGTAGGAGTATTGTGGGACCCAGTGGTGCAGTCTCCTCAACATCCTGAGCTAGATGCCTGAGGAATGTCCCTGTGTGGGATATGTGTGCTATGCTGTTGTATTTGGGATGATTGTTGTTGGCCAGTTCATTGGTAGGACATCCCCTCCAGTTGGCTGACTGTGAGGCTCAACCCCCACCACATTTTGTATGCTGTTGGACCAGTGCTGAAAGAACAACACAACACAACACACACAAAAAGAACCAAAGCAAGCAAAAAGAGATCCCCAAGAGCAACAGCAAAATCAATGACAAAAGAGCAAAGAATAATAAAAATACAAAGAGAAGTAGAAGAGTAAATGGAAAATAAGAATATAAGAAACCAAAGAAAAAGAAAAAAGTTATTATGAGAGGAGAAAAGGAAAGGAAACAATAAAAGAAGGAATAGAAAGAGGAAATCACCAAAAAAAAGAAAGATAAAGAAAAAAAACAATAAAGAAGGAAAAATGGAGCAAGAAAAAGGAAGTGTAAAATAAGGGATGTGAAAGAAAGAGAAAAAAAGGAGAAAATAAGTTGAAGAAAAAAGAAAAAAATAATAATAATGCTATATAAAAGATAATGAAAATTTTAAAAAAGACCAAAGTGGAATTCATCTCAGCAGAGTTTAGTGCTTGCCTGCTGGATTCTCCCTTTGGCTATGGCTCTGGTTTTTCTGAATCTGGTGCAAGCTAATGTCAGATGCTGTCCATGTATAGCCCTTGGCAGCCTATTCAAAGGCACAGATGATCCACAATTTGAGGTTATCTCCTTCAGGCTTGGCTGCATGTGGAATGGGCCTTGCTGCACACTGCAAGGCTGGCTTTTATTAACACAGGGCCCAGGGGTGGGTAGCAAATGACTGAAGGCACAGTGAGCTCTGCCTCTACCAGCCTCTGTCTGCTGACCTGCTGTCAGTCTTAGTCTAGCTGCTGGTTTGACTGTTTCTGAAAGGGCTTCTGGTGGAATCGGGGGGTGGGACTCCTAGAACTTCTGTGGGAGGTGCCATTCAGACTTCAGGGAAGATGGTGGGTATGTTCCACCATCCCTGCACCACACATTGAGTTTGTGCCGACTGTTTTCTGAAACTCAGGAGGGTGGAGCCCCTAGAAGAAAAGTGGGTGGGGCCTCCAGAGCCCAGAGTTTGGGCCTGCCAAAAACCAGGAGGGTGTTTCGATGCCATGAAGTAAATTTGTTCTTGGAAGTGGGCCTATAAAATGTTCTCCAAAAACCTCCAGATAAATACATTTTAAATTATTATGTAGATTATTACAACAAAAACACATCAAGACCTACTAATCAATGATGAGGAATATGAATTATTATACCAAATGTGGATAGAAAAATATATGCAGTTTTATGCCTATTTCAGTTCTTTGCACAACGTAACCTATAAAATGTTTGTTAATATGTACAATTTAAAGGGGAAAATAAGGTAATGGAAAATGGTAAGAAAGTTCAGCAAAACCGTGAAAACTCACATGTCTTCAACTGTAATGCTCCTGAGGATATTGCAGAAGTCTGCATTCCATATAGCCAGATCGTGCAAATACTTAGAGGCAAGAATAATGGCTCCCAAAACAATTCTTTTCCAGTTGGTGGGACAAATGTCGATCTCAGCATAAATTAAAAGTCTTTCCAAGTAAACCTGCAAAAGTAGAATACCGGTTCTTGATTTAGTTCAGGTTAAGTGCTGTAATAAGAACTGTTAGGATGATAGATTCCATCTGTGTTTGACATGCCCTTTATTCTTAGGTTCTACAGAGACTGCTTGGCCAGCCAAAGCCAGAGGCTATGTCACAGTTGCAAATCTGATACTTCTATTGCCTACATTGCCAATGGGAATTTCCAGCCCAAGTTTGGTCACAGGAATGAATGGACATATGAACAAAGGTCTTCCTGAAGAAATGCTATTACCCTGGAACTTGTAAAGGGCAGCGTAAACAGGCCCAGTGTAGACTCACATTGTTCAATAAATACCTGAGTGCCTACCACGTGCAATATTTCATACCTGGCTGGTAGTTTTGTGGTGATTTTACATAATACTTGAATACGTAATCCCTGGTAATACTGAGCATATTTATATCTTCTTTTTACAGTAACTAGTCCTTTGTGGCACAGGCTGAAGATAAAACCTGGTCATCAAGGCAGCCTCCCATTGGCTGCTGTGTGGTGCAGCAGGACACACAGGGCAAGCAGGTGTGCCTGAGGCAGGCTTCACGACTGTCAGGTGTTCCTGTACTTAGTGCCTTTGTGCAGGACTCACACTCACATGCATGCAGAGGACAGTCCGTTTTACGTCCCCTAATTTTCACATCTCCGTTATTCTTTCATGAAATGTATCTCTGTCTTACACAACCTGAAGCAGAGTCAGTTCTGTAGGTTCAAGGTGCTGTCAGAGCTTTGTGTCTTTGTGTCCCTGGCCCTCCTCTAAACCTGCCAGGTGGCTTGTGCGGTTTCATGATTTCTTTCATGTGCATTCTTCCCACGATTGCCTCTTTGTGAAGAACCCTCCCTGTCTGCCGGAGATGTCCCCCAATATGAATGTGTTCACGTTGTTCCTATCCTACCGCCACAGCCCCTAGAATGCTTCCTCTCATTTTGCTCACAGTAAATGCCCTGATGCTACTTCTCACCTCCCATTCTCTCCATAAACCACTTTAGCCTGCCCCCTGCCACTGTCGCCTTACTGAAATTACTGCTGCTGAGGTCATCTGTGCCTTTGCTTGTACAAGCCGGTGCCCTACCTCCCAACTCTCCACCCCCAAGCCTTCCCTAACAACAGAAGAGCACTGCCATTTGCCTAGGTGCTGGGCCCAAAACCTCCAACTGAGTTAGCCTGCTCCAATCTGTTAGCAATTCTTGTTACCTCTACCTGTCACTGGCAATCTGACCACTTTCTGTTCTATTTGTGACCTCCTACCTGTGTCACCATTACTGCCTCCTGACTTCTCAGCCTCTCGTTGGACTCACAGCTACAGTCTCTTCTCCCCAAACAGCCAGGATAGACTCTTTAAGAGCACTTTACCACCCTGCTCAATGTCTGCCGAAGGTTTCCCATCAAACAAATAAAAATTTAACTTCTCCCCATGTTAGATAGGCTCTATTAGATAGGGCAGACATTGAGCTCTGACCTGATCTCTTACATTCTTTCCCTCTTTACACACTTTGACCACATCGGCCATGCCTCACTGTTCCTTGAACACACAAAACGTGTTCCTGACTCAGAATCTTGCACTTGTCCCTCTGTCTTATTTCCCTCATTTCAGTCAGGTCATAGTTCAAATATTACCTCTGGAGAGAGGCTCTTCCTGATCGTACTATCTAACACAGTAAGCCTCTGAGTCACTTTATCACTTTACAATGCTTTATCTTCCTGGATTTACTACCACCTGAAATATGCATCTTTTTTAAAAAATCATTTTAAAAAATACTTATGTCTTCCTCACTAGAATATAAGCTCCACAAAGGCAACAATTTTATTCAACTTTTTCTTTCCTCTATCCTCAGCACTTAAAGCTGTAAGGATGATCAGCACTTAATGGACAAGTCCCCAGGAGTGGCTTAGAGTGGTGGGAGAACCAGGAGAAGTCAAGATAAGTGAGGTTCAAGAAAGAGAGTGTGGTCAAAAGGCTGGATGCTGCCAAGAACTTGCTCATTCCACAAACACCCACCGAATACCTACTCTTTGTCACTATTCTATCTTCTATACACTTATTATTCGCATGCTTTCTCTGCATTTGAACAGCTACTCTTAATTCCCTGCCTCTAGCTCAGATTTATGTTCTAATTCCACATATTCAAATGATGACAAGAAATTACCACTCTGCTGTCTTACAGGTGCATCAAGCTTAACTTGTCTGCAAGATCTCACGCTCTTCCAGCCCAGATGCTCCCCTTCCTGTATTACCTGGCTCTGCATATGGAAGCACCACGCCTGCTTTTCTCCAGCATGTGCTACGCACCCCAAATGGCTGGTAGCTCCATGAAAAGGCCTGTGTCTGGCCCAGTGCCTATTGAGGGGTCTCTATTCAGAAGCACAGGCTGCCTGCCCAAAATTTTAACTGGATACGAAAGGAGGAGGCACTGACCTAGGCATTCTTTCCCTCAGACCATGCAGTTGACTTTGTCCTTTAGGACTACAATCCCGATTACTTCTCACTAGAATAGGACTACTTTATCCAAATGGTAAAATCTCACCAGAGGAATTCTGCATGGATGACACAAAGGTCAGTGCACTGCTGTAGCTCAGAGGGCAATGAGCAAAGTCTTTTCAAGTGCTACTGGCCCTACGTCCTGCACAGCTTCACAGGCAGACGCAAGAGGACAGCAGGGATGGATTAACACCCATCGTCCAAGGAACAGAGAACTTAGGGCTATGTTCTCAATCAAGACACACATTAGAACTGCCTGGGGAATACAGCTTGGGGCTGAGCTTAAAACTACACTGAATCAGCCTCTGTCTGGGGACCGGAGGGTTTTGTCATTGCTGCATCCTACGCCTTGTCTGAGTGCATGTGTGTGCATTGTATGCGCAGGTGTCTCCTGAGGTGGAGAGGGAGAGACCAGAAATCTCTCCTGCTTCTCTTAATAGAAATTGTTTGGTGATAATAAAAGCAAGGACATTTTAAATTATAATAATTATTAAGCTCAAGTGTGGGTATTTTAGTTCCTTTGATCGGTTTATCTTAATAAAGTTCTGATGATCATTTCAGGAACCTACTTTTATTTGAAAACTAAGATCATACCCTGTGGACAAGAGAGAAAAGGGGCTTTCTGAAAGAATCAGCTTACCAAAGTCGTTATTGCGTATTCAGCTCTGAGCTGTGTGGCACTGAAAAACGGGCTGATGAACCTGTAAATGGAGTCAGGGTCAGGGTCACGACTGAAGTGCTCCTCTGGAACCATTTCTTGCTGAAAGGAGAAAAAACGCAATGTAAGTACCCCCCAAGGAAAAATCCTTAAGTACTCTTCTGATAGCAGTCTTCTACTTGTGCCCACGTGCCCTGTAAAATAATTTTGATCGGGTAATATGTTTCCTAGTCTTTTAAATATAAACAATGGGACCTTAAAAAACGGTAGTGATTCAATACCACCGCTCACTAAAGAAAAGCTCAGGCACAACCTCAGAAAATATGTGTTTCTTTGCACCTTCCCCTACAGAGTTCTGTCTAAACGTAAACTATTTGAAGGCTCAAAAGTCTCACTGACTGCCACAAACTTTGCGATCAACTCTGAAGAAACATTTTCAGTTTCCTGGAACCATCAGGCTCCCGAGCTGAGCTGTGCTGTCTGAGCAGCAGTCACCAGCCATGTACCGCTCTAGACTCTATGACAGCATCTCAAGAAGTGAATTTGAGAATTTTTCTCATTCTAATTTTAAAAAAATTTAAATGGCTGTTTAATTTTCTTCATAGAGATGGTGACATGTCTATTAGGTTTATTTACAAATATTTATATTGTTTGATGCTAATGAAAATTATCTTATAAGAAGATACACTTTGCCCTGGCCAGGTAGTTCAATTGGTTATAGCATCATCTCTATATTCCAAGTTTGTGGGTTTGATTCCCAGTCAGGGCACATACAAGAAACACCCAATGAATGTGTAAATGACAAGTGGAACAACAAATTGATATTTCTCTCTGTTTTTCTCTCTCTCTCATCAATAAATAAAAATCTTAAAAAGATACATTTTGTTTTGGGGCCATGTTTATTCACCTTCACTCACTAATTATACAAAGCTGCAGCTCAGTTAGTTCTTATTAACATATTTCTCAGACAACACTCCTCTTGTCAAATAACTAGATACAACATGGGGTGGGGAAGAAAACTTAAAGGAAGATCATTTTGACTTCAGGCTGGAGGGAGTCATTTTCTTCTAGAAATTAATTTCAAAGCAAACCAGCATGAACTGATTGTATGTTACTGATTGTAAACAATTGTATGAGAGAAAAATATAACATCAATACAACTGACACTTACTGTGAATGGATGTAATCTTTCATCAAAAATATCCTCGGATCTATTTGCATCTCTATAAAATAAGAACACAACTAATTTAGTAATTGTCAATTTAGTAATGGACTAATTTAGTAATTGTTACTATCTTAGTAACACATCTGCTAGGAATAGAGAGAGGGGTGGAGGGAGAAGCTTTACCTTCAACAAAGCCCTTCTACAAATTCTTCTCTTGGGTTCTGCGTTTCCTGACCTCCTTTTACTCAGCATGCCAAATTCTGTGAAATCTTTTCTGCAGTCACCAGCCAGAGTTGCCTCTATAAGCACTGACCATCCCTAACAGACAATGTTAGTAAACCAAATATATTTCCCCTCCTCTCACCTCACATTGGAATACACAAGAACATTTTACAAGGCAGTAGTGATGGGCAGTAATTGATGTGAATATGAGATTCATGTTTTTCCCTACCTTTCTCTCTTATTAGTTTCTTATATTATATTCTTGTTTTTAAAGATTTTATTTATTTTTCTAGAGAGAGCGGAAGGGAGGGGGACAGAGAGGGAGAGAAACATCGATGTACAAGAGAAACACTGATTGGCTTCCTCTTGCATGGCCCGCACGGGACCTAGCCAGCAACCCAGGTATGTGCCTTGACCAGGAATCGAACTGGCAACCTTTCAGATTGCAGGATGACGCCCAAGCCACTGAGCCACACCAGTCAGGGCCCTATATTATATTCTTATTATGGATTTCTTCTTATCTCTTTTCAATAGTTTGAGTTAAAACTTGCTTTTTTATTTTAAATGTGACCAGTCTTTTTTTTTTTTTTTTTTTTAAGTTTACCACACTAACACCCTCTACTCATTTAAACAGTGGTTCTCCAAGTGTGTTTTGCAGGCCTCTGGTTCCCCTAGACCCTTCAGGAGGTCCATGAGGCCAAAACTGTTTTTATAGAAATATTGAAGCATTGTCTGCTTTTACACTGACATTTGCAATGATTGTATAAAAGCAAAAGTCAGGAAAACTGGTTTGTGCGCATGGAATCAAGGCAGAGGTATCAAACTGTACCAGCAGTTATTCTATCCTTTACCGCCCATTCTTGAAAAAAGAATTCTGCTTTACTTAAGAACATCTTTGATAAAGCAGTAATAATTAATATTATCATTAAATTCTAAATAATGTTTTATATTCTGAATAAATGGAAAGTAGCATTAAGCACTTCTGCATACTGAAATGTGGTTGTGTTAGGGAAAATCACTTGTGACTTAGTTGTCAACAGAACAAGCCACTTTTTTCATGGAATAACATTCTTATTTGATAGTACAACTGTATTGTCTCTCACAACTGAAAAGACAGCCTGTCACTTCAAGGGAAACAATTTGCGTATCTGTTGCCAATCACACAATTCAAGCTATCAAGCTAAAAATCAAGATTGGGGAAAACTTGTACCTCTTTTTGTGAGCCTGAAAGCTTTTCAATTTTTAAAGACTTTTCTGATAAGACTGGTGGTGATATGATACCAGCAAGAGTGAGTTTAAACACTGTACAAAGAAATGTGAACCAATACTTTCCAAATGACCAGTGTCTAATATTACTACAAAACTATGTACAAGTAAAAAGATCCATTCAGCAAACAAGATATATGAATGGGTATCAATTTAACAGAGACCTTACTACCAGCCCACAGGTATGATTTAAAATTCCATTGTAACTAACTTGAGGAACCAGCCCTTGTGGACTTTTGGTACAGTATCAAAGACCATCCACAATTATCTGAAGGCTTTGGAAATACACCCTTTTCTAACCACAAAGTTGTATGAGGCTGGGTCTTCTTCATATTGTTTCTTCAAAAAATTATGGAAATGGCTGAAGTAGTCACAACTGACTGAAGACAGGGTATACATGAGA
The DNA here is from genome assembly GCF_022682495.2 of Desmodus rotundus. Lineage (NCBI taxonomy): Eukaryota > Metazoa > Chordata > Mammalia > Chiroptera > Phyllostomidae > Desmodus > Desmodus rotundus. The sequence goes on from NC_071390.1 coordinate 137,307,490, forward strand.
ATCAGCTGTCTCCTATTAAACCAGATATAAAGGGATTTACAAAAATGTGAATGACACAATTTCCACTTAGCTTTTTGTTGTGGAAAATAATTTTTTCTATAATAAATTTGTTAATACTCTGGTTCAACATCAGGGGTGATTTTTGTGCCCCAGGAAACATTTGGCCATGGTCGGAGACATTCTTTGTTGTCACAATGTGGGGTGGGGAGAGGGTGCTACCAGCACCCCGTGAGGAGAAGCCAAGCATGCTGCTGGATGTCCCGTAAGGCACAAGGCAATTGGCCACAACAAAGATTTATCTAGCTCAAAATTTCGACAGTGTTATACAACCATGTTTTAACACACAATGGACTTATTTTTAAATTCTCAATTTTAATTTCTAATATAGTAAATATCAGTATCACCCACATAAACTAATACTCTTTGGGATCCTCAGTAACTTAGGCATCAAGAGTCCTAAGACAAAAACAAATGATTCACTTCAATAACGTAATAAAAACATTCCATAGCTTACTCCAATGGTGCCTATAGCTATCACCTAACACTAAAGTTTATATTTCGTAAGTTTATTAGCTGGAATAACAAGACAGGTTTTTAAAACTCACCTGTTCTTTATGTGGTAATAGATTGCTAAAGCTAGGCTGTGGAGGGAAAAAAAAATTGTAACAGTTGTTTTGTTAGGTCTGAAGACAGTTTTTAAAGGGGGTTGGGCTGGGGGAAGACCTTCCTAGCTGCCCAGCAGCTATGAAATCCTAATTCAGGGCAGTAACACACAGGCACTTTCTGTATTGTTGTAGCTCTTTGTCTTTTTGCAAAATTAGGAAAACTAAAATGCTAGGTAATAGGCTTACAGAAAGCATGTTTTAGTTGGTTTTTATATGTTATTACATGTTTCCCCTGTCATCTGCCCTTCTACCCACAGAACCTTTTGTCCTGTACCAGTTCTATCTATTCGTACGCATGCTTGAATTTAAGCCATACAGTAGTGTTTCCATCTCCTGACCCGTTTCCTATCATTTCCCTAAAGGTAAGTAAATGCTCTATACCAAGTAACACCATTTAAGATCACTTTTACATAATTATTAGAACATTTAACAGCAAATATAAGAACCCACAAGAATCAATAGGCCTAACACTCCTAAAATAAGCAGTGTTAAAAACGCAGCATAACAGTACACATGTGATACTAATAACATGTACTTCCAATAAGCTTAAATACAATTTTCATGAGCAGATGAAAGTCCTGTGATACTGTGTAAATTACTGTATTCCTAAGTTATTCACAGATGTTGTGTAATATGCAACAAAGGGATATAGTTAAGTTATAGGTTAAGACTTAATATGCTTCTCCTCTTTGCCCTCAGTATTTATTCTAAAGGAAGCTCAAAATAATTGAGGGAACACAAATCTGAATTTGATAACTAGGTCTGTAGAATGTTAGCACTTGTAAAAAGGCTTATACTATTGTTAGCAACAAAGACGAGTACTTTTATAGTGCTTCAAACAGTTTCATCCTCAAACCTATTTTAAAAATCACAGAATTTGAAGCATAGAAGCTGAAAAGGACAAAGGAACTTTTGGTAACATTTAATTCAACAACCCATTTTACAGCTAAGGTAACCAAGGTTTAAAAGTGACGTGCTCGAGGTCGTGAGAAGCTGTCGTGAGGAACCATCGTGAGAAGCAGCTCTGTGTCTCCGACACTCTACCCAGGCAGCGGTCCCAAGCTTGGCTGTACTGGGATGATGAAAGGAGCCAAAACAACTGCCTGGCCTCCACCTTTAGGTGATCCAATTTAACTGGCGTTGGGTACGACTTGGGGTTGTTTTTAAAGCTTCTGGGGTGATTGCAATGTGCAGCAAAGTTTGAGAACACGTGAATTAGGGTTGAAATCAGAATCACCCTGGATGGTTTGCTCAATGTAATTATGCCTCCCGTCCTTCCTCAGCTTATCAAATCCTGTGAGAGTGAGAGAGTGTGTTGGGGGAGGGGAAACGGAATGCGTGTGGTTAGAGACATATATTTTGAAAAAAGTTGTATAAGTGATTCCTATAAGGCTCACCAGCCCACTGAGAAAAATGCATTACTACCCCATAATAAACATTTTTTCAAAACCATTCCGAAAAGCCAATTAGCTCTATTAATTTTCTCAGTAAACCTTTATTTTACCAATCAATAGTAAATGTACTGAATGAGCATTTTCGACATTTAATGAGAGCAAATAAACTTACTCTACTTCCATATATTAGATTAATGTGAAGATGAGACACATAAAAACTACTTGTATGAGCAAGGTTACTTTTTAAAACTACTTTTGAATTATATACTATAACATTAGAATCTTTGAATTCAAGAGAAGCTGTGGAATTGAGCCAAAGTCAAGGGGGTTTTTACTCATGGATTTCATGTTCTGGCTGAATAAAAACATTCAGTGATTATGTGATAGGTGCCAAGCTCAGGACTCTGGAGAGAGAAGGGGCTCAATTTTTGCTCCTTCTGATCACACAATCTGATCTCAACTACTGTTACGAGTGAGAGAAAAAAGGTACATTATTATGATTGTGAACTTGCTGTTTTTAATTAAAGTAGAAGTTATTGATAATTTAATTAGCAAAAAAAGTTGGTACAATGGAAACAACATTAAGTTCATAAGCAAATTATGTTTTTAAGACTGAATAATAAAATTAGGAATGAGAATATTAATATTTTCAAGGAGCATTTCCCAAAATGTTTTCTGAAAACTCAACACTCATATCCCAGGGAGACATTGGCATTGTTCCTTGGATGACCCCAGCAGGATTCAGGAAGCTCTACATCATATTTTGGTTTTATTTTGCTCTTAAATAAGATTGAAAGTTTCATCTTAGGGTGTTTTTAAAGTGCATCTGCAATCTCTCACTTGTTTTTGCTGTGATTTTCTTATATATGGACTGATAGAGTATCTTGGAGATATATTTATATATCTATACATATACATATATAACTAAATTTAATATATTTATTAAATTAAAACCGCAGTTGAACAAATTTTATCCATAAAGAAATTAACTTGAAAAGTTGTTCTTAAGACTGGTTTGATGCATTTTTTTTTCTGGAAGAAGAAGTGAATTTTAATATAGAAATAGTGTGGGGAAAAAATGTACCATGATGGAAATCTGACAAAATCCAATTAAATTTAAATGCAGATACACTCTGGTGCCAGTAGGGGACAAGCTGTTCCTTCTTCCAAGAGTAGCCTCTACAGTAGCACACATTAGTAAATGAGTGGATCAAAAAACAATGGTGCATTTACACTATGGAATATTATGCAGTGCAAAGAAAGAAGGAGCTCCTACCCTTTGTGACAGCATGGATGGAACTAGAGAGCATTATGCTAAGTGAAATAAGCCAGGCGGTGAAAGACAAATACCATATGATCTCACCTGTAAGTGGAACCTAATCAACAAAATAAAAAAGTGAGCAAAATAGAGCAATTGACATGGAAATAAAGAACAAACTGAGAGTAATCAGAAGGGCGGGATGACGGATAAAGAAGGGGAAGAGTCAAGTCAAGGAACATGTATAAAGGACCCATGGACAAGGACAACAGGGAGAGGGGAGGACTGAATGTAGAAAGTGGGGGTTGGGTGGGGCAGGCGAGGGTAATGGGGGAAAATGGGGACAATTGTAATTGAGCAACAATAACTTTTTTTTTTAGAGAGAAAAAAGTAGTACACTTTGTTTTAGGCCTGAACCTCATAAAGAAAATGTTTTCTAGAAAGAATCAATAAAAAGCACCTCTCCTTTCATTGTGTTCAACAATGTCTCAAGAACAGTAATGCATGAAATAAAGATAAATACTTTTGGGGGAGATTTTTTATTTGCCAACTGGCTTTCCCTTCTTCCATCCACTCTAAGAGTAAAATGGACATTGAAAATTCATGTTTAGGTCCTTGAAATCCATATATGATTGACATCACTTTCTTCACCTGGTCACTGAAAAGGATGATGAAATGACTAAAATTACATATGGGCAGGGTGCTCTTAGCATGGGGGTCTGTTAGTGAGCCCAGGCAACCGGCTTGCACTCACCACTGTATAGTGTTTCCAAGGTTAGGCTGGCAAATTGTGCTGTCATCTAAAAATATCGTTGAGCACGAGCTGTACTTTTCAGTAAGGTGACTTAGAGATACCTGAAGGGTAAGAGAAATGTTTTTTAAAATGTCACAGTAAGTTAAACTTATAGAATTGTGGGGTTTTTTCTTGGTTAAAACGCCGATCGATTAGACATTAAGATTTTTCTTATACTCCTTGAACTGCTTTAGTGTGACATCAGGTGCAGCTCTATGGGAAACCCATTAAATACTCTAACTTCCACAGATGAGATTTGAGGATTAGGTTATAAAATGACACCTATAATCAAACATGGCAAACATTTATGATGAATTCCCATTATAATAGTGTAAAGCATTTAGAATAAGATTTCAGACTTTTTCTTAAGAAATGAAAAGCAGCTGAGAATTCTGTTCTTGCTATTTACTACATTAAAACATAATGCCTGATGTAATACTGAAGCAAGAGCATTTTTAGTGAAGTAAATGAAAGCCAACTCTAAATGTCAGTTCAGGAGTCAGTGCGACAAAACCAACGTTCCCCGGGGTAGAGGGGGGTGTGCGCTGTGCTGGGGCTGCCCGATGGCTGACGAGCTGGTGGCCCAGAGGTGTCTTTGGGCATCAGTTGCCTTATCTAGAAGATTCAGAAGTATTATTTTAAGATCCTTTCACATCTACAAAACAGATCAGACAAGTCTGAGAATTTCACTCCCACTTCATGTTTAAATAAGACTAACAGTGCATTACTCAAATGAGGACCTCAGAGAATACTTTCCACTCATTTCTAAATGTTAATTCTATTCTCTAAGTTACTTGACACCCATCAGGACCCTGCCTTACCTCATGCTGTTCTGCCTACAAGGCCTTTCTCTTCCTCCTTTTCCCAGCTAGCTGAAGTCCCTCCCCGCTTCTACCTCCCAGACACCTCTGCCAGCAGCCACTTATCCCAGTTTCTCAATTATAAGAGAAAGTTTATTTAGAAATCACAGAGGTAGAAAAAGTGAGCCAGCTCAGTTGTGTGGACTCAGGAAAAAAGGTAGAGGCAAAAGAAGGGTCCTTGGAACTCAGGAGAAAGAAGCCAAGGATATACATGCTTGAGGGAAAAAGGGGATGGAAAGTGTGGGTATGCACCAAAGAGAAGCATGCCTAAGAAGAGGGTGGGGAAGGCCACAGCTGAGATAGAGAGAAAAAGAGAGAGAAAGAAAGAGAAAGAAAGAGAGAGAAAGAGAGAGAGAGAGAGAGAGAGAGAGAGAGAGAGCGAGAGCGAGCTGGATCCTTCGTCTTAAGGGTTTTTATCTAAAGGCAGAAATTTTAGGGGATGTCTCAGGGTAGGATCTCAAGAGAATGTTCATCAGCTTTTCAGGTGTGTCCCCTCAGGGTCATGGTCTCCACTGATTGGTGCCAGGGCAGGGGTCATTAGTCATTGCAGCTGGTCCTGATGTCAGTCATGGTGTCACCTCACCTGGTTTTGCTGCTTTCCTGGGCCTGGAGCTGAAACACAACTGAGGCCTAGATGTTATCTCTAGTTTGACCAAAACTCTGTCTCTGTGGCCAATAGACTAAAGCTTTGTTCCTAAAGTTAATTGATGCAGGTCAGAACCTCATTCGCCTGAGGGCTCAATTCTGGAGGGAGTGGTGGTGCAAGGGCCTGTGTGGGAGTCCTGAGAGGCTATTCTCCAGCCCCCTTGTTTCTCCTCTCAGGGGGCCGATATGCCAGGGGAGGAGAGTTCAGAGGAGAATCTGAACCACATGGCCAGTGATATGAAAGGTCAGGGGGTCTAAACCACATGAGCCTCAATATGCTAGGGGAGCAAATGTCACTGTGGAGGCCAGGTGCCACCCTACAATACTTGGTTTTCCAGCTTTGCCTGTTGCTAGGTACCCAGGGCTTTCCACCCTGGTGACTTTCCATAGTTGGCCTATTGTTCCTACTCTGTTCATGTCTGTCTAACCGTCTACTCTATCAGTTTTGTTGCATTTTTATAAACTAATTCAGACAAGCCTTCCTCCCTCATGTTAATATAAAATAGCTTTCATTGTGTGGGCATACTTTCCCATCAGTATCCCCCACAAGTACACAAAAGTTAGAACAGGAAGAAAATCGAGCTAGTTGATATCTTTTACAAGGCAGAGCATTTAAAAATTGCCAGTAGCCAATAATCAGAAATAACTTTATATTATATAAAACACCATTCTGCCTGTTCTATAAGTTTTACTTCAAAGCCACTTATTCTTCATTAATGAAAAATATGCCAGATGGCATATATTTTTTTAAAGAATCACTATTTGGAGGAATAAATGTACCTTCATGCTAGAAATGTTTAACTATAGCTAAAACTCTAATATTTCCCTAAGCTATGCTGTTAACATGTAGTTTACTTTTGGGACCTCAAAAAATATAGCATAAAATATAAAAATTCATTCAAATACTTTTATTCCAAATGGAAGGTTACCTTTTAAGATCACTACTATGAAGGCATAATATGGCATGTAATACACAATAATAAAGTCAGTTATGAGCAGAAACCTATATATGGGGTAGTAATAAGCATAGACAAAAAAATAGACTATTCGGTAAAGCTATGGATGATCTATGCTCCCATTTTCCTCTATTTAAAATTTTTTCTATTATGAATGCACACTGGTTTGTCTTTGAAAATATTAGTCCTAAAACATTTAAAATTTTTAAATTAGACATGGCTCACAGCCCTATAGAGGCCCATTCAGTAAATCAACAACTTAGAGTCTACTGGCTAGATCCAACCGAAGAAACATGGAACACTTTGCCATCACTTCAGGCCCACCCCCAACAATTCAAAATTTTCAGTACCAAGTACTTAGTAGTCTAGGGTGTCCAACTTTTCGGATACTGTATCCTACCGTATCTTCTTTCATTCATTCAGCACTAGTGACAGAGTAGATGAACTTTTACAATCTTCACAAGAAAGGGAAGGGGTTACTAAATTCAACAGCAAAGACCAGAAAAAAAAATCATGCCTAGAAACTTAATACGTGACACCCCAAACCTTACTATCAAGTCAAGTACCTATAGAAATCATGCCCCCACCTATTGTGCCTATTACAAAATAAAGCTGAAAGATACTGTTTTTCCTCTACTTTTTCATAAGACAAGTTTTGGATATTAAGAATTAATGACTCTTAATTAACTTTAAACTTTCTAACACTTTATACGTTAATGAAAATGCTCTATGTTGCAAATAAATGGGACAATATGGCACAGTGCATGGTTTGAATAGAATTCTTAATCAAGGCTTTAGTAGAAACGTATTGTATGCTAATTATAGGTATAACCAAAAATATTCTCTGAATATCATTAATTTTATGGAATTGAAATTTTAAACTTTGATTTACTTTAAATATAGGTTCTAAATTTCAGTTAAACATGGTGGACTGACCACAAATCTATTTCCTCTCCCCTTACTTTCAGAGATATCTCATTAGAATTAAAGGCATAAAAAAAGCTACACTCTATAGGATAAACAGCACATGATTTTTAATATTTGAAAGTTGAAGACTACAAAAGCCAAAGCGGGTTAGGATTGAGGGGGAAGGTGGTGGTGGGGAAATGGAGACAACTGTACTTGAACAACAATAAAAAAATAAAGAACGTTGAAGACTACAAAAAGGAGTAGTCAGTGACAAGTGACAGGAAGCACAACCTTGGTGCCTAGAGAGAGTGTCTTGGACAGGAGTAAGAAAACAAGTTTGTTTTACAGAACCCAAGGCAGGCTCAGAATTTAGCCCCCAAGTTCTTGTAGTGAAGCTCTGTCAGTTAACAAAAGTTCTGCTCACTCCTAGTTCTTCCAATTTGATATGAAAAGATAGGCAGGGACTACCACACATCTGAGGGAAGCCAACAAGTAAGAGAGTTCAAAGCAGAATGGCTATTGTCAACAAGCCAAGTTATAGCAAGGAATCCTTATTCACTGCTGGTGGGAATATAACCTGGTACAGCCACCACAGAAAACAGTATGGAGCTTCCTCAAAAATTTAATAGAAATACCATATGACCCAGACATCTCTCTTCTGGGTAGCTACCCCCAAAATTTGAAAACATTTATTTGCAAAGATATATGCATTCCTATATTCATTGCAGCATTATTCATGGTGGCCAGCAGATGGCAATAACCAAAGTTTCCTCCGATAGATGAGTGGATAAAGAAGATGTGGTCCATATATACAATGGAATACTACTCAGCCGTAAGAAAAGATGAAATACTGCTATTTGCAACAACATGGATGGGCCCTGTGAGTATTATGCTAAGCAAAATAAGTCAGTCAGAAAAAGCTAACAACCATGTGATTTCACTCATATGTGGGATATAAAAGTAAAATCATACATACAGACAACAGTGTAATTGTAACCAGAGGAAAGGGTGTGGGGGGTTAGTAAAAGGTAAAGGGGGCCAAATATATGGTGACAGAAGATGATTTGACTTTGGTTGGTGGGCACACAATGCAATATACAGATCATGTATCATAGAAAGGTACATTTGAAATCTACATAATCTTATATATCTCAATAAATTTAATTAAAAAAAAGTAAAATAAAAATAAAAATCTGGCTTCTGTTCAAGATGGTGGTATAGGAAGACATGGCTTGCCTCTTTGTAAAGCCACATCAAAATTACAACTAAAATACAGAAGAACAATCACTCAGAACCATCAGAAATCGAGTGGATTGGAAGTCTGACAACATGGAATTAAAGAAACCACACCCATCCAGTGCAGTAGGAGGGGTGCAGACATGGAATGGGCTGGTCCCTCACCCACATCTTGTGGGTAAAAATTCAGGAGGGATGTCCCAGGGGCAAGGATTCTCAGCCCCACACCAAGCCCCCCAGCTCAGGGTTCCAGTGCCAGGAAGATAAGTCCCCACAACTGCCAGCTGCAAAAACAAGCAGGGGTTGAGTTGGTGGAAGAAACTGGAATTCCATGCAGTTCCTTTTAAAGAACCCATACACGGACTCACTCACTGAGACTTAATCTCTCTGATCTTTAGCACTGGAGTAGCAGCTTGAAAGGCACCAGTGGCATACAGGGAGAAGCTAAAATGTCTGGCATAAAAGTGAGCAGAGGCCATTGTCCTTTCCTAAACTCTCCCCCCACAGAACTGGCAAGCTGGTGCCATACCTGAGACTCCATCAACCTATCTAACACTGTTTGCCCTTCTTTGGAGATCTCCAGAGACTGCCCCACCCAACTTACGGGCCTATGCAAGTCGCTTTTCACAACTTCCTAAATCCTCTCAAACAAGCAACAGCTGGCCTCAGTGACCTGCAGGCCCAGCACTAGCAGCAACCAACCTAGTTCACAGCTTGGCTTTACCTGGGAATCTTCAAGCTCAACACAAGTAGCAGCCATCTCAGACTGCTTTATAGCTTAGGGAGGTCAGTCCACGCAAAACACAGGTGGCAGCTGACCTTGGTCTGTACAACCAGAGAAACGCCAGGGCCAATGCACTCAGTGGACAGCTACAGACCATGTGGGAACACTACTCACCTCCCTGCCTCTGCACAGCTAATCCACCACGGAAAGCAGAGGTTGGTAGTAAGTGGTCACAGCCAGTCCTTGCAGCCGACTGGCCTGGGTAAATCCCTCCCATTGATCTGCCAACAGCAACCAAGGCTCAACTACAAGAGGAGGGTGTATTCAGAGCACAAAGGGAACACCTTGAGTTTGGGTGATAGGGGAAGCTGTGGCACTGGGCCCTACAGGACACCTACTATATTAGACCATACTACCAAGACACGGAGTCAAAGCAGCTCTACCTAATACATAGAAACAAACACAGGGAGGCTGCCAAAATGAGGAGACAAACAAACATGGCCCAAATGAAAGAACAGATCAAAACTAAAAGAGCTAAACAAAATGGAGATAAGCAATCTATTAGATGCAGCATTCAAAACATTGTTTATAAGGATGCTCAAGGAACTCAGTGAGAACCTCAGCAATGTAAAAAAGATCCAGTCAGAAATGAAGGATACACTAATTGAAATAAAGAACAATTTACAGGAAAACAACAGTAGAGTGGATGAAGCTGAGAATCAAATCAATGATTTGGAACATAGGAAGCAGAAACAACCAATCAGAACATCAAGAAGAAAAAAGAATCCCCCAAAATGAGGATAGTATTTTCAAAAGTAGCCTCTGGGACTTCAAGAGGTCCAACATTTGCATTATAGGGGTGCCAGAAGGAGAAAAGAAAGAGCAAGAAATTGGAAATCTATTTGAAAAAATAATGAAAGAAAACTTGCTTAATTTGGTGAAGGAAATGACATGCAAGTCCAGGAAGCACAGAGAGTCCCAAACAAGATGATGCAAAGAGGCCCACTCCAAGACACATTAATGAAATGCCAAAGGTTAAAGATAAAGAGAGAGTCTTAAAAGTAGCAAGAGAAAACAAGTTAGTTACCTACAGGGGGGCTCCCATAAGACTGTCAGCTGATTTCTCCAAAGAAACTTTGCAGTCTAGAAGGGATTGGTAAGAAATATTCAAAGTCATGAAAAGTGGGGACCTACATCCAAGATTGCTCTACCCAGCAAAGATATCACTTAGAATTGAAGAGCAGATGAAGAATTTCCCAGACAAGAAAAAAACTAAAGGGGTTCATCATCACCAAACCATTATTATATGAAATGTTAAAGGACTTACTTAAGACAAAGAAGAAAATCAAAACTATGAACAGTAATATGGCAAAAAATACAAATCTATCAACAATTGAATCTGAAAAACAAACCAAGCAAACAAGAAGAACGGAGACAGAATCATGGATACAGAGAGTGTTTTGATGGTTGCCAGATGGAAGGGGGCGTGGGGAAGAGTGGGTGAAGAGGTGAGGGGATTAAGAAGTACAAATAGGGAGTTACAGAATTGCCATTGGGATATAAAGTAGAGTATAGGAAATGGAGTATCCAAAGAACTTACACACATGACCATGGACATGAACTATGGTGGGGAGATTGCCTGAGGGAGTGGGGTGTGCTGGATGGAAGGGGACAAAGGGGGAAATATCAAGACAACTGTATTAACATAATCAACATGATATAATTAAAAAAAATAAAACACCAAAAACCTGAACTCATAAAAAAGTGAAAACTTTTCCTAAAATCTATGTGCTAAGACATGTTTTTTAGTGATTACTTTAATAGAGCAACTTAGAATATATGGTATTAGCAAATGGATTGCCCTATGTAGGGGAACTATCATAAAAAAAGAAAAGAAAATTAATGGGAGTTATAAAATTCAGGAACGAATAAAAACTTAAAAACAAATCTAACCTCAGAAAGGCAAAAAATGCATTGGTAAAAGAATGAAATGCTATTAAAAGAGAATGACATTATATAAGAGAACACTATAAATTAAAAACAAAACTAGATAAAACAAAGAATTATTGAAGGGTTGGAGTATAAAGTCAAGGAAATATCCAGGAAGTAGAAAGAGACAAAAGGGAAAATAAGAGGGGGAAAAAATTAGAGATCCATGCGGGAATACTTGTTTAAGAATTCCAACTTTTGAGTAATAGGAGTACTAGGAAAAAGAAGGAATAGAGAAAATATCAAAGAAACAAAAAAAATTTCCAATAATCTGCAGTCTTTGCAGACTGCAGTTTGCAGTCTTTGTTTTGTTTTTTTAAACCGTCACCCTAGGACATTTTTTTCATTGCTTTTAGAGAGAGAGGTAGGAAGAAAGGACAGGAAAGAGAGAAACCTCAGTGTGAGAGAGGAATACCAACTAGTTGTCTCCCACACCCACCTGGGCTGGGGATTGTATGCGCCTGGACCAGGGATGAAACCTGCAACCTAGGTATGTACCCAGACCCGGAACCGAACATGCAACCTTCTGGTTGCGGGACAGCACTCCAAACAATGGAGCCACACCGGCCGGGGAAAACCTTCAGTCTTACTGGCCACAATGAAATCAAAAGGGCATGTACCAAACCATACAAAATTTCAGAATCCCAGGGATAGAGAAGATTCTAAACACTTCCAGAGAAGAAATGGATGGGGTGAAAATGATTAAAATTGGTGACATACAATGTCTACGGATTTAGGAGCAATGCTGTAATGAGAAAAGAATAGAAATGTCTTTAGAACTGCAATACTTATTTTTAGCCTAGAATTCTATAGTTTGTTAAATAGGGGGCATTTCAGAGAGGCTAGATCTCTAAACATTTCTGTCCATGTATCCTTTCCCGAGGAAATGTGTTCCAGTAAAACAAGGGAATATAACGAGAGAGGGGAAAACATGCAATCTAGAACAGCGGTTTTTAACCAGTGGCACACTGGTGTGCTGCAAGAATTGGTAAAACATGCAATACCTGACAATTTAGTCAGGGGCTCCGATCTCTTTTCCCTTAGATTGTCAAATAAAAAAAAAAGATGACAACAGCCAACACAACAATGGTCATCCAGTGTGAATGAATCAAAATTATACTTATTTTTTGTTGGATTGGCAAAAAATATATTTTTTGGTGTGCCACAGAATTTTAGGAATTAGTTTATGTGTGCCATGAGACAAAAAAGGTTGAAAACCATTGATCTAGGACACAGGGGATCCAACACAAGAGAGCAGTTATATGAGATCCCAAAAGATTTCAAAGAAATATGCCAACCTCCCCCCCCCAAAAAAGACAAAAAACAAAAAAAACAGGAACAGAGCAGGCCCAGGGAAAACCAGTCTATACCAGAGTAGGATGACAAAAGTCTGGGGAAGATTGTTTCCGATAAAAAATGTAGCAGATGTGTTTAGGAAATGGAAAACATTTTTGACAGGCCTGTGACAAATGTTCCAGCATTTTCAGGGAGAAAAGAGCTGTTAGAAACAGGAAATGGTATATAGTCAAAAAATTCCACATACACAGAAATGAAGCCTTGTTTGGGAAGATGAACTAAGTAGGCAGTTAATGTAGTATAAATGTAGTATTTCTGTCTGGTAGTCATCGTTCTCTGCCAAATCACTAGATTGTTAGGCACAAAAGAAGTTACTTTTGAAAGCAGAGAATCCGGCCTCTCGTTGCATCTGGCTACGTGAGATCTTGTTGACTAGGAAGAGGGGTTTGGACTGTCCTGGAGAAGCGTGGATGTGCTCAGACTGCAGTCGTATCTGAGAAGAAGAATGAGGGGCGTACAAGGAGGCACAGCCAGAGATCTACATGACTCAGCAGGAAAAAGTACGTGCATATTCGTAATAATGTAAACATCAATTCTGATTTAATAAACACCATGATACATGTTCAGGGGACAGAGGAGTGAGAAAGCTAAGCTTTCACCTGCTATGACAGGAAGTCAATAGTGCTAAAAATTAGCTTAGCTATAATGTTGTTCATCTTGTTAAAAAATAAGGTTAAAAAATGAAGGCAGCTCTTTGTACCACCAACTTCATTACTGAAATTTAACTTAAATGTCAGAACTCTTTAAAACAATGGGCATTACAAAGCCAAAACCTTTTCTAAATACGTACATTTGATAATTAAGATAATAGAAGAGATTTAGAAAGTCCACAAAAACAGGTCCATGCTAATGATGCTGGGTACATTATGTATTTTTAAAAATCATGGCAGATAATTTTCAATTCATATTGTTAGTTTCTTACTTAACTTTCCAACTGTTTACTTACATGATGTGAATTGTTCTTCTTCCTCTTTCCTTGTACTAAGAATAAAAAAATTAACTGATTAATTCTGATAATAATGCCATAGAAAAACAAAAGTTACTATCTGACAGATTATCAACATACAAAATAAGACAACATTTTATTCTATTTTTAAATAATTTCCAACAAAATTAATAATTTAAGTCACCTGGTAAGATTAATCCCATAAAGTAAAATCTAAAATTTAACTTTTACTTCTTAACCTAACAGGTATTCTATATTAGGTACAAATAAAAGCCTCTCCATATACGGAAGAAAAGGACAAAGCAAATTAGGCCAGGTGAAAAACTTAGCTAATAAAAAATTTTACCTGTTACATTTCTGAACCACTATTCAGTAGTTTCTAATTTTATTTCATTTTATTTGATTTTAAAGATTTTACTTATTTATTTTTAGACAAAGAGAAAGGGGAGTAGAAAGAGAGGGAAACATTAATGTGTGGTTGCTTCTCGTGCGCCCCCTACTGGGAACCTGGCCTGCAACACAGGCATGTGTCCTGACTGGGAATCGAACTGGCAACCCTTTGGTTCGCAGTCCGGCGCTCAATCCACTGAGCCACACCAGCCAGGGCTAGTTTCTAATTTTGCATTTATACATTTACCCACCTTGCTTGAATCACCAGGATCTAATAGCTGACAGCTCTCAGAACCAGTTTCTGTTCAGGCACTAATCCGTAAATGCACCAGCAACCCCCAAAGCATCCCGAACCACTTATTAGTGATCAACTAAAATATCTGACTACAAAACCTAAATGGGTCTTTACTCATTTGAAGAGTAACCCATTTAAATTTAAATTTTAAAATGACTGTGGCTAACTTAACTGAACATATCTACAGCACACGAAACCGTTTTGCTCTAACAAATGCCAGAAGAGCAAAAGCTCCAAAGTGGATCTGGGCTGTGCTTGGTTTTCCCACACTGCCTCTGTTAATGTGGGAGGGTCATCCTAGCCACACGTTCCTCAGGACAGAAGAGAGGGGCATGGGACAGCTTTTTCTATACTGTCACCACTCTCTCTACATGACAGCGGCCCACGGCTCCGGAGGAAACTGAGAAACATAGCAACCCTAAGTAAGATGATCAGCTCCAGACAGGCAAAATGCATGCCTGCCATGAAAATAAACTTGATTTTACGTAACATTAAAGAAAATAGGCAGGCAAGCAGAAGTGTTAGAATCCTATAGTTCTGATCCTTATCCTAAAACAAACTGGACACAGCGAACTGACACTAGTTTCACATGCTGATGCTAAGCTTCAGGGGAACACCGTCGGGCTATGTTTGCTCTGATGTACCTTGGCAGCATTACATTAGGATGACAGGATTTTGACTAGCTCGCTGGCCAAGATCTGGAAGCAGCCCAAGTGCCCATCAGTAGATGAGTGGATAAAAAGCTGTGGTACATTCACACAATGAAACAGTAAGTGGCTATAAAAAAAAGAAGGACCTGTTACCCTTCATGAGAGCATGGATGGGCCTGGAGACTATTATACTAAATTAAATAAGCCAGTCAGAGGAAGACAAGCACCACATGATCTCACTTATATGTGGAATCTAATGGAAAAAAAAAACCCCAAAACTGATGAACAAAACAGAAACAGGCATGGACACATGGAACAGACTGACAGCTATTACAGAGGAGGGGGCCGGGGGACTGGGTGAAAGAAGGTGAGGGATTGGCCAAAGAACCTAGGTGCATAAGCCATAGACACAGTCAACAGTGGGGTGAGGGCCACAGGGAAGGGGGGGCAGGGACTGGGTGGAGGTGAACATGGGGCGGTGGGGAAATGGGGACATGTGTAATAGTGTCAACAATAAAAATAAAGTTAGAAAAAAGCTTTAGATGTGATAGGATGATTTTGTTGAGAACTATAAAAATAAAGCCCAAATCACAAACTCAATCCTCATAGATAGACAACTGATTTTTTGATTTGTTCAAATAAAACCTAACTGTGACCTAAATCCTATCCTGACTTACCATCCATTTGAGATTTCTTCAGAAAAATCGTGCTTGCCCTTGGGTGGTCAGATGGTATTAATTCTGAAGTCAGCTCTTTAGAGGAGGAAGAGGAAGAGAAAAAGCATAATAATTTGGCTGAATAGAAAAATACATAATTTTAAAAAGAGCTACACACCAATTTTAATTACTTTTAACAGTGTTGGGAAGAGCTTTTAGTAGTGTAACAAGTTAATTTTAGTGAAGGCAAAATGTAAAATTCTACTGGGAAAATACAAAACTGTGGAATCTCTCTATACAGGTGGAAAAGAAACAGGCTACGTCTTAGACCTTCTTTTTTAACTTGCATCTAAATAATCTATAAAACTTTTAGGTGAATCACATATGTGATTCCCCCTTCTACTTATCAATTAGAAATACAGTCACTCTCTTTTGTGCTGATATTACTAGCAAATTCCAGGAACAGTCTCTAGAAGCTACACTGTGGCCAACAAGTAGCAGATACTAGCTAATGTATCAAATATGCCCAAACCAAGCGAGTTGTTTTTGGTAAATGTTCTTTAGACATTTAGGCTAATTCTAATTCCATCCAAGAAATGAATCAGTTAGCTGGAGTTTACCTGGGGCTATTCATCGTGGCAGAGTTAAAAGGGCAGCATGAAAGCCCAGTGCACCAATCTGCAGGGACTTGCATGCTAGTGACTCTTAATACTCTCATCAGAGTGATTTTTAAATTTCGCCCTCCATTTCCAAAGCTAGTCTCACTTCTTCCTTCCATGCTGCATAATTAATTTGGGGCTTCAATAAAAACACTTTCTGGAGCTGATTATAAGGCTGCTTATAAAAAGAATTTGCTGCACCTATGTAAAGGTAGGTCTGCCTGGAGTCCACCTTGCACCAAGATGGGATGATCTATTTAGGCCAGAATACAAAACAGGTACTTGAATTTTAATAACACAAAGTTTCTCACTATATGGAATAATGAAGTTACCAATTTAAAAAACAAACCCTTGATAGTCCTCAGTAACGTCCTTCTCAAACCACTTAGCCAATCTTGTAAGAAAGTGGGCCAAGATCCTGAGAGACTATTGATTAAGGCAGTACTTCCCAAGCCACATAATAATGGTTTTATTTTTTAAAAGGGATTTGGTGATCAAATTTAAATAAACTATGTCCTTGGTTCTTAGAGAATCAAAACGCTCATTGATATGTTAAAAGCGAATCAGTCTAGTGATAAATAATATCTAACACATCATTTCACAAATCTATTTACCTAGAATCTTTTTTTTTCCCCTCCAAGTAATGCAGTTAGAATCTTGCACAAACGTAATTTGGGACTTCCTGGGTTAAGAGCCATCCATTTTAACGGCACTGTTAACACTAGAAATTTACATAGCTAAACCAACTGCCTTTTCCTTCACGAAAATTCCTTAAGCTGCTTTTGGAGAAACTATTCTATTCAACATTCTAATGTAAAATACCCATAAAGTTATTTTAAAGGTGTTTTCCCACATATTTGAAAAATTAGACAATGCTAGTTATATGGAAAAATTAATCGAGTTTGCACCAAGTGACAGACAGAATCTGTCACGGCAGCCTCTAAGCTAGATTTCTGATAGAAATCAGGACTACTTCCCACCAAAAATAAAGCAAATACATTGCAGTTGAATAAAAATGAATAAGAACAAATGTTTGCAGAAGTAGCCATATTATGTATTGGTGCCTATGACCTAACAGAGTTTAATTAAAATTTTCAGTGGCAAGCCCAGGAAAAGTTTGCACCAGAATCAAAGAAGAAGCAGGCTTAAATTCACTTACACACGCATACACACGCACTTGCCCAAACCAAGATGTGGGCTCTAAATACAAAGATCAGGAATGCTGGAAGAAGAGAAATGACAACATGTGGGGGAGGGGGAAAGTCAAAATTAGCTCAAGTAACAAAAAACAAACAAAAAGCGAAACTTCCCTGCGCTACACCTAGGGTTCTAGGGCGGTCACGTGCCCCAGGGCTGACCCATCAATCACAGCTGGCCTTGGACCTCCCAAGAACCAGAAGAGAAAGACATAGCTGTACCCCAATCTTTAGAGAATGTGGAGCTGTGGGCTCCCCTTTGCCAGCATGCAGGGGAAGCCTTTTCAGGAGAAATCAACAGGAAATGACCTCAGAACTGAGAAAAGTTCTGAGATCATTTAATTCCTGAATCAAGGAGTACCATGATTTTTACTCTGTAAACTGTGGTAAGACAAGTCAATACTTTTCTTTAAAAAATTTTAAGCTATTTTGAGGTAGATTTTCTTTAACTTGCAAGCATATTTGCTGTTTAATGGACACATAATGGCCCATCAAATATTATTCCTATACTTTACCCAGCCGACCTCCTATTAGAGTTTAAGTACTTACAAAGTTCCATTGTTATAAAACTTTAAAAAAAGAAAATCTTCATGTATACAGTATTTTTAAATCACTTGTTAAAACCCCCTCAGAAAAGCTCTTGAAAATAAAATGACTACACCAAAAGGTTAGATCGTTTCTATGGCTCAGCGGCTCAATATGTACTGCGTTGCGTTCTAAAACACATGAGGGCACATTCGTGGGTAATGCTCCGTCATAGCTTCAGTCTGGCCCAGCTTCGGATACTCGAAAACTAATTCCAGTTACGTGAATAAGGAACCTCACCGTGTCTGTGATTTGCATTTCCTTGATTACACAGTTTGACCACAGTTAACAGTGTCATTTCCACTTTGCTGAGTTGCCTGTCCTGGGTACGTACTGGATGTATTGTACCCACTAGGGCCCTAATGTTGTCAATTTGCATGATGCTGTCGTACAATATTTTCAAAAAGTACTTTGCTCAGTGTCTTGGACTTTTAAGAACATTTCTGAGTAGCAATTTACCTCCATCTTTTTTCACATTATGGAATGTTAGCTATCTTAACCTTAAAGTTTAATTCCTTTAATACACTAAAAAAGGGGGTGTGTGTGGAAAAAGGTAGTATCCCCAAAGCTGCTCACATGATGTGTCATTCTATCAATTCTATTTCCATGTGCCACATGTCTGGAGTTTACATTCCTGCTCTATCAGGCCTCATTTTTCAAACCGTTGACAACTCAATTTATACCACTCAGAACCCTGTCTTCTCACACGTAAAACAGATATAATTCCTGTATTACCTAACTCAAAACACGTGAGGAGCAAGTGAAATGCAAGACCAATTTATATACTACATATAGAGCACAGACAATCATAAACAAAGCTTTCACAAATTAACTCCAAGAGAAATATGAACAGTTAGCATTTTATTGGAAAGTATATGAAATGTCCACTCGTTATCCATACACAAACAGCATCTTAACTAATTATGTGTTTTCTGTCCTTTAATGGGAAAGGAAGAAAAGGCACACAATTAGCAAAATTTCTCTCAGTGGGGGGGCATTATTTTTAATAAGCAAATACATATTTCCCCTGCTTCTGTCATGTAGGTTACTGTATGTCCTGTTTCTTTTTTTATATAACTTATCCTGGAGATTGCCACCTAGCAGTAAAGAAGTAGCTTATTCTTTTTGATAGCTCCATCGTAGTCTGCTGTGTAGATGTACCAGTTTCTTTTACCAGTCCCTTTCTAGACATGGGTTATTTCCAATATTTATTTTAAAAATAATTCAACAAGAACTTTGTGAATATGTGGTTTCATATTTGTGAGGTATGTCCTCAGAATAAATTCCTCAAAGTAGGATTTCTTGATTAATGCCATCCGCATTGTTGGTGAGACTGTGCGCACATCCTCTTCCTGTCGCCAAGCCAGTTTGCATTTCCATCAGCGACATATGAAGCTGACTGTTTCTTCACAGCCTTACCAAGGAATGCAATGTCAAGTTTATGGATCTTTTTCCAACAGGAGAGAAACTACAGCGTAGCTTGCATTTCTCTTATGTGTAAAGACATGTTTAAAGGGAATCTGCTTTTCTTTTTCTGTGACTTGTTCATTCTACATCTAGATGTACTTGATTTCTTTAAGTCAGCCTATTTTAGGCCCTTTGTTTTTTTGATTTGTTATAGTTCAAGCCACTGTTGGCTCTCACTTGAGCTGCTGTCCGATCCTCCTGCCTGGACCCCCAGTTTCCAGACTATTCTCACACAGCACTTTGCTCTCTCTCACTGGCCTGCACGCTCTTTACAGAATCAGCATTGTTTCCCTACATGTAATCCTACACTGCAACTAGGCGAAATTTCTTATTTTGCCCACTAGGCATACAAGGCCTTAATCTACCATATTCCTACTGGTATCCCCTTCACTGGGCTACAGCCACCCCCATGCCCCTCCCCTTGTTTTCTGTGGCTGGCCTGCACGCTGCTATTCCCTTCTGAGGAACTCTGCATGCAAGCCTCTCCTGCCACATTCTTCACAGGGCTCCCTCTCATTTTTAGAACTGCTCGATGTCACTTAAAGGGAGCAGCTGTCTTTAACCACCATGACGTTCCTGACTGTTCACGTGCTGTAGGCTCCTAGGGTCTCCTGGAACGGAAACACCTGAGTTAGAGGAGGGCCTTTGTCTCGTATGCCTCTGTGTGTCATGCATCTGGAATGGCGCCCCGAAAAACGGCTGTTTCTGTGTACCCCAAACCAGTTAAGCTCCTCCCAATTGTTTTACATCTTTTAAGATTTTATCTAATGCGATTTTGATTTGTCATCTAAGATCAACATTTTTATCAGGTCTTAGAGTAGAGTTATCTAGAATTAAGACACAAAACCCCAAGAAACCTAAAAGAGTTCTAATGTCCAGTGAAAGGCCAATGATAACTTAAATGTGGGATAAAAACATTTAGTGCTAAAATATCTTAACCACAAAACTTACATACTAATTAAGTTATAAAGAAGCATATCATTTTAATTCTACCTGTAGGTACAATGCATCCATTTTCATATCTGTCCCCAGAATAAGGCATTATGAAAGTTATGGAAAATAAGGCAATATGGAAAGTTGTGGAAGGACAGTTATGAAAATTGTCCCCAAAATGCTTTAGAACACCATATACAATAGGATGTGTACGGTTTTACTTTTAAGAAAATCTTCACCCGAGGATATGTTTATCGATTTGAAAGAGAGGGGAAGAGAGAGAGGAGGGAGAGAGAAAGAGAGACAGAGAGAGACATTGATGTGGGTGAGAAGCATTGATCTGTTGCCTCTCTTGCATGCACCCTGACTGGGGATTGAACACACAGTTGCACAGGACGGTGCTCCAACCAACTGAACCACCAGCCAGGGCATGGTTTCAGTTTGAAAGATGACCAACCAGCCTGACCGGTATTGGCTCAGTTGTGAAAAGTCACTGGTTTCATTCCTGTTCAGGGCACATGTGTGGATTGCCAGTTCAGTTCCAGTCAGGTTGTGTATGAGAAGCAACCATTTGATGTTTCTTCCTTGCATTGATGATTCTCTCCCTCTCTTCCTCCCTCCCTTCCCTTGTCTCTATAAATAAATAAATACAACTAAAAAATAAAAAAGAGCCCTGGCTGGTGTGGCTCAGTGGATTGAGGCTAGTCTGCAAACCAAAGGTTGCTGGTTCAATTCCCAGTCAGGGCACATCCCTGAGTTGTGGGCCAGGTTCCCAGTAGGGGGCGCGCAAGAGGTAACCACACATTGAAGTTTCTCTCCCTCTCTTTCCCCTCTCTCCAAAAATAAATAAATAAAATCTTTAAAAAAAAAAAAAGAAAGAAAAAAAGATGGCCAGTCCTAAGGAACAGGTAGTGACTGAGCGGCTCCACCACGTGAGGGTGCACCAGAGCAGTTACTGAAAGGCGGCAGTGGGGCTCCAGCACAGCGTGGAGACACACCCAGGGGGTGCTCTCTGGCTGTCAGGCACAGTTCCAGGAGCTTATGTCATTACTTCTTGTTATAACAAAGGGTTAGAAAGCAGCACATGAAAAGTGGCCTCATTTTTGTAAAATAAACACAATGTTAAGCTTATATGCATCCAAAAGGTTCGGGAAGATTAAACACCAAGATATTAGGAAAGTTCTGAGTATTCTGAGCATAAGTGAATTTTCTATATTTTCTAAATCTTTTACATCAAATGCTCATTAATACTATCACACAGAAAAGTTGGGTTAAAATAACTACCAGAAAGAATACAGATCTGTTGCTCAGAGTTTTTTCCTTATAATATTGCCAGTTCCTTACTTACTTACTCCTCAGGGGCAGGGGGAGGAAGGAGTCACTGAGAGGCACCTTTAGCTGGTAAATTAGCAAAGCTTGTAAGATCAGAACACAAAAGGCTCTACGAAAAGTTGATGAGTAGTAGTAAAATTGGATAACAGAAACTTAGTGTCCTTTTTGTGTGTTGCTGACAGATAACACCATCAGTTGTGGTAGACATTCTGTTAGAGGCAAGGTAGTAGAGAAATCCTTTGAAGTCTATCAGAAATTTGTACTAGGTTCTTAAGATTGTCTCTTTGAAATGATTTAAAGAAATCATATTCTTCTGTTTCGGAAGAACAAGGCAGAGCATCATTCATGTGTAATTTTTTAAAAGTAACCAAATAATTCAACTCTCCATGGCAAAAAAACCCAGAATGTTTTACATCTAAGTAGGTATTTCTTAGTTTCCAGGGAAACTGATATAAAATTGTCTGAAATAAATACATTAAAAGCAAATTTTCAATGTGCTTGTACTTTATATTTGGTGTTCTGACCTTGTTTCTATGGAAACAACAGGCAAATGCTGAAGATGAGATTTCTCTTATCACTTTATTAAATGCCCTCCCCAAATTAAAAACAAGTTGAAATAATATTTTAAATATCATATTTAATATAAACATGTAAATTCTATACCCACAAACTCTACTTGTTTTCAACTTTCTGATTTCACACTCCTCATTACAGTCCCATCCTTCACCCTGGTTACGTGACCTGCCCTCTGCCAGCTTCTCTTCAAGTCCCTCTTTGTCCAGAGCACTCTCAGCTTCAATGTGTCACCAGAACAAACTCTTTAAAATATCTCAACTAGTAAACGTGGTATATTCATGCTATGTCATGACTTCTACTTTTATTCTTACCGTTGTAAGGCACTTATGCACATAGGATGGAAGGATAAATGTTGATTCTGAGTTGTACACAATAATTTCAAATGGAAGTAATTAAGACTGGACTAAACTGAGATAGGCCCACTTTATGGAGAGACTAGAAAATATGACCTGCATTCAACTAAAGTTGAAATAGAATAAGAGCTATAAGGCATTTCCTCTATGAAGTGAAATAAAACACAGTCTTCATTAGCTACACTGTTACCTAGAATTATTTTAATTAATTTATTTATTGATTTTAGAAAGAGAAAGGAAGGGAGGGGAGAGAAAGAGAAAGGATGAGGGGAGAGGGAGGTGGGACAGAGGGAGAGAGAGAAATATTGATTTGTTGTTCCACTTATTTATGCATTCATTGGTTGATTCTTGTATGAGACCTGACTGGGGATGGGACCTGCCACCTTGGCCTATGGGGATGATGCTCCAACCTACCAAGCTATCCAGTCAGGGTAAACCAAACATTTCATCTCTCTGCCTTCCTCTCCCTGCCCCCACCCTTGGCAGTTTGGTCTTTAGAACTCAACAATCTTACAGTTAAACAGGAATCTATTGGCAGGAGGGGAGAGAATGGAGAGGGAGCCATGGAGACAAACATTCTGGTGCAGGACCTGGCATCTTAACTCCCAACACTTTGTTACAAAGTCTAAATTTGTATTCTTCTCCTCTGGAACTTTAGCCAACAGCCTGGTGAGCCACTCCCATGCTCCTTTAGAACAGGCAGTGCGACAGTGAAGTCTGTTCAGTCACTGAAGTAAGACTGAAGACCTATTTGTGTCCAAGTGGTTATATTAAAGTAATCAGAACTCCATGGGTTCTCCTTTGGGCAAAAGAAAACAAAAATAAACTATTCTCTGTAGTGGCAGTAACATTTCACATTATTCAGTAACTTTAAGTTCTCTCTCCCACCATTTTCTTTCCTTTTGTGTTCAAATTATAGTTATAAGGAATAAACCAACTTCTATCCAGGCAACTGAAAACAGCCTACTCAGAAACATCATATAGACTTTCTTATGTCAGTCTCTATTTTGAATTGAAATAACAAACCCTAAAATCTTTGAGGCTGCACTGTTCCAAGTATCATCTTAATGGGTGGGAGAAAGGGAACCACTAGGCCCTACCTGGTTCCTTTACTTAAGAACCATCTGGATAGGTAAGGATAGGGAGATGGAATGGATACTCTGAAGATGGGACATTCACGTTTTCACTGAGAAAAGGGAGAAAAATACACTCAAAGTCTCCTTAGGGTCCCACAAGACATTAAACAGCCATAAATAGGAAGGGCAGAGGACTGGAGTGTCTCAGGCCAGGTTGGAAAATGGAAATAGAGGAAAGAATTGGGTATTTGGGTAGTTAAGAGGGAAAGAAACTGGTCAGACACGATGGGAAATGAATAAGGGGTGAGGACGCCAGCCAGAGCCAGCTGGCTAGGGGCATGAAGGAGCCAGATGTGGTGGCTCCCTTCCAGGGGACTCTGGGGTGCAGCGGAGACTGGAGGTGCACCTGAGAGCAGAGAATGCCTGCTGTCTCCTTACCTTTGGGCATCTCCAGGTCGCTGATGTGCAGCACATGGTGGCCTTCGCAGGCGTGGAAATTCAACTCAGCAGGTTCCAGGGCAGTTGGAACTGGTGGTACTGCCGCCGAGTTCCTGGAACCCGCCTGGTAGACACCAGATACATCATCTGACTCCCTCCACCCACAGTGCCGCTGGCCTGGCTTGTGGCTGGCGTTGGGCATTAGGCAACAGGTCAGTTTGTTCCCCATGAGGCGCCTCCACTCCTTGCTGCTGT
Organism: Desmodus rotundus; assembly: GCF_022682495.2. Classification (NCBI taxonomy): domain Eukaryota; kingdom Metazoa; phylum Chordata; class Mammalia; order Chiroptera; family Phyllostomidae; genus Desmodus; species Desmodus rotundus. The sequence continues at coordinate 137,332,082 of NC_071390.1, forward strand.
CCCCACCTTAGCTCAGCAGTCCCCCTCGCCCTACACAATGGCAAAGCCCTGTGCAGTGCAGGGGCCACTGGACTAGGGGACCATGGGCCAGGATCAGGGGCGGCCAGTCCCTGCTGCCACCTGTGATGCTGTCGAGCTGCTGCCACCTCCCCTGAGTTGACTATCTGGGAGGACAGGGAGCAGCCTGACTTTTTAAAAAGGTGCGGGGATCAGACAACCGCTGAGAACCACAACCACTGCGAGAAGAGAGCACAGCCGAAGCTCCTCCTCCTTCCACAGCGGCCTCTCAACTGAAGGCAGTTCCCCTGGCAGGCACCAGCCAACGGAACACCTTCCGTGGTCACCTGGTTACGAGGGACCAATTGCACCCAGAGTTCTCTCCACGGGCGCACCTTACAGAGAAGGCATGTGATTCAGAATGCCCCATTTCTCCTCCCACTTTGTAGTTGCTCCACCCCCTCTCCCCCTTTGCCTAGCCACCCACGTGGGCCAGCCTTGGGTTCCACACATAACTCCCTACACACAGTCCAATGTTGTGGGGAGGGCAGGACAGCTGCAAATGCCTTGGCTGTGGCAGCTGGATGACTGGAGTTGTGTGCCAGCAGAATGGCGGGCAGTGAGTGAGGAGTGAGAAAGAGAAGACAGCAACAGAGGGCGTCTCTTCCCAAACATTTTGCTGAGAAGAGAGATGTGGTAGTAGTTAGAGGGAGATAGACTGCTAGGGCTTTTTATTTTAGGATGAAACATATTGTTTTAAGATGTGAGCATACTTATATGTTAAAGGGTAAGGGCTGATGGAGAAATTAAAAAAGGACAAAGTTAGAGGAGAAGGAAGAATGGCAGAGCGAGGCCCCCAAGCAGGCAGAAGTGGGTGCACTCCAGAGCAGGGATGGATTAGCTTTGGGAAGGTAGGAAAGCAGGGAGCGAGAAAGGACCTGTGTGGCCACTGAGACATTTCTGGTGGAGGAGAGATTTAGGAAGAGCTCATCTGATGACCTCCATTTTTCTCTATTTTAAGTCTTCTATTTGGAAAGCTACTCTGGGATAGAGAGTGAAACCAAACATCAAGTTAGTGCCACCTGTCACTACCAGAGCCAGTAAGTAGAGACAAGGATTGTATCTTTAGGGGCACTTTATTCAGATGCCAGTGATCTGAGAAGACTGCGGTTATATGCCCGCAAAGATGGTCTTAACATCTCATCTCATCTCAAGCTGACCTTCTTATAAGAAGAAAGGGTAGGTAAGGGGTTTGGGGGAAAAGTTCAGCAAATTTCCTAGTACTTCTTTATCTGTTGGTCAGCAATTTTTTATCTGTGTCTGGAGTTCCCTCCCTGGAACACAGTGGCTCAGACACCATCTCCATCAGCTTGCAGACCCCGGGGCACAAAGGCTGAATTGTTTGTCACCTTTGGGAGTCATGCATGCTAGTTCCTGGAATACCAGATTTCCACTTGCATTAATCACTTGAGTCTATCAATGAAGGCTAAAATCTTTAACTCTTGAGTTCCCTTATCAAGAGGATGATGTATAGAGAAGTCTATACTTCAGAAAAACTCAAAATACCTAACAAAAAGGTGGGTAGATTGGAAAGAAATTTGAGCAAAAACCAAGGAGTTTTACTATAAATAGGTATGTCATAAAAGAAGAGGAGGCTAATCATTTCTCCCAAGTAGTCAAAAAATAGCAAAAACTTTTGGAGAAGAGTAAGGAAAAAATATTAGGAAGAAAATGGCATGTAGCTGCAAAAAGTGTGAACATTTACAAACCCTTTAATCACATAGGGTGTGAAAAGGACCAGAGGGAATGTTCTCCTTTATTGAAAGGATAGCAGGAGAGAAAGGTCACCTCAAAAATCAGGGAAGCAGAGATGATTAATATTTAATAGTTTAAAAGGTATAAGTAAGGTTTGGTGACAAGAATGAGCAATATATTGAAATGTGGGAGAACGCAGTGGAATGGGGAAGGATTTGATGATGTTCAGTTTCAGAAAACAGCACCTAGTTAAATCCTTAGGACCCAGTGACTGCATTCCATAGTAGTAATAATATTGTCTAAAGTTCTAGGAATGTCATTAGATACCATTTTGAATGATTTTTGTAGACTTGAGACAATACCTAAGATTAAGTTACAGAATAGTGCCTGTATTTAACAGACACACACACCAACAGAAATGCGTGTCCTTGAAAGTTAACTAATTTTAAACTTGCTAAGCAAAAAAAAAGGGAAGAACTATTAAGAAAATAGATTTTAAAATATTTTGTTTGAAGAGCACATAGGAGAGTAGTAAAAATAAATAAATAAATAAAAACCTCTCCTATAACAGTAGCAAGTCTGGGAGAGCAAAGGGAAGCTATTAGGAGTAATGAGATTTGAATTAAGCAAAAATTTGATTTTGTGATAGAAACAGAGACTTTGCATTTGCTGCTGATGGCCGACTATCCTCTGGGAGGACTTCATGATCAGTGTTTTACATAGTCTGGAGTAAACTCATTTTTTTTTCCATTTTATTCATTCAATACCCATTCAATACCTGAGCCCTTACTACACACCCTACGTGTGTTTAGGTGCTGTGTTTGACCAAGAAAAACAAGGTGCCTATTCTCATGAAATTTATTTCTAATAGAAGGGCCAACACACAGTGTTGCCCATCACACCTCAAGCTCACGGCTCAGGATGGCCACTGACCTCCAGCTACTGCATCTGCATTCCAGACAGCAGGGCGGGATAAGAACAGGGGGAGTTTTTAGAATATCCACATAGCACAGTGCCTACATGTTACTGGTTTAAATATTACTTGATCACACCTAGCTGCAAGAGAGGCTCAGAAAATGTAATCATACAGGTGAGTAACTAACACCAAAGAGAGAACTAGATATTGGAAAGTAACTAGCACTCTCTGCCACAATATGTAAGAAAAGATTAGAAAAGTTTCAGCTTCAGGAATAATCGTGATAAGATTCCATAACCCTTTGCAAGCATATATGCAAAACTTATGCAAGCAGGCCTGCAATAGTCTTCCCTTAAGCAAACAGGACAGAGACAGCGGAGAGAGGCTTAAGCTACAGACTGAGACTAGGTTAGATGTAAGGATGATTTATGGCACTCAGGTGACCGGGATGACGCAGCATGTGTACTGTGACTAGCAGGGTTCCAGCTTGAGTACTGCAGCTAGTGGTTCTTATAGAACAGGATTTCATGTGTGAGTAATAGATACCTTTCTCCTGGGCCGAGTTTATGGTTATCATCGTATTCTCAAAGGTGTATGTGAACAAAAGTGCTAAGAATTCCTGTACCTGATTGGGTATGGAACAACTCTCCTTCCCAACTTCAGAAAATTATAATCCAGAGTTTTTAGTTAGTGGGCATTCAGTGGTGCTGATATTCACATTTTAGTGAACTGTCCAGTGCCCCTTCTGTCTGCCTCTTTCCATGACTCCTGAACTCTTCTCACCTCTTCTCTCAGTCACAGCATGTAGGTTTCTTCCTGCCAAGTGAGTCAATTGAGATGAGAATGTTAATTTATTTGATATGATGCTGTGAAAAAAATAATAAGGGTGTTAGTTTGTGATACCATCAGGGCCTCAATGCTTATTAGGCAGGTCAGTCTCAGCCCCAAATGCCCACTGGGATTACAGTCCCAAACCTGGGGGCATTTTATGAGACAAGTTCTAAGGGCCCGCAGTGTTGAGCGTAGGGGTTTCTTTTCTGCTCTTTTTAGGTGTTCAGTAAATGTTTATTAAATAAATGTCAGTAGGAAAAACGCCCCTTCTCACTCTCGTTTAGTGAGGTGTGCGTGTATCACATATGTAATAGTACCTAGCTGGCTAGCTGGCTTCATTATATCCCTTAGAAGAAAAAACCTGCCTCAGCTCAATGCTGGGCTTCAAAGTTGAGTATTTGCCCTGCTCCAGCTGTATTTCCTGAGCCTACCACAGACACCAGCACATGGTGCTCTGTACATGACTAAGGTAATTAATTTTATGTTCTGAGAGACCCAGCAGTATGAGAAAAATTAACCCCATTTTGACTCTACACGGATAATGCAAATAAAATCCTACAGATAAAATGACTTAAATAAGTTTTAACCTCCTCCTTCCCTAACATTCTTAAAACAACCAGGAGCTGGCCAGACTGGCATCTGGGAACTTAGACTTCCGGAGGGTTCCCACCACCTTTAGTTAAGAGGAGCTCCCTGTGCCTAAACAGTTTGTACAGTGTGGCTTGTGTTAAACACGGGCTTTCCTTCTGGGGTCTGGAACTTGGCTGTGTGCTGGGTTGGGGATGCCCACAGCACAGGCCTGGGACAAAATCTCAGGACACCGAGTCTGTGCTGGCAGCCTGTCACCTGTCCCAGAACTCCGTGCTGGGGAGTTAAGTGATCCCCTGGGGGAGGACCTTGGGAGCCCGTGCCTGATCCCCGTGGTCTTCTCCCATGGAGCCTTTGCAAATTTTGCCATGCCCTTTCCCTGTAATAAATCAAAGCCGTGAGTCCTCCGAATGAATCAGTACTTGGGCCCCCGTGAGTCCATGATCCACCTAGCAAAACAAAGTCAATGTTTACTCTTGGCAACTTTTCCTCCCTTTGAACACAGAAATGGCTAAACTCTTGTTTTATAGAATAGGTTGCCTATTACTACTAATAACAATAAACTTGTGTGTCTAAGGTCAGTGCCTCCAGATGAACCTGACCATCGGTCACTGGCAGTAGCTTCTTGTCTCCCTGTGGTTATGCCTCTCTAAGCTGAGACCTTCCTCCCCAGGGCTCTGGGCCTGCTCCCTAAGGTGGGACTGTGAGGACCCCCTAGACTGCCAGACGCGCTTTGGGTGGAGGTGGCATCCTTGCCACCTTCCAAATCTCTCCAGGTCATTTCCCTCCAAATGACTATTCTACTCAGATTCCTTACTTGTTGCTTGTTTGATAGCGCTTTTTCTCCTGCTTTAATCCAAACCTGCTCAAGCAAAGTTTTGTTTCTACTAACTAAAGTCTGGTTAGTGGATTGAATTTCTTGCTGGTAAGGGAAAGGAAACACTCTAGGCAACCCCACATCCAGATTCTGGGCAGCCTCAAGTAGAGAACAGGAGTTACAGGGCTCTGTGACGAGTTGGTGCCCCCACAGCTGACGGGTATTCGCAGTGAAGAGGTGAGTGATCCGCAGAGAAGAGCAGCGGTGACAGCAGCAGTCTTTCTCTTCAGGAACTTTGTACCTTTGTTCTGCTGCTGATGAAGAGAAACATTCATTAACTGCAATGAATGTGTAATAAGCTTTGTTGAACGAAAGGCCGGGCTGGGCAAGTGGGTGAGGGTGGGGGCGGGGTCAGTGCAGCACAGCCCCAGGGCAGGTGGCAGTCCGGGCTAGGCAGTGTTGAAGCAAGTCCTCCAGGCAAACAAGCGAGGCTAAATTGGTCTGCACCTTGGAGGGTCCTCCCTGGCGGCTCGCGCTCCCAGCCGAGGTTCCAGTGCCACACGCTACTGCTGCCCCGGGCGAAGGCGGGGGTGGTGGTGGGGTGCCCTCCTCGTTTCTCAGCAGAAAGTGCAGCTTCTAAAAGTCCATGTGGCCTAGGCAGGGAGCCCGCGAAGAGGCCCTGGGCCAGCGCCCTTTGCGGGCAGGCAGAGGAATGGGTACACGGGCCCTTCCCCGCAGCTCCCCACCCCCCGCTGCTGCTCCTGGGAAGCACCCCCACCCCACCGCCCTGCAGCCAGGATGGCTGTGTGGAGGCCTGCCTCGAGCTGGCCTTCTGCCGCTGCCTCCACGTGCAGCTGCATGTCCTCGCCTCCAGTCATCTCTGCCAGGCTCAGGTCAGTGGTTCTGAAGCTCAGAGCCCCTTACCCAGCACTTCGTCTGAGCTCTGGGCCCCGCGGGACGCCCACCTGCACGGCTCCCGTGCCTAGGGCCTCACAAGCCGGTACCATCGGCGGCGCGGGCTTGGTGGGGCGGGCTGGGGGTGTGTGGATGCGTTGGGGCCTAGACACTGCTGCCAACCGCGGCGCGGCGCGGCGAGGGGAGCGCGCGGCGGCTAAGGGGCGCGTGGACGCGCTCCGGCTCGAGGTGTCGGCTCCAGTCACAGGGTGCTGGGCGGGCATGAGAGCGCGACACCGCTGAGGGTTCAGGTGCCCGCGCCAAAGGCTTGGAAGGGAGGCAGGGAGGGGAAGGGGCCGCTAAGGCGCACTCCAGGCACCAGTGGTGGGGGTCGTGGGGGCACCATCTGGTAGAGGGTACCAATGGGGGTGTGGGAGCACGTGGCTGGGGCTGGGGGTGCAGTGGTGAGGGGATAGTCCTTAAGGTGTGAGGAAGTGCCCAAGGACATTTCTAGGAATTCCCTAAGAAACCCACCTTGCTGGACACCACCCCTAGTTCTGTCTGGGACTCAATGCAAGCCCACTGAGGTCTTTTCTTCCTGTTAATGCCTGTTGGCATTGGAAAGGAGCCAGGCCCGAGAAGTAAAAGGTGCCTGCACAGGGATAGTGGCAGCAAGGAAGCTGCGCCCCTTTGTCTTTGTCCCTTCACAGGCCAATGGGTTCCTTCTCTACCTCCCGGCTGGAGAAGAGCCAGCAGCTGCCACTCTGCAGGTGCTTCAGCAATACAACTGTGGTCTCCTCACAGCGCATCTCAGAACCAGGAGACAGATGGTCGGACTCGGTGCAGACTGAAGTCTCACACCCCTCCTGGAAGTGTGTTATGCACTGAGAAGCAGCGCCAATCTGGTGAATTTCCTAATCAGGTTTATTTTGAAGAGTCTTCACTGCAGTTTCAGAAAGCATGTGTTCCGGATCACTGGTTCTCTGGCTTTCCTGAGCAGGGGTTTGGAGATGAGCGAGGGAAGGTGCTTCTGCATGTTTATGAAGACCTCTTCTCACTTCAGGAGCCGTAGGCAGGGCTGGGTGCGCTCAGGGCTCAGCAGCACCAGCCTCTGGGGTTCCTATGATCTGGTTCACAGTTCAGATGAGTCTCTCAATGCACCAAATATTCCACCTCAAGAGCAGGGTCAGGCCAGAAAGAAAAAGTGAGCCAGGCTCAACAGGTTTGTTTAAAGGCAGCCTCCACTGTCTCTGCTCTGAAAGATGTGGGCTAAGGGTTGGGAATGGCACAGGGGCCAGTATGTGAAATGTACCTGGGCTAATAGGAAACCTTCTTTAGAGGACAGAACATCTTCACCAGGACCCAGCCATGTTTTCAAACGATTATACATTACTTGTCAATGCATTTACAAAAGTCTATGAAAACATCAATAATATATTTTTCCTTAGATTCTAGATTTACCAGTGTGACAGCTAATGCAATAATGATTTGTTTCAAGTGCCAGTGTTTAAGCTGTGTAAAGCTGATTTTGTAACGTGTTGTTGTCAGCTGCTTTGTAGTTAATGAAATTAAACACCCATTGCATTTGTCTTCAGGGGGCAAGGAACAAACACACCACTGGCTTCTTTTTCTGTTAAAATACATTGCAAACACCTGCATTTGGATGGCCCTGAGTGGGGCTCACTCAGGAGCCAAGGAACTCTCTGGGCTTCCAGGCACAATTCATCAGCACCAGCGCTGGGCTGGGATGCCCATATTCAAGAGATTATGACATCTGAAACCTGCAATGTTAAAAAAAAATGAAACTTTTGTAATAATATTGGGGATCATTCCATTAATCTTCCTAGAAAAAGGACCTTTAACTTCACTAATAAAAGCATGAAGGAGGTTGAAATCCACGCAACAGTTGGCTACTTACATAAATAGAACAGTTGGACAAGCTGTGACGAGCCCAGATAAACTACATATGGTGATGTCCCACAGAAAGAAAGTTTATCATTCTCTTCCAAATCCTTGTTATAAAAAGAAACAGTCCCCTAGAAGTTGGGGCAGTGACATGGCAAATAAAGAAAATAAACTGGCTCGTGGGGGCCACCTGCCTGAAAAATCACATGGTGATAGTGGTGGTCCTGGTTCTTCTCAAACAGAAAGCCCCTCGTCAAAATACTGTGTTTGGCTGTCCGCCCGCACCCCCACCCCCTGGAGGGTCTCAGAACTGTAAAACAATGGCACAAATTTTGTTCAGGAATTTGAGATTGAATATAGCTTTAGCTGTCTGGGAAAAGAGGAGTATAAGTGAAGTTGTAGCTTAGTTGGTGAGGACAGAAGGCGGTGGAGTGGTGGTGGGTTGCCTTCTTGTACTCAGCAATGGTTTACGTGAGGAAAAACAGTACATCTCCCTTGGCTGCTGTGTAGTCTTGTTGTCTCTAGTAAAGTCACTAGTTAAATGCATATTTGAAGAATACATAATAATTTGTTTCAACTGGCTTCAAGCAGTCATAAAAATGTGGTGGTCAGAACTATAAATCAAAGCAGAAATTGTAAATGATGAAATATTCACATTTTAAAACAATAATTAAGTGGGTTGTGCAAACAAAACCATCTTACTTTGGTTCCAGGATATACTGATAATATAGCTAAGGACGTGGATGCTTATTTATTACAGTTGCTTTGAGACATTCATCTACTAAAAGAGCATTTGGCCATTGAAAACATCCCTGAACTTTTTGATTTCCAAAATATGTCTCATGAAAGGACTGTGAACTGTGGAAGAAATCACAGTTATGTGGTTTTTAAAAAGCCACATAATGAAAACACTTACAAAACTGTAACAATCTGCTCTGTGTTGAAGTGGAAAATTATCGGAAAGGAGCAGCTTCAACTTTGGTGAAGTGAATGTACACTCTGAAGATTGTTCTCCTTTGCTGCATTGGGATTTCTATGGTTATTTGGTGACAGTGTTTAAAAACTACTGGATCTTAATGCAATCCTACATAAGAAGATCCTTTATGCTATGTGAAAAAAATAAGAAAACATTACTAGAAACCACAAAGACCAATCATTATTACTTTGTTTAAGATTGTATTTTATAAGAACACACCAAATGTGTGTGGCTATTTTCTGATGTTGAAAAGACTTTGCAAGTTTAAAACATCATAGCAAATAATCAATGCCAGCAGTTTTTATCCACACTTGGGTATAAAAATGCCTTAATTATTAATAAGCCCATGTGTGTGATACCGATATCAGTTTTGAAACTTAAAACCAACCATGCTTCTGGTGTGATAAAACTATGGAATTAAATCAGGAGTTTCCATTCATGTAGAATGTTGTTGTTAAAACTTATTCCACACCGCCTTTAAAATTTGAGAATATTTTTAATATCTCTGGCTTTATTTTGCCAGAATTATCATGTCATGTATATATAAAAGAAAAAGGTGAATATGTATTTGTATGAATCCTTAGCTGGAAATGTTCAATACAGAGTTGGCTAATTTCTATTGCATATAGATTTCGAATTGTTTCAGTTCTCTATCACTTAAGCTTCCTTTTTTTGAATAAATTCACTAAATTTTCATACTTTGTTCTTTCAAATTCTTATTTTATATGAATTCTAATATCTTCACTACATTATATTTTAAATAATTTACATACATCCTTTAGAATAGTCCACAGTTAGTGATGACCTTGATTTTGAATTCTAACACTGTATTACTGCTTCCTGCAGAGCATCAAACTGTATGAGATCTTTTTTTAATACTATTTTTTGGGGTGTCAATGAACCCACTTGTTAATGTCTGCACAGCTGTATGGAGGTCTGTCTGGAAAAGGTCCAGCCATTGTTAATATAATGAGAATGGTTTACACAACATCGATGTAACCTGCAACCAAGGAGAGTGGACTGGAATGCACATGCATGAACAATGACAACTTCACTGTACTAGTCAGTGAGGGTGGTAGACACCATTGAGTGAGCATATGTACTGTGCGGTTGTTGCATTCAAAATGACTGAGTGAGTAGAGCAATGAATCTGTATCAAATTTTGCATTAAGCCTCAACATTTGTCTGTGGAAACTATTCGGATGATTCAGAAGGCTTTTGGGGATGATGCAATGAGTGCAGTGCAAATAAAAGTGTGGCACAAACACTTCAAAGATGGTCGAGAATCTTTTGAAAGTGATCTACATTCTAGATAGCCTGAAAAGAGCAGAACACCTGAAAATGTTGAATGTACGGGCTGCAATCAACAAAGATCGGCAATGGACAGTGTGAGAACTAGAAGCTGATCTGGGGGTTCCAAAAACTACTGTGTCTGAGATTCTGACACAAAGTCTTGGCATGAAATGTGTGGTGGCAAAATCTGCTCTGCGGCTTCTGCTACCAGAGCAGAAGGAACATTGCGCTGCAGTTGCTAATGACTTGATTCACACTGCTACCAATGAACCAGGTTTCCTCAAGGTCGTACCAGGAGACGAATCATGGGTCTATGGCTCTTATCTGGAAACGAAGGCCCAGTCATCCCACGGAAGTTGCCTGGTTCTCCACACCTGAAGAAGGTGCAGCAAAGTTGCAGCAAGACCAAGACCATGTTAACTGTGTTTTTTGATTGGGAAGGTGTTGTCCATCACAAGTACGCCACTCCAGGTCAAACAAATTAACAAGAAATACTACCTCAATGTTCCTGCTTGGTTGAGAGATGCAATACAATGGAAACGGCCACAGCTATGGGCAACTGGTGATTGGCAGCTTCATCATGACAATATGCCAGCTCACGCATCGCATCTCGTGCAGAGTTGTTTGGCAAAACATCAAGTCACCCAGGTAACTCAGCCCCCCTACAGCACAGATTTGGTGCCCTGTGACTTCAGGCTTTTCCCAAAACTAAAATAACCTTAGAAAGGGAGGAGACTTCAGACCATTGATGAAATTCAGGAAAACATGATGGGGCAGCTGATAGCAATTGGGGGAACTGTGTGAGGTCCCAAGGTGCCTACTTTGAAGAGGACTGAGGTGTTACTGTCCTGTGTACAAGGTTTATTTTATGTTGTATCTTCCTCAATAAATGTCTCTATTTTTCCTAGTATATGTATGGATACTTTCTGGACAGATCCCCATGTATCTTAGCCTGTCTTGAAAGTGATTGGGTTTGAAGTGCCACTATTGGTTTATATGTCATTTCATCTTCAATGATTCCATGGATATCTGAGCAAAGATTTTTAGTAATTGAATTTCTATGCACTAATTCTTCAAGCACTTGAATATAAGTCTTTAGAATTTATCCAATTAGCAACTACTGACATGAATTTTAAACAAGCATCTTTTTTGCTTTAAAAATATTAAAAATGTTTTCTTTCAAAAAAGTAAATTGTGGCTGGTAAAATGGACTAGTTGCATACAGAATGGAAAAAGAAACATCCCATTAATATAATTATGCAAACGGAGGGGGTCTAAGAAATACCTCAGGCTAATTGTTTCTGGATTCACCACAGGAAGACTGGGGTGGTCCTCCAAAGTTCAAGCCCCATCCTCTGCCTCACTTTCCCTACTCCATCCCCCCCTTTCCCTCTCTGTCCTGACTTAGAATCATATTGCAGGCCCTCTCCCAGGTCTTTTTGGACCCAGGTCTGTACAGTAACAAAGAACTGGACATGGGCCTGCCTTTCTGCAGAATCTGGGTAACAGTCAAAAGTAAGAGGGGGCCTCGGCCAGGTGCCTCACTTGGCTGCAGCATCGTCCTGTACACCAGAAAGGTTACAGGTTCAGCCCCTAGTCAGGACACATAGCTAGGCTGCAGGTTTAATTCCTGGTTGGGGCATGTATAGTAGGCAGCCAATTGATGTTTCTCTCTCTCTTCCTCTCTAAAAAGCAATTAAAAAAGTATCCTCCAGTGAGGATTATTTAAAAAAAAAAAAAAAAGGCCAGAGGGCTCTTGGCACTGAGCCCTCATTCTCCATCCAAGAAGCCAAGATGCAGAAACACTTGGGGCAGGACCTCGACTCTGGAGGAGGAGGGCAGTGCTCTGATCCGGGCACAGGCATGGCTGGAAACAGGCTGCATGGTGTAGACGTGGGTGAGGCTCCCGCCGGACAGTGGTTGGCAGACACTGTGTGCACAGGGAACAGGGAGCCGCAGTGTGACCATAGGCTCAATCCAAGGTTGCCAGACCCTATGCCACAGCCAGTCCCATGCCATCTGGAGTCCTTGGTGGCCAAGGGCTGTGGCTGCTGCTGCCAGCTGTACACACAGAGAGGCCTGCCTACTCCCTTTGCCTTTACAGGTTTCTTTTCCCACAGGAGGATTGTGCCCTGGGTGTCCCTTGGTCTCCAGTGCCAGTGGAATGAGGTGTAGCAGCCGAGACTTGTTACATTGGTTTGATTCCAAACCCGACAAATTCCAGCCAAGATGGAGGTGTAGAGATACGCTTTGTCTCTTTGCACAACCAAAAGAAGGGCAACAATAAATTTAAAAACAAAAAATAACCAGAACTGCCAGAAAATCGAACTGTACGGAAGTCTGACAACCAAAGAATTAAAGAAGAAACATTCAACCAGACTGGTAGGAGGAGTGGAGACGGGCAGCCTGGGTGAAAAGGACTAATGGCAAGGTGGAGGCTGGAGGACTGGGTCGTCCCACATTATAGATAAACCAGGAGGAACAACTGGGGATCCAGACTGCGAAACCCAGGGTTCCAGTGCAGAGAAATAAAGCCTTAAAATAAGTTTTTACAGCCTGACTGTAAAAACCTATGGTGGTTGTGGTGATGGGAGAAACTCCCAGCTTCACAGGCAAGCTCATTGGAGAGACCCACAGGGTCCTACAACATACACAAACCCACCCCCAGGAATCAGCACCAGAAGGGCCCAAGTTGCTTGTGGGTAGTGGGGGAAGTGACTGAAAGCCAGCGGAGATCTGAGCAAGCTGCATTGTTCCCTCTTGGACTCCTCCCCGCCCCCCACAGTGCCACAAAGCAGCAAAGTGGGTTGCCCAGCCCTGGCAAATACCTAAGGCTCCGTCCCTTACAATGTAACAGGTGCACTGAGACAGAAACTATGGCCCAAATGAAAGAACATATCAAAGCTCCAAAAATACAACTAAGTGATGAAGAGATAGCTAACCCATCAGATGCACAGTTCAGAACACTGGTAATCAGGATGTTCACAGAAATGGTTGAGTATGGTTGCAAAATTGAGGGAAAATGTGAAGGCTATGAAATGTGAAATAAAGGAAAATGTACAGGGAACTAACAGTGACGGGAAGGAAACAGGGACTCAAATCAAGGGTTTGGAGCAGAAGGAAGAAATGAGTATTCAGCCAGAACAGAATGAAGAAACAAGAATTCAAAAAATTGAGGAGAGGCTAAGGAACCTCTGGGATAACTTTAAATGTTCCATCATCCGAATCATAGGGGTGCCAGAAGAAGGAGAGGAAAAACAAGAAATTGAAAACTTATTTGAAAAAATAGTGAAAGAGAACTCCCCCAATCTGACAAAGGAAAAAACTTCCAGGAAGTCTTGGAAGCTCAGAGAGTTCCAAAGAAGCTGGACTCAAGGAAGCACACACCAAGGCACATCATAATTACATTACCCAAGATTAAAGATAAGGAGAGAATCCTAAAAGAAGCAAGAGAAAAGGAGGCAGTTACCTACAAAGGAGTTCCCATAAGACTATCAGCTGATTTCTCAAAAGAAACTTTGCAGGCAAGAAGGGGTGGGAAAGAAGTATTCCAAGTCATGAAAGGCAAGGACCTACATCCAAGATTACTCTATCCAGCAAAGCTATCATTTAGAATGGAAGGGCAGAAAAAGAGCTTCCCAGATTGGGTCAAGTTAAAGGAGTTCATCATCACCAAGCCATTATTATATATGAAATGTTAAAGGGACCTATCTAAGAAAAACAAGAAGATCAAAACTATGAACAGTAAAATGACAACAAACTCACAACTATCAACAACTGAACCAAAAAAACGAAACAAAACCAAAAACAAACTAAGCAAACAAATAGAACAGGAACAGAATCTTAGAAATGGGGATCACATGGAGGGTTATCAGCAGGGAAAGGGAGCAGGGAGAATGGGGGAAAAGGTACATGCAATAAGAAGCATGAATAGTAGGTACAAAATAGACAGGGGGAGGTTAAGAAGAGTATGGGAAATGGAGAAGCCAAAGAACTTATATGCACGACTTGTGGACATGAACTAAGGGGGAGAGATGCTGAAGGTGGGTGCTGTGCAGGACAGAGGGGTCATAAAGGGGAGAAAAAATGGGACAACTGTAATAGCCTAATCAACAAAATATATTTTTAAAAACCTGCTAAATTGTATTTAATACTATTTGAAATGTTTAAATGAAATCATTCAAAAGGCTTTTTTTTTAGTCCTGGCTAATTTTTGTTGAAATCCTTTTTTTTTTTTTTTGGCCATTTTGGTGAAGGCTACAGAAGCCTACTTTTCATTTTATTTTATTATTTTAAAGAATTTTTATTGATTATGCTATTATAGTTTTCCCAATTTTTCTCCCTTTCTCCCCCCTCCACCTTGCCCCCCAACCATCCAGCATTCCCCCACCCCCTTAGTTCATGTCCATGGGTTGTACATATAAGTTCTTTGAGTTCTCTGTTTGCTATATCATTTTTTAATCTCTCCTGGTCTATTTAATGCCTACTAATTATGCTTCTTCTTCCCTGTACCTTCCCTGCCCCCTATTCCTCCCTTCCCCCTCCCCACTGAAATCCCTCCGTGTGATGTCCATTTTTCTGATTCTGTTCCTGTTCTAGTTGTTTCCTTAGTTTTTGTTTTCATTGTTTTTCTTTTCTTTCAGGTTCATTTGTTGATAGTTGTGAGTTTGTTGTCATTTTACTGTTCATATTTTTTATCTTATTTTTCATAGATAAGTCCCTTTAACCTTTCATATAATAATGGCTTGGTGATGCTGAATTCCTTTAACTTGACCTTATCTGAGAAGCACTTTATCTGCCCTTCCATTCTAAATGAAAGCTTTGCTGGATAGAGTAATCTTGGATGTAGGTCCTTGCCTTTCATGACTTTGCATACTTCTTTCCGGCCCCTTCTTGCCTGCAAAGTTTCTTTTGAGAAATCAGCTGATAGTCTTATGGGAACTCCTTTGTAGGTATCTGCCTCCTTTTCTCTTGCTTCTTTTAGGATTCTATCCTTATCTTTAATGTTGGGTAACTTAATGATGATGTGCCTTGGTGTGTTCCTCTTTGTGTCCAGCATCTTCGGGACTCTTAGAGTTTCCTGGATTTCCTGGAAGTCTATTTCCTTCACCAGATTGGCACCTTCACCCCCAAGGTGCCAGTGTGGGGAGCTCCATGCCAGCCCCACTGCCAACCCCTGACCTGTCAACAAAAACGGTACCAGGTCCCCTGCCCCCTCTCTGCCCAGAAACGGTACACAGGGTGGGAGGGAGCCACAGGCCAGAAGGGCCTGGGAGGCCCAGTGCGCCCCTGCTCTGAGACAGTGGTGGACAAGAGGAGAAGGGTGAGCCTTGGTGTTGGATGGCTGGGGACCCTACAGTGCAGAAGGTATGCTTCCCTAGGAAGCCCACCTGAAGGTCCCTCCACAAACTGGACTTGGCAAGCCCATTTTCCTCCTGCAGGCCTAGGGACATGGCACCCCTGCTGTCAATTGGTAAAACCAGAGCCTGTCGGCACTATGCACTGCCCAGGGTGCCTGGCGTCGAGGCCTCCTATTTTCTTCCTATGGTGGAGGTAGATGCTCCCCTACCCTTAGACATTTCCTGGTGCTGCTACCCTACCAGGTGTCCAGACAGGGGGCTGCCATCCTGACTCAGGGGAGAGGACTGGTGGCAGGGGCAGACTTCCCTGCAGGTGGGAGAATAGCAGGGCCCCGTGGAGAGGGAGCCTGGGCCCCTCCACCCTGTAACAGACACATACCGTCCTCACAGACATCAGCCTGGAACACACGCGAGACACATGAAATGCTACATCTGGCAGAGGTCGCAGTCCTTACCCAGCCCCAGGGGCAGGGCAGCAGTTGTCCAGAGGACGCCATCCCCCGACCTGAGGTACATGGTGTCTAGGACCCTGGGATCTGTACCTCCACGGGGATCAGGCCTCGGGGGCAGTTTCAATGGGGGACACAGTCTCTCTCTGGGCCCATGCATCCCCATAGAGAGGTCCCGGAGTTGTGCTTGAAGAAGTCAGGAAGGTTCCCTGGCTATGCTGAATCCCCACCTGCCCCCCCCACCCCACCCCCCGGCTCATAACACAGGTAGAAATGCAAAGCTTTTGTTAGGCATTAAATGGGGAGCAGAGACAACCCCATGTCCCCACAGGCCAGCACTGCCCCAGCAGTGCGCCTTAGCGGTAGGGGTCCCCAGTACTGGCTCCGGCTTGGTCTGGGCCTGAGGGACCTGACGGTTGGTACTTTTCTCGCTAAGGACTCCCAGGAAGGGAGAACCTGCACTTTACCTGACTGTTGGGCCCAGGTCTCTGCCTCCAGGCTTGGCTGCAATTCACTGCCAGGTGCCCATTCTAGGTTTCTAGCACAGCCTGATCCAGACAAACTACCCACCTAGCAGGGGTGCAGCAGACAGACAGCTGAAGGGCAGATGGGTGCTTGTGGGCGTGGTAAGTTTCCAGGGCTGTGGGTGCACTGAGCCAACCCCTCACTTGCAGTGAGGATCTGGGGACACCACTTCAGGAGAGGCTGGCTGCTTTCCACTTTCTTGCTCAGCTTCGGGCCCTTCCTTGGTGACGGCCTGAGCAGGGCAGCCTGCAGCGGAGGGGTCTGGACTCTGAGAAGGCTCTCGGTGTATACACAGTCACAAACATGCACAGGAACACACACAGCCCATGGGCTTGCTGACAGGCAGGTGGCACCAGTACAGCAGGCTGTACCGGCTAAGAAATGTGGGCCTTTTTCCTACCAAGAGGGGCTAGAGGCCAGGGGTGGATAAGGCCATGAGCCCCTAGCAAGGAGACTGGCTACCAAGACGGGCCTCCAAGAGGGGACCCTGAGAGACTGCCCAGGGAGTGCTGCAGAAGCTGGGAGCTTCTTTCCTGGCAGCCAGAAGCTCAGCCTATGACTGCAGGGACAACTGTTGGGCCAAGTTGTCTGAGTGCTGAACCCAGAGAGTAGAACCTCTGAAATCCGCCTCAAGTTTCAGGCCCACCAGCCTCACTAGGAGGATGTTCGACCCTGAGTGCTGCAAGGCCAGGCCCACAGCTTAGGCCCAGCAGGAGCGCACTGAATGACTTGGTGGTACAGCAGGGATCCTAAGAACAGTTACCTGGTGCCCTTTCCGCAGGCGGCTGTAGGAGGAGAGAGTGGCAAGAGCAAGCGATATGAATTTCTTGCCCCACGGATTTCACTCCACCCTGTCCTCACCACTTCCCTGAAGCTACGTGAGGCCAGGGCTGCGGGGGCCACACTCGCAGGGTTGTGCAGCTGCCACCTCCAACTGCCAGCTTCTTGGGTCTCAGACCTGGGCCTTGGGCCTTATAGCCGATGGTGATGGCGCTGGCACCAGGTCTCGGAGGACACACTGGTGGCCCCAAGCACAGCGGTGGGCAGTGGTGCGGGAGGAGCAGCTCTCTGGCAGCAGTGAGGGCTTGGAGGTGGATTACTGGGCATGGAGCCCAGAGCTCAGCCCTAGAGAGGGAAGGAGAAAATAAGACTGGACTGGGCAGTCTCTCAGGGGACAG
Organism: Desmodus rotundus; assembly: GCF_022682495.2. Taxonomy (NCBI): domain Eukaryota; kingdom Metazoa; phylum Chordata; class Mammalia; order Chiroptera; family Phyllostomidae; genus Desmodus; species Desmodus rotundus. Next base: position 137,349,566 of record NC_071390.1, read on the forward strand.
CTCTGTCCCCACCCAGCCTCATGGCTGTGCCAGGCGAGTGGGTATAGATGGGTCCAGCAGGGCTGAGGGCAGTGGGTGCCACTCGCTGGAACCCTCCTTCCTGAGGCACTGGCACCTGGGTGACCTACGTGGGCTGCTGTGTTCAGGGAGGAGACCTGCCACTGTGTGGGGCACCAGTTGAAAACATCAGGACAATAGTTCCAAGCTCGGGAAGCCATCTCATGTTCCTCCTCAAGTGGCTGTGTCTGTCTTGCCCTCACAAGCCTGCCCCTGTATCTATGGAGCCACAAGGTGCCAGCCATGCTCCATCCTCTGCCTCCTCCCAGACTGGCATCTTCCTTCCTCCCCACCAGCTGTCAGATACCAAAGGCGGTTGACCCACTGTATCACACCTCAGAATCTGATTCAACCAGGACCGAGAACCACAAGGAGAGATCGAGAGAGAGGACTAGCTAGGAGGAAAAAGGAATTCTCCCCTTCAGTAAATTTTTTGGAAACTTTAGCTTTTTGCTCCTCTATGCTTTCAAGCCTTCTCCTCCCCTCCCCTCCCTGGAACCCACTATGCACCTGGGGTTCTGACCTAAGGGCCTGACAAGGAGGCAGAGATGGGATAGGCAAAAGGAGGCTTGCCATCCAGGAGTACACTGCCCTGGTGCCCTGAACTGAGCTGACAAGGCCAGCCTGAGCCACACTGCACCTGAGCAGAGCAGGTGGAGCTGCCTCCAGCTGCAGGGCGATCCTGGCCCAGAGTCTGAGGATCTCCAGCCCTGACCCCATGCCAACCCCTGGCCCTGGCACCCCAGAAGGAGAAGCAGCTCTCTGCCCTGCCCTGGTACTCACTGACTGCTTCCACTGTTTCCTGCCCTAGGTGAGTGCTGCTGCTTGTGACAGCCTGAGCACCTGGCAGCTCAGCCCCAGTGCTATACCCCCCTTAGAGGGTTAGTCACCCCCTACTCATGCAGACACCCCCCTAGCTATCTTTCCCCATTGTCTGGGCAGAGCACCTCTGGGCTCAAAGCATCCCTGGGCCTTATGGCCAGGCTCCCCACATCTCCTTGGATGTCCCTATGGGGAACTAGGGATTGCTGCAGGCCCCAGCTGGCTCAGAATCCACTCACAACCAAGGTGGGGAGGGTGGTGGCTGGGAGAGCAAGAAAGGGACCCTACACCCCAGAGCTCTGGAGCTGCCCACCTAACCCAGCCGAGATAGCATCAGCCACTGTGCCTAGCCTGGCTGGGGCTGCTGGCCAGAGAGAATGCAAGCTCACCATCATGCCTCAGCACCCCAGCACCCCTTGCCCTGAGCATTTGATTCCGGTTAGGTATGAGGCCTGGAGAGAATACAAAGGTGCTGGTGAAGCCCTCTTACCTGAAGAGAGGGTCCCCATCCAACTCCTGACCCCAGCCCAGCACTGTTTTCCTGCCCTGGAAGTGACCAGAACAACATGGTAGGAAGGACCAGGCATCTTCTGAGGGTGCTGCAGCTCACTCAGGCCCTTTCCCTGCTCCCTTCCTCAGCTCAGGAGGTGACTGAAATCCTCAGATCCCTGGACAGGCTGGGCCAGGACGCCCTCCACGTTCACCTAGGCAGGGAGAGCAGGAGGCTAGGGAGAGGGCCAGGCACCAGGCAGCACTGTCTCTTCTGGGCCCTCTGCTGGGACCTGCTGGGTGGGGGGTGGGACTGCAGTTCTAGGGATCAATGATGCAGCAATTCTCAGCGGAGCTCTCTCCAGCTCCCGGAGCATGAGCAGGCTGTCTCCAAAGCCAGGGCTCTGGCCAAGGTTGGGTCCTAATGTGGCCAGACCCTGTCCCCATGCGGCCAGCCTGGCCCCCATGCCCAATCCCTCAGCCCAAGGATCACCCTGCAGACTGTGTGCTGGGAGGTGGGAAGGGCTGGCCACCTATAGGACAGAAGTGCTAGCCTAGCCAGTTTCTTCTGCTGCTTGCTCTCTGTGCTTCTCTCTATGCTCCCTTATCTGGGCTCTCAGGCACTCTGGTCTATCAGATTCCAGCTCAAGTTTTGCTCACCCTCCACTTCCTGCTCAGAAAAACTCAAAGCAGCTCAAACAATAAAAGCCCTTCTCCCTTACTTTACACATGGGCTCCCCTCCCAGACCCTTAAGTGCTCCAGGTGTAGTCCAGACCACCAGTCCTGGTGCCACCATACCACTGTGAAGTTGGTGTCGTCAGTTTGGGGTTAAGCCATTCTAATACATGGGTAAGGTTTGATGATTTAATTTGCTTCTCCTAATGCATGATGCATTTTGTTTTCCAGTAGTTTCCCATTGTTGAAAGATTTATATATATATTTGTTTCCTATGTATCTATAGATATTCTTTGGTAAGGAGCTTTTTTAAATCCTTGCTTGAGGATAGGCTTTTATTGATTTAGAGAGAGAGGAAGGGAGACAAAGAGAGAAACATCAATGTGAGAGAGAAACATTGATCAGTTGCCTCCCGTACGCACCCAGATTGAGGATAGAACCCACAACCTAGGTATGTACCCTGACCGGGAATTGAACCAACAAACTTTTGGTGGCCAGGATGACACTCCAACCCACTGAGCCACTGGGCCAGGACTGTCAAAAAGCTATTAATATCTAAGCCGTTTTATTTTAATAAAAGGAATTTGTTTTCTCATTGTGGAGTTTTACTAGTTCTCTGAATAACTCTAATGCAAGTCTTTTTTCAGATAGGTATTTTGCCATTTTGTCTTTCAATTATTTGAACATGGCCATTCACAGGAACCAGTACACGGATCATCTCAGATGTGACTGGCCATTAATTTTTTTATAATCAAGTGTGCTGAGCCATACGAGGTGTCCTCTTGGCCTCACTTCCAGTAGGTTCAGGTTGAATTTCTACTTTTATACCACTCTCATGTACAGAGGGATATAACAACGAAGTCCCCCTTACTATAATGATCTATATAGAGTTATGAAATGAGGAAAATACAGTATGTACAGAAATATACAAATTTATTCTTTGTAACACTACATGCTTGATCATACTTTGTATTAAATTCAAAGTTATTATTTCTTTTCCTCTTCCAGAGAATAATGTTGTATCATTTTATATTATTAGATGATAAAGAGTTATGAATTTGCTTTATTAACTGTAATTCTCATTCTGCCCTGTTTTTTCTCCATGCACACAACATTTGCTAACAGTTGGATTAGATATTTTATATATTTTATTTTTCACAACTCCATCATAAGCATTCTTTAAAAAATTTTTATTTTATTCTTATTTATTCTATTATAGTTGTCCCAATTTTCCCCCTTTGTGCTCCTCCACCCAGCCTACCCACCCCCTGCTCCCACAGTCCATCCCCACCCCATTGTCCATGTCCATGGGTCATTCATACATGTCCTGTGACTACCCATTTCCCCTTCTTTCCACCCTTCCCCCAACCTCCTTTCCTCTGGCAGCTGTCAAGTCTGTTTCCTGTTTCCATGTCTCTGGTTCTGTTTTGCTCATTAGTTTATTTTGTTCATTAGATTCCTCTTGTAAGTGATATATAGTATTTGTCTTTCACTGACTGGCTTATTTCACTTAGCATAATAGTCTCCAGTTCCATTCATGCTGTTACAAAGGGTAGGAGTTCCTTCTTTCTTTTTAGTATTCCATTGTGTAGATAAACCACAGTGTTTTAATCCATTCATCTACTGACGGGCACTTAGGCTGTTTTCAACACGTGGCTATTATAGATAGCACTGCTACAAACATCAGGGTGCTAAGTTCTCGGGGTGCTAAGTTCTTTTGAATTGGTCTTTCAGGATTTTTAGGGTATATTCCCAGCAGTGGGATCTCTGGGTCATAAGGCAATTCCATTTTTAATTTTTTGAGGAAATTCCATACTGTTTTCCACAGTGGCTGCACCCATCTGCATTCCCATCAACAGTGCACTGGGGTTCCCTTTTCTCCATATCCCTGCTGGCACTTGTTGCTTGTTGATTTATTGATGATAATCATTCTGACACCAGTGAGGTGATATCTCATTATGGTTTTATTGTTTTAATTTGCATCTGTCTGATGGCTAGTGATGTTGGGTGTGTTTCCATATGTCTATGGGCCATCTGTATGTCCTCCTTGGGGAAGTGTTTGTTCACGTCTTCTCCCTACTTTTTATTTATTTATTTTTAGAGAGAGGGGAAGGGTAGAAGAAAGAGAGGGAGAGAAACATCAATATATAGTTGCCTCTTGTGCACCTCCAACTTGGGTCCTGGCGTGCAACCCAGGCATGTGCCCTGACTGGGAATCGAACCAGCGACCCTTTGGTTCAGAGGCTGGCATTCAATCCACTGAGCCATACCAGCCAGGGCCTTCTGCTCCCTACTTTTTAATTGGATTGTTTATCTTCCTGGTGTTGAATTGTGTGAGTTCTTTATATATTTTGGATATTAAACCCTTGTCCAATATATCATTGACAAATATGTTCTCCCATACAGTTGGTTCCCTTTTCATTTTGATGATGGTATCTTTAGCCATGCAGAAACTTTTTAATTTGATGTAGCCTCATTTGTATATTTTTTCCCTTTATTTCCCTTGCCTTGGAAATATAGCATCAAAAATATTGCTATGTGGGACATCTGAAATTTTATTGCCTATGTTTTTCTCTAGGACTTTTATGGTATCACAACTTATATTTTATCCATCTTTTGTCTATCTTGAGTTTATTTTGGTGTATGGTGTAAGTTGGTGATCTAGTTTCATTTTTTTGCATGTACCTGTCCAGATCTTCCAACACCATTTATTATAGAGGCTATTTTTACTTCATTTTATTCTCCTGCTCCCCTTGTCAAATATTAATTGACCATGGAGACTTGGGTTTATTTCTGGGCTCTCTATTCTGTTCCATTGATCTATGTGTCTCTTCTTATGCCAGTACCAGACTGTTTTGATGACAGTGGCCTTGTAATATAGTTTGATATCAGGTATTGTGACTCCCCCTACTTTGTTCTTCTTTCTCAAAATTGTTGAGGCTATTTGGGGTTGTTTATGGTTCCATATAAATTTTTGAAATGTTTGTTCTATATCTTTGAAATATGTCATTGGTATTTTAATAGGGATTGTGTTAAATCTATAAATTACTTAGGGTAGTATGGACATTTTAATGATGTCAGTTCTTCCAATCCATGAACATGGCACATGCTTCCATTTATTTGTGTCTTCCTTAATTTCTTTCTTCAGTGTCATGTAGTTTTCTGAGTACAGGTCTTTTACCTCCTTGGTTCAGTTTATTCCTAGGTACTTTACGTTTTGTTGTTGTTGTTGTTGCTATAGTAAATGGGATGTTTTCTTCATTTCTCTTTCTGATAGTTCATTGTTGGTGTATAAAAATGCCATCAATTTTGAAATATTGACTTTGTATCCCACTACTTTGCTGAATTCACTTATTAGGTTGAGTAGTTTTTTGGTGGAGCCTATAGGGTTTTCCATGTAGGTCATTATGTCATCTGCAAATAATGACAGTTTTACTGCCTCTTTTCCAATTTGGATGCCTTTCATTTGTTCTTTTTGTCTGATTGCTGTGGCCAGAACTTCCAGTACTATGTTGAATAAGAGTGGTGAAAGAAGACACCTTTGTCTTGTTCTTGATCTTAAGGGAAACACTTTTAGTTTTTGCCCACTGAGAATGATGTTGGCAGTAGGTCTTTCATATATGGCCTTTATTATGTCAAGCTCCCTCTATTGTCACTTTGCTGAGTGTTTTTATCATTCATGGGTTCTGGATTTTATCAAAGGATTTTTCTGCATCTATAGATATGATCATGTGATTTTTGTCTTTCATTTTGTTTATGTGATGTATCACATTTATTGATTTGTGAATATTGTACCATCCTTGTATCCCTGGAATAAATCCCACTTGATCATGGTGTATGATCTTTTTAATGTATTGTTGGATCCACTTTGTTAGTATTTTGTTGAGAATTTTAGCATCTTTGTTCATCAGAGATATCAGCCTGTAATTTTCTTTCTTTGTTGTGTCGACCTGGTTTTGGGATTAGGATAATACTAGCTTCGTAAAAAGAGTTTGGGAGTCTTCCCTGTTCTTGAATTTTTTGTAATAGTTTGTGAAGGATCGGCATTAGTGCTTCTTTGAATGCTTGGTAAAATTCACCTTTGAAGTTATCTGGTTCAGGGCTTCTGTGTGTCAGTAGTTTTTTGGTTACTGCTTCAGTTTCGCTAGTTGTTATCAGTCTATTCAGGTTTTCTGTTTCTTCCTGATTCAGTTTTGGAAGATTGTATGTTTCTAGAATTTTATCCATTTCTCCAAGTTGCCCAATTTCTTGGCATATAGTTGCTCATAGTAATTTCTTACAACCCTTTGTATTTCTGTGGTATCAGTTGTTACCTCTCCACTTTCATTTCTGATTTTATTTATTTGGGTCCTGTACCTGTTTTTCCTGATGAGTCTGGTTAATGGTTTGTCGATTTTGTTTATCTTTTCAAAGAAGCAGCTCCTGGATTCATCGATCCTTTGAATTGTGTTTTTAATCTCTATGTCATTTAATTCTACTCTGATCTTATTTCCTTCCTTCTACTCACTCTGGGCTTTGTTTGTTGTTGTTCCTCCTGTTCTGGTAGATGTAGGTGTTTCTTTGAGATTTCTCTATCTTCTTTAGGTTCACCTGTATTGCTATGAACTTCCCTGCCATTACTTCCTTCACTCTGTCCCATAGGTTGTACGTTCATTATCATTTGTTTGCAGATACTTTTTGATTTCTTCCTTGATCTCATCGTTAACCCATCCATTATTTAATTACCTGCTATTCATCTTCCACGTATTTGAATGTTTTTGAATTTTTTACTTAAGGTTGGTTTCTAGTTTCAAGCCATTGTGATATGAGGAAGTGCTTGATAAGATTTCAGTGTTCTTAAGCTGTTGTGGCTTGTTTTCTGTCCTACCACATGGTCTATCTTTGAAAATGATCCATGTGTATTTGAGAAGAATGTATATTTTGCTTCTTTGGGGTGAAATGTTCTATAAATATCAATTAAGTCCACTTGATCTAGAGTATCATTCAATTCTGCAATATTTTTGTTGATATTTTATTTAGAAGATCAATCCATTGTTGACGGTGGGGTTTTCAAATCCCCTACTATGACTATGTTACTGTCTATCTCTTTCTTAAAGTCCTCCATAGTTTATATATTTAGGTTCACCTACATTGGGTACATATATGTTTACAAGATTTATATATTCTTGTTGGACTACTCCCGTAAGTATTATGAAGTTACCTTCTTTGTCTCTTGTTATTGCCTTTGTTTTGAAGTCTATTTCGTGTGATATAAGTATTGCTACCCCAATTTTTTTTCAGGTCCATTTCTGTGTAATATTTTTTACATCCTTTCACTTTCAGCCTGTGTATATCTTTTGTTCTGAGGTGAGTCTCTTGTAGACAGCATATATGTGGGTCATGTTTTCTTATCCATTCAGCTACCCTCTCTCTTTTGATTAGAGCATTTAATCCATTTACATTTAAGGTTATTATCGATAGGTACTTATTAATTGCCATATTTTCCTTTTGTACCTGTGTTCTTCTGTCTCTCTCTCTTTATTGCTTCTTCTTCTTAAAGCAGTCCCTTTAGCATCTCTTGCATTGCTGGCTTGGTGGAGATGTACTCTATTAGCCTTCTTTTGTCTGGGAAACTCTTTTTTTACCTTCCATTTTAAATGAGAGCCTTGCTGGATAGAGTAGTCTTGGGTGCAGGTCCTTCTTATTCATTACTTGGAATATGTTTTGCCAATATCTTCTGGCTTGTAGTGTTTCTATTGAGAAATCAGCTAATAGCCTTATCAGAGCTCCCTTGTATGTTACTAGCTTTTTCTCCCTTGCTGCCTTTAAGATTCTCTCTTTTCTTTAAATTTTGCCATTTTGATTGTAATGTGTCTTGGAGTGGGCCTCCCTGGGTTGATCTTGATTGGGACCCTCTGTTCCTATTGTACTTGTGTGATTTTTCTCCCTCACCAAGTCAGGAAAGTTTTCTGTCATTATTTTTTCAAACAGGCTTTCTATCCCTTGCTCCATTTCTTCTCCTTCTGGTATCCCTATGATGTGAATATTATTACGTTTCATGTTGTCCCAAAGCTCCCTTAGACTATCCTTGTTATTTCTGAGCCTTTATTTTGTTGCTCTGTGTGTTTTTTCCCTCCTTGTCTTCCAAATCACTGTTTTGATCCTCTGATTTGTCTGGCCTGCTCTTAATTCTTTCTGTGTGTTCTTCATTTCAGACACTACATTTTTCATTTCCAAGTGGTTCTTGTTCAAGGTTTCTATGTCCTTTTTTATGCTGATGTAGGTCCCACTAAGTTCCTTGAGTGTCCTTATAACCATTACTTTCAACTCTACGTCTAATAAGTTGCTTGCTTCAATTTTGCCTAGCTCTTTTTCTGGATATTCTTCCTGTTCTTTCATTTGGGGGTTGTTTCTATATCTCACTATTTTAATGTTCTGTTTGGTTTGTTTCTACATATTAGATTGATTTGCTCTGAGTCTCTGTCTTGTGGAGTGGATTTGTGTGTCATGAGTCCTGTGGGACCCAGGGGTGCAGACTTCTTGATCTCCTGATCTGGGTGCTGTGGGAATGGACTTTGTGTGGGTCACGTAGACTCTCCTGTTGCATTTGGGGCCTGAGTATTACTGGCCCATTTGTTGGTGGGAGCCCCCCTCTATCTGCCTGGCTTTCAACCCCCACCACATGTTTATGCTATTGTATAGGTGCTGGCTGAACAAAGCAAAACAACTCAAAACAACACCAAAACAAGCAAAACCCCCACCCACCACAGCAATATCAAAAACAAGAGAGTGAAGAATAATGAAAGTGAAGAGAGAAATGGAATAGTAGGGAAATGGGAAAGGGAAAAGCAATATGAAAGGACGAAAGGAAAGAAAAGTGATTATGAGAGGAGAAAGGGAAGAGAGCTGCTACTCGTAATGATGTGAAAGAGACAATGGGGAGAAGGAACACAGTAAAGGCAACAAAAATAATACATGGAGAGAAGAAGGGAACATGGAGTACTGTGAGAGAAGAGTAGAATAGGAGATATGAATAAAAATTAGAGAATCGAAAATAAAAGAAAAATAGATAAAAATAGAAATAAAATGGTGATGAAAAAGAAAAAATAGCTGAGATAATAAAAAACACCAAGTGGACTTGCCTCAGCAGTTTAGATCTTGCCTTCTGGTTTCTTCCTTTGGACACCACTCTGCTGTCTGGGTCTGGCACGAGCCAATGTCTGGGGCTGCCATGTCTGGCCCTCCGCTGCCTTTCTGAAGCTACTGGTAATCCACAGTTTGTCGCTGATCTCTTTGGGCGTGGCTGCTCCCAGTTTGGGCCAGGTTGCTCTGCGAAGCTGGCTTTCATCAGCACTGGGTCCAGGGGCATGTCAGCAATTGTCTCAAGTTGCCACGGGATCCACCTCTGCCGGTCTCTGCCTGCTGGCCATCTTAGCTGGGCCACAGACCAGACTATTTCTGGGAGGGCTTCTGGCAGAAAAAAGGACCTGCAATTCCTGGATCCCCTATGGCAGATGCCTGTCAAACTTCAGGGAAGATTATGGGTGTGTTCCCCCTCCCCTGAGCGACTAGTCTGAGCCTGTTGCGATTACCTCCCTGTGCTGGTTGGGCAGGGTCCCTGAGCCCAGATTTTGCATCTTCCGGACCCGGGGTTGGGGATGGGGGGGGGGCGTGGATTGTATCTGTGGCTCTTCCATGGGGGCGGGGGCACTAGCCTGTTTCCCAGGGTAGTGTGTGGATTGGCTGCGTCCTACTGCCAGTCTCTGATGACCCCTGAGTCTGTTTATGTTGCTGTCTCCTCAGCAAGGGTTAAGATACAGGATGGGAGAGAAGGTAGGAAAAAAAACAAAAACAAAAAAAGAGAGAGAAGAAAAACAGAAGACAGAGCAAAACTGACAACAGAGGGAGAAAAAGGATGTGTTGAGTGGAGCGAACAGGCTAACAGAGGGTAGGGGAAGCGCTATTTCACAGGGTAAGGTGATTGATATTCCCCTGGGGGTGGGGGTAGCTCTTCTCAAGGAAGATGGTTGTTGTGGAGACCAGGTATTTCAGGGCCCCGAAAATCCCGCAGCCACTCCCACAAAACTCTCCCCAGGGCCTCCTACTCCAGACTCTCCTTGCGCAAGTCCCGAATGCACCACCCTCCCTGCACTGGGGCCCAAGGTGGGTAGGCGCACACACACAATCTGTGCTTTCACTCGTTAAGGGAGAAAAAGAAATGTTCAGTTTGTCTCCAGCAGTTTTTGTCTCCCCGCAGGGCACAGAGCATGTTTATCGGCGGGAGCTTCCGTCAGCCAGGCGTGGCTCTGTCCCCACCACGACATCCTCTGCCGTGAGAGGGCCTCTAGGTGTGGGTCGAATCCCACACACAGGAGGCCATCTATCCACGCTTCTCTCTCACACCCAGGCCTCTTCCCCTCTCTCCCAAATTAATAGATCACATCCGGTGCGCACCTTCTTCTTTCAGGTCTCCCAGCATCCTGACGGGGTGGGGAAGGAAGGGAGGAGTCCCGCTGCTCTATCACAACCCGGAGCTGTGGCTGGGGGTGCTAACACCGCTTCCCTCCAGGGAGTCAGCCTCGGGCTCCTGCTGCGGAGCCACCACAGGGGGCGCCACTGCTCCCCTGATGGTCTCTGCTGCCACCTCCACAGTCAGACTCCGCCTCGGCGCCCTGAGTCAGGGAGGGGACAAGTTCCTCCCCAGTAAGTACTGCAGTCCCCGGATCCAGAGGCGCCAGGCTGGCGGCGTTAGGGTGCACAGCCCTCCCGGGCTGGAGGGCACTGAGACAAGTGTGGGCGCCCAGGGGTGGCTCCCTGGAGGCTTCTTCCCAGGTAGGGTATTTTAAAATTCCTCAAAACGGCTCCTGCCCCCAATCTTCAGGGCCACAGTCACCAGGCTGGGCGGCGGCAGCAGCTGCTCTGCCAGGAGAGTCCGGGCCACACTTTCACACACGCCCACACACTCGCCCACGTACACACTCACTCACACTCAGCTGGATTTTTAAGTTGATTACTCTGTAGATTAGCTGCAAGCCGGTGCGGGGCTGGGAGCAAGTGGATGGAGCTTGCAGCTACCCTGCAGCATCTTGGCCAAACGTGTTTCTTAATGTGCCTCCAATGAACCATCATAAACATTCTCTAAATGTCATTTATACCAAGGGAAAATGTTTTATGCTGTGTAATAAATGTGACATTTGGGCCCCAAATTACACTAATTAATTTTGCTTCAATATAAAAATTCATATTATGCCCTGGTTATAGAGTTATTCACTTAACTTTACAAATATTTTTTCACATGCTCTATAGAAAATACTACTATCGTAGGGGGTTATAATTCTATAAACTTTTCACACCATTCTGGCCAGAGATAAAATTATCATCTCCCTAGGATACATGTTAACCACTGGGAAGCAGGGTAGAGCTAGTTTTGTATCCGCAGCTGGAAACACTTTCTGTTATTGGCTCTCCGTACACAGATGTTGGTTTCCTTTCCGCCACCGCCTCCCTGCCCTTGGTTCTCACCAGGAGCTCTGTTGGCTCCACTCCTGCCACCATTCAAGAAAAAGGTGCAGGGAACCTACCTTGCCCTGATCTGCATGGTTCTGAACAAATGAAACTCTTCAAATCTGCATCCACTCCTACCAAAACAAGCAATTTTATAGAGTTTTTAAAACATTTATAAAACAAATAATTTCAATATATTTGAACTATATCTGGGCATGAAAAACAGAAACTTCAAAATTTTTATTCCAAGCCAGCACAACATAAATGTTTTGTCGATATGGCCATTCTATCAAGGTCATACTGCTTTTCAGATTTTTAAAACTTGACTTCACTCATTTCCAGGAGAATTTAATGATTTTTTTCATCTTTAGATCTTGAATCTTTATTATTAATTTAAATCTTAGGTATTTTATATATTTTATTTTTCACAAAACTGGGATATATTTTCAAGTTTATTACATCCTTATGGTTGATTTATGTAAATATTATTTATTTCTATTATTTTGTACCCACTTTTCTGAATCATTCTTTCTTTGGCTAATTTTCCAGTTATTTTGTGCTTTCACATGGACGACGATCTTATGTTGCAGAATACATGCGACACTTGGGGCCGGCCACAAAGGGTCATCTCGGGGCTCATTTTCTTCAGTTTATAATTCTTACTTTTACGTATGTCCAAGAATTCCTGTAACGAAAACGTTTAAAAACATCCACACAGTTAACAAGAGGGAGAGGGGTGGGAATGATTCACCAGAATGAGTAATAGAATAGACCTCCACTGCATAGTTAACCGTTATTAGACATGGGAAATAACATCTCCAAATTCGTTTTACGTAGCAAGTATATTCACACTGTAAGTACTTGAAAAGACATAGAAAGTATATTATAGATCAATATTATTTATGAATATAGATTTAAGGTTTTAAAAGTGTGGTGATTTTCGGGGGGAGCTTGGTTGGGGGCCCAAAAAATTCAATAAAAAGGAAAAAAAATGAAGGCATGTATTAAAATAATAATAAATTACAAAATTGGATTTATTCTAGGATTTTAAGGATGGTGCAGTATCAGGAAATCTATTAATATAATTCAAAACATCAATAGGTCAAAGGAGAAAAAATTAGCTCTATATGCTGAGGAGGCATTTAAGCAAGGTCAGTGTTTAAACCTGACAAAGTCTCCCAGGAAGTTATAAATAGCAAGTTACCTTGTTAATATAAATAGAGCATTTCAAAATCCAATTGCCAAACATTTTGCTTAACAGAAAAACACTAGATGCTTTTCCGCTGGAGTCTGGAACAAGACATACGATGCCTACTGTCAGTGCTATTTTTTAACCATTGTTCTGGAAATTCTAGTCAATTTAATGAGACTAAGGAAAAAGGAGGCAGGTGGGCAGGCAAGCAAGAGGAAGGAAGAAGAAACATTAAAAAAGTTTACAATAATAGAACAGAGATGATTATATGATCATCTCCCTGAGAAAAACGAAGAGAACCAATTAATGGTTATATAATCCTGGAATGCAGGAGCGTTTCTAAGTATATTCTCAAAGAAAGAAACAGAAAATAAAGATTGCTATATAATAAATTCATAAAATTTTGAAACAAAATCCAGAATATTGAACATCAATAAGAATGGAAATATATGTGTGATATGTGTTAAAGCAAAGAACTATTATATTTATGTTAAAGATCTTTCACAAATCGATGAGGAAAAGCTCTAGACCCGTATAAAAATGAGTTAAGAACGTAAACATACAGAAATAACAAAGGAAGAAATACAAAGGCCTGCACATGAATATTCTACTACTCTAGTGACCAAACCACTATATTTGAAACAAGGTATTTGTTTTCCTCCTATTGACAATAATTAAAGTCTTTATAGCATTTTTGATGAATTGTTACACATTTTTGAACAACAATTTGTCAAAATGTCTCAAATGTCTTAAAAGAAGCATCTGCTCGACCCAGAATGCGCTCTACAATAAGTTTATTCTAAGAAAAGAATCAAATAAGCATGCAAAGAAATATGTATAAGGATTGTTTTTGAGAGCTTTTGCTCATTTCTTATGTACCAAAATAGGGACTGGTTAAATAAATTGTGGGGCATTTGTTAATACAAAACTATGCAGTAATTAATGTAGATGAGGTAAAGCTATATTTATTGATATGAAAAAACATATATATTTTAAAACATATCCTCACCCAAGGACATGCTTATTGATTTTAGAGAGAGGGGGAGGGAGGGAGGGGAGAGAAACACCCATCAGTTACTTCTCGTATGCACTCCGAACCTAAGCAAGTGCCTGACCAGGAATTGAACTTACGACCTTTTGGTTTATGGCATGATGCTCCAACTGAACCACACCAGCCAGGGTTGCAAAAATATTCTTGATTGGATTAGAAACAGCAGGTCGCCGAACGTGTCTGTGTGTGCATGTCTTTGATTGCAAAGCAAAGAAACCAACTTGAGCTAGCCAAAGCAAAATAAAAGGAATTTATTGTAAAACTAAAAAGACGTCTCAAGAATTTAAAGACTACCCCTGTGGAGTAATTTCTTAGGAAACAACTAAACTGCGTATTAAAACATTGCCAGCATTCTAAGAATATATGACTATACAATGTGCGTTAATTATGGCCAGAGGAACAGAATTGTGTCAGACAAATGTGGCTGCCAGGAGGCCCTGTGTTTGGGGGTGCTGATGCTATCACTGAAAACGGGAATGAATACGGCTGGGCAGAAATCTCACAGGTGTCATATCAAAATATGTGAACATATGATTCACATGAAGCCGAATCACCTACTGGTCCTCACTTAAATAAATAGCAGTGTGAAATCCTCTCAAAGTTTAAAAAGTAATTTATATCTTTATAGTGACATACTCAGCACATTTTGCTTAAAGTTTCTTCTGTTTCTATTCTCATACCCATTGAACAGCAACACCCCACTTCCCCCTTTTCCCAGCCCTTGGAAGCCACCATGCTCTGCTCTGTTTTTGAGTCAGACTATTTCAGATAGCTCATATAAATGGAATCATGACTGGCTAAAAATGAAAAGGCATTCTGCATTCATGGATTGGAAGATTTAATAATGTTAATGCATCCATACTATCCAAAGAGATCCACAGGTTTAGTGCAATCCCTATTGAAATGCAAGTGGCCTTTGTTTAAAACAGAAGCAGAAAAACAATTCTAAAATTCATATGGAACCACAAAATATCTCAAACGGCCACAGCAATGCTGAGAAAGAACAAAGACGGAGGCATCACACTTCCAGATTTCAAAATGTATTACAAAGCTGTAAGTAGTTAAAACAGAGTGGTACTGGAATGAAAGCACATACAGACCAATGGACCAGAATGCATATGCAGGAACACCAAGAGCACACAGCAAGGAAAAGAGTCTCCTCAACAAATAGTGTTGAGAAAACTGGATATCTACATGCGAAAGGTTGAAATTGGACTTCTGTCTTACACCAGACACATAAATCAACTAAGAAAGAACTAGATTTAAGTGTGAGACCCGAATCTATAAAACTCTTAGAAGACACACGGAGAAAGCTTTATGATTTTGGTTTAGGTAATGATTTTTTTGGATATGACACTGAAAGCACCAGCAACAAAGGCAAAATAGGCAAGTGAAAGCCTTGTTTTCGTGCCACTGTGTTCTGTAAGCACCCACGCACTCTGCCGTCAGACACAGCGTCTTTCTGAGCCACCAGTGTGAGTGTGGAGAAAAAGACTGAAAGACATAAAATAAAGTCGTAATACTGTTTATCATCAGAAGGTGAGATTATAGATAATTTAAAAGTGCATTTTATTTTTATCTATTTCTCTGGGTTTTTAAATGATAAAAAGGCATTAGTTTTTAAATGATTAATAGTAAAATAAATTAAAATCTATGACATGGAAAATAAACATATAGATGCTTACCATGTGCCAATGATTCTCCATATTGTTAACATATTTGGATTTTATCTTTATTTTATTTAAAGCAGATTAATATTTCCAAATCAAATACTTCATTTTATGTATTATTTTAGCAAAATACCTTCCTTATAATAGTGGCTTAATAAATATTTAGCAAAACACCTTACTTATGATAATGGTTTAATAAATATCTATTTAAAAAATGAACTAGTAAATACACAAATGCATAAAAGTTAATCCTGTAGTTTACATAGCAACCAAGACAGAAATACCTATAAAGATCGTGTAACCAAGATTTCTATTGTTTCAAATCACTAAAAGACTTAATGTAATCATTATACAAAATTGATTTCTGCTGAGAAGTAACTCCATCATTTTACAAAATGTTAGCAAAAATTAACATCCTCTACTCAGCTGGACTTGGATAAGAGTTTAACAAAATCCACTATCAGAAAGGATAAAATGAACTGAGCTACCAGCTATCTACTTACTGTGCAGTTGTGTTGTTATATGTTGTTAAAAGCCAATTTTCTTCCTATTAGAATTTACTTCCAAGATGCTTATTAATGTTGTGAGAAACCCTTGAGGCCCGTGAAGGCCTGGAGACTTGAGTTTTTAGCACTGTGGCCTTTGCACGCCTTTGTCCTTGGCAATTGCCCCTCCCCCCACTCCTCATTAGATTTTACCCAGTTAAATACTCCTCTCCACCCGTCTGGTTAAAATCAGGTTGCCCAAACAATGGCTACTGCCATGCAAGGACAATTCCCCTACCTCGGGCACTAGCCGCACAGCTGACTTCGGTCGTGCCCTCCTGCTAGAGCCATATACAATGCCCTGCCATCCTTTCCTCAGAGAGGGCGCCCCTTGGCAGCCTCCTCCTGGCAGGCATTGTGGAATAAAGGCTCCAGCTGGCAGTGCCCTGGTAGAGCTTCTTCCAGTATCTAAATAATTATCAGCGTTGGGGGGGTTAACATTGCCAAGATGTTTGCAGGTACAACAAGGGTTCTGTGTGATCCAGGGAGTGGATCTTAGACAGTAGAGTGTAGTTCAGAGTGGGAATTACATTTTTCTTTTCTTTTCTTCTTTTTAATCCTGACCGAGGATATGTTTATTGATTTTTTTTTTTTTAGAGAGAGAGGGATATTGACTGGGTGCCTGCCTCACACATGCACCTGACCAGGGATGGAACCTGCAACATTTTAATGTGCATGATCACGCTCCAACCAACTGAGCTGACTGGCCAGGTGTTTTTATTTTCATTATGTCTAAACCCGTGCAAACTGTAAGATCAGGTGTTTACCAATAAGAAAGTCATTCATAAACCATGTCCCCTAGCTCTTGGTAGCAAGAGTAGAAGCTACCTGGCAGGTAGCTGAACTCCAGACAAGAGGTAGGTGTTCTAGTTTGCACCAGACGTTGGCAAATTTGGACCCTGTTGGTAGGTTAAACAAATTGAATTTTATTTTTGAGAACCATTATTTGCTAATTACTCAGTGTTCCAAAAGGTATCTATTTGTTAATTATCCAACATATTCAATATCTTAACTGATACTGAAGTGGAGATGTAAATACCCTTACATATGTTGAGAAAAATTATCCAATTATTTTAAGGCAAGGAAGAGAGGTTGAATGTTAGCCCATATGTTGTACAGGGCCCTTATCTCATAGAGATTTGTCTAGCCTGGTTTTAGATATCAACTGACTCTGGGAGTTGTTCTTGAAATAGGACAAGCCATCCCTCAAATTCTAGAAAATCCTTTTTCTAATATTGTGTCAGAAAATAATATATAATTGCTTACTGCTCTTCGATGGACTGTTTTTGGCTACTTTGTTACCTCTGGGAAAGGCAATATTATAGATTCTTCTCCAGCTCTACAAAACCACAAGGAACAGGTGCTGTGAGACAACATGCAGCTGCTTGTAGCTCTCCGCTTTCTTCCCGTCATGCACTTGGAATCTTCATTGAGGCACTAAACTTATAGACAATTAAATCTAATTCATGGAAACATTTCTACCTGACATATATTTCCTTAACACTTGTGCTGAAGACTGCAGAAGGAACAGACCCAGAGCCCTTGCTTCAGGAGACTTAATTCGTAAAAGGGTATGTTTAGGTGGAGTAGTGAACTGTGATGGTGTGACAAGGATGACTAAAAGGACAACTACATCAACAAGTAGAACACAAAGAAGCATAGGCTAGGGCTCTATTAAAGGCAAAAATCCTCAGAGGAGGAAGGCGTAGCATCTAGTGGGGAAGGTCATTTTGTTCACTATAGCCAAGATATGGAAACAGCAACCTAAGTGTCTGTGAACAGACGAGTGGATAACGAATGCATATGTGTGTGTGTGTATGATGACATGTGTGTGTATATGTATGTGTGTGTATGTATATATGTGTGTGTGTATACACACACACACATGACACAACGTTATTTAGCCATGAGAAAAATGAAATCCTGCCATTTCCGACATCATCGGTGGACCTTGTGGGCAGTATGCTAAGTGAAGTAAGTCAGATAAAGACAAATACTGCACAATCTCACTTCTGGCTGGGATCTAAACAAGTGAAACTTGCAGAGGCAAAGAGTGCCTGGTAGCTGGTAGGGCTGGGGCTGAAGAAACGGGGAGCTGGTCGGGGGTACAAAGTTGCAGTTGTGAGATGGACACGTCCTAGGGGTCCAATGCATAGCATGGTGATCATAGGTGATAATGTTGCATTACATACGTGAAAGTTGCTGAAAGAGTAGATCTTAAATAGTCTCACTGTAAAAAAAGACAACTTTTATGATATGATGGAAATGTTAGCAAATGCTATGGTGATAATCATTTTGTAATGAATAAGTACATCAAATCAATACATTGTACACCTAAACTTACACAATGTTTTATAACAATTATATCTCAATAAAACTGAAAAAATGAAGAATAAGCAAAAAAAGAGCAAGATCTTGGCATCGTCTGTTGGTGTGTGAAAATTGGACAGGATTCCCAACACCCCATGGTTAAAACAGTCTGACAAAGTGCCTTGTTCTCTATTGCATTTCCCACGCTAGGACGCCAGCCACAGTAAGTACTCAGAAAATACTCTTCTGACTGAAAAAATAAAATTCTTTTCAAGAAATTAGATATTTCAGAAGTTAATAATTTGAAGCCCCCAAATTTCCTATTACTTGATAGTGATACCAATTCCTTAAATAATATCTATAGGGAAGATGACATAATGCTCCCTTAAATTATTACTAATATTTTGATTTCTGGTCTTTCCTATTTAAAAATGTTGACCTGTCTTGTAGGAAGTCTGGAAACTTAAATGCTCAGGCTCTTTCATTTCACACCCTCGTGGATTTTGACAGAAAACTCCATTGCTGGGGGGAGACCAGCCTACCTGAAACTTCGGCTAGACTCTCGTGGGTCGTTCACATGTCTGGTAACACGAGGGAGAGGAGTATGGGTGTTCAGGTACAGACAACTGTGGGAAGGGAGTGACTTTGTTTTTCTTCTCATCTTCATCAGGAAACAGTCTTTCCTCCCTAACTTTCTTTCTTTCTTTCTTTTTTTTTTTAAAGCAATGCATTTTGTCATCAGAAAGAAACTTAATGAGAAGCTTAAGGAACTAGAAAGCAGGAAATTGATTTTCTACATACTTAGCTCTTTATCATTATTCGAGATCCACCAGTGACATCTAACAATTATTCCATTTCTGTAACTGGCTACTCTAAAATGAGAGGACGATGTATGTGGAATGGTGCACGCCTATGGCAAATCACGTCAACCATGCACTTACTACATCTCAAATGTTTCCTGACAAAAGTCATTTGAGACCTAAAAAATCTAACTCATTAAAATGTAGTTGAGGTTCCTGTAACCTTTTCTCAGGAAGCAGCTGCAGGTATAAAAAATGTACAGTGTCTTTTTGTGTGCAAAGTTTTAATTCTAGTCTATAAAAGAAAACCTTTTTTGTGGGTAGTTGAAAAGCCTGGCAGAGGGTGGGCGGAAAAGCCATGGAATTTTGGAAGTATGACATAGTAGATTATGATGAATTAGAAATTTGTCACAGAACAGTGATGGAGGAGTTGCCAGGCTGAGTCAGATTTTCCCAGTGCCTAGGCGACGGTCTGTTTATAAATTAGGTTCTTTGAAAATTGCGCTAACAGTTTTGTCCACTAGACCATTAGAATTCACTGCTCCTAAATGTAGCAACAAATAATAGTGAGTCAGTCTGCATATGCTGTAGGTGTATTGTACTATTTACTGCCACTGATAATTTCATAGTCTGTGTGTCAGATGTTTGGAGAAGTC
The DNA here is from genome assembly GCF_022682495.2 of Desmodus rotundus. Lineage (NCBI taxonomy): Eukaryota > Metazoa > Chordata > Mammalia > Chiroptera > Phyllostomidae > Desmodus > Desmodus rotundus. Next base: position 137,369,317 of record NC_071390.1, read on the forward strand.
TCACGTCATTCCCTTGCTTAGTAACTATCAATGGCTCTGTCTCAATGATGAAGTAAAGTAGAACTTCCACAGCATGACACGGAAGGCCCTCTGTGCTCTGGTCTGCTGCTACATCCCATCCTCTCATGCTACTGCCCACCTAAATGCTGCAGCAAGATGCAGACCCATCTCTCCCTCCTTCACGCCCCCACTGTACCTGTAGAGTCTCTGTACACTCATCACAGTCAAGATTGATTCATAAGTCAAGCTCCTGGAGGGGCCCTGGTTTCTTAATTTTTGTGTGAACAGCACCTGGTCCATAGTTGGGATGCCATAAATGTTTGTTGAATTAATAAATACATGCTCGATCTTCCTTTAAACAAAGCATAACTACTAAGTACCACACTTGTGGTAGGCAGATTCTAAGAAACCCCAGTGACCCTCTCCTTTGTAAAATCCCCTTTGCTTTGAGTGTGGTGAAACTTTTGCATGTGAGGAGATACCACTCCCATGATTATATTATGTAATAAGGCAAAAAATTGATAATCCGATCTCACCAGCATTCTAAAAGCAGAGTTTTCATTGACTAGTGGAAGGAAAGGAAGTCAGAGACCCAAAGCTTGAGAGGCATTTGATGTACTAATGCTGTATTTGAAGACAGAGGGGAGCACAAGCCAAGGAATCCAGGTGGCCTCCAGGAGCAAAGAGTGGCTCTCTGACAGCCAGCAAGGGAGTGGGGACCTTAGTCCTACAACTTCAAAGGAACTGAAGTCTGCCAACGACACGAATAAATTTGGAAGTCGATTCTCCTAGATCAGCAATTTTCAACCAGTGTGCCACAGCAAGAATTTTTAAAACACGCAATACCTGACTATTTAGTCAGGGGCACTGACCTCTTTTCTCTTAGGCTGCCAAATTTAAAAAATGACAGCAGCCAACACAACAATAGCCATTCAGTGTGAATGAAGCAAAATTATACCTATTTTTGGTCAGATTGGCCAAAAATATATAACGTATGTTTTGGTGTGCCGCAGAATTTAAGGAATTAGTGTATGTGTGCCATGAGATGAAAAAGTTTGAAGTCGCTGCTCTAGGTCTGTCAGAGAGCAGAGGAGCCAGCTGACACCTTGATTTCAGCCCTGACCTGAGAGCCCAGCCATGTCGCCCCAGACTCCTGACCTCCCCAACCACGAGAGGACAAGCAAGTATTGTCGGAAGCCACTGAGTTTGTAGTGATTTGCTCTGCAGCAACAGAAAACTACTACAACTAGTGTGTTTAACTTGACTACATACCTTTGACACATTTGTATTTGTCTGTTTTGGTGTATTTATTTCTTTAGTGAATGGTTAATAGGTGCTTCCACATCAAATTGATGCTTGTAAACCAGTGCTCAGGTTAAGGCAGGTGGTCATTTCAAATCGAGCAGCAAACTGTCATTGAATATAGCCCCACGTTTCATGTGCTATGTGGGGCTCTGGCTGAAATCCAGTTCCGAATAAAATAGACATCGTCAGAACAGCTTGATGTTCTAGCCCAGGATAGCAGAGACAAAATTGCAAAAATTTTTATGTGAAAGAAGTAAACATAACAGCTTTAAACTCTGAAAATTCTGGGGGCTTCTGCACTAGCAAGTACATTTATTTTCTAATTACTGGAGTCCTGTTTGGTTCTGTGTCAAATACACCTGGCATTGAACTTAAAAAATATTTGGATAATATTCTGTTTCTCTTATTTTAAAAAGTATTGCCTTTGATATGTTAAAAAGGATTTTTGCTAATTTTTATTTGGCACTTCTAGTGCTTTAGTGTTAATGTTTTCAGATGAACTAATCACACATATACTGTGCCAGGGCTGCCCATTAAACTGATTCTAAACCAGTGAATACTACACGGCATTTAGAGGCCGGTCTGACGCATGAAGGACATGTGGCATCTGTAAAGTTAAGACCTCGGCAGGCTGTAGACGCAGAGACTTAAGGTAAGTCTCAAAAGAAGCGCCAGAGTCATATTTTCCTGAGGGTAATTGTTCTGCAGGGAGAAGCCTGGCAGGGTGGGGAGGGTGAGAGAGGAGCCTGGCTGGAATGGGCCTCAAATGGGGATGCGAGTAGATGAGACAAGATATCCCTGTGGAGAGCCCGAATTCCTGCCAGGGAGAGGTTTTGCAGTTGATCTAATGGACAATAAGGAGCAATTCACGTTTGTTAAGCAGGTGGTGCTAATTAATTGAGGATAATCAGGAGTCAGAGCAACAAGTTAGTAGCTGAAGAGTTATTAAGGAAGATGTGCGTGAAGAAGCGCTTTCCCAAATCACTCGAGGGCAACTTATGAAAGTAAAACTGGCAACCCCTCCTCTGGCATTTGTGTCCCAGGGGAATTGGGAGAGCAGCAGTATTTCCACACGCCCACAGAGTGAGTCCTGTCTATGCACCACTGTCTTCCAGGCAGTTAGAAAATGTATTTAATAACAGACTTGCTGTTTGCTGATTTTAAGTCAGATTGTGTAGAAAGGACAACCATGGCAAGGATGAAAGACCTTTGGTGAGATTTCTTTAGCAATTTACTGTTTTTTATTTAATGTCTTTCAGTGAATCACCAGATTTTTAAGTATTTTGCCACTGATAAGTTTATGAATTGTAGTATATAGAAAAAATAAAAACTGTTTAGCTTAAAGGAAGATATTCCACTATATTGCCGATATTACCAGATAGTTTATAATGACATGTACTGTCTTTGTCTAAGCCATTACATTTATTTTTGGTATCAACTGAGGATTTTCTAGTTTCAACCAGTAGAGGGAGCTGTTACTCTTGCTATAAACATTCTTTCCCCCACCCTTGCAGAAATACCACCACCAACCTGTAATAACTTTTTAAATTACTATACCCTATAACTTCTCATTATCATCCTAGAATTCTAATGTGATATCTCCTTAATAACCTGTAACTTGGAACAGTTACATATGTTGTTGATGGTAGTCCTTTTTACATGTCTCCCAATATTTTGACTTCCTTGCCAGTCAAAAGGAACTATAGGACCAGCATATTTGTGGCCCTTTTGTTCCCACCCATTTTTACTCATACTTTCCCCACTTTCTGGAACATCAGTGGTTACCACCTGTCTCAATCTAACTTGCTGGCTTGATTCCCAGTTTAGAAACAACTCTTTAATGAACCCTCTAAACCCTTACCTCTCAACTTACATAGCATGGTTAAGTTCCTGCTTTATAGCACTAATACAACAGTTTATATTCATTAAAAGAAATAATGGCTTTTATTACTTTTTCATTACATCATAATTGGCTTGCCAGATAAAATACTGATCACCCAGTTATATTTGAATTTCTGATATACCATAACTTTTTTTTAGTATAAATATGTCCCATGAAATATCTGGGACATGCTTATACCAAAAATTATTTGTTTATCAGGAATTAATAGTAAATTGGGCTTTTTTTTTCTTTTGCTAAAAGTGAGTGACCCTAATCATATGCACTGTGGTTGTGGAGTTTTTATCTTATTCATGTTTCTAACCACAGAGCACAGGGTCATCTCATTGTGGTCACTTAGTCAATGAAAGCGCCAAAATGTCACGCGTGGCTGTTATTGTAGTAGGAAGGACTGTTACTTTTGAACACAGTAATGGCTTTGAAATGATCTGTGTTAGCATCACACTAGTGTGCTGACAGTGAATTTTTATTCATTCTAACAATACAGTTGCAAGAAAGAACTTTGGGCTAATGAGAAACTTCAAGATTTAAGAGTCAAAGTTGGAGGGAACATTTGAAAGATATTTACCTGTCTTAAAATATCATTTTGAGTTGTGCAGAAACATTACACAGCTAGTAAAATTAAATGCAAAATGATTATGGATATTGCTTACAAGGAAAAATATTTTTAAAGATGCAGTATGTGTTGAAATAAAGACAAGCCATAAAAAGATAGTACCAACACTACCATCGTTTAGAACACTGAGTTTATTCCCTACTTCACCTTTGAAAAAGAAAAGTGCCATCTATGTACACCCTTTTCTTGAATAAATACATTTTGTATATTTAATCTAAAATATTGTAAAAGTAGTTACCTTAAACTAAATTTAGGACATTCCTATACAAATTTTGTATGCCTATGGACTTATTACTCTAGAAGGGAAAGAAAAGGAAACATAATTTTCTTCTATCAAAATAGAAATATTCTTCTGTCTCTGGAACTTCTCTCAAACAGTCGAAAGTCATTTCTTGGACAACCGAATGACTAAGTCCGTTACACTCAGCGTGGCAGGACATAGGTTTGTAGAGAAATGACATACTGATTCAGCCTATTTAAAAGAGCACCATCGAGTAAAACCACTGATTCACACACACTCACACACCCCCTCACAAGTGACTATAAATGGAAGACAATTTTAATCTCATTAGATGTATACAATTTATAATAACAATGTGTTACAATGTTTTACTTATCACTACAAAAAATGATACTACTCACATTCGGCAACATTTGATAGGCTGTTGGTGGGAGTGAAAATTGGTACGTTTCCTTGAGAATGGATTTTGGTTATGGCTATGGATATCACAGACCCTAAAAAGGCCATACACTCTATCTATCAGAGCCCTTTTATAAATGCCCTCTAAGGAAACATACAGAAACTCATACACAAGTGAATGTGCAGATAATCCCACTGCGTTTTGAAGGAAGGAGGGATGTTGGTAGCTCTTGATGACAAAGCCAGAAGTGACCTCGGGAAGCCAATAGGCATACAAATTTTGTGTGGCTATTGACTTATTAGTTAATCAGCATACCCTTGCTGGCTTGCTTCTGCCCTCGTCCCTCAGGTGCCAGGGGCCCAGGTTTGCTTTCTCACAGGAGACCCTTCACCGCTGCCCTGCCGCTGCCTCTGTTGAGATCCTCCCCAGGCATCGGGATCCCAGCCCTCCTGTGCGGTGACCTCAGGGCGTCCTGGCGCTCTGTAAGAGTTTGGGCTGCTATCACAGAATACTATCGACTGGGTTGCTTAGAAAGAACAGATATTTATTTCTTTTAGTTCTGGAGGCTGAATGTTCAAGATCAAAGCAGTACAGATTCAGTGTGGTGAGGGTCTAGTCCCAGATCCACAAAAGTCCTTCCTTTCACTGTGTCCTGACGTGGCAGAGGGGGCAAGAGAGTTCTCTGAGGTCTCTTTTAAAAGGGCCCCAATCCCGTTTATGTGGGTTCCGCCCTCATGACCTAATCACCACCAAAGGCTCCACCTCTCAAGTTTCCACCGCCGAATGCTGACACCTCGGAGATGGGGTTTCAGCCTCAGACTTGGGCGGGGCACACAGTCCGTCTCGGGGCACCCCAGCAGGGGGCAGCTCAGAGGCCTGCTTTGCTTCTGCTCTGCGGTCTGGGCAGACAGACCCTCTCCTCTTCCCTTTTGTAGGGGATAACTAAGTCACACAACGCAATATACAGATGACCTATCACAGAATTGTACACTTGAAACCTACATAATTTTGTTAACCGATGTCACCCCGATAAATGTAATTAAAAATAAAACTAACTGCTAAGTAAAAAGAAATTAATTTAAAAAACCATTGGATCCGAAGGGTGACTAGAAGATAAGGCGCAGTCATCACTGTTTATCATAAAGGAGGTTAGAGATTAGAACTGACTTGCCCATCGGTACAGACCCCCACGGGAGCCAGGAGGAAGCACTAGGGCCCATGGGAAAGTGGGCATTTGGAGATTTTCCCAGTTCAGGCCTGCTGCCAGGAGAGTCGGCCCGGGGCTCCTGACAACGCCTGCTCCTTGTTCCTTGGCCGGAGGGAGGCTCTAACTACTGATTTTTCTCTAACAATAGTTTGCTCTCTGAAAATGAGGCCCACTCCACCCCTTTGCCAACCATATCACATACATGTTACCTAACTTGCAGACATTCAAACCTAAAATGCATTTTCCAGAAAGTTTTTTAAATGAGTAATCTTTCAATTTAAACCACATCGGGGACTAGGAACCCAAAACCGAACATATTTCCCTCCCCAGGAGCCTGCTGTTTTACTAGTAAATCTTTAAAACTATATTCTGCAATTTTGCAGGCCTTTTGGTCAGCATGCTTCCAGCTTATTTAATTAATTCTTTCTACTTTATTACAATAGAGTAATGTATTTTCACATTAGTCCATATGGTCATGAAAATATAAAATACCAGGTATCTGGTTCTTACCTGTTCAAAACGAATCCAGGTAGTCACCTAGGTTTTTTTTTTTTTTTTCTATCATAGATTTAATTTTGGAGAAAGGGTGCTAGTTGTTTTTTTTTTTTCTATCATAGATTTAACTCTGGAGAATACATTTGGAACAGTTCTGCAGGGAATGCTGGTCAGAGATGGCTGTGTGACAATCAGTCCTGATTTTGAGACGCAGTCCTTCTGGATTGTTGCACTAGAACTGATTTTAATACCTTAAAACCCTCTGTCCTCTTTCATCCAAGTAAACAAAAGGCATCTCTTGTTTGTTTCTTTTTTCTAAAAGATATGCAATTAGCTTATGACATCTTAATTTTGTTCTTACTCCGGTATTTCTTCCCAAAATTTGCTCCTTTCCTCCAGGCCATAAAAGGATTTAGTATCTTCCATCTTAAAAAACCAACCAAACCAAAAAACAAACAGGCAAACAAACAAACAAGAAACCAACTCTCTTCCAACAAGAAATTTTCACCTGTATTCCCAGACTGAGTTTTTAGAATGCTCTTTCTCTTACTCATCGTCATGCCATTGTCACAGGGCACTATGGTTGCCAGTTTATCCTCCTGAGGTCCTCAGAGGCAGGGACAGTTTCTTATCCATCCTCGCATCTCCGTGGCTGAGCAGAGTGCCTGGTATACGATGGGTGCTCCATGAAAAATGAAGGGCAGTCTTTTAAGTAGTATCAAGTCATTTTTCTTGTGCAGTAGGGGATAAAGACGGATTTAGTAAGTTCTTGGTTATTTTAGTTAAAATGTTTTAAACTATTTACAAGCCAAAGGGAGGTTATACATTCCTGATTCTCAGAATTAGATCAGAACTTCTAAATACTATTTTATGACCCTGACAGCTTAACAATATTTTCTTATGTTAATTTTACACATCAGGGGCCCAAATAGAACCTGATGGCCCACTCACACTGGGACAATGCACTGGGAGGGAGGGGCGTGTTTTATAAAAGGGCCATGGAGGAGGGGTGATCAGGGGCACCCTCAGGAGGGGTGAGACAGAGGCATTTTAAGAGATAGGGCAGTACCTTGGGGCAAATATCAGCAGGGATGGGCCCACTCCCGAGATCAAAGAAAGAGTGAAGGTGGGGGTGGGGTACTGGAAGTTACAAGGAGAAAATCATTTGTTTTGAGAAAAACTGTGACCTCTGTCCAGGGACACAGCCATCCTGAGGCAACTCCCCTTTCATCTGCAGGGGCTCCCGAATGGCCAACCCAACAGCAAACCACGGAGCAAGCAGACACGCTGCTGGGGTCCTTACAGGGTGACTTCCCATTGTATCCGTGGAGAAGGATGGAGAGTGGATCTGGGGGGTGCATGGAAGACACAGGGTGTGGTAGTCACTGTTTATTATAATGTAGGTGCTTTCTCTGTGGGATATTCACACTGCTTAAAGAAAGCCACACAAGCAGCAAGCGAATGCCCACTGTAGTACAGCCTCACTTGTATTTGTTTTTACTTAAGTGCAATTAAAGCAATGTTGACCTTCAGGAACTGCAATGGGTGACAAGAAATGATGAGTTCATGAAAACCTCCATTCACTTGTGCAATATTAGCTGGAATGCGGTTGAATTGAGTTCTGCAGATTGCATTGCTTTTGACCTCCGGTCCACCTCATAGAGAGTTCAGGGCCACACTGGCACTGATGAGATATTTCCTCCCATAAGGGAATACATTTCTCAATGCACTAAAATGCTTTCCTCTTGTATCAGTATTCTTAAAAATGTGAAGAGATCCCTCCAGCCGGGTTCACTGTGCATTGCTGGCAACATGCATTTTGTTTCCAAATCCTATATTATTTTAGTATACCTCCTCCAATTTAAATTTGAGTAAATGGTGGTTTGATTCTGTGGAAGTTCACTTTATAGTCTGTACTGAATTTAAGCAGAAAACAATTTTGACAAATCTGGCTAAAAAGAATATTGATGCCTAAATAAATTTAAAAATAGAAGATTTTATACATATTGATTTAATCAAACCACAGCTATGATCCACATATTGGATACTTACCTGAAATTGGCATGCTGATATAGCAAATTAGTGTTTTTAAAAATATGTATGTGTAGAAGAGCAAATACAGTTTGGTGTTCTGACAAATCTGCCAATGGCCTGCAAACAGGGAAACACCCACTTTAGGTGGTGGGTTCCTGATTGAGACCAGCGGTTTAGCAATCACTAGAAGATTTACAAAGTGGCAGGGTAAACCTTGTATGTCATTGCAAACACTGTGTCCTGCAATTGCAAAACACACCATATTCAAACTAGAAAAACTGAATTCCTTTTAAAAAATTGATTTAGCTTAGCTGGCCACTCAATCAAACATGTTCCAAGCACAGCTTCAGGGAGTGAGAGAGTATTGTCAGTTTGGTTGGTTTTGTCATAGTTGGATGTGGAAGATCTGATTTGTTTTCACCAGGAAAGCTGCTCATTTAGGGGACAGCACACTTTCATTGAGCTGTCACCGCTTCTATATGCTTTAAATATAAGCACAATGCTTAGCCTTTCAAATAAATAGTTATGAAAGCAAATACAAGTATGTAAGATGGGCCTTTTGCAAAGAGAACAAGATTCAGAGTCAAGACATAGTTTCTTTTTTTTTAGTATATTTTATTGATTATGCTATTACAATTGTGTCCCATTTTGTGCTCCCCTTGATCCCCCTCCACCTGCATCCCCCACCAGCATTCTCCACCCCTCTTAGTTCATGTCCATGGATCATACATATAAGTACTTTTGGCTTCTCCATTTCCTACACTATTCTTAACCTCCCCCTGTCTATTTTGTACATACAAATTATGCTTCTTATTCCCTGTACCTTTTTCCCCATTCTTCTCTCTCCCCCTCCCTGCACATAACCCTCCATGTGATACCTATTTCTGTGATTCTGTTCCTGTTCTAGTTGTTTGCTTAGTTTGTTTTCTTGTTTTTGTTTTTTAGGTTCAGTTGTTGATAGTTGTGAGTTTGTTATCATTTTTCTGTTCATATTTTTTATCATCTTCTTTTTCTTAGATAAGTCCCTTTAACATTTCATATAATAAAGGCTTGGTGATGATGAACTCCTTTAACTTGATCTTCCATTCTAAATGATAGCTTTGCTGGATAGAGTAATCTTGGATGTAGGTCCTTGCCTTTCATGACTTTGAATACTTTTTTCTAGCCCTTTCTTGCCTGCAAGGTTTCTTTTGAGAAATCAGCTGATGGTCTTATGGGAACTCCTTTGTAGGTAACTGTCTCCTTTTCTCTTGCTACTTTTAAGATTCTGTCCTTATCTTTAATCTTGGGTAATGTAATTATGATGTGTCTTGGCGTGTGTTTCCTTGAGTCCAACTTCTTTGGGACTCTCTGAGCCTCTGAGACTTCCTGGAAGCCTATTTCCTTTGTCAGATTAGGGAAGTTCTCCTTGATTATGTTTTCAAATTAAGTTCTCAATTTCCTGCTCTTCCTCTTCTCCTTCTGGTACCCCCATGATATGGATGTTGGAACGTCTAAAGTTGTCCTGAAGGTTCCTGAGCATCTCCTCATTTTTTGAATTCTACTTTCTTCATTGTGTCCTGGTTGAATGTTTATTTCTTCCTTCTGCTCCAAACCATTGATTTGAGTCCCAGTTTCCTCCCCTTCACTGTTGGTTCCCTGTACACTTTTCTTTATTTCACTTTTCATAGCCTTCACTTCTTCCTCTAGTTTGTGACCATACTCAATCATTTCTGTGAGCATCCAGATTACCAGTGTTCTGAACTCTGCATCTGATAGGTTGGCTGTCTCTTCACTGCTTAGTTCTATTTTTGGAGCTTTGATCTGTTCTTTCATTTGGGCCTTTTTTTTTTTTTTTTTTGTCTTAGCATGCCTGTTATGTAGTAGCGGGTGGAGCCTTAGGTATTTGCCAGGGCAGGGCAATACATTTTGCTGAACTATGGCACTGTATGTGGGAGAGGGGTCCAAGAAGGAACAATACCACTTGCTCAGCTCTTAGCTGGCTTTCAGTCACTTCCTCTGCTACCCACAAGCTAATTGGGCCCTTATGGTTCTGATTCCCAGGTGGGTGGGTTTGTGTACATTCTAGAACCCTGTGGGTTTTTCCAACTAACTCTCGTGTGAGGTTGGGAGTTTTTCCTACCTCCACAACACCCACAGTTTTTTCAGTCAGAGGTTTTGAGTCTTTATTTTCCCTCGCTGGAACCCTGGGTTGTGTGGTTTGTCTTGCTCCCCAGTTTTTCCTTACACATGAAAATGTGGGACCTCCTGGTCTGCCAGCCATCACCAGCCTCTGCTTCACTGGCACTTGTCCTCTAGCTGCTGCTTTGCTGCGAGGCCTCTCTGCCCCAGATGCCTGTCTTCACCTCTCCTACCAGTCTGGATGAATGTTTCTTCTTTAACTCCTTGGTTGTTGGACTTCTATACAGTTCAATTTTCTGTCAGTTTTGGTTATTTTTTGTTTTTAAATTTGTTGTTGTCCTTCTTTTGGTTGTGCAAGGAGGCATAGTGTGTCTACTTATGCCTCCATCTTGGACAGAAGTTCAAGACACAGTTTTAACTGAACTAATTGCATTTTAGAAAGGGGACAGTCTAGTAGGAGGGAAATGATCTAGCAAGAAGAAATCTAGGATTGAATCCTTAATATTTTTCCATGGAATTGGAAGTGGTGGTTAATGGCTTGGCCTCTGGGGCCTGACCACCTGATTCAAATATAAGTTTTACCCCCTTACTTGTCATGTGAGCTTAGGAAAATTGCTTGTCCTTTTTGTGTTTCAGTTTTCTTATGTGTAAAATGAGAATCCTAAAATACCTAGTAAATAGGAGTATAATGGGCCTTAAACATTAATATATGTAAAATTCTATAGTGCTTGGTATATATTAGCATTATGTAGTTGTTAGCTGTTATTATTTTATTTATTTTTTAAAGTCTTTAAAATTTTTTTTAAATTGGAAGGTGAGGGTCGGGGGAGAGAAAGAGAAAGAGAGACAGAGAGAGAGAGAGAGAGAGAGAGAGAGATCAATTTGTTATTCCGCTTATTTATGAATTCCTTGTTTGATTTTTGTATATGTCATGACTGGGCATCAAACCTGCAACCTTGGTGTATTGGGATGATGCTCTAACCAACTGAGGTATTGGCCAGGGCTTTAGCTATTATTATTAATTCTTGAATTGAATACCACTTTATTCACTGTCTTGAGTGACTTTGCATAGGTTAATCTCAATATAGATCAATTTAATTAACATAAAAATATGCTGAGGAGAGCTGCTGCTCAATACTAGGCCTGTGATAAATACTGGGAAAAAAATGCAGTAAGAGAGACATAGTTCCAGATATCGTGAAGCTCAAAGTCAAGTAGCCAATGATATGTAGATGAGTAAACTTGCAGTGCTATGGTTGGTTCTGAATGTCAGGGGATACCCAAACCACTATCTTTTCAATCGTTCTAACTCCAAAAATCATCTTGCAAGTCTTGTATTCCAGTTGTCAAGGATGTCCTATCTTATTCTTCAAATCCTGGAGATCGCTTCAAGCTTTCAAGCTCTGGGTCAATAATCCTGAATTGTATCCAGAAAAAGGCACAAGACACCAGGATCACTCTTGAGATACCTAAGGCAGAGCGTGGGCAGTGTGAGATTCCACAGCTCAATCCCTCTTCCTCCATTCCCGTTAGTGGCCTTATCCACTCCACTCCCATGATAGTCTCACACCACGGCCTGTGCTGCTGCTCCCTTCAGTTCCCAGGAACAGGACATAAGGACAAAGCATCTCTGGACCCTCGCCTGACTTCTCATTTCTCTTAGGATTTCATTTCTCACTTCTCCCCTTCCTATGTCAGTTTAGTAAGGGTGATTTTCATGGACAGAAATACCATTTATTTGACTGATTCATTCTTATTTTGAAATCTATGTTTTGTTGACATTCATATCTGGAGCTCCGTTGGGTCTGATTAGATGGTGTGACATTTCTGCTCATTTTCCTTTATGTGTTCTTGCCTCTTTTGGTTCCTAGTTGCTGTTTAGTTTGTGCTGGATATTGCAGTTGCAGAATTGTTTATAGAAGTAATTTGAGGCCTTGGATGATGTAATCTTCCTCCACAGGGGGCTTTACATGTGCTTTTGCTGGGCCCCTGAGAGCCCTAGCCATCTGAGATCATCTCAATTCAATTTCAGAGACTGAGATGCTCTGAAGCTAGACTGTGCTTCCTATCACAGCCTATCAGCTTCCAGTGCATACTTCCCTCTTTGGGTTCCCAACCTAAAGCAAGCCCCTCTTCCCCTATGTGAGGGTCCCACACTCAGGGCCTACCAAGCTGTCAGGGGCATTTTTCAGCCCTTCAGCCTCTCAGCTGCTCCCTCAGGGATCAGTGTTACTTCTAAGAGGAGGAGGCTTCCAAACCAAGAAGAAGGAGGAAGAGCAGGAGAAAGAAAGAGAGGAGGAAAAAGGGGAAGGAGGAAGGAAGAAAAGAAGAAAGGGGAAAGAAAAAGGTGTATGAGGCAAGCTTCTCTCTTTGAAAGAGTGTAGGCGTGTGGAAGAATTGAGAGTCCAGGGAAGCACCAGAGCCATGAATAGAAGGCAAGGGCTCTAGCTCTGTCCTGAAGCTCATTAAGGGGTCCCAGAAAACCTTCCCTCCCCAAGGAAACTCACCAGCCAAGCTGTCAGGAAAACATTTCTCCAACTGGCGATGACTGCACAGTGAGTCCATCACAGATTCCTTTGTAGACATTGTCATGAGGATAAAGTGAGCTTGGGTGAAGGGGATAGGGCAGAAGGAAGAGAATGGGCAGCATGGAAGTTTGGGGAATATTTTGGCTCAGATTTAGACTTGTTTACTGTTGGAATATTTTATTATTACTGGATAGAAAAGTTTGAAAGGTGCAGAGCTCAAGGGTTATTCATCATATCATAATAGTTTTTGCATTTTTCTTCTGTTAAAGACAATTCTATGAATGAGAATATTAGATATTTACAGGTAAAAGGTGAGGTTTACAGGTTAATGGTAAAGTTTCCTGTGCTCTAATCCTTCCATATTATTTTTCATTGTGACCACTGGTATCAGTGTTGGGTAAATTTATGACTATTTGCTGTTCAATTATACATATTTAATCACAGTAAAATATACTTAAAACAACATTTGTCATTTTTACCATTTGTAAGTGTACAATTCAGCACCATTAAATATATTCACAATGTTCCTGTAGAACATATTCACAGATATTATTATTTTTTTAGTCCTCACTTGAGGACATGCTTATTGATTTTAGAGAAAGGGGAAGAGAGGGAGAGAGAGAGGGAGAGAAACACCGATGTGAGAGAGAAACATCGACTGGAACCAAACCACAACCTAGGTATGTACCCTGACAGGAAATGAACCAATGACCTTTTGGTTTATAGGCTGAGACTCCAACAGAACCATACTGGCCAGTGCTGCACATACTGGTTTTTATATATATTTTTACTTTATGACACTTCTAAGGGTATATTTTAAAAGCACAGATCTTAAGTATTAGTTTAATAGCTTTACACAATGTGAACTGAAAATAAGATCTAGAATGTTATCACCACCTAAAAAGTTCTCATGTACTTCTGAAGCAACCAGCATTCTGAATTCTACCATTGAAAGTTAATTGTAACTGTTCTAGAACTTAATAAAAATGAAATCACAAAGTATCTACTCTTTTCTAGCTTTTTAAATTCATCATTAATTTTCAAGATTCATCTAGGCTCTTGCACATTTCAGTAGTTTATTCCTTTTCATTGCCGAGTAGTATTCCACGATACTAATTAAACCACAGTGTGTTTCTCCATTCTTCTTTGATAGCTTTTGCCCAGATTTTGGACTACTATGAATACGGCTGCTCTGATGATGATATTTTTGCATAAATATATCAGGGGTGAGGGTGGGTAATTGATGGGATATAGGGTAGCCAGATGTTTAATGTTGTAGGAAATTAGCAAAGTGCTCATCACATTTTACAATCCTGCTGGCAATGCATCAATGTTGTGATCGTTTTTATCCTCACAAACACAGGGTGTTGCCAACCTTTTAAATCAGAACCACTGCGTTGAGTTTGTAGTGGCAACACATCTCATGTTTTAACATGAGTCTCCCCGACTGTTATGGACTTGGAGAAGCTCAACATGTGCTTATCGGCCTCTGGTATATTATTTTCTGCAAAGGGTCTGTTGCTGTTAAAAAGTCTGAGTTGTTCAACTGAAGAAAGAAATTTAGGAAAACACAACTAAATGGAAGCATACACCATGTTCATAGAGTGGAAGAATCAACATCATCAAAATGTCCATACTACCCAAAGCGATTTATAAATACAAAGCAATCCCTATTGAAATATCAGTGACATATTTCACAGATATAGAATAAATATTTCAAAAATTTATATGGAAGCATGAATGACCCCAAACAGTCTCAACAGTTTCAAGAAAGAAAAACAAAGTAGGAGGGATCAAAATATCTGATGTCAAACTATATTACTATATTATAAGAAGAGACACCTAGATCAATGGAACAGAATAGAGAGCCCAGAAATAACCCCATGTCTCTATGGACAATTAATATTTGAAAAAGGGGGCAGAAGCATAAAATGGAGTAAAAATATGTTCTACAATAAATGGTGTTGGGAGATCTGGACAGCTACATGTAAAAAAATGAAACTCGACCAACTTACACCATACACCAAAATAAACTCAAGATGGACAAAAGACTTAAATATAAGTTGTGACACCATAAAAATCCTAGAGGAGAGCATAGGTAGGAAAATTTCAGATATTCCACGCAGCAATATTTTCACTTATATGTCCCCTAGAACAAGGAACATAAAGGAAATAATAAACAAATGGGACCTCATCAAATTAGAAATCTTCTGTATGACTAAAGAAAACATCAGCAAAATGGAAATGGAACCAACTGTATGAGAAAATATATTTGCAAATGATACCTCGGACAAGGGTTTGATCTCCAAAATATATAAAGAACTCACATGACTTCATACCAGGAAGACAAAAAATCCAATCAAAAAGTAGAGAGAGGACCTGAACAGACACTTCTACAAGGAGGACATACAGAGGGCCCAGACAAGTATGAAAGGATGCTCAGCATCACTAGCCATCAGAGAGATGCAAATTAACACCACAATGAGATACCAATTCACGTGGGTCAGAATGGCCATCATAAACAAATCAACAAACAACAAGTGCTGGCAAGGTTGTGGAGAAAAGGGAACCTTAGTGCACTGTTGGTTGGAATGCAGACTGGTGTAGCCACTGTGGAGAACAGAATGGAATTTCTTCAAAAAAACTAAATATGGAAATGCCTTTTGACCTGGCAATTCCACTGCTGGGATTATACCCCAAGAATCCTGAAACACCAATTCAAAAGAACCTATGCACCCCAACGTCCATAGCAGTGTTTACAATAGCCAAGTGCTGGAAACAGCCTAAGTGCCCATCAGTAAATGAGTGGATCAAAAAACTGTGGTATATATACACAATGGAATTCTGCTCAGCAGGAAGAAAGAAGGAACTCCTACCCTTTGTAATGGCATGGATGGATCTGCAGAGCATTATGCTAAGTGAAATAAGCCAGGCAGTGAAAAACAAATACCATATGGTATCATCTATAAGTGGAACCTAATCAACAAAACAAACAAGTGAGCAGAATAGAACCAGAGACATGGAAATAAAGATGAAACTGACAGTGACCGGAGGGGAGGGGGGAGGAAGATAATGGGGGAAAGAAAGGGAAGGGTTGTCAAGGAACATGTATGAAGGACACATGGACAAAGACAATGGAGAAGGGGGAAGATTGAAAGTGGGTGAGTAGGGTGGGGAGTAATGGGGTAAAAATGGGAACAACTGTAATTGAACAACAAAAAATTTAAAAAATAAATACAAAAAAATTTGAGTTGTTCATATTTTTGTTGTTGATTTTGGGTATTTCTTAGGTATTCTGAGTATGACTTCTTTCCAGATATATGTGCTGAGAATATATTTTCCAAAGCAGGGCTTCTATACTTATTTTATTAATAGCATCTTTTTTATTAAGAAATTTTAAATTTTAATTAGGTCTAAAAATTTTATTGTTCATGATTAATACCTTTTATTTTTAAAAATATATAACTATCTTTGATTGTAAACACATTTTCTTAGGCTTTATTCTAGTATATTTTTAGACTTTTGGATATGATTTATCTCAAATTAACATTCGAGTATGGAGTGACAATTATCTCAGCACTATTTCTTGAGCAGTTTTTACTGTCCTCTTTGAAATGTCTTGTACTTTTGCAGAAATTCACTAGACCCTACATGTGTGGCTACATTTTGGATTCTCTATTCTGGTTCACTAATCTATTAATCTATTATATGGTCTATGGTACAACCTAGATTGATTAACAGAATAACTAATATCAGTAACTCTTTTGAAATAAGGTAGTGTAATTCCTACCCCCTGCCTTGTTTTAATTCTTTAATAAGAGTTTTATCCTAGTCTATGGTCTTTGCATTTCCATATAAATTATAGAATCAGCTTGTTAATTTATTCAAAAGACTTGATAAAATTTTGATTGGAGTTGTGTTGAACCCAAAGATCAATTAGGGGATCAACTTGATCTATTTCTCTATTTTTTACTTTTTACATCTTTGATTTTTATTAACAGTAATTTTAGTTTTCTGTTTAGGGATCTGTCATATCTTTTGTTAGATTAATTCCTAAGTATTTGATTTTAAAAATGCTATTCCTAAATGGTGTTATACTTTTGTATACTATTTTTCCATTATTATTTGCTATCATATAGAAATATAGCTGATTTTATATATTGATCTGGCATCTCGAAACCTTGCTAAATTCTCCATTTTTTCTACATAATCATGCTGTCTACTAATATTGACAGTGTCACTCCTGTCCAATATTTATGTAATTTTTAAATATTTTTATTTCTTTAACACACTGGCTAGCACCTTTACTGTACTGTTGTATAAAGCAGTAAAAGTGGGTATGCTTGCTTTTCCTCCCAATCATAAGGGTTTAAATATTTCACTGTTAGTATGTTTGTAAGGACAGAGTTTTTTTTTAATTCATGAGGGTTGTTGAATTTTGTCAGATATTATTATACCTCTATTGAAGTGATCATTTCATTTTTTCTCTTTCTGTTAATTTATTAAGTTACATTTTTGAATGTGAAACTAATTTTGCATTCTTGATTGGGAGGAACCCCCTCTTACTCATGATGTGTCATTCTTTTGATCTATTTATGGGTTTAATTTAACAATTTGTTGTTGATTTTGTGCCCATCATCATATGATTGTTATAGATATTTGTAATTCTATTTTTGGAATTTTATCAGGATTTATATGATTAGGAATATACTGGCTTTGTGAAATGAGTTGGGAAGATTTTTGCCTTCCATATTTTCTGAACCAGTTTGTGTGGAACTTTTACTTTTCTTAAATATATGAATTAATTCAGCATTGAAGTCATCTTGGGCTAGAGTTTTCTTTTGTGTGTGTAGGAAATTTTATGACATAAAGGAGGACATAAACGTCCTTTCATAGGTATTGAGTATTTAATTAAAAAAATTTTGTGTCAGTTTGGATAGGTGGTGTTTTGGAAGAAATTATTCCATTTCATATCAATTTTGATGTTAATTGATAAAACTGATAACATACCATTAATCCATTATCTGTAAATTTCTTTAAGTATTTGTATAACCATGGCATAACTTCCCTTTTTATTCCTGATGTTAATAACTTATGCTTTCTTTTTTATTGATCCATCTTCATTGAGTTACATCAATTTTATGAATCTTCCCAAAGAACCTTATTTTCACTTTGTTTACATTTGCCATTGTTAATCTATTTCTTGCTGTATAGTTTTTCACTCTTAAATTAGGTTTTCTGCCCTGGCTGGTGTGGCTCAGTGGACTGAGTGCTGCCGGCCTTTGAACTGAAAGATTACTGGTTCAATTCCCAGTCAGCGCACAAGCCTGGGTTGTGGGCCAGGTCCCCAGTTCACGGTGTGTGAGAGGCAAATGATGGATGTATCTCTTGTACAGCGATGTTTCTCTCCCTCTTTTTCTTCCTCCCTTCACCTCTTTCCAATAATACATTTAAAAATTTTGTTTTCATTTTTAGGTTTAATTTGCTGGGTTTTTTTTTGCCTTAGCCTTTTGGTGAAAAGAATTCCTCAATTTTTTTTCTTGTCCTGAAAACCCTAAATTATTTCCTGATTCCTATTTCATTTGCTGATCTCTATTTTAAATTGCCAGTTTTTAAAAAATCTTTTTAAACCTGATAATCCATTGCCGTTTGGCTTCCAGTCTTTGTGATGAGAAATTAACCATAATTTTAATTGTTATTTCTCTCCTTTTTCTGGTTTGTTTTTATGGAAGCTGAGAACATTGATTTAAAATAATTTTTTCTTAAATGGATAAATTCCTAGAAATATACAATTTTTTAAGACTGAATCATGAAAAGTAGAAAATCTGCAAGATGAGTTACTAGTAGTGAGACTGAGTCAGTAATTAAAAATCTCCCAACAGATAAAAGCCTAGGACCAGATAGCTTCACTGGTAAATTCTATCACACATTTAAAGACAGTTTGCTATCTAGCCTTATTAACTCTTTCAAACAATAGAAGAGAAGGGAAAACTTCCAAACTCATTTTGTCAGGCCAGCATTACCCCGATATCTCAACCAAACAAGACCACCACAAGAAGAGAAAATTACAGGCTAAGGCCCCTGATGAACATAGATGCAAATTACAGCACAAAATATCTGCAAACCAAATTCAAAAATACATTAAGAGGATCATGTGCCATGATCAAGTGGATGCAAGGATGGCTCAACATCCAAAAATCAATCAATGTGATACACCACAAAAATAAAATAAAAAATAAAAGTTATATGATCATCTTGACACAGCCCGGTGCTGCTTAACAATGGGGACACATTCTGAGATTTGCATTCTTAGGTGGTTTTGTCATTGTGTGAACATCACAGATGTATTTACACATCTAGTCTATATGGTAGAGGTTATTACTCCTAGGCTACAAGTCTAATAGCATGTTACTGTACAAAATAACATGAGATTAAATCAATACAAGAAAAAATGAGGCAATCAAGAGACACGATAAACATGAAATGTATGAGGCTGCTGCCAGTCCAATATGGCACACTGATTTACAGCAACCATTTTTATAAGTCAAAAGAGTACAGCCTAAAGATAAGAAGCACATTACAGTAAACACATAAACCAGTAACACAGCCATTTATTTTCATTATCAATATCATATGATTTCACCTATAAGTGGAACCTGATCAACAAAACAAACAAGCAAGTAAAATATAACCAGAAACAATGAAATTAAGAACAAATTGACAGTAACCAGAGGGGAGGTGGGAGGGGATAATGGGGGGGAAAGGAGGAAGGATTTTCAAGAACATGTATGAAGAACACATGGACAAAACCAAAGGGGGGTAGCATCAAGGGTAGGAAGTGGGGATGGCTGGGGTGGGGGGGAGTCCTGGGGGAAGTGGAGACAATTGTACTTCAACAGCAATAAAAATATATATATATTTAAAAAGAAAAAAAGAAATACTAAAAAAATTATGTACTGCACGTAATAGTACGTGCTGTATTTTTAAGTGACTGTCAGTGTGGTAGGTTTGCTTATACCAGGATCACCACACACATGAGTGGCACGCTGTGCTCTGATGCTATGAGGGCTGCAGCATCACTAGGTGATGGGAATTTTCAGCCCCATTATAACATTATGGGGCCACAGTCATATATGCAGTGAACCACTGACCAAAATGTCACCATGCAGCACACGGCTGCAGATCCAGAAAAAATATTGACAAAATTCAACATCCAATGATAAACTCTGTCAACCAAGAGAGTGTAGAGGGAATGTACTTCAACATAATAAAGGCCATATATTGTATAACAAGCCCACAGCTATCATCATGCTAAATAATAAAAAGCTGAAAAAACGCTTTCCCTCAAAGGTCAGGAACAAGACAAGGATGTCCACTCTCACCACCACTTTTATTCAATGTAGTGCTAGAAGTCTTGGAGCAATGAGCCAAGAAAAAGAAATAAAAGCCACCTAAACAAAAAAGGAAGAAGTAAAACTGTCATTATTTACAGATGACATGATATTATTTATGCAAAACCTGAAAGACTCCACCAAAGCTCTTTGAATTAATAAGCAAATTTAATAAAGTTGCAGGATACAAAATCAGTTTACAGACATCTGCTGTGTTTTTTTACAACAATAATGAACTCTCAGAAAGAGAAATTAAGAAAACAATCCCATTTACAATTGCATCAAATAGAATAAAATACCTAGAAATAAATTTAAGTAAGGATGTGAAAGGACTGTACAGTGAAATCCAGAAGACACTCATGAAAGAAACTGAAGAAAATGTAAATAAGTAGAAAGACAGATATTTTGTGCTCAGGGATTAGAAGAATTAATAATGCTAAAATGTCCATATTACCCAAAGCAACCTACAGATGCAATGCAATCCGTATAGAAATTTCACTGGTGTTTTTTTCACAGGAGAACATACAGTCCTGAAATTCGTATGAGACCACAAAAGACTACAAATAGCCAAAGCAATTTTGAGAAAGAGAAACAAAGCTGGAGGCATCATGGTCCCTGATTTCAAACTATGCTACAAAGTTATAGTAATCAAACAGTATGGTCCTGGCATAAAACCAGACCCATAGATTAATGGAACAGAATAGAGAGCCCAGAAATAAACCCACACATATACGTTCAAATAATTTATGAAAAAGAGCTAAGTATACATAATGGGGAGAAAACCGTCTCTTCACAAATAGTGTTGGGAAAGGTGGACAGCCACATGAAAAGAGTGAAACTGGATCAGCTTAGAGGATACATAGAAATTAACTCAAAATGTATTAAACACTTGAAGGTAAAGCCTAAAACGATAAAACTCCTAGAAGAAAATAGAGGAAGTAAGCTTCTTGACTGGGTATTGGTGATGTGTTTTTGCATCTGAAACTGAACACAAAGGGAACAGAGGCAAAGACAAATAAGTGAAACTATATCAGAGTATAAAGTTCCTGCATAGTGAAGAAAATCATCACAAAATGAAAAGGCAACATACTGAATGTGAGAAAATATTTGCAAGTCACGTATATGATAAGGGGTTTATATAAAAATATATAAAGGATCCATACAGGTCAAAAACAAAGAAACAAACAATCTTATCAAAAATAGGCTGAAGATCTGAATAGACATTTTTTTCCCCAAAGATCTACAGATGAGCAACAGGCACATGAAAAGATGCTTAACATCACTAGTCATCGGGGAAATGCAAATTAAAACCACAGTGAGATATTACCTCACCTGTTAGAATGGCTATTATAAAAAGACAAGAGACCACAAGGGTTGGAGAGGATGTGCATTTTTGGTGGAAATAAAAATTGTGCAATCACTATGGAAAAGAGTAGGAGGTTCCTCAAAAAACTGAAAACTGAAAACAGTTCTACCATATGATCCAGCAATTCCACTTCTGGGTATTTTTCCAAAGAAAATGAAAACACCAACTTGAAACGTATCGGCAACCCCATGTTTGCTGCAGTGTTGTTTACAATAGCCAAGATATAGAAACAACCTAAGTATCCACTGGTACATGAATAGATAAAGGAAATATGTGTGTGTGTGTGTGTGTGTGTATAACATACACACAATGTAACACTGCTCAGCCATAAAACGAATGTGACCTTGCCATTTATGACAGCATAGAATGACCTTGAGGGTATTATGCTTAGTGAAAAAGTGATACAGAAAAAGACAGACAGAGTATGACCTTACATGTGGACCCCAGCCAAGCTCACAGATGCAGAGAACATACTCATGACTGCCAGAGGCAGGGGGTGGCAGGCTGGGAGAAATAGGTAAACAGGTCAAAAGATACACACTGCCAGTTATAACATAAGTAACTTACAGGGATGTAATGGATAGCATGGCAAGTATAGCGGATAGTATTGTATTGCATATTTGAAAGTAGCTATGAAAATAGATCTTAAATGCGCTCATCACAGTAAAAAACATAATGTGTACAGTGGTAGATGTTGACTGAACTTCTTGCTGTGATCATTTCACAACCTATACAACTACTAAATCATTGTGTTGTACACCTGAAAGGAATATAATTTCATATGTCATCTATACATTGATTCAAAGAAGAAAAGAAAAAATTAATTCTTTTGTAAAATAAGCACATACCCACAAATTTTATTGATTTTATCAGTCAAATATTTTCTAATTTTCTTAAAATTTCTTTTCTGACCACAGCTATTTAGAAGTTACTGTTTTGTTTCCAAATGTTTCTGGTTTGGGGATGCAATTTTTAAATTTTTTATTTTGATATCATTGCTATCAGAAAATTGCTTGGTATTACTCAATCTTTTGCACATTATTGAGACTTTCTTTTCTGAAAATCTTTTTTTTGCCTTAACTTTGGATGGATATTTTCTGCTGGTTCTAGAGTTCTAGGTAGAGGTTGGCAAACTATGACCCAGTGGCCAAATCGGGTCCATGCCCTGTTTTGGTATGATTCATGAGCTGAGAATAGTCCTACCACTTTTAAATGTAAAAGGTATAAAAGACTGTGTGGTGTGCATCAAGCATCGGCACAAGTGCTTCAGATGTATGAGCTTACTTAGTCCTCACAATTAAGCCAGAAGATAGGTGCTGTTTTCTATACTGGAAACATGGTAGGGAACACTTAAAGCAGAGAGTTTGCTCTTGGTCTCTGACACTCTCTATGAAATCAAGATAATTTCTTTCTCTTCTGAATGGATGATGAATTCTCTCAAATACCTTTTGGCATCCATGTAGATGATTATATTAATATAGTAAATTATATTGAGGTCTTTTTGTATTCCTAGAACAAACTATTTGTTCTTGATATGTTAGTTGTTTAATTTTACCTTTATACATTTGTGTATTTTAGATACGTGTATGGTATTTTTAAGCTGCTCAATTTTGGCCAAAATTATACCAGTGTCCATGAGTAAGTTGGATGCTGAGTCAATATTTTATTGTGTTTGTGTAATGCTTTAAACTTTGATAAATATTTTCTTTTACCTTGCCTCATCAATCACCAGATGGTACATGCATTTACCATATTAGCTGGGTTTTTTGAGGGGTTGCGTTGTGGTCTATGTAGCTTCTATAGCAGAACGCTGCAACTGGTATTTTTGGAAGCTGGGAAGTCCCAGATCCAGGTGCCAGCATGGTCGTGTTTTGATGGGGGCATTCTTCCAGGTCGCAGACTTCTCATTGCATCCTCACATGGTAGCAGGGGATAGCTCAGTAGGTTCGTTTTCATAAAGGTGCTAATCCCATTCATGAGGGCTCCAGCCTCATGACTGAATCTTAATCACATCCCTAAGGCCTCACCTCTTAATGTCACCACTGGCTACTTGGGTTTTCAACATATTAATTTCAGGTAGACACAAACATTCAGACCATAGCATTAACAGATTATTTAGCAGATTACCCTGTGCTTCCTAAGGAAACACTAATATTAAAAGCTTGACTTCCTGATCTATTTCTGTGTAGCTGTAGGATATCTTTTGCCCCACTCATGTAGCTTCTGCTGGAACACATCATGAGAACAGGAAAGTTTCCCCTGTAATGTATGTTTTGAGTACAAGGATCATGCTCCCTTTTTTTTTTTTTTTTTTTTTTTTTACTCTCAGCTCCTAACATAGTGTGTGATGAGTAGTAAATGATCACTAAATATCTGTTGACTAGATGAGATTACCATAGTCTGGGGATAAATATTGATTTTATTTTTCATTATTGATGAGCTTTTACCTCATGTCTTTTTATACCTCTCCTTATGATCTTCTCTTTCAATGACAATTAAACCTGGAAGTGAAGCAGATTTCTGGTTGTAAGAAAGCGTAACATGGTGTAAATATGTTCACGCAACTGCTTTTCTGCTGCAATGGTAGCATCAGTGACGCTATGTTTCCCATGTTTTGATCAGAGTGAGAGAGAGAGAAGGAGCCATTGGATGTGTCACTAATGGACTTCTGTGGATGGCCTTTATTATTTAAGGCAGATTTTTCAATGTCAAGTCATCAAGTGATAAGCATATGGTCTTATTAGATTTCCCTGGAATCCAGTCTATATACAACAAAAATCTGTTGCTAGCATTTTTTTGAGCCAAAGAGTGTCTGTAATCTATAAATTTAAATATAATCTTGACTTTAATATATGCCTCCTATAGATAGAAAAGATGTTATTCACATTGGTATACTTACTTTAGATTATGATTTTCAATGTCATATTTTTTAAGTAAAATGTTTTAATTTTCTTTCATCTGAGCATTGAAAGCTTTATTTTTAGGACTGAAGATTCAATTCCAACAGGATATGTTTAGAACACTCACGTATTGGCTTTTTGAAAACATTGAATTTCATCTTATTAAGGAAGTGTAAACAGGTTATAGCTCAGAAACAGGTGCTGGAACACTCAGCTCTTTGAAGTTCATAGTGATGTCTTCCAGCAGTGCACAGCAGACTGACTGTTCACATGTTATTTCAAATAACACTGAATTAAATCCCACCTCTTTCCATCTTTTTACCCTCTTTGTTTGTTAACTGCCAGTACACAATGTAAACTACAATCATGTGTTAAATTTAAAAAATCATCCCTTTCCCAATTTTGTCAAAATATTTCAACAGGAAGGCACTTGTCAAGTTAAGTACAGGAAATCTTAAAAAGGTTTTCACAAACAAGATGTTAATTGTGATGTTAGTGTGCTTTTTAAAAAAACATTTAACAATGTTTACTGATAATCTACTGTATGCCATGTATGTTTCAAGGTCTATAGCTATTAATTGTGAGTATGACAAGCAAGATCCCACATCTCTTCGAACTTATGTTCTGAGGGAGAGGGGCAATCAACCAACTAACCAATTCTTTCTTGTTAAAGTAACTGTCATAATGAAAACAATACAACACATGCTGGAGAGTGGACCAGGAAATGGAGCACAGAGAGTGTGGGGTAGTTGGATAGAGGGCGCTTTTTTTTTTTAACCGTTGTTATTCTACATCATTTACAAGCAATTTACTGATGTTACAAAATCCCACACATAAAAAACGAATTGCATTTCTAAAAAGAACATTTTAGCACATTGACATGTAAGGGCCAATCCATATTTAAATTTCCCCTAGTGTTGCCCAATGTCCTTCACAGTTTGTTTGTATGAACATTTTTACACCCAGGGCCATATGCTAAATCTGTCATATCTGAGTTTCTGTTGATTGAAACAAGTTCATGACAGGAATTTGACCTTTTGGGCACTGCGTCATTTATTCTTTACAGTGTCATTTAACTTTATAACCCAATGCCCTGTATGTCCTCTAACCTAGAATTAGTTTCTAAGTCTTGATTAGGTACTCAACATTTTTAGGTAGAATCATAGTGATGCATATTTCATACTACATTATATCTGGAAACAGGATATCTGGTTGTTCTACCATTTTTGAAACTAAAAATTGGCCACCATGTTAGGAAGACGACAGCCTTGTCCCTTCATTACACATTAAAATTTCACTTTACAACCAGGAAATAATTTACGTGGTGCACTTTGGTATCATATATGCATCTATTTTTCAATTAATCATTGTGTAATGATTTTAAAATCAATTTATTGTCCTTGTCTGAATAAACAATTTTATTGGACATTGAAAATAATGTTTCTTTTCTAATTTTATCCTTTTTTCCCATGATTATTATCTGGCATTCTTACATGGAGCTTTCCCTTATGAATTTGGGTCATATGGTTACTCTGAAATACAGTTCTATTAGTTTCCTATTAGTTTCCATTTTATTTCAAATTTCCAAAAAAAAAATAATTTAATAGTCAATGTAAATGCAACAATTAGTTTTTTCTGATATCTTTCTTTTTTTGTGGGTATTATTATGGATCCATAAATTTTTATTGATTCAATATTTTATTGAACATTCAACAATCATAACATCTTATTCTTTTCAAAGTTCATAACTATTATAATTTTGGCCAGTTAAAGACTCTTAAAGCTGGCTCTTTTGTCATTCTAACATGACTCAATTGTGGCATTGGTTAAGAAAAGTGTTCATGAAGAGGACACAGAGGCCACATCCCTAAAATTAAAAAAAAAGTTAAAGTAGGATGTATTTTAAAAACATCTTGTTCATGCAGAAAAAAATATCCTTTCATGATAAAAACCTCCAACATATTGGGTATAGAAAGAAGATTCTTCAGCAAGATGACAAACTCACAGATAAAAAACTCAATAGAAAGAAACCGAAAGCTTTTCCTCTAAGACTAGGAAAAAGACAAGGATGCCTACTCTCACCACTCTTATTGAATATAGTACTGGGAGTCACAGCCAGAGCAATTAGTCAAGACAAAGAAAGAAAACACACCCAAATGGCAAAAAAAAAAAAAAAAGTAAAATTGTTACTCCTTGTAGATGACATATTTGTATACAGAAAATCCCAAAGACAAAAAAAAAGTCTGTTGGAACCAGTCAACAATCAGTAAAGTTGAAGGATATAAAATCAACACACAGAAATTAGTTGCATTTCTAGACACTATAATGAACCACCTGAAAAAGAAATGAAGAAAACTATCCCATTCATGATAACATTAAAACAACAAAACCTAGTGATAAATTTAACCAAGGAAGTGAAAGATCTGTACAATGAAAACTATAAGACTTTGCTGAGGGAAATCAAAGAAGGTGCAGGAAATGGAAAAACATCCTTTATTCATGAGTCAGAATAAATGTTTTTAACATCTATATTACACAAAGTCATTTTTAGTAGTGAACAACCCCATCAAAATACTAAAGTATTTCTTCACAGAAATAAAAAGAAATTTCTAAAATTTGTATAGAGGACTTCTGGTCAAGATGGCAACATAGGTAAACAAAACTCACCTCCTTGCACAACCACATTAAAACTACAACTAAACTATAGAACAACCATCACTCGGAACTGTCAGAAACTGAGTTGAATGGAAGTCTGATGACTGTGGAATTAAAGAAACCACATCCATCTAGACTGGTAGGAGGGGTGGAGATGTGGAACAGGCTGGCCCCACATCCACATGTGGTGGGTAAAAATTTGAAAGGGACATCTCAGGAGTGAGGAGTCCTAGCCCCACACTAGGCCCCCAAGCCCAGAGTTCCATTACCATAAATAGAAGTCCCCATACTTTCTGGCTACAAAAACAAGCAGGGATTGAGTGAGTGGAAGAAACTTCTGGAGTCCCAAGCAGTTCCCCTTAAGGAACCTACACACAGACTTACTCAGACTTACTCAGACTCACTCCCTCTGAGCTCCAGCACTGGGGTACAGCTTGAAAGGCACACAGGGAGAAAGTGAAGTGTCTGGCATCAAGATGAGAGCGGGGGAAAGCTTTCTCCTAAATAGAAAGGTAGGCAGAGGCCCTTGTCCCTTACTGAACTATTCCCCCCACAGAACCAGCAGGCAGGTGCCATATCTGAGACTCCATCAACCTGGCTAACACTGTTTCCTCTGTCCTGGAGATCCCCTGAGACTTCATCTCACCCAACTTATGGGCCCACCCATGTTGTTAACAGTGACTTTTCCATATGAATGGCTGGCTGTGGCTAATGCTTCGCAACTTACTAAATCCTTTCAGACAAGCAATAGCCAGCCTCAGTGAGGCCTTAGCCCTCATAACTCTTGCTAAGTGGCCCCAGGCCCAGCACTAGCAGCAGCCAGTCTAGATTCACAGCTTGGCTTTGTCAGGGAACCTCCAAGCACAGCACAAGTAGCAGGTATCTCAGATTGCTTTATAGCTCAGGTAGCGTGGTCCCAGGCAGAATACAGGTAGGGGCTGGCCATGACCTGCACAACTCAGGAAACCTCAGGGCCTGCATGCCCAGGAGACAGCTACAGAACACATCTTAGCACCATCACCCTGCCACTGAACAGTTGATCCTCCACAGAGGGCAGAGGTTGGTGGTCAGTGGTCCCAGCCAGTCCTTGCAGTTGACTGGCTTGGATAAATCCTTTCCATTGACCAGCCAACAGCAATCAAGCCTCAACTAAAAGAGGAAGGTGTACTCAGCCAACATGAAGGGCATACTTCAAGTACCCAGGTGGGGTGATAGGGGAGGCTGTGACCCTAGAACCTAAAGGACACTTACTATATTAGGCCACTCTACCAAGACAGGGAGTCATAGCAGCTCTACCTAATACACAAAAACAAACATAGAGAGGCTGCTAAAATGAGGACAAAGAAACACAGACCAAATGAAAGAACAGATCAAAACTCCAGAAAAAGAACTAAACAAAATGGAGATAAGTAATCTATCAGATGCAAAGTTCAAAACACTGATTGTAAGGATGCTCAAGGAACTTAGTGAGGACCTCAGTAGCATAAAAAACATCCAGCCAGCAACAAAGGATACATTAACTGATATAAAGAACAATTTACAGGGAAACAACAGTAGAATGGATGAAGCCAAAAATCATATCAATGATTTGGGACATAAAGAAGCAAAAAACAACCAATCAATCCACAACAAGAAGAAAAAGAATCCAAAAAATGCCCAAAACAAAACAAGGATAGTGTAAGCAGCCTCTGGGACAATTTCAAGTTTCCCACATTTGCATCATAGGGGGTGCCAGAAGGAGAAGAGAGAGAGCAAAAATTGAAAATCTGTTTGCAAAATAACGAAAGAATACTTTCTTAATTTGGTGAAGAAAATGGACATGCAAGTCCAGGAAGCACAGAGTTCCAAAGAAGATGAATGCAAAGAGGCCCATTCCAAGACACACCATAATTAAAATGCCAAAGATTAAAGATAAAGAGAGAATCTTAAGAGCAGCAACAGAAAAGTAGTCAGTTACCTACAGGGGAGTTCTCATAAGATTGTCAGCTGATTTCTCAAAAGAAACTTTGCAGGCTAGAAGGGATTGGCAAGAAATATTCAAGGTAATGAAAAGCAGGGATCTAAAGCCAAGATTACTCTACCCAGCAAAGATATCAAAAGGCAGATAAAGAGCTTCCCAGACATGAAAAAAACCAAAGGAGTTCATCATCACCAAACCATTATTATATGAAATATTAAGGGACTTATTTAAGGAAAAGAAGGTCAAAACTATGAACAATAACATGGCAATGAATATATGTCTACGAACAATTAATCTAAAATGTATACTAGGCATCAAGAAGAACAGAGCCAGAATCATGGATATGGAAAGTGTTTTCATGATTGCCAGATGGAAGGGGCATGTGGGGGAATGTGTGAAGAGGTGAGGGAACTAAGAAGTACAAATTGGTAGTTACAGAGTAGCCATGGGGATGTAAAGTACAGTATAGGAAATGTAGTAGCCAAAGAACTTATACCCATGGTATGGACATGAACAATAGTGGGGAAATTGCTTAAGGGGGTGGGGGTGCTGGGTGGAGGGGGATAAAGTGGGAAAATTGGGACAACTGTAATAGCATAATCAATAAAACATAATTTTAAAAAATTTGTATGGAAACACAAAAGACCTCAAAGTGTCAAACAATCCTGAGGGAAAAAAAAACGAAGGTGGAGACATCACACTTCCTGATTTGAAACTGTACTACAAAGCTACGCTAATAAAATGGTATGGTACTGGCACACACACACACACACACACACACACACACACACACTGATGGAACAGAATAGAAACCCGCAAATTAAATCTCCATATGTATGATCAACAACACTCAACTAGGGAGCCAAGAATAACAAATGGAGAAATGAGAGTCTCTTCAACAAACCATGTTGGGCAAACAGGAAAACACATACAGAAAAATAAAACTGAACCACTATCTTACACCAATCACAAAAATTAATGCAAAATGTATCAAAGGCTTACATTTAACGCCCAGTACCATGAAACTCGTGGAAGACATAGCAAAGAAATACCTTGACATTGTTATTGGCAATAATTTTCTTGATATAACACGAAAGGCACAAACCACAAAAGCAAACATCAATAAATGGGACTGTAATAAACTTAAAAGCTTCTGCACAGCAAAAAGACAATTGTCAAAATGAAAAGGCAACCTCTAGAATGGAAAAAATTTTCACACTGGATGTCAGATACGGGTCGGTATCCAAAATATTTAGAGAACTCACATATGGATGACTTAATATCAGAAAACTAAACAATCCAATTAAAAATGGGTAGAGTAAATTAATAGACATTTTTTCCAAAGAAAACATCCAAATGGCCAACAGGTATATGAAAAGATGTGCAGCATCACTAATCACTGGGGAAATGCAAAGCAAAATCACAATCATCTATCACTGCACTCTTGTTATAATAACTATCATCAAGAAGACAAGAGATAGTGTTGGCAAGGATGTGGAGAAAAGGGTACCCAGGCACCCTTGTACCCTTGTACTGTAGGGAAGAAGGTAAATTTGTTCAAGCACTGTGGAAAACTATATGGATGGTCCTCAGAAAATTAAAAATATATCTACCATATGATTCAGCAATTCCATTTCTGTGTTTATACCCAAAGAAAATGAATTAGAATCTGAAAAAGATATATGTACCCCCATACCCAAAGGAAATAAAGTCAGGATATCAAAAAGATATATGCACCACCACATTTATTGAAGCATTATTCACAATGGCCAAGATATGGAAACAACCTAAGTGCCCATCACCAGATAGATGGCTGAAGAATTTCACACACACATATACACACAACATGTATGTTAATATTACTCAGCCAAGAGAAAGGACATTCTGTCTTTGCAACAACATGGATGGATCTTGAGCATATTATGGTAAGTAGATAGAGAAACACAAGTCTCTCTGATATCATTTACATGTGGAATCTAAAAAAGCCAAATCCACATAAACAGAGAGTAGAATGGTGAGTGTCATCAGATAGGGGGATAATTCAGATACGTTGTTTAAGGACACAAATTGAGTAGTAAATAAGCCCTAGAGATCCAATGTAAAAGACAGCGAATATAGACAAAATTACTGTATTATCGTCAAACTTGCTAAGAGACTAGAACTTAATAATTCTAATTATGAAAAATAAAGAATAATTATGTAATGTGATGGAGGTGCTAATTATCACTACAATGGCAATCATATTACAACATATAAATGTATCAAATTAACATATTGCATAACTTAAATTTATGCAATGTTTTATATCACACATATTTTTTAAAAAATCGAGAGATAAAAACTAAAAAGATAAAAAAATCTTGATCTTCCCAAGTCATCATTACCATGATGTAAGCACATTTATTTAAGACTTAGGGGCAGTGAACTACCTTGGCAGACCAATTACAGCTGACCAAGTGTGTTTTTTATTTAATCTGTACTGTATTTTTTCTATTGCTATGTTTTTATAAATAAAGTTTTACTGGAACACAGATATAGTCATTATTTAGCCTTGTGTCCGGCTACTTTACTGCTACAACGGCAGAGCTGAGCAGTCTTGGCAGAGACCTTGGGTCCCCCAAAGCCTAAAATATGTACTATCTGCCCTTACGCAGGAAAAGTTTGCTGACCTCTGGTTGGGACCATAACATTTAGGAATTCAAGTAATATAAACTTTTTTGGCTGATGTTGTTTCATGAGTTCATCTTGACTTTTCCAACCAGATTATTAGCTGCTGCTGAAGAGCAAGAATGGGTTAGGGTTAAGGTTAAGTTAGGGTTAAGGTTAGAGTTAGGGCATAGAACTAAATACTTGATTAGCTTGTCCATGAAAGTGTCCTTTCACAGAATTTCTTTTGTTTGTTTGCTTTTAACAAAGACAAAGTAATGCAGTATCTGGATACATGTGTATATTCAGTGCGTGGAGATTATATGTGAATGCACTGGATTTATGTATTATAAATGAAACATATTTTCTGCACCCTTCACATTACATTATATTTCTACCTATTCCACAAGTTTGCCTTGTAGAAGAGAATAATTTCTCTCACCAACTCACTGAAATAATTCACTATTACTTGTAACACACCTAGGTAATATGAGGTGACTTTAGAATGAACTTTCTGTGCAAGCCAATGTTCTAACTTTGCAAGAGAAACATTAAGATCAACATCTGTAGTTCTCAAGGGCTTTTGCTCGGTTTGATATAGAAAGAGAGATTGAAAAAAAAAAGCCCAAACAAATCTATAATGGAGAGAGCAATACAAATTAGTACTTAATAAAAATTAAGGAAGATCTCACTGGGTATAAGCTAAGAGAATTTACTGAAATGACAGCAGCGACCAGCCACTTTAAATAAGCCATTTACCTTTCCTATGCAGAGTACCCACTGGATTTATACATCACCAAGTTCACTCAAATTCAATGCGAGGAGAGGCTATGCCTCTTTGCAACGAGAGTGCAGGGAGAGCTGGAATTGACCTCTATTGGCCCTCTTGTGTCTAGTGGCTCTGTTGTCATTTGCTTAACAAAGTGACAGCTAACCATCCGCTAACGGACATTCTGGCTGTTTCCCCATCTTAGCTGTTGTGAACAGAGCTACAATAAACGTGACCAGGAGAGTACTAACATCTCTTGGAGATCTTGAATTTAGTTCTTCTGGGTAAATACCTAGCAGTAGGGTTGCTGGATTAGCTGGTAGTTCTATTTTTAATTTTTTTGAGGACCCTCCGTACTGTTTTCCGTAGTGGCTGCACCATTTTGTCTTTCTACCAAAGGACAGAGGCTCCAATTTCTTCACACCCTTGCCAACACTTCATGTTATTCTTTTGATAATATGTATTGTATACTTAAAATTTGTTAAAAGAGGGTAGGTCTCCTGCTACGGGTTCTTATCCCAATAACATTATGTAAAGTGACAACCCAAAGCGGGTGTCTGTCACTGCGGGTAGTATTGTTTTGCATGTGAATTACAATTAATCTTTGGCTCTGTGCCAATCAGTTTAGGTTTTGTTTTCGAAGTCGTAAAATCTGTATGAGACTGAAATCTATTAAATAAAATAAATACGATTCCTGTGCAACAAGCAAATTATTTCTTGTGCTATTGTTCATAAATAATAAAGCATTGTGAAATGAATACTTAAAGAAATATAGGCCTATTAAAATAAAGCACCATTCGCCTAAGTTTATGCAGTTAGCAGGATTTACTATAACTATAAATTATTTGAAAATTAACTGCAGTATTCTATAAATTTAATATGTAAATAATTTGGCAAGCAGCACATTAAAAAAGTAGCAGAACAATTAAGTAATTTCATCTATTTTCCCTGATAGAATTACAAATCATGTTTGCCATGTTAAAGACTTTCGTAGACATTGGAACATATGTTATTTTTAACATCTCTGCAAAATTACACACAAGTGCCATAAACATGTATATGTATTCATATATATGGATGTGTATATATGTGTTTGCAAACATACATATATATGCATATGTTTAAAAAGGTTCTTAGATTTCAAAGAGGCTTTTTTTTTTCTGTTGGTTTATAATTCTTATACCTTAGCAGCACAAAGTGGATCATGGTTTTGTGCGCTGGGACCACCCTCCTGGGTTAGTTCCATTCTGATAAAATCTCTCACTGATAAAGGAGAGTTCAAGCTTCTCTAAACCAATTAAAATGTTTTTGCCTCAGGAGGTAAATAAAAGCATATGATAGAACTAGAGCAGAGTGGAGAGTGGTAATCAGTATAGTAGTTCTGTATTGAACAATATTGAACACCATAACAATAACATCTAATAAATCATGTTGAAAGGTACATTGGACATGTTTTTTTCAAGGACAAGTAAAGTATACTCATGAGGATCAAAAGGATGTCTGTGTTATTTTTATGGTCTATTTTAGAAAGTATTGACACTATTTTTTCTAAAGTAAACTTTAAATTCCTTTAATATATTAAACATTCATCAAAATATTCAAAACTTGTCGTATTATGTTTAGATACATTATAACCTGAGATGTAAATCAGTTTAGAGATTTATGTAAATATATTTGAAACCCTACTTAAATAATTTTAAGGCTTTTACATTTAAAAAATATCTGTACTATTATCATAAAAGACTTCTTAGTGTTTAATGCAAAGCATAGCTATTAATTTCTCTCTTAAGAATATATTTTCATTTAGTTTGAGAAATTATAACTGTTAAAATTTATAATAAGGCTGTGCTTTTGCTTTTGGTAAGAATTTTTCAATTATCTATGGCTTAATAATTATGATGCCACAATTAGAAGAAAATGAGTGAGGATATAACATAGTGGTTTTAAAAAACCATGTTTGGTTTATTCATGCATTTGTCCATCCATCTTCCATCCATGTGTCCATTTGTCCGTCTATCTATCCATCCTTTCACTTAGCCATCAATTATTGTGAGCCTTTGCTACGTCAAGCACTTTTATTTTTATGGCAAATTACCTTGATAACAAAAACAGAAGGAAACCCAAAAGTTCACAGTACTTATGGAAGAAAATACATAATACAAATGTGAGTTAATTTATTTTGTGTTTGTTGGAAGCACACCTACTTGGAAGCAATTACCTTCCTTAAACAGATACTTAGCATTTTTATTTGAAGGGAACTGGTTAAAAACCTCAGGAGCAATTTCTCTAACAGATTTTAATCAAGATTTAGATGTGAAGAATTTGGTACAGAACGAGCTCTACAACTTGGTTTAGTCATGTATTTTCACTAATTAAAACTAGAGTAATTTTCTTTCACACAGATTAAGCATGGCAATGTTTATGAAAGCTTTAAATATGTTTGTACAGTATGTGAGAATGGCTACTCCTCACACCCTTGCCAATAGTGGCCACTGGTATTCCTTTTATCCTTGCTAATATAATGGGAAAAATTTCACTTGTGTCCTAATTAAAATTTATTCGATTATTTATGGTGGTAATCTTCACTGTATACATAGCAGTCACTGCATTTCTATTTTAGACATTGTATATGTGTTCTGATATTTGCCCATTTTTCTATTTGGATATATTTTTTTAATTATTCCTGATTCATAATAGTATATAGTATACTAAAGAAACTAACCCTTTGTTCTTTATTTTGTAAATATGTAAAATGTGTTTATTATAATTTCATATAAACATAGTTTAATTCTTTATATGGTCAAATTCATTTTTATAAATTCATCTTTTTATTATTTTTGGTGTTATCTTTAGAAAATATTTTACCACACTCTACATATCCATGTGTATTTTATTATAATAAAATATAATTTCAGTTTCTACATTTAACTCTTTAATTTCCAGGGAATATGCCAGTGTGTTATGCCAAGTGGCGAGCACTCTTTATATTTATTATTTAGTCATCCAGTTGACCCAAACACTTTTATAAAATAAATTTTTATTTTAGAATAACTAGGTTTACAGAAAAATAACAAACATAAAATGGTTTCCATAAACCCCACACCCATGTTTCCTTATAATCGGCGCATGGGACGTACTTCTCACAACTAGTGAACAAATATGATAAGGACTATTAACTAAAATATGTAGTAGTCTATTTATATTTTCTTCATTTTTACCTTATATGTGTTCTCTTTCCAGAATCCCATCCAAGATGCCACATTGCATTCAATCATGTCCCCTAGCTGTGACAGTTCCTCAGACTCGTGTTTTTGATGACCTTCGCAGTTTTGCGGAGTACTGGTCAGATGTTTTGTAGAATGTCCCTCACTTCGAATTGTTTGCTGTTTTTCTCAGGACTGGACTGCAATTGTGGGTTGTGGGGAGGAGGACTACAGAGGCAATCTACTATTTTCATCACACGGTATGAAGAGTGCATGCTATGAACATGACATCACTGTTGTTAACCTCGATCCCCTGGCTAAGATTTCTTCACTGTAAAAGTTCTTCTTCCTGCCCCCACCCCCACCCCCATACTGTACTCTTTGAAAGAAATTCATGATGTGCAGCCCACACTTCAGGAGTAGAGAGTTACTCTTTCCCTACTCGAGGGCAAGATGTCTATATAAATTATTTGAAATTCTTCTGCACAAGAGATTTCTCTCTTCTCTGTAGAAGCACTTTTAGTTCCTATTCCTGTCAGGAGTCAAATTTCAGACAGCCATTGCCATTTTTCTTTTCTTCTTTTGTCCTTGAGGTGCTCCTCACTCTTTTCCCCACTTGCAACCTGGTGCTATTAGTTTGGGTCCAGACATGTTTTTGAGGGTAACTGTCTTTTGAGTTTTAAAAGATACACTTTATCTTCCAATTCTATAAATACATAGGGAAGTAATGTTTCCATGTGAGTTCTCTTCACCATCTTTATCAAAGGTCTTTCAGATGGAAATTACTTACCTTTTTTGAGAAATATCTCTCTAATTCCAGTTTACTAAAAGTGTTTGTAGAAATGGATTTTGACTTTTATCCATTGCTTTTCATCATCTATTAGATTGATCTTATTTTTTTCCTCCATTCACATGTTAAATTATATTAATTGTTCAGGGTTCTACAACAGAATATGATATATTGGGTGGCTTATAAGCAACAGGAACTTATTTCTCACAGTTCTGGACATTGGAAGTCCAAGATCAATATAGGGAACTATTCCAAGCGTGGGAAATGTGGCCCAGCCTCCACTCGGAAAAGCCAGTGGGGAGCGAGGTTCAGCCGGCAGGACCCACGCCCACAGATAGGCTCTCCCGTGGGGAATCAGGCCTGCATTGTACCTAGCCCGCTATGAGGCTTGCTCTTGCTAAACCTCCCTAACCCTGAATTGAGACCGCAAATGTTTACTGAGTATCTTTAACTTCCTAAAATCTGAGCTAAACCTCCCAAGTATGGAGTGTAACCAGTTTGACTACTTTTCCCTTTACCTTTGCAAATATCCTTCTTCTTTGATGTATTTAGCAACACCCTCTCCTTGGTTTTCTGTAAAAGGTAACCACCCAAAACAAACCTGTGGGTAGTAAAGGAGGACCATCCTTGTTGTAATGTGCCTAGAAAAACAATAAAAGCCTATGGGGGGGAGGTTCTCAGGGCCCTCTCTCTGACTTAGAGAGCGGTCGTGCAGTCCCTTTTTCTCCACAGGATTTCTGTAGTCCGTGTGTATTTGTCTATTGCTGCCACAACACAGGATCCTGCTGCCCAGGATCCGCATCAGATCAAGGTGTGAGCAGAGTTTGTATCTGGTGAGGACTTGTTTCCTGGTTTGTATGAACATAGATGGTTATCCTCTTGCTGTGTACTCATGTGGCAGTGGGTGGTGAGGGATCTCTCTGAGATCCTTTTGAAAAGGGCATTACTCCCACACATGAGAACCTACACCCTCATGACCTAACTACCCTTCAAATGCCCCATCTTCTAATGCCATCACACTGGGGGTTAGGATTTCAGCATGTGAATCTGGGGAGGACTTAAACATTCAGTCTGTAGCACAAGGTTGTTCTTGTTTTCAAAAAGATAATGTGATGCTTTCCGTGTTTTTCTTTGTTACTGTGAGTTCCCCACTTATCTGTTCAGCAATTCTAGATCCCCCCAAAACCAACATTAATATTTTCAACCTAGGACTTCACTGATGTTCACTAGTTAGAAAGGAAATATCTAATCCTGTTTGAGTCAGACTTGCAATACCAGGTCAGTCTGTACCTGTGAATTTCCAGTCCGGGATGTACAGCCTCCACCCTAGGGCTACTCGATGCTGAGTTGAAGCCGTCGTGGCTGGTATTTTGCCTGCTCACCCTACACAGCTGGTGTTTTCTTATTGGCACCCAAATAGCCGACATCTGGGGAGGCCACACTGTGTCCAGCAACCTGATGGAGACTCTCATGTTGCTTCCAGAGCCTGCATGTTGCTAAGACCTTTGATATTGCTAAAGGAAAGTCACACCCACAAGTCATAGACTTATGGTCTAGCAAATACAACCCTGCCTCTGTATTATAGAGCTTGTCTGTAGACCAAACCACCAGACTCAGTGATCTCAACAGGTACAGGCTCTATGGTACTGTGCCGACAACATTAAAAATATTGAACCACAAGTGTAACAATCACACACATGGCTCAGGAAAGTCTCCACAAATTGCTAGTTTGTGTGCTTAACTAAATTCCAAAAACAAAGCTGCTTTTCCTAACCCAGTTTGGCTTCTCCATATTACTATTTTAGGCTCTGCATTCAAATCTTTATTTCTCAGTTTTCCTGTCCAAGGCATTCGATTATAATGCCACCATGAGATGAATTTACTATCCCCTTCCCCAAAGTTCCAATCAAGGTGAGAGCTTGGTCTGCTAAATCTTCTTTTCCCAGTTTTATTTTGTATTGACTTCAGGTGTACAGCTTAGTGGTTAGACAATCATATACTTTACATAGTGTTTCCCTCGATGTTTCCAGTACCCAAACTGTTGCCATGCACAGTTATTGCAGTGTTATTGACTATATTCCCTATGCTTCACCTCTAAACCTTAATGGTTGGATGAGAGAGCAGAAGATTGGCTTCCTGTGGGCACCCAGGTTCCTTTCATCTGGGAAGAGGGGAATAAATGAATGAAGAGCAAGAGACCAGGGTGTTCTGGGAGTGGTACTCTTCCCTCTGTTGGCTTGCCGTGTCTGTCCTTTACATCAACTGCACTTTCCTCCATTATACTCACTTTTTTTACCATTGCATTTGAAATAACTGTTCTGTACATCACTGTTTCAATTATCTGCTATCTGAATTTTGCTTTTCGCTTTTATTTTATTTTGAGTATCCTTGTATTTATTTCTCTTTTAGCCTGTTCTCTCCCCGCCCCACCCCATTTTGCTTTATTCCTAGACTATCCTCACATCTTCTTAGTGTTTCTTAATGGGCACATCTTCCTGAATTCTGTGCAGCTACTAAACAGTTTCACTCTCTGATGCAGAATTCTCTGGCAGATCACATAGTTCACCAATTTCAAAGGCACATGGATAGTCCTCCCTTGCCAAGTTCTGGTCAATTCGATGGTTTCCATCCCATTTTTTTCTTATGTTTAACATAAGCAGAATTGTCTAGCTCTCTGGTTCTTAGGGACTCTGATAAGATACATAAAACTCTAGTTTCTAATACTTAGTTATACTAGAATTCTTCAGCTGCCTTCACAATGTTGCTTTGGCTAATCGATTTGCATAGGGATTTCACTACCAAGTCATTTGCTTCTTGCTAAATCATGAGCTTTATCTGCAAGGATGGGAAAAGCCAGTGGATGGGGAGGCTCTGAGAGTGAGGATAAGAGTGGAGAAATACAGGTGAAAAGGTACAATTGCTAGATCTCATTATGGAAGAGTCTCTAAGTATCTGAAACTTGGGACAATAGTGGGAAAGATCTGAAGCATATTGTTACCATTTTCCAGGTGTTCTCTCAAAGCTGGGCTATGATCTCACTTGAGTGTACAGTTATTAATTCCTCCATAAAATTAGACAATTAGTTTTTGTTTTCATTTTTTGATTTGTTGTTTTCAGTTTTGTATTATTTTTTCTAGTCTTATAATAATTTAGTAAGAAGCTAGCTTTAGCTTTATACCATTGTGGACCTAAACTTGTTCAGGCTCTTTTCACACTCTAGTTTTAACCAGACATACCGCATGTGCTGCAAAAAAATTGTTCTCAAGCAAGTCAATAAATTTGCCTTTGAAAGTGTTCTATATTCAGTAGGTTTTGAAAATACTGTGTTAAACACAATTACAGAGGTTCATCTATTGCATGACTTCTCATCTGCAAAATGCCAATGTGTATGTATTATGACCCACCAAAAGTGTCACCAAGCAGCATGCTCCTCACTTGTTTGACCTTGGCACCTATTACTCCTGAACAGTGGTCCGTAATTCAGGACTTTGGGAATCAGCACATTCACTGTGAACCCTGCACTTAAATGCCCATGAGTCCGCACTATTCTTCAGTCATGAGGAAACCTCTTGGACAGAAAACAAAACCCAAAAACTCACTCAGATGCCCTGTTTGGTATTTTCTGTACAGATGCAGAGAGACACCTGGCTCTGGAGCCTCCGTTAAACTTATTGGCCACATCCTTCGTGTTAAAATCATAGTTCAGTTTAATGACGCACAGCTTGATTCAGTTCTATGGTCTCCATGTAATATATAAACGAAGCATGAGTTCAATGGTTTCCTTTATTCACTTTCATTATCCCAAGTAGCCTTCTGTATTTGCTTTGTCAATTCTAATACTTAAGGCTAACAACTTTGTTCCATATAATTAAAACCATACATGTATGTTTGTGACACAGTGTTGTACCTTCTAGGAACATGATACCTACTGATTGGTTTATTAAATTGTCACTTAAAATGGCAGAATTTAATGTTTGGCTCTGGTTATTCTAATGTGACCTCCAGAGTTATGGATAGAGTAAAACAAACTGACAAGTATATTGTTTTATTATATACCTTAATTAGCAAATTTAGGCTTAATCATCATTTTGAAAATAGTGAAGGGAACCAAATCAAATATTTTTAGAAGTAAAGTGCTTTAAAGAGATAAACTAAAAGGTTATTGGGATTTGAAGAACTTCAATAATAATGTAGAACACTTTCAATAAAACTAAGATACGATTATTTTGCATTGCATGAAAGAGGAGAAAAAGCCATTCAGGTGGCAAAAAAATCTTTTGTGGTCTTGAACTTTTAAAAATTAAGAAATATAAATAAAACTGAAAATGAAAATTCTTTTGTAGCTCTTCTCTTACCTCTCAAAATGAGCAGCTCTGCAGTGGGAGCCATGTGATAATACTAACAATTCTTTTTATGTTGTTTCTGACAGTGAGGTCTTTTTCAGAAATGCTTGCTAAGTCATTTAAATGAGAAAAAGGCAAATATGTACAACTCAAAATTTTAAGCTGCCAGAATTAAACCCTGATTTCTCTTCCATATTACATATTTATTTTATTAAGTTTATTTAGCCTGGGGTTACTTGCTAACATCACTTAGTTGGTTGTGGAAGCCTAGCGTTTATTGTGTACAGGTGGGAAATTATTTTCTTGGCCTGAGATGGAGCTGTAATTTCATCTCTTCGGAGGAATTAAAGATATGAGTCTGGTTTTGCTAGATGCTCGAGCTCAAGCCAAATTCTGTGCCAACAAATACATGCTTGGCAGAGAAAATGACTCTGGAGCCCCCAGATTGTGACCTGAGCTGAAGCTTCAGCAGTAAATTGGGAAGTCAAGGGAACACAGAAGGTATCTGAAGAGCTTCAATTAGCATGTTCCAAAAGAAAATACTGTATTAGCATTGTATTGCTGCATAGCTCATTAACACAAACATTGCAGCTTAAAACAACATGCATGTATCACTTCTAAGATTCAACGGGATAGATGTCTGTGCCTGGCTTAGTTGGGTGCACCTCTGTAAGGTCTCATAGGCTAAAACAGGATGTTGGAGGAGCTGCATTCTCACCTGGAGGCTGGACTGAGGAGGAGCCAACTTCCCAGGTCACGCAGGTCATTGAAAGAATGCTTTTTTTTTTTTTTTTTTTTTTTGGTTGCAGGGCGAGAGCCCTGCTTCTACTGGCTGTGAGCTGGAGGCTGCTCTCAGCATCCACAGGCCACCCACAGCTCTTTGCCAAGTAGAATTTCCAACACGGCTCCTCAATTTCTTCAAATCCAGCCCGGAAGACAAGATTTGTAGAGTGAGTCTGCTAGCAAGATGGAGTCTCACATAACGTAATGTAATCACAGAAGTGATACCCCATCACCTTTGCCATGTTCTGTTGGTTAGAAGCAAGCCTCGGGTCCTGTCCACACACAAGGGGTTACACGAAGATGGGACACCAAGAGGCAACAATCACGGGGCAAACCTTTGAGTCAGTTGCTACAAACACTGTTCTTAACCTCTCAGAAGAAAGGCTGAGCATGTAATAGAGGGACATTAAGCAGACATGTAAGAAAATGATGACTGTCATGATTTTACAACAATCATTTCAGTTAGCCCTTGTCCCTGCTTATAAAGCTGAATTACTACGCTTCCAAACTGATTGCTCAGGTCAATGAGTGAGCTCCTCGGTGCGGCGGTAACAGCGACCGCCACTCAGAGTGTTCTTTCAATGCTGCAGCTTCTGGTACTGATTTGCCAGTTTGCTGATCTTCGCGGATATAAATATAAATTTACTCTTAGTAAAAATCAAATACCAAATCCAAAACTCAATTCTGTTCTGTTAGAAAACTATCACAACTTTGCAAAAATCATTGAAATGTTATAGGGACATTGTGAATGAAAATTTCAAATAACACATTTTAAAGAATTAAAGTAAAATTTACATATAATGAATGAAGTACACAGATCTTAGGTATACAACTTGATGAGTTTCCACAGATATATGTGGCTGCCTAACCAACACCTCAATCCAGCAATGGCTTACACAGGCTCACGCAGGCTCCTTCCAGGTGATCGCCCCCACCCATAGAAAT
Organism: Desmodus rotundus; assembly: GCF_022682495.2. NCBI lineage: Eukaryota > Metazoa > Chordata > Mammalia > Chiroptera > Phyllostomidae > Desmodus > Desmodus rotundus. The sequence goes on from NC_071390.1 coordinate 137,411,915, forward strand.
TGTCATTCTGATGTTCTGATGGCTATTATCAGAGACTAGTTTTGCCTGTCCTTTTCATTGGTTTCTAAAAGATTTGTTGGGATGGGATTGAAGTACACTAAATTGCATCTATATAAAGTGGACAATTAAATCTATACTAGTGAAACCATCACCACAATAAAGATTACAAACATTTCTGTCACCCTTGAAAGTTTTTTGTTCCCCCTTGTAATCCCACCCTCTACCCCATCCCCAGGCAACAGTCAATCTGCTTTCTGTCACATAGCTCAGCATTAAGCATCAAGGATGTTCAGTTTAAGCATATGAGACACACTACAACCTATTAGCATGACTAAGATTTAAAAAACCATATCAGGTGTTGATGAGAATGTAGAATGAGTGGAATTCTGTTTTATTGTCAGTGGGGATACAAAATGGTACAACCACTTCAGAAAATAGTTTGAGAGATTCTTATAAAAGTACATGTGCACCTCCCCTAGAATCTAACCATTTTACTACTGGGTTTTTACCCAAGAGAATCAAAAACCTATGTGCACAAGACTTTCACAAATGTTCTTAGCTATCATCGGCAAAAGCTGAAAATAGCACAAATGCCCATTGACAGGTAAATGAATAAACAAACTGTGGCATAATCATGCAATGACACACTATTTGGAAATAAAAATTAATAAGCTGCTACTACGTGCAGCAAAGAATGAATCTCAGAATTTCTATGCTGAGTAATACACATACGTGGCATGGTTACAGTATGTGCTCACTTGTGTCTGGCTTCTTTTGCTCAACAAAGATTTATTCATGTTTCTACTTACATCAGCGGTGCATCACTTGTTAGTGTCAAATAATTGACTTTTGAAACTGAAATACTCTCCACATCATACAGAGATTATACACATGCATAACACGTGTGCAGAGCTCAACAAAGGCAATCTATTCAATTTAAGAGATCAGAGGTTGAGAAAATTTTAATTTGCCTACGTATACAAGTACAAGTTTAATTTATTTGTTATCTTGAACTTGGCCTTAAAAGAAAAAGGCATGAAACTCAAGTTATGCTCTTTAGGAGTACTATCAAAAACTTTGTGATAAATTTATTAGTGTCTCCCCTTAGTGCCATTCTAAATGTATCATTTTTATTTTACTAATTATGTCCTTGGACTACAACTAATCAAACCTCCTTGTAATCAAACCTCCACCCATTTCTTTTTCATAATTTTAAAGTATTCTCAATTTTCACAGTACTTCTTTGTCTTCAGCAAGAATAATCTATATATTTAGTTCTTTTAATTTTTCTTGATAAATCTGTACCTCTAGGCTCTTAATCTTTAGTTGTCAATTGACTCTAAATTTTCTTTGTGAATAGTTGCCTGATATTTCCATATTGGTGCTTTAGATACATAAGACAACTATACATTAAAAGAATATTAAGATATTTGAGTTACAGGTCACACTTTCTTCAGAAGATTCTGGAATCCTCTAGCTTCATTAATGTGGTGCTCCTACATTATTACTATTTTTAACATATTTTATTGATTATGCTATTACAGTTGTCCCAATTTTTCTCCCTTTGTCCCTCTCCATCCAGCACCCCCCATTCCCTCAGGCAACCCCACCCTTTGTTCATGTCTATGGGTCATGCATATAAGTTCTTTGGCTTTTTTTTAAGCTTTAAAAGTTCCAGGTATTAAGTTATTAAGCTGAACTCTAGATATTATTCTATTAGGTGTCTGTGGTTCATACCATTGAATTTTCAAGATTCACTGAAATGGTGAAGGGGCTATTAAGTTAATGAAAAAAATTATTGAGAGGTTTATTATTAACTGAATTTGCCTAGAGGTCAATATCCTCTACAAAAAAATCAAAATTTTAAACACATTCTCACAATGGGTCTGAGTCCTGTTTCCCAGCATCATAATATGGAGTTCTTTATGTCACCCAAGTTACTTTAAGAATGTGTTGTGAGCAAACAGCCCCATCGAACTGCATGAACATAGGTCTCACCTCACTGCCGTCTCCAGTTAGGCCCTGTGCACTAAGCCAGTGACAAAGGCCTTCAATGAATGGACTTCTCTGAACATGACGCAGTTCATTTTAAGTATCCAGAATGATTTGAACGATTTATTTTCAGTTACAACCAATGTTGAGTGAGCTTAATATTATTTTGATGTTTGGGATACACACCTACATTAAATATTTTGTCAAAAAGAAAGATTATAGATATTAGTTGCAACCCAAATAAAATCCTTGGTACTTGAGAGAATTAAAGCAGGTCATGGAAAGATGGTGAATTGATAGTTTAGATATGGAGTTGGATGCTACAGGACTGTTACTAGATACTTTGGTTGCTGCTTGTCCTTTTCAAGTTTTTTAGTATCATTTTTATTTGTTAATATATTGCTTTGTATTTCTTTTTCTATGAACTATTTCCTTATATTTTTGGCCCATTTTCTTATTAGATTATTATTCTTTTTTATTGAATTGTTACAACTATTGATATATAAAGAAAACTTTCTTTTTTGTCTGTCATTTGTTCTCCCATACTAAAGTTTTATATTTTTATGTAATAAACTATTTTAATCTTTTTCCTTATAGCTTTTAGGTTTTGTGTCTTGTTGAAAAAAGACTTTGCTCACTTCATGATTACACAAATTTTTTCCATGGTTTTCTTCTATATTATGGCTTTATATTTTTATCTTTAAATATTTAGTAAATTTGTTTTTTAAAATATATTTTATTGATTATGCTATTGTAGTTGTCCCATTTCCCCCCCTTTACTCCCTTCTGCCCTTACCCCCCTCCCACCAGCATTTCCCCACCTTAGTTCAGGTCCTTGGGTTGTACATATAAATTCATTGGCTTCTCCATTTCCCATACAATTCTTAACCTCCCCCTGTCTATGTTATACCTACCATTTATGCTTCTTATTCCCTGTACCTTTTCCCCCTTCTCCCCCTGCTCCCTCCAGGTTGATAACCCTCCATGTGATCTCCATTTCTGTGACTCTGTTCCTGTTCTAGCTGTTTGCTTAGTTCATTTTTGGTTTTGTTTTTGTTTTTGTTTTTTTTAGGTTTGGTTGTCGATAGTTGTGGGTTTGGTGTCATTTTACTGTTGTATTTTTGATCTTCTTCTTTTTTATAGATAAGTTCCTTTAACATTTCATATAATAAGGGCTTGGTGATGATGAACTCCTTTAACTTGACGTTATCTGGGAAGCACTTTATCTGCCCTCCCATTCTAAATGATAGCTTTGCTGGATACAGTAATCTTGGATGTAGGTCCTTGCCTTTCATGACTTGGAATACTTCTTTACAGCCCCTCTTGTCTACAAGGTTTCTTTTGAGAAATCAGCTGATAGTCTTATGGGAACTCCTTTGTAGGTAACTGTCTTCTTTCCTCTTGCTGCTTTTAAGATTCTCTCCTTATCTGTAATCTTAGGTAATGTAATTATGATGTGCTTTGGTGTGTGCTTCCTTGGGTCCAACTTCTTTGGGACTCTCTGAGCTTCTGAGACTTCCTGGAAGTCTATTTCCTTTGGCAGATTAGGGAAGTTCTCCTTCATTATGTTTTCAAATAAGTTTCAATTTCTTGTTCTTCCTCTTCTCCTTCTGGCACCCCTATGATTCAGATGTTGGAACATTTAAAGTTGTCCCGAAGGTTCCTCAGCGTCTCTTCATTTTTTGAATTCTACTTTCTTCATTCTGGTCTGGTTGAATGTTTATTTCTTTCTTATGGTCCAAATCATTGATTTGAGTCCCAACTTCCTTCCCTTCACTGTTGGTTCTTTGTTCATTTTCCTTTATTTCACTTTCCATAGCCTTTACTTTTTCCTCTATTTTGCAATCATACTCCAGCATTTCTGTGAGCACTCCGATTACCAGTGTTGTAAACTCTGCATCTGATAGTTTGGCTATCTCTTCATCACTTAGTTGTATTTTTTCTGGAGCTTTGATCTGTCCTTTCATTTGGGCCATTTTTTTTTTTTTGTCTTGGCAGGCCTGTTATGTTATAAGGGGTGGAGCCTTAGGTATTCACCTGGATGGCACAACCCATGTTGCTGTGTGTGGCACTGTATGTGGGGAAGGGGTTCAAAAGGGAACAATGCTGCTTGCTTGCTCTTGGCTGGCTTTTGGTCACTTCCTCTGCTACCCACAAGCAAATTGGGCCTTTCTGGTGCTGACTTCTGTGTGGGTGGGCTTGTGTATATTCTAGGACCCTGTGGGTCTCTCCAATGAACTCTCCTGTGAGGCTGAGAGTTTCTCCTGACACCTCAACCCCCACAGGTTTTTTCAGTCAGAGGTTTTGAGGCTTTATTTCCCCTTGCACGGACCCTGGGTTTCCCAGTCTGTTCCATTCCCCAGTTGTTCCTCCCAGTTTATCTGCACGCAAATGTGTGCCTGTCAGGTCCTCCAGATACTGCCTTGCTGGTAGTCATCTCCACCCCGGCTGCCTGTCTCTGCCACGCCTACCGGTCTAGATGAATGTTTCTTCCTTAACTTCTTGGTTGTTGATTTTCATACAGTTTGGTTTTCTGTCAGTTCTGGTTGTTTTTTGTTTTCAAATTTGTTGTTGTCCTTCTTTTTGTTGTGCAAGGAGGCACAGTGTATCTACCTACACCTCCATCTTGGCCAAAAGTAGTAAATTTGTTTTTATTAGCTATAAGAGAGCTGTAAGATTCTTACTTAAGATTTTTTTTCAGATAATAGATTTTCCCAACACTATTGAAACACCCACCTCTTCTCACTTATTTGAAATGCCATCCTTGTAATATATCTAACACCTATGACTTCTGAGATGCATTTTTAAATTCCCCTTCTGTTTCATTGACCTCTTGTTATTACTGGGAAGTGACAAGCTATTTTAATTACTATAGTTTCATAAATGGTTTTAATACCTAGTTAGATTATCCAGCCTTCACTATTCTATTTTCCCCCAGAATTTCTTAGTAAACTTTGATAATTGTCTTTTCATATAAACTTTAAAATCAGTTTTTAATGTGGAAAAATTATATTGGTATTTGCTTTGGTATTAATTTCAAAGACTATGTTGGGAAGAAATTCATTTTTTTCAGTATTGAATCTTATTTTTTGAAAAGTTTTTAATTTTTAAATTACAGTCGACAGTTAATATTTTATTAAGTGTCAGGGCTATGGCATAATGATTAGACATTTATATAACTCATGAAGTGATCCCCCTGATAAGTTTAGTACCCACCTGGAACCACACATAGTTATTACAATATTATTGAATCTTATTATTGTTATAACTTTGTTTCACAAAAGATGATGGGTTAGAAATCTTTTATTTCACTCTGACATCTTGACTACTTTAAAAGTGATTGAGAAGTGACTGGTAGGATTGAAACAGAGCAATCATAGGTGAAGGGGTAAGTTACTACTTATTGAACATTAACTATATGCTAGGATATCCTACTCACCCTTTCTGAGGTTGGTATTAATATTCACATTTTTGTAGATAAGTAACCTGAAGTGCTAAGTTGGATGGAAAGTAGGGAAGAGAACTAGAAGAATCTAAGCAAGACTACAAATGATCTGCCTATACAAGTGGGGACCCCCCAAAAATGGAATTTATTTATAAAAATTGTGTGTATTTATCATTATATGTTTAAACTTCAGTCATCTTCAAAGCACTCTCCATTTGAGGCAACACACCTATTGAGATGGTTTTTCCACAGCTCAAAACAGTTTATGATCTTGTTGATTTTAATGCCTTTTAGTGCTTCCTCCATTTTTTGTTTCACCTCTTCCACATCAGCAAAACATTTCCCTTTGAGGACTTTTTTTCATCCAGGGAAACAAAAAAAGTTGCTTGGGGTGAGATTGGGTGAATAGAGAGGGTGAGTTAGGGGGTGGTCATGATGTTTTTGGTCAAACACTGCTGAACACTCAGCACATGTAGGCAGGTGTGCTCACAAATCACCCATCATGAAATGGGCAAATACACTTTGAAAGAGCCTTCAAAAAATATTCACCAAAGCCAGACATATCCTTTCACAACAAAGCCAGCTGGTGCACTGATACAGATGGGTTCCTAGAACACTCACCTAGTGGGGGAAGGCTTTACTATGAGGGGCTCGCCCTCCAGAAGGTAATTCAGGTTTTTGGGGGCGTACCCCCTCATAGACAAGGAATGGCAATTTCCCAAGATGGTGGGGGCTGGGGGAATGATCTGAGAGGAAGGAGCAGGCTGGAGGAGCTTAGGCACAGAGAATCCAGGCACACAAGCAGAGAGCCAAACAGACTCCTAGGAGGGGAGGAAGCTGGGGGTGAAATTTTGAGAAGATACTCTCAAAAAGCATTTTGGAGGAGGTGTTATCTGGTGTAAATTTATATTTCATTGTCATCCTGAGAGGTGTTCAGTAAAAACTTACCTTGCTTTGCATGACTTTCTGAATCCTTCTGTGTTTGTGATTTGACACCAGGATAAACTGTCACTGAGTGACCCAATTTTTTAAAAAATCTGGGTTATATTATTAATGTTTACTTTAAAAAATAACCTAGAGGTTCTGTGATTTTTTAAGGATGGGAACAAGTTTTTAATTTGTCTCCTACAATGCTTAGCCTTTAATAGAGGTACTTTGAAAAGTGTCAATATTTAAATTATCATTAAGAAGGACCAAATGTTTATTTAGCACAGATTTAAGCTTCCTAATAAATTCAACTGAAACCCATGATTTAATCCAGAATTGAATACTAAAAATAAAACTTTAGAATTCTGCACATTAAAGCATAATTTTCTAATTAATATTTTAGCACGCCTTTTAAGTGACATTTTTTTTCTGACAGAGTAATACATTCATTACAGAAAATGTGGATAATACAAGAACATATAAAGAGGAAAATTAAAATCACCCATAATCTTGTCACTTAGTAAATACTTGGTAGCGTGTTGTTTTATATATGTATATCTGTGTTTTTATGTATGGGTATGCATTCTTATAAAAAATCTATTTTTACCTGATGCATTTTTACATCTCCACATTTAAAATTATACTTTTAAGACAGAATTGTAAGTGTTTTCATACCTGTAGTTTTTAAAGATAATTTTAGGTAATTCATTTTATAATTTATATTTTGTTTAACCAACCTTTATTTTATAAATAATAATGGAATGGATATTCTTGAATATGGATAGTATTTTTCTCCAGAGCAGTTAATTTCACTCCCGTTGTCTCCTAACTGGATGTTCAGCAATACTCTTAAATGTTTCCAGTTTTCTCCCTTCTGCCACCCTACCCATCCTGTCCACCAACACAGGCAAGCTTGTTGTTTTTCCTCGATGCTGCTACTTGCGTTCTTTCTCAGCTAAGAGGCTGTCATCTGGCTCCACAACTTTCTAAGTTGTATGAGCTGAGATCAAGCCTTTGTATAGTCACTTGGGTGTAGATTCAGGTGATTAAAAAGTGAACCTAGCCTTTTGCTAGGCACTTAGTAAATAATTGTTGAATAGATAAAAGTTTACCTCGAGCTTGACGATGCAGATCGTGTTCATGTTAAACACACCAAATCTACTTGCCTGGCCTTTCTTTGATTCTCATTGTTGCGGGGGGAGGTGTTTGTTGTTCTTAATTCAGAGAAACAGAATTCTAGTAAACTTACCCCTTTCCTTCGATTTGGTTAGCATACAGCACTTAAAAATTGTTTGTGTATTTATTTTACTTAGTTCTTACTTAGAACTGAAAAAAAAATAAAATTACAGAAACAAACTAAAGCTACCCAGAATTGCATAGGAGTTTAACCTGTTTTATTATGAGGACAATGTAATATCAACTCTACCCATTGAGGGAAGGTTGGCTGCTAAATTATTTGCAGTTATTTATAAAGGTAGCTCTTGAATTTCAAGGGTTTCAAAAACTAATCCCATATGGAAAATTCTGAGAAAGAAGGCTGAATTAAAGAATTAAAGAATAATCTAATATCAAAATTACATTTACATTATGCTAACATAATAGAAATATTAGACACTAGAATATCTCAGGCTGTAAAAAAATGGATAGTACACTTTGGAAGGTTTGAGTTTTAGAATTAGCTGTATTATTTCCAATTAACAGTGGAAACATATTGATATATCTTCCATTAATGCAAAGGTAAAATTATTTCCCCACTAATAATAATAAATGGTAGCATTTAGCATATAAATAGTGTAAGCTCTTAAACTACCTTTCCTTTTGTTATTTGAGTGCAGCTGAAGGAAATTTAATGCTTTTTTTTACCTGGTGTAATTTTATCTTGTTCATACAATGTGAGAAGAGTAATAATGATATTCTAATATTAATATAAGTACAAAATATACATATTGATGAGTAATAGCCATGTTTGTCAGACCTCCTTGCCAAGTCATATTAAAATGACAAATAATTGCAATTGCTTCACAGAGAAATGGTGCAGGATCTGTAGTCGAAAGCACATTAGGGACCAACTGTATCCATTTGTTATCCTTTGTCAGGAAAACATGGCTCCTAATGAAAGCGGATGAAAGAACGCTGATGGAGGACATTGACAGTAAACCTTTTTCCTAACAAGAGTCATGACATGGGTATTAATAAGAGGATTGAAAGTTGAAGGCAACGCTTTGGGTCTTAACACCTCTGTATAATCTTGATTTTCCTTTTGTTTGATTTTTAAAAGATAAAGCCCGATAATTTTGATGTCAGGGGGGAAGGAAAGCACAATGTGCAATGTAGTGGAGACGTCCTAAGCCATTGCAGGGTCAGTGTGTGCAGAAGAGGTGCCCCAGGTAACCTGGGGCGATGTTATTCAAAATCTGAACAGCTCTCAAATCAGATATGAATACTTCCTAAAAAAGAAAAACTCTGCTATTATTTTCATGCAATCTGTTAAACATTCTTTTCCTTGTAATCGTTTCATCTCTGAAAATTATACTCTTTCTATTCAAAATAGTGCTCAAAAAAGAATTCTGACCAGGGGAATGAGTAGCCCGATGAAAGGAAACAGCAAAACATAATTCCAGTTCAGAAATTTCTCAGCAAAGTTTTAAGGAATTACGATGGCTTTGTTACAAGCCCAGCCATATACATTTTTATTTCATTTATACCAGCTGATTCTATTCCTGCCGTATTTAAGACCAGCAGTTCCTGTCTGAGATGTTGTAAATATGCAAGGACACATCTAGGAACATAGAGAAAAAGTGCCTTGTAGTTTCTAGTATTTTATTCAATATTCATGTAGAACCTATCACGGTGCTATATATTGGGAATATCATTGCCCACAATCAAGCAAATGGATAATACCAAGTCTCACTTCCTGAATACATTACATACCAGGAACTTGCCCGGTTTCACAAAGATGATCCCACTTTATACTCACAACAGCCCTCCAAAGTGGATACTGTTGTTTTTGCTATTTTACAGGTAGGGGCCCTGAGGCACAGAGAGGGTTGGTGTATTGCTTCAGGTCATATAGCTGGTAAATGCTCAGCCTAGATCCTTTGCTCCTATTATATCTTTTTTTAAATAAGATTTTATTCTTTATTTCATTACTATATCTTTATAATATACAATATATCATATGTGTGTATACATACAACACACACACACACACACACAACCACATTAAAAGCTCAGTTATCCTAAGTTAGTTACCCAAGAATCTCTAGCTTTTATGGAGCTGAGGACTGTGAAGTGAGCAAAAAAGACCTCTGAGTACCCTAAGTGCTTTTTTTCAATCAGAAAATAAGTGAGCCTCCAGGTGCTCACACGCAAATGTGATCGAGATTGCCCAAGTTGACCCAGAGCCTTTGTACTCCAGGTAGTATACGTTCCTAATGCAGGAAGTCCTCGGGTTCTCACTTAGAGAATCTTATCTCTTATACCCCAGACAACTTGCATATCATAAGTGGCAGGTTTCAAGGACAGGGCAGTCAGAGAGGAAAAAGCTAGAGATGGGTACAGTGATATGAAAAGGGAAATAAAGACCAAAGATCAAGAAATTAAGATCATTAAAAACCAACTGTCCACCCTGGCTGGTATGGCTCAGTTGGTTGGAGCATCACCCCATGTACCAAAAGGTTGTGGGTTTGATTCCTGGTCAGGGCACATAACTAGGTTGTGGGTTTGGTCCTGGTTGGGGTGTGTATAGAAGGCAACCAATATATGTTTCTCTCTCACATTGATGTCTGTCTGTCTCTCTCTCTCACCCTTCCTCTCTCTCTCACCCTTCCTCTCTCTCTAAAATCAACAAACATATTTTAAGAAGTCAATTACCCTGTATCTTTTATAGACCCTAATTAATATTCCAATATGACAACAGAGATTCCTAACGATCACCCTGAAGTAACAAGCACATACAAGATAATATGGTTATTATTTATGTAAGATATAATATACTTTGGTAAAATTTTTAACAAAAGGTTGAAATTGTAAATTTTGACATTTAAAGCTGTTTGAAAGGGTGAGCCATAATTCACTTATGATTAACACATCCTTTTTGTAACAACTGCAATATGAATAAGATGCCGTCATACTTTACATATTAAGAAAGCTATAGTGGACTTTGGTGTTACTATTCTCTTCTTTGGCAATGATCCTGATATTTGGGGGAGGAGAGGGGGGCATTCCACCCTCCCCCACCAATCTCAGATAGGCTGGTGGAGGCCCTACCTCTAGTCCTAAAGTCAGCATGAGACGCAGACCTAAGCCAATCAAGACATTGCATTTTCCCATCAAACGATGTTATGTTCAGAGATGCATACAGTTGATCTAGTAGGCATGAACCTCAGAGCTATTTCAGGGAATGCTAAAACAAGGCTCTGTCTCCTTCTTGTTAAATTTCAAGCTAGAATAATGTGTAGGTCCAGCAGTTGCTGGCCACAGTGGTTTGGAGGGGGGAGTTGATCTGAGAATGAGGTCAACAGGGAGGAGGGGATGCTGAGAAAGAGGGAGAAACCAAGTTTGATAATATTGTATAACTGAGAAAATTGATTCACTTTTTGGTTAAGCAATCTGGTAGCTTTCTTTTAAATTTTGTAATTGATAGAATCCTAACTAGTTCCCTAGATAACATATACATAGCAACAAAAGAAGGAAAAGAAAAAGAAAAAGAACTACAGTCCCTATTATAGGTAGGGATGAGGGAAAAGTGTATGCATATATATTGAGGTAGAAATGTAAAGTAGTACAATCTTTCTGGCAACATCCATTAGAATTTATATATATATATGTAAATGCATTTAGATAATGATTGAGGGGTGTGTGTGTGTGTGTGTATCCCCCATTCATCTTACCCCTGGGAATTTATGTCTTCAAAGCAAAAACATACATGGGACATACATTTCTAAGAACTGGAGTTACTTATTGCAGCATTTTTCATAGCAGCAAAAAACTGGAAACACAAAGAATGTCCATGAGTGAGATAACGGCTGCACCCGTCACAGCACAGACGCAGCCACAGCAGGGACGGGAAGGGCTATTGTGCAGCTTTGGAAGAGTGAATGAAAGCCATAGCAGGTGACTTGGGAGAATTTCCACAAGGCCTTCAGGATGAACATCAAGACGTAGAGGAGCAGCGCGCCATGACTTTGTTGTTAAAATCCAAGCTAATCTTCAGCACGTGACTTCGTATAACTATACAGGATTACAGGCGTGTGGAAGACACATGAATAGTATTAGATTTTTCATATGGATTATGCGGAGGAAGGTATTTGATGTCAATGAAGAGGGAAACATAAAGAAGGAGGGACTGAGCAGAAAAGAAAAACAAAAATTTATACTTGAAATAAGCATGTGTATGCTTATGCCTGTGTATTTATGTAAAATTATATATATGAAGTATATGCATGTATATTAGGTATTCTAAATTATATGTGTGTATATATGTATAAAGAAATCAGATACAAATAGATGTTTTAGGTAGATTCTAATTCTACTGTTATATGTGAGAAGACAAGAATAAAGTGTACAAGCTCACTGTGTTTGAAGGCAGGTTTCCATTTCGTTGTGGATAATCTGTCAGCCCAATTGGACCCACAGTGGAGGGTAGTCCAGGGCCTGTGCTTCCAACCCATGCTTAGCTTCTCAAGACCTGCGCTTTCACAGAAAAACGGTGGTTCTGGACAGGTTCACCCTATGGCAACACCGAGGAAGAGGACCAGAGTGGGGCGGAAGACGGACAGGACCGCTGTTCTCACAGCTCCGGCTCCCAGACCCTAGTTACTCACTGGGTTTCCCAGTGGGCTGCCGTCACCCTTCCCCAGCGGTGGCATCCGCACCCGCCCTGTGTCCTGTGCTGTCAGACTCTCGTCTCCTCATCCGTCGTTATAGTCTACTCCTATTTTGTCATGCCATGCCATGTTACGTTATTTACACTGTATTTTTTACTATGTTTATTATTTTTGGTTGATACATGCCTTTTATTAATATTTTAAGTTTCCAACTGCCAAATTTATATTTTGTTTTCACTTAGGTCCTGGGTCTGGAGTATAATTTAAAAAATTTTTTTTGGTCTTACAATTGCCATTTTATTTTCTTTTGTGAAAATAAATAGTTTATTGGAAGTCCAAATTGCTCCAAAACCCCATTATAAACAAAAAGCAATCCACCCAGGAGCATGTGAGGTAATAGGGGAGGGAGGACGGCCTTTAGAACTTTAGCAGACTGCCAGCACTGACCCAGGTGACAGGAGCCAGTCCCCGGAGCAGGTCCTGTCTGCCACTGTGGGACTGTGAGGGGGAGACCTTGGCAATGAATGGGGTGGAGCATAGACTTCGTTACTAAGGAAGTGGCAGACACTCAAGTCCCTTCAAATGTAGGGAGGAACCACTTCAGAGGACCTTTCCCCCCATCAAAGGCTGGGGGCTGGAGGTTAGGGGCTACTGGCGGAAAAGATGAGCCAGGCAAGTGTCTTCTTACATGGTGATGGCCTAACATTATGCACAGGGTGGGGAAGATGAAGGCAAGAACCCATGGAATTGAGCAAAGGAGAAAACTTGGTTGAGATGAAAGGAAATGTCCAGGAAGTGGGTCTAGGTGAATAAGTGACAGGCTAGAAATCACAGCAACGGCCACCATGCAGACTGGGTGTGGAGCTGGGGCATCTTGGGGACCACAAGAGGAGGGAGGAGGGTGGAGTGTGGAAAGTATCAGAGATAGAGAAGAAGGGATTTTTTGCTTATGTCCATCAACTACTGCATATCTGGGAAAAATAACACACTACTTTCCAGTTCTCTTTTCTTTTAGAGATTTTTTTGTTGTACGTTTTGGTTTGTTTTTAAAATAAGCCTTAAGATCAGCTACTGTTTACATCTACAAAATGTAAAGTGCTGTTCTTACCAGTCACTTAACAGAATAGTTCAGAGTGGTCAAATTTTAACCAATAAAGTTTCCTTTTTTTTCCCTCTTCTGAATCACTTTTACTCAGTGGGTCACCTGACAGCCTGCATAGGTCACAGGGCAGCTTAATGGGCAGATTTGATGCCCAAAGACAAAGACTGAGCCTAGAGTATGGGGAGGACCTGGTGGGCTGGTTGTTCTGCTAGTACTTGTGACCACAGGGGCAGCAGCAACAAAATTTGACGGGTGTGGTCTGGGGGAAACGGGACCAGTGCAGCCTGTGGGGTGAGGAAGGACTGCTGGCTTTGAGCCCCTCCAGCAGCGCTGACCCAAAGGCTACCCACCTCGCTGCCACCACCTGCTGCACTGGGGTGTACCAGTGCCTGGTCCGCCATGGAGGGGAGAATGGGCTGGAGCACAATTTTTTAAGATCTTTTTTTAGAAACAGCTTTGTTGAAATAAAATTCACGTACTATAGAAGTAACCATTTTAAAGTGGACAATTCATTGTTTCATGAACATCAGAGAGTTACACAACTATCACCACTGTCTAATTTTAGAATATTTTCATCACCTCCCCACCCCACCTCAAACTCCATAGTCATTAGCAATCACTCTCGTTTTTCCTCTTGTCCTCACTCTTGGCCACCAGTAATGTACTTCATATCTCTATGAACTTGCCTTTTCCATACAATTTCTATGAATGAATAAGTCGTCTTTTGTGACTGGCTTCTACCTGTTACATAATGTAGTCAAAGTTAATGCACATTGTAACATGTACTAGGACTTCATTTGTATTTACTGAGAAATAGTGTTGCATTGTATGGTTGTACTGCACAGGTTTATCCATTCATCAGTTGATGAACATTTAGGCTGTTGTACATTTTGGCTATTAGCAATGGTACTATAAACATTCATGTACAAATGTTTCTGTGGATGCATTATTTTCATTTCTGTAGGGTAGCATAATGCTAGGTCAAATGGTAACTCAATGTTTAACATTTCAGGAAATTGCCAAACTATTTTTTTCCAAGTGGCTGCACTATTTTATAATCCCACCAGCAAGGTATAAGGGTTCAGATTTCTCCACATCCTGGCCAACACTTAATATCTATCTTTTTTATTGTAGCCATCCTAGTAGGTGTGAACTGGCATCTTACTGTGGTTTTGATTTGCATACCCTGATTATAACGATGTCTAGTATCTTTCCATATGCTTATTTTCCATTTTTATGTCCTTTTTTTTGAGAAAAAGACTATTCAAATCCTTCACCCATTTTTAAATTGGTTATTTGTCTTTATATTATTGAGTTTAACAGTTTTTTAACATATTATGGATATAAATCCCATCTCAGACACATGATTTTCAAACAATTTCTTCCATTTTGTGAGATGTCTTTTCAGTTTCTTGATAGTGTATTTTGAAGCACAACATTTATTTAATTTTGCTGTATTCAAGTTTATCTATATATATATTTGCTTTTGGTACCATATCTAAGAAATTATTGCCTAAACCAAGATTATGAAGGTTTATATAAAGAGCTTATTGATTTGTGAATTAATTTTTCTTTACAATGTGAAGTAGAATTCAGCCTCATTCTTTCACTTGTGAATATTCGGTTGTCTCAACACCATCTGTTGAAAAGACTCTCAGCTTCTCAACTTTCAAATCTAACCCTTCGAACTCCACGTGTATCCCCATGGCAGTGCCACACTGCTTTGGTTATTCGAGCTTTGTACTAAGGTTTAAAATTGGGGAATGTAATTTCTCCAACTTTTTTCCCCAAGAATGTTTTGACCACTGGATCCCTTGCATTTTCAATTTTTTGGATCACTTTTTCATTGTTTAAAAAAGAGGCAGCTAATATTTTGATAGGAAATGCATTGTATCTGTAGATTAATTTGGGGAGTACTGCCATCTTAATAATATTATGTATTCTTATCCATAAACATGAGATTTCTTTCATTTAATTAAGTCTTTAATTTTTCATTAAGGAGTATATTGTTGAAGTTCTACATATATGTAAATTTTCCATTGTTATTAACTTCTAATTTTACTTCATAGCTTCTGTAGAACATATGTGATTTGATTTCAATCTTTTTATATTTACTCAGGCTTTTCTTATGTCCACACTTATGATCAATCCTAGAGAACGTTCTATGGACACTTGAGAAAAATATCTATCTGTTGGGTGGAAATGTCTGTTAGGTCTATTTGGTGTTGTTCAAGATTCCATTTCTCTGTTGACCTTCTGCCTAGGTGTTTTATCTATTAATGAACGTTGAGCATTGACATCTCAAACTATTACTGCACAACTGTCTATTCTTTTCCCTTCGATTACATCAGTTTTTGCTTCACATATTGTGGGGCTTTGTTGTTAGGTGAATGTATATTTACAATTGTTATGTATTTTGAATGGATTCATCTTTTGTTTGTTATTAAGTATCCTTTGTTTGTAGTAATTATGTGTCTTAAAGTTGATTTTGTGTGTCATTGTTATACTCACTCTAGCTCTCCTTAGGTTACTGTTTGCATTTTTAAATCCTTTTACTTTGATCCTATTTGTGTGTTCAAATCTGGTGTGCCTCTTGCAAACAGCATATATTCTTATCCATTCTGCTGATTTGTCTTTTGATTGGAGTGTTTAACCTATTCACATCAAATGTGATTGTCGACAACGTAGAATTTACATTTGCCATTTTGCTATTCGTTTTCTGTCTCATGTATTGTTCCTCTGTTCCACCATTACTGCTTTCTTCTGCAGTAATTTTTTTTAAGATTATCATATTAGTTCCCTTATTATTTCTTTTACTATATATTTTAAACTTTTTTCTTAGTGATTTTTCTGGTGATTAAATTAATATTTTTGTTTAAAACAATCTCGTTTATATTAATACCAATTTGACTTCAACAGGAAAGGACGTCTGCTGTAATACAGCTCTGTCTCTTCCCCACACTCTGTGTGCTATTATTATTTTAAAATTTGCATCTCTTTACACAAGCCCTTCAATAGAGTTTGACAAACACAGTATTATGTAGCTGCTGCTTAAATCAAATAGGGAAAAAGAGTTGCAAAAAATGTTTATAGTGTTTAATATTTTTATGTAGTTACTTTATTGGTGATTTTTATGAATTCAAGTTGGTCTCTAGTATTTTTTTATTTCATTTTGGAGGACTCCCTTTAATATTTCTTGTAGGGCAGGTGTGATGATGATCCCCCCCCTTTTTTTCTTGATGTTATCAAGATTCTGTCTCTCTCTTTGGTTGCCAATGGTCTGACTCATGTTCTAGGAGTGCTTCTCTGTTGAGCTTTCTAAATATATAGGATAATGTTTTTATCAAGTCTGGAAAATTTTCAGCCATGATTTTCTCAAATAATCATGATGCTCATTGTTGTCTCTTCTCTCCTCCTAGGACTCTCTTTATGGGTATATTGCTATACTTGGCAATATCCTGCAGGTCTCTAGACTATGTGTTCTTTTTTTTTCATTATTTTTTCTTTTTGTCCCTTAGACTGTGTATCTCAATTAATTTATCTTAAGAGTTTGCTGATTCTTTATCCTTTAAACTTGCATTTGCTGGTAAGTCCCTCTAGTGAATTTTTTATTTTAGTACTTTTCAATTTCAGAAACTATTTTTTTTTAAATAATAAATTCTCTTTATTGATATTTTCTATTTGGTTGGACATTACCCTAATAATCTAATTATTTAGATGTTGCTTTATTTAGTTCTTTAATAATATATATACTAACTGATTTAATGTTTTTTTTTCTATGAAGCCCATTATCTGAATTTCCTCAAGACAGTTTCTATTGTCTGCTATTTAAAGTTCTCCTGTATACTTTTGTATGTTCTGTGTATTTGCATGCCTCATAATTTTGCTGAATTTTGGACATTCTGTGGTTACCTGGAAGTGAGTTTCGCTTCCCTCTCTAGAGTTTGTTTAGTGACTTTCCTGGACTACTTTTTCAGTGTGTGCAGCCGTTGCAATCTCTCTTAGTTAGCTTAATTAATGGCCACATAATGACTGGCGAGAGATTCCCTTCAATTTATTGAACCAGTAAGTCTCCCACTCTTTGCTGAGGAGCTCTGTGCTTGTTTTATGGCAGGCCTTGAGCATGTAGGCACTTTAAAGCTCTGCCTTAGCCTTTGTCTCAAGTTTGTACAGACCCTCAAGGTCATCCAGAGCTGTAAGATTAGGCCTTTGGTGTGTCTCCTCCTCATATTTGGAGCCCTCTAGACGCAAAGGAGTATGCTGAAGTTTGCCCCTCTGAATGTCTTACTGCCTAGGCTTTTCCTTTAAGATTGTTGGCCGGCCTCTTGTCTCCCCAGCAATATTGTCACCTCAGGTAACCACATGTGGTATTAAGCAATTCCTTTGCTTCAGACTGATCACTTGGGGACAGGACTTTCCTCACCGAGTGATCTCTAATTTAGGTGTAATGGAGACAAACCCTGTGAATGTTGTCCCCTTTCAAGGGAGCCTCCAGACAGGTAAAATCGGGACAATTATGTGGAACCCGGACCTCTGGCTTCTCCAGTGCTGCTGGGCTACAGATATTTGCAGTTAGCATAGTTGCAAGGTTGCTGGTCTTCAGGATGATTTTGGAACTGGCGAGAGGAAGCTGGGAAAGGAAGTTAAAATGCCACAACTTCACTGTCCTTACTGAGCTTCAGCTCTTTGTCTTCAATAAATGCTCCTTGGATTATACACTCAACGTCAGATCTTTTTAAAAATCATCTTTCTTTTTTACCAACTGGTAAGTTAATATTTGGCTTTTAAAGGATGAAAATGAATACATACTAGAAATTTCTACATTAGAGTATTTAAACCAGAGATAAGTAAGCCCTTCCTTACCCTAGTCTAAAGATTTAACTCATTTTCTGCACCACAAATAAGTCATGTCCTCCAGGACACACTGACCTTCAAAAGCAGCAATTTTCAAACTTTTTCGTCTCCTGGCACACATAAACTAATTACTAAAATTCTGCAGCACACCAAAACTATGTTAATTTTTTCCTGATAGGACAAAAATAGGTATAATTTTGATGCATGCCTATTGTTGTGTTGGCTGTTGTCATTTTTTTATTTGACAATCTAAGGGAAAAAAGGTCAGTGCCCCTGACTAAATAGTCAGGTATTACATGTTTTAAAATTCGTGTAGCACACCAGTTGAAAAGCACTGCTCTAAAGTGTGGTATAAATTGTTCTTTCAGAAAGACAAATTCCTTGTTGATAGTTTGGAATTTGGGGTCTCAGACTTCAGTTACAAGGAGGGGTGGAATACATGTAGTTTAGGGAGAGAGTGACTTAGAGTCACGTTCCTGGTTAGATATGAAAGACTGGTGTACGAAGCAGAGAAAGATTGGGGTTCTGGTTCCGGCTCATCTGATTTCTGTCTTAGTTCCTTTTGCTATCAAAGAAACAGGGTAGACGAAATGACTTATAGACTTTTTTCAAGAGTGGCTAAATCACTTTTACTAAAACATGGGTAATTGAAAAGGTAGAATTAGAGTGGTTATAAGGAATTGGTATGAGATGAAGGAATAATAGATAAATTAGAATTTTTCCCCACGTAAGAAAGATATTTGAATTCTGTTGTATGAGGATAGAGTTGGATGTAAGAGAGTGCTTGTAGATTCCTTTGCTCTATCCTTTTATTTCTGGGATCACTTACTGCTAAACTGTTCTGCCCAGGGCACTGCCTAATTAATCACTTAGAGGGTTTTTTGGGATAGAAATCACATGAACTTTTTTTCAGATAGTATCTTGGCGAACTTGACTATTGTTTTAACTTCATCATATGGTCTATTATGTAAGCATGATTTTCAAATGTGTGGTTGGAGTAGTGCTTCATTAATTTTAGTTACTTGTTTTTCCAAATCATGGTTTCCTTAGCAAGTGAAGCCTTAAAATATAGGAATACTCAATGAAAAAAATCTTTCCACAATACTGTTTTTTAAAAAATCAGAAAGCAAATCTCCAAAAAAGAAGATAATACCAGAGGTTTATGAAATAATTGACTCCTTAAGGATATTCTGGTTTTACCCTCATTAAATCCAATCTTCTACAGCCTTTTTCCTCTAAATTTGTCAGATTTTTAAGGTGATATTTGAGGTGCAGAATGAGTTCTATAAGACCTTAAATCATCATGAAAATGAAATAGACAACTATATTACTTAATATGCTAATTGATACAAAAAACATCCTCTGTAGAAATATCTTCAAAGTCAAGGATTGAAATAAGAAGATCTTCTTTATAATTGTTCTAAAAACTCAATTAATTGAAACATTATTTTCTGAGAAACCTTTGCTACTGTTTCTCCCTGGTATCATCCAAAGTATTTGCATTAAAGTTGTCAGGCCATCAATTCCCTGCTATTCCTTTCGCCCTGCATACTACAATCTTTTTATCTTTCCCGTCATTTGCTATCCCCGTGCGCCTCTAAACCAACCACTCAGGTACCCCAGCCAATTTCTTAAGTACACACACTTAACGCATGTTGTAAAATGAGTATCATCAAGCTCTAATTTGAGACTGTCGTTTGTGTATGCCCCTTGGTGGCACCAGCGGCAGCAGCAAGACCCATCTGAGGATGAGAAAACCTCAAAAGCATGAGCTTACCCAATGACAGTAAATGGTACAAGAGCAGAGAGAGTAATTAGCTTCTGACCCATGAAACCTGATTATTTCTTCACATGCAACATTACCCTTTCTAAGCAACATTCTACACAAATAATTATTAGCCATAAACTTATCCATAAAAACTGTTGAGAATCAAAATAATTAAAACCACCTTTGGGCTTAACTGGATTTGCATACTCAAAGGCGATGACAACACTTTTCAACTTTGGATTTGCTTTAGACTTGAAAACTTAGCCTAAAATGAATTGGTTGAAAGTGATACAATTAAGTGGCTTCATATTTTTAGTGCAGTTGTTTTATTTTTAAATTATAGAATATTTAAAAATCAGTGTTAGTGAATGTTTATTTTTGTATTACTGTATTTGTATATTACTTACATTTAATTTATCCCTATTTTGCTCTACTTTGTTCTATTGTAACCTTGCACTTTCCCTACTTTAATGTAATAGAAAACCATGCAAGGATGCTATGCAGACAAATGTACAGCAGACCCGTTAGCATTTAATCTCTTTTAGATAAATGCAAATACTGCCACTGATGGTATTGAATCCTTGTTCTGTAATCATTCGGGGAGCTTCCTCATCCATTTTTCAAGTTGTGTCCATTACAATCAGTCACTGAAAATTGTGATCTAGAATATTCGTTCTTGACGAAAACAATAGAATTAAGCTACAGGGCTCTGGAAAATTGCTTTTATATTCAAGCAGGACCTACACACACACAGACACCTTGTTGATGATTTTACTGCCTCGGGGAAAATGTATTGCTACTGCCACTGGCCTGTCTTTTGGTACTTTATCACTTACAAATTGCGACAAAGAGACTTCTTTTTAATCTTATAGGTCACTGCTTGCAGTCTGGACTATCCACTTTTTGTCCTCTCCTGTAGGTTAGATAAGGTGGAGAGTTCCCTTTAGTTGTCTCTAAATTTCATGTGAATGGTGTGAAACACAGACGTTGTCTTCTGATGTTCAAGTCCCCAAATATTTTAATATAGCAATTTTATTTCTTCATATTTAAAAATTAATTTTTAGAAAGAGTACATAATGTGTTTGAAATGGTATTTATGAAGCTAAAGTACTAGACGTATTTTGAAGGGTTCAAATCATGAATCATGAATCCAATCTATTTGAAATCATGAGAATCCTGACTGAAAAACTCAATCAGGATTCTCATGATTTCCTTTCACTAGTACAGCCGTCAGTTTTTACTAACTGCTGTATAAGAAGATTTATACAGATACATAATCTGGCAACACAGAGTTGCCAAAATACAGAGATTTCTGAATAAATTTCTCTAATCATTGTGTCCTTGTACAAGAAACAGAGAAACAAATGAGGAAGAAAACACACATTAAAAACCCTCTATTTTTGAGCCATTTGTTTCTCCTGCTCTTTGATTTTGGAACTTCCTCACAGGTTTGCTGTGTGGGATCCTCCTATGAAGCCACGAATGCACGCTGTCATGGCTCGTGTCTCTGCCCCCGACTCCGTGTGCTGTATTAACACTCTCCCCACAATAAAGGAAGCCTTTGTAAACACACCGTCTTACAGAAGAGTATTTTATGTCATATAAGTGAAGAGAAAGTTTACTCCCAAAGCAGCATTTTATTTCTACTAAAATACCAATTCAGAATGTCCTTCTCTCAATGGTTTTACATTAATTTTTATCTTTGATTTAAATATGCCCTCCGCCTGCTAGCCTCATTTTACAGCTGAAAAAACAATCAGGAAGAAAAGTTAGCAACTTTTTATGTGTTTTTTTTTCAGTCAAGATATAATGTATAGAGAGAAAAACGGGCGGTGGACGAGGTCCTCTTAAAATGTTATTAGTGTGAACTTCCTTTTATTTTTTGAGAATCGCCTATGGCAGGCACTATGCTGGGGCATTATGTGCATTACCTCTAGAACTGCTTACAGTCTGGGGTGGTATGCATCATCACACCAATTTAACAGATGAAAAAAGTGATGCACAGGAAGTTTAGGTGTCCAGCTGTGATTCAAGCAATGCTCTATTATCCCCTGATAATTACCTGAACAAACCACATTGTACTTGCTCCTGCTAACAAACAGGGGCTTGCCAACATGCAGAACAAACAAAAACTCAAAGGGACACTGACATGGGACTTAATCTTTCTGCCATTCTCTCGGCAGGGTTGCCATTGACTCTGTTCCTAGATCTGTACTCTATTTATAATATCTTTTTCGATATCATGCATGAGACCACCTTTTAAACATGTTTTTGGAGAAGTAAAAACATTTTTTGGGGGGGAGGGTTTGTTGGAAGTGGCAACAAATGAATTTTTACTGGTTTTTATTTCATCTTGAGTGCAGGGTCCACATCTTCTGTAGTTATCTAAATAGGCATGATTTCTCACAGTGTGGGTGTGAGAGATACACCTGCATTTGTGGAATGATACCCACTCTTTGCCTCTTACCACAGGTGGCTCTGTGTAAGCATCTCTGTTGAATAACTTACAGACTCCAGTATAAAAAAGAAATAAGCGATTTACTCAACAGTCAGTCCCCTTTCCTTTTTTTCTAAACAGCACCGCAAAGCTTTGTCTGGACAAATGAAAAAGAGAAGACACCTTTACACTGCTCCGACCCTGTCTACATCTGCAGCTTTCATAAATACCCTCAGAGATAAATGAGACCCGTGGATTCACTCTTGGCCTCTCCCCTGGTGTGCTTTTAAAATATGATTGTTTGTAAACTGTGTCTAAGGTGATAAGGAGCAACCACAACATTCAATACAGCTTTGCACAGTGCCTAGCACTGCCCTCTGAGGGAAAACCCATGGAAGGGCGTGGCCTGATGTTTATGATGTTATCAGGTTGTTCACAGATCCAGGTTTCAGGCTCACAGTTATTCTGGACAGAGTGCCTGCAATGGTCCCTCAGAATTTAACCTTCCCAAAAGTTGGCTTAAAGTCACAAAAAGTACCTGTCAGTCCTTAATATGTTTTCTTTCTGCTGTAAACAAAAAGTTTTATTTTTGTTTCTAGCAGCCTTTTTTTGGGTGTATGTGTGTGGGGGTGTTTCCCCATATAGTTATAAGTAATATCTATAGTGTGACCAGAAACTTATTAACTATGAATGTTTAAAGATTCTGAAAGAGGAGTAATTGGGTCATTTGTAAAAGATCACAGCCTGTGACTTATTAAAGAATGTTTTTGCTTTATGCAAATGGGTAGGTAGTCTTAGGATTTCTTTAAGAAAATGAATAATTCCACAAGGAAATACAGCAAATGCTTTTAAATCAGAATCTTTGTGCTGAGACTTTGCTTGAAGAGAAATCATTTTCATGCTGGAAATACAGGGGAGGGCTGAGTTTTGGGGGCATCAGGTGGTGGCATGCCATCATAGTTTTACCAGGAACTAAGGGCCATGTCTTTAGACTTCCAGGTCTAAAAACTGGATTTCATCAGTAAAATCAAAGACGATTTGATTCATAAGGGACTTACATGATATAAGATGTATGGGGGGGGGGGCATGTAGGATTACAGTTGTGAGTACATGAAACAGAGTTTATTCTTGAATTTTTATTTATTAATTATTGTATTATTTCCCATACCAACAACTTTAAACCTACTTTGCCCATCCCTGTATACATGAAATAGTTAATTTATTAAATTTAATGTGGTAATTTCAGTGACTGAAGCATATATCTCTTAACGAGGTCGTCCCTTTTCCTGATGTCAAAATTTCTAAGAAGCTAAGTAGAAATTTTCTTGGTGAACATGGATTAGTGTAAACCCTTAGCAGAATTTTGTGACAAAAGTTGTGGAGATATACTTTCTCCATAGAGGATGCTATGTCTCTCATAGAGGAAAACTCGCATACCCCCTTTCTTTTACCTATACCATGGTAGACACAGGGTGATTTATGGCATATTAAATTGTAACCGATTACTATGGCTATTACTGTTCTTTTTGTCATTGTTGAGTTCTTGAATCTATGCTTTAACTTTTTTTTCCTCTCATCCCTTAATAGTCAGGCTATGTTACCAGCTCTTCCTGATGTACATTTGTTGCCTTTAATGTCTCCAACTTCTAGTTTGCTTTACATAGAGAAAGCAAGTAAGTAAACAAAGCGGTTAAAATTATGTCAAAAGTTTGTGTTGGGTACACAGAGCAAAGGCCTAAAGACTTCTTCAGTGAGCACAGAGCTCATAAAATTTTGTCTATATGTTACCTGTTTTGGCTATTCATATACTGTATTACTTTTTGAGTTTTGTTATTTTATAGAAAACTTAAGTTTCTAGATAAATAACTTCTGTGTTTGTGAGGTATCATTACATTGCTATTATACACGGTCAGTTCTGCCTCAAGAGGCCTCAGTAGGATATGTTGGTAAGTCATGTAATAAATGAGTCTCTACTAAAAGAAAGGGTACAATACAATTTCATTAGAGGTGGCACACAAAAAAGAAATAGTTCTGTTACAGGAGAACCTCCCAAATACTTGGTTCTTCTCACTGACGCAGTAAAGAATTACAGGCCAGTGAGCCTACTAGTGCGCAAGCAAAGTTTATTAGTGCTACGTTCTAATAGGAAAGCCAGGCAAGGGTGGCTACAGCAGGGGTGGCCAGAGCCCAGGTGGCTAGAAGCCTGGTGGCCTAAAGGGGTGGCCAGGGGTCTCCCATGTGGCAAGAGAGCCATGAGGCCAAGTGAAGAGGCCAAGAGAGTGGGTCCTTTGTTCTGAGGACTTAAATAGTTGGTGGGGCGGGGGTGAAGAAGTTATATTTTGATTGGTGGGTAAAGGTGGTGCCAGCTTTCCCAGGGGTACGTGACTACCCAAACGTAGGTATGTGTGGGGGTGTGTTAGCCTGAATCCTTATCTTGCTCCAGGATTTATTTGTTCATTTTGCATACATGATGAGAGGCAGGCAGTTAACCAAAATTGCTTATGGGCCCTTTCTTTGGGCACTATAGGCCCTTCCCTAACCCCAGTTCCAGGCCTTGGGATAACACACAAGGTTTTTCATTCCCTGGCTAGTGGAGATGGTACACACAGACTTTCAAGGGCTCCCCGCTCCTACACTATCATAGTTTCATTTGTTGTTCGGAACGTCTGGCAGTCTTATAGGGACCAGGCTCAGGATTACTGGGATAACACGTGAGCTTTTGCTTTTAGTCTCCTGTATTAAGTGATTTGTTAGATTGCCATGGTGAGGGCCCTGCCTTTATTTCCCCTCTGGATGCTCATTCCACCATAACAGTTCCTCAAGATTCCTTAGCCTAACACTACTTAGCTTAGTTCAGTCCGGAGGCTACAGACTTTTTAACTTTAAGTTATAGCTCTTGCCTAGAGAAAAATATACTACCATTTTTAAATGTCTGAAAATATTGCCAAATGTCCATCAATCAGGGTCCTAAAATATTTATGATTTTTAACCTTTTGCATAATTTTGTGCTACTATTTAAATATAGTATTTGAAGCAGTCAGCTTGCTATTGGCTCCCCTTCCCCCACACTGAGCAGCAGCTATGTTTTTATACCTCCTCATAAAATTTTATCATATAATCAGCATAAGGTCAGGAGAAGTTGAATCTAGTAGTGAAACAGTTCTCAGGAGATGACTTATTTCATCCAAATACTTTTTAAAATAGATCTTTCTTATTCATGGAATGCTTCAGGAAGTTTTCTGTTGAACAACACTCATGACACCTATGGAATATTTCTCTCTTACATCTTATGATGGAAACATAATTTGTTTTTGCTTTTCCAATGAGAGGCATTTTTAAAATTCAGAATATAATTTCTACACTTCTTTTGTGATAATATATCCACATGGTACATTTTGATGTCAGTGATTTGTAAATAAATGACTTTATTTCATTCCTTAAGTCATCTGAGAAATTTGTTATTCTTTTAAATGAAATTTACTTTTAAACTATATTCTACAATGTAACCTTTGAATAGAGATTCTGTATTAATTCAATGTTTTGTTTTTTAGAGGAAAAAGTGTGAACAAGGTAATGCTAAGTAATGTATTTCAAAGAAGTCATATGAATTACAGTCAAACCAAGATTTTGTTTAACTTTGAAACCTCTTTAGCTATATGATTTAGAGTCACATAGAAATATCTTTCCCCTTTGTTCCAAACTATCCTCATACTTTAAAGTAAGTTGTATTTATCTTTAGAATTTTCTTAGCATCACATAAAATAATTAAGAATATCATGTTTTTAATTAAATTTATTTCCTTAGTTTATTTATATATGTTAATCACATACAAATTATCCTTATAAATTTTTACAAATTTTACAAGTAATTACAAATACTTGTAAAACATTCAAGTAGTATAAAAGTGCATCAAGTAAAAAGCCTAATGTTCCAGGTCTCTTTAAATTCCACAGTGTTTGATAGCTATATTGATAGTAAAAGAAGCCTTAGTTTAAGAATTTTTACATTACCAAAGGAGAAGAAACCTGCTTTTTTTCAGGAAAGAACGAAATGTTAAACTTGTACTTGGATGTCAAATAACATGAGCGAATATGAGCATTTGAAACTTGTGCCTTGAAGCCAAAAAACAAGTACACTTGAATGCTGGAGACTAAGATATGAGAGGAAAATTGGAGAAATGACCTAGAGAAATGTAATATGATCTGTATCATAGTGCATCTGCCATTATTTGGAGATATCCATTCTTCCCGTCTGTCTTCCTAACCTAATGTTCTCTTTTTTCCTTTAATAATACTAAATTTTGTTCTTTCCCATGTGTTTGATTTATTATTCTTTATTGTTTACAGAGATAGCGATCAAAGCATCCAAGGAATCAATTAAAAAAAGCAAACAAAAATGCTGGAAGATAATGACAGCTACGGGGTGTTAAGACCCCACAGCTCACAATCAGATTTCATTCGCTCTGACTGTTGATTTGATGCACAGGGTGGAGACAGAGTGTTCATCTCCTCATATGTGGCTTTCCAACAGAGTTATTGAAAACCTCCCTGTCTAAAAACGCCATAATTACACTTAAAAAACAAAGAGAAAATCATGTAAGCTGGCTGCAATGTTTATGACAAGAAAGGC
Source organism: Desmodus rotundus (assembly GCF_022682495.2). Taxonomy (NCBI): domain Eukaryota; kingdom Metazoa; phylum Chordata; class Mammalia; order Chiroptera; family Phyllostomidae; genus Desmodus; species Desmodus rotundus. Next base: position 137,438,897 of record NC_071390.1, read on the forward strand.
CTCTTAGTAGCTTAACAGCAAATATTTAAACCAATCAATAAGAAAAAACACGATCTGCCCCAATAGAAAATATTTATAACAGTTCTGGGTAAAATAGTGAAAAATAGATACCAACTGAAACTTCTGAAGTTAGGGTATTGTTTAATGTATAACCAACTAGTAATGCAATGGAATATTATACAACCATTAACACAAAGATCACTATTTTAATATCTTTTTTTTTATGGTAAGCAGGACCTGACCATAAAAGTGTTCCAGTTCCTAGCTAAATGGAACGCACCCTCTAAGAACACCAAAGCAACTGAGACCCCCTGCTTCTCTGAGAAGTCTTCAGGCTAAATAAGACTTAAAATGTAAGCTCCCACGTGGTGGTCATTAATGCTATCCAGCACTACTCCACTTCCAGACCTGATAGGATTGCACTTTCCTGATCCCTTGGAGTTAGGATTGGTCATGTGACTTGCTTTAGGGGATCACATGTGAGCGAAGCAATAATGCCACTTCCAGGAAAAAGCTTTCCTACCCAGTGTGATATTGCTGTACTTTCTTCCCCTGTACTCTGGTGACCAGCAATATTGCAGATTGTGACTTCTCCATCAGCCTAGAGCAGAGCAGAATGAAGGCAGCACAGTGCAGGCCCACGGCTGATCCAGGATGGATGTGTAAAGTGGTGGACATCAGAAAGAAATCCCTATGATTTTAAGTCACTATGATTTAAGGGGTTGCATGTTACTGCTGCAGAACCCAGGCTATCCTTGCTGATACATCATGCTTCTGAAGTAACAAGCTTAGCGTTTACTGGGGTACTTCCATCGAGGTCCTTATCCTGGCTACTCCTAAGTAGCTATATTCTTGAGTAAATTATCTAAATGCAAGTATAAGGCTCAGGCTCCTTACCTCTGTGAAGTAAAGATTCTGACACTATTTCATGGGATTATTACAATGATTAAATGGAACAATGCTTAGTCTAGTTCTTGGAATGTAGTAAACTCTCATTAGATATCGGCTATTATTATTACTACCACAATGAGCAGCAATTAGGAAACACATCGTGCTTCTGATGGATGAGAGTTGGTAAAAGTGTGTGAATATGGGAACAAATTCTACCACAAGCCTGAGTCCAGACCCTAAGGTACAAATAGTTGTTTAAATGATGAGATTGGATTCTACTTCTTCACTTTCTCTTTAGAACAAGCAACTAAAGAGGGCCTAATGCTAACCAAGTCATTATGCACAAGGTTAAAAAGCTAATATTCATTTGCAAGCATAATGAACCCCAAAGAGGATTTTGAGAACATTTCAGTTTGGCAGCAGAGCAGAAAATGAGGAGACACAGGGAAGTAGTGTCGCCACGTTCCTTTTCCTTTCCCTTTGTCCAATAACCAGTGAATAGTAGCATTCCCTGTTGACAGTGTGATGCTAGGAGTGTTCACAGCATTTTTCCCCTGGGTGGACTGAGGGGCAATTGTATAAGGTGCCTTTTCTGAATGAAGTCTAATTTGCTCAGAGAAGGTATCTGGAACAGCACCCACACTTAGCCAGTGATTGTTTCCAATATATCATTGATTTAATTATTTTCAGATTTTTGCATTTGTGATTTTTCCTTCTTAATAAACTGTATTTGTAATCCCCAAACTAAATGTGACACTTTCGCAGCCAATCACGAGCAACTGTAGAGTGGCTAAAAGTCTGAGTCCTCAAATGCTCGTGTTATTAGCTGAGGTTGACCTATATGGACCTCTGCTTTCTTGTTTCAGCTCTCGTACTGTTAACAAGTTTCCTTTTCAGTCCATTTAGTGCTACATTTTACACATATTTGTGCTTTTTGTTGGTGATTTTGAGATTTAAAATGGCCTCCAAGCACAGCACTAAAGTGCTAATATTTCTAAGCACAAGAAGACTGTGATGAGTCTTACAAAGAAAATAGGTGAGCTAGACGAGCTTCATGAGTTAAAGTGCTGCTGGCTGTGGTTTCAGTGATAATGAATTAGCAACAGATAATAAATAAGGTGTCTTTAAACAGAAACACACATAAGCCAAGATTATGTATTGATTGGCTGATGAAAATGTCATGACTTAGGCTCATGGGAACCTAACCAGAATTTCCTCTGGGACCACTGGTTTGATAGTCAGTAAGTCAGTGTTTGTGGGTACTGTATACAACATAACTACCACAAATACTGCATTGAGAATTGACGATAGCTTCTCTCAGGTTTCTGTTACATTGTTTGAGAAGGCACATAAAAAGATGAAAAATGGCAACAGAATACAGAGTTAAGGCCATTTAACCATTTCCTGGAGACTAGTAGGAATTTCCATGATATTCAGCTACAGAGTAGACGGAGACAGATTTCAGAGTCCTTACTGAATATAGGTCGAATCTTGTCATGCACTGTCCATATTCTTTCTCTGTGAAAGGTATGAGAGCCCCAGGAATTGAGTGAGTGAGGATGAATGGAAGGGAGCTTGAGGGAAGAACAAACCATAGGGAATATATTTTTGCATTTCAGGGTCTCTGAGTGTCTGGTTTCATAAATACCACTTTCACTTATTACTGAAATGCTGCTGAGTACACCTAGATGTGAAGCTCAGCAGATGTAGAAAGCTTGTGCTGTGTGATGCACAGCTCAATTTGCATGAACGGCAGGTATCGTTCAATAGTATTTCAGTTTCTAACAGAGCCCAGTCACAAAGTAAGAGTTGTTTCTCCAAGGGATAGTAGTTACACATCAGAAAGGTCTTGTTTAAGTCCCTCAAATCTAATGGCTGTTGTTATAATTATTTTATTGGGGTTTATCATATAACACACATTGTACCTGGTCTGATAGTCTAAGTTGAGGATTTTAGCTTAAGGATCCTTCTTGCTATCTCTAATACTACTGTAATATTTATAGTGATTTTAGTATATACATGTGAATAGATGATACTCCCAACACCCTGGCCTCTCAGTACCTGATCTCCTTTCTGTGAATAACCTTGCTCTTCCCGCTAGACTTTGTCATTACCAGTAACTGCAGAGCCTCCATAATCTCAGTTTCTGGTGTCCACTGTTTTACCACCACCTTCTGTGTTGCAGCTCACATTCTTTTGTACCCTATATCCAACAATGCTTCTATATCTCTGAGTCCCACAATTCATTGGCCCTATTAAATCATTAATGACTCTTAACCCTGTCTTGCATTCACCTTCCTTCTTAGCCAGCTTGGATTCCATGGTCCAACATTACAACTCCACTGCTTATACCCCCAACTATCATAAACCCCCACATGATACCATTGCCCTCAATAGTAAAACCTCACCTGGTTAAACCCAGACTTCGCCTATTCAAGGTTTATACCTCTGCTGTTGAACCTGGCTAGAGAAAAATACCCAACCATGGTACCTGGACCACCAACATCAAACAATGCTGGGAAATGCTATATTTCCCTGCTCATTCTCATTCTCTCTCTCTTTCTCTCAATTAACAAGTTTATACTTATCTCTTCTCAAACCTGCAACACACTCTAAGTAATTTGCACTTTTTCAGATCTTCTTATCTCCCTGAAAAATCAGAATCAGAAAAGAGCTTCCATAAGCTCCCATCCTGCCTTGCCTTCTGTTTCCACAGATGAACTCTCCTCTGTGCTCCTATCTAAAGCCAACACCACCACTTGTATTTTTTTAACATTTCCAATAACTTTTAAAAGCATTTTAATGCTTTTTAAAAATTATATTTTACTGATTATGATATTACAGTTGTCCTGATTTTCCCCCTTTTGTCCCCCTCCACCCAGCACCTCCTACTCCCTCAGGCAATCCCCCCATCATTGTTCATATGCATGGATCATGCTTATAAGTTCTTTGGCTACTCCGTTTCCTGTACTGTACTTTGAATCACATTTCCCTTTGCCTACTTAAAGACATCACCACAACAATGATGTCTTCTTTATCCTTTTAAAAAAGAAAGACTTCTCATGCTTCCATATGGCTCATAGCAGATGTCCATTTCTCTGTTCTCTTTGCAGCAAAATTCTGTGGAAGAGTTGAATCTGTTTGTTGCCTTCACTCTCTCTTCCTAACTTTTGGTATTGATTGAAAAATTGCCAAAGTCTAGAATTCAATTAGAAGAAAACAAAGAGTGGATTAGGGGAAAAAGAGATTTGGACAAAATATCTGCAACTCAGACTTCTACCAGGCCCTTGTCTTTTTAAATCCAATCCTAATAAATAACCAGTTACCTCTCTTATCCCCTGTATACATCTTCCTTTCCCACTTTCTTACCATTGAGAGAATCCTTATGTCAGGGCCTGAATCACAGCTTCAAGGCCATTGACCTGAACCTTTCTGGGCAGAACCAGAAGTAGACTCTTCAGGCAGACAATAAATCTCATGTAATATGTTTCTCAAAGCTTCTGTTTCCTTTTGGTCATGAAGGGAATTATGAAATTCAATTTGGGGAAAAATTATTTAACTTACAAAATTAAACAAGCATAGAATAGGACTGAAAATACAAATTGTCCTCCAGTTTATTTTTAAGATTTTTGGATTGTACTGCTTCTTAGCTACAAAGAACTATGAGAATTCAATGGGCAGTTCAGCAGAAAGTGTTCTAAAATTAAAGACAAACAAATATTTTTCTAAGACTCTTTTTGTGCTTACTTTCAAGTTGCATAGACTGCGCAGATAGTTGCCTTCTCTATACAACGTGCATTTTATGTGCATTTAAGGTACAGTCAGGTAAGTAAGGAAATGTTTTCATGGATTAAAAATACTCTCACACTTATTACTAAAATTCTACAGGTTTAGCCTGATTTGATTTACAAATTACTTTGTTTAATGAATTATGTATCTTCTCTACAAAATCTTTGAATAACAGATTCCTTTTTCAAGGTCCCTTAAAATGACCCTTAAGCCACCCTTGAAAACTTATTTTTAGTTTCTCTAATATTTAATGGTGAAATATTTGAAAACATCTGATCACAACATTCAGAAAACTTTCCGAGATGAATTTGCAAAGTCATATATTTTGCTTTCTTTGACCCCCAAAAGTTCAATTTATGCATCCTAGTTTTTTCTTTGAAGAGAAGGGAACCAATTAGTCACACACTAATCAGACTTTTGGGTTGAATGTGTAATGAATCATTTTTTTGGAATCAATCATTAATTTTTATCCAAGAGCCAACTCTGACATAAATGGGTTTAAGAAGGGATAATAAGAAGCAGGTTCTATCAGAAATGAAAGAAGATCCACATATTTTTGAGAAGCTGCCTGCTTCAAGAGGTCCATATTGTATTGATTCTCATTCTTCCATGTCTAAATTTCTGGGCTCAAATCCCAGAGTTTATGTCTCATCACAGAAAAGATAGTTATCACCATTACATTTTTGAAAATGTCTTTAGACTTTCAAGGCTCAACCTCTGCTACAGGCAACCATGCCAAGGAAACGTACTGAGAAACTTAATTAAATGCCATCAGACCACCCTAGGTCTATTACCACTGTGAAGTAAGAGTGCTTAGTTCATTCATTTGTTCATTCATTCATTCATTCATTCATTTCTCTATTTACTCAACAGCCATTTGATGAGAATGTCAGATTCTGTGCCAAAAGCACTAATGAAACACATGTGAGTAAACAATAGCTGGCACTGTCAAAGAGCTAACATTCAGTAGAGGCAACAGAAGTAAGTAAACAATGAAATGCAATACAACCTCGTAACAGGCTATTGTGTCTCTGTTTCTCAGTGTCTCGTCATAGTCCTGCCAGAATTGTCTCAGAGTGGATATTTGCCATTCCTTGGTCAACTCATTATCTGAAGTTCTTGCATTGAGTCTTGGTATGAGGGAGAATCTGTCTCCCATTGTAAAAGTTAAACATGGTAGAACTTCCCTTTTCCAGCCTCCCTTTCAGTTAGCTTGTGAGTATATGACTTAAGTTACTTCAATGGAGTGCCTCTGTCATTTATTTTGAGGTGTAGACCCTGGGGTGCCACAAGTGGGTAATAGCACCAGTGACAACATAGAGTGTTTGGTGCTCTGGGCACTGAGAGTGCAGCAGCAATATACTCACCAAACCTGTTCAGTACTTCTCCTGCAAGCGCTGTCCCATACTTAGTCTCATACCTTTAGTCCTACCTGTTCTGGGGGCTACCTGCTGGCCTTCTGATGAGTTTCATTTCTGCTTACATTAGGCAGATACCTGAATTTTTAAATGCATTAACAAGCCAACCTTTTTGACTGCTTTGCGGGGGGTTGCTTGTTTTGTTATGGACGGTAATGACCTAGATACCAAGTTGATAGGAGATGTTTATATTGTGACATTATTCAGAACTTGAATTAATTGGAGTTAGTTTAGAGATACTTGTGGATTCTTTACTTGAAGTTGCTAGTCCCCCAAATGATGAAAGTTTGAAATTATTTATCAGAAAGCTTGAGATTCACAGCTTGGCTTCACCTGAGAATCTCTAATCCCAGCACAAGTAGCAGCCATCTCAGATTGCTTTATAGCTCAGGAAGGGTGGCCCCAGGCAAAACGCAGTGGGGGCTGACCTTGGCCTGCACCACTTGGGACACCCCAGAGCCTGTACACCCAGTGGAGAGCTACAGACCATGTTGAAGCACCATCACTCTGCCCCCAAACAGCTGATCCTCCATGGAGGGCAGAAGTTGGAGGTCAGTGGCCAGAGCCAATCCTTGAAGCTGAGTGGCCTGGGTAAATTCCCCCCATTCATCTGCCAACAGCAATCAAGGCTCAGCTACAAGAGGAAGGTATACTCAGCCCACATGGAAGACACACCTTGAGTACCCAGCTTGGGTAATAGGGGAGGCTGTGCCACTGGACCCTATAGGACACCTACTATATTAGACCATGCTACCAAGACAGGGCAGCATAGCAGCTCTACCTAATACATAGAAACAAACACAGGGAGGTTGCCAAAATAAGGAGACAAAGAAACATGGCTCAAATGAAAGAACAGATCAAAACTCCAGAAAAAGAGCTAAACAAAATGGAGATAAGCAATTTATTAGATACAGAGTTCAAAGCACAGTTATAAGGATGCTCAAGGAACTTGGTGAGGATCTCAAAACCATAAAAAACACCCAGTCAGAAACAAAGGATACACTAACTGAAATAAATAACAGTTTATAGGGAAATGACAGTGGAGTGGATAAAGCTGAAAATCAAATCAATGATGTGGATCATAAGGAAGCCAAAACAACCAAATAGAACAAGATGAAAAAAGAATCCAAAATAACAAGCATAGTGTAAGCAGCCTCTGGGACAACTTCAAGTGTTCCAACATTCACATCATGGTGTGCCAGAAGAAGAGAAAGAGCAAAAAATTGGAAATGTATTTGAAAACATAATGAAAAAACTTCCCTAATTTGGTGAAGGAAATAGACATGAAAGTCCAGGAAGCACAGAGAGTCCTAAACAAGATTGATGCAAAGAGGCTGACTCTAGGACACATCATAATTAAAATGCCAAAGATTAAAGATAAAGAGAGAATCTTAAAAGGAGCAAAAGAAAAGCAGTTAGTTACACACAGGGGAATTCCCATAAGACTATCAGCTGATTTCTCAGAAGAAACTTTGCAGGCTAGAAGTGATTGGAAAGAAATATTTTTTGTGAGTCATTCCTTTTAAGTTAATTTTTATTATGATACAATATACATGAATAAAATTTGCCATTGTGTTTTTATGTGAACAATTTTGCAATTAATTATATTTATAATGGTGTGTATCCATAAGCACTGTTTATTTCCAATGTTATTATGTCATGTAAACATTTCAGAGCATTCTGGTTTTTTTTTCAGATATCTACTCAATTTGTAATTATTATTTTTTTATTGTTCAAGTACAGTTGTCTCCTTTTGTTCCCCACCAATCCCCCAGACCCACCCATCCCCACCTCCCACCCTCAATCCTTCCCCCCTTTGGCTTTGTCCATGTGTCCTTCATATATGACCCTTACCCCTTTTCTCTAGTTATCCCCTTCCCCCTCCCCTCTGTTTACTGTTAGTTTGTTCTATATTTCAATGTCTCTGCATATATTTTCCTTATTTGGTTGATTAGGTTCCGCTTATAGGTGAGATCATATGGTATTTGTCTTTCACCACCTGGCTTATTTCACTTAGCATAATGCTCTCCAGACCCATCCATGCTGTTGTGAAGGATAGGAGCTCCTTTTTCTTTCTGCTGTGTAGTATTCCATTGTGCAAATGTACCACTTGTTTTTGATCCACTCATTTACTGATGGGCACTTAGGTTGCTTCCAACACTCAGCTATTGTAAATTGTGCTGCTATGAACATTGGGGTGCCTAGGTTCTTTTGAACTAGTGTTTCAGGATTCTTAGGGTATAATCACAGCAGTGGAATTTCTGTGTCAAAAGGCAGCTCCATTTTTAGATTTTTTTGAGGAAATTCCATACTGTTTTCCACAGTGGCTGCACCAGTCTGCATTCCCACCAACAGTTACTAGGGTTCCCTTTTCTCCACAACCTTGCTAGTACTTACTGTTTGTTGATTTGTTTATGATGGTCATTCTGACCAGTGCAAAGTGGTATTTCATTGTTGTTTTAATTTGCATCTCTCTGATGGCTAGTGATGCTGAGCATCCTTTCATATGCATCTGGGTTCTCTGTATGTCCTCCTTGGAGAAGTGTCTGTTCCACTTCTTTGCCCATTTTTTAAATTGGGTTGTTTGTCTTCCTGAAGTGGAGTTGTGTGAGTTCTTTATATATTTTGGAGATCAAACCCTTGTCCAAGACATCATTAAGGGAACTGCAAGACAACATGAAACGTAATAATATCTGTATAATTGGGATACCAGAAGAAGAAGAAGAGGAGCAAGGGATCGAAAAGCTGTTTGAAAATGTAGTGACGGAAAATTTCCCTAATTTGATGACAGAAAAAGTCACACGAGCCCAGGAAGCACAGAGGGTTCCAATCAAGAGGATTCCAAATAGGCCCACTCCAAGACACATCATAATTAAAAAGGCAAAATGGAAAGACAAGGAGAGAATCTTAAAGGCAGCAAGGGAGAACCAGGAAGTAATATAGAAGGGAGCCCTAATAACACTAGCAGCTGACCTCTCAACAGAAACACTATAAGCCAGAAGGGAATGGCAAGAAATATTCCAAGTAATGAAAAGTGAAGGCCTGCAACCAAGACTATTTGGAAAGAAATACTTAAAGTTATGAAAAGCAGGACCTTACAGTCAAGATTGTTCTACCCAGTAAAGATATTTAAAATCAAAGGGCAGATAAAGAGCTTTCTAGACAAGAAAAAACTAAAGGAGTTCATCATCACCAAACCATTATTATATGAAATGTTAAAGGGACTTATTTAAGAAAAAGAAGGAGACCAAAACTGTGAACAATAAAATGGCAATAAATACATCTCTATCAACAATTAAATCTTAAAAAAAACTAAGCAAACAGGAAGAACGGGGACAGAATCATGGATATGGAGAGCATTTTGATGGTTGCCAGATGGGAGGCAATCTGGGGGAATGGGTGAAGAGATAAGGGGATTAAGAAGTACAAATAGGTAGTTACAAAAGAGCCATGGGGATGCAAAATAAAGTCTAGGAAATAGAGTAGCCAAAGGACCTATACGCATGACCCGTGGACTTACTTGAACAATGGTGTGGGACTGCCTGAGGGAGTTGGGGGTGCCGGGTGGAGGGGGGCAAAGGGGGAAAATTGGGAAAACTCTAATAGTATAATCAATAAAATATAATTGAAAAAGAGAAATGTCCACAGCTTTCACACTGATAGTCTTGTTAATAAAAAAAAAGAAATAATCTCCAAATGTTGATTGTGGTTATTATCGGTTTTAGACATTTTCTTCAAAAATCAATTTGATAGATTTTACTATAAATCTGGTTCATTATATTGTCTTTTTGTGTTCTCTCTTTGGGTGTTTAAATTTTTTTTGTTTCATTTATTATTTTTTAAAGTACACTTTTAACAATTCATTTGTAATTTTACATGATGTTTTAAAATGATCATGTTGGAACATCTTTGTTGAGCAGAACATAGACAGATGATGAAGGTCCATTTACAAGTCATTTTAAATAATACTTAGGGTGATTATTTACATACTGGATTTTTAAATAAATTATATGTAAATCTCTAACTGGTCATCTAGTTTGGGCAGTTATGAATTTAATTATATCTTTGATTACTACTCTATTTACAGTTTATTGATATCTGTCCTGTGTCATTTCTTAATTGATGAGGAGGACTTAACATAAGGTAAAAGTTTTAGTATACTAAAATGTGACAATTATTATTTATAGAGGGAGATACTAGTTCATTGTCTGAATATAGTAACTTTTTAAAACTTCTTTCTTCTTTATGTAATTTTGAAAGAAATACTAAATGTCAATCAAATTGGCCTTCAAACTGTTCTATTATTTTTGGGTGTTTTATTTAAGTAGAAGTTCATGAAGTTTGTGTTTTTTATAATTTAAGAGTAAGAGTGGGGTGCACAGAGATTATCTTTAGGAGCATTTCATGATCCATGCAACACTCTGGAATTCCAGTCGAAGAGTTTGACTGATCACTTTCTGTGAACATTTAGAAAAATTTTTTAACTCTATGCCAATAGATAACAAAAAGTGTTAACTTTCTAGACCATTTAAGGGGATAGTTACAAACATATTTTTCTTAAGAGAAAAATAAATCATTACCTTATACTAAAACTTGAAGTCACATTATTGCAACAATATATTTTACTTTATAGTTGTATCTCATATACTGATCATATTGATTCCTAATTACATTAACATAAACATTATTCATTTTATACTATAATAATTCTTAAAATTCAATATAGCACTACTAATATTAATACTACTAATAAGATAATGAATGCACTTTTGGACTATTCTTTTGCTCTTAGAGTATATTCCTTTAAGAATATATAGTCAAAGTACTGCATTTTAAAATCAATTAAAGAATTTCAATTGTCACTGTATTTTTCTCAACTTAATATATCATTTGTATGTACAAAATAATTTCAGTTTCTTTTTAATACTTTATAATTGTTTTTCTTTCCTTTTGATTATGTATTATTTTATAATTGCATAAAGTATTTACATGATTCCGAAGCCAAAATTATAAAACAAAGTATTTTTACAGAAGAGTCTCTTGATCCCTTTCCTCTCGATTCTGTTCTTTCTCCAAAGGAGTTATTAATTTTATTAATTTTTGCTTTATGCTTTTCAGTAATATTTTAAAAATTATAACAAATATGTCCATAATAAATATATTGATATTTCCCCAATTTCTTTACTATAGACACAGTTTTGTGCCTTGCTTTCCTACATAACAATATATTTAGGAGATTTCCATGTATCAGTATTGAGAATCATCTGCCTTCCTCTGTACAGCTGCATAATATGCTAGTTTTGGATGTCCCACAGTTTAGTCAAGTTCTCTCTTTTTTGAACAATTGAGTTGTTTCTAGGCTTCTGCTATTAGAAATAAGACTACTGTGAATATTCTTATATATATGGCCTTTTGCATTTTTGCCTGTATACCTTTGCGTTAGATTTCTTAAAAAAGAATAGCTACACAAATAATTGCTCATTTACTTTTTATTTTGTAATATCACCTTCTTGTCCTTGTCCACATATATATGCATTTTACATATTTTCACTCATGTTTATAAGAATTTTTTATTTTGCTTTGCATTTACATTTAATATAATTCTTTATGTGTCTATACCTTTTTATTTTTTTCATCTTTCTATAATAGTTATTAAAGAATATTTCACAATTATGTATCTTCTATTTCTTTCCTTCCTGAGTAACTACTTAATGGAGATGTGCTGAATTGAAGAGAATCAATAGTACTTTGTGCCTGATATAAAGAACCTGAGGAAGTACTTGTGGGCATGTGCATACACATGGGTAACAGTTTCTGTGTGTCTCTTAGAACATCTCGTTGCCTATGCATTTTAAAATTTGGTCATGTGAAATCCTATAGACAGCTGGATTTCAGATTAGACCAGCTCACCTTGTATCATATCATATCTATCAGCTATGAAGAAACAGGGTTGGTCCATGTCATCGATCTCTATACACTTGGAACATACAAACTGACCAAGACCAAGAATTCACTTATGAAATTAGAAATCACCAAAAGCCACTTCCCCCCACTTATTTCCCACTATTTCCTTCTTATCCAGTTGAGCAGACGTGCTATGGGTTAAGAGGAAGTATTGCTTTCTTGGACCTGATACACCGACCCTTTGTCACTGGTGCCTGAAGTCCAGGACCCTTTCCTTACATATGAACCTTCTGTAACTCCTTTTTCGCCTGGACTCTTCCTTCTGTCCTCTCTGTTTATCAAAGAAGTTACACTTAAAATTAACAAGCAAGTTACTGAAAAATGTACATTGAGAAGAGCTACTTGGTTTGGCATTAGAATGTCCATGTAATTTAGGAGGTAACTTTTGCTAAATTCTCTTTGTTTTCTACTTACATAGCAAGAATCGCAAAATTAAAAAAAAAAAAAGAATTCTCAGAATTAACCATTAAGTGGGTATGTATAGAATGTGAGGGGGAGGGGCGATAAGTGGTGATGGAAGGAGATGTGACTTTGGATGGTGAACACACAGTACAGTGTACAGATGATGTATTATGGAATTGTGTACCTGAAAACTATGTAATTTTGTTAACCAATGTCACCCCAATAAATTCAAAAAAATTAAAAGAAAAAGAAAAGCTATTTAATAAATCTAATTATGATCACTTTTTACATTTCTTAATCCAGCTTAGAACCATGATTTTTCTTGGGAAAAAAATAGAAGCGCAATTTGGTTTAGCCTAAAACAATCAGTCCACTATCTGTAAACATATGATTACATAATACTGAAAGTCAGACATAATATACCTCAGCTGTTTTGGAATGAGAAACTTAATATCATGCAAAAATTCGTAGTTTTTATCCTAAAATACATATTGTACAAATAGAGATGTAGAAACATTTTCTTATAATTTTCATCCTTATAGTTCAATGGCGAAATGATTCAAAATTATTAACACTGTCACAGAAGCCAAGACAGATGTATTTGTTATAGATGAAGAGATCCACAAAAATTATGTTAAAGTGAATGTGGGAATCACCTAAGATGATTTACAGTACAATTATCTAGGATATTTGAACTAAGAAGGAAACAAAAAGGATGTAAATGAAGAAAAAAAATAAATGACAAAAGAAATCCTTTTTTTTTCCTTAAAGGGAAGTCAGTGAGGAAGGGGATCAGCAGCATTTAAAATGTAATAGAACCGTGTGTAATTTTCTTCCAGGACCCTGAGCCACAGTGTTAGCCAGTGAAAAATGAACCCGAGACATTTATTGCTGCTGAGGGAATCCCTAGGCCATCAGTGATAGGTTTGGACTGAGGCTTTGCTTGAAGGTTATGTGAAAACTTTGTCATTCAAAGTCAGCCTCGGTGACAAGCACCATCCTCTGTAGGGCCACACTAAACTCCAGTGGATAAACAAAGGGGCAAGATATATTAGAAAGTGTGGGGAATCTTTCTGCCTCCTTGCAATTATTCATTCGGATTTATGGTGTACGATTTTGACTCACTCTGGCCAGGGTCACTGATCATGCCATAAAGAGGCTCATTATCAATAAGTGCACACTGATCACATGTGTCGAACCATGCACAAGCCAGCACAGACATCACAAAAGAAAACCAGTCATTTGATTGTGGTCATACTTATTTTAGACCCCAGTTGTTCTCTACTTTGATCAACCACCATTTTCAACAAGCCCAGAACTAAATAATTGTTTGGCTGTTTCTAAAAAGCAAATTCATCCTCACAGACCAGAAATTTACTGCTCCACAGGATATTGAGAAAAAAAAATATTCTACAGGTTTGATAGCAATCTTTAAAACGGCATCCCAAACTGCTTTTGAAATGCAGCATCACTGAAATAAATGAAAGATTTCCCAAGATGATTGCTTTGAAACAGACAACTCTAATCTGGGATTTATATCAGTTCATTACTGCTTCACTTCTTGATTCTATGCTCACCCCATAAAAAAGAGAATAATTCGCCCATTAATCTTCACCATTTCAGCAAATGGCTACTCCACTAGTTTGTCAGCCCAAAGCCTTCTGGTCATCCTTGACGCCTTTCAATTTTTTGTACTCTACAACCAATCTAACGACAAATCCGACTAGGATAGTGAAGTGGTGTGGATGTCTAAAGAAATCTGTTGCCCTGGCTGCTGTGGTTAAGTGGTTGGAGCATCATCCCGTGTCCTGAAATGTTGGGAGTTTGATTCTGGTCAGGGCACATGCCTAGGTTATGGGTTTGGTTCCCTGCTGGGTGCATCTGGAAGGTGATCAATCCATATTTCTCTCTCACATTGATGTTTCTCTCTCTCTCTCTCTGTGTGTGTCTCTCTCTCTGTCTCTCTCTCTCTCTCTCTCTCTCTGTCTGTCCCTCTCCCTCCCCCTGCCACTTTCTTTTAAAGTAAATGAATATATCATCTGGTGAGAATTATTAAAAATCTCTCTTCAGGTACATTATATCTAAATTCTAGCTAACTTACAATTTGTTAATGCACAGTTTGAGGTTATGGAAAGCAAAGCAATGGTTTATAGGCCAATAATGGAGAGCATACACAGATCCTGATTGCTAACTTTGCCATGAGGTAGGTGCCTGTGTGCACCAGCCCAGAGCCTACATTTGGAGGGGTTGCCAGAGCGGAGAGGAGTCAAATGAGCAGTCTGTGAGTGGTGGGGGGTTGGACTGGAGGCTTGGCCTGTGAAGTGTCCTCATGACACCATGCAGGGGTCTGGGTTAACAGGGAGAGCATGAGAGTTTCTTACCAGCAGATCGCATTCAAAGAGGCGTAGGGCCTGAATTCACACTACGTGTGGTCCTCTCAAAACAAGCAAACATTTTTGTCATTTCTCAGGATCTTTTGTTGCTCCATCCTTTTCTCCCTGACCACTTAGGCCTGAGTGATTTGTTCTTGTTTTTCTCAATACTTATTTCTTGGTATGTATTCACTCATAAATATATGTCTCCCACCTGCTTAAACTCCAGGTTCATATATCTACCTGCCACTAGGCATCTCCATTTGAAAATTTAAAAGTTTTTCATAACTCAATTTCAATTTCTCCCACTCCCTGACCAAACCGGCTCCACGTTCATCTTCCCCATTTTGCTTGCTCCTACCGAACCTTGGACCAGCCTCTGCTCCTTTCTTCTCCTCACACCCCGCACCTAGTCTATCCGTAAATGCCACATCATTAGATGATGTAATGTTTTTACATCAAAATCTATAATTGACAGATTATTAGAATTAGTAAGAATTTAGTGATATCAACATGTCAAAGTTCAATTTACTTCTACACTCTAGCAACAAGAACTTAGAAAATACAATTTAAAAGGATGCCATTTTTAACAATAACATCAAAAGTAAAGTATCACTACAAATCTAACAAAAGACATGCAAGATGTTTTTGGTGAAATCTAAATAAAGAAAAACATAAAAAATGTTCATCACCAGAAATATATGTTATAAATTCTACCAAAAATCAATTTGTGATTAAATACATTTCTAATTAAAATAGTCCCTGTTTATTGTAGAACTTGACAAGCTGATTCTAAAATGTATTCAGAAAAGCAAGTACACATTTGAAGAAGAATTGGGAACAAACCTGCCATGTCAGCTGACAAGACATCATAACGCTAGAGTAACTATGTAACTACAGAAATGTGCATTGAGGCAGGGGTGACAAAGAGACCAATGGGACACACAGTCTAGATCAGGCTCACCTATGTCAAAATCTGACATATGACAGACCTGGCACTGTAGCTCAGTGTGGAAAGGATAGACAGTTCAATAAACTATACTCTGAGAATTTGTTATCCACATGGGAAAAATTAAAGTGGTATCTTCCCCCATAAGATACAAACAAATCAGCTCCAGATGGTTCAAAGATTTAAGTGTTAAACACAATGCTAAATTTCAAGACAATACAACTTTTTATATTTTGGAGAGTAGGGAATGATTCTGGAATAAGATCCTAAACAAAAATTATAAAGAAAAACACTGATAAATTTTACTACATTAAAAGTACATTTTTCTAATTATCAAAATACACATTAAAGAAAAAAGCAAAAAACTTGGGGAAGGTATTTGCATACCATATAACTAATAAATGACTAAGCTCCAGAAAAATAAAGAACTTACAGAAATTAACTAGACAAAGACAACCCAATAGAAGCCATGAACCGGCCTTTCTTAGAAAAGGAAACAAGGTTGCTATTATACATTTAAGAAATTGCTAAGTTGTATTAGATCAGTGAGTTGCATATTAAAATCATAATAAGCTGCCTTTTCACACAAAAGAGGTTTAGAAAAACTGAATCAACTGAGAGTACGGTATTGGTGAAGATACAGGACCAAAGATATTTTAGCATTAACACCTGGAGTGCAAATTGGTTTAACCACTTTTAAAAACAACTTGGCATTAACTAGTGAAGTTATGAGCTGGCTATTCTTTTTCTAGGAATTTCACCTAAGAAATTTTGAACAAGCAGTCTAAGAGACATGTACAAGAATGTTTATGTTAACCCCCAGTCAGGGGTGTCCAACCTTTTGGCGTCTCTGGGTCACACTAGAAGCAGAAGGGTTGTCTTGGGCCACACATTAAATACATTGTGACATGTAATTACAAAAAAAATCTCATAACATTTTAAGTAAATTTACACTTTTGTGTTGGGCCGCGTTCACCGTCATCCTGCGCTGCATGCGGCCCACGGGCCCCAGGTTGGACACCCCATACCATCAAGTCAGGAACTCGATGATTTCATCTGCTAGCAATCCTGCTAACTTGTTAAGTTAGCCCATCAGAGATTCATAGATACTGGCAAAAAGACAGAAGATGTCAGAGTTAGAGACAAAAGATAAATTATTCACAGCAAAAACAATGGTCAGAGTAACCTGTAGACCCCAGCTCCCTCAGGAGGACGTGGTGAGGGCCAGGTGTTGCTTGTAAAACCAATGAAAATGCATTACAGAGAAAAACCCTGAGAGACTCTGATCGTATGTAAGAGCTGCCAATAAACCTGCCTATCGTCCCTTCCAGACAGAGAGACACCACCTTGTTAGCCTGACCCGTAAGCGGTTCCCTCTGGGGACTAAGAGCAGGCATCTTTATCTTTATTACCCTGGAACGTAAAGTCTTTACGTAGGGGGTTGTGTCTATCTTTATTTTCTGGGAACATAAATAAATTAGCTCCAGAGGAGGTCCTTATCCCCATCTTTCTAGTACTCTTTGCTTATACAAATATTGCTAAAATGATAACACAGGAGCAAATTGGCTGTTAGTGCCAGATGTTAAGCAACAGGTGAGATTAATAGAGAATTGTAGGTTGACAGTTCATAGGAGCATGGTTTATAACAGTAACACAAAGCAAAACAAAACCACAATACTTGATGGCAGAAGCCTAGGCAAATATATTGTGGACTATCCAAACAAAGAAACATTTTGCAGGAGCTGAAAATAAAATGACCTACAGTTTTTTTAAACATGCAGGGACCCTATGTTAAGAAACCAAGTAATACACAGAAGTGTATAAATTTGTATAGGGAACCGTTCAACGTGTGGGAAATGTGGTCCGGTCCCCACTCGGAAAAGCCAGTGGGAAGCGAGGTTCAGGGGGCAGGGCCCATGCCCACAGATAGGCTCTCCCATGGGGAATCAGGCCTGCATTGTACCTAGACCGCTATGAGGCTTGCTCTTGCTAAAACTCCCTCACCTTGAATTCAGGCAGCAAATGTTTACTGAGTATCTTTAACTTCCTAAAATCTGAGCTAGACCTCCCAGGTATGGAGTGTAACCAGTTTGACCACTTTTCCCTTTACATTTGCAAATATCCTTCTTCTTTGATGTATTTAGCAACACCCTCTCCTTGGTTTTCTGTAAAAGGTAACCACCCAAAACAAACCTGTGGGTAGTAAAGGAGGACAATCCTTGTTGTAATGTGCCTAGAAAAACAATAAAAGCCTATGGGGGGGCGGGTCTCGGGGGCCCTCTCCACAGGATTTCTGTAGTCTGTGTGTATTTGTCTATTGCTGCCACAACACAGGATCCTGCTGGTCGGGATCCGCATCAAATTTGAGTTCAGAAACAGGTAAAACTAGCAAAATAGTTTAAAGTTATACACATTAGAAATAAAATTATAAAGGAAAACAAGAGAACAATTAACATAAAATAGAGTTTAACTCTGAAGGGAAAGAGAGGGGATGTGATTAGAGATGGACAGACAGGATATTCTGAAGATATTGACAACATTGTATTTTTGACCTGGATGATGGGTATTTTTTTTATTAATACTCTTTCAAATTGCACATGTAAGTTATATACCGTACTTTGTAAAAAAAAAAAAACAACAACAAAGGCCCAAATACCTGTTTAAAAATGGACAAAGGACAAAAACAGACATTTCTCCAAGGAAGACATAAAAATGGCCAATAGTTACATGAAAAGGTGCTCAACATCACTAATCATCAGAAAAAAATGTAAATCAAAACACTATGGTCTATCACCTCACATGTTAGGATGTCTATTTGAAAGAAAAAAGAAAGAAAAAGAGAGAAAGAGGGAGGAAGGAAGAAAGAAAGAGAAAGGAAGGAAGGAAGAAAAGGAAGAAAAGAAAGAGGGAAAAAAGAAAAGAAAGACAAGCGTTAGGGAGAATGAAGGGAAACCCTGGTACACTGTGGGTGGAAATGTAAATTGGTAAAGCTGCTATGGAAAATAGTATGGTGGTTACTCCAAAAATTAAAAATAGAACTACCATATGATTCAGCAAACCAACTCCTGGGGATTTAGCCTAAGGAATTGAAATCAAGATCTTGAGGAGATACCAGCACTTCCATATTCATTGAAGCATTATTATTACAATAGCCAGTATATGAAAATAGCATAAATATCCATTTACAGATGAATGGATCAAGAAAATATGGAGAGTAATGTTACCAAGATGCTGAAATAGGTGGTTCCCAACTTTGCTCCCACTCACAAGAAGCACTACCAACAATTATTCACGGACAAGACACCACTGAGAAAATCTTAGAACACAGAAGTGAGCCTGAATCACCCCCTGCACCATAGAGACCAAGACAAACTGCATTAGAAGGGTGAGAGGAGCGGACTACACATGGACCTCACTACCCCTCCCCCACACTATCACAACACCACACTGAGAGTTTACCATGAGCCTACTGTTTCTCTAGTGGAAAAAGAGAACCTGGGGTGACTTCTAGGTCCCTCAGAATTATGGGTAGCTTTTCTAGTCTCTAGTCCAGTCTTGACTCATGAGGGTCACTGGGGAACCTGGGGAGTTGATTACTGGGAATCTGATTCTGATGGAAAAGGGAAGGAGGAGTCTGCAAAAACCAGCACTGAGAATTTGACATTTTTTAGTATAAACGGTATATTAGTTAGGTTCTAGATGATTGAAGTTATACCAGGTTTCTTCTCTAACTACAATGGTATGAAACTAGAAATCAGTAACAGATAGAAAACTGCAAAACCATGAATTCATGGAAATTAAATCATACTCTCTTAACCCTGGCTGGTATGACTCAGTGGATTGGGTGCTGGCTTGTGAAATGAGAGGTCACTGGTTCCATTCTCAGTCAGGGCACATGCCTGTGTTGCTGGCCAGGTCCCCAGTTGGGGGCGTGTAAGAGGCAACCGATTGATGAGTCTCTCGCATGTTTCTTGCCCTCTCTTTCTCACTCCCTTTCAACTCTCTCTAAAAGTAAATAAGTAAAATATATATATTTTATTTTATTTTTAATTTATTTTAATTTATTTTTAATTTTTTTTGTTATTCAATTACAGTTGTGTGCTTTTTAAAAAATATGGAATGCTTCACAAATTTGTGTGTCGTCCTTGCGCTGGGGCCATGCTAATCTTCTCTGTATCGTTCCAATTTTAGTATATGTGTTGCCGAAGCGAGCACAGTAAAATATTTTTAAAATAAAAGAATCATACTCTCTTGAACAACCAATGGATCAAAGAAGAAATTTCTTGAAAATAAAAATACATTGAGACTAATGAAAATGGAAATACAACATACCAAAACTTACGGAATGTAGCATAGAAAAAGCAAGAAAGATTGTGAAAAAACCTAACTTTACACTTCAAGAAGAAAATAAAAGAACAAACTGTTGGGAACCTCCCTGCCTGGTTTCAGCAGCTATAATCCCCCCGTGGCTAAGGCTGAGTAAAGGACCTTGGGACCATAAGCCACTAAGGAGACAAAGTTTCTCTTCCTGGCAGGGGCGCTGCCTCTGCCCCATTTTACTTTACCCTGCTTGGCCCTAGCCAGATGACTGATTAGCCAATGACCGGTAAGATTCCTCAAAGGAGGAATGACCTAAGACAGGCATGGTCATGAAGGAACCCTCAGGGAAGGACTTGGGGGGCTATAGAAAAAGGGGGTGATGGACACTTGCCCCTCAGCTTTGACATAGCTTGGGTCCTCATTCTTTCTACAAGAAGTCTCCTAACCTGGGAGACTAAAAATAACTCATGGTGTTGAGGTCTGGTAACTTTTTACTTTTAAATACTTGGGGTGTGTTGGGAACCGCCCTGCCTGGTTTCAGAGGCTGTAACCCCCCCATGGTTAAGGCTGAGTCAGAGTTGGGACCATAAGCCACGAAGGAGACAAAGCTTATCTCCCTGGCAGGTGTACCACCTCTGCCCACTTCACCCTGCTTGACCCTGAGCTTGACCAGTTAGCCAATGATGGGTAAAAATCCTCAAGGGAGGATCAACCTAAGATAGGCTCTGGTCACCAGGGATAAGCTCGCAGGGAAGGACTCGGGGGGTTGTGGAAAAAGGGGGTGATGGACCCTTGCCCCTCGGCTTTGAAATAGCCTGAGTCCTCATTCTGTCTGCAAGAAGTCTCCTAATCTCTTGGCTGCCTTACTTCCCTTGCCTGACTTAAGCCTGAAACAATGCTGGAGGTGGGTGTGGCCCTGTGCTGGAAAGGGCAGGTCTCCAGGAAGATTAGGCCTAAGAAAGAATACACAAAACCCTATGAAACCTGCTTTGCTAATACCCTCAATTTAAATGCTAAGGGTCCAAGCATGAAATGAGTTTGTTCTCCAAAGTTTTATGGCCCTTTAGCTATTTGACCCTGACTCAGAATAAGCCCTCATAGTTCTTTGAATGTTATCTGTTGTTTGATCCTCACTGCCTGACAATGATTGATGAGC
Organism: Desmodus rotundus; assembly: GCF_022682495.2. Taxonomy (NCBI): domain Eukaryota; kingdom Metazoa; phylum Chordata; class Mammalia; order Chiroptera; family Phyllostomidae; genus Desmodus; species Desmodus rotundus. The sequence continues at coordinate 137,460,158 of NC_071390.1, forward strand.
TTTCCCTGTATTCCTATGCAAATTAAACCCAATAAAAGCCCATTGAGGAACAGGCTCAAGGCCCTTCTCCTTGGAGAGATGGGCTTCCTTTCCTCCCCAGGCAGATCATGCCTTGGTAGATATATTCTCTTCCATGATGGATGGGGGTTGGGTGGGGGGCTCTGCAGGCAGATGCACCCCCCACAACAAACTAGGCACAAAGTTAGTAGAAGACAGGAAATAAGAATAGAATTAATAAGTAAATGAAATAGAGAACAGAAAAGTAGAAAAATTAATAAAACTAAGAGTTGATTCTTTGAAAATATAAAGAAAATTACCAAACTTTAGCTAAACTAACCAAGCAAAAAAGAGAAAAATTCAAATCAATAAAATTATGAATAAAAGAGGAGATATTACAACTGATACCACATAAATACAAAGGATCGTAGAGGTTACTCTGAACATCTATATGCCAACAAATTGGGCAACCCAGAAGAAATGGAAAAATTCCTAGAAATATGCAACCTGCCAAGACTGAATCAGAAACAAATAGAAAATTTGAATAGTCCACTTAATAGTAAAGAGAGTGAATTAGAAATAAAATATTCTTGCAGTGAAGACATGCCAAACACCAGAAAGTTTTGCTGGTGAATTTTACCAAACATTTAAAGAAGAATTAATACCAACCTTTCTCAAACTCTTCTACAATACTAGAAAAATAAAGGACACTCTCAAACTCATTTTATGAGACCAGCATTATCTGATATCAAAGCCAGAAAAGGACACTGCCAGAAAAGAAATTACAGGCCAATATCTCTGATGAATGTAGATGCAAAATTTCTCAATAAAGCACTAACAAACTGAGTTCAGCAGCATATTAAAAGGATCACTCACCATGATCAAGTGGAAATTTATCCTGGGATGCAAAGATGAAAAATCAATCAATGTGATACATTACATTAACAGACTGAAAGAATAAATGATTATTCATCTCAATAGATACAGAAAAAGCATTTGACAAAATTCACTATCTGTTCATGATAAAAACACTTAACAAATTAGGTAGAGAAGTAACATACCTCAATATAATAGAAGCCATATATGACAACCACATAGCTAACATCATACTCAGTGGTGAAAAAAATTGACAACTTTTCCTCTAAGGTAGGAAATAATGCAAGGGTGACAACTCTCACTACTCATATTCAGTGTGGTACTAGATGTCCTGCCCAGAACAATCAGGTAAGAAAAAGAAGTCAGTAAATTGGAAAGGAAGAGGTAAAATTGTCCCTATTTGCAGATGACATGATTTTATATATAGAAAATCTTAAAGATTCTGCCAAAAAACTGTTGATGTAATTAATTAATTCAGTAAAGTTGCAGGAAACAAAATCACCATACAAAAATCAGTAGTAGTTATATACACTAACAACACATTATCTGACAAAGAATTACAGAAAATGATTCCATTTACTACAGCATCAAAAACAATAAAATATTTAGAAAGATATTTCACAAAGGAGGTAAAATATCTCTGTACTAAAAATGCTAAGTCATGGATCAATGGAATTGAAGAAGACACACAAATTAATAAAAATATATCCTGTCCCATCATGGATTGGAAGACTTAATATTATTAAAATATCCATACTACCCAAAGCTATTGACAGATTCAATGAAATTCCTATGGCAGTTTTTACAGAACTAGAAAACAATCCCAAAATTTATATGAAACTACAAAAGACCCCAAGCAAAAGCAATCCTGAGAAAGAGCAAAGTGGGAGACATCACACACCTTGATTTCAAACTATTTGTGTATTACAAAGTTATAGTATCTAAAACAGTATTGTATTGGCATAAAATCAGAAACTTTAGCCAGTGGAACAGAATTGAGAAACTAGAAATAATTCCATGCATATATAGTCAAATAATATTTGATAAGAGAACCAATAATGCTCAATGGAGAAAAGAAAGTCTCTTCAATAAATGATGCTGGAAAATTGATATTCTCATATAAAAGAATGAAAGTAGATCTCTACCTTACACAACTCACAAAAATTAACCCAAACTGTGCTAAAGACTTAAGTGTAAGACTGAAAACCATACAATTCCTAGAAGAAAATAGAAAAGATCTTCTTTTTACATTTTATTTCTTCTAATTTTATTGAATTTATTGGGGCAATATTGCTTAATAAATTTATATGGGTTTCAGGTATACAGTTCTATAATATATCATCTTCATATTGAATTGTGTGTTCATCACCCAAAGTCTCCTTCCATCACCATTTAGCCCCTGTTTACCCTCTTCTACCTCCCCAACCCTGCTTTCTTTCTGGTAATTGCCATACTGTTGTCTGTGTCTATGAGGAATTTTTTCTCAATCCCTGTACCTTTTACACCCAGCTCCCCAATCCTTCTGACCTCTAACAGCTGTCAGTGAGATTTCTGTATCTATGAGTATGTTTCTATTTCATTTGTTTATTTTGTTCATTAAATTCCACATATAAGTAAAATCATATGGTATTTGTCTTTCTCTGACTGGATTATTTCACTTGGCATAATACTCTCCAGGTCCATCCATGCTGTTGCAATAGGTAAGATTGCCCAAGTACCCATCAGTAGATAAGTGAATAAAAAAACCTGTGTTACTTTACACAGTGGAATACTACTCAGCTTTAAAAAAGAGAGAGATAGAGAACCAAGATGGCGGCGTAGGTAGACACACTGAGCCTCCTCGCACAAGCAGAACTGACAGAAAATCGAATGGCAAGGAAGTCCGACAACAAGTAGATAAAAAAGAAACATACATCCAGACCAGTAGGAGGGGGGGAGATGGGCACCGGGGTGGAGAGGACTCGCGTTGCCTTGGCAGGACTGAGACTGGCGGAGTGAGGGACGAATGGGGCAGGCAGTCTGACCACTAGCAGACCCTACGGCCTCACATTCGCACACAGATAAATCGAGAGGGCTGGACTCAGAGTGGCGGAGAAGGGGGCAGGCAGAGCGGCGGGTAGCACCCCATGGCCCCACATTCGTGCACAGATAAACCGGACAAACGGCGGGGAACAAAGCAGAGGGCACAACCCAGGGCTCCAGCGCGGGGGAAATAAAGCCTCAAACCTCTGATTGAAAACACCCGTGGGGGTTGGGGCGGCAGCAGGAGAGACTCCCAGACTCACAGGAGAGGTCGTTGGAGAGACCCACAGGGGCCTAGGGTGTGCACGGGCCCACCCACTCGTGAACTAGCACCAGAGGGGCCCAGTTTGATTGTGGGTAGCGGAGTGGAAGATTGGAGTCCGGTGGAGAGTGGAGTGGGCGCCATTGCTCCCTCTCGGCCCCTCCCCCACATACAGTGTCACAGCGCAGCAACCAGCGTTACCCCGCCCCGGTGAACACCTAAGGCTCCGTCCCTTAAAGTAACACACACGCCAAGACAAAAAAAAAAAAAAAAAAAAAAAAAGGCCCAAATGACAGAACACTTCAAAGCTCCAGAAAAAATACAACTAAGCGAGGAAGAGATAGCCAACCTATCGGATGCACAGTTCAAAGCACTGGTTATCAAGACGCTCACAGAATTGGTTGAATCTGTTCGAAAACCAGATGAAAAAATGAAGCCTATGCTAAGAGAAACAAAGGAAAATGTACAGGGAACCAATAGGGATGGGAAGGAAACTGGGACTCAAATCAACAGTGTGGACCAGAAGGAAGAAAGAAACATCCAACCAGAAAAGAATGAAGAAACAAGAATTTGGAAAAATGAGGAGAGGCTTAGGAACCTCTAGGACATCTTGAAACGTTCCAATATCCGAATTATAGGGGTGCCAGAAGGAGAAGAGGAAGAACAAAAAATTGAAAACTTATTTGAGCAAATAATGAAGGAGAACTTCCCTCATCTGGCAAAGGAAATAGACTTCCAGGAAGTCCAGGAAGCTCAAAGAGTCCCAAAGAAGCTGGACCCAGGGAGGAACACACCAAGGCACATCATAATTACATTACCTAAGATGAAACAGAAGGAGAGAATCTTAGAAGCAGCAAGAGAAAAGGACACAGTTACCTACAAAGGACTTCCCATAAGACTGTCAGCTGATTTCTCCAAAGAGACCTTACAGGCAAGAAGGGGCTGGCAAGAAATATTCCAAGTCATGAAAGGCAAGGGCCTACATCCAAGATTACTGTATCCAGCAAAGCTATCATTTAGAATGGAAGGGAAGATAAAGTGCTTCTCAGATAAGGTCAAGTTAAAAAAGTTCATCATCACCAAGCCCTTATTATATGAAATGTTAAAGGGAGTTACCTAAGAAAAAGAAGATCAAAAATGGGAACTGTAAAAATGACAGCAAACTCACAGTTATTAACGACCACACCTAAAACAAAAACAAGAGCAAACTAGGCAAACAACTAGAACAGGAACAGAACCATAGAGATGGAGATCACATGGAGGGTTGTCAATAGGGAAGTGGGAGGGGGAGAGGGGGGGAAAGCTACAGAGAATAAGTAGCATAGATGATAGGTGGAAAATAGACAAGGGGAGGGTAAGAATAGTGTAGGAAATGTAGAAGCCAAAGAACTTATAAGTATGACCCATGGACATGAACTATTGGGGGGGAATGTGAGAGGGAGAGGGTGGGCAGGATGGAGTGGAGTGTGGGGGGGAAATGGGACAACTGTAATAGCATAATCAATAAATATATTAAAAAAAAGGGAGAGATAGAAAAAGCTTCTTGACATGGGCCTTGGCATTGATTATTCGGATATGACACCTAAAGTACAAACAACAAAATAAAAAGTAAACAGGTAGAACTACATCACACTAAAAAGCTTCTGCACAGCAAAAGAAATGATAAAAAAGACATATATCATATATATATACTATATATATAAATATCTTATATATCTGATAAGGGGTTAATATTCAACATATTAAGAACTCATGGAACCCAACAGGAAATAAAACCCAATTAATCCAATTTAAAAATGGTCCAAGGGTACAGACTGGGCGAAGGGGTTGTATGGGGAAAAAGTGGGCAACTGTAATAGCATAAACAATAAAATATTAAAAAATTAAAACTAAAAAATAATAAAAATTTAAAATTAAAAAAAAAATAAAAAATGGGCAAAGGACCTGAATATACATTTTTCCAAAAAATACATAAATGGCCAATAGGTACACAAAAAGGTGCTCAACACTAAACATTTGGGGAAACAAACCAAAAACCACCTGAGACACCACCTCACGCCTGTTAGAATGGTTACCATCAAAAAGACAAGAGATAACAATGTGGGCAAGAATGTGGAGAAAATGGAAACCTCGTGCACTGTTGGTGGGAATGCAAATTGGGGAAGCTACTATGAAAAACAGTATGGAGGTCTCTCAAAAAATTAAATATAGAACTACCACATAATCAAAATTTCCACTTCTGGGCGTATATTTGAAAGAAATAAAAACAGTATGTGAAAGAGATACATGCACCCCCCTGCTCGCTACAGCTTTATTTACAATGGTTGAGACGTGGAAACGGTCTAAGTGCTCATTGATGGATTAACGGATGGATAAAGAAATTGTGACATAGACACACACACAGAATGACATATTATTCAGCTAGTAAAAAACAGAAATCCTGTCATTTGTGACAACAGAGATGGCCCTTGTGGGCAATATGCTAAGTGAAATAAGTCAGACAGAGAAAGACAGGTACTGGATGCTCTCAGTTATATGGGGAATCTAAAAAAGAATCTAATAGAAAAAGAGATCAGATTGGTGTTTACCAGAGGTGGGGGTTGGGGAGTGGGGGAATTGGAGCAAAGTGTCAAAAGGTACAAATTTCCAGTTATGAGATGAATAAGTATTGGGGTGAAATGTACTACACGATGATGACTATGTTAACACTGCCATATGGTACATTTGAAAATTGCTAATAGAGTACATCTTAAACTTCTCATCACAAGAAAAAAAATTTGTATCTATAGGAGATGATGGATAAACTAAATTTATGATTTTACAATATGTGTAAGTCAAGTCATTACACTGTACACTTTAAACTTATACAGTGCTGTATGTCAATATATCTCAATAAAACTGAAAAAAATTAAAAACAATGTGTATACATAAAGTGAAATATTATTCAGTCTTAAAAAGAAGGAAATGCTGTCATTTGCAGGAACATGAATTGACCTGGAGGATGTTGTGCTACGTGAAATATGCCAGACACAGAAAGACAAATTCTAGATGATCTTATTTACATGTGGAATCTAAAATATAGAACCAGAGACATGGAAATAGAGAAGAAACTGACAGTGACCCGGGAGGCGGGTAACGGAGGAAAGAAGGGGAAGGGTCAAGTCAAGGCACATGTATAAAGGACGCATGGACAAATACAATTGGGGGGACGATTGAATGTGGAAGGTGGGGGGTGGGTAGGGCATGGGAGAGTAATGGGGGGAAAATGGGGACAACTGTAATTGAACAACAATAAAAAAATAGTCAAACTCACAGAAGCAGAGATTAGAATGGTTGTTTCCCAGGGCTGGGAGCAGGGGAAATGGAGAGGTGATGGTCAAAGGGTGCAAAGTTTCAGTTATGCAAGATAAGTAAGTTCTAGAGATCTTCCATATGGCATAGCACCTACCGGTAACAATACAGTATTGTATACTTACAATTTACTAAGAGAGTAGATCTTATGGTAAGTGTTCTTACCACACACACCCACCCACACACACACACACACACAATAAAGGGGGCAGTAGGAATCTTTGGGTGGTGATGAATACGTTTATGGCCTTGATGGTGGTGATCGTTTCACAGATGTATACTTATCCTCAGACTCATCGAGTTGTATACATTAAATGTATACTCTGCATGTCAATCATACCACAATAAAGTGGTTTAAAACATAGAGCCGGGGCTACAGTCATCGAAAACCTTAAGCAGGGATGGCGCATCCAGTTCCAATTCCACATACAAGCCTGTTGACAGAAGACCTCAATTCCTTACTGGCTTTTTGCAGAGGCTTCAGTTCTGTGCCATGAGGGTCTCTCCTAAAGGGACGCCAGAGTGTGATTATGACAGGACAGCTGACCTCCCTTACAGTGAGTGATCCCAGAGAGAGAGCGAGCAAGCAAGACAGAAGTCACGTCTTTTACAACCTGGGCTGAGAAGGGACGTAAGAATTACTTCTGCCATGTTCTGGTGGTCTCATCATCTGACGTTTCCATGACGTGGGACAGGGAACACCAGTAGAACACTGGGGCCCGTCTTGGAGGCTGGTTAACAGAAGAGATTATAGCAATACTTAAAGCTAGGAATGATATGAGACTTAACAAGAATTGCAGTGGGGAAAGAAAGTAGAGAATGACTTAGGATACGGAATTAATGAAGCTTGGTGACTGGCACGGTATAGGAGAAAAAAAGGCAGAATGAGAGATAACCTCACATTTCTAACTTGCATGCCTGAAGAGAAGACAGTACCTCAAAATCAGAAAGAGCAGTTTCAGCACAAGAAGCTTTTCACTTATCCCTTATCATCTCCAGCAATGTCTTTCCCAAACACTTCTTGCTCTCTTGAACCCTCATCATATTCTAAGGCCACCTCATTCTCAGCTGATGACATCATTTCCTTTTTTACAGAAAACATTAAGATGATCTGATGTTTAATTCCATCTGCTCTCAATCTCACCATCTCAACATACCATATTTCTTGGTTCCAAGACATATTTTTCATGTTTAACTTATCCGAAATTGGGATGTGTATTCCAATCAAGTATACTTTAGATATTCAATGAAATATGGCGTATAGGTCATTTATTTTTTCATGCCTTCTTTTTTTTCCTGTGAGAAAGAAAGAGCTTTAAAAAAACAAACAATCATTGTTCTAGTGAAGCACTTGTGTCCTGACAGAGTCAATTAGCTCCTTTATTTCAGTTCGCCTTCTGAATAGTCCAGGCTCTGTACGTCCCCAGGTTTACAATCAAGATGCAAGTAATGAGAAGATACATCGAGAAGAGAGGAAGATATGAGTAAAGTCAAATTGCAGTGTTCTATTTATATTTCTAACCTACTCCTACGTCCCCAACAACTTTTGTGATGTTTACACTCCATGATTAAGCCAGTCAATGGTTTTTGGAAGCCAAGGGAGGCTTCTCCTTTTAAGGCAGGGATAGATGCATTGACAAGAAAACAGTTTTTAAGTGTTGGGCGCCAGCCTGGCAAAAGAAGAGACAGGGCAAAGGAAGGATGCTTGATCCCTGACAGCCTGGCCAGACAGCCTGGACCTCCAGCTGTGCTCTCAGCTGGTGTCTTATTCTTTTTGGCAAGAAGCCTCTTTTCTATTCTGCAAGAAAGGAGCGTTCCAGCAAGGACGCCTTATTGTTTAATTAAACCTAATAGAGCAGGAACCTTGATCTAAACCTTATGAACCATTTTTGGATGGATTTTTTAATCAACTTAAAAGGAAAGAAGGCAATGTCTCTTCTGCAGGTTTCCTTCCCGGCTGAACAGTAAATACTCCTGACTGAGAAAGTAACACCTTTTAAACTGGGAGACGAGTTTGCAAAGTTCTGTAGGCTTCCTAGAGATGCTAAAAATTTTGTTAAGCAAATCTTGCATGTGATAGATTTCTGTACATGACTCTTTGAAAAATATTTTATATTTACTTAAGTTTGCCTAAATGAGCATGGGTAATCATGATAGGGCTTCGCTAGCTTCAGATTTAGGATTTTGGGAAAATTTCTCACAGCTTCTTATTATATCTTGACACAATTCCTTCCTTGCTCCTTCTAGTGTTTCTTCCACAACTTTGCCGCTCCGCTTTGCAATCTCTTCTTTGACCTTCTTCCATTCCTGTAATGAAATCATCACGCTGCTCTTCTAGATGCTGCCACTTCATTTACAGCTATCTTTCTATTTGGTTACCTAACTTCTTGAAAAATGATGCGACACCAACCATCTTCCTTTCTGTTCTCAAACCCTCTGTAATATGGATTCTGCCCCAGTGGTTGTTTGAAACTGCTCTCTCAAAAATCCTGAGGTCCTGATTGTTAAACCCTTTGGGTTTTTATCATTTTCTCAACATTATTGACCTTCCTCCTTTCTACACTTCTCCCCATCCTGGTTTTAACAAATTATTCCCATTCACATCATCTTCCTGATCTTTTAAAGTGAAACTTGGAAATGTTGTTCCCTTGCTCTTCCCACTGGCCTCAGCATTGAATACAGACACTCGATGTGGTTTATGGGATCTACCATTACCTGGTAGATTAGTATGGCTCCAGTCTTATCTTTTTCAGTTGGCTGCCTTATACTCAATGCTGTAGCCAGGCCTGGTAGCTCCTTGAATGTACCAGGATTATTCTGTCCCACATTTGATCATTTCACATATGGTTCCCCCTTCTGGAAGATTCTCTCACATTTACGATTCTTATTTTTATTTTGTTACTATTTCATGTTTACTTGTCTCTGTCCCATTTTAGACTGCAAGCTCTTAGAAGCAAAAGGCTATGTATATTGTTTTACTCTTGTGTCTTCATCATTAGCAAATGCCTCTCCCTTAGTATTTGTTCAGTGACTGCATGCATTATACAGACATAAATGCAGCATTTGATCCTCCCACCAGGACCCTTAAGGCTTCTTTTCTCTCTTTTCCTATTGGCTTTAGTCTTGTTTAATCCCCTATATTTCTGTACATCACAGTAGCTTCCTGTCTTACCTCTATTTCATAGTCTTTCCTTTCCATTGTTGGCACCCAGCTGCAGACTGTTCTCCACAAGTACAACTCTAATCATGCCACACCACTTCTTTGTTAGATAATTTTCAATGACTCCTCAATGCTTGTATTATCAAGGTCGAAGTCCTTAACACACGGCAAAAAAATCCCAGGCAATGATAATATACTTTCCTAGTCTTTTCTCTCACTAGCTTGTTCCACTAACCTTCAGTCCAGCAAGCGGACTGCCAGGTCCATGATTTTGTGTGCAAGTTCTTCTCTTCCTTTAGTTATTAGAGGGACTTGCACTCCCTCCAGTGAAATTTTAGCTGTGCTCCAAGGCTCAGCGCAGGCACTGCTCCTCCATAAATTTTCCCTGACTCCCCTGGAGGACAGTACAGCTTCTTTCCCCTGCATCCCAAGGCACTTTGTTTTTACCTCCTTTTGGCACTTGTTATGTACTACTTTCTGTTAAGGATTTTTTTTGGGGGGAGGTTCAATTCAGTGATAAGGTGAGAAGGGTCTTACTCATTTTTGTATTCCCCAGAGTGCTTTGCCCATGTGTGTTCAATATGTTTGTTGAATGAAGTCTGGTAATTAATTACAGATAATAAGACAATGTTAAGCTTTAAATCACAGTAAATTATATATTTTACTTTTAATCCAAAATAACTGTGATGGTGCCTACACCCAAAAACCTATTGGTAGTTATGTTAGAGTTTCATTTACGCTGTTTTTTAAAGGCATAGGACTATCCTTAACTTATATGAAAAAACAGCTTAATAAAGTAGGGTAAGAAATGAATGTAGCCCTTAAAATATCATAGTAAATAACATGAATGTTAAACCTGCTTCCCATGTGTAAAGGTTGATGTAAAAATACAGTGGCCAAAGCATTCAGAAAACAAATGAAGTTAGTTCATTTAGCATTTCAGAAACTGTCCTCACTTACGTCTTCAAACACTTCATATGCTGTAAGGTGGTGCAAAGACAGACATGTTCTTATGGTCATATTCTGCAATATGGCCATTCCTTTTGCACTCTGCACTCACGATAATATTGCTGATTAAACAAACAAGCACCTGTGCTGTAATGTAGCAACAAGCAGTCCATACTTTTCTTTCCATTTCTTCATTCAGTGTGTGACCTTGGAAACATTGTCTCACTGCTTTGGAAAGGAGAAACCTCATAGCAGTGATATGCAGACACTAATATCTTTTCTGAATGAGGGTGGGCAGCTTGCTCAGATGGCTTTCTCACTACTCTATTTTATTTTTCACCTCCTCTGAGGCTCTCATTTAATCATGGGTACCCTCATCTCTCAGTGAATTCCTGCAATATTATCAATGCCATCACGATCACAAATGCTTTAACGAGGGCTCATGGTGCGCTCAGTAGCTCCGTATTGCAAGGAGCATCCTGGTGGACTTCATTCTCTGCCTTCCCTAGAAGCAGTCTCTAGAGGAGACAGAGAAATCAGAGGCCTGAAGCAAAGGTTGCAGATAAGGCAGATATATCCTTGCCTTGTGTAGGGACGGTCAAACATCACAAGGGATTAATCTCTCACAAAAGATTGTCTTTCAGACTGAAGACAAAAGATTAATATAAAGACCAAACTGACAGTAACCAGAGGGGAAGTGGGAGGGGGTAATGGGGGGCGGAGAAGGGGGAAGGGTCATCAAGGAACATGTATAAAGGACCCATAGATAAAGCCAAAGGGGGGGGGGTAGGATCAAGGGTGGGAGGTGGGGGTGGCTGGGGTGGGTGGGAGTGGTGGGGGGGAAATGAAGACAATTGCATTTGAACAACAATAAAAAAAATAAGTAAAGATACATAAAACCATAAGGTCAGGGTCAAAAACCAAGAATCACAAAATCAGCAGAGGATGGGATAGGTGTAAAAAAATAAGATAAAGGAATTCACTTTTATGATCAACCCTCAAGGATGGACTCAGGCCAACTCAGCATCTGCCACAGAGCAGCACATCCTGCGAGCTGCTTCAGGTCAACAGTAAAGAAGCATTTCTTCTGCGAGAATGAACCTCATGCAGAAGTCTTCTCTGAAATATGAGCCCAAAACATACTGAGTGTCATCTGCAAGTGACAAAAATTATATTTGCTCATTAACAGGGTTAATAGTCACCTTTCCGCAAGTCTTATTTCAAATCGTGTGTTCTCAGGCATGAATGAAGGGGCTTTTGAAGTTTAATCAGGCACAACAAAGTAAATGCACTGTTTCCATGATCACTGTGTCAACTTGATAGAAACATTACAAAGCAAACTATGTTGCAATGATCTCAAAATCCTTTCAAAGAGATCTATAGGAAACCACAAATGGACTTTTACAATCAAACCCATAAGCCCTGAGTGGCCTCCCTTGCTAACCCCAAACAGTTCACAGACAGCCACATATTCTGATTCATTTTCTCTCAGGAGCCAGGAGTTATAATCACATGGCACCAAGACACTGCAACATTTTTCCTTCTAGTGGCCTCTATCTCATGCATGGATGTAAAACTGACAAGTATGGAGATGCAAAGAAATCTGCCTGGGATATCCAAGTAGTTTTCTGCACAATGCTTGGATGAGTGGATATTTACAGATTGACAAATTGCAGATTGAGAGAGGACATTTTTTATTCACTTATGGGCAAGAAGAGTAGAACAGGACAGCATGCATTTCTTCTTTTTTCCCTTTTTTTCTTTTTTATTGTGGTAAGAACACAAGATGAGATCTACCCTCTTAACAAATTTTTAAATACATGGTAGAATACTGTCAGCGATAGGTACAATATTGTACAGCAGGTCTCTAGAGCTTAATCATTTTGCATGGCTGAAATTTTCTACCTGTTTAACAACAGCTCGCATATCTTCCTCCCCACAGCCCCTGGCAACCGTTCTACTTTCTGCTTCTCTGAGTTCTATTGCCTGTTTCAAATGCCCCACACAAGTGGAAACATCACTGTTTGTTCTTCTGTTACAGGTTCATATCACTTAGCATACTGACCTCCAAGGTTATCCATGTGGTTGCCTGTGGCAGTCTTTCCTTCTTTTGGGGTTGAGTGATATTCCATTGTAAATTTAGACCATATTTTATTTATCCATTCATCTGTAAATGGACAGTTAGTTTGTTTTCATATCTTGGTTATTGTGAAGAATGCTGCAATAAACATGGTTGTGCAGACATCTCTGAGATCCCAACTTCAATTGATTTGGACATACACCCAGAAGTACACATTCTGAATCATGTGGTAATGCTATTTTTAATTTTTATGAGGACACTTTATACTGTTATTCACAGCGGTTGCCCCATTTTACATTCCCACCAACAACGTATGGAGGTCTCAAATTCTCCACATCCTTGTCAAGATTTGTTATCTTAAAAAAAATGCACAATAGCCATCTTAACAAGTGTGAGGTGATTTCTCATTATGTTTTGATTGATTTACATTTCTCTGATTATTAGTGATGTTGAACAGCTTTTCACATACCTGGTGACCATTTGTATGTCTTCTTTGGAAAAGTACCTATTCAAATTCTTTGCCTATTTTTTAATCTTTTTTTTTTGCTTATTCTTTTTTCTTTTGCTATCGAGTAGTAGGAGTTACTTATATAGCAACCCCTTATCAGATATGTGGTGTGCAAATATTTTCTGCCATTCTGTAGTTTGTCAATATTTTGTTGACTGTTTCCTTTGCTGTGCAGATGATTTTCATTTGATGTAGTCCCACTCATCCATAGTTGCTTTCGTTTCTTGAACTTTTGGTGTAATATCCAAGAAATCATTGCCAAGGCCAATGTCATAAAGCTTTTCCTCTATGCTTTCTTCTAGGACTTTTATAGTTTTAGTGGTTAAGTTTAGGTCTTTATCTTGAGTTAAATTTTGTGTAGGGTGAAAGGTAAAGGTCCAATTTCATAATTTTTATGTGTATATCTAATTTTCACAACAAAATTTGTGGACCATACTATCCATTTTCCATTGTGTATTCAGAGATCAAATTGGCTATATATGCATGGGTTTATTTCTGGGCTATCTATTCTTGGTCTATATGTCTATTTTTATGCTAATATCATACCCTTTTTAAGGTCATTTTAACTCTTTATTATCTCTTGCATTCATTAATATTCTTTTTTTCCACTTTAAAATCATTTTATTTTCCAAACAGTTAACATACATTATTATATTAGTTTAGATGTATACTCCAATGACCAGACATTTATAACTTACTAAGTGATCATCCCAATAAATCTCACATCCATCTGACACCATACATAGTTATTAGAATATTATTGACTATATTTACTATGCTGTGCTTTACATCCCCATGACTATTCTGTAACAACCGATTTGTATTTCTTAATCCCTTCACCTTTTTCACCCATTCTCCCAACCCTTCCCATCTGTCAACTGTCAAAATGTTCCCTGTACCTATTATAAGTGTGTTTCTGTTCTGCTTGTTTATTTTTTAGATTCAATTGTTGACAGATATGTATTTGTTGTCATTTTGTCATTCATATTTTTGGTCTTTTTTTTTTCTTCTTCTCCTTAAAGAAGATCCTTTAACATTTCATATATTACTGGCCTGGTGATAATAAACTCCTTTAGCTTTTTGTTGTCTGGAATGTTCTTCATCTGTCTTTTGATTCTAAATTATATCTTTGCTGGGTAGAGTAATTTTGGTTGAAGTTCCTTGCTTTTCATTACTTTGAATATTTCTTCTCAATCCCTCTGGCCTGCAAGTTTCTATTGTGAAATCAGCTGACAGTCTTATGGGAACTTCCTTCTAGGTAACTAACTGCTTTTCTTTTGATGCTTTTAAGATTGTTTCTTTCTCTTTTACTTTTGGCATTTTAATTATGATGTGTATGGCCTGCTTTGGATTCATCTTGTTAGGACTGTGTGCTTCCTGGACTTGTATGTCTATTTCCTTTACCAGGTTAGGGAAGTTTTCTGTCATTATTTTTTCAAATAGGTTTTCAATTTCTTGCTCTCTTTCTTTTTCATCCAGCACCCCTATGATGTGAATGTTGGTATACTTGAAGTAGTCCCAGAGGATCCTTATACTATCCTTATTTGTTTGAGTTCTTTCTTCTCTTTGCTTCTCTGATTGGATGTTATTTTTATTCTTTATATTCCAAATTGCTGGCTTGATTCTTGGCTTCTTCTACTTTACTGTTGATCCACTGTAAATTATTCTTCATTTCACTTAGTCTATCCTTCATTTCTGACTGGTCTGTTTTTCATGCTGTTGAGGTTCTCACTAAGTTTATTGAGCATCCTTATAAACAGTGTTTTGAACTCTACAATTAAGTATATTGCTTGTCTCCAATTTCTTTAGTTCTTTTCCTGGAGTTTTATTCTGTTCTTTCATTTGATACATGTTTCTTTGTCTCCTCATTTTGACAGTCTCCCTTTGTTTGTTTCTATGTCTTAGGTAGAGATACTGTGTCCCCCAGGATTGGTAGAGTGATCTACTATAGTAGATGCTTTTTAGGGTCCAATGGCACAGCCTGCCCATTCTCCAAGGTGGGCACTCAAGGTACACCCACTTTATGGGCTGCGTACACTCTCCTCTTGTAGTTAAGCTTTGACTGCTGTGAGCACATCAATGGGAGGGATTTACCCATGGCTGCAAGGACTGGCTATGACCACTGTCCTCTAATGACCATGGAGGATCAGCGTGCAAGGGCCCTCCCCACAGGGAAGAACTTAACTTCAGAGGGGCTCTGGACTCACTGAACCTATCCCTTGAGTGGGTCACTTGTAGTGGTGTTTGGGTGGTGATGCTTCAATTTGATCTGCAGCTGTCCACTGGGTATGCTGGCTCTAGTGGCACCAAGAGGTGCTGTACAAGGTCAGCTGTCATCTGTGTTCTGCCCAAGGCCACCTGGCATGAGCTAAAAAGTGATTTGCAGATGGCTACTACTTTTGTTGAGGTTGAAGGTGCCCAGGAGAGGCCAAGCTGTGTACCAAGGCTGGCTGCTGCTAATGCTGCACCTGGGGCCACTTAGCCAGAGGTATAGGGCATGCTGAGGACAGATACTGCTTGTTTGAGAGATTTTAGGAAAATATGAAGCATGAGCCAAGACAGGTTATTCATTTGGTAAAGCCAGTGAGAACAGTTTGGGTGGGCCTGAAAGTTGAGTGGGGCAAGGCCTCAGGGAATCACCAGGTTGAGCAAGAAGTGTTAGCCAGGTTGATAGAGATTCAGCTTTGGTGCTAACCTGCCAGCTTTTTGGGTTGCGGGTGCTCATCAAAGGAACAATGACCTCTGCCAGCACTTCTGTCTGGGAGAAAACTGCCCTCCAGATCTGGGCCTGATGCTGTACAATTAAGTCCTTCTCTATGCGTCTCTAGTGCCTTTTAAGCTGCTGTGCCAGCACTGGAGCTCAGAAGAAGTGAGTTGGAGTAAGTCTGTGCATGGGCCCTTTAAGAAGAACTGCCTGGGACTCCAGAAGTCATCTGTCTCCCTCAGCCTTAATCCCTGCTAGTTTTTATAGCCAGAAGTTATGGGGATTTCTCTTCCTGGCACTGGAACCCTGGGCTGAGGGAAGCAGTGTGAGACTAGACCTCTCACTCCTCAGGGAGACATCTGCAGGTGAGATATCTCTCACAACTTTTATCCACCATATGTGGGTATGGAACCAGCCCATTCCACATATCTGCCCCTCCCATCACTCTGGATGGGGCTTCTTCTTTAATTCCCTAGTTGTAGGACTTCCATTTAGCTATATTTCAGGTGGTTCTGAATGACTGGTGTTCTACAGTTTAGTTGTAATTTTGATGTCATCGTGGGAGGATGTGCATTTACCTATGCTACCGTCTTGACCGGAAGAGTACCACACTATTTTAATTCCTGTAGCTTGGTAATATATTTTAAAATCAGGAAATGTGATGCCTGCATCATTGTTCTTCTTTCTCAAGATTGCTTTGGCTATTTGGGGCAGTTTATGGCTCCACCTAAATTTTATGTTCCCCCCAATCTGATAGAATATGTCATTGGGATTTTGATAGGGATTGCAATAAATCTGTGATTACTTTGGGAAATATGGACATTTTAACAATATTAAATCATCCAGTCCTTGAACACAAGATGTTCTTCTATTTATTTGTTTCTTATTTAATATATTTTATCAGTATTTTATAGTTTTTAGTGGTTAGGTTTATTTCTAAATATTATTCTTTATGATGCTGTTATAAATTGGATTGTTTTCTTCATTACCACAACTTTGTTTGATTTCTTTATGTGAGCAATCTCTTTTATCAGCACAACTCACTCTGAACTATAAAAAAAATACTAGGTGTTAAGTGGCCAAATCAAAATTCCTGTATTTAATGGTAAACATTTACCATAAAAGGGATGATCAAAATTATTTTTAGTGTCATCCAAAGATAGATGTAGAGTTAAAGTTTTCTGGACTAGAGTTGTATGTTTTGGTAGTCTGGGTAAGCTGCTTACAAAGTGTAGGAAAGCATTCTCTTTTCCTATGTTAGGGGTTGTCTGGTGAGTCCACATTCAAAGGATTCTTTGACTCTTTTCTATTGGTCCCTTCACTTTAGAGTGTGGGTTTGGATATGACCTTATAATTCAAAAGTCTTCTGCTCATTTTATGGATAAACAATCCATAAAAATTTCTGGAAAGATCAAACACGTTGGTTAAGATCACACGTCACTTAGTGGCAGAGCTAGGAAAGATATTTAAGTTTTCTAACTAAATCCAGTGACATTTTTTTTAGTGAAATTGCTGCTTTCTAAACCAGGGCTCACATTCCTACTATGTAAAGTTAATTTGGCCATTTTTCTTTTAGGTAAACAACTTCTATGGATTGAAACTTCCTACACAAAACCAGTTATCCTGGTTTTCTCACATGTATAGTAGATATCCTTTATCACATATTCTAGTCAAAATTCTAACATGAATTATATATATGAGCCATCCAGACACACATTGCCTCTCTGAAAATCTGCCTGGCTAGATGTTAGAAACAAAATTTCTTGAGAAATTGTTTCCTAATTATACTGTAGACATTCAAACTATCATAATATTTATGAATGCTCATTAAACATGAATTGATTATGCTGTTTGCTTGACATTCTTTATTAGAGCTGATGCACCTCAAAAGAAATCTTTTTAAAAGCAAACCATTATTAAGTCAACGTGTCCATTACACATAGCCTATTGATACCCTTGGAAAACAGGAAAAGACATAAAGGCATTGGTTTATACAATTATTAAGATCTTGCCTATGCCTTTACTAATAGAGTATAAGAGTTTTCTACTAAAAGTAAAATGAAAACAAAACAAAACCTTATTATCCCAGGTAGTTGTGTTACTCAAATACAATAAAGCTTAGTTGAGGGAGGGGGGAATAAAGCATATAAAATGGCAGCCAAAATTGGGAGTCTATTAAATCTGGAGTTGTGTCCTGGTGTATGATCTTTGATTCAAACTTCAGAGAATCAGTTAAGAAAGGAAATATAGATGTAGGATTCTAGAAGGCATGAAAAATCTTAAACTAATACATTTCTTTAAAAAATGATCACAGCACACCTGAGCTATAGAGTGAAAACAAGTTGATTTATGTTGAAATCAATTACTGGGTGCCAATTCTGAAGACATTGAGGTTGCATATTAGTGGGCATATATCTAATTTTAGGGACTAGAACATTTCTGTTCATGTCACCATTTTTCTTGCTATGCCAAAAGAGATCAAAATAAGTGCCATTTTCTGGAAACTAACTGATAGCTTCCCTAGGTTGCAATGTTTTAATTAGAGAGACAAAAAGAAAAGGCCACATTCTGCTGTTTAATAAAGGGAGTCCTTTGTAAAAAGCCTTATAAAAGCATGAGACAGATTTTTATATAATAGTGAGAAACAGAATGTGCAAAAAATAAATTGGAAAAAAGACTTTAAGCAGTGGAGTGGTACTAGATTCTTTTTGTAAATACCTTAGAGGAAATAAGAACATTTTGAAACTGGATTTTCTTTTACTATATGGGAAAGCATCAAAACTTTTTGGAAATGCCTAGATTGATAAACAGGGTACAAAAGTTGACCTCTCTGGTTGTTTGAAACATTTGCTTCTGTTGCTTTTCTTTTCTTTTCTAGTTTCTTTTAACACTATAATCCTACTGAAAATAACTCTGCACAAAAATATTTAAAGTCATGTACTTTATAAGAAGAAATGCATTATTTTTATATTTGGATTGTTCAAAAAGACTGTATTTTAGTTACATTAATTTAATTATGGCAATAAAAGTGGTTGGAACTATAAAGAAACATTTTTAAGACAATTTTGTGCAAAATAATGTTTACAAATAAGATTTATAGAAATTTTCTAAAAATAATAAATTTGCATTTACACTGAATTCCCAACTCAGTTTAACAATGTGCCTGCTAAATTTTTAACCAGTTATGAATGTCTAAAATATATATTTAAAGAAAATAATTTTCTCATGACATCTGTGAAGAAAGGTCATAAAATTTTACATTTTCTCAGACACTCACTGAAATTAAATGAAATTAAAAAGAACACTTGACCTTTTCTATTTCTATTCTCTTTTGCAAATATAGAGCTATGCCAACCTTATTCAATAAGCAGCATAAAAAATGAGGCAAGAAAACAAAAATAAAATGTACTTATTCAGTTGATTTTCTTAGACTTTAACCCTGGACTAGGATCTAGATGTTTTGGAACAAGAATCCAGGTCTGCTTTGCCTTTTTATCCAGTTTACACAGAACTAGGACAATGGTAACATGTCATCGCCGAGGGCATACTGTGCAAGATTTATATTTCTGTGTTCAAACAAATCATTAGATTTATCTTTTTTGGTATCATAGGTCTTCATTGAGTCAAATAAACCATATTTTGTTTACTATACTGGAAAGATATAAATGCTAAATACTGTTTAACTTTATTTTATGAGAGTGAATATTATATTCTTCTTTCCAGTGACCTTTTATTGCCTCGTGAATAAAGAAATAATGTGCCAGACAAAAATAGCAGCAAGAGAGTGATGGAATTTATGAGCAGACCAACTCTGCTAATACTGAGAGATAACATGATAGTTTCAGAATAAAAAATAGAGAATTTTTCTATACCCCATTCTCAAAACTTCTACCAACTTTATATCATGAGCAAACCATACATAAGGTTTAAAAGGTAGACAACTCATCAATCTTTTGTAAAAGAAAAATAAATTCAAAACTAGTGATAAATAGGATACTTTGCCAAACTCTTAAGAATTTGTTCTCTTAATAATATAAAAAAGGAACACAGCAAAACAGATAAGTACAATAGAATACTTTTCACAAGTGAAAATAATAACCCAGTAACACCAAAAGGAAAGAGTACAAGGGTTTCTAGGACTTTACAGAACATTTACAGTGGTGTGATATTGGGCAGGTCATTGCTCTCTGAACCTCACTTTCCTCTTGTATAAGGTAGAGATCATAACTATATGCTCCTACCTTATAGTGATGGTAATATAATTAAATGATATGAGACATGTAAAACACCTTGCATGTGCCTAGCATAGTTTAAGTACTTGATAAATATTAGCCATTATTATTAATTTTAGTTAACAGCTGGGTTTTATTACTATGTACACGTAAATTGTGGTTGCATATGTTAAAATTGTGGCCACTCAGCAACACATTGCAGAACTCAGCCTATCAATCTATTTTCCAATCCATCTTGAAGTGTTCTAGACAGTCCCTTCTGAGATTTCCTACTTTTGACATAGTATCAGAATCTGGTTGTCTGAGAGAAAGTTAAAATTAAATATGCAAGCATATTGTTTAAGATGGACAAAGATGAAAAGAATATTGCTACCAAACTCACAATAAGAAAAAAGATGGCTGGCTAATCTATAAAATCTTAACCTTTCCTGAATGTATTAGAGAGTTGAGGTCACAGGGAAAGGATAAGGTTGGTGAAAAATGAAAATTAATAAAAATATTCCAGAAATGAAGCCATTACCCTAAACATAAAGTGTCACTAGAGGAATTTGGATCCTGTGGTTCACTAAGTGTGACCACAGGGACAACCAAACCCAAATCTAAGTCAAGTCATGGCTACATTGATTCAAGACCCACACCAATAACCTACCAAATGAAGGTGTGTGCCCATCTGCAGGCAAACATATATTTACCTCCCACACTACTGTTCAATAGAAGATGTCTAGCAGTCAAATAAAAATTATGAGAAAGACAAAGAAACAAGTAAAAAACAGCATAATATCAAGGTTATCAACAAAGTCAGGCTCCAGTATGATCCAGATATTGGTGCTCTCACACAAGAAATTTAAAACAATCATAATTAATATATTGTATTAGTATGATTAATAGTAGAAAATATGGATAACATGTTAACAGATGAAGGGTTTCTACCAAGGAAAGAAAACTATAAAAAATCAATGTATAAATAAAATATACAATAACAGAAATGAAGAAGGCTTCTGATAGGCTCCTCAGAAGGAAAGAATTTGATACAGTGAGAAAATAATTTTTGAATTGAAGATAAATCAATAGAAATTACCCAAAGCACAAAAGGCAAAAATCATGGAAAACTAAACAGAGCATACAATAGCTATGGGACAATATCAAACAGTCAAACATATTTGTAATTGGAATCCCAAAGGAAAAGAGATAGAATAGAGCAAAAAATATTTACAAACTAAAGGTTGAAAATTTTTCAAAATTAATGAAAGACAGTAAAACACAATTCCAAAAAGGTCAGAGTAAACCAATGTGGATAAATAACAAAGAATTACACCCATACAATAAAATTGCTGAAAATTAAAGATAAAGTCTTGAAAGCATCTGAAAAAAAATGAACATTACATCCAGAGAAATGAAGTTTAGATGTATATCAGACTTAAAATTAGAAACAATGAAAGGTAAGCAACAGTTAATTAAAATCTCTTAAATGCTGAAATTTAAAATAAAAAAGAATCAACCTCAATTTCTATACCCAAAGAAAATATCTTTCAAGTATGGCAGGGAAATAAAGAAGTATTCAGACAAACCAACGCTGAGAGAATTCTAATCAGAGCACATGTACTATAAGAAATGTTAAAGGAATTTCTTCAGGCAGAAAAAAATATGATACTAGACAGAAAACGTGATACTACACAAAGAAATCAAGAATTCTAGAAATGGCATGAATAAATGTATACATAAAATACATTATTTTTATCTAAATTGTTCTAATAAAAATTGTCTGTCTAAAAAAATAGTAGCAATGTGGGAGGGGATAATGGGGGGTAAGGGTTGTCAAGGAACATGTATAAGGTCACATGGACAAAGCCAAAGGGGGTAGGATTGAGGGCGGGAGGTGGGGATGGCTGGGGTGGGGGGGACTGGTGAGGGGAAAGTGGAGACAACTGTACTTAAACAACAATAAAAAATGAAATGGATATAGCAATATATTGTATGTTAGCATTGTGTGTATTTTGTATAGCAAACTTAAAATCTATATGGTAACCATAACACAAAAGAAGGCAATATTTGTGAGTACATTATTGTAAGGTCATTATACCACATGTGAAATGATATACTATGAAGGGTAGGCTGAGATTAAAGATGTATATACAAAGTCTAGGGAAATTATGAATGTCTTTTTATGAACCTATAAGTAAACTAATGAATGAAATAGAACCATAGGCATGGAAACATGGAACAGACTGAAAGTGACCAGAGCTGGGAGGAGGATAATGGTGGAAAGAAGGGGAAGGGACTAGACAAAGAACATGTATGAATGACCCATGGACATGGGCAACAATGTGAGAATTAACTGTGGGAGTAGGGGTGGGATGGGTGGAGGAGGGCAAAACAGGAGAACCTGGGACAACTCTAATTGAATAACAGTAAAAAATGATTTAAAAAAGATCTTCTCTTAGGAAAAAAATAATAAGCTAATAGTGGAGATAAAAGTGAAATCATAAAGTTCTTAAGGCAATAAAATAAACAATCAGAAAAACAGAAAGGACAAAAGAACAGATGAACAAATAAAAATTAACTAGAAAGATGGTTGATTTTTATTACAATATCAATGATTATATTAAATATAAGTAGTATTAAGTATGTCATTAGAGAAATTATCCAATTGAATTACAAATTAAATGACCCAATTGTATAGTATCTGTATCTATGAGAAACCCACTATAATTGTACATAATTTTTAATTTAAAGTAAATCAAATGGCTGAACTGTATGCTAACTACAAGAAATCCACTGTAAGTATAAAGGCAAGGATAGGTAAAAAGAGAAAAGATGGTACAAAATAAACCATTCAAACAATAACTAAAATAAAACTAATTTTACTGATATCAGAAAGAACTGATATCATGAAAAGGAAGTTTTTGAGGGATAAAGAGTATTATTTAACAGTAAAGGATCAATGTACCAAGAAGATGTACAATCTAAAATGTGTAGTCACCTAACAACAGTGCTTAAAAACACATGAAGCAAATAGCCCTGGTCAGGTGGCTCAGTTGGTTGGAGTTTTTTTCCTTACACCAAAAAGGTTAGGCTTTGGATTCCCAGTCAGGGAACATACCTAGGTTGTGGGTTTGAATCCCTGTCAGGGCACAGCAACCACTTGATGTTTCTCTTTCACATCAGTGTCTCTCTCTCTCTCTTTCAAATCCATAAACATATCCTCAGGTAAGGATAAAAAATATATGTGGCAAATACTCAAAACTGATAAGAGGAAGAAACAAGGCCAAAATTATAATGGCAGACTTTATGTTTCTCTCTCAGCAATAAAATAAGAAGGCAGTAAATCATCAAAGACATAGAAGATATAACAATAAACCAATTTGATTTAATTGACATTTATAGAATACTCCATTCAATAACAACAGAATGAATATTCCAGTGCCCATGGAACTTTAACCAAGATATTCTAGACCATGAAAGAAACACTGAAAATTAAAAAAAAAATCATACAGTTTCTGACCATTAAAAATACAATATAAATTGATAAAATAAAGCTATTAGAAAATATACAGGTACCTGATTCTAAGATTTAATATAAAGATATAGAAATCAAGACATTGTGGGACTGATGAAAGAATAGACATAAAAACCATTATGCTGTACACCAGAAATTAATACAAAATAATATTGAATGCATACTGTAATTGAAAAAAAAGACATGTAGATGAGCATAACAGAACAGAATCACACATATATGGTACCCTGATTTTCAACAATGGGGAAAGGGCAACTCAATGGAAAAAGTATATTTAA
Source organism: Desmodus rotundus (assembly GCF_022682495.2). Taxonomy (NCBI): domain Eukaryota; kingdom Metazoa; phylum Chordata; class Mammalia; order Chiroptera; family Phyllostomidae; genus Desmodus; species Desmodus rotundus. The sequence continues at coordinate 137,484,093 of NC_071390.1, forward strand.
TGTAATAAATGGAACTGAATTAACTGAGTATTCATGCAGATGAAAGTAAACATTGATTTATATTCTGTACCACACACAAAATTTAACTGAAAATAGGTCACTTAAATGTAAATGTAAACCTAAATGTAAAATTTAAAATTAATAAAACCCTTGGAAGAAAAGATAGGACTAAATATTTGTGACCTTGCTTTTAATGATGATTTCTTCAGTATAATACCAAAACACAATACATATAAGGAAAAATGGTAAATTGACTTTCATTAAATTAAGAATAAAAATCAAACTAATACATACAAAGAAGAGATTGATGGTTGCCAGATATGGGGGGCATGGGAAAAATGGTCAAAGGGGTTCAAAAAATACACACTTCCAGCTCTAATAAGTCCTGGAGATGTAATGTACAGCATGGTGACAAGAATTAAACAATATCTATTGTACACTGAATGTTGCTAAGATAGTAAATATTAAACATTTTCATCATGAGAAAAAATTCTCTAACTATGTGTGGTGATGCATATTAACTAGATTTATTGTGGTGATCATTTCACAATCAATACAAATATTAAATCATTATCTGTATAGTAAGTCTAAAACTAACATAATGATGTATCCCAATTATACCTCAGTTAAAAAATTAAGCCATCAGACATAAGATGTTCAACATCACTAATTATCAGAGAGGTGCAAATTAAAACCACAATGAGACATCATCTCACACCTGTCAGAATGGCTATTGTCATCAATAAATCAGCAGACAACAAGTACTGGTGAGGATGTGGAGAAAGAAGAACTCTTTTGCACTGTTGGTGGGAATGCATACTGGTGCAGCCACTGAGGAAAGCAGTAAGAAGATACCTCAAAAAGTTAAAAATAGATTTGTCTTTTGACCCAGCAATCCCATTTTTGGGAATATATATGAATGAACCCAAACACTAATTTTTTTTAAAAAATCATTTTTTATTGTTATTCTATTACAGTTGTTCCAGTTTTTTCCCCCCTTTGCCCGCCTACACCATCCCACCCCTTGCTCTACCCAGTCAATTCCAATACTATTGTCCATATCTGTGGGTCATTCATAAATGTTCTTTGTCTAGTCCCTTCCCCTTCTTCCCTCCATTGTTCCCCTCCCCTCTTCTCTCTGGTCACTTTCAGTCAGTGACTCTATTTTGTTCATTAGATTCCTCTTTTAGGTGATACCATATGGTATTTGTCTTTCACCACCTGACTTATTTCACTTAGCATAATATTCTTCAGTTCCATCCATGCTGCCACAAAATGTAAGAGCTCCTTCCTTCTTGCTGCTGCATAGCGTTCCACTGTGTAAATGTACCATAGTTCTTTGATCCACTCATTTACTGATGGGCCCCTAGGCTGTTTCCAGCACTTGGCTATTGTAAATAGTGCCACTATGAACATAGTGGTGCATAGGTTCTTTTGAACTTGTGACTCAGATTCTGAGGGTATAACCCTGGCAGTGTAATTGCTGGACCAAAAGGCTGTTCCATTTTTAGTTTTTTGAGGAAATTCCACACTTTTCCACAGTGGCTGTACCAGTCTGCAATCCCACCAACAGTGACACTGGGGGCATGAGCATACAATAGAGTAAAGATATCCACTTCAATAAATGGTGTTGGGAGAACTGGACTGGTACATATTAAAAAAAATGAGACTAGACGATCAACTTATACCATACAGAAGAATAAACTCAAAATGGATAAAAGACTTAAATATAAATTGTGACACCATAAAAGTCCTAGAGGAAAATGTAGTCAGGAAAATTTCAGATATCTCGCATAGCAATATTTTTGCTGATATATCTCCTAGGGCAAGGGAAACAAAGGAAAAAAATAAATGAAAAGCTCCTGCATGGCAAAAGAAACCATCATCAAAATAAAAAGGGAATTGACTGTATGGGAGAACATATTTGCCAATGATACATTGGACAAGGGTTTGGTCTCCAAAATATATACAGAACTCATGTGACTCAACTCCAGGAAGACAAACAATCCAATTAAAAAATGAGCAAAGGGTCTGAATAGACACTTCTCCAAGGAGGACATACAGAGGACCCATAGACATATGAAAAGATGCTCAACATCACTAGCTATCAGAAAGATACAAATTAAAACCACATTGAGATATCACCTCACACTTGATAGATTGGTCATCATGAATAAATCAACAATCAACAAGTGCTAGTGAGGATGTGGAGAAAAGGGAAACCTAGTGCACCAAAACACTAATTTGAAAGAATATAAGCACCCCTATGTTCATTGAAGCATTATTTACAATTGCCAAGATATGGAAGTTGCCCAAGTGTCCATCAGTGGATGAGTGGATAAAACAACCATGAATATTTACACAAGGAAATACTACTTGGCCATAAAAAAGAAGAAAATTTTACCCTTTGTGACAATATGGATTGACCTGAAGAACATTATGCTAAGTGAAATTAGCCAGTCAGGGAAAGACAAATACGATATGATTTCACTCATATGTGGAGTCTAATGAACAAATTGAACTAATAAGCAAAATAAAGACAGACTCATAGATGGAGAGCAGGATGACAGCTAAGGTGGCAGAGGATGGGGTGGAGGGATTGAGTAAAAAGGAAAAAGGACTCATGAACATGGACAATCTTGTGGTGATTGCAGTGGAGGACAGGAATGTGAGGGGACTAAATGGTAATGGGAAAAAAACAATAAACAATTAAAAAAAATTCCTGTTCTTTGAAAGTTACTGTTAAAGAATGAAAAGGCAAGTCAGAAGCCAGGAGAAACTGGTTTGAAAATGCATTTTATAAAGACTGGTGCAGTCGCTGTGGAAAACAGTATGGAATCTACTCAGAAAACTAGAAATCAAACTGCCTTGTGACCCGGCAATTCCACTGCTGGAATTATACCCTATGAACCCTGAAACACCAATTCAAAAGAACCTGTGCACCCCAATGTTCATAGCAACACTATTTACAATAGCCAAGTGCTGGAAGAAACGTTAAGTGACCATCAGTAAATGAGTGAATCAAAAAACTGTGGTACATTTACACAATAGAATACTACGCAGCAGAAAGAAAGAAGGAGCTCCTACCCTTCGTGACAGCATGGATGGAACTGGAGAGCATTATGCTAAGTGAAATAAGCCAGGCAGTGAAAGACAAATACTATATTATCTCACCTATAAGTGGAACCTCATCAACAAAACAAACAAGCAAGCAAAATATAACCAGAGACATTGAAATAAATAAAAAACTGACACTAACCAGAGGAAAGGGGGGAGGGGATAATGGTCAGAAAAGTGGGAAGGGTCATCAAGGAACATGTATAAAGGACACATGCGCAAAGCCAAAGGGTGGTATGATCAATGGTGGGAGGTAGGGATGGGTGAGGAGGGAGGGCAGTAATTGGGAGGGGAAATGGAGACAACTGTACTTGAACAACAATACAAAATAACATAAAATAATGTTTGTGTTTGGAGTCCTAAAAGAGAAGAGAGAAAACATGGTTGAGCATTCTTTGAAGATATAATGACCAATATTTTCCAGTGCTGATAAAAAAAATTAACAGAATCAAGACACTCTGAAAGCCTGAAGCAGGATAAATACATAGAACTCCACATGTAAGAACATTAGTCAAAATGATGAAAATCAAAGACAAAGAGAAATCTTGAACACTCAGAACATTAACTTTAGAGAAGAATTATAAGACTTAAAATTGGATTTTCCAACAAACCATATAGATGCCAGGGAAAAATACAATGACATTATTAAAGTCATGAGAGAACACTGCCAACTTTTAATTTTATAACCAGAGAAAACATTTGTTAAATGATGACCGTATTTTTTAAAAAAACAAAGTGAGACAACCTTTCACCACCAGACATACACTAAAATAAGAGGGGTTCTATGGAAATAAAATGATGTCAGACAGAAACATAATTATGAATAAAGAGCCCTGAAAAAGAAAAAAATGTATGCAAATAAAAATGATTATACATTATACGAAAAATAGATGCTCTCTTGGGTATTTAAAATAAGTATGGCACAGCAAAAGAAACAATGAAAATACAAATTATGAAATGGAAAACAAATCCTTGCAAACCATACATCAGATAAGAGGTTAATAGCCAAAATATATAAAGATTTTACACCACTCAATAGCAAAATCATCATCATCGTCATCCAATTAATAAGTGGCCAAAGACCTGAATTAGACATTTTTCCAAAGAAGATATACAAATGGCCTACAGGTACATGAAAAGATGGTTAGCATAACTAGTCATTAGCAAAAGAAGAATTAAAACTACAAGGACATATCACCTGATGCCTGTTAAAATGGCCATTGTAAAACAGACAGGAGATAAAAAAACTGACATGGATATGAGGGAAAAAGGGAAATCTTGTGGAATTCATAGGCTGTAAATTGGTACAACCACTATGGAAAAGAGTATAAGGTTTTCTCAAAAACTTAAATATAGATCTGCCATATGATCTAGCAATTCCACTTCTGGGAATACATTCAAAGGAAACAAAAGCACTAACTTGAAAACCTATCTGTATCCTCATGTTTGCTGAAGCATTATTTACAATGACCAAGACATGGAAACAACCTAAGTGTCCACTGATGGATGAATGGACAAAGAAATTGTGGTATATATAAATAATCAACTATTATTCACCCATAAAAATGAGGAAATCCTACCATTTTGCAACAACATAGATGGACCTTAAGGTATTATGCTAAGTGAAATAAATCATACAGAGAAAGACAAATACCATATGAGCTCACTGATATATGGAATCTAAAATAAAACAAAACACCAAAGTCAGAGAATAAAAGATCAGATTTGTGCTTACCAGAAGTGGAAGGTGGAGGGAGGGAGAATTGGAGGAGGTGGTAAAAAGGTACAAACTTTCAGTTAAAAGATAAATAAATACTACGGATATAATGTACAACATAAAGATTATAGTTGAACTATTGTATGATATAGAAAAGTCATTAAGAGAGTAGATCCTAAGAACTCTCATCACAAGAATTTTTTCTTTTATTGTATCTATATGAGATGACTTATGATAACTAAACCTATTGCAGTAATCATATACCAATCTGCAAATCAAACCATCATGCTGTATACCTTAAACTTATATAAAAATGTATCTTAATTATTTCTCAATAAAACTGGAAAAATGTATGTGAAATTAAACAGTATTACAACAATAACACAAAGATATAAGAGGATAAATGGAGTTGATGTGGTCTAAAACTGGCATTATGTTGGAAGTGATCAAGTAATAATTTGCATAAGATTTTATTAAGTAAAATACTATATTTTAAGTTATAAGACAACTATTAAATGAACAGAAAAAGAACATATTGTAAACTAGTTTAGAGTGAAAAATTAAATAATAAAGGCACTTACTTAACAAAATAGAAGAGAAAGTAAAGCAGAAAAAGAAATATAAAATGGGAGAGGTGTAAATAGGGCAAACATTTTAGGTTTTAAACACAAATAGAGTTGTAAGTCATTAAGCTTACTGGGGCTATGTAATCCAATTTGAAACTAAGATTGTTAGACAGGTTACAAAAATCAAATTGAATATAATCTTCTTAAAAGAAACATATCCTAAATATAGAAAATAAAAATGTTGGGAGAAAATAATGGAAAAATATAATCTATGCAAACCCTAACCAAAAGATAGTTTTTATAGCCATAGTAATAACTGTTATAGAAAGCTAAGGAAAACCTAGCAATAAATAGGAATATTTCATAATAATTATGTTCAATCCACAGTGAAGGTAACAGATTTCTGAATATGTATATACCAATAGGTAACTTAAAAATATAAAAATCAAATATTTATAAACAAAGGAGAGTTATTATAAATCCACAATTATAATGTGATAATAACATATCTCTCTCAATAGCTGACCAAATAAGCAGAAACAAATTCAAATGCATCTATTTGACAGACCTGGAACAATTACTGTTTGTTACTAAGTTTTCCCTATAAATGCAAGAAAAAAGTATCTGCATTTTTCTCTCTCAGTGTGGCAGCCAAGATTGAATAGGGAAATGAATATAGGAATTACAAAACATCTAGGGGGCAAGATAACTTGTGCAACTCAAATATAAACTGTAAATAGTAAAGCTTGTCTTCTTCCAAAAAAAAAAAATCTAAAATTTGAGTTTAAATAAACATATAAAATTCATTGAAGAACTGGAAAATATGAACAACACAATTGCTAAACTGCACAAAATCATGACAGAAAAGTCTTTTTCAAGTATGTATATATTTATACTAACGATGACTATATCTGGGACAGAAAGGAAGCCTTAATAATTTTTTGGAAAAAAATGAAATAATTTATAGCATGTTCTTTAACCACAGAATAATTAAGCTAGAAACTGATGTCAAAACAATTAAGAATAATCAAGCTGTTTACAACACAATCTCTATTAAAATACCAATGACATATTTTACAGATATAGAACAAACATTTCAAAAATTTATATGGAACCACAAATGACCCCAAATAGTCTCAGCAAATTTGAGAAAGGAGAAGAAAGTAGGAAGTAGGAGGGATCACAATACCTGACATCAAACAATATTATAAGACCACAATCATCAAAACAGTCTGGTACTGTCATAAGAACAGACTCACAGATCAATGGAATGGAATAAAGTGCCCAGAAATAACCCCATGTCTCTATGGTCAATTAATATCCCACAAAGGGTGCAGAAGCATAAAATGGAGTAAAAAGAGACCCTTCAACAAATGGTGTTGGGAGATCTGGACAGTCACATGCAAAAAAAAAAAAAAAAAGAAACCTGACCACCTACTTACACCATATATCAGAATAAACTCAAGATGGATAAAAGACTTAAATATAAGTTGTGACACCATAATAGTCCTAGAGGAGAACATAGGCAGGAAAATTTCAGATATTCTATGCCGCAATATTTTCATCAATATGTCCCCTAGAGCAGGGATATAAAGGATAGAATAAACAAATGGGACTTCATTCAATTCAAAAGCTTCTGCACAGCTAAAGAAAACATCAACAAAATGAAAAGGGAACCAACTGTATGGGAAAATATATTTGCCAATGATACCTCGGAAAAGGGTTTGATCTCCAAAATATATAAAAAACTCACATGACTCCACTTCAGGAAGACAGACAACCCAATTAAAAAATGTGCAAAGGAACTCTAGTACATTGTTGGTGCGAATGCAGACTGGTGCAGCCACTGTGGAAAACAGTATGAAATTTACTCAGAAAACTGAAAATGGAACTGCCTTTTGACCCAGCAACACCACTGCTGGGATTAGACCCTAAGAATCCTGAAACACCAATCCAAAAGAACCTATGCACCCCAATGTTCACGGCAGCACTATTTACAATAGCCAAGTGCTGGAAGGAACGTAAGTGCCAATCAGTAAATGAATGGATCAAAAAACTGTGGTACATTTACACAATGCAATACTATGCAGCAGAAAGAAAGAAGGAGCTCCTACCCTTCGTGACAGCATGGATGGAACTGGAGAGCATTATGCTAAGTGAAATAAGCCAGGCAGGGAAAGACAAATATCCTACAATCTCACCTATGGTGGAACCTAATCTACAAAACAAATGAGTGAGCAAAATATAACCAGAAACATGTAAATAAAGAATAAACTGACAGTAACTAGATGGGAGGGGTAGGTACTAGGGGAAAGAAGGGGAAGAGTTAAGTCAAGAAACAGTTACAAAGGACCCGAGGACAAAGACAAGGCGGGGTGTGGTGAGGATTGAATGTGGGAGGTGGGGTGTCGGCAGGGCAGGGGATAGTAATGGGGGGAAATGGGGACAAGGAGAATTGAACAAGAATAAGAAAATAAAAAATAAAATATAAAAATTATACACTTATGAACAACCGAAGAACAAAAAATAAAAACTGAATATAGAAAGTATTTGAAATAAAAGATTTTCAAACTGTGGGATATAGAGCAATCAATAAGTACAGGGAAATTTATAATTTTAAATGTATTTCTAGAAAGAATATAGACTAAAAAATGAGTTAATTAAGCATCTATCATAGTAAGTTAAGAAAAAAGAAACCATACAAACAAACCCAAAGAAAGCAGAAAGAGGTAAATAAAAATAACAGCAGACATCACAAGAATAAAAAACATAAAATAAAGAAATTAAACATAACCTAAAGTTAATTTTTGAAGATATCAACAAGAAACAAACATCACCAATTATTATATCAGGAAAGAAAAATTGGACAGTTTTCCAGATAGAAATTGTATTAGAAAGATAATGGGAAGATGTGAACAACTTCATGGCAATTAATTTAATAATTTAGATGAAATGGAAAAAAAATTCTAGGAAAAGAGAAGAAATAGAAACATTTTAGAGGTTATTTAATACTAAATATATTAAATCATTTAAAACCACTTCATAAGGGAAACTCCAAAACCAGATGGCTTTACAGATGAATTACTCCATATATTTAAGGAAAAAAAAACACATCATCATACACAAGCTCTTTCAGAACACAGAAAAAAAGAACACATGCCTTTTTGGTTTTTTTAATGAAGCCAGAATAAACTTGATAGTAAAATCTGGCAACGACATTACAATAAAATAAAAGTAAAGGCTAATCCATGCCATAACATTAGATGCAAAAATCTGAACTATAATATTAGTAAATTTAATACAGATATATAGATAAAGATAAGTCAACAATCCCAAATAACACTCACTTTGGGAATACAAGGTGGCTTTACCATTTGATAATTAATGTAGTTTATCACCTTGACTGACAAAAGGAGAATATGATCAGTTTGATAGCTGAAGAAAAAGCACTTGATAAACTTCAACACTCATTCATGATAAAAATTCTTGGTAAATCAAGAATAGAAGGAAAATTGCTATGAAAAAGCAATAACTACAAATAATACCACTAGAAAACTTCATGTTTAATGATGAATTATGGAAAGCCTCCTTCTTGAATTCAAGGTGAGACAAACTTATCTGTTATTATTAGTTCACTTCAATATTATACTGGAGATCTTAGCCATTACTGTAATGCAAGATAAATATAACAATTAGAAAAGAAGGGGCGAAAGACCATTATTTGCAGATTACAAATAATCTGTGCCTAAAGAGAAGCTATCAGAATTAATAAATGAATTTACAAAAACCAGTGTGTACAAGGTTAAAATACAAGAATTAATTGTATTTCTGTATATCACTAATAAACAAATTTTGAAAAATAAATTTACAGAACCAATATAATTTACAATAACATCTAAAACATCAAATAGGGATAAACCTAATGAATGATGACAAAACATCATACTTTATTACATATAAAGCCACAAACCATTATTGTGAGAGTTAATGAAGATCTAAACACACAGAGGAATGTGCCATGTTTGTAGGTGTGAAGATTCAAAACTGTAAAGATGCCGACTATTGCTGAAATGTTTCATAAATTTAATGCAGTACCAGTAAGAATCTAACTAGTTTGCTTCAGGAACTTAGCAAATTAATTATAAATTTTACACCTGATAACCAGAGAAAGTGCTTTACCAATGCTTCAAGAATAGAGAAATCTTAAAGAAGAAAATACAACAGAAAGGTATATAAATCTAGATGTCAAGACCTATCACACCATACACATATCATATGACAAAGATGTAATTACCAAACAGTGCTAAAGAATAGCAAAAAATTAAAGGTTGTTTAAAAAAATAGGGAAGGATATTTCAAGACAGAGAAATATGTTTTAAATACAATTCAAAATCTCTAAAAATAAAGAAAAACTTAGAAATCTGGCATCACTAAAGTTATTATTTTTTTATGCAACAAAGGATTCCATTTGCCATTTTAAAAATAACATAAACTATAAAAATGTATTTGCATATAACCAAAGAATAATGATATACAGAATATTTAAGGAATCCTATAAATAAATTGAGAATAACAAAATATCTCAAAATAAAAATAAGGAAATAATAAGTATGGCCTATATATGGAAAAGAAAGTTTAAATAGACAATAAATACTTGAAAAGATTAATCTCCCCAGGATCCATACAAACGTAATTTGGAGCAACAATGAGATACAGTTTTGCATTCATCAAATTGGCAAAAATTAAAAATACTGATAGTGTCAAGTGTTGACAAGAATATGTGGGAGTAGGATCTCTTTGTGGTGGTGGTGATGGATAAATCACTTTAGAGAGAAATTTGGCAATAATTTCTAGTAAAGTGAAAGATGCACATGCTCAGTAATTCTATTTCTGGATATATAACTTAAAGAAATTTTAGCAGATATACAGGAATTGTGTTATTCAATATACATTATATTAATAAAAAACTGCTAAAAAGATAAATCAATAAAGAAATAGATAAATTATGGGAAGATCATTCCGTGAAATTGATACACTAATTAAAATAACTGAATCATCATGGATTAATCTCAAAAGCACATTAAGTGATAAAAAATAGTTGAAGAAAGATATGTGTAGTATACCATTCATCAAATTTTAAAATGTCTACACAAAAATACTATATATTATTAATGTATTTATGTTTATTAATATTATAGAAATGGATGAAAAAGATATTTTCCAATTTCAGAATAGTTGTAACTTTGGAGAAAGCAGGGAGGGGAATGTATAGTAGTGATGGTTATAAAGACAAGGGGATAATTGTGATGTTTTGTGTATTAAAATATAAAACAATATTTGAAAGACTTGGTTATTTTTCACTGCTATTTCTTATCTTTATATTTACATTTTTATTTAAGTTTGAAATATTTTATAATAAAAAAGAAAAAAATAGAGTTAGTAAACCTGATCTGGGATAATGGCAGGTTAAATGGAGAAATAAAACAGTTAAAGAAACTGAGCTAGTAAATTTTTTTTGTTTGTTTAAGTACAGTTGTCTCCATTTTCACCCCACTACTCTCCCATGCCTTTCCCATCCCTACCTGCCACCCTCAAACCTACCCCTTTGGCTTTGTCCATGTGTCCTTTATACATATTCCTTGATGGCCCTTCCCCTTCTTTCCTCCATTATCCCTCTCTCTTCTCCTCTCTGGTTACTGTTAGACTGTTCTTTACTTCAAAGTCTCTGGTTATATTTTGCTCGCTCATTTCTTCTGTTGATTAGGTTCCACCATAGGTGAGATTGTAGGATATTTGTCTTTCACTGCCTGGCTTATTTCACTTAGTATAATGCTCTCCAGTTCCATCCATGCTGTCACGAAGGGTAGGAGCTCCTTCTTTCTTTCTGCTGCATAGTATTGCATTGTGTAAATGTACCACAGTTTTTTGATCCATTCATATACTGATGGTCACTTAACGTTTCTTCCAGCACTTGGCTATTGTAAATAGTGCTGCTGTGAACATTGGGGTGCATAGGTTCTTTTGAACTGGTGTTTCAAGATTCTTAGGGTCTAATCCCAACAGTGGTAGTGCTGGGTCACAAGGCAGTTTGATTTCTAGTTTTCTGAGTAAATTCCACATTGTTTTCCACAGTGTCTGCACTAGTCTGTATTCCCACAAACAGTGTACTAGGGTTCCGATTTCTCCACAACCTTTCCAGTACTTGTTGTTTGTTGATTTGTTTATGATGGCCATTCTCACCAGTGTGAAGTGGTATCTCATTGTGGTTTTACTTTGCATCTCTCTGATGGCTAGTGATGCTGAGCATCTTTTCATATGTCTCTGGGCCCTCTGTATATCCGCCTTGGAGAAGTGTCTGTTCAGGTTCTTTGCCCATTTTTTAATTGGGTTGTTTGTCTTCCTGGAGTGGAGTCTTGTGAGTTCTTTATATATTTTGGAGATCAAACCCTTTTCCGAGGTATCATTTGCAAATATATTTTCCTGTAGAGTTGGTTCCTTTTTCATTTTACTGCCAATTTCTTTAGCTGTGTAGAAGCTTTTTATTTTGATGAGGTCCCATTTGTTTATTCTTTCCTTTATGTCCCTGAGTCTCTATGGTTGATTAATATTCGACAAAGGGTGCAGAAGCATAAAATGGTGTAAAAATAGCCTCTTCAAAAAATCATGTTGGGAGGTTTGGACAGCTACATGTAAAAAAATGAAACTCAATCACCAACTTATGCCATACACAAAAATAAATTCAAAGTGGGTGAAAGACTTAAATATAAGTTATGATACCATAAAAGTCCTAGAGGAGAACATAGGCAGGAAAATCTCAGATATTCCATGTAGTAATATTTTCACTGATATGTCCCCTGGGCTAGTAAAATTGACAACTCTTGGTATCCAGTTAGCTAATGAGAGAAGATGGGCAAGACAGGAAGAGGGAGGGAGAGAGAAAGGGAGAGGGGAGGGAAAGGAAGGAGGGAGGGAAAGTTGGAGTGAGACCTAGATGAAATTAAAATGTAAATGTTAGTTGAGGGGGGATGAGGGAGTGGGTGGGGGATGCGTAGGGAAGGCAGCTGGACTGGGGAAAATAGTACTATTAACAAAATCAGAGAAGTTGGAGCAGGAGGTTCAGGAAAAAGAGGATGAGTTTAAATTTTAAAGATAAAACATCCAGTTACAGATATAGTTGAAACTGGTCAAAATAGGATGGGAACATTAGGATGAAGCTATAGAGTTTGAGAGCAATAGAGCTGATAACTGAAACCATGAGTTAGCTAAGGGTTATGAGAGGAAGAAAAGAACTGTTGCAAATTCCTTGGCACCACCTCACACTGTAATATGGGCCTGAAATGAGGCACCAGAGCAGGAGATGTAAGAGACAGGGAGACAATCAGGAGAGGGCTGGCCTGGAGGCCAGTGGGAAAGAGAAAGTCACAAAGGAATGGCTGTCAGTGTTACAGTTACGGAGGAATGAAAAAAGGGAGAAAATGGAGGTAAAGCTGTTTTGTTTTGCAACTAGGAGGTCACTGATGACCTCAGGAGACAGAGAAGTAAAGGACAGAGATGACTGTCACTATCCAGATGATTGTCTGGCTACTAAATGCATGCAGAAACAATCGGGGGGCAAAAATAAGTAACTGCTTTTGGACTTTCTGTGTCAGCTGTCTTCATCCTTCGTGCCCACTGGGGTTGCCCCTCCTGAGGCTGGCACTCTTCCTGACTCAGTGGGTGCTGTCGCCCTCTCACCTTCCTCCTGTGGGTCTTTGCTGAAGAGAGTTGGAGAACTGACTAAAAAATATAACTGTTTATTCCAACCCTGCATAAATAAATGTCACTTCACTATTCCCTGCATCTGAATCATTGATATCCTATATTTTGCTGATCTTGTTTATCCTTGAAGCTATACTCAAACATTTTCCAGTCTTCTGAATTGCATACAAATGGATGAATATTTGAAAAAAAATGTAATTGCTGTTGTTTGTTATTTTGTCCTGCCACTGTACTTCCGTACACCATCTGGACTGGGGGTGGACTTGTTAAAAACAAAAAAACAAAAAAACCCAAAACCAGAAAGGACAGGCACATGAATTTGAGCCCTTAAGAGAGAAGGAAGTTTTCAGTCTCTCCCCAGAAAACAGATCTTTACAGTTTCCTGGCCAGACATGCAGCCAAGATGTTGCTAAATCTGGGAAGCTTATCAAGTGCAAACTGTGAGTCTTCTTACAACTGTGTTCAATGACACATGGCCTATTTGTTACTTTAAATGAACATCACAGGAATAATCACAACAGACACCTGTACAGTACTGTGCATTTTACCCATTATTTCCACACACAAGAGATAATTTCACCCTTCTGGTAACTTTATGAAGTTCTGAGACTCTGAGAGGCTACATGATCAAGGTGAAAATCTAGGCAAGAACATGGTGGGGCCAGGCCTTCTGAATCCCCGCTGGTGCTGTGCACCACTGTGAGTCATCTTCAATGGATGCCACAGCTGAGGCTTGAGATATCTGTTTTTGCTTATAATAGCAATGAGACAGAGGGAAATGTAAAGGTAAATGTCCATCCTAATTGATAGATATATGATTGATTCACCATTGTATGTGTGTGTGTGCAAAAGGTGGCATCAAGTGTGCCCTCCTGGGTTCCTTTCAAGGACAGTACCATGCTTGTTATGAGGAAATGACTCCACAAGTGTATCATGCTGAATACTGGATCACAGTGCAGCTCGGGCTTGTCCTTGTGAGAGGCCAGGGGAGGGACATTTTGATTGGACCAGGAGGAAAGGGCAAGAAAAAAGAAAAAAAATAATCAAGGGCAGTGCAAGAGGAAGACGGAAGCCCTAATGTTTTGTACTATGGCCTCTTTTTCTTGAGAATGAGAGTTCAATTAGGATGCCCTAAAAATTGTGGGAGGGCTCTGGACTGTCACTGGCTATGGATTTGGGATTTGGGCCAAGTTGAAGCACATTTCTGAAGGGCAGGAGGCCCCAGCTGGCATCTGAGTTACTTTAGACATCAGAGAGCACTTCCAAAGCATTTATTTGCATGTCTTTGATCCTCTGTTAATTCAATACACACACAAAAAATATGTGTATAGTTATGTAGTTATTTTTAGTTAGATATATCTTTAAAATAATTGATTAATCAAGAAACATGTGTCATGTGATATAGAATTTCAGTTAAAGTAAGGAAGAACATTATAGTTTTTATTGTACTCCAACACAAAGGTGACTTTGGGTAACAATGAGTGGGTGCCCATTTAAGAAGATTTTGATGATATCTGTTGACATTGTAGATATAATCTTTTCACTGATGGAACATTTATTCCCATCAACTCTAAAATTTTCCCATTGCTATATTTGTTGATTAGAAAAGGAAAACAAGGGCTATGAAGTCATCAGAAAAAATATTTTACCTACAGTGGTTTCTAAGTCTTAATACAAGAAAAGACAAGTATAGTAGAGATTTAAAATACAATTTGGTCTTAAGCTTCTACTTCTGACAAGGTTATTATTTTTCTCACTGAGTTGCCTCGTACAAACTTGATTCTGAATCTATTTATTTTTTGACTCAGACCACTTGGATTTTGAAAGAAAGGGCTACCCTCTGAAGATCCATTTCAGATTTTTACTTCACATTAAAGATAGATCTTGCCTCTTCCTCATTATTGCTGATAAAAGAGATGTGTGTCTAGTTTTCATTGCGAGAGAGATACTGTGCAAAAGTGTTTCACTTGCTGGAAACTCTGGAACAAAAACAAAACCAAACAACAGAACCCAAATATAACAAAACAAGCAAACCCCTCTGTCAGTTTTGTCTACTAATACTGAGCAGTAAAATTGAGCCCAGCCAAAATTGAGGTTCCAGGTGAAGAAGGCAAGCAGGCAGAAATGGGACCATGCAGCCGGTGAAAACTGTGAAGTGTGGGAAAGAGCTGTAGAATTTAAATGTCACATTGATAAAATCATCAGCTTAAATATTTCTTGAGACAGGAAAGAAGCAAGCTGTAGGAAGAATTGACCCTTAAAGTGAGGGAAGGAAGAGAGGAAGGAAAAAGAAACATTTGAAACATAAAGGAGATGTCTTGGGGGCAAGGGGCATGAAAAGTGCTTTGGTTTTCTTTGGTTGCTGCAACAAATTATAATAACGCAAATGTATTATCTTACAGTTCTGGAGGGCATGAGTCCAACAGGAGTCTCAGTGGGTAAGAGTCTGAGTACTAGCAGGTCTGTGCTCCTCTTGGAAGTGCTAGTGTAAAACACATGTTTTGCTTTTTGCAGCTTCTCGTGCTATTGCTATTGGCTCATGGGTGCATCACTCAATGTCTGCATTCATGCTCACCACACCTCCTCTGACTCTAACCTTCCTACATCTCACTTAAAAAGATTCTGTGATTACATTGGACCCACCAGGATAATCTCCCCATCTCAAGAAGCTTAATTTAATCACATCCACAGAGTCTTTATTACCATATAAGTTACTTACTAACACATTTCTGGGATTAGAAAGTGAACATCTCAGGGAGGAGCCATGATTCAGCCTACTACAGAAGGTATCCACAAAAAGTATCATCAGGAATGCTGTGATCATAGTTAACTATCTGAATGAACACTTTAGGATACCAGGAACAACCAGCCCTGTACCCAGGAAACCTTCCTATAGGGTGAATAGTTGATATCAATATACATTGGTAAGATGCCTACTTTGTGTCAGGGGCAGAGAGCTAGGGGTTTGGAGAGAGTGGGACTTTCGATCCTAGCTATGGGGTAATATCTTATGCTTTCTTTCATCTCTTTACTACTTGCACATTCTTGTCCCTCTCCTGAACACTATTTAGCTTCTGGTTCTTGTCTTAACATTCACTGCCTTCAGGAAGTTTTATATGAGCCACTAAATTCACCTTTGAGAGGCAGTATGCCCTGGCCTTACTTCTTTCAGGAAGAGGGATGGAGGATATTCTTCCCCCTGAAGCCAAAGGAGGCATACCATAAGAAAAACCACTTACAAAGTTGACAATTTTCTGAATGTCCCCCATTCCACTTGGTTGGGTCTAATGCCTGTCCAATTCTGTTAAGCAGTGTGGACAGAGGGGGAAAGACAAAGGTGCCACAGATAACTACAGGAACGACCACCTGTGAGTGAAAATGAGCCTTCACCCTCACAACTTACCAGGGTAAACCTATGTAATCTTCCAGGGGTTAAGGTGGCAATAAAGAATGTGACTTCAGTCAACTTGCCGGTACTCTATTGCAGAGCAGGAAGATCCCAGCAGTTAGAAGTTGTAGGATATTGCATCTGTATTGTGAGCTATGGAATGGAGGGAAGACGGTGGTCAGACCAGAGCCAGATCTCCCATATCAGGAAACTAAGCAGTGGGGAGGTCCCTGTAGGTCCTCTGTCAAGAACCTAAAGGAGTGCTACACGTGAGTGTTTATTTATACAATCTGAATGCCTTATTCATAACCACGCCCACCACAGTGTATATCAACAATGTGCCAGCCACACAGAGAACACACAAACTAGTACAATTTTCACCTCCCCTGTGGGCAAACATGTTAAAGTTTCATTATATATTCTAGGGTGAGGCTTTGGGGAAACACTTAAAACACACTTTAGTTTTTAGAAAAGTTTCAGTCAGAGGAAAACTGAACAGAAAGTAGAGCTCCCATACACCCCCTGCCCCTTAAATGCACACGACCTCCCCCACTATCGATATCCTGCACCAGAGTGGCTCCACTCTACCAACAGATAAACCCGCACTGACACATTATTATCACCCAAGGTCTGCAGTTTACTTCTGGGTTTATTCTTGGTGTTGTGCATGATGTGGGTTTTGACAAATGTATGATGACGTGTATCTACCATTATCAGACAAATCACTCTCATTGTGCTAAAAGTCCTCTGTGCTCTGCCTATTCACCTCTCCCTCCTCCACACCCCTGGCAGCCACGGACTGATCTTTTCTGTTTCCACATTCTGCCTTTTTCAGAATGCCATGTGGTTGGAATCATACAGAATATAGGCTTTTCAGATTGGCTTCTGCATCTAGTAATGTGCATTTAAAATGCCTCCATGTCTTTTTCATGGCTTGCCAGTTCGTTTCTTTGGGAGACATATTTTTAAGGGAATACTGTTACAACACTTATCAGAAGACAATTTAGCACACCTACCAAGTCTGTAAATGCATAAACCATTCGATCTGGCTTTAATGGTGAGCTTGGACTGGGGAGGGCTGTTTGTGTCAGGTGAAAGTAGTGGAAGACATGGCTATTTCTCACTATGGAAATAACAGAATTAAATTTGCATTTTTGAGGAGTCAGGTGGTAACAATATGTAGGCTGTTTTGGAGCACAAAAAAAATAGAGTCAGAGTAAATTTTGAGGGAGAAAGTCACTTAATTTGACATGAAATGTATCTTTGGTAATTTTATACATCATAAAAGCAGAATTACAAAGACCTGGTAAGTAATGGATGGTGAGAAAATGTAAGTCATGTCCTGGCCAGGTAGCTCAGTTGGTGAGAGCGTCACCCTGATATGACAAGGTTGAGGGTTTGATCTGTGTTCAGGGCACATGTAAGGCTTAAGCAATGAATGCATAAATAAGTAGAACAACAAATCTCTCTCTCATCCTCACCACCCCCACCTCTCAAATCAATAAGTAAAAAAATTTAAATATAAGTAGTACATAGAAATTGTGAATTTGAGAACTAAAACTAAGGGGAAGCATAGAAGGGGGTTAATAGAAGAGGAAGATACTTCAAAATATTTTCAGGGTAAGTGGAAAAATTGTGCATATGTGAAGACAATGTGGAAGGTATCAGTGAAAAGGGAGAGATTTAAGATTCCAGTGAGAGCGAAGTATAATCACGGCACAAGATTCGTGGGAGATCTAGTGCATTTTAATCTAAAAATATGTGGGAAATCAAACACCATATTCCTTAGGGATGGAACTGGCTTTGAAAGTAACAGGAAAGAAGACAATTTTTTTTATTATAAATCCACAGTGGTTCAGGGCTTATTTATTCAAGAGATTCAGATGAAATGAGAAACAAGGTTGGAAAACAGAAAGCTGCTACTATAGCTTCTGCTTTATGGTGCCCAGAGGTTCCCGAACAGCAAGCACTTGAATTAAAAGGGAATAAAATCATATAGCTCTACTTGAAATCATGGAGAAACATCCCGTCAAACCAATACTTCCTCTAAAGTACACGTAGTTGAGTCAGGCAATGTTGTACATGTCTGTGATGACAATGCGAGAGCTACATCTAATATGAACCACTCATTAGATAAACTGTGTTACCAGATATTTCTACATAGAATGACAGAGCAATTCCATCATCCCATGAAATATACATGCTGTTTTATTTCATCTCCTCGGGGAAAAATTCTCTATTTGTTTCTCTTCTTTTCCTTTTTTTCTGGTAACACCTTTTTAATAGGTCAAAATAACTGTACAGTTCATTATGCTCTTCCTTAGAATAATTTATATCCCCAAGAAACTAAAGGAAGGCTATAATTCTCAAAAGTATTGAGCAGAATGGATGGCATGACTGGACAGCAGAAGAAAACCCATCTCTATGGTTTGCCAACCCTCAGCTGGGAAGACAGACTCAGTGAAAGGTTAGTTAACTCCAGTGGCTGTAAAATAGTCAACATGGCTTTAAACGTTTGTTATAAATTACATAAAACTGGAAACAGAGATGGTTCCAGAACCTCTTCTCAATGCAGTTTGGAGGCGCTCTGGTACAAAGCATTTCTGCTTCCAAAAAACATTGCTATAAAAAAGTCACATTATTCTGGTGAAAAAAGAGAGGTTTTTAGTTTTTAGAGTGTTCTACAGCTAGTTTCCAACCAAATGCTTCACAGACCCATGACAGTGAAAGACGAAAATATTGTAGTTTTTTTCTGAAATGACTCAAGTCTTTAAATACAAAACTTTTATATTCTTTCTTTGTAAAGTGGCATTAGCATATTGCAAGTGAAGAGTGTTCTAACAACTACAAAGATTCCAGTCTGGACACTATTCTGTGGTAGGCAAGAGGCCAGCCCTCTGGGCTTTCTGGGACCTCCTCTCATCCTCTCTGCTTCCCAGCAAGTTTGGGCCATTTCTGTGAAGACCTATCCTACCATCAATTCTTTATGATCCCTGAAAGCTTCATTCATTCTCAGAAAAATGCTACCTTTTAAATGCCAGGCTTTTCTGAACACCATGACTCAAAAAACAAAACAAAAAATGAACCCAAATCAAAATGTGATTAAACTAGTATGAGAGATTTTCAACCGGCTTTCAGTCCAAAGTGCTGGTACTGCCAGTGCTGGCGAGGAGGATGGGAGTCCCTGGCTGCTGGTGGGACTCGGAGAAATGCTGGAGGGCATGTACAGGGCTCAGCGGGCGCTCATTGGTCTCCCCTACCCCAGCATCACCAGTCTCACCCGGTCAATAACATCCAGTAAGTTTTTGGCATCCACAGTCAGGGCACGCGCAGCAGTCAGCATCTGCTTTTGTACTCCTGCTGGAGGCTGGTCATGACATACTCTGGGCCAGCTTCATCTCATTGATGAGCTCTTAGTGAGTGCTGGCTGGCAGGGTGGGGATGGTCTCATCTACAGTGGCCAACAATGTCTGCAGGGCCAAGTTGACTTCCTTCACCATGGGAACATACTCTTCTGGCGGGGCTGGCTGGATCTTACTAAACATCTCCATGAGGGTCTTCAGTAGGCCCGTTACATACTCAGTCATTGGCATGGTCCAGGTTGGCAATGGGCATGGGTGCTGATTTCCTGGGGCTTAAGCTTGATGTCCTTGTTGTAACTGTCCCCTGGGCTGCTGAGGCTGTGAGGCTGCCTAGGTGGCCGGGTGCTCCAGAGTGCCATGACTTAGTTGGCAGAGCTGCAGGATCTAGTTTTCCCACATGCCAACAAATGTGTTGGTTTCCAGTTGGGCCCTGGGGACTCCTGTCTTCCCAGTCCATGCTGCCTCAAGAGAGCTACACATCAGGTTTCAGAAATTTCTCTTCCTTTTGTCTAGTCAGAGATGGTCTTCCTCCATCTCCAGCTGCTGGTGAGTCAGCCCAGCACTGTAGAGTCCTCCACATTGGGCTGCCACATTGATTTCTTCTGTGGTCTGTGATTCTACAAATCTATTTGGCCCAAAAGAGATGCCTGCCCTGGATAGAGGCTGCCAGTCATAGCTGTGATTCCATGTGAATCAGGGTAGCAAGAGACCTGGCAATGATTGGTTTGTACCATGTGCTATGGGCTGAGATAAAATACTTCACTAGCCCTGGGACTAAGAATACCAGGTCTTCTGGGCTTGGGTAGTGCTTCATCAGACCCTCCAGAGTCCCAGGACACTGTGACCTGTTTTCTGGACTTTGTCTTCATCTGATCTTCATGCTGAACCTTCTCCTCCTCCAGGATTGTGCTGAGTTGAGCTTTGAGCTCAGTGAACCTAGGCTGCCTGCTGAGTCATAGGCTCAGCATTTCACCAAAAGGCTATCAAGGGTAAGAGAGAAATTTGAAGGCACTGGCAACCTTTCCCAATTCCCAATTCAACACATATCATCACTGTTCTTCACTACTTAAAAAGGTTTCACACCATGCATCAGTATCTTCCACATACATACACCAACATCCTCATATCACTAGCTGATGTAAAATGTCAAAGATCAATTAATTCTGGAGTCACCCATTTAATGGACAATTTTCCTTTGGAAGCTTTGTAGTAAGTACTGTCTTCCATATATTGGGATAACCCAGTGTTTCCTAATTCTATGCAATCATTTAAGGATTCCAGAACATTCAGAGCAGCAATGTCCCTGTGCACAAATCTTTTGCTCTCCAGGTACCCAGGAGTTATTCTAAATTGGTAGGCATACAGGATCAAAGATGCTAGATCCAAGCTATACTTCCAGACTTGCAGAAATGATCTCAGCTCTCAGAGCAGGCACAGCTCCGTGATGATACAGATGGGGTTCTCGGTGATGATGCCAATCAGCTTCACGATTTGGAGGGGGTGCAAACTGATGCATTGTTAAGGCTTCTTGAAGGAATCCCTGTCTCATGCTGTCCAAAGTACAATTTTACATGTTTTAATTATAACCAACAAAGCTGGATTCTCTGGGCTCATGTAAACACCTTAATGTACATCTCCAAGTTGGCCTTCTCCAAGACATCATCTCAGCTCTAGTCTTTCTCTTTGAATCTCATAATCCCTGGTTGAGGGCATGATGTGTCTCCTTTGTGTGTAATCCCAGCAGTGCCATCTGTTTCTGACACAGAGACTATGTGTGTCTGAACACCCTGCTTTTGGCTGTGGGCCAGCTTTGGTATTGATGGCAAGTCCTGTTTGCTTTCTTTCTGGGGTCTGATGGCAAAAGACTGTGTGACTCCATTCACCAGCTGGCAATATCCATCTATCAAGTCAGCCATATTCATGACAATGGCTAGGGACGGTACTGGCACTGTCAGAGGCTCAGGTGCACTTGCTATTTTTAGTGGTAGCATTTCTTTTCTGTTCTTGTCTTCACTGTTAGAATATGGAATGCTCTGCACTTGATTGAAGTTGGCCAGATGTGTGGGATTGCAGCCCTTGCCCATAAGTAACAGATGCCTTCCTTGGGGCAGAATGCCAGCTCCACTGAAATAATCAAGCTTGAACCAAGAGCACACTTGAAGCATTCCCTATCAAATCTGCACTGAGCAAAGGATTGCAAAGAATTTCAGAATACTTTCTTCTCTATTAAGTGTGGCAAACTGTCTAAGTGTTTATTGGATCAGTTTTCTTAGTTTTGGCCTTGACAGAATCCAGTAAACTCCTAGGAAAAAATCGCTTCAAACCAATATGCTTTTCTAATACTTTATAGCTAGACCTCTTTTTTAGTGTATTGCCACGCATCTCCCAGTATGATTGCTGCAACCTGACTTCTTTTATTAATTCATTTTTTACTGTATTTTTTCTCATTACCATTTATCTCCCTTACACCTCCCTCCCCACTGGCACCCAATTTCAAAGCAATGTCCTAGACCACTTGGGCAGCTATCACTAATATATAATGACTCTTCAATTATTGATAGAGGAAATTTGAAGTTCACTTGTCTTCAGTAAACTGGTTTAGAAATTATTTCATCAAATAATGAATTCTCAATTCATATTTCCACTCCTCCAGCAGGTGTGTGAGCTCCTACTTTTCCTTCAGGCTGGAGATGCCCATGTCTAGGTATAGCCAGTGGACTTCCTCTGACCACAGGTGACTGAGCTAAAACCTGTAGCAGGCATGTGCTTTACTTTGTGACTGTGCACTATCTTCTGAATGATGCCTGTCACTTCAGTAGCATCTCCATTCCTGATAATACTGGCCCAAGTGGTTGGCTCACTGTTGCTTTCAAATTAATGAAAGACCTATAGCACTCTCTCTGTGGCTCCCTGGGAACATTCTACACCAGTACTCAGCGATGTCTTGGTATTCCAATTCAGTGAGTGATTCAAGTTAATGTCCAGGAGAGCAGCTGCCATTATTTTGCTAGATGCTAGGTACCTGTCCTATTAGTTCAGAAGGCCACAATAACTTGTCAAATGATGATTTAAAAGAAATATGCCTAGTTTCTCTTTCCTCTTTTCATAGCAGGAAGAGAACTTGGACCGATCTGATAACAGAAAGGTGAAGACAGATGGTATAGTGCCTTCCAGGTTCTCTATGTGCACTGTAGGCCAAGTTCCATTACAGAGCAGACTTGGATATGGTAGAAAGATTATGCATGTCTACTAGAGGTACCACAATTGTCATTTTTTAATTTATGTGTTTTCCCATTACCATTTTGCTCAATCCTTTCCACCCCCTAACCTCCCCCTGCCCTTAGCTGTCATCCTGCTCTCCATCTATGAGTCTGTCTCTATTTTGCTTGTTAGTTTAGTCTGTTCATTGGATTTCACATATGAGTGAAATCATATGATATTTGTCTTTCTCTGCCTGACCTACAGAATATTATCTTAAGTGAAATAAGCCAGAAGGCCTTTCTGATAGGGTGGTATTGGATGGCCACCTATATAAATTTCCCACATTTGTCCAATAATTAATATAATGTCGTATTCCATTATTTCCTTTTACAGGAGTCCCCAGGACAAATTTCTCTTTCAACTGGATGCCAGCTTTTTATTTATTTTTACTTTTAAATAAATTTTTATTGAATTTATTGGAGTTACATTGGTTAATTAAATAGGTTTCAAGTGTACAATTCTATAATACCTCATCTGTATATTATATTGTCTATTCACTACTGAAAGTAAAGTCTCCTCCCATCACCATTTTTTCTCCTTTTATCCTTTTCTACCTGTCCTCCTCCCCGCTCTGGTAATCATAATACTGATGTCTATATCTATGAGATTTATTTTTTTCTTAATCTTTTCACCTATTTTACCCAGCCCCCAATGCCCCATTCCTCGACATCTGTCAGCCTGTTCTCTGTTATCTATGAGCCTGTTTCTATTTTGTTTGTTAATTTTGTTTATTAGATTACACAAATAAATGAAATCATATGGCATTTGTCCTTCTCTAACAGCCTTATTTCACTTAACATAATACAATCTAGGTCCATCCATACTGTTGTGAAAGGTAAGATTTCCTTCATTTTTATAGCTGAGTAGTATCCCCTTGTGTGAATGTGTACAGTTTTTTTTTATCCACACATCTACTGGTGGGCACTTGGGTTGGTTCCAAATCTTAGCTATTATAAATAAGGCTATTACAAACTTAGCAGTGCATATATTCTTTCGAATCAGGGTTTTGAGTTTCTTCAATTTATTTCCAAAAGTAGAATTACTGGGACATAAGGTAGTTCCAATTTTAATTTTTGAGGAAACTCTACAGTGTTTTCCAGAGTGGTTGTACCAGCCTACATTCCTACCAGAAGTGCACTAGGCTCCCCTTTCCTCAACATCCTCACCAACATTTGTCACTTCTGGATTTATTGATGATAATGACACTGAGAGGTGTGAGGTGGTATCTCATTATGGTTTTAATTTGCATTTATCTGATGATTAGTGATGTTGAGCATCTTCTAATATGTCTATTGGCCATCTTTGAAGAAGTATCTATTCAGGTCTTTTGCTCATCTTTGAATTGGATTGTTTGGGTTTTTTTGGTATTGAGTTGATTGAATTCTTCAAAAATTTTGACTATTAATCCCTTATCAGAAGTATCATTGGCAAATATGTTCTCTCATTCAGTGGGTTATTTTTTCATTTTGTTGATGGTTTCCTTTGCTGTGCAAAAACTTGTTAGCTTGACATAGTCCTATTTATTCATTTTGTCTTTTGTTTCCCTTGCCTGAATTGAATTTAAGAAAAAATATTGCTAAGAGAAATGTCTGAGATTTTACTGCTTATGCCACTTTTTTAGGCGCTGAGTCTTACATCCTAGAGTACGAGGAATTTGTTGGGCTTCTGGTCATGATGGCAGCATAGGTGAACACAGTTTGGATCCTTGTACAACTACATCAAAATTACCACTGAACCATAGAACAACCATCACTTAGAACTGTCAGAAATTAAGCTGAATGGAAGTGTGACAACTATAGAATTAAAGAAACCACATCCATCTAGACTGGTAGGAAGGGTGGAGGCATGAAACAGGCTCGTCCCACACCCACATGTGGTGGATAAAAATTTGGGAGGGATATCTTGGGAGTAATGAGTCCCAGCCCAACATCAGATCCCCAAACCCAGGGTTCCAGTGCCAGGAAGACAAGTCCCCATAACTTCTGGCTGCAAAATCCAGCAGGGATTGAGTAAGTGGAAGAAAATTCTAGAGTTCCAAGCAGTTCCTATTAAAGAACCCACACATGGGCTCACTTATTCATACTCACTCTCTGGGAGCTCCAGCACTGGGGTAGCAGCTTGAAATGCATCAGTGGCATACAGGGAGAAACTGTAGTGTCTGGCATTGAGGTGAGAGCTGGGGGACAGCTTTCTTCCAGAGAGACTATTTGCCCCGCCCTGTAGATTTCCAGAGACTCCATTACACCCAGTATGGGCCCACCCAGGCTGCTTTTACATATGAATGGCTGGTCTTGGCTCATGCTTCACAATTTCCTAAATCCTCTCAAAGAAGCAAAAGCTAGTCTCAGTGAGCCCCCAGCACCTGTACCTGTTTCTAAGTGACCCCAGGCCTGGCAGTAGCAGCAGGCAGCCTAGATTCACAGCATGGCTTTGCTTTGGACTTCTAAGCCCAGCACATGTAGCAGCCATCTCAGATTGCTTTATAGCTCAGAGTGGCCCCAGGCAAAACACAGGTAGGTGCTGACCTTGGCCTACACCACCCAGGAAATTCCAGAGTCTGCACACCCAGTAGACAGCTACAGACCATGTGGAGAACTACCACCCTACCCCTGCACAGATGATCCTCCACGGAGGGCAGAGGTTGGTGGTCAGTGGTCACAGCTAGTCCTTGCAGCAGATTGGCCTAGATAAATCCCTTCCACTGGCCTGCCTACAGCAATCAAGGCTCAACTACAAGAGGAGGGTGTACTCAACCCACATGAAGGGCACACCTTGAGTCCCAGCTTGGGTGATAGGGGAGGCTGTGCCCCTGGACCCTACAGGACACCTACTACATTAGGGAATGCTCCCAAGACAGGGAGTCATAGCAGTAATTCCTAATACTTAGAAATAAATACAGGGCATCTGCCAAAATAAGGAGACAAACATGGCCCAAATGAGAGAACAGATCAAAATTCTAGAAAAAGAACTAAACCAGATGTAGATAAGCAATCTATCAGATGCAGAATTCAAAACACTGGTTACAAGGATGCCCAAAGAACTTACCCTAGTAAGGACCTCAACAGCATAAACAAGATCCAGTCAGAAATGAAGTATATGCTACTTGAAATAAAGAACAATTTACAGGGAAACAACAGTAGAGTGATTAAAACCAAGAATCAATTCAATGATTTGGAACATAAGGAAACAAAAAAACAACCAATCAGAACAACAAGAAGAAAAAAGAATCCCAAAAAACAAACATAGTGTAAGCAGACTCTGGGACAATTTCAAGCAACCCAATATTCTCATCATAAGGGTACCAGATGGAGAAGAGAAAAATCAAGATATTGGAAATCTATTTGAAAAAATAATGAAAGAAAACTTCCCTAATTTGGTGAAGGAAATAGACATGCAAGTCCAGGAAGCACGGAGTCCCAAACCAGATGGATACAAAGAGGCCCACTCCAAGACACATCATAATTAAAATGCCAAAGTTAAAGATAAAGAGACAATCTTACAAGCAGCAAGAAAAAAGCAGTTTGTTACCTACAAAGGAGCCCCCATAAGACTGTCAGCTGATTTCTCAAAAGAAACTTTGCAGGCTAGAAGGGACTGGCAAGAAATATTCAAAGTCATGAAACATAGGGACCTACAACCAACATTTCTCTACCCAGCAAAAATAGCATTTAGAATTGAAGGGCAGATAAAGAGATTCCTAGACCAGAAAAAAACTAAAGGAGTTCATCATCACCAAATGATTATTACATGAAATGTTAAAGGGACTTATTTAAGAAGAAGAAAATGAAAACTATGAACAATAAAATGGCAATAGATATATCTGTCAACAATTGAATCTAAAAACCAAACTGAGCAAACAAGAAGAACAGACACAGAATCATGGATACAGAGAGCATTTTGATGGTTGCCAGATAGGAAGGGTGGTGGTGTGGGGAAATGGGTGAAGAGGTGAGGGGATTGAGAAGTACAAATATGCAGTTACAGAATTGCCATGGGGATGTAAAGAACAGTATAGGAAATGGAGTAGCCAAAGAACTTATACACATGACCCATAGACATGAACAACAGTGGGTGGGTTGCCTGAGGGAGTGGGGCTGCTGCATGGAAGGTGGCAGAAGAGGAAAATTAAAACTGTAGTAGCATAATCAATGTAATTTAAGAAATGTAAAAACAATATAAACATGAGTGTAAAGAAGTAAAGTCAGGATTCTTAGCAGAAAAAAAGGAACTAAAGTCATAGTTCATGTGGAAAATAAAAAGAATTTATTTATGTTCTAGTGTTGAATTAAAAACCTTCTAATTAATTTTGAGGGGCCCAAATAAAAATTTTAGTAGGGTTATTATTTACTCATACTTATAGGGTTAAAGTTTGTGGTGTTACAATTATATTTATAGAGTATGTCATTTTTAATCCCTAATAGATAACTTCAGTAAGCTTTAAAGTATATTCATTTTACAAATGTATGTTATTATTTATACTGCAAATGGCAACCTTCATATATAAGTAAAAATAAAATTATATATATATATATATATATACACATATAATTACTTTTTAAAAAAGTCCTTACCCTAGGATATATTTATTGATTTTAGAGAGAGGGGGGGAGATAGAGAGAAAGAGAAATAAAAAACATCGATGTGAGAAAGAAACATCAGTCGGCTGCCTCCCATATGTGCCCCGACCATGGATCAAGCCCTTAACCTTTTGGTGTATGGACGATGTTCCAACCACCTGAGCCATCTGGCCAGGGCCATTATAAGTTATCTTAACAAATGCTGGATTAATACACAAAATTTTAATTTATTAATGCTCCTCCAGGCCTATCCCTGACTTAAATTCTTATATGAACTTTCTTCTAGGTTCTACTTTCCTATATTTATGTTATTTTTCTCAAAAAATAGTTTATTTCTACACTGATATAAACATCTATGGCAGGTGACACTCTTTCCCACTTAGGTTAAATATCCCTATTGACACTACTGAGGCCAGGTACCATGGCTGTGTGTAAGAAAGTTTTTTGACTCGAGCAAGTCTGTCATGAGGAGGACACCCTGTTCTGCAGTTAGGCTGAGACAGGTTAAAGACTGAATCCTTGGTTGCCAAGAATTTTCTGTGAGAAACAAAACTTAAGCTGAAAAAAGGTCAACAATAGGAGAATCATATATTATCATATTTTAATTGATAGAAGGGATATACATAAAGGCCCTGAAGCAGGGAAATGAGGAATGGAACCACTTAAACATGTGAAGGTGGAACAGCACGAATAAATTAATCTGTTCACACTCCTAAATAATTATCAAACACAATTATGTGCCAAACTAATTTAAAATCATTAACAATATGCAAACAAAACATAAAGGAGTGTCATCCCTCAGAACAGTAGCATCATTTAAATGCATGATTTTTAAAGAAAAGTTACATTTACTAAGTTCCTGATACTGTAGGCATGCTAATTCATTCTGAATAGTTTTCAGACATATGGAGTGGACCTGGCTGGTGTGGCTCAGTGGACTGAGTGCTGGCCTGAGAACCAAAGGGCCACTGGTTCGATTCCCAGTCAAGGCACATGTCTGGGTTGCAGGCCAGGTCCCCAATAGGGGGTGCATGAGAAGCAACCACACATTCATGTTTCTCTCTCTCTCTTTCTCCCTCCCTTTCCCTCTCTCTAAAAATGAATAAATAAAATTAAAAAATGTGTTGAGGAAGGTTAACAATATCCTCAAGGTCACTCAGCTAGTAAGTGTGTTAAGCCAAAATTCATACCCAGGTCCATGCGATATCAAAGCCAATGTCTCTTCCACTATTTGCTTTTATTTCCTTCAAAATATAAATTACATAGGGTCCCTTTACAACAAGAGCTAGTTCTTCACTGAACACACCAGCCTGTACCTTATCAGTGTTTTATGAATGTCATTAATTACATTCAGTAAAGATAGGTATAAATCACAACTCACAGCTTTTAAACTATCTATCCAAAACCAGCAAGAGTATTTTGTGGAGTCTTTGGACAGGCTATTCTTTGCCACTGGAGATTCTGCCTCTCTTTCCTAAAATTAGCCCAGCTTAGTTATTCTGCATTCATAATTCTAATCAATCAATGCTTCCATGGAGAAACCTCTCACTGTCCTCTGAAATTAGTCAGATTTCCTGCTTAAACACTCAGGCTTCTTAAACACTTCCATGGTGCGGTATCCCTTGATATTGTAGCACTTACTACACTAATAGCTTTATGTCTTTTTGAGTGTGAAGATTTGATGGATGTTTCTCCATAAACTCCATGAGGGTAGAGTCTCTTATGTTTTGCTCATTATTGCGTCCTCAAGTCCTCACATACTGTACCTGGAAAAAAGCTTACAATACATATGTTGAATAAATATAGGTATTCACAAATAGTCTTGTACAAATAAGGGGGCCAATTAGTAAATGATATTATTAGTGACTTTTTCTGCAGGCTGGAGTTTCTTCTTTCCGGCAGGTAATGCTAGTGTAAACACACATGCTGGCTAGTGTTTCACAGCACCATAGGAGAGCACTCAAATCACAGATTATGAAGGTGTCGACCATCTGTGAAGATACGAGAGAGGGTCAACATTCCTTACATCTGTGGGTTTAAATTATTTTATTTACATAAAGAGGATAAATGAAAGAATGAAAATGAGAGAGAGAAATATAATAAAAGCTAAATTTAACTTTAGCCATGGCCGGTGTGACTCAATTGGTTGGAGCATCATCCCATAAACTGAAAGATCTCGGATTCAATTCCTATTCAGGGCACATGCCTAGGTTGCCGGTTCAGGCCCCAGTCAGGGTACATATGAGAGGCCCTGTTTCTCTCTTACACTGATGTCTCTGTATCTCTCCCTCCCTTCTCCTCTCTCTAAAACCAGGAAGCATGTTCTCCGATGAGGATAAAAAAAAAAAAGAAAAAGCTAAATTTGACTTTAGTCATTGTGGAAAGTACAAACTGTTGTGCATGAGTATAGTACACTTAATGAAGTTCTTAATATACGGAGTCACTCACTAGATAGTGAGTGAATGGAAGGATGATGTCATCCTTGCCATGTGGAATAAACGAAAAAAAAAACCCCAGACAAACATAAACTTATTGGGATTGTTCTAAAAGTCACAGTTAATCACAGCACAATATTTTGATTTTGATAGGGGCTGCTTTTGTGTGATATTGTGACTACAGAGTTGTTTGAACGTTTTTTTTTCCTTTGTTCTAGGACGTGGAGAGCTGACTTTTGTTTTATTTGAACTAAGATCCACTAGAAATGATGTTCTTTAAGGGGACATTGTAATATTTCCTACATGTTCTATCAAATCCAGGTAAATAAACATGGGCCAATCTCATTAGTATTGTAGCACACAGAATTTATTTGGTTATGGGTGGAATTTGGAATATCTGTAGCATTGTGGCTAAATGAAGGAATATAGAAGAGGAAGCAGAATTGAAAAAAGTTAAGGAAACAGTTATGTACTTAACTTTTTTACATGAAGCTAAAATCTATGAATACACTTTTCAAGGATTTATCCCCAAAATGTGAAAACAGGATGTATGTTGCTTAGAAAAAATACTTATTAAGTAATTTCAGTTAGATTATCTTAGCACTGTAAATCACTTACAGCTTTTATTTACTTATTAAAAATCTTACTAAGCACCTATCATGTGTGCGTGTGCTGTGGGCACAGAGATAAGTATGACATCTGAGATTCATATGTTGGGGTTTCATATATATACGCAAAGTATAATACAACTTCATATTTTAAAACTATTAAGCTTCTGCTAAGCACTTTGCACATACTATTTTATTTTCACAACTCTTACATGGTGTATTTTTATCACTTTCTTTGTCCGAGAAACTAATGCTCTGAGGGGTTAAACAACTTGCTCAAGTCACCCAGTCATTGCATTGTGAGACTATGATCTGAACTCACTCTAAGTATATCTAACTGGAAACCCCATTGCTCTTCTCATAAAACCTCATGACTGTCTAATACATGCTATGAGTGAGAAATAGGTAGCTAGAGGGAGTAAGTTTCACCCTATGTAGGGATGGGATTGAAGAAGATTTCTCTTTTTGTTGCAAGATGAATAACTTCTTCCAGCAGAACAAGGATGAAGGTATAACAGTGCACAGGGATGTGGCTGTGGCTGGGGAAGAGAAGGAAGTAGTTGGA
Source organism: Desmodus rotundus (assembly GCF_022682495.2). Classification (NCBI taxonomy): domain Eukaryota; kingdom Metazoa; phylum Chordata; class Mammalia; order Chiroptera; family Phyllostomidae; genus Desmodus; species Desmodus rotundus. The sequence continues at coordinate 137,515,447 of NC_071390.1, forward strand.
GAGGAAGTGAAGAAGGTCTGTTGGACCCAGATTTCGAATGCTGTTAAGTGCAATGCTGACATGTTTGAATCTTCCTGACCAATGTGGTGGCATAGAAAGGCTTTGGACAGGGGACTGCAGAATTGTTTATATTAGCATCTGTATGAAGGAAAAGGGGTAAGAATTGAAGCTAGCGAGAGATCAGAGGCAAGGAAACCAGGGCCAATGAAGAATATGGAGCTAATTCTAGAGCCATTTTGGACCTGTTATCTACAGGACTGGAGAGCAGTTACATGTGAGGAATAAAGAACAGACTGAGAATAATTTCAAGTTTTCTGTCTTGTATTATTTGGATGGGTTGTGGTTTTTACCAAAATAGAGGTCTTTGAAGGAGAAGAGTTTGGTGTGGAGAGTGTTGATAAGATGATGTGTTTGGTTTGGGATGTGTTCAGATTGGGGCATCTACAAGGTATTTAGGAGAAAAATAGTTGACAAGTGGAAAATGAAGTTGGAAATTTAGTAGAAAAGACCACACCGGGGATACAAAGAGGGGGTCAATGAAATCATGGGAATGTATGGGACTGTACATAAGAGGATGGAATTAGATTAGAGTAGGACCAAAGATTGAACAATGCAGTCTGTTATATTTAACTTCAAGCTGTCGGGAATCATGGCTATTTTTTCACTATTCTCACCCCCAAACCAAATGTAGTGTCTGGCTCACAGTAGACAGTATCTGTATTAAATGAATAGATGATGGATAAAGAATGAATGAAAAGGAGAGAGGTCAGTAAAGAGTCTGAAGGTAAAGAAAAGATGGAAACTAAATAGTTGGAGGTAGAACTGGAGAGCGCAGTGTTGCTAGACAAAGGGAGAAGGCAGTAGAGCATGGGGCAGTGACCAACATATTTAGTACTCATGTAATGTCATTTTTTGGTTAAATTTGCCATTGTATGCACACATGGTAGATTCATCTCCCCTAAATTTTATTTTTAAATCATGTTATCTTCTTTGAAAATCTCAAACATTATCAAAAAGACAAAATTCAAATTTCTCCATGTGACAATTAAGATTCTCTACAATTTGGCACTGACTCATATTTCCAACCATAGTCTTCACAGTTTTGAATCATCCTTCTATTCATGTTCCTTTTTTCACTCTTTCCTGAACAAGTTAAGGTTTTATCTGACTCCATCCTCTTTTCCTCTGACTTTTTTCCAGTTTATCATATGTATATTTTATTTTATTTCATTTTTAACAATTTTATTGTTATTTCCTTTAGTCCCCTTATACCCCGCTCCCTGCCAAAATCCCCACACTGTTGTCCATGTCTATGTTTCCTTTTTCTTTTTGCTCAAGCCCTCCACCCCCTTACCTCCCCTTACCCTTAGCTGTCACCCTTAGCTGTCATCCTGTCATCCATGAGTCTGTCTCTATTTTGCTTGTTAGTTCAGTTTGTTCATTAGATTCCACATATGAGTGAGATCATATGGTATTTGTTTTTCTCTGACTGGCTTATTTCACTTAGCTTAATGTTCTCCAGGTCCATACTGCCTTTTAAAATTTACCTTATGTGGCTTAAGTAAAGTTCCATTTCATTCATGAAAGCTCAGTGACTGAGCACAAACTTGTGTGTGCTTTCACTGAATTTATTCTTGTGTAGGTCATGACCCATGATTTCAGTGTTCTGAGGATTTACAAAAGCAAAGAACAACTATGAACTTTCTTGCTATACCTCACAGCCAGAGACCCTTTCCCTGGGTGTTAGCAGTTTCCATGGGGATGTGTCCAGTGTGAGCTGCTTGTGTGATTTTGAAGCTCCTTCCCCCAGTGCTCACAGCTATAGCAACACTGGAAACAAAACAAAAACAAGCAAATGGGAGAAGCTGCACGAAGACCATTTTCTTCATATCTTATATTTCTACTTGTCACTCTGGGGGATAAGAAAACTTGCCATTATTATTTTTAAATCTTTCTACTGACTTATCAAGGCAGAGCCGGTTGTGCCCGATGATGGGAGAATGTAGATGAGGGTGTCTGAATGGTGATACTCAGCATACGTGAGGAAATATGGAAGCTATATGGGGATGCTCATGGGAGAAATTAAACATAGGTACTGAATAGTAATGCAGCAGAAGCTGATTTGACTGCAATTAAAATTTTCTTTTCTCATCCCCACCTAGCAGCCCCTTTAGAACACCATCAACTTATTTTTTAAATTCAATTATGGAGTCCTCTGAGAAATCCTTTTTGATCTACATTACAACACTGTTTAGGAGTTCCCACCGCATCTTTTATTGCTCTTAATACAGTAAATTATAACTTGTGTATTTAATTGTTTATCCCATAATATGTTTTGATATAAAAGAACATATATTAATTTTTTCCCAATGTCTAGCATGAAACTTGGATGGTTAGTGTTGAATAAATATTTGCTGCATGAATACAATTGCCAGGTCTTCCATAATCACTGTAGCAACTGATTTAAAGAAGTTTTTTCATTTCTGAAGGTGGCATATTTTGTTGTTATATCTCTGGAAGAATGCTAGTCTGCTCAGGGGTTTAAAAAGGAGGAAAAAGGAGAGAAAAGAAATCAGCAGTAAGGATCTGAAGGTGATGTTCAACACTAGTGTTGAAGTTAATAGGAGGAATTTCTGGGTAAGATACTGAGTAGAAAATTGTAATTTTATTGGCTACCTCCTACATTCCCATTGAAACAAACAACTGAATATAAAAGACAGATATATAGAAGACTAAATACTGAAAATACTTCCTATGAAAAAGAGAAATCCTACTTAGGTGAAAGCATCCCAAGAAAGTAAGCGAGAAAGATAGTGGTAAAACCCAACTAACAACATATTAGTCAAATGGATGACAGAGGGGGAAAGCAATGTTAGGTACCAGGGCCTGTCAGGGACTCACTGCAAACATCACGTCAGCACTCTGAGAAGCCACCTGCAACTGTGAGTGATTGATTCACACTTGGAGGGATGAGCTACAATAAACTGAATGACAGCGTTGTAGAGGAAAGGGGAATGACCTTAGCCATGTACCAGGTACTGCTGCAGCTCTTACCTGGCACTGGACTAAGCAGAGAGAAATTGGTTACACTGAGAGCTGGAAACCAGCTCAGAAGTTATCGGCAGTTCAATAAACACACAGAATAACTGACGCCGAGACTCATGTCGTTGAGGTGACCGTCCAGGGTTTCAGCTTCTGCTCCAATTCTCAGGCTGCTGTATTGTGAACTGGTCATGATAATTTAGAGATTTATATTTTCACTTTCACTATCGTCTAAATATGAAAGAATTGGGCAGACCCATTTTAATGCTGAATTCAGCTAGAAGCCAGTAGATCGCTTGCTGTAAAAATAAGCAAGCAGAAATGTTATATCGCAGACTTGGGAGAAAACATGCCTGTCCCAAATAAGAAGGATACACCAAAGAATCAGAACACATACCCTCTGTTGATACATATTTACTGAAAAAGACAAGGAGAAAATTTGTGGTTTATGTTATTTCATGATTCAAGAGAATATAGCATTCAAAACAAAAAGAGAGAACAATTAAGAGAGACTACAAGGGGTTAAAAATCAGGGATAGTGTGTATATTGCTCAAATGCTGCAAAAAATCTAACTGTAGAACAGAAGACAAAATTTAAAAATTCTTCCAGAATTAGGAAGGAATGAATAAAGAATAATGAAAGGAATGGAGTATAGATCTTGGAGACTCTATTGGTGTGTGAGCCATGCTACAAATGTCTCTATACAACCTCTACCAAACCATCCCCTGCAACATACACACTACATGTAGCTTTTTTTTCTTTGTTCATTGTGGTAAGAACACTTAACATGAGATCTACCTTTTTCACAAATATTTACGTGCACAATAAAGTCTTTTAAATGACCACCTCCTAGATTCCCACTGAAACAACTATAGGCACTAAGTTGCAAGCAGATCCCTAGAATTAATTTATGTAGCATAACTGAAGCTTGATACATCCTTTAACAGCAACTACTGGTTTCCATGCACAAGGGTAACACATTCCCTTTTTGCCTGTGTCCAGGGGCAGCTCCTTGTTCTCAGTCCAAAAAACTATTGTGGAAGTATCAAAGAAGACAAAAAACAAAAAACAAAAACAAAAAAAAACAACCCAGGATTTATTCTTCCCAGATCTCCTATTATTTAGATAACACATACGCAATCCCAAGTTCTTGGGATGCCTTTTAACTCACCAGTGACATGACAGCTGAGTTTGTAAAGGCAGTAACTTTCCTTACCCTGTACCATCTTTGATTTATCTAATTTCCTAGCAGCTGTCTACTGAAGGGAAGTTCTCTCATGTGCTCTGACTGGCCACCAAGGAAGTGACCACAGACATCTGAAAGCAGCAAACTTCTCACTTCCAGTTTTGCAGAATTTATAAGTGACCCTCACAAACAAATTCTCTCACCTGTCTTCCTTACATTGAAGAGGGTAAGATTAGGATGATTTTTATATATTCTTAGCAGAGAATTGGGACATGTCTCTTCTCTATGGTAGGCTTTGATCTAATTGATGTCTTTTGCCCCATGGCCATATAAGACCCTGTTCCTCTCCAGTCTGGCAGAAAATATGAACCGATGAAATCTAGAAAAATCTTTCCAAAACAAACTACCCTCACAGCCAGAATGAGAAAAGCTAAGGAATCTATCTGATCGAAGGCCAGGTTTTCTGGGCCCAGTGGGACTACCATTCAGAGCAACCACCACAACGACACACTTGCTTGGATATCCGTGCAGAGAGACCAGGAGAAATAACCACTTAGAGAGTTGAAAGAAAATGCCCCAGACCAGAAACAGAGAGTTAAAGCCATGAATCAAAAATTAACTAACAGCAAAAAAACACTTTATATGTAAACTATGCAGTAAATATTATGAAAGCAAAACAAAGTTCTATAAGCTTCCAAGCAGAAAGAACAAGTGATCCTAATAAATAATCAGGTTAGTATTAGAAAATATTGAAAAAATTTGGTCAGAATACAAGGAAAATGAGAACCTATAACTTCTATATAGACATGTGGGATATATATATATATGTATATATACATATATGTGTGTATATATATATATGAAGGAAGCAGAAAAATAGTCTTAGATATTTAAGGACTGAGAAATTAACAAACAATTCTTATATCTTTTCTAAAATTATCACTCAAAATTACACCAATGGTGAGTCAAATTGAAAATTTCAAAGATTTCATGTGGAATCATGTCAGTAAGCACTGAAATCAGATAAACAGAATTAAGCTTAAATAACTGTGGTAAATACAGCTACAAACCAACATAGAAAACAATTCATGAGAGAAAATAATGCAATATGTAAAGAGTGTCAGTAGACTTCTACCTCAAGGAAAATGTAGTGTATATAATTCCTATTTATTTTGTTAAGTACAACAAAAACCCACGGAAACTTTACATAAAAGAAATATAAAGAGTCTGAAATGTGAAGAGAGTCAGTAGAGTGGTTAAGCATCTCAAAACTCAGAAAAAATAGTCAGAGTTCTTTGGGTTTTCTTTTTGACTCGGATACCCAGACTTAGAGCTGAAGAACTTGGGAACCTAGAAATGCCAGCATTTAAATATCCACCAAGACATGTCACAGTCAAAATTCTGGAAAGAAAAAAAACATTGAAAGCAAAAATAAAGAAGGTTAGACAAAAAAAAAGTTCCAACAAAATCAAGTTGTTTCTAGACAAAGAACTAGGGAAGAGACAGCCTACCAAGACAAAAAAGGTCTAGACAATAACTGGTCTCCTGTAGCCAAGTGTCATAGAAAAACTATGACCCCACCCACTCTAGCAAAGGTTAAGTCTAAGGGGAGCCCAGAATTCCACCCTTGCCAGACTGTAACAAGGTGGCCAAACCACCTTGCTGGGGTGGTGTTAGAGTAGGCCAAGTACGGACTTAACACTTTTCATCCTCACTGGTGATAGTGAGCAACGCACCCCTATCCTGATGCTGTAGTATCAGTGGAAGCCACATTTGGAGCCTAGGTTTCTACCCCCACCCAGCAATAACAAGAACCTCATTCGCCTCACTGCAGGGATCATGTCAGAGGAAGTCTAGTGGAGATTTAGGACTTTTATCATGACACAGGGATATGGGTATAGACAGGGCCATTCCTCCTCCCATGGTGTCAGTTGAAACTATGTGAGGATTAGCTGCAAGGCACTCTTCCTTCTTGTAGCCAGGACAGAATCAGGGAGGTCTGGTGGGAGCCCAGCAATAACTTCCCACTTTTGGTGGTGATCAGCTAGCCCCTCCACCCTGACCTCCCTTTCACCCTCCTTCACCTATTAATATTTACCGATGTCAGAAAAAAATAATGAAACGGCTAAAACAAAGATGTTTATATAAAATTTAAAGTGCCATACATATCTGTATGTTGCTTTGTATAATGTGCACTCATGTTTTTGATCCAAACTTTCAGGAAAAAAATCTTTCATTTTAATTTTTAATTCAATTATGTATTTACTTATATTTAGATATATGGTTTTGTATTATAAAGGAATTTTTGCATTTATTTTTGTACATGTATTATGGTACAAGAAATTTTATGTAACAAATAACTACAAAACACAAGAACAGATACAATGTATTTCAGGTGCTATACATGTATAATGCACATCCTTATTTTTCCCTCAAAAATTTTGACAAAAAGTGCACATGATACATGGCAAAATATGGTAGTACCTAAAATGTCTAAGTTTCAATAGAAAATCATTCATCATACCAAAAACCAAGTAAATATCAACTAAAGTGAAAATAAAAATTGACACTGACATTGAGATGATAAAGATATTAAAATTATATGCAAAATATATTTTTAAAGATTTTATCCATTTATTTTTAGAGAGAAGGAAAGGGAAGGAGAAAGAGAGGGAGAGAAATATCAATGTGTGGTTGCCTCTCACGCATCCCCTACTGGGGAACTGACCTGCAACCCAGGCATGTGCCCTGACCGGAAATTGAACTGGCGACCCTTTGGTTTGCAGCCCACTCTCAATCCACTGAACTACACCAGCAAGAGCTTTCTTTTTTTTTTAATACGAAATAATTTAAAGCTGTCAACATAATTCTTCAATGAGTAATAATCAACATGCTTGGATAAAATGAAAAGTAGAAATTCTTAGCAAAGAATCATATCAAGCACCTCCTTAGATCACAATGGCTTGAAACTAGAAACCAACTTCAAGGAAAAAACTCAAAAACATTCAAATACATGGAGGCTGAATAACATGTTATTCAATGGGTTATTAATAACAGGTTATTAATGAATGGGTTAACAATGAGATCAAGGAATAAATCAAAAAGTATCTGCAAACAAATGAAAAAGAACATACAACACCCCCAAATCCATGGGACACATGAGAGGCAGTCATGAGAGGGAAGTTCATAGCAAATCAGGCCTCCCCAGAAGAAAAAAAGAAAATCAAATAAGCAACATAACCCTATACTTAAAGGAACTAGAGGAACAACAACAAACAAAGCCCAGAGCAAGGAAAAGGAAGGAATAATCAAGATCAGAGCAGACTTCAATGACATAGAGACTAAGAAAATAATTAAAAGGATCAGTGAATCCAGGAGCTGGTTCTTTGAAAAGATAAACAAAATTGGCAACTGTTAACCAGACTCATCAAGAAAAAAAAAGAGAGGATCTAAATAAATAAAATCAGAAATGAAAAAGAAGTAACAACAGATATATTAGAAATACAAAGGATTCTAAGAAATTACTATGAACAAACTAATTGCCAAGAAACTGGACAACCTGGATGAAATGGATAAATTTCTAGAAACAAACAATCTTCCAAAACTGAATCAGGAAGAAGCAGAAAACCTGAATACACCGATAACAACTAGTGAAATTAAAGTAGTAATCAAAAACTACCAACAATAAAAGCCCTGGACCAGATGACTTCACAGGCCAATTTTACCAAACACTCACAGAACTAACACCTACCCTTCACAACCTATTCCAAAAAATTCAAGAAGAGGGAACATTCTCAAACTCTTTTTAGGAGGTCAGCATTATCCTAACCCCCAAACCAGGTAAAGACACAACAAAGAAGGAAAATTACAGGCTAATATATCTGATGAACATAGAGCAAAAGTCCTCAACAAAATACTAGCAAAACCAGATCCAACAATACATTAAAAAGATCATACACCATGATCAAGTGGGATTTATTCCAGGGATGCAAGATGGTACAATATTCACCAATCAATAAAAGTGATACATCATATAAACAAAATGAAAGACAAAAATCACATGATCATATCAATAGATGCAGAAAAAGCATTGAATAAAATCCAGAACCCATTTATGTAAAAACACTCAGCAAAGTGGGAATAGAGGGAGCATACCTCAACATAATAAAGGCTGTACATGAAAAACCTACTGCTAACATCATAGTCAATGAGCAAAAACTAAAAGCATTTCCCTTAAGATCAGGAACAAGACAAGGTTCTCACCACTCTTATTCAACATAGTACTGGAAGTTCCATCCACAGTGATCAGACAAGAAGAAGTAAAAGGCATCCAAATTGGAAAAGAGGAAGTAAATCTCATCATTTGCAGACAACATGATAGTAACATAGAAAAGTCTGTGGGCTCCATCAAAAAACTACTCAATCTAATAAGTGATTGGCAAAGTAGTGGGGATACAGAGTCAATATTCAGAAACTGATGTCATTTTTATACACCAATAATGAACAATGAGAAATAGAATATACAAAAAGAATCCTATTTACTATTGCAACAACAAAAAAATAAAGTATCTAGGAATAAATAAATTTAACCAAGGAAGTAAAACACTTGTATTCAGAAAACTGTATGACACTGAAGAAAGAAATCGATGAAGATACAAATAAGTGGAAACACATACAGTGTTCATAGATTGGAAGAATTAACATCATTAAAATATCCATACTACCCAAAGCAATTTATAGCTTCAGCCCAATTCTTATTAAAATAGCAATGGCATATTTCACATATCTAGAACAAATATTCCAAAAAATTATATGGAACTAAAAAAGACCCCAGATAGTCTCAGCAATTTTGGGAAAGAAGAACAAAGTTGGTGGGATCCCTATACCAGATATCAAACTATGTTACAAGTCCACTGTAATCAAAACAGTCTGTTACTGGCATAAGAACATGCACATAGATCAATGGAACTGAAGAGAGAGATCAGAAATAAACCTACATCTTTATGGTCAATCAATACTTGACAAAGGAGGAAAAGCATAAAATGGAGAGTAATGACAGTCTCTTCACTAAATGATTTTGGGAGAACTGAACTGGTACATGCAAAAGAATATATGCACCTCTATGTTCATAGATGTATTATTTACAATAGCCAAGACTTGGAAACAGCCTAAGTGCTCATCAGTAAATGAATGGATAAAAAAGCCGTGGTACATTTACACAATGGAATACTACTCAGCAGTAAAAAAGAAGAAACTCTTACCTTTTTGTGACAGCATGGATGTAACTGGAGACTGTGATGCTAAGTGAAATAAGCCAGGCAAAGAAAGACAAATACCATATGATCTCACTTATAACTAGAACCTAAGGAAGAAAATAAACTAAAGAGAAAAATAGAAGGAGCCACACAGAAACAAGGAATAGACTGACAGGTGTAACAGGGGAGGGGGAAGGTTGGGATTAGTTGAAAGAAGGTGAACACACTAGACAAAGCACATATATGCATCATCCATGGACACGAACAATAGTGTGGGGTTTGACTGGGAAGGGGAGTTGGGAGGAGGGGACAAAGGGAGAAAAATTGGGACAACTATAATGGCATAAACAATAAAACACTTTGTAAAAAATTTATTTTTTTAAATTTTAATTATTTCATTGTTGTTCGATTACAGTTGTCTGCATTTACCCCCCACCATACTCGCCCCCCCCCAGCCAAACCCACCTCCCTCCCTTGCTTCCACCCCCCCTCTTGGTTTTGTCCATGAGTCCTTTATAGTTGTTCCTGAAAACCCTTCCCCCCATTATATTTTCTTTTATATATATATTTTCAAATTCTTCTTGGTCATTCTTTATACTTTCTCTTCTTTTATATACATATCTAAGTTTTTATTTTGTACACATAACTAACATTGTTTTTTCATGATCTGGATTTGATTTACAATATTTAAAATACCTGCAGATTTATCCTTGTTGAATCTTGTTTCTGCCACTTCTTTTTAAAAAATTTTTTTATTTTGTTCAATTACAGTTGTCTGAATTTTCCCCCCACCCAGCCAAACCAACCTCCCTCCCTTGCTTCCATCCTCCCCCTTGGTTTTGTCCATGTGTCCTTTACAGTAGTTACTGAAAACGCTTCCTCCCATTCATTGTCCCTTCCCTTCTAGTTATTGTTACATTGTTCTTAATTTCAATGTCTCTGGTTATATTTTGCTTGCTTTTTTCTTTTGTTGATTATGTTCCAGTTAAAGGTGAGATCATATCGTATTTGTCCCTCACCGCCTGGCTTATTTCACTTAGCATAATGCTCTCCAGTTCCATCCATGCTGTTGCAAAGGGTAGGAGCTCCTTCTTTCTTCATAGCAGCACAATTTACAATACCCAAGTGCTGGAAGCAACCTAAGTGTCCATCAGTAAGTGAGTGGATCAAAACACTATGGTACTTTTACACAATGGAATTCTATGCAGCAGAGAGAAAGAAGGAGCTTCTGCCGCTTCTCTTTTATGAGGTGTTGTTTTCATTTGTGTTTCACTTATTATGATGATGATGATTTTTACTATGAGCTGCTCACTTACTTGGAATGTTTTATTGAGACTTTTTTTAAGGCTGAGGTTAGAATTATAATAAAAAGTGTTTAACAACTGCTGTGATTGGACAATATGAAATAAAAATATATGCTAGTTTTAATATGGTCAATATTAAAAACATTTAGCCACTGGTATGGCATGGATATTGAGCAATCTAAAGAGATATTGGCTCAATCAGAAACAATGCTAACTGTAAAAAATTCATAAATAGACTAATCTGTTCTGAATAAGCAACAGCACTTCCTGAAAGGAAGATAAATTCTCTAGAGAGTGTTTGCATTTGCTTTTCTTTCTTATTTAAAAAAATAAGATATGTGCATAGCTTATTTAATTAAAATTATAAAGGCAAAGTAGATTTTTATTTTTAATTTTTTTTTCTTGTTCTTCAAGTACAGTTGTCTCCATTTTCCTGCCACCACTTTCCCCTGCCCCACCCACCCCCACCTACCACCAGCAAACCTTTCCCCCTTTGGCTTTGTACATGGGTCCTTTATACATGTTCCCTGACAACCCTTGGCTAGGGACACTGCTGTCCAAGATTACGTAAAATTGCATTTTTTCTTGAGATATTTTTGGAACCTAAAGTTATGTGAATTCTAGCTATACACTCTCCTAATGGCCATCTTTTGGTTCTAAGTATTCAGTGATTACTTTTCCCTCCTACTTAGCACTTAGTTTGAGGTAAGTTTATTCTCTGTGAGAATTCTTGTAGATGAATTGATTTCTGATTCACTCTTACAAAAGGAACCTTTGGGAGGTCCCAGCCTTAAAGTAAGAATATCTATTACACTTAGCACTTTTAGTGCTCCTCAAGTTTTGCTTCCTCTGTCCTGTACCAGTGGAGTTCTGGATAATTGAACTACAAATTGATCTTAGGCAGAGGAACACAAGGCAAAAGTCATCTACAGAGAAGTGTCTCAGCCACATGACAGATTTTGTGCCTTGATAATTTTTTACTGTCCTCCTAGCTTATCAATGAATTTAGACTTTAAAAATAACTTTGTCCATAATTGTTATTTTTTTTTAACCTGTTGAGAGAAGGATTGAGCTAGGCATTTCTTTTCCCCAATTTTTGGAAATGAAATTCCTGTGATAGTATTCTTTATGCAAAACTGGTTGAAAAATACATTGATTGAACCCAAGACCATAACATTGTTTTAACAGAACTTATTGAATAAGTTAAGTAGATGAGGCATACTAGTTGAAGCATATTTTGATGCTTTAGTGGAATATGACAAAACAACAAAAAATTTTACCTCAATGGGTTTTGTTTTCTTCGAAGAAAAATAGGTACTTTGCTCCTAAATTAGATGTAATTGCTTTATGTTGACCGGTGTACAAATGTGATTGAAAAACACTTGGCATTTAGAGAAAGGATGAGACACGCATATCTTAGATGTTGTAACTGATCATACATGGGATTGTTGTATGGATTACACCATTTAAAAATGTTCAAATATTGACTTTGATATTTATTAGTCTGTTTATCATGATATATGGGTAATTTGTAGATAATCAATGAAATTATCATTAAATCTCCCCAAATATATAGTACTTTATTGATAAATGGTATAGAGTCAATTCCCGGAGAGAGCTATCAGAAGCACAAGGCTTTATTACATGCAAACTAAGGAATGAACACTAGGATAAAAGTGTCCAACAAGGTATGGGCTCAAATATCTTCAAAACAGGAGTAAGGAATCAGTGGTGCCATATTTCTCAAAGTCAGTAACAATTTGACTCCATAAGTGCATTTTACTTGAAGTGTTTGCCCCAAAACAACACTGGGAGAACAGAACTAGCTCTGAACACAAAGGGATGTGGATAAAAGATATTCCTTGCTTTCAGTTTTAGTAGGCAAATTACAACAAAGAAGAGAAATAGGAGAATGTTGGGACTATTTTAAGGGAAAAAATAAATCCCATTTTCATTCATGTTGAGAGAAATTTGAATAGAGTAGCACGATAACTACTATGTTTTATGTTCTGCTTTTTTCTTAAAAGCAAAAACTAGCCAAATAATTCTGAGCTCTGCAAAGCATCTTTATTTGACACAAATCAAATGCTCAGGGTAAGATTTATATATATATATATATATATATATACACACACACATACACATATTTAATTTATAAATAAATCTGTATTATATATACAAATTCTATTCAAATCAAATTAACTATCTAGCTTTCTGACATACCAGCATATAATTCTTCAGTATATGTGATGTATCCTTACTAAAACAAAGAACTTTTTATAAAGGTCAATTTGGCTGACTTATTCTGACAAAAATAAAAAAGAGGTTTTGATTAATTTATTGTGGGTAATGGTTGTAGTTACTTTATTTTAAGTCTATGATACTTAATATGACTAACAAAGATGTAGCACAAAGTATTTTCATTTTGCCTGGCTGCTATGAAATCACACCAAAAGCTGATTGTCCACTCAACTGTTTTGAAAGAAAAACTTTAAAGCTCTTCTGTTTCTCAAGTTTTCCCTTGACCATTGGTTCTAGAGCAGGATTAAGTTAACTAGCCTAGAAGCATCTTCCCATCTTTGGATATAAGTGCATTTTTAAAACACTTTTAGCCCATCTTAAAAAGAAATGAGACAAATGAAGTGAATGGTCATATATAAAGGCCAGAAAAACAATCCGTTTATTAAGGATTGGCCAGATATTATATATCTTTATATTGAACTCAAATAAATGTAAACTTGCAGTTACTTTACTTTCTGAAATGGGGATTGAGTGGAGCAGTTTCCCTGTAATGCTTGAATCCCTGTTCCTCACACAGTTCTCAGGCTGTGAACGTTGGACCTCTCCAAGGGACTAACAGCAGGTCTGATCAAGGATCACAGAGCCTTCTGTTTGCCCCTGTCACTGATCTCTAAAAACAGGATCAATGCACTTTCATTCCCGAAACCTGAAAACAAGCATCTATGCGAGTATGTCAAAAAGCCAATATTTTGAACAATAAAAAAAATTAAAAAGGCAGTATTTTAAAAGGTCAAATCTTAATTCACCTTGGTTCCCAGAAACAGTCCTTATAGCTTTTTGATGAAAACAAATTCCTTGCCCGTGATGATTACATTATAACATTCTTGCAGTCAGAAACATTAAAGCTAGTTATATGTTTATTTTTACTCTAAAACTTCTTAGCTTTGCTACAGCAACATCCCCTTTCCAAGCTTAGAAACAAATAACAACTGACCAATTTCTTGAACAAAGATTCTCATATAAGTACTGATGTGAAAGTGTGTTCAGAAGGTAGCTTCTACCAAAAAGAAGAGCGATATTATCTTTGAGATGCCTGTGTTGTACTTCAAAATGTATGCAGTGAAAAGAAACTAAAAGGATTTTTTTTATTCTATCTCACTTTCCTGATGCCTTCAAATACTGCAAACATTCTCCTGCAATTCGTTTGTGTAAAATATCAGTAAAATTATACTTTCAACATAAAATCTGAAGAAAAAAATCTTTCAACTTTCTATTTATTTTATTCAAAATCTATTTCTTTTCCCAAAGCCTGATATTTTCTAAAATATGCAGTTTGGAGAAAGAGCATTGACAACTCTTACATAAAAAACTTTTATAAATGCAAACTTAGAGTGATTTTTTTGGTTAATCTCATTTATTTAAATAAGCTTTTTTTAAATTACACATACAGCTGTTCTGTGCCCTGAATATAGCCCTATTCAGGGGTCTATTGATAGTGCTATTGATAGGGACTATTGATAGTGCTTAAGTCTAAATGTCATGTTTTCCAGTTAAAGGTGAGGTCATATGGTATTTGTCCCTCACCGCCTGGCTTATTTCACTTAGCATAATGCTCTCCAGCTCCATCCATGCTGTTGCAAAAGGGTATGAGCTCCTTCTTTCTCTCTGCTGCATAGAATTCCATTGTGTAAATATACCATAGTTTTTTGATCCACTCATTTGCTGATGGGCACTTAGGTTGCTTCCAGTACTTGGCTATTGCAAATTGTGCTGCTATGAACATTGTGGTGCATAGGTTCTTTTGGATTGGTGTTTCTGGCTCTTAGGGTATAATCCCAGCAGTGGTACATAATCAACAGAAGAAAAAAGCAAACAAAATATAACCAGAGACATTGAAGTTAAGAACAATCTAACAATAGCCAGAGGGGAGGGGGGAGGGGACAGTGGGGAGAAGGGTTTTCAGAAACTACTATAAAGGACACATGGACAAAACCAAGGGGGAGGGTGGAAGCAGGGGAGGGAGGTGGGTTTGGCTGGGGAGGGGTAGAGAGGTGAGGGGAAAATGCAGATAAATATAACTGAACAACAATAAAATAATTTAAAAAATAAATGTCATGTTTTATTACTATATGATATGTAGTAACACACAAAAAATTGTTTTGTTGTTCACTGGGTAGTACTTCAAGAATACAGCATTCTTTTCCTTCTTTTTCTCCCATATGATAATAGTTATAAAGCTATGAGCTAAATACAAATTGAATTGTCTTTCATCTGAACACCGTTTAGGACATAATTCAAATTACAGCAATATCCTTGTTCAGAGAGGCTTCTTTTATTTAATGGCTTCAATTACCATCTATAAGGTTTTCAAAATCCTTACCATCAGCCCAGATTTATCTCCAGTGCCATAGACCTCCATACATACCTCCAATGTCATACCTCCAATGTCAACTGAACATCTCCTCTTAAATGGTTCACTTGGCCAAAGTGGGATTTGTCATCTTCCCTTCAACCACTCCATCTTGCTCTAATATTGCCAAATGGAGCTTCGCTTATCCTTCAGAATAGTGCTGATCAAATGATCTTTGAGACAAGATGGCTTAGACCTTACATCACCTCTATTCTTACACAGAACAAACTTCTAGTTTGGCATCTTAGAAAAAGCTTGAACTCTGGAATTGGTTGATGTGGGCTTGAATCTCAGCCGTACCGTTATTGACCAGGTGATCTTGGACAAATTGTTTCTGGAAACCTTGGTATGTCACCCATAATAAAAACATCAAACTTCCCAATGGTAAGTAACTACAGAATCCAAAGATAAAATATATGTGAAAATGTGATGTAACACATAAGGCCTTATGTAAATATCAATAATTTCTGTTTTTATTTAATCTTTTATTATTTTTCCAGTATCATTTAGTCCCCTTATACCCCACTGCCTACAGCAATACCCACACCATTGTCCACCTCCATGAGTCATTTTTCCTTTTTGCTCAATCCCTCCACCCTCTAACCTTCCCCCCTGCCCTTAGCTGTCATCCTGCTCTCCATCTATGAGTCTGGCCTCATTTTCTTTGTTTTTTAAGTTTGTTCATTGGATTCTACATATGAATGAAATCATATGGTATTTGTCTCTCCCCGACTAGCTTATTTCACTTAATACAATATTTTCCAGGTCCATCTGTACTGTCACAAAGGGTAAAATTTTCTTCTTTTTTTACAGCTGAGTAGTATCCATTCTGTAAATGTTCCATAGTTGTTTTATCCACTCATCTACTGATGGACACGTGGACTGCTTCCATATCTTGGCGATGGTAAATAATGCTGCAATGAACATAGGGTGCTTATGTTCTTTTGAATTAGTGTTTTGGGTTCCTTTGGATATATTCCCAGAAGTGGGATCACTGGGTCAAAAGGAAGATTCATTTTAAATTTTTTGAGGCATCTCCATACTGCTTTCCACAGTGGCTGCCTCAGGGTACATTCCACCAACAGTGCAAAAGTGGTTCCCCTTTCTCCACATCCTCGCCAGCACTTGTTGTTTGTTGATTTATTGATGATAGCCATTCTGACAGGTGTGAGATAGTATCTTATTGTGGTTTTAATTTGCATTTCTCTGATGATTAGTGATTTTGAGCATCTTTTCATATATCTATTGGCCATCTGTATGTCCTCTTTGGACAAGTGTCTGTTCAGTTCCTTTGCCCATTTTTTAAATGTTGAATTTGTAAGTACTTTATACATTTTGGACATTAACCCCTTATCAGATATATCAGCAAATATGTTCTCTCATTCTGTGGGCTGTCTTTTTTATTTTGTTGATGATTTCCTTTGCTGTTTAAAACTTTTTTAGTTTGATGTAGTTCCACTTGTTTATTTTTTCTTTTGTTTCCCTTGTCTGGGGAGACAGACCCAATAAAAAATTGTTACTAGCTATGTCCGAGATTTTGCTGCCTATGTTTTCTTCTAGGATTTTTTGCTTTTGGGTCTAATATTTAATCTTTGATCCATTTTGAATTTATTTTTGTTTTTGGTATAACAAGGTGGTCTAGTTTCATTTTTCTACAAGTATCTGTCCAATTTTCCCAGCACCATTTATTGAATAAACTATCTTTAGCCCATTGTATGTGCTTGCTTCTTCTGTAGAATAGTAATTGACTATAAAGTTATGGGCTTATTTGGGGGCTTTCTATTCTGTTCCATTGATCTACATCTCTGTTTTTATGCCAGTTTCATGCTGTTTTGATTACTATGGCCTTATAGTATAGTTAGATATTAGGTAGCATGATTCCTGCAACTTTTTTCTTCTTTCTCAGGATCGCTGTTGCTATGTGGGGCCTTTTGTGATTCCATATAAAATTTTGCAATATTTGTTCTAGTTCTGTGAAATATGGCAGTGGAACCTTTGTAGGAATTGCATTGAATCTATAGATTGCTTTGGGTAATATGGACATTTAAATGATCTTAATTATTCCTATCCATGAATGTCTTATGCTTCCATGTATTTGTATCTTCTTCAGTGTCTTATAATTTTCTGAGTACAGGTCTTTACATACTTGGTTAGGTTTATTCCTAGGTATTTTATTCTTTTTAAAGCAATTGTGAATGGGACTGTTTTCTTAATTTCCCTTTCTGTTACTTTGTTACTGGCATATAAAAATACATAAAACTTCTGGATATTAATTTTGTACCCTGCTACTTTGCTGAATTCATTTATCAGTTTTAGTAGTTTCTTCATGGAAAAGAACAACGAACAAAGCCCAAAGCGAGAGAAGGAAGGAAAGAATAAAGATCAGAACAGAAAGAAATGAAATAGAGTCTAAAAAAATACAAAAGAAATGGGTTGTTTCTTTGAAAATATAAACAAGATTGGCAAAGCCTTAACCAGACTCATGAATAAAAGAAGAGAAAGGACACAAATAAATAAAATCAGAAATGAAAGAGGAAAGATAACAACTGACACCAAAGAAATACAAAGGATTGTAAGAAAATATTATGAACAACTATTTGCAAACAAACTAGACAACCTGGATGAAATGGATAAATTCCTAGAAACATACAATCTTCCAAAACTGAATCAGGAAGAATCAGAGAATCTGAATAGACAGATTACATCTCATGAAATTGAAGCAGTAATCAAAAAACTTCCAACAGTCAAAAACCCTGGTCTGGGTGGCTTCACAGCCAAATTTTACCAAACATTCCCAGAAGAACTAACACCTCTCCTTCTCAAACTATTTCATAAAATTCAAGAGGAGGGAAGGCTCCCAAATTCATTTTTTGAGGACAGCATTATCTCAATTCCAAAACCAGATAAAGACTCTACAAAGAAAATTATAGGCCAATATCCCTGATGAACATAGATACTAAAATCCTCATGAAAATATTAGCAAACCAAATGCAGCAATGCATAAAAAGATCTCATACCATGATCAGGTGGGATTTATTCTGGGGATGCAAGATTGGCATAACATTTGCAAATCAATAAATGTGATTCACCATCTAAACAAAATGAAGGATAAAAACCACTTGATCATATCAATAGATGCAGAAAAAGCATTTGATAAAATGCAGCATTCATTTATGATAAAAACTCTTAGCAAAGTGGGAATAGAGGGAACATACCTAATAAACACCATAAATGACAAACCCACTGCCAGCATCATACTCAATGGACAAAAACTACAAGTGTTCTCCTTTAGATTGGGAACAAGACTGGGATGTCTGCTTTCACTTCTCTTGTTCAACATAGTACAGGAAGTCCTAGCCTAGACAAGAAGAAGATATAAAAGGCATCCAAATTGGAAAGGAAGAAGTAAAACTGTCTTTATTTGTAGGTGACATGATATTGTTCATAGAGAACTCCAAAGATTCCATCAAGAAACTAATAATTTCTATTTAACAAATTCCTAAAAGCATACAGAGGAAGATAGGCTTAAGTACAAAATAAAGTATGTTAGTTTATAAGACAATAGTATACAAGCCACAACCATTGAACAGCCACATAATGCAATTTGGTCCTCTGAAATTTCATTGAGACTTGCTCAATTCTAGTGCCACTTGCTCAATAACAAGTGGAGGTCATAAGTATTTGTGAACTAAGTGAACACATGTGTCAGAGATATATGATCCATGCATGTTTAATCTTTAGCAAAAGGTTATTTTTCCGGGTAACATGTGGACTTCTTAGTTTAGTAGAAATTAATGAACAATTGACTTGCATTAAAACAGAAGTTAGAATAATTACTTCCTTAATTTGCATTTAGGAAATGGTTTAAGAATGAGATAAACCAGGATCAGGCTGTTACTGTACTCAAAATTTAGTCTTTCTCTCAAAAAGGATATTTCAATACAATTAAATTTAAATGAAAAGCTCTCATAAGCTGCATTATTATTATGCCTCCAAATCAGCCCAGGACAGTCACCTCCTCATGCCCTAAGTTGGCATGTGAGTGGTTTGGATGACACTGGTCTCCGAGTATGATTTCATGTCATGACTGTCTTTAAAGTAGAAAATCTGGTGAGTCCCCTGATGACCTAATCTCAGCATGTTTCAATATTCCTAATTGAATGTCATTTGGATGGTGAGAAATCTCCACATCCAAATGACATCAGTCTGAACAGAGCATCACTCTAATAGGTATGTCATGCAGCCGCGCATGCAGTCACTTGGTCTTTTCTATTTGAAAAAGTAATTAATGGCAGTATCTGACAGGAAAATTTTAATCTTCTTTTCCTCCCAGTAAAGCAATCCAAGGTCACCTGTGCTATGCATTCAAATGCTTATATCACATATACACCGCAAACATCCACAATCCAGTTTTCATTGTGGTGTCATTGAACTTGTTTGTACAGCTAGCTTAATCTCATGTCCAAACCTTAATCTCCCCCCACCAAACATTGGCAGGCTGACAGTTTTATCTCCTTATTGCATTATGCCAGTCTTTTGCAAGCAAGATGTAGTGAGTACCTAAACATCTTGGGGGTAATTACTCTTCCAGTAATTTGCAACACTAATGATAAATTTTCATTTTTTCTGGTGCAAGTGTTTTATGCTTTACTAGTTTGTACTTGGTCTTTTCTCTGATATTTTTCCTCCTGTGTGAGATTTTACAGGTCTATGACTTGTACTCTTCCTATGAACAATGTATTCTACTTCAAGGGAAGTAAGATGATTATGGTAATACTGAAAAGGCCAGGTATTGGCCTTTAAAAAAAATAAAACTTGTTTTGTATCTCACCTACAATAGGAGGTTAACTAATAAGTAGAATGAGACTGGTTAAGCAAAATATCCTTCAAGACTATATACAAATGCAGATGACTGCAGTAGACCAGTGCGTGTTTAAGAGACTGGGTCAGAGCAGGAGACCAAGCACCTTCAGTACCAAGCTCCGAGATCTGGTCCTGTGCAGGATCCAAATGCTCTAGACTAAGAACAGCGTGCTAACACACCAATATAAATTGAAGTCATTGTAACTCCATTTTCTGTCCCTATACTCTTGTCATTTATAGAATATCATATAAATGGAGTCATATAACATATTGCCTTTGTAGTCTGGCTTCTTTTACTGAGACAAATATACTTAAAAGCTGTCTATGTTGTCACATGGATCAGAAGTTTATTTTTGCCTTTTCATTGTTGAGTAGTGTTCCATTTTGTGAACATCCCGAAGTTCGTTCTTTCACTTGTTGAAGGACACCTTGCCTGTACTAGGCTTTTGCAAGTATGAATAATGCTGTTATAAAAATCTATATGCAGGCTTTTGTGTGAATATCAGTTCGCATTTCACTTAGGTAAATACCTAGGAGTAGGATCACTGGCATATGGTAGGTATATATTTAACCTTATAAGAATCTGCAAAAATGTTCTCAAAAGTGCCTGTATTATTTTGCATTTCAAGAGCAATGGATAAGCATTTGTATTTCCCTGTACTGTCACTAGCATTTGATATTGTCATTTTCTTTTAAAAAATTTATAGTCACTCTAGGCTAAAGAAATTGTCACACGCATGCACATGTGTGGCATGCACACACATAATGGGATATTATTCAGCCTTAAAAAAGGAGATCCTGCTATTGTGACAACATATATGAACTGGGAGTACATTATGTTAAGTAAAATAAGCCAGACACAGAAAGAAAAAACTGCATGATCTTACTAATAAATAGAATCTAAAAAATCAAATTCACAGAAGCAGAGAGAAGAACAGTGGTTACCAGGGGAGGGGAGGTGGGGGAAATGGGGCAACGCTGGTCAAAGGGTGCTAAGTTGTAGTTGTGCAGGTTGAATAGGTCTGGAGAGAGAATGACCAGCATGAGTACTATAGTCACTAATACTGCATTGTATGTGTACTGGAGATTTGCTAAGAGGGTAGATTTTAGTTGCTCTCATCACACACAGTAATGAGCTAGACTGTCATAATCATTTCATTATGTATATGTATCTTAAAATGTCATGCTATACACTTTGAATATAATTTTTATTTGAAAAAATATTTAGCCATTCTAATAGGTGTGTAGTGGTATCTTATCATTTTAACATGTACTGTTGCATCTCTTTTCATATGCTTATTTGTTATCTACATATCTTCCTTGGTGAAGTGTTTGTTTAGATCTTTTGCCCTTTTTTCATCAGATGTTTTGTTTACTTATTGTTAAGTTTTAAGGGTTCTTTATATACTCTGGATACAAGTCGAACAAAGATTATATGATTTGCAAATACGGCTCACTCTTGAACAATGTGGGTTTAAATTGCATGGGTTCACTTATACGTGGACTTTTTTAATGGACCCACAAAGTTTAAACCCACATTGTTCAAGGGTCAAAAGGTGGTTGGAAATACACATAACGCAGAGGGCCAATCTAAGTTATATGTGAGTTTTTCACTGTGCGGGAGGTCTGCCCTTAACCCCCATGTTGTTCTAGGCTCAGCTGAGTTTTCTGCCATTGCTGGTTTTCTTTTCATTCTCCTAGCAGCATTTTTCACAGAGTAATAGTTTTAATGTTGATACAGTCCAATATATCAAATACTTCATGACTTGTGGTTCGGAGTAGTATCTAAAAATTCACCACCAAACCCAAGGCCACGTAGATTTTTATCTTATGCTTTTTAATAGAAGTTTTATAGTTTTATATTTAGGCCTATAATCAATTTTGAGTTAATTTTGCATACTATGTGAGAGTTGTCAAGGTTTATTTCTCTGTAAATGGATGTCTAATTGTTCCATCACTAACAGTTAAAAGGATTGTCCTTTCTCCACTGAATTACCTTTGCACCTTTGCAAAAATCCATTGACTCTATCTGTCGACATGGGTTTATTTCTGGGCTCTCTATTTTATTTCATGGATTGACATGCTTATCCTTTTGCTAAAACAATACTGTTTTGATCACTGTGCTTTACAGTAAGTCTTCAAATCAGGCAACAGCTATAGGTCTGGTCTCCAGGAAATGTGAAGTCTTTACAGTTATTCTTCTTCATAGAATAATTTTGACTCTTCCAGTTCCTTTGCCTTCCCATATACATTTTAGAACCGACTTTTTATTATCTTCAAAGAAGAGTTTGGTATTTTGATTACAGTTGAGGTGAATCTATAGATTGAATTGGGGAGAAACGACCTCTTAACACTATTAAATCTTTCAATCCATGAGCATGCCTCTGCCCATTTGTATACATTTTTGATTTCTTACATTAGTGTTCTGTGGTTTTCAGTATGCAGATCCTGCACATATTTGTTTAGTTACTATAATTCATTGTTTTGGGTTTTACTATAAATGAGATTGTTTTTCAAACTACAAGTTCCAAATACTTATTTCTGGTATATATGTGTGTCAGATTGAGATTTGCTTATTTTCACTATGTTCTGTGATCTTTCTAAAGTAACTTCTTTAGGATTTTCTACATGGATTATAGTATTATTTGCCCCACAAAATCTTATTCAATATCCAATTTCTACTTCATGTAGAGGAAACCAGTTCTGAAATCACTTAACCCACAACACCTTGCTCACACCGGTATTCTGCACTTATCACACTAAAACATAACTACTTATTTACGTATTTTTCTCCTCTACTAGACTGTCCGATCCCTGGAGGCAGAACCTGCAGCTGTTGTCTTTTCATTCCAAGCACCTATTAAAGCATCAGACACACGGGAGGAATGTACTGTTTAATGAAAAATGGAGGAAAAGAAGGCAAAGAAGAAAAGAGGGAAAAGCAAATAAGGCTACAAATTTACAAATTACTAATCAGATGTGCAAAGAAAATATAGCTTTTTTTCTGGAGCTATAGAAAATAGATCTTTTCATCTTTCTCATAATAGATTAGATCCCCTAATAGGGCTTGAAAGAGGGGAGAAGGGCATTAAACTTGCCAGTGAAATGCCTCTATTTCTTCTAGTTTAAACCATCTCATTCAGGCAACTTAATGTGTTGGGTGAATGCTCAGCCTTCCAGCTTTTTTCCTACATCCTTCTCTTCCCCAAGATGGGATCTGGGTGATGGCAGCACACACAGGCTCTCAGGCTGAAGAGGTGCCTCATATCCAGCACTGCAACCTTAGCTTGTTATCAGTCACCTCTGCTTCTTCCACAATGGCCCTTGTTTGCGTGGTGGTGACTGCTTGTCAGGCATCATCTACCAAAGTCTTGAGTGGAGTCTGTAGCTGACCATTTGAAGTCTGTATTGTCACTTGGCTTAGTCAGGGCCTGGGGTTCTCCTTGAATTCATTTCCAATTCAGGTATTACTAGTCCTGAATACCGCTCTAATATTCAGCTACATTTTCTTTCTGGTGTCTAGTTTAGGAATTCTGCACTCCACAGTCCCTATAGAGGACATCTTATGCCTTGGCTGTCTTCTTGGAAGGTCCAACATCTCACTGCTCATTTCCCTACCCCACAGGTTAAACAAAAACATCTGCATTCTTTTCATACTACCTGGAAGCCACAGTAGACTCAGAAGGCCTCCTCTCAGCCTATGCATGATTTGGGGCATACTTGTGTGTTGTTTTTCTGTTTGAAAGTAAATGTAACAAAAATGATTTGAAAGTTACTAGAATGGAAGACACTTTTCTATTCAGATATCTTGACTCTACACAGATTTAGAGGTTATGCAGGTTGCCCAGTTTCTCAGTGCCAGAACTTGAATTAGAATCTGATTTTTTGAGCCCCACTCCACCTTCTCATGCCGTCTTCTTTCATGCTTTTATATTGCTGCTGCTGCGTGAACAGGCGTAATAAAGCACTTTGCAATACCAACTCCAACGTATAACAAGGAGCATGCCCTGTTAGCAGAAAAAGTTGGAAAAGCTGCAAAAATAGCCACTTTATCCAAGATCTAAGATTTTTTTCTGTCATGCAAATCATGATTATTATTAGTTTTCCTGGTTTTCAGGGGAATGAAAAAGTGAACTGAAGGCTGGCCAGTAAAAGGGAAACACAGCAGCGGAGTCTCCCCTCCCAGCTGTACACAGCTTGTAATGTGGACAGCCTACAAACCTCAGCGAGCACATGATTCACTGACAGGGCCCCACGATTCTTAACTCTTCCTTTGCCATATTAACCAGTAGGTCGCAGAGTTTTCCTATAAACATTCTTTTTTTTAACCGATTATGTCAATTAATAAGTTGCAGTCCATTAGTTTATTCATTTTAAGGAGACATTTTGCTTAACAAACACAGCAGGAAGCCACATAATAGTAAAATTTATTTTTTCTTCAGATTCTCTCCTAATAATTCATATTTTTAAAAAGATTTTGTTTATTTTTAGAGAGAGGGGAAGGAGAGAGAAAGAGAAGGAGAGAAATATCAGTGTGTGGTTGCCTCTCATGTGACCCCCACTGGGGGACCTGGCCCACAATGCAAGCATGTGCCTGTCTGGAATCGAACCAGCGACCCTTTGGTTTGCAGCCCACACTGAATCCACTGAGCCACACTAGCCAGGGCAGTAATAATTCACTTTTTTAGGGTGAAATTAGAATATGAACCTCTGCCTTCTGGGGCTGTTTCCTAATGAGAACAGTAATTGTGCCCTTGTTAGGAGCTTCTTAAAAGCTTTCAAGAAAATGTCATTTGAGATAAATAATGCTGATTAGACACCCACCCATGAAAGAAAGAATAGAAAGGGATCAAGTGGTAAATGAAATAAGTGTTGCTCTTTCCAAAGCAAATGGTGATAAATGGAAGGCCAGCGCTGCTGCTTACACTGGCACTCTCCAGACTGGTCAGACTATTTATAATTGTGTTTCAGTGTTCTGCAGACCAGTCATTTATACTAACGGTAATGCTAAAATGATAAATTAGAAAGAAGCAGTTGTTTAATCAGCAGATAAGCAGTGGTGTAGCTCAAATCAAAAGAGGAGACATTCTGTTTCTTTTGCATGTTAATAAGGCATGGAAAAATCATTTGGTTTAAAGGGAAATTTGCCAAACATTCACCCACTCATATAATTAAATTATTGATATTTCCTTTCCTTCCACTTTTAATGTTTCCTTTTTAAATTTCAGTCCTTTTTCAAATAATCCACCTTTTATATTAATCACCTAAAAAAAGAATTGCAGTAAGTTAGTGCCATGAAAAAAAGGTCATTTCTCATACCTTAACTTAGCTCTTTCAAAAATTTAGCATTAATTACAGACCATCCTGCTGTGACACGTGATTTTGCAAGGAAAGCATAGCCGGCAATTCTGTGCTGTCTGTTGGATTTTGAAATACAAACTCTTTAGCATATTCTTAGTTAAGTTTATGCATATCTTGTAAGTACTAAAAATATTTAAGAAAAATATGTGTATTTCAGGTTTAAAATATATACTTACTAATAAAAAATGGATGTTCATGAATAGAACTACCCATCATTGCTACTGATTCCATTTTATGTATTTTTATAAAACAACTCTATTAATGACTAAATATTACAGTTTATTTAGGCAGCAAAGTTGGATTAGTTAACTATTTGGTATCCCAAAGTGATTTTTTTACTGGTTCATAAAATAACTTTCCTTTCCCTCAAGATTAACAAACTTCCTTTCCACTTTCGGGATTCTTGTGCGTTCTTATTTCCAACTACATTTCAACAGTATATCCTATTAAGATTCTTGTTTTGTTTTACTTTCCCCTTCATGTCTACATTCTGGGAGCATGACACAAAGTGATACCAAATGCCACTGGTTCCATGGTGTACACATGTTCAATCTCTATTCTGAAAGTGTTTTACATTTTTATCCTAAAGCACATAGTACTTGGTTTCAAAGATACCAGAAAGGCAGTACAATTGCATTAAAAAATCAAATAACATAAATATAACAGACAAGGAAAGGACATGGATAAAGGTAGGACAATGTAAGAAAAGTTAAAAAATTAAACAAAACCATGATTGAGACTTTGTTACAAAAGCATTCCATAAAGAGGGTGAGCAAACTATAACCCATGTGCTAAATCTAAATTCAGCCTAATTTTAACATAAGATCTACCCTCTACAAAATTTAAGTGCATGATACAGCATTATTAACTATAGGCATATTTTATAGCGGATTTCAAGAACTTACTCATCTTGCATCACTAAGACTTTACATCTATTGAGCAGCAGCTCTGTATTTTCCCCTCCTTTAACTCCTGGCAACCATCCTTCTACCCTCTGTTTTTATGTATTTGATTATTTTATAACCTAACATACACGGAATTATGCAATTTGTCCTTTGTGACTGGCTTATTACGTAATGCCCTCCAGGTTCATCCATGTTGCCACATAGGGCAAGATTCTCTTCCCTTTTAAGGTTGAATTGCATTTCACTGTATGAATATTTAAGGTGTTTCCATATCTTGGCTACTGTGAATAAAGCCCCAATAAACATGACAGTGCAGATAGCTCTTCAAGATCTTGATTTTTGTTCCTTTGGATATACATCCAGAAATGGGCTTGCCGAAAGATACGGTATTTCTATTTTCAATTTTTTTGAGGAACGACCACACTGTTTTCTGTAGTGACTATACCGCTTTACATTAAGGGTTCCAAACTTGACAACAATTATTATCCTATTTTTTAATAATAGCCATTCTAACAGGTATGAGGCGAAATCTCATTGTTTTGATTTGCATCTCTTTGATTATATATCAGTGATACAAGTATAAAAATACCTTTTAATCTATTTGTATGTCTTTGGAGAAATGTCTATTTAAGTACTTTGCTCAGTAAGCGACTACTCTGAAGAAATATGTATCAACAAATTGGGTGACCAAGAAGAAATGGATAAATCGCTAGAAATGTACAACTTACTCAAACTGAATTATGAAGAAATAGAAAATCTAAACACACCAATTACTAGGAAGTAGAATGAATCAGTAATTTAAAAAATCTCCTAATAAACAAATGTCCAGGATCAGATAGATGTCTTTCCTGGTGAATTGTCCCAAACATTTAAAAAAGAATAAACACCAATCCTTCTCAAACTCTTCCAAAAATAGAAGAGGAGGGAAGACTTCCACAATCATTTTGTGAGACCAGCATTACTGTGATACCAAAGCCAGACAAGGACACAATAAGAAAATGTACACCACTATTCCTGATAAACATAGAAGTAAAAATCCTTAACAAAACACTAGCAAACTGAATGCAACAGTACATTACAAGGATCATACGTCATGACCAAGTGGGATTTATTCCCAGGACACAAAGATGTTTAATCTATGAAAATCAATTAATGTGATACACCACAGTAACAGAATGAATGATAAAAATTTATATGATAATCTCAATAGATGCAGAAAAAACATGTGAAAATTTTTTTTAAATTGTTGTTCGAGCACAGTTGTCTCTACTTCCCCCCCCCCCACTCTCCCACCTCCCACCCTCAATCCTACTCCCCTTTGGCTTTGTCCATGTGTCCTTTTTACATGTTCCTTGACAACCCTACCCCTTCTTTTCCCTGTTATCTTCCTATACCCGCCCCTCTGGTTACTGTCAGCTTGTTCTTTATTTCAGTGATATGTGATAAAATTAAATACACTTTCATGATAAATACTCTCAACAAACTAGGTGTAGAACAAATGTAGCTCAGCATAATAAAGGTTACATATGAAAAGACCACAGCTAACATCATTCCTAACTGTGAAACACTGAAAGCTTTTAATCTAAAACCAGGAGTAAGACAAGGATGCCCACATTTAGCTCTCCATTCAATATACTACTAGAAATTTTAGCAAGAGAAATTAGGAAAGAAAAATAAGTAAAAGTTATGCAAGTCAGAAAGTCAGAAGATGAATGATCTTATATGTAGAATATTCTAAAGATTCCATAAAACAATTATTAGAATAAATGAATTCAGTAAAGTTGCAGGATACAAAATCGACATACAAAAATCAGTTCTGTTTCTATAAAGTAATGAGGAACTACATGAAAAAAAATTAAGAAAACAATCCCATTTACAATGATATAAAAAGAATAATATATTAGGAGTAAACAACCAATGAAAACTTGTACACTGAAAACTACAAAACAGTGATAAATTGAAGAAAACACAAGTTAATGGAAAGCTATCCCATGTTCATTGACTGGAAGAATTAATATTGCTAAAATGCCCACAGGACCCAGTGATACACAGATGCAACATATTTTTCACAGAAATAGACAAAAATTCTTAAAATTTGTATGGAAGCACAAAACATACCAAATAGCCAAAACAAACTTGAGAAAGAACAAAGCTGGAAATATCACATTTTCTGTTTTCAAAATACTATAGAGCTGTGGGAATTAAAATAGTATATTTCCTGGCATAAAAGAGAGACATATAGACCAATGGAGCAGAACAGAAAGACCAGAAATAAAACCACACATGTGTAGCCAACTGATCTGTGACAAAGATGCTGAGGACATGCAGTGGAGAAAGGATAGTCTCTTCAACAAATGGTGCTGGGAAAACTGAATACCTGCATGCAAAACAATGAATTTGGACCCATATCTCAACCCCTACATAAAAATCAGCTAAAATGGATTAAACACTTAACCATAAGATCTGAAACTATAAACATCCTGGAAGAAAACATAGGGGAAATTTCATGACATTGTCTTGGCAGTGACTTCTTAGATATGACAGAAAATACACAAATAACAAAACAACAACAACCCAGACAAATGGGACTGCATCCAACTAACAAGCTTCTGTACAACAAAGGGTGGAAAAGCAGCCCATAAAATGGAAGAAAATATTTTCAAACCATTTATCTGATAAGAGGTCAATATCCAAAATATATAAGAAAATCCTGCAACACAATAGCAGAAACAATACATTTTATTTTTGACCTCTTTATTTCAAATGATTTGTGCAGTATCTTTTGAATTGTGCTGTAAACTATGATATGTCTATGAAACACTGTTTCCTTATCAGAAGGAATTTCAGAAGGACAATGAAAGCTTCCACCTGCACCAGAAGCCCCGTACCTGCCTGCATTTTCAGAGTGCTAATGAATAAAAGAGCGTTCATCTGTTTGGTATGTACGACGTACTAGCATTTTAAGTTTATTTTTGGATATGTAAAGAGAATGTTAAAGAATTAAAACAGAGAAAAAAGTAAAAGAAACCAATGATTTGGAATGTAATTATTGCTTTGGATGCCTTAGCCCCACCTATTTTCTTCCTCGTATAACTCATTAGTTTCTATTTGTCTTCTAGTTTCCAATTTAGAAGCCACTTTAATGAATTGGATATTCCACCAGTTCAGTGAAACAGCATGTCTCAAAGCCCTTGCTGTGGCACTGAGAACACTCTCCGTAATGGTCTGTTTCCCCAGGAGAACATCACTGCTGTGCTCTGAATGTGTCACACCAAAATGCACGTATCAAAATCCTAATCCCCAAGGTGGTAGTATTAGGAGGTGAGGCCTTTGGGAGGTTATTAGGTCACAAGGGTGGAGCCCTCATGAATAGGAGTAGTGCCCTTATAAAAGATGCCCCAGAGAACTTCCTTGACCCTCCCACCATGTGAGGACAGACCAAGAAGGTGCTGCCTCTGAACCAGAGGGTGGGTCCTCACCAGCCATCACAGCAAGTCTGCCAGCACCAGGATCTTGCACTTTCCAAATTCCAGAGCTTTGTGAGGTAAATTGCTGTTGTTTATAAGCCACCTAGTCCGTGGTATTTTGTTATAGAAGCTGAATGGACTAAGACAATTACCCTGAAAACAAGGACAAAATTATAGTCACTCTCTATCCCCAAGAACTGGCTCAGCGTTTGCTGTAGAGTAAGCGCTTACACGGTAATGCTTGTGACCAACTGAAACGGCAGTAATATTGTTGAGACTGTAATCACACTATAGAATGAAGAGAGGTCTCTACTGAGTGTCACCTTGAAGACTACTGATTTACAAGACCATAGGTCATATACTTTTAGGAGGTTGAGAGTATTAGTTTATCTTGTCTTTTTTTGCTTTTATAGGAGTCAAGAGTAAAAATCTGGTGTCTTCTTCATGGGACTTTGCAGGGCCTGAAAAATAAACTATTACTACAATTGTTACTGTTATTCTATTTTTAAATTTTTCTATTTTTCAAATACAGTTAACATTGAATATTATTTTGTATTAGTTTCTGATATATAGCATAGTGATTAGACATTTATGTAATTTATGAAGTGATCCCCTGATAATTCTAGTGCCCCCTGACATTATACATAGCTGTTACTGTTCTATTAGATGGTACAAAATTCCAATGAGTTTTTCCTTTAACATTTAATAAACACTTCTTCTCTAAAGTTTCTCTTCTATAGAAAGACAAGAAAAGAATCATATATTATATTTTACCATTTGTGAACTGCTTTTCAGTGACATGACTTAAGAAATTTGAACCAAGGTGATGATTTTTTTAACCTGTCTTCTCAACTAAAGTTAATCTTTAAATTGTGCAGAGCCCAGATCATGGTGGGGGTGGGGGGTGACGGCTGGTCAAGATTATATCAGGAACGTATTTACTTTATGTGCCTGCTTCTGCAAACAATCAAACTAAAAAGAGTAGATGGGCCCTGGCCAGGTGGCTCAGTTGGTTAGAGTGTCACCCTGATATGCCAAAGTTGTGAGTTCGATCCCCAGTCAGGGCTCACACAAGAATCAACCAATGCATGCATAAATAAGTGGTACAACAAATCAGTCTCTCTCTCTCTCTCATCAATAAAAAAATAAGTTAAATTAAAAGGGTAGCTGGAGCCAGTGCTAATGTAAATAAATGGGTATCTCATTTGGTTTTCAGATTTTCTTCTTTGGGAAAATAAGAAAAAATGGCTCTAAATGAGACTCATTCTTCCTGTGACATCAACAGGAGGAGAGCTGAACTTTTCCCTTGGGAATATCCCTACTATCAAAAACCTTCACAATTTCTTGAATTGGAAGTTGTCAATGTTCTTGATAAACAATGTGCAATTTTCAGAAATTTATATTTTTCTACTTTATTTTTTGGCCAAATATCTACTGAATATGTCCTGTGTTAAAACACTGTTCCAGCCATCAAAAGGACTGACTGTTATGATTGGTACTGTAAGTGTTAATTGTTGCTAAGATGTTTTAAAACATGCTAACAGTATGATTCAGAAGGTTCTGAGTTAGGTATAAAGAAAACAATTCCCCAAATTCTAAATTGGAAAGGTTCAAATTCTGAGTTTTAAATTGGTAAAGATATAGTTTTTTTCAAGTCCGGTAGTCAAAATGCAAAATTGGAGATTTAAAAAAAAAAATTCTTTTCAGAAATAGATCTGGAGGGTAAATCTTATTTGAAGGTTAACAATGTTGTAAAATTGGGCACTGGTTCTTCTTTCTTCTTTACCAAATTAATAAAAATAAAAGTATTTCTTCATTTCATATTCAGGTTTTTTTCATGTATTTTTTTAAACAATGGATCCTAGTAATGAACATCAAACTAATTGAGATCACCCTTTCTTGGCTCAGCTTTTGCTTTTTGGAAACTGAGCTGGTACCCTGACTACACACAGAAAAATGATGGGGATGGAAATATGGGCCACCAAATATGATAATAGAACCTTTTCCAAGGGCAACAGGCAGGCTTTACTTAGCATTCAGGGTTTGGAAGCATGCTCATTATGACAGCTAGATTAAAAATACTCAGGAAGCCAAATATATAATTAAGCAAAGCCTAGGCAAAGCATTTATAAATATGGTAGGCAGAAACAATGAGATGACTTTGAAACACCTGATCTAGTTGATCTCTCTTTCTCTCCAAAGTACTAATTAAAGAAAAGACAGACTTCACACAGTGTACTATTTAACTTTCTACAGCATATGCTCAGCTCCAACAATGTTAAGGACTTGGGATGCTCAGCATCTGAATAGTGTAGCCTTTTATTATACAAGATTTCCTTGTTAAGTAGCAAAAATTACATTTCAGATTCTGCTTTATAGTTGCATCTTTGCTGTAGGTTGTCCCTGGATTAGTGTCATTCATCATATTTTGAAATAAAATACACAGAAGTAATTTTTCTAAGACTTTAAAAGTTTGGGAGATAAAATGATTTTACTTTTCCAGCTAATAGTTCATACTAATCTTTTAAAAAAAAGTCCATCCCAGCTCCAGCTGGGTGTCTTAGTTCGTCGAAGTGTCATCGCATACACCAAAACAGGTTAAGGTTATGGCTTAGGGCACAAAACGTTAAGTCAGGGCACATACTTAGGTTGCGGGTTCCATACCCTGGGACCCAGGCAGGTACAGGAGGCAACCAAGAGATGTTTCCCTCTCATTTCAGTACTTTGACGTTTCTCTCTCTCTCTCTCTCTCTCCCTCATTAATAAACATGTCCTTGGACGAAGATTGAAAAAAAATAATAAAATAAAAGTCCATTCCATAGTTTACAAACAATTTGTGTAAAAACAACAGTAAAAATCTAAAAATGGTATCTTTGTCAGCTTTTCTTTATTAATAATGAGATTGCTGAAATAACTTATAATCACATATGGCTATTGAATCTAATATTTTTATTACAAAGTTATGTTTATCCTATGAGCAAGTTATATATCATTTGCTTGAAGACAAATTAAACAATTTGGTTGAGAAAAATAATAGTCCATATTAATATCTTATATTTATTTCCATAAAGCAAACATTCTTCACTATACTTTACCTAAAGTCATATTCTTCTCTTCAGTTACTGGAGGTATCAGCAAAATGCTTTCCTGCCCACTAGAAGTCAACTTCTCTTTTATCCTTAGGAAGTTTTTTGCCCTAACTTTCCACTAGCCAGCAATTATAAATGATGTGAATGGAATTAGTGGTTTGCAGGGGACATTCTTTCTGTCACACTACTTAGAACTATTAGATTTAAGCAGTATGTAACTAGGTTTACCATATAGAAAAACACCCTTTAAGTGAATGGAATGAAGAGGGAATAATAAACTAGAAGAGTAAGCCTGTGACCTAGTGCTGTGCAATGTGTTTCTTCCTTATTTGGAGGCTAAATTTGCACTGACTGCATGCTTAGGAATTAAAAGACGAAAATATTAAAAAGTGATCTCAAGTGAAAAAAGAAAAGCACACTAAGTCTAAGGCCAGCAGAAGGAAGAAAATAATAAATATTAAAGCAAAAATTAATGAAACAGAGAGTAGAAAAATAGAAAAATCAATAAATCAAAAATTATTTGAAAATCAACAAAATTGACAAACCTTTAGCTAGACAGATGAGAGGAGAACTAAAATAGCTAAAAGGAGGAATGAAGAAGGAGATATTTTTACCATACTTATATAGATAAAGAATTGTAGAAGAATGCTATGAACAACTATTGTCCTATAAAATTAGATATGTAGATGAAATGAAAAAATTCTTAGAAAAACATAAAATATTGAGGCTGACTCAAGGAGAAATAGTAACATAAAAACTTCTTACAAAGAAAAGTTTAGTTTCAAATTCTGTCAAACATTTAAAGAATTAATAGCAATTATGCACAAACTCTTCCAAAAATAGAAAAGTGGGAAGCATTTATCAACTCATCCTACAAAGCCAATATTACCCTGATACCAAAATCAAAGACTTTGTAACAAAAACAACAACAAAACAGAGACCATTATCTCTTATAAATATAGATGCAAATATCCTCAACAAAATACTAGTAAATAGAATCTAGCAAAATATAGCAAGTATTATACACATTAGAAATTAAGGTTCCCTCAGGAATGCAAGGTTATCTTACCATTAGAAAATTTATTCATGTAAAATCTTATTAAAGCAATGAAGATGAAAACTCCATCATGACCACAATAAGATTCAAGAAAAGCATTTGACAAAATCCAAGATTGTTATAAAAGTACTGAACAAAGTAAGAATACAAGGAAATTTCCTCAACCTCATAAAATACATCTATAAAAATCCCACAGCTAATATCATACCTAATTCATTGCAGCATTATTTACAATTACCAAGATTTGGAAGCAGCCCAGTGTCCTTCAGTAGATGAGTGGATAAAACAGCTGTGGTACACTTACACAATGGAATACTACTCAGCAATAAAAAAGAAGAAAAATTTTACCCTTTGCAACAGCATGGATGGACCTGGAGAACAATATGCTAAGCCAGGCAGAGAAAGACAAATACCATATGATTTCATTCATATGTGGAATCTAATGAACAAATTGAACCAACAAGCAAAATAGAGACACACTCATAGACAGAGAATAGGCTGACAGCCCTAGGGGTGGTGGTGGTGGGGGTGGAGGGATCAAGCAAAATATGGCTGGAGGTGAAAGAGAATATGGGGGGATAAGTGGTAATGGAAAAAAATACAATAAAAATAAACTGTTAAGAAGAAACCCCAAATTATTTTCCCTAAGATCAGGAACATACAAGGATGTCCACTCTTGCAACTTTTATTTAATATTCTACTAGAGGTTAGACCTAGGATAATTAGGCAATGTAATGAAATAAAAGTCATTCAGTCGGAAAGAAGCAAAACTATATTGCAATGATATAATCTTATATATTTAAAAATTCTAAGGAATAAACTAAATTTATTAGAAATAATAAATTAGTTCCCCAAAGGTGGAAGATCCATACCAATATAAAATATACAAAAATCAACTACACTTATTAGCAATAACAATTCAAAAACAAATTTAATACAATTATATTCATAATAAAATCAAGAGAATAAATACAAATTTAACAAAATAATTCCAAAACATACACTCTGAAAACTATAAAACATTGTTGAGAGAAATTAAAGAATATCTAAATAAATGGAAAAACATCCCATGTTCGAAAAATAGTAAGACTTGACCATTAACCATTTTAGTGCCACCACTTCCCCTCCACCCACCCCCACCTCCCACCCTCAATCCTACCCCACTTTGGCTTTATCCAGGGATCCTTTATACATGTTCCTTAATGACCCTTCCTCCTCTTCCTCCATTGTCACCCTCCCCACTTCTTTCTGGTCACTGTCAGTTTGTTCTTTATTTCCATGTCTCTGGTTCTATTTTGCTTGCTTGTTTGTTTTGTTGATTAGATTACACTTAAAGGTGAGATCATATGGTATTTGTCTTCCACTGCCTGCCTTATTTCACTTAGCATAATGATCTCTAGTTCCATCCATGCTATTGAGAAGGGTAGGAGCTCCTTCTTTCTCTCTGCTGCGTAGAATTCCATTGTGTAAATGTACCAGAGCTTTTTGATCCACTCATTTGCTGATGGTCACTTAGGTGGCTTTCAGCACTTGACTATTGCAAATTGTGCTGCTATGTTTTTATATGAATCTCCTCCTTTGTCTTTGGTCCATCCATGCCCCTGGACATTGTTGTTCCAGAAAATTAAATACTGGTTAAAACTTTTAGGGGCATATCACTTACTTTTACAAATATTGACATTTGCTGCTTATATCACCTCCTGTGTCCAACCTTAATTTGCTCTAAATTGGGAAGATAGTATTTCTTTCTGTATGTTGAAGCTATGGCTATATCCTACTTTCATTAAATGTAATATTTGATTTCTAATTTTACTTTGGTAGGTTTTGGAGAGCTTCAGTAAATGCAATATATTAAAAATATCTATAGTCCATATCATTAGTACCAATAGTCTTAATAATATGGGCTTTAGAGCTACACAAATGTGAATTCGAGAGAAATACACTAAGAGCAGACTAGAGCATTATTAGCTATCACTGAGGTCCTATCTGTCCAAGATGCAGAAACTTCCTCTTTGAGCTGTTTCTGCCATTGCCTTTGAGACAAACATGTTACAGGGAATCTGGGCAGTTGTGAAATGGTATTTTATTTCATCAGTTCAATTTCCTTAATCAGTTTATAAATTATATGTATGAATTTATATTGTTATAAAGGAATAGCATTCATGAATTTATTTCATTGGTATGCAGTGTGTGAGTCCTCATCCAGGGAGCAGAGTGCTGTGAGTCCCTGTCCACATGCTCTAGGAAGAGACTAAGGTTTTCACTATTAGAGTCACAATATGTGCTTCTCAAACCAGAAATATACAATTTTGCTGAGTTGGGTCATCAGTGGGACGAGGTATGTAACATCCATCTTGGAAACAACAGTAGCCAGGGCCTTTAATTAATGGCTGGGGAATCTGCTTTATCTTTTAAAAGGATAAAATCTAATTGTGGTTCAAATTAAACAGTCTAATGAAAGTGACCACAGAGCAATTGATCAATACTAATGGGTGAGTAGTTTTGCTTTAGTTAAATGAACCTCTTGCTTGTTTTGCATAAATTTCTTAAGGGGCTTAACTCAGGTTATCAATATATCAGAACCTCTAGAGGAAGAACAGCCAATTATTTTAGGGACTACTTTTAAAAAGGAGAATTGAGCTTAAAGAATTTAAAAGTATGTCTTCTCAGTTTCCTATTCAAAAATATTTATAACATTTCTAATCTATGCTGTATGTTAGGGATAAAAATGAATAATATAGTCAGTGACAATAGAAGGTAGAACAATGAAAATGGTAGCAGTTATTTATGCCATCTTGAAATGATTATTTCCAATGAATTCTATTCTTCTTGCTTTTATAAAAAACTTCCTTTCTAAATTTTAACATATTGTACATTTTATTTTTTATAATGTGGGTGTTATGTTGATTCTTATGATTGGAACTACAGATAATAATAAGCCCTATTATTTTGCTTATCTTACTGTGTATGGCAAGGACTCATTTAAGAGTCTAGGAAGTCCATAGATCTGGGATTTAAATTAGCAAGGTAATTTCTTGTAGCCTCTTTCTCACACACGAGTCCCTATTCTCTATCTCTCATTGTCAATACCTCAACATAAAAGTTATAAGTAATTGTTAAGTTATGCATAGTTATAAGCAAAGCAATTCAAAATTCACCCAAGCTCAGGTTCCCAATTTGTTTGAGACCCTAAATGACAGACTGAATTATAGAAAACTAACAACTTAATCTTACACTGTTGTGCCATCTTCAAAACAAAAAGTCTTAGGAAGCACTAGGTCATCTTTCTTGAAAGAATCCTGCAGAAAATGGGTGATTTCCCAGAATTTTTAAAAATGACAGTGTATTTCTCTTCTCATTTTTATGCAACCTTCCAAACTATATACAAGTATCTAAATTGACTATTGTAGAACAAAAAAAAATTACCATATTTTTTTTTTATATTTTATTTTTATTTTTATTTGTTTCACAGGACAGCACTCAATCCACTGAGCTACACCAGCCAGGGCTATTTTTATTTTTAGATGAATGTAATAGTTCCATATTTTTTATTGAAAAGGACCAAAGGATTATAGATTTTATTTGGAGAAAAAGGTGGTAAACAAAAATATGAGAAAGAAAATGCAAAATTAAAAATGATAGATTGGTGATCATGAAACAAATCTTCAGAGAAGAAATTTATACTAGTTCTGGGTATCTCTTAGAGAAGGAGATGGTTGTATAAACATTATTCTACCAAATCTTTGTTTCAAAGTGTTTGCTTTTATAACACTTCTCCTGAAATACTCTGTGCATACATTATAGTAGAAACAAAAATTCATTGAAGATATCATTATTTCAACTAAGACTTGGTATTTGTTTTCATATTCATGTTTATTCTTATAATAAGTACTTCTATTAGTCCTTGCTTTCATATGTTTTTCTATGTCAAAGATAAAAATAAAAATTTATGAGAGCTTCATGAATTACTCCAGCGAATCATTCTCAGCAAGTATTTATTGAGCTACCTTATGTGCCAGACATTGTAGGCACTTGGGATCTGTGACAAGAATCCCCTCCTTGTGGAGCTTATATTCTAGAAGGGAAAAACAAATCATACACAATATGTGTGGTAAGTTAATAGCATATGTAATGTTAGGAGTTTTATAGCCCATAGAAAAAAAGAAAAAGTTGAAGAGGTTTGCGGGAAATCAGGAGTATGAGAGGCATGGCTAGATGTGAGTGTGAGCATGGAAGTGGAAAAGAGGCCCTATTAAGAGGATAATATTTAGGCAAAACCTGGGGGCAGTGAGGAGGTGAGCCATGTGGTAGTCTGGGAGAAGGGTTTTCTAAGCAGAAAAAGCAGTCACTGCAAAGACTGTTACCCAAAGGTGAGGTTTTTGAGGAATGTGAAGGATGCCAGTACATCTATAGCAGGGTGAACAAGGAGAATTGTAATAGCTGAGTTCAGAGAGGCAAGAGAGGGGAAGCTAATCAAATACATAGTATGAACCAGTGGTGCTCAAACTTCAGGGCACACAATACTCACCAGCAGACTGGTTCAAGATACAGATCCCAGAGACCCACTCCCAGAGATTCCCATCCATATGGTCTGGAACGAGGCCTAGGACCCTGAGTTTTAACCAGCACAACCACTCAGCATTGGGGATTCGGATGCAGGTGTTACTTAGTACATACTTTGAGAAGTGTTTATAAGCCACTGTAAAAACATCGGCTTTTATTAAGGTAAAATGAGATTTATTTTACTTTGAGCAGATAAATGCTATAACCTGATTTGCATTTTAAACCAATGATTTTGGCTGTTGTGTTGAGATCAAATAATATAGGGACAATGGAAATATCCAGTAATGGGTAGTCCTTTTAAAAGCAATCCAGGGGAGAGAGAATGATGGCTTAGATAAGAATGACAGCAGAGGAGATGGTGAAAGTGGATTCTGGGTAATTTAAAGGTAGAGCCAAAAAATGTGGTAACAATTTGTATGTAGAGAGTGAGAGAAGAAGAGTAAAAAAATGCCCCAGGTTTTTGCTCTAAAAAAGTGGAAGTTTTTAATCAATAGAGATGTGCAGGCTGCAAGAGCAGGAGGTTTGAAAGGCAAGATCATGAGTTCCAGTTTGGAACTTGAGATGTCTATAAAACATACAAGTGTAAAGTCAAGTTGACAGTTGGATGATTTTGGAGTTTGAGAGAGAAGCCTAAACTTGACATATACATTTGGGACTAATTACCATACAGACAAATGAGAAAAAAACAAGAAAATAAATAGAGAAGATAATGAAGTCTAAAGACTATTCCAGAGGCCTCCAAATCTGTCAAAAATGGAATATGAGGAAGAGGTGAAAAAGTAGGAAAACCACAAGAGTGTTCTAGACGTCAAGTAAGAAAAGGTTATAAAAGAAAAGGAGGGGTTTCTTACAACATGGTAGCAGTGTTGGTCTTGAACCAACAGCAGTCCAGTTTCCAGTTTTCTCTTATAAATCAGAGGGAGCAGAGCAGACTTTAGTTGCAAATTATTTGGTACGCTTGTTCTAACCCATCTGGGGAATACCTGCAGGACTCATATAAGGCATTCTTCTAAGTCAGAACTAACAGTAAAGTGGCGGGTGCTGCTTATAAAAGCTAAAAGGTGACTTTGAGCCCACAGACACTTGTGACAAAAGGGTAAAAGTAGAGACATCCAATAGAACATCTGAGGCCCAGAGGGGACATTAGGGTAAGATTCTCTGGGGGAATTAGGATATTCAAAAGCAGCTGTTGATATGGGGGAATTTAGGATACTCCTTACAACCCAGGCAAGACCCACACCAGGACATGTTATATTCAAACTTTCAAAAGCGATGACAAAGATAATTTTGAAAATAGCAAGAAGCAAGTCATCATTTAATAGTGATCCTCAATAAGATTATCAGCTGCTATCCCTTCAGTTACTTGGAAGCCAGAAGGCAGTGGGATAATGTATGTAAGAAGATTAAAGATAGAAAAGAACCTGTCATCTGAGAATTCTATATCCAGTAAAACTGTCCTTAAAAATGAGGGAGAAACTAAGATATTCTTAGGTAAACAAAATGTGAGGGAGTTTCTTCCTGCCAGACACTCCCTACAAGAAATGCTAATGGGGTTTTTTAAGGTAGAAATGAATGGATCCTGCACTGTAACTTGTAGCAATAAAGAAAAAAAGATATCTGGAAAGGTAAAAAAAAAAAGCAAATATGAAAACAGTATTATTTTAATTTTGGTTTAAATTACACTTTTTATTTTCTACATGGGTTTAAAGGAAAAATACATAAAACAACTAAAAATCTTGTTACTGTGTACACAGTATAAAAAGATATAATTTGTGAAACCAACAACATGAGAGGAAGACGAAGCTTTATAGAAGCAGAGTTTTATTTTTTGTACGCAATTGAAGTGAACTTGGTGTCAATATGAATTACATTGTTATATCTTTAGGACATTATATGTAATCCCAAAAGGTAGTAACCAAAAAGAAAATAGTTGTAGAATATACACAAAAAGAAATAAGATTGGAATTAAAATATGTTGCTATAAAAGAGCAACTAAAGACAAAAAC
Source organism: Desmodus rotundus (assembly GCF_022682495.2). Lineage (NCBI taxonomy): Eukaryota > Metazoa > Chordata > Mammalia > Chiroptera > Phyllostomidae > Desmodus > Desmodus rotundus. The sequence goes on from NC_071390.1 coordinate 137,556,197, forward strand.
ATGCAGTAATGGAGAAAACAAGAAACAAGAAAGTTATGAGGCATATAAAAAACAGATGGCAAGTAGTAAAACCTCTGGCATCTCTCTTAGCAATATTTTTTTTCTGATATATCTCCTTGAACAAAGGAAACAAAAGAAAAAATAAACAATTTTTTGCACAACAAACAAAACCATCAACAAAATGAAAAGACAACTATTGAATGGGGAAGTTATTTGCCAGCGGCACATATGATAAGAGGTTAATATACAAATTTTATAAAGAACTCATGCAACTCAACACCAAATAACAAACAATCCAATTAAAAAATGGTGGAGGACTTACTGAATAGACACCACTCCAAAGAGGACATAGAGATGGCCAATCAACATATGAAAAGATGCTCATCATCACTAATCATCAGAGAAATGCAAATGAAAACCACAATGAGATACTGTCTCACACCTGTCAGAATGCCTATCATCAATAAATCAACAAACAAGTGTTGGTGAAGATGTAGAGAAAAGGGAACCCTTGTGCACTGTTGATGTGAATACAGATTGGTGCAACTACTATAGAAAACAGTACGGAGGGTCCCTGAAAAATTAAAAATGGAACTGCCTTATGATCCAGCAATTCCACTTGTGGGTATATAGCTGAAGAAACCTAAAACAGTAATTTGAAGGAATATATGCAGCCCTATGTTCATTGCAGTATTATTTACAATAGCCAAGAAGGAGATGCAGCCCAAGATGATCAGATAAAAAAGAAGTAGTACATATATACAATGGACTATTACTCAGCCATAAAAAAGAATGAAATCTTTCCATTTGCGAAAGCATAGATGGATGTAGAGGGTATTATGCTAAGTGAAACAAAACATTCAGAGAAAGACAAATACCATGTAATTTCACTTATATGTGGAATCTAAAAAACAAAATAAACAAACGAAATTGAAACAGACTTATAGATACAGAGAACTGACTGATAGTAGCCAGAAGAGAGGGGATTTGGGGGACTCTATGGAAAAGGTGAAGGAATTAAGAAGTAAAAACTGGTAGTTACAAAATAGCCATGGGGATGTAAAGAACAGCATAGGGAATATAGTCAATAATATTGTAATAACTATGTATGGTGCTAAGTGGTTACTGGAAATATATGGGGGAACACTTTGTAAGTATATGATTGTCCACCACTGTGCAGTATACCTAAAACTAATACAAAATAATATTGAATGTAAACTATGGTTGAAAAATAAAAATGATAGGTAAAATAGATATATTACTAATTTCCTACTCTTATAAAATAATACTTTTTAAAGTAAAATGCTTTGTACTTAAAAAAGATAGAAACACATAGCAAAATGGCAACAGTCTTCTTAGCAGTATTTACCTTAAATGTAAATGAATTAAACTAATGAACCAAAAGAAATTGACAGAAAGTATTTTTAAAAGTGATCCAACTATATACTGTCTACAAAATATTCAATTTATATCTAAAGATGCAGTTAGTTTGAATGAAGTGAAGGTATAGAAAACATTATTCTATACATATAGCAATCAAAAGAGAACTGGAGTAGCCAGACTACCATCAGACAAAATGGACTTTAAGTCAAAAACTTTTAAGAGACAAAAGACATTAGAGATTGACAAAAAGTCAACTCATCAAGAAGATAGAACAATTATATGCACCAATAAAACAGAGCCCTCAAAGTGTATGGGAAGAAAAACCCATTAAAAGAATGAATGCAGAAACAGACAGTTTTGTAATAATAGGAGGAGACTTTGATACCCCACTTTGGATAAAAAAAAAAAACCAGAAGATGAATAAAGAGATAAAACTTGAACAATACTATAAACTAGTTGGACCTAACTGACATTTACAGAACATTCCACAGAGCAACAGCAGAATATACACTTTTCTCAAGTGCACATGGAACATTCTCCAGGACAGTCCAGATAGTAGGTCACAAAAAAGTCTTAATAAAGTTAAAAACTGATATCATACAAAGTATCTTTCCAGACAAAACCTAAAATGAAACTAGAAATCAATAATGGAAGCAACCTGAAAGATTCACAAATAAGTGGAAAATTAACAACACACTCTTAAGCAAACAACAGATCAAAGAAGAAATCACCAGAGAAATTAGGTGACATCTTGAGATATATAAAATAAAACACAACAAATAAAAATTTATAGAAAGCATCAAAAGCAGTTCTAAGAATGAAACTCAAAACTGTATATGCATGCATTAATAAACAGGAAGGATCTCAAATCAAAACCCTAACTGTACACCATAAAGAATTTAAAAAAGAAAAGTAAAATAAATACAAATTATTAGAAGGAAGGAAACCTAGATGAAATGAGAAAATTTCTAGAAACACACAATTTATCAAAATTTACTCAAAAATAAATAGAAAATCCAAATAGACCTATAGTTAGTAAGTAGATTGAGTCAATAATAAAATCTTCCCAACAATAACAACAAAGACCTGGGCTATATGACTTAATTGATGAATTTAGCAAACATTTGCAAAAGAATAAACACAAATCCTTCTTACTCTTCCAAAAAAAATTAAAGAGGAGGAAGCACTTTCTAACTGATTCTATGAGGGCATAGAATCAGCCATGAGCATAGCCATGATACCCAAAGCAAAGACTCTACAAGAAACTTACTCAAGAATACTACTCATGAATATTGTTAGTAAGATCTTCAACAAGATTACAGTACAGAATTCACCACAACCAAGTGGGATTTATTCTTGAAGTACAAATATGTTTCAACATATGAAAATCAATCATTATAATAAATCATATTGGTGGAATAAAGTTATAAAACTACACAGCCATCTCAAATTTTGAAGCGAACACATTAAAAAAGTTTCAACACCCTTTCATGTTTTTAAAAAACACACACAATAAACCGAGAACAGAAAGGAAACTTCCTCAATATAATAAAGGCCATATATGAAAAAGATAATGATTTGTTCAATGGTAAAAGATTTAATTTATTCCCTATAAGATCAGAAACAAGAAAAGGATCTCCACTCTTGCCACATCTATTTAACAGAGTTGAGAAAGTTCTGATTAGGGCAATTAGGGGAAATAATAACAATTTAAATAAAGAAATAAAAGAAACCCAAGCTAGAAAGGAGGAAGCAAAATTATCTTTGTTAATAGATAGCATGGTCTTATATGTAGAAACACTAAAACATTTCAAAAATAAGCTATTAAAACTAATAAACAAACAGCTAAGTTGCAAAAAACAAAATCAACTAATAAAAGTTGGTTGTGTTTCTATGTATTAGCAATAAATAGTCCTAAAAGGAAATTAAGAAAACAATTTCATTTGCCATACTATCAAAATAAATATTGTAACATACTATCAGAGAGGAAGGGATTGGGTAAAAGATGAAGAAGGTAAAAAGGTAAAACACATGGTGACAGAAGGAGACTAGACCAGGTGATAAACACACAAGAGTATACAGATGATGTATTATAAAGTTGTACTCCTGAAATTTATATGTTATTATCTAATATTATTCCAATAAATTTAATAAAAATTAAACAAAATAACTAACATACTTAGGAGTAAATTTATCCAAGAAGGCAAAAGAATAATATATTTAAAACTATAAAATATTGCTGCAAAATTAAGGAAGGTGCAAATAAAAGATATTGTTTTCATAAATTCAAAGACTTCATATTGCTAAGATTACAATACTGCCCAAAGCTACATACAGGTTTAGTACAATAGCTTGCAGAATCCCAGTGGCAATTTTTGTAGAAATTGAAAACCTACCTAAAACCCACATGAGATATCAAAGGACCCTGAAACCAAAACACTCTTCAAAAAAAGAACAAATTTGAAAGACTAATGTGTCCTTATGTAAGAGAACCATGGGTGTATGTAACAGTGTTTATAAGACCTTGGAATTTAACAAAGAATGTGAAGAAGGAGGAAAAAACACCCAGTTTGATTAAAGAAAGTAAGAGGTTGCAGCATGATTGAATTGGTTTTCTCAATGGTTAGAAAGGATTGTTGGCCTTGGAATAATGTAGGAAGAGGGAGCTGTAGTGATAGGGGTGGTGGTCATAGAATGAATTCAGATTTTGGAGGGTTTTAGATATTAGTCACATGAAGAAGATCTAGACTCTAGAGGATGAGCATGAGAAACTGAGGTTGGTTGGTACATAAGATTATTGCAGAAGTGGAGTTTGTAGAATTGGAGACCAGGGGATTGGAAGAATCATCTCTTTCTATATTAAAACCATAAAATAATATTGAAAAGAGTTATTGTAAACAAAGGAGCTAAAACTAGGAAAATAAAGAGGTTCATAGTAACATCAACATTGAAAAATGGTAGGTGATCAAATCTTATGATATGGTATATGAATCAAAGTTTGAGAGGTAAGAAGAGGGAGGAATAAGGTAAGGGGTCTGGAAGCTATGTTGTAGAGCAAGGACACTTAACTCATTCCCAGGTCCAGTGTACTTAGGGCTGTGGGAGTAACGTAGAACCACCACTTTCAGAGCCAGACTTCCATCAGAACAAGGAGGAGAAACACATAGAGAAGAGGTTGGGGATAAAGAGAGAGAGAAGAGAGGGAAGGAAGAGGAAGAGAGAGAGAGAACACCAGTCTATTTTTTTCTTTCATTTATTGTATTTTTTTTTAAATCACCATAGTTTTAATGCTAGTTCCAATGCTTTATATTCTTAATTTAATCTTATGCCTAGGTTTTTGTTTTGGACAGCATCATGTAAAATGTACAGAGTAAGTTCTTTAATTTAGCCATAGTGTTAGATCCTACATGCTACACAGCGTTAAACTTATTTTAAAGAGTTTAATGGGAAGCCTAAATTGTTTCACAAACTTAAGTCTGAAAAAACTAATCACACTTCAAAATATATTAGTAAATTTGTCAAAGAGTATGAGATTTTTATACATATTTCTCTTTCCCATTCAAATATTAGCAAAAAGCATGAATTAAATACACATAAACCATGGCAAATGACAGTGAAGATGTGCTTCCCCAAGTACATGCCAATTTACCATGTGCCAACAATGTTTCTATCCATTTATCCCAATTATGTGATAATGCTGCAGAGAAAAATGGGCTCTTGCAAAGTTTCAAGAAAAGAATTTCAGGGACTCACGTGTGGAAGAAGTTTAAGCATAGTAGCAAGATTCACTGGGGTGAAAAGAAATATTATGCCCTCAGGGATGTAGAGAGAGGGCAGACTCTAGCAGCAGTTGCTGAAGAGAGAGGGCACAAGTGGGTTCTACTGAGATGGGCCTTTGTTAGGTTTTGATTATATTTCCTTGGGCTTGGGAGAGAACAGGCTTTCTTTCACACTATCCAATACCTTTTCTGGATTTTCCGGGGGGTTGTTCCCTTATCCTATCCAATCTTTTCCCCAGATATTTCCCCAGGTTAAATTTCTCACCTTTATGGTTGCCATTTTTGCTCCTACTTTACATGTCTTAGCAGAGAAATTTTCCTGTCCCTGTTTATTCCTCCCACTCCCACTAATCTGGGCAAACTGATTGCTTTTTCCATAGGGTGATTGGAAAGTCAGTCTTTCCTCCCTACTCGGGATTAACATCCCTTTTGCAGAGGATGTTCCTGTCCCCTGGGGTGTCTGAGAAGCTTTCACTTCCTAGTTAATAAGGCTTAATGTTTGATTCCATTTGCTCCCTTCCTTTGTTAGTAACTACCTCCCTACTGTAACAATAGCATCTATTTATATTATTCAACAAGTGTTCTGTGGGACAAATAGCCACATTTTATAACCCAACAGGCTGCAGAAACCATTATTCATGTGGAAATAGTAACAAAATTAAAGTGGGCAATAACTTTGTAACTCAGGGAACTTTAAAGTTTTACTATGGGAATTAGTGCTTTCCAGCAAATAATGTTTCCATGGTTTTAATTGTCAAGGGTCTACACTTTGGAAGGTCATAAATAATGGTAACAAACAGTGGAACAGCATCGATTCATTTGAGCTACAAGGAAATTAATGTAGAAACTATGGGCTTGTCTTCACTAATGAGGAACTGTTATGAAGGACAATATAGATTTTTTTAATGTATGGGCAATAAATGCTTTATTTATATATTATTGCATAAAGCTCATAGAGGCAATGGAAATCATAAGGGAATGAACTTTTTGCACATGATTTCAGTCTCTAAATTATGAGACCCTAAATAAAACCAATGAATCAGCATTACAAGAAATGAAGTGGGAGTGGGTGACAGTCCTTTCCTCAGTAAAAGTGGTAAAGTTCTGCAGAAGCACTAAATTGACAAATTGAGCTTCTTCTGGAAATATACTGTCAAATTCATTTCAATTTTAAGAAATTCCTGAAAGTGATACTCATTTATCTGTCTTGTGGTACTCTTGAGGTGAAGACAGTGATTAAAATGAGCAATCTGAGTACTGGCCAAGATGGGGGTGTAGGTAGAAACCCTTCGTTTCCTTGCACAACCAAAAGGAGGATAACAACCAATCTAAAATCAATAAACTACCAGAAGTGCCAGAAAATCAAACTGCATGGACCTCCAACAACCAAGGAATTAAACATTCAACAGACCAACCAGACTGGTGTGCTGAGACAAAGGAATAGGGCCCCAATGAAAGGACAGAGCAAAACTCCAGAAAGAGAGCTAAGTGATGGGGAGATGGCCAACCTATCTGATGGAAAGTTCAAAGCCCTGGTATCAAAATGCTCACAGAACTGATTTAACTTGGTTGCAAAATGAAAGAGCAAATGAAGGATACCCAAAGTGAAATAAAGCAAAATATTCAGGGAACCAACAGTGACAGGAAGGAAACCAGGACTCAAATGAAGGATTTGGAACAAAAGGAAGAAATAAACATCCAACTGGAACAGAATGAAGAAACAAGAATTCAAAAAAATGAAGAGAGACTTAGGAACCTCTGGGACAACTTGAAGCATTCCAATATCCAAATTATAGGGGTGCCAGAGGAGAAGAACAACAGCAAGAAATTGAAAACTTATTTGAACAAATAACGAAGGAAAACTTCCCCAATCTGGCAAAGGAAATATACTTTCAGGAAGTCCAGGAAGCCCAGAGAGTCCCAAAGAATTTGGACCCAAAGAGGAGTTGGACCCAAGGCACATCATCATTAAGTTACCCACGATTAAAGATAAGGAGAGAATCTTAAAAGTAGCAAGAGGAAAGGAGAGAGTTACCTACAAAGGAGTGCCCATAAGACTATCAGCTAATTTTTCAAAAGAAACCTTACAAGCAAGAAGGGGCTGGAAAGAAGTATTTGAAGTCATGAAAGGCAAGGACCTACATCCAAGATTACTCTATCCAGCAAAGCTATCATTTAGAATGGAAGGGCAGATAAAGTGCTTCCCAAATAAGGTCAAGTTAAAGGAGTTCATCATCACCTAGCCTTTATTATATGAAATGTTAAAGAGACTTATCTAAGAAATTGAAGAAGATCAAAAACTATGAACAGTAAAATGACAACAAACTCACAACGATCAACAGATGAACCTAAAACAACAACAATGAAAACAGATAATAAGCAAACAACTAGAACAGGAACAGAATTGGAGAAATAGACATCACATGGAGGGTTGTCAGTGGGGAGGGAGAGGGGAGGAATAAGGAGTAAAATGTAGAGGAAATAAGAAGCATAATTGGTAGGCATAAAATAGATGGGGAGAGGTCAAAAATGGTATAGGAAACTGAGAATTCAAAGAACTTATATGTACAACCCATGGACATGAACTAAGGTGGGGGAATGTGGAGGATTGGGGGTGCAGGGCAGAGGGGGGATAAAGGGAAAAAATTGGGAAAACTGTAATAATATAATCAATAAAATATACTTTAAATAAAATAAAATAGAATGCATAATCTTCCAATAATTTATTTGTAAACTGAGTCTTAATTTCCAACCTGGCAGGGTATTATTGTGTTTATCTGCAGTATGTCAAGGATACTTGGGTTAGACTATCACCTCCATGTTCAATAGTCTCACTTCCTTCTACTAAGCATAGTCTTCTATTTTTTCTTCCTCTTCCTAATCTACTCACAGCTCTGGTCTTTGAAATCAGATAGTCAATTCCTTTTTTCCATCCAGTTAAATATTTTTGCTTCCTTTCCTCTAATATACTCCCTCTTATGATGTATGACTGCCACATTATAACATGTCATTTCAATGTTTTTATTCTCTTTGGTTTTTTAATTTTTTAAATGTATTTATTTTCATTGTTTTTCAAGTACAGTTGTCTCCATTTACCCACATCCCCTCCACCCCACTCCTCCACCCCCACCTCCCACCCTCTCTTCTACCCCCCCTTTGGCTTTGTCCATGGGTCCTTTATAAATGTTTCTTGATGACCTTTCCCCTTCTTTCCCCCATTACTCCCCTCATCCCTCCCCTCTGGTTACTGTCAGTCTGTTCTTTATTTCACTGTCTCTGCTTATATTTTGATTGCTTGTTTGTTTTATATATTTTCACGTTTGTTTATACCAATAATGGGCATTGTAGTTTTTAATTTTCTAGGGAGTACTTTGCTTAATTAATGTGAAAGAGGTTTTTGAAACAGCTGGATTCCGAATCCATATTGTTTTAGTGATCTTGGTGCAAAGAATAATGTAAAATTTGGGGCAGTGTGAATTTTAAAATGACTTTGGATATGAAAGTAGCTGAAGACAAGTACTAATTAAGGAATTTACTTTAATAAAAGTTGTTCTGGTGTCTCAAGGAAAAATTAATTGCATGGATGGGACAGTTACTGAAATTATATATCAGTTAGGATTGTGGCTGCAACTAATCAAAACCCCAATAAATAGTCATATAAAGAAAAGAATGAGGGATATAATTAATTTACTCATTTAACAAAAATGCCCGCAAGGAGGAGATAAAGGCTGATGCAACCATACAACAATGTCATTGACCCGCTTCTTCCATCTTTCCACTTCATGAGGTGAGGGTCTACATACTCACGATCACTAGCTGTGGGCCTCATCGTCACACTATAGGGAACAAAAGGGGAGGACTAAAGGGACAAAAAAGCTTTCTCCCTGAGGGACAAGGACTTTGGCTACATCTTCAGATATGTATCATTCATCATCCTTAGCTGAATTTGGGCTTGAAAAGAGTATTTTCATTTTCCAGTCCCCTCCATCAATAAAGATGATAAAGAAGGGGCTTGCTCATAGTTTCTTACTAGCTGATTCATAGTTCCTTTCTGCATATGGCAGGTTACTAATATTCCCCTTCCATTTGTAAGGCTATTACAAGGAAATTGTTGCCCAGGTATAGACTACATATTGTTGCTTACTCCCACTTGCTTCCTGCATTCGTTAGGGCCTATATGTCTTGTCATCAATGGAATGCAAGCACAAGTGATGAGTATCACTTCCAGACTAGTGTTTGGGAATAACTGATTTATTTGCGTCTCCCCAAAATTGATAGGTTGAAAACCACTCCATAATACGATGATATTTGGAGGTGAGGACCCTGAGAGGTGATCAGGTCATAGAAAAAATTTAAACATAAGTTACAATAGCATCCAAAATTATAAAATGAATTATTGAAGTGCAGGCAAGCCTTGAACATTAAAGATTTAAAAAATGGAAAGATATGCCATATTGATGAATCAGAAAACTCAATATCATTGCAAAATTTGTATAAAAGTAAAAATGACTTAGAATAGTGAAAGCAATATTGCAAAAAGAACAAAAAGCTGGAAAACTTACAGTAATAGTTATCTGAAGTGTGTGTTAATGGTGTAAAGACAGAAAATAAATTAATAGAACATAACATAACAGATTACCTAATATTGATTTTAGATAACCCATTTATGTACAATCAATTTATTTTCAATAAAAGTGCACCAATTGAAAAGATAAAGGAATATATTTTCAATTAATTATTCCAGAAAAAATATTCATATGAAAACAAATTAATCTGTACCTCTATTTGACACTGTACACAAACATTTGAGATAGGTTATAGACTAAATGTAAAAACTAAAAGTGACAGGCTTCTCGATGAAAACCATAGGAGGTTATTTCTATGATCTTGGTTAAATTAAACAAAACCAATTTTTGATTAGATACAAAGAGCACAAACTATAACATAAAAATAAATTGATACTTGATCAATTAAAAACCCACAGAATTAAGACCTGGGCTCGTCAAAAGACAGCATTAAAAGTGAATAGTAGAGTTACTGACTGGGGGATGCTATTCTCAGTATGCCTATCTCACAAAGGTGTTGTATGCAGGACGTATTCACATGTCCTACCACTCAATACTAAAACAGACTATTTTTTAATGGGAAAAAGATTTAATAAGACATTTTGCAAAGGAAGATAATTAAATAGCCATTAAGAAGAAGTAAAGCATTCAAGATTATTAGACATTAGGGAAGTTCAAATTACAAGGAAAATTACATATCATTCTTCACTCATTAGAATGAGTAAACTGGAGACAACCCAAATGCTCCCTGACAGAGTAATAAATAAGAAGATTTAGGTATTCATGCAATAGAATACTCTTCAGCAGTAAAAGTTAATGACCAATTAATACATGCAACTATATAGATACATATTAAAAACATTAAACACAGTAAAAGAAGTAAAAAGTTTAAACTATCTGGTTTCACTTATGAGAAGTTCTAGAATAGGCAAACCTAATCTGTTGTGGTCAAAAGAAGGAAGGTGGTTGCTTACAGGTGAGGAATTGAGGAAAGGGATATAGGAGAACTTTCTGAGATGATGAAAATATTCTTTATTTTGCAAGCAGGGTGGATATACAAGTTCATATATTTGCACACAAGTTTTGTTTATTTTATGATACATGACTAAACATGAATGAAAAACTATAATGAAAAATATCTTCATCCAATTAATTGACAAAAATTTAAAAGCTTGACAACAAATGCTTTAGTTGAGGCTGTGGGGAACAGATCTCCATGCATACTGGCGCTGAGAATATAAATGGAAATTGATATAATTCCTATGGTGAAAAATTTGGAAATATCTGGAAAGCAATTACACATATTTACCCTTTGGCACAGTATTCCTACCTCTTGTATTCTATTCCAAAGATATGCTAAAAATACAAAATGACTGATGAATAAGTTTATTCATTATGCGGTTTTGAACAATAAAAATAGAAAAAGCCTAAAGCACCAAATAAACTTTTGTATTAAAACACAATTGAGTAGGTAGTGCAGAGGAGAGTAATGGGGAGAAAATGGAGACAACTGTAACTGAACGACAATAAAAAAATCACCATTAATTTACACAGGACACACTATGAAAACTCTTCTTAGTATTTCTTTAAAAAGAGGGAGAGTTATTAATCTAAATAATAGTTCATAGAAGAGAAATAACCAAACTTTGGTGGTGGCTGGGAAAAGAATGGATGTTATACTAAGCAAACACTACATGTTCATTTATAATAAAACTTATTTCAAAAAATTATAGAATCTTTCCACAGCATATTGTAGAAAATATGTAAATTTAAAGTTTTCATTATTAAACAAAAGCAAAACAGCGGGGCAATTCAAGATCCAAGAAAAAAGACTGTCACCATTATATTATGAGAAAATAAAAAATAAATCTAACAGGACAAGAAAAAACAGCCATTTTCATATGTAAATGTAGGAGCTACTCTTTAAAAATTAGTGATACATCTATTGCAAATCTAAAAGAGGGCAAATACAAGCAGAATGAGAGAACAAATATAGAGAGAATTAAAATCATAAGGGAATAACGAAAAGGACTCATGGACATGGACAACAGTGTAATGAGTGTGTGGGGGGGAAGGGGATATAACAAAAATAAATTAAAAAAACAAAAATATATTTAAAATCTTAATAAATTACTTGTTTTCAAAAATATAAGATAATCAAAATTTTATTCAAGAAATTAAAAACTTGAATAAATTTAAATTGTTTTCAAAGAATGTCCTCTAAATCAGTTTTTTGTTAGTGTAGTCAATTATTTCTTCCAAATTAACTTGCAGTTTTAAGAGACAGAGTGGAAAGAGTAAGACAAAGAGTAAGACATTCAGAACCCAACCTAGAACAGAAAAGAAACCGTACTAATCCATTTTATGAATGTAGCTGTTAAAATCCTAAATAACACAAGAAGTTGAAATCCAGCCATAATGTTTATTAAAGAATAATCTAACATGATCAAATAGGGTTTATTCCAGAATTACAAGTATAACTTTTGTCTCCTTTCTCTATTTTCTTTCATGTTCCTCAAAGTATCAAAGTATTCCTGTGGAGTATATTGGTGACAAAGGCACCAGAATTTAAAAAAATCACTCTAAAGGCAAGCCTCTCTAGGCCATGAATTCTGGTAGAAAGGATTGCGTTTGCAATGGATGGGGATAGGAGATCTTTAGAGCAGCTACCCTAGAGGCAGACCCTAAAGAAAGAAACAAAATGAGTATGGATAAAGAACAGAACAGGCATAGTCATCATACCCTGAAGAATTGTTAAAATGCAGATATCTCTAATTATGGATAAATAGAAATAAAAAACAGTAAGGAGCTCACTAAGAAGCTACTTGGTATGTAACACAAAGTTTTTCAAAGACATTTGATCAGAGGTCTAACCTGAACTACTTGTCCAGTTATAATCCTATAGCCTATTCCCAGACCTGGCTCAGTTCACAAATGCAGAGCCCATTGAAAAGAAGGAAGCTCACCATACCTCCGGACAGGTTTTCTTATACAGTACAAAAGTACAGTATGAAAATTCTTCCTAGTCTTTCTAAGGAATGTGAAACCATTAACCTTCATACCAGTGCCTAGGGAAAGAAAATAAACAAATGTTGGTGATGAGTGGGGGGAGATTAGTGGCTGCTTATACTAATTTAGCCAACACTATTTTCTCTGGATTCATAAATGCATGGCAGTCAATTCCATAACTGTCAGAATTTATTTCATTATCAGAATAGGAATAAATGCAGTTTCAGGTGATAAATGGGGTTTTGACAAACACTATTTTTAGGATGCCTAATGTACCCCAAATTATATAATGAGTAATATTCAAGTTCTTGCACAAATAGATGGAATGGATGCCCTGAACAACAGAAAGAATTCCCACACTGAGTGCCTGACTCATGAATAAGGGACACTGTGGTACAGAGAATAATGGACCTATACTTCTAAATAGGGTTGGTTTATTATGTTTCATCAGGCCAACACTAAGAAATGACCATAAACATGGTTATATTTTTAAAATAATATTTATAAAGATACCATGGAAGTTGTAAGAATCTGGTTAACTAAAACTCCACAAAGGAAGAGCCCTTATTGTCTGAGCTGATAATAGCTAGCCATTTACTGCTCTGGTTCTCAGGGTGTGTAGGAGAGCAGTTGGCCTAGGTAAAATACCCTGATGGGGAAGAGAGAAACTAGTAGATGTTTGACAGATGTGATACATTGGAAACTGAAAGATTTCCAAACAAATGACAAGTTTGCACCATGAGAAGTTAGCTAGGTTCTTTGTACAAAACACTGAACAGCAGCCAAGAAATGTATAAATGGCAGAGTAGAATCTCCTGAAGTGTACAGGATACAACTCTTGCCAGAAGTGGAAAGCCTAACATAAATGCGTGGTGTTTCTCAAGACATCTGCCAGATTCTGAAGCTGTTCAGGATAGGAGCTAAGTGCTAAGCTGAAATTATCCAAAGAACAGAATTGATCTTGTGTGAATTTTACAGCTAAAAAAATGAGACTAAACACAACTCAACTGGAGAAAATTATGCTAAGTGAAATAAGCTAGTCAGAGAAAGACAAATACCATATGATTTCACTCATATATGGAAACTACTGAACAAACTGAACTAACAAGAAAAATAGAGACAGACTCATAGACAGAGAGCGGGATGACAGCTAAGTGGGGGGTGGGGATAAGAGGTGGAGGGCTTAAGCAAAAAAGAAAAAGCACTCATTAACATGGACAACAGTGTGGTGATTGCAGGAGGGAAGTATAAGGGGAATAAATGGTAATGAAAAAATACAATAGAAATAATGATAAAAAAAAACCAAAGATGACAAAATCTGAGGGAAGGGATGAACCAGAATTGGACTAAATTTTACTAAACACAGCAGAAGACAGGGTGAGTAACTCTGAAGATGAGTTCATTTAAAATGTCTTAAACAAAAAAAGAATAAATTGTAGATTAATAAAAAATATTCAAAACACAAAGAGTATAAAAATAAAAAGAAAAAACAGAGATTAACAAATATATATAAGTGGAGTATCAGAAGGAGAGCAAAGATTAAGACAGAACAATATTAGAAGACATTATTGTTTAAAAAAATTCTAAAACTGATGAAAGATGTCAACTCACAAATTCAAAAGGCTCAGGAGACAGAGAAGGATCAATAAAAAGAGAACGACACCGAGGTTAAACTGCTAAAAACCAAAACCAAAGTCTGGAACAGCCAAAGAATAAGAGACATATCTTTGATGGAATGGCAATGGATATTTGATTGTTTTTATAGTAGAAACTATGGAAGCCAGCAGGTAATAGAACAATATCTTTAAATAGCAAAAAGTAAATGCTGACCTAGAATTCTATACCCACTAAAATATCCTTCCAAAATAAACATGGGACACAGATGTTCTAATACAAACAAGAGTGGATTTATATCTAGCAGAACCTCACTATAAGGAATACTTAAGAAAATTCTTAAAGTTAAAAGCAATTAGTCCCAGATGATAGCATAAACGCAGAATCCAGAGAGGTGAGTGCAGTGTTTGGTGCTCTTCTTTATGTGAAACATTTGCTCATTCAAAAGCAACAGCTGAGAGCCTGAAAAGCTTAGAAGAAAGTTGTGCTTGGATTGGATATAAGTGGCCATAAAGAGCAATGGCTTCAGGTTTTCAAATGGGGCTGTAAAAGTCAACATCTAAGTGTAAAGTTAAACTTGAAACAGAACCACCCCCAGAAAAACTAAAAACCAACTTTTGGAGTCAAATGAATTCCTGTTTGCTTTAAAGTGTTCTGCATACATCCTAAATGCCTGCTAGAAAGAAAAACAAAGTCCTCTCTGAAGAAAAATATCATTATCCAAAGTTTCAAATAATCTCTTCAAAGTTTCCTATAGTTTAATTAAGTTTCATTAATAATCCCTGGATCAGAGAAAGGCAACTAGGCAAAAAGTTGAAAATGGATAAAGAACAGAAGAAACATACTGAATTAAAATAGATTCAGGGAAAATTCAAATAGTGGAGTAATCAAGCACAGTTTTAAAAATATCTATGAATTTTTTCAGGATTGAAAACTTTAAAAAAGAATATTATGAAATGTCTGAAACAAACATATAACAAATTATGAATTAAATAGGTGGAATTAATAGCAGGTTAGACATAGCCAAAACGCGTTTAGTGACCTGTATTACAAATAAGGAAAATATCCAAACTGAAACAGAGACACACACACACACAAATAAATAAAAGAACATAGGAGATACATGGTAAAAAAATAACATACATGAAATCAGAGTCCTACAGAGCAGAAAAGAATAAAGAAAAATCAATATTTGGAGTTAATGGGCTAGAATACTACAAAACTGACAAAAGAAATCCACAGCTTCAAGGACCTCTACAAATAACAGTGAAATAAAACATAAAAATTATCTATGCTTATCACATTAAAATGTTAAAAACAAAAGACATAGAGAGAAACTTGAAAATTACCAGGAAAAAATAGATAATATCTCCTAAAGATAAAGAATGAGACAGATAGGTCACTGCTCAAAAGAAGCAATCAAAAACTGTATTAGTTTGCTAGGGCTGCCATACAAAGTATCACAGACCAGGTAGCTCACACAGAAGTTTATTTTCTCACAGTATTGAAGGGTATATATACAGGATTAAGATGTCAGCAGGGTTGATTCCTGTGTAGGCCTATCTCCTTAGCTTATAGATGGCTGTCTTCTCCCTGTGTCTTCATATGTTTTTCTGTATGTCCAATTTCCTTTTTTTAATTTAAATATTTTTTTATTTTTAATTATAGCTGACATACAATATTATATTAGCTTCAGGTGTACAACCCAGTGATTAGACATTATCTTACTTACTAAGTTATCACTGATAAATCTAGTACCCATCAACACCATACATAGTTATTACAGTATTATTGATCATATTCCCTTAGTGAGAACATCGACAGAGATAGGAAACATAAAATTGAAACTAGAAAACATAAAGAACTAGTCAGAAATGAAGAATACTTAAATGAAATGAAAAATAGTTCACAGAGAATCAACAGTGGACTAGATGAATCAGAGAATCAAATCAGAGGTTTAGAAGGTAAGGGAACAGAAAACAATCAGAGCAGCAAAAAGACCTCTACCCTCCCCCCCAAAAATCAGGACGGTAATAAGGAGCCTCTCAAACAACTTCAAGGATACCGACATTAGCATCAAGGGGATGCAAGAAAGAGAAGAGAGAGAGCAAGGAATTGAAAATTTGTTTGAAAAAATAGTGACAGAAAACATCCCTAACCTGGTGAGTGAAATAGACACAGAAGTCCAGGAAGCAGAGCATCCCAAACAAGATGAACCAAAAAGGCCAACAACACGACACATCTTATTATTAAAATGCTGTAAGTTAAAGACAAGAGAGAATTGTAAAAGCAGCAAGAGAAAAGCAATTAGTTATCCACAAGTGAGCTCCTGTAAGACTGCCCAGCTGATTCCTCAGCAGAAACTTTGCAGACCAGAGGGGATCGGTGAGAAATATCTAAATATCCTTTTCTTATAAGGATACCAGTCATATTGAAGTAGGGCACACCCCAATGCCTCAATTAACTTAATTACTTCTTTAAATACCCTACCTCCAAATACAGTACAGTCAAATCCTGATGCACTTCAAGGTTAGTAAGGACTTCAACAAAATTCAGCCCATTATAAAAATGGAAGACAAAGGCTGAGTGAAAATAACTGTCCACCTAGAATTATAATGTCCCCCAAAACTTGCCTTAAAGAATGGAGGTAAAAATAAAGACACTTTCAGAGAAAAATTTAAAGAATTAATCATCAGCAGCAGAACTCTGATTAAGGAAAAGGAGATCCTCAGGCAAAACAAAATACTCTTAGATGAATGTAGAAGAAGTAGGGAGGAATGAAGATTTTTAAAAAGGTAAACAAGTAGAAAATGAAATGAATATCGACTGTAAAAATAATCTTAAAAAATAATAATTTTGACATCCAGTATTCAAAGTTTACATAGAATTAAAGTATGTGATAACAATAGCTCACAATGTAAACCATTGTTAATAGAGTTGTTCTAAGGTCCTTAAATTAGACAAGAAGTGTAAAATACAAATATTTATTATAGTTTAATAAATCAGGAATGGAATTGTAATATTTAGGGGTACCATTAAATCAACTGGGATAGAATAACTAATAGATGACAGTTAAGATAAATGCATACATAATATATATTCAAACAACAATTTAAATTAAAAATTTAAAAGGTACCATTTATGATTGCTAAAAGCATCATCAGACTCCTAGGAATAAATATAGTAAATGATGTGAGAGAACTGTACATAGAAAATGAAAAATATTGAGAGAAATTAAGGACTTAAGAAGTGGAAAGTAAATTATGTTCAGAGATCAGATTATAAAGTCAGTCTTTCACTGCAAACTGATCTACTAGATTCTATATAATTCTATTCAAGATCTCAGTAAATTTTGCATTGTGAAAATTGACAAGAAGATCCTAAAATGGGTATAGAAATGCAAAGGGCTGAGAATAGTTGGGAAATATTTGAATTTACAGAATAAAATTAAAAGACTTCTTATGTTGGATAAAAATATAAAACTACAGTAATAAATATAGTTTAGAATTGGTATAAAGATAGACCAATAATCAGATAAACAGAAAAGAGGGGCTGTAAATACACATACACCTACCTACATCTATAGTCACCTGATTTGTAACAAGGTTGCATAATATTGCAGTAGGAAAAAATGATCATGTCAATTAATAATGCTAGAGTATTAGGTTACATATATGGAAGACACTGAACTGCAAGTTTTACTTTATGCCATTATAAAAACCAAGCCCAAATAGCTCATAAATCTAAATGTAAAAGATAAAACAAAAAACTTCTGGAAAGTTATATGAGGAACTTCTGATCTTGAAGTAGGGAAAAATTTCATACATGTGTATATATGTGTATATATACACATATCCTATCCATAAAAGAAAGCTCTATTGAATTTAAACATAAGAGCTTTTCTTCATCAAAAGACACCATTAAGAGAGATAAAGGGCAAATCACAGGGTATAAAGGGTATTTACAATATATACACCTGACAAATTACTCATTCAGAATTTATTTTTAAAAAACCTTAAAATCATTAATACAAAATTAGTTGATCTAATGAGAAATTATCAAGAGACTTAAACAGCCACTTCCCAACAGCATATAGCCAACTGGCCATTAAACACATGAAACGGAGCTCAACCCTATGAATCAACAGAGAAAATGTGAAAACTAGAAACCTAAGCTATGTTTGGTATCGGTAGCCACAACAGTGGATTACCTCTGCAGACAGGGGCATAGTGAGTATGAGTGGCATGTAGAGGGCAGTTGGGATGCTGACAGCTCCTCTCTGTTACTTGCATGCTGGCTATCTAGATGTGTTTGCCATGTGATAGTTCATTGAGCAAAACACTTATGATTTGTGTTTGTGCACCTTTTAAAAAATTCCCAGGATGAACAATGAATGAACAAGAGCTACATTTAGCAACATGAATAAATGCTAGTAATGTAACTCTAAATAATAAAAGCAAGTATCAGAAAACTACATAGAGTATGTCACTCTCTTCAAACATTTGAAAATGACAAAACTATATTATTTAGGCCCACATATATGTGTGTAAAAACAACCAAATAACTAAGCAAGGAAATGATAAGTAGAAAAATCAGAAAAATGAGTGTCTTTGGGGGAAAAGCAGATAATTGAATATGGGAGTAGAACATAGTTTAGGAATAACTTATTAGTAATATAGATCCTTCTAGATCCTGAAGTTAGTGGTGAGCATATGCATGTTTATTATTAAAATGGATAAAAATAGGTAAGAAATGGATGCAATGACTAGAGATGACAGTGTGTCATGAGATAAAAGTTATGTTTAAATTTTGTGCATTTGTGGACCAAATAAAAATTAAAAACTAAATATAGGTCAACTAATTCTGAAAGTAGTAACTTAGCAAAACTAGGCATAATCATCATGAGAAAACAATCTTGCTAAACCCAATCTGATAACATTGAAAAGAGAAAAATGCACGTGACCAAGGCATATCCCAGGAATTCAGTAGCACATTAACAGATAAAGAGAGAAAAATTTCAGGTTGGTTTCTGGGCTCTCTGTTCTGTTCCATTTATCTATGTGCCTGTTCTTGTGCCAGTAGCAGGCTCTTTTGATTACAATACCTTTGTAGCATAGTTTGCTACCCAGTATTGCGATCTCCCCAACTTTGTTCTTCTTTCTCCAGATGTATACCTTTATGGTCAATTAACATTTTACAAAGGAGGCAAGAGCATACAATGGAATAAAAGCAGGCTCTTCAATAAATGGTGCTGGGAAAATTGGACTGATACATGCAAAAATTGAAAATAGACCACCAACTTACACCATGCACAAGAAAAAACTCAAAATGGACAAAACATTTAAATATAAGTCTTGAAACCATAAAAATCACAGAAGAAAATATAGACAGTAAAATCTCAGACATCTCACGTAACAATATTTTTGTCAATATATCTCCTAAGGCAAGGGAAATTTAGGGGAAATAAACAAGTGGGACTATATCAAACTAAAAAGCATCTGCACAGCAAAAGAAGCCATCAACAAAATGAGAAGGGAATCCACTGTATGGGAATGCATATTTGCCAATGATATATCTGGTAAGGGGTTAATTTCCAAAACATATATAAAGAATTTATACAACTCAACAATAGGAAGACAAACAATCCAATTAAAAAATGGGCCAAAGACCTGAATATTTTTTCCAGAGACATACAAATGGCCAATAGACATGTGAAAAAATGCTCAATGTCACTAATCATCAGAGAGATACAAATTAAAACTACAATGAGTATCACCTCCACCTGCCAGAATGGCTACCAACAATAAATCAACAAACAAGTCCTGGCGAGAACGTGGAGAAAAGGAAAGTCTAGTGCACTGTTGGTGGGAGTGCAGACTGGCGCAGTCACTATGGAAAAGAGTATGATATTTCCTCAAAAAACTAAAAACGAAAGTGCCATTTGACCCAGGGATCCCACTTCTGGGAATATATCCTAAGAATCCTGAAACAACCATCAGAAAAAATATATGCACCCCTATGTTCATAGCAATGATATTTACAATAGACAAGATCTGGAAACAGGCCAAGTGCCCATTGGTAGATGAGTAGATAAAAATGATGTGGTACATTAATACAATGGAATACTATGCTGCTGTAGAAAAGAAGGAATTCTTACCCCTTGTGACAGAATGGGTGGATCCAGAGATTATTATGCTAAGCAAAATAAGCCAGTCAGAGAAAGACAAATACCATATGATTTCACTCACATGTGGAATCTAATGAACAGAATAAACTGACAAAGTAAAACCAGAATCATGGATACATGGAACAGACTTATGGCTCTCAGAGGGAAGGGACTGGAAGAGACAGCCGAAGAGCATACATGCATTACTCATAGAAACAGATAACAATGTGGTGAAGGCCAGGAGGGTAGGTGGTTGAGGGCAAAGAGAAGAAAAAGGGGAACATCTATACAGTGTCAACAATAAAAACAAATTTAAAGCCAAAGCTGAGATTTTCAAGATTTGATGAGTAATGATGAGTTTTGAGTATTTTTAAGTGAATAAATGTTTGAGATGGTATAGAAGAAAAGACGATTAGAAATGAAAAAAATCAAGGTATTTGATGAATCTTCCTTTGGATTTTGAAGGCACCAACATTGATTTAACAAGGGCCTCCACCATGATGATATTTTTATAAGTGACTTACGAAATAAAACATTTTCTTAAAAAATAAAATAATTAGAACAAATTTTAACAACTATGCCAGGACTTAAGCATTCTCAATAAAAGTTATTTCTCCCAAAGCAGAATCCTTGAGACTACATAATTCCCATGATATTGCTGGTATTAAACATAAAAAAAGAGACAAATACCATATGATCTCACCTATAAGTAGAACCTAACCAAAAAAACAAACAAGCAAGTAAAATATAACCAGAGACGTGGAATAAAGAACAAGCTGACAGTAACCAGAGGGAAGGGGAGAGGGGATAACGAGGAAAAAGAGGGGAAGGGTCACCAAGGAACATGTATAAAGGACATTTGGACAAAACCAAAGCGGAGTAGGATCAAGGGTGGGAGGTGGGGATGGATGTCAGGGGGGAAATGGAGACATCTCTACTGGAACAACAATAAGAAAAAAAAAAAATTGTATAATCATTTCATTCAAAGCACTATTTGTGAAATTTAATACCTAATCATTATATTTCAAAGTGTTTGCAAGCTAGAAATAGAGAAAAAATTAACAAATGATATAAGGACTGGGATGAAGAAAATGAAGCTCTCTTTCAGCCTATCATCTTGAAGATAATCTGCATACAAATTACTAGAGTTCTAGAAAGATGATTCAATAGCTGAATATAAGATTGGTGTCCAGAAACTTTACTTTTATAAAGAGTCAACAAATAGAAAATGGAAATATAAAAAACTATGACACTTTCAATTATAATATAAGATAAATTAGGAATCTCTCTAGAAAGAGATATCCAGTACTTTTTTGAAGAAATTATAAAACTTTATTAACAGACTGTAATAATTTTCTATTACTACATAACAAATTACCACGTTTAGCAGCTTAACACATCACTCCCTTATTATTTCACAGTTGTGCAAATAAAAAATACAGGCATACTCGGCTGTTTTCTGCTTAGGGACTTACAAGGCCACAGTAAAGGATTCAGCCAGGCTTGATTTTTATCTGGAGCTTCTGGGAAGCAATCCACTTTGAAGCTAATTCCTACCTTGTGGTAGAATTAAGTTCCATTAACATACATCCTTAAGCTTCCCATTTTCTTACCTGCTATCTGCAAGAACTGCTTTATTAACTAAGGCTGCTTTCAGGTCTTTGTCCTGTGGCTTCCTTCAATTCAGCAATAGAACTCCCTCATATTAAATCCCTTTCATACTTTGAATCTCTCTGCATTTCTCTGCTGCTACCAGCCAAAGAAAACTCTCTGCTCTTAGACATTGAAATAAAGAACAAACTGACAGTAACCAGAGGGGAGGGGAGGGGGATAAAAGGGGAAAAGAGGAACGGTCATCAAGGTACATGTATAAAAGACATATGGATAAAGCCAAAGAAGGCTACAATCGAGGGTGGGAGGTGGGGATGGGTAGGGTGGGAGGAAGTGGTGAGGAGAAAATTGAGACAACTGTACATGAACAACAATTTTTAAAAAAGTAAAGTGAAAATAAAAAAGAAATCTGTTTGCTCTTAAAGAGCTTGCGACTGAGTTAGGCACAACCAGATAATTTCCCTACGTTAAGGTCAACTGATTAATAACCTCAATTATATCTACACAATCTCTTTATCATGTAATGAAACATAATCATGGAATGAAAGTCATTGGGGCTATTTTAATTTCTCCCTACTATAGGGACATTAAAATAGAAAAATCAGTGGAGAGCTAAACCATGTTCATGAAAATAGAGACTCAATATTATAATGATTCTGTATTTGTGGTAGTTGAGCTGTAAATAACAGATAATCTCCAAACAGGAGAAACATATAGAAATATAACCTATTTATTTATGTTTCTTCCTTGTGTTATTAATTCATATCTATCCTTATCTCAATACCACGCTGCATTAATTATTATAGCTTTAAATTAGTCTTAAAATTAGGCAATATAAGTCCTCAAACTTTATTCATTTTCAAACTTGTTTGGTTACTCCAGAAGAATCTTAAAATATCATTTTTTAAAATTTCTTTTTATTGTACTTATTAGGACCTGCAATACAATTTAAATAGAATTGGTGAGATGGAAGATCCAAGATGGTGGAGGAGAAAGTGGAAACTACACAAACCTCCACCCAGGACCAATCTGAAATTACAACTAAATTGTAGAAAAATCATCCCGAGTAACTAACTGAACACTAGCTGGAGAAAAGCCTTATAACCATGAACAGACAGAAGAAACCACTTCACCACAACGAGACTGGTAGGGAGTGCAGAAGAGGCATGAGAGGGCTAGCAGGGCTCCCACAGGCAGAAGCTGAAGTTCCAGAGGGATATTACAGTGGCCAGAGGTTCCCCCTCAAAAGTGTGCAGTCTAAACCCCAAGCTGCACTCTCCAGCCACAGCACCAGGGTTGGAAAGGAACCCAAATAACATCTTGTTGTGAAAAGTAACAGGGTTTTTTTTCTGTTAGGGAGAGACAGCTGGAGACACAGCTGGAGACTCAGAGAGCTTTTTAAAGGGCCAACGCACAAAACTTCATTTGCAGGCACTTACCCTAGGCTCTGAAAGAGTGGGGGGGTGGGTGAGTGGACTGGAGATGCTTGAGGAGAGGTTGGGGTTGGAGGCTCTGGGGAGAGAACTGAAGGAATAACCACCAGGATGCCTGTGCTGAGTCATTACCCATACTGCAGAAGCCATCTTTCTCAGGAAGAGCACTCCTCTCTGAATGGTATCAGCCAGAGGGGAAGCACTAGCCCTACCAGCAGGAGTTACTCCACCCCACCCTGTAGTACTTAAGCCAGGCTGCTGATTACAGCTTAAAGCCATATCAGTGGTCTGTTTAACTACTAAGGCAGAAAATACAAAGAAGGAGCCAAAATGGGAAGACAAAGAAACAGACCCCAAATGAAAGAGCAAGAGAATTCTCCAGAACTAGATGAAACAGAGGCCAGCAGTTTATCAGAGAGTTTAGAGTAATGATTATAAGTATACTCGACAGCATGAAACGACACAGAAATCATAAAAAAGGACCAGTCAGAAATAAAGAATGCAATATCTAAAATAAATAATACACTGGGAAGAATGAAGAGTAGGTTAGAAGAAGCACAGGTTTGAATCAGTGATTTGGAAGACAAAGTAGGAAAAAAATCCAGGAAGAGCAGCAAAAAAATAAAATGAAAAATAAATTAATTAAATGAGGAGAGTTTAAGAAACATTTTGCACAACATGAAGTATAACATCCACATCATGGGAATACCAGAGAAGAAGAGAGGGAGCAAGGGCTCAAGAACCTGTTTGAAGAAATAATGACCAAAAATATCCCTAATCTGGTGAAGAAAAAAGACACACAAGTCCAGGAAGCTTAGAGAGTCCCAAAGTAGTTGGAACCAAAGAAGCCTACACCAAGAAAAGGCTTAAAGACAAGGAGAGAATCCTGAAAGACACAAGAGAAAAGCAGGTAGTTACCCACAAGGGAGCACCAATTAGATTGTCATCTGATTTCTTAACAGAAACATTTCAGTGCAGAAGGGAGAGTCATGAAATATTCAAGGTGAAGAAAAGCGAGGACCTACAATCAACCCTATTTAACCCAGCAAGGCTATCATTTAAAATCAAAGGTGAAATAAGGAGCTTCCCAGTCAAGAAAAACCTAAAGGAGTTTGTTAACACCAAACCAGTACTGCAACAAATGTTAAAAGGCTTGCCTTAAGAAGAGGAAGAAAAAGATAAACAAACAAGCAAACAAACAAACAAAAAAAACTCAGAAGAAAATAGTTTAACAATAAAATGGCACTACATAGGTATATCTCAATAATCACCTTAAATGTAAATGGCATAAATGCTCCAACGAAAAGACATAGGGTAGCTGAATGGATAAGAAAACAAAACCCATATATATGCTGCCACCAAGAGGTCCATTTCAGATCGAAAGATACAAACAGACTAAAAGTGAAAGGGATAGAAAAAGACATTTCGTAGAAATGGAGAGAAAAAAAGCTGGGGGAGCAGTACTTACATCTGACAAAATAGACTTTAACACTAAGGCTACAGTAAGAGACAAAGGACACTACATAGTGATAAAGGGAACAATCCAACAAGAGGATATAACCATAGTAAACATTTACACACTCAATATAGGAGCACCTAAGTATGTGAAACAAATCGTGATGGACGTAAAGGGAGAGATGAACAGAAATACAGTCATAGTTGGGGATTTTAACACCCCATTGACCTCAATGGGTAGATCTTCCAGACAGAAAGTCAACAAGGAGACAGCAGCCTTAAATGACATATAAGATCAAATCAATTTATTGACATCTTTAGAGCATTTCACCCCAAAACAGTAGAATATACACACTTATCAAGTGCACATGGAATGTTTTCTAAAATAGACCACTTTAGGACACAAAACAAATCCCAATAAGTTCAAGAACATGGAAGTCATATCAAGCACCTTCTCTTATGACAATGCTATGAAACTAGAAATCAAAACAAGAAGAACACTGAAAAACACACAAAGACATGGAAGCTAAATAACATGTCATTAAACAATGAATGGGTCAACAATGACATCAGGGAAGAAATCAAAAGATACCTTGAAACAAATAAAAATGAGGACACAACAATGTGAAATGTGTGGAATGCAGGGAAAGCATCCTAAGAGGGAAATTCATAGCATTACACTCCTGTCTCAAAAAAAAAAAAGGTCAAATAAACAATTAACTTCACACATAAAAGAACTTGAAAAAGAACAACAGAGGCCAAAGTGAGTAGAATGAAGGAAATAATAATGATCAGAGCAGGAAAAAGGAAATAGAGTCTAAAAAAAAGTGAAACAAGAGATCAATGAATCCAACAGCTGGTTCTTTGGAAAAAATAAACAAGATTGACAAACATGTAACCAGACTCATCAAGAAAAAAAAGAGGAGAAATTACCACTGACAACAAAGAAATTACTACTGACAACAAAGAAAGGATTGTAAGAAAATATTATGAACAACAATATGCCAGCAAACTAGACAACCTGGATAAAATGGGTAAATTCCTAGAAACATACAATCTTCCAAAAGTTAATCAGAAAGAATTAGAGAATCTGAATAGACAGATTACACTTAGTGAAATAGAAGCAGTAATAAAACAACAACAACAACAACAACAACAAAACCTTTCAAAAACAAAAGCCCTGGATGGGATGGCTTCACAGGTGAATTTTACCAAACATTCCACGAACTAACACATCTCCTTCTCAAACTATTTGATAAAAGTCAGGAGGAAGAGGGCTCCTAAACTCATTTTATGAGGCCAGCATTATCCTGACTCCAAAACAAGATAAAGACACTACAAAGAAATAAAAATATAGGCCAATTTCCCTGATGAACATAGATACTAAAATCCTCAACAAAATATTAGCAAACTGAATACAGCAATGCATCCGAAAGATTATACACCATGATCAAGTGGGACTTGTTCTGGGGATGCAAGGTTGGCACAACATTTGCAAATCAATAAATGTGATTCACCACATAAAAAAATGAAGGATAAAAACCACAAGATCATATCAATAGATGTAGAAAAGGCATTTGATAATTTCCAACATTATTTATGATAAGAACTCTCAGCAAAGTGGGAATAGTGGGAATATCCCTAACCATAATAAAGGCCATATATGACAAACCCAGTGCCAGCATCATACTCAATGGACAAAAACTACAAGTGTGTCCCTTAAGATCGAGAACAAGACAGGGATGTTCGCTTTCACCTCTCTCATTCAATATAGTACTGGATGTCCTAGCCACAGCAATCAGACAAGAAGAAGAAATAAAAAGGTATCCGAATTGGAGAGGGAGAAGTAAAACTGTCTTTATTTGCAGGCGACATGACACAGTACATCACAGGTAGCAAACACAAGGCCTGTGGGTCGAATCCGGCCTTCTACCTTGTTTTATCTGTCCCAGCACCCTGTTTCTACCCAATGGCAGTGCAGAACTCTCGCTTAACTGTTAAGGAGTAGTTACATTTATACAGTCCTAAAATTACATTCAGCCCTTTGAAGGCAACTGTGAGGCTGATGTGACCCCTGGTGAAAATGAGTTTGATACCTCTGCTGTACATAGAGAACCTCAAAGATTCCACCAAGAACTACTGGAACTGAAAAATGAATTTAGCAAAGTAGCAGGATACAAAATTAATATCCAGAAATCAGTTGCATTTTTATATACCAATAAGGAACTAACAGAAAGGGAAATTAAGAAAATGCTCCCATTCACAATTGCTTCAAAAAGAATAAAATATTAAGGAATAAAACTAACCAATGATGTAAAAGACCTGTACTCAGAAAATTATTAAGACACTGAAGAAAGAAATAGAAGAAAGAAATAGAAGGTCACTGGTTCAATTCCCATTCAGGGTACCCTGCTGGGTCGTGGGCCAGGTAGGGGGCACATGAGAGGCAACCACACATTGATACTTCATCCTCTTTCTCCTCCCCTTTCCCTCTGTCTAAAAATAAATAAACAAAATCTTAAAAAAACCCAAAATAAACGCATTAAAAAGACAACCCACAGAATGGGAGAACATTTTTGCTGATACATCTGATAAGAGGTTAATATCCAAAATTTATAAAGTACTCACAAACTCAACATCAAAAAAACAAACAACCCAATTAAAAACTGGGCAAATGACCTGAATAGACATTTTTCCAAGGAGAACATACAGATGGCCAATAAACATATGAAAAGATGCTCAATGTCACTAATCATCAGAGAAAAGAAAATTAAAACCACAATGAGATATCATATTACACCTGTCGGAATGGCTATCATCAATAAATCCCTAAACAACAAGTGCTGGCGAGGATGTGGAGAAAGGGGAACCCTTTGGCACTATTGGTGGGAATGTCAACTGGTGCAGCCACTATGGAAAACTGTATGTAGATACTTTAAAAAATTAAAAATGGATCTGCCTTTTTAAAAAACATATCAATTATTTTTTTATTGTTGTTCAATTATAGTTGTCCCCATTCCCCACCCCCCATTACTGTCCCCTGCCCTACCCACTACCACTTCCCACATTCAATCCTCCCCCCACCATTGTCTTTGTCCATGGGTCCTTTATAAATGTTTTTTGACAACCCAATGATCCCACTTCTGGAATGTATCTGAAGGTACGCAAAACACTAATTCAAAATAACATAAGCATCCCTATGTTCACTGAAGTATTATTTATAATCACCAAGATATGAAGCAGCCCAAGTGTCCATGAGTAGATGAGTGGATAAAACAACTATGGGACATTTACAGAATGAAATATTAATCTGCTATAAAAAGAGGAAAATTTTACCCTTTGCAACAGTATGGATGGACCTGGAGGACATTATGCTAAGTGAAGTAAGCCAGTCAAAGAAAGACAAATACCAAATGATTTTACTTATATGTGGAATCTAATGAACAAACTGAATAACAAGCAAAATAGAGATACATAGATGAAGAGCAGGAGGCTAGGGGGTGAAGGGATTGAGCAAAAAGGAAGAAGTACTCATGGACATGGACAACAATTTGATTGTTAACAATTGATTGCTAGGGTTGGAGGTTATAAGGGTACTAAATGGTAAAGGAAAAAAATACAATAAAGATTAAATCCAAAAAAAAGTGGTGAGATTCAAATAGTTGTCATAACCCAAATCTAATATTTCACAATAAGCAGTATATTAGTTATGGGGTTTTATAAATTTTCACTATTAGACTGAGTATTTCCTGTCTATTTCAAAAGTTTTATCATGAATGGGTATTGAATTTTATCAAATGCTTTTATTTTTTAAATTTTTTGAGAAGTACATATGTGTTTTTTTCTTTATTTTGTTAGTGTGGTGAATTACATTGGCTGATTCTTAACTGTTAACCTTAATTTCTGTCGTAAACACCATTTGTTAAATGTGTATCATTTCTGTGTATGGCTGTGTTCCACTTGTTAATTTTAAAGGATTTTTATGTCTAGTAAGAGATATACTGTAAAATTTTTTCTTGTATTATTATTGTCAGATTTTGGCACTAAGCTCATGTTGATTTCATAAAACAAGTTGTGAGGTATTCCTTTTCTCTCTCTGAAAGGGTTTGTATAAGATGGGCACAATTTCTTAAATGTTTGATAAAATTTACCGGTGACATCATCCTCTATATTCCAAACTGCCATGCCAGGTTAGGGGTGGCTGTTAAAAGGATAGCTGGTTTCTCATTGTTTCAGCAAAGTTCTGTCTACAGTAAACATTCTTGTCCTTCAGCTTACGCCCTGAGATTTTGCAGAAGTTCCAGTGATGGAAACAGCCACTGCTCCCTGCCTACCAATGAAAGGCATCTCCCCACAGACATTCGCTAATTTAGACTTCTGTGCACCTACAATTTTTCATGCCTCTAAAAAATATGATTTTTAAACTATTTTTTAAAGTGTTACAGCAGTGATGATGGCCTTTTATGATCATATAGAATGTTTTCAGAAGCACAATTCTCTATTTAATTTTTCTTTCTTAATTTCAGCAACTTGATTTTCCCAAATTCTCTGTTTTAGGACTTAAGATCCTGAGCAGCACACTTACCGTACTGTTCTAAACCCACTTCTAAAAAGAGGCATCGCTAGCTAGATTAATACAGTGCTTGTAAGTTCAGTCTCTAGAGTTCAGCTTCCTAGGTCCAACTTCTGGATCTATCACTTACTAGCTCTGGGCAAGGTACTTAAATTCCCCAACTTTCATGTTTCTAGTTTGCATAAATATAGATAATAATAGTATATATTTCATATAGTAAAACACATAAAAAAGACTAGAACAATATGGCACAAAGAAAGTAGTCAATAAATACTAGTGTATGTGTGTGTATATATATGGCATATATATGTATGTACATCTATATGCACATCTATATGTATATGTAATACCTATATATGTATATATATGTGGCATATATGTATATATGTGTGTGTGTGTGCGTGGCATATATGTGTATATATGCCAAATTATTAAAGACATTTGATTAGACCTAAGATCGAACCTGCCTGCACTATGGCCCTATTGATATCCTATGATTTATTGTCATTTTTACCTGTGAATCATTGGATAATTTCTTATTCTTTATGTTGCTATTGAACATATGAGATTCAGCTTGAAGATCGTCTTCGGCTAACCACGGCCCTTATTTGGCTCTCTTAGCACCAATCTCTGTTAAGAATGAAGACGAGAACGACATGTGAAACTCAGTCTGACAGACCTTGCAGAGAGGCTGCGCAAAGCCTGAGTCTATTATGCAGTTGGGAATGGGACGGCGGATGACTGCTGGCTGGACAGCTACCTAACACTAATCCAAGCCTCAAAAGATTTCAAAGTAATTTTCATTGCAGATATTTATTTTGAATTTACTACATGGCTAATGATGGGGGTATTACATTCATTTTTTTAAAGCTGGTAGGCATTCCTTTCAAGCAAATGATCAATGCCAAGCAAATCACTTAGCTGTCTAAAAGGATATTGCTTATATGAGGCTTTCTACTACTTGAGGCAGAGGAGAAAAGAATGGGGTTGGGATCTAAAAGAGATTCGATGGCTGTCATTTCCGCAATAGGAATGTTGACAGGAGGAATAAATAACTTCCGAAGAGCAGCTTGTTAAACTGGGTTAAGAGAAGATCTGTATGGGCATGGCCGAGTCTGCCAATCTGATTATGTTTTATTAGTCAGCTGAACCGTACTCCATGATTCGGTTTGTGGCTATCTAAAGGGGTCACAGGCTGCAGTAGCTCATATTTCCTGAACATATTTTGGCAGAAATTGTGGATTGTTTTAAGAGAATGCCAACCAGCGTGAGAGATAAAGACAAAGGGCTTCTTTGTAGTTATTTAACATCATCAAACTACCAACCAAGAAAAGGCAGGCAGCCTCCTTGTGAGTCTGCAGGTGCACTCAGGCACATCAGAGACGCGGAACGTTGTCTCCACTAGCAAACCACACCTGACACACATAGGACTTACACATCTATACCACGAAGGCCTCATCTTTACATCTAGTTTCTCTGGGTAAAGATACATTGTACTGTTTTGAGATCTCCTCCCTAGTTTAATGTCAAAAGCTTTCTTGTCATCAGTCATTTCTTATACATTTCCAAAAGTTATTAATTCAGACCTTTTATTTTTCCAGCTTCCTTATTCCCATTCTGATCTTACTATTTTTCAATTCTTTGACTTCTCATTTTTGACCAAAATATTTTTTCTCCTGGCTTTACATATTTGCCTGCTCAATCTAGATTTCATGGCTAACCAAATTATTTACCTTCTTATTCACATTATCAATCCTTTTTCCCCCTTAACCTTCAGGAACAACTGTCCAATCCTGGGTCAAGATAACCATTCACCTACTCTTTCCAATAGTGAGGCTGTTTATGCTGCTGAGAAGATCGGTGATACCAGAAACGCACAACTTCTGGGACCCGAAGCCTGCTGCAAACCCCGTGGTCACTATTCACCATTCTTCTCAAGTCCTGTCATACCATACTGCCTCTAAACCCTTTCATACATATATTTACTCTAAAAAATGATCTTTTTCCTCCCAAAGAAATGAAAGATTATCAGTATTCAGTGCTTTCAATTAGAACCTGCCTCCACTGACTTGTTTACTTGAGAAACAAGTAAGCAGTGTAATTCAGAGCTGGGTCGTGGTGGCTATCAAGCCTGCTTATAACATTGATTATGTGTGCGACCTTCAGCAGTTACATAACCAACCCTAATCGTCGGTTTCCTCACATACAAACTGATGAAAGTATAGGTATATACTTTCCAGATTACTTACAAGTAATAATTTAAAGAAATAATATACATATATACATGCATACATTTATACACATAGAGAAAACTTAGCATAGTGCTTCCCAGTTAGTGAACACTCAGTACATGTTAACTATAAAATTAATTTATATTGTCAAATCTACATTCATCCCTGCCTCCTTCTCTCCTATGCCTCAAAGATGTTTCTTGTTCTGGCCAATACTAACTTCCCCATCTTTTCATGCTTCATTGATACCACATTCCACCAATTTTGCTTCTCTTATATATTTTTTAGTCTCTCACCGCATAAACAAATTTACACACACACACAAACACACAACCAACAATCCTATGCAATCCTATCTCTGACTTTCTCTTTTCTTTTCACAATTGTTTCCCTAAAAATAGTTAAAACTCACTAGTTAATAGTTAACTAAAAATAGTTGTAGTAATATATCAATAGCAATGGGGTATGTCCAGAAAGTATCCAGCCATGCACTATGAAAAATAGTGATATTTAATAAGGATACAAGAAACATTGTACATAGGACAATGATGCCTCAGTCCCCTTCAAAGTAGGCACCTTGGGACCTCACACAGTTCTCCCAATTGCCATCAGCTGCCCCATCGTATTTTCCCAAGTCTCATTGACAGTCTGAAATCTCTTCCTTTTCAAAAATGATTTTAGGTTTGGGAAAAGCCAGAAGTTGCTGGGCACCAAATCTGGGCTGTAGGGGGACTGAGTCACCTTGTGATTTATGTTTCTCCTAGGAACTCTGTATAAGTCGTGATGTGTGAGCTGGTGCATTGCTGTGTAGAAGCTGCCAATCACCAGTTGCCCATAGCTGCGGCCTTCTGAATCATCCGAATAATTTCTGTGGAGGAATGTTCAAGCTTAACACAAAATTTGATGTAGATTCATTGCTCTACTCACTCAGTCATTTTGAATGTGATGGCCACACAGTACACACACTCACTCAACAGTGTCTACCACCCCACTGGCTAGTACAATGAAGTCGTCATTGTTCAAGCATGTGCATCCCTTCCCACTCTCCTTGGTTGCCAGGTTACATCAATGTCGTATAGAGTGTTCTTGTTATATTAACAATGGCTGGAATTTTTCTGTATAGACCTCATATATTATTACTTATATGATACATAACTATTACATGTAGCTATATAACTATTACATAACTATGACATATAATAGTTATATTACAACTCATATAATATATATGATTATTCCCTTCAACTCCACTTCAATTTGTCCACCAAAAAAAGGACATTTGACAAAATAATCAATGACTTCCCAATTGTTAAGTACACACACATTTGCTGCCACTCTCAGGTTACCACTTACTAAATTCGTGTGCCGAGCATGGAGCAGCGCAGTTTTGTGTACATTTGGACGTTGAATTCTTGCAACAGTGCTAAAAGGCAGGTATCAGTACTATTTTATAGAGAAGGAAAGAGAAGACAAGCTAAGGGGTGTCATCCATTCAGTCACCCTTCATTCACTGTGTGAACAGTATTCAACAATCACTGTCCCTGCTTTCCATGAGGCTTACAGGTTGGAGAAAGAGAGAGATCATAAATTGGCTAACAAGCAACTTGTCATACCAACTGATATGAAAGCTGTAAAGGAAATAAAGAGGCCTGTGTTTGACAACAACAATGAGAGCTCGTGGTGGAAATGTCAAAAGGACCACTCTGAAGAGATGTAATCAAGCTGATAGCTGAAGATTAGAACATCCGCCATGCAAAGGGAAGTGAAAGAGAGGCCCAGGAAAAGAAGACACCATGTTCAAATCTGACGTCATGGTTAGACAAGAGCTTTACTAGTTGGAGTTTAGTTCCAGTTTTCTCAAATGACCCCAGGCAGGGTAGGCCATGGATCTTCCTTTCCTGTGACGCTATGTGGTGCTAGACCATAAGTACCGGAGGACGGGTGTGCAGCCCTTAGCACACATCTAGCGCACAATAAATGATAAATAATAAAGAAATGTTTATTGAACCAACTAATGACTTTTTATCCTAATGGGTATTGCCCACATAATTTGGGGGAGGAGGACTGAGCATCTGGTCATTTCAAGCAGGGTCTTCACATCCTTTGTGGCAACTACCTGCTCCTCAGTGTTCTTTTACCTAGTTGGTCAAATGAGCTTTATGCAGTCAACTGCTGGTATTTAGGTGATTAATGAGGCTTAGAAACTGAAGTCTGTGTGCTGTTGTAGCACAGTTTCAATATTTCCCTATCACTACCAACCATGGATATTTTATCAAAGAGCCACCAGTTAGCATCATAGTTTAGTTGATAAAAATGTTAAGAAATGGTAGATTTTTCTTTGGAGACTTATGAATATGCTTGTTAGAAGCTGCTCTTCCTTCAGTGTGGCCTCCTGAAAAGAATACCAAACTGGAAGGCCAGAGCCCTGAGTTCCATTCTTGGCTTTGTCACTCACTCCCTCAGTGACCTTGGACAAGTTGCTTAGCCACTCTGCAGATGACTGTTTCTTTGTTGAAAAAGATGTGAGTAATGATAGCTGAAATTGCCTTTCATGTAGGGAAGTTGTGAAGATTAATGAGATACTGTTTATAAAGCACTCTGAACTCTCTGAAAGAAAGGTGCTATATAAATACGGAGTGTTGTTGGTGTTATTCAACAACATTTTAACTTCAAGCTCTCTGTACATTTTTCAAAACCTGGGAAGGGTGATAAAGTCAGAATGGAGGATTTCACATGACACGTGCCTGTTTCCACCTCTAAAAAACTGTCCACTGAGTTTGCCTCTGTTCAATTTCCTATATGTATAACTTTTGTTTGAGGAAAGAAAAACTGATATAATTTTTTTAAAACTTCAAATGATTTTAAAAGAAATCATGTTTAGGGGTCATCTGTGGAGCATTTGTGGGAACTGTTAAGGAGCGAAAGCATAAGAACCTGATTTTCATGGTCATGAGATAAGATATGGGTGTTTCCTGATTAATAATGATTTCAATCTAGCCCTCATCCACATCTCCCAAACCAGTAATTGAACAATGAATTGGAAACCAAATTGCCTGCTCTCATTTTATTTATTCTCCCTGAGCTTGAGGGGCAACAAGAAAGGAAGGGGGAAAAAGAGAGAAAAAGATCATAATAACTCTCACTGATTAGACCCTGAATAATTAAGAGTTGACTCTACTGTGGTCATACATACTAAAAACGTGAGACTGGCTGCCAACCCTTTCATTTGTATCCATTGTATTTCAAATACCATGTTTTCCAGAACGAGCTAGTCTCTTAAATGCGATACCTTAATATTCAGAGTGTGTGGGATGTGGGAAAATTGATGTTCCTCTGAGAATCTCAATCTTGCATTAGCAGACTCTTTTGCATTTAATTTTGTCCCTTGTTTATAATAAAGGCAGAAGAGGTTTCTTTTGACGTGAGAAATTTTAAAATGTATGTAGGTAAAATCCTTTAGTGAATTCTGCTTTTTCATCTGCTTATTAGGACCAATGCACTTGGGTCTTAAAGTTTCAGATGATCCACAGTTGTTATAAGTGCATTGGCCTTATGGTTTATTTGTTTCTAGAAAGAACTGAAACAAGTAATCTGGTAAAAGCATGCAGTTGGAATTAGAGTATCAGCTTTTGAAAACTACTGATTTTCCCCTAAGACATGTTAAAAGTTAGGAAATATATTCAGTTGTCAAAACGATTTCTGAGCTTAGAGGAATCCAGCCAGAAATTGATAAAAAGAAACCTAGAAAATAATCCCATGTAATAAATTTTTCTGTTCTTAATAAACAAAATTGTATGTCTTTTTCTTTTCTTTTTTTTTTTTTAGCATGGGAGATCTATCTTTTGGGGGTTTCCTAAATGATATATTATAGACCAATACATTTCAAAATTATTAAAATTATTATTCTTAAAATTTAGAAAATATGTGGCATGATCTTTTTATCAGTTCCATTTTTAGACCACAGTTTTTCCCTGAAGGAGTAAGAATGAGATTGATGTACATTTCAATGACAGTGAAAATGCACCAGACATACTTGTATTGGGTTAGCCAAGAAGTTGGTATGGGTTTTTCTGTAATATAAAAGACACATTTTTCATTTTCATGACTGACTTTATTGATTTGGATATTTGAGTATGTCAGCTGTCTCCCATGTGGTATTACATTGATTGTTCTCAATTAATGTCTTGATTTCATCACTATCAACTTCAACTGGTCTACCTGACCATGGAGCATTGTCCAGTGAGAAATCTCCAGCATGAATCTTCGCAAACCACTTTTGACACATTCAGTCAGTCACAGCACCTTCTCCATACACTGCACAAGTATTTTTTTTTTTTTTGCATTTCAGTTGTGTTTTTACATTTCTTGAAATAGTAAAACATAATATACTAAACATGTTGTGTATTTCCTTCCATTTTCAATATTAAAGTGACTACACAAAAAAATCACCAATTTTGATGTTTTCTTTAAATGTACACTGATGTGACAGCTGTCACAATACAACCTAACAACATTTTTTCAAATGAAGTTAAAGACTAAACATGATAGAGGGACTTCTGGTCAAGATGGAGGTGTAGGTAAATATATCTTGCCTCCTAGTACAACTACAGCAAAACTTACAACTAGACTACAAAACAATGATCACCCAGAACTGTCAGAAAATCAAGCTGTATGGAAGTCCAAGAATCAAGGATTTAAAGAAACCACATTCATCCAGATGGGTAGGAGGAGCAGAGATGCAGAGACATGCAGACAGGTGGAGAGGCATGGGGAGGTGTGGAGAGGTGGAGAAGAACAAAGAGGCACGGAGACACAGAGTGGTGCACAGAGGTGTGGAGACACAAAATGGGTGGTCCCACATCTACATGTGGTGGATAAAAATCAGCAGGGATACCTCTGGAGTAAGGGATCTCAGGCCCAGACCAAACCACTGGCTGAGGGTTTCAGTGTCAGGAAGGTAAGTCCCCATAAATTCTGGCTGTAAAAACCAGTGGGGGTTGGTTCGGAGGAAGAAACCAACCCCCACTGGTAGGATTCTCAATACAGTCTTCTTGAAGGACCCACACAGACCCACCCACTCTGGGATTCAGCATCAGGGCAATAGCTGGAAGGGCACCAGTAGCATACAGGGAGATATTGAAGTGACTGGTACCAAGGAGAGGGACAGACAACAGCTTCCTCAGCTTCCTCCTGGGCAAAACCTTAGAGGCCAGGCAGCAGCACTGTTCCCTCCCAGAGCTCTCCCCCCCACAAAGAGCCACAGTGTGATGACATGGTTTGCCATGCCCTGTTAATTACCTTAAGCTCCACCCATACAATTTACATGTGCACTTAGCTACAATAGGCCATGCTACTAAGACAGGGAGTCAAAGCAGCTCTACCTAATACACAGAAACAAAAACAGGGAGGCTGCCAAAATGAAGAGACAAAAAAATATTGTCCAAGTGAAAGAACAGAACAAAACTCCAGAAAAAGAACTAAATGAAATGGATATAAGTGACCTATCAGATGCACAATCCAAAACACTGGTTACCAGGATGCTCAAGAAACTCATTGCATAGTTCAACAGCATAAAAAAGACCCAGGCAGAAGTGAAGGCTAAATTAAGTGATATAAAGAAAAATCTACAGGGAACCAACAGTGGAGGGGATAAAGCTTAGAAACAAATCAATGATTTGGAACACAGGGAAGAAAAAAGTATTCAATCAAAACGCAGGAAGAAAAAAGAATTAAAGATAAAAAACAAGGATAGGCTAAGGAGCCTCTGGGACATCTCCAAACATACCAACACCTGAATCATATGGGTGCCAGAAAGAGAAGAGAAGGAGCAAGAAATCAAAAACTTATTTGAAAAAATAATGAAAGAAAACTTTCTTAATTTGGTGAAGGAAATAGACATACAAGTTCAGGAAGCACAGAAAATCCCAAACAAGATGAACCCAAAGGACCACACCAAGACACATTGTAATTAAAATGCCAAAGTTTAAAGATAGAAAATCTTAAGGGCAACAAGAAAAAAGTAGACAGTTACCTACAAAGGAGTTCCCATAAGACTGTCAGCTGATTTCTCAAAAGAAACTTTGCAGGCTAGAAGGGCCTGGCAAGAAGTATTTATTTTTATTTTTAATTTATTTTTTATTGTTGTTCAAGTACAGTTGTCTTCATTTTCCCCCTACCAC
Organism: Desmodus rotundus; assembly: GCF_022682495.2. NCBI lineage: Eukaryota > Metazoa > Chordata > Mammalia > Chiroptera > Phyllostomidae > Desmodus > Desmodus rotundus. The sequence goes on from NC_071390.1 coordinate 137,594,195, forward strand.
TATCCCCCACTCCAACCATCCCCACCTCCCACTCTCAATCCTATCCCCCTTTGGTTTTGTCCATGTGTCCTTTATACATGTTTCTGAAAACCCCTCCCCCTTTTCCTCCCATTATCCTCTCCCACCTCCTCTTTGGTTATTGTCAGTTTGTTCTTAATTTCTCTGTCTCTGGATATATTTTGCTTGCTTGGTTGTTTTGTTGATGTGCTGATAGCAACCTAAGAGCCCATCAGTAAATGAGTGGGTCAAAAAACTATGGTACATTTACACAATGGAATACTACACAGCAGAAAGAAAGAAGGAGCTCCTACCCTTTGGGACAGCATGGATGGGTCTGGAGAGCATTATGTAAGTGAAATAAGCCAGGCGGTAAAAAACAAATACCATATGATTTCACCTATAAGTGTAACCTAGTCAGCAAGAAGTATTTAAAGTGATGAGAAGCAAGGACCAATAACCTAGATTACACTATCCAGCAAAGCTATCATTTAGAATTGAAGGCAAGATAAAGTGCTTCCCAGACAAAACTAAAGGAGTTCATCATCACCAAGCCATTATTATATGAAATGCTAAAGGGAATTATATAAAAAACAGAAGATAAAGACAATGAACATTAAAATGGCAATAAATTCACAAGTGTCAGTAATTGAATCTAAGTAACAAACTAAGCAAACAAGCAGAACAGGAGCAGAATCATAGATATGGAGATCATTTGGAGGATTATCAGTTGGAAGGAAGAAGGGGGAAAAATGGGGGAAAAGGTGCAGGGATTAAGAAGCACTAATTGGTACATACAAAGTAGACAGAGGAATGTTAAGAACAATATAAAAAATGAAGTAGCCAAAGAACTTACATGCATGACCCATGGACATGAACTAAGGGGGTGGGGGGAGTGCTGGAGGAAATGGGGATACCAAGTGGAGGCGGGCAAAGGGGAAAAATGGGACAACTATAATAGCATAATGAATAAAATATATTAAAACAAAACCAAAAAAACAAACAAAAAAGAAAACAACTAAGTGCTACTAGAGCCATCTTATGGGAAAATACAAATGAAATTTTTGGTCAACCCAATATTTCATATCTGTAACAGAAAAACAGAGAGTAATGTTTCTTATTCTTTGATAACAATGGGAGAGTTACAACTGGGACCCAGAGTTGTTAGTTTATCATTCCACTTAATCTTTCCAACACCATCTAGTCCACTCTTTCTACTAGGACCACATCTTCTAATGTTGAAAGAAAGAGAGGGAGAAGGGAAGGGGAAGAACAGGAGTAAGGAAGAAAAGGAAGGAGGAGGAAAGGAGAGCAGAATGAAGGCAGAAAAAAATGAGGGAAGATAGAAAGGCAGGAAAGGAAAGAAAGATCAGCCTACTTTATTCTACTAGTTTTGTTGTCAACATTAGAGACGTGGAAAGATTAGAAAAGAGAAAGAAATGATGTTCATATCCTAACACCCAGAACCTATGATATGTTGCCTTTTTTGCTTAAAAAAAAAAAAAAAGGACTTCTTGAATGTAATCACATTAAGGATTTTGAGATGAGGAGATTATCCTGGATTATCCTGATGGGCCTAATATAACTACAGGGTCATTATAAGAAGGTGGCATTCTCTGTCTCTGATAAGAATCAGAGATAGAGAAGAGGTACAGGAAGGATAAATGGTATTGGAAAAAATACAAGAAGAAATGAACTATTAAAAAATTATATGAGGACAGAAACAGAGGTCAGAAAAGAGAGAATACACTATATCACTGACTTTGAAGATGCAAAAAGGGGCCATGAGCCAAGAAATGCAGGTGGTTCTTTAGAAGCTGGAAAAGGCAAGAAAACAGACTCCCCTAGAGTCTCTGGAAGGAACATAGGTCTCCTGATATCTTGATTTTCATCCCAGTGAAATTTATTTTGAATTTCTGATCTCCAGGGATACAAAACAATAAATTTGTATTGCTTTAAGCTACTAAATTTGTGGTAATCTGTTACAGCAGCAATAGAAAACCAATATAGCATTATAAAGGTGATCTAGCAATTATTATTCTTGCCGAAAAGTGAGTGAGTGAGCAGCGTTCCAAGTGAACTATGAACAGGGGGCAGTAATCTGTTCTTTGATCTCCATGCTGCAGAGGGAGGCAGGGTACACTGCTCCAGAACACACCACCCAACGGCTGGAGTTGTGAGAGCTGGCCAGCTTGCCCTGGGGAAGGAGCCCATCATGCTCAGAGACTAAAAGGCACTTGGGGAACACCAGACCCACCTTTCTTAACTTCCCCCCACTGCTCAGACTTACATAAACTAAATAACATTATACTGCTTTTCAGGTCATCTAGGGATTTTAAATATGATTGATATGACAATACATTCTAGAAAATAACACAATAGAAAGCAAGAACATTAATAGAAAGGCATAAAGGTGGTATAATGAGTTGGGTGGTATCCACAGGCAGGAAGAGAACAATGTAGAACTGCTACCCTTTTGGACAGAGTACCAGTCAGGACACAAGACAAAACTGGGCAGCTTTCCAGAAAGAAAATTGAAAAAACATGAACCAAGGTCACCCCTTACTTATAAAAAACTGGGTCATTTCTAGGAACATGAGGGTCAGATCAGAGTTCAGGAACTAGATGGAAGCTCATTTATATCAGGGTCAGTATAGCAACTAGGGAATCTTAAATCAGGTGAAAAAACCTTCTGCTTCTGGTCAAAAGTAGTGTAAATGACATGGAAGAGGGTCCTGTCTATAGGGGAGATCAAAGAAAATTTGCCCTGGACAGAATCGAACAAGCAAGGAAGACTACTGCAATGGGAACAGAGACTGAACTCATCTCCACTTAAACAGGAATTGGGAAGAGTGTGAAGCGCTGAGATGGGCTAGGGCAGGGGTGTTAAACTCATTGTCACCGGGGGCCACATCAGCCTCGAGGTTGCCTTCAAAGGGCCAAATATAATTTCAACTCCTTAACAGTTGAGGAGTAGTTACATTTATACAGTCCTAAAATTATTTCAGCCCTTTTAAGACAACTGCAGGGCTGATGTGGCCCCCAGTGACAATGAGTTTGACACCCCTGGGCTAGGAGAAAAGTACTAAGGAACATCAGCTCAGAGGTTGATCCATGTGCTTAGGCCACATGTGTTTGCTAATTAGTGCTTATGGAAATCAGGCTCCCACCTTCCCACAGAGTGTGGAAGACAGAGGTGCTATCTTTCTTGATTATTACACTTCAAATGGAAGTCTCCCAAATGGTGATTACCAGAGAGAAAGGGGGTAGGAGGAGGTAGAAGAGGATAAAGGGGCAATAAATGGTGATGGAAGGAGACTTGACTTGGGGTGGTGAACACACAATATACAGATGATGTGATATAGAATAGAATAATACATATAAAATATAATTTTATTAACCAATGTCACCCCAATAAATTCAATACAATAAAAATCAATCAATCAAACAAAGGGATGGCTCATGAGTTCTGGAGAAAGACATCCCTGGACTATAAAACTGGCAAGAGGCTGGGAGAAGACTTAATACTCAAAGAGACAGAGAAAGAATTTACAGTTGCAAATTTTCTAAAGTAAATGCTCTAAGAAAAAGGAAATCAGGTGCTTATTGTCAGGAAGAAACCTGTCCAAAACTTAGTCAAGCCGAGGGAAATGTTAAGACCTTTTTAGTCAGTAGAGAATAAACAGTTACAGGGACTTTTAAATATGGTTCCCAAAAGACCTGAATGATGCCCAGTTCTCACACTCTGACATGGTGGACTACCAGCGCCTGGGGGTCAGTGGCATACAAAGGCTAAATATAAAAGTCATGGCTGCCCTATTTCTTATACAAAGAACTACCCTTCTACCTTTCGAAGGTTTTTAAAATTTTCTAATCCCAAGCCACATTATTCTAAGGGTACAACAGGGCCACTTAACAATATTTCCAGGGTTTAATTCCTCCAAATGTAAAACCTCTGGCACTCCTTTCAGTTCCTTCAAAGTCTCTCCCTTTCCCACCAGCTATTTCTAAGGGGCCCCTGGGGATCTGTTATCAGGTGCTCACAAACAAATCCTTTGAGCTCCAAGGAGGCAATTTCCACTCTCCTTCCCTCCTGCTCTGACCCTCTTTGGCGACCTCTTGGCTGAGCCCCTGTTCATGGTCTTGCTGGAGGTCCCTGTCAAGGAAAGTCTGAGCCAGTGTCATCCTTTGTTCCAATGTCGGGCACCACCAGGCCCCAATGGCTCTGCCTCTGGCTGTTGCCGAACTTACGGATGGTAGATACTGTCAAAAAAAAAAAAAAAAAAGAAAAGAAAAGAAAAGAAAAGGGAGACCCCAGCTTTCACTGCAACTGCAGTCGTGGGAATGACATGCTGGAGCCTACGGTGTTCCTATACCCAATGCCCAAGGGGACGCAATGCCTCAGTTTCAATGTAATCCAAGACACTTCAGGTTCCCAATGTCTCCAGTGAGTTTGTAAGAAAACAGCTTATTCAGTTTAATAATTCTCCCCTGTCTAGGTCTTAAGGACATGTAGGTGGGTGAATTCGCTTGAGAAAATATGAGTGACAATGCGCTGTATTAAGAAATACCCTCCTCTTTAATGGCTGAGACACTTCATATAGCCAAAGTGAATATGCGAGTTTCACTCCTTCCTTAATATGGGATCTTTCCCAGGGGGCTACTCCGTTCCTCACATAAATAAACATTTTCAGGGCCTGACACACAGGTCTTCCTTGTTTACTCAGACAAGTCTAATTGCCAGTGGTATTCTCAGTCTACACCAGCAGACAATCCACTGGAGGCTCAGGAGAAATAGACCCAGCCTGGTTGGAAGAACAGAAAAAAAAAACCCTCTTTTGCCACCATTATTGACTATTTGGTTCATTTTAGCACCCAGAGTTCAGTATAAACTTTTATATATTGGCACTATGCTATTCAGTTAAGTAGGTAATTTTAGTTGGAAGAATACACATTGCTTTTCCATGCTACTCAATACATCCATTATTATTTTGAATTTGGGTGGGGCAAAAAGTGTCCTACTAACAATTGTCTTTTTCTGCAAGTTATCCTTGTGCAAAAAGCTTGCCATATTTTCATAGAAGATTAGTACTAAGCAATTTGGGGACAAGGGCAGAAACCTTAAAGGCAGAGCTGACTGGAGAGCCTCGTGTCTTTCAAAAAGAAGTGTTAAGGAGTTCATAGACAGTAAGTGTTCCTCTTCACATTTACTAGAATCTCTTTGCTTTAGACAGTGGAATTGGATTCTCACCTTTTTAAAAGTACAGATCGCTGTACTTTTAAAAAATATGGCCTGGATGAAAGAATCACCAAATGGGATTTGTCCCCTCGTATGGAGGAAAATGCATCCTGAAATATACTTTTATCTTTAAGTAAGCACTTTTTAAGCTGTTATTAAAAATAAAACAATGAAAATAGACAGGGGGAGGGTAAGAATAGTGTAGGAAATGTAGAAGCCAAAGAACTTATATGTATGACCCATGGACATGAACTATAGTGGGGGAATGTGGGAGGGAGGGGGTGTGTAGGATGGAGTGGAGTGAAGGGGTAGAAATGGGACAACTGTAATAGCATAATCAATAAATATATTTAAAAATAAATAAAATAAATAAAACAATGGCTTGAGGGCAAGTTAATTTTCTATAGAAGTTGAAAAGACTATTGGAAATAATCACTGGATGATATGTTTGTCAACCAGGTATCCCCAATGCCTATAACAGTGCCTAGAACAGAGTATGTTTTCAAAAAATAATAAATGAATGCTTGGATAAGTGAATAAACCAGAATTTATACAGAGATGTAGCTGTTTTTAATTTAATAAGATTCACAGCCTGGGGTCATCTCTGGATTCTGCGTTGTTTCTCAATTTTTCCAATCTGGAGCTGGTTAAATTACATCTAGCACCTTACACGGGTCTTTCAAATTCTTGTGTTTTTATGGTTTTCTTATCTGTAAGGTGCAAGTTTGGGACAGGAAAACTGTAAGATTCTGTCAAGCTCTATAGGGCTAAAATTTTAGGTTGCTAGGCTTATGGATACTAATGACCAAAAATTAGCAAGTCTTCCCTAAAAAACAAAAGAAAAAAAAAAGCAAGTTGCAAATTGCCTTAGGCCCACCAGGGGGCAGGTGTTGACTCACATCTGCGGTTAAGAATGACTAGCTACAGAAAATAATACCACCCACAGGTGTTACTGTGGCACAGAAATGCAAGTTGTGCAACAGTTCACACTTGAACATCACAAAATATTTTACAAGGAGAAAATATTGACCCCATTTGGGGGAAAAAAACCAACCAGAGACTGTGGTGTATTCTGAGCAAATGACTCGTTTGAAAGCACAGAAATTTCACTAAAAATATGGTCTACAATTCTAACATCAAGTCTCTTTGTTTTGAGCATTGACCACCACCTGGCTGAATTACAGAATGATTAAACCTGAAAGTTGTAGGGAAATCTAGAGGTTGTTTCACCCAACAGGTAAGCCAGAATGAGCAACCAACTCATCCGTTTTACATCCCCAGCTCTGTCAGCCACAGAGAAGGCTGAGGAACCAAGCTGGAGATGCCCTTCAGGGTGACTTCCTTTGGAAGCATTCAGGAAGAATTTTTTAAATCAAAGAAGAAAACATCTTGAAAAAATTGGCTGCTGGTGGTACTGTCTCTTGCAAGTTGACATCATCAATCAACCAGCAGAGTAGGAGAGCTGTCAAACTGCGGCAGCATGAGGGACAAGAGAAATAGTCAGACACCTGAAAAATGGAGGGCTGCTCCACAGCACAGCTGGAGCCTCGCTGCTGCTATCTGAGGGGGCGGGAGAAAACTTAATGGGGTGGAGGAGAAGGAGACGGTGTTCAGAAAGAGAAACATCAATTAAAATGTGCCCGATTCATAATTTTCTCAATTTCTCGGCAGAATGACTTTCTGCCCTGCCTTATGCATTGTGTATGGCTACCTCAGATTTCATTTTTCAGCTATTATTCATACTTTGGTTTGGTGTTTCTGAATGTATTCTTTCTCACAGTAACTGTTGACAGGTCCAGCCCTGTAACCATCTGGCTCCTGAAGTAATGAGACCAAATGAAATGGAGCTTGAAGAAATTAACATTCCTTTCTTAATCTATTAATAACTGAAAAGTGTTGATTTTGGTGACAGCTAGATATTTTATTATGAGGCATATTGGTTAATTAAGAGCATCATAATGAAGGTTATAGGAATGCATATCCCTCCAGAAATATACATATTTTTAATAAGCATAATTTGATTCTTCTCACAGGCTCAAAAAAAAAAAGTCAGTAAAAATGTTATGCACAAAGAAAGTCTCAACAAAGAATAAACAGACAATTTTGTATGTATGGACCACAGTTATTGTTTTATTCTGTTAAGTGTGACTGTGTATATCAAATTCAGATGTTTCATATCAAGAAAAATTGCAAATAATTACAGGTCTTCTAGTTCTATCGCTCTATTGTCCTGTGATTCTTCTCCCATCTCTTTACTCTGATGAAGTCTACAGCTTTGTAGGGTCCTTACTGAGCAGTGGTGGGGGTATCATCCACTTTGCCAAAATTGAAAATGCACCAACTTTGATATTTAGATCACAGACAATATTTCCTTCCTCTTTTTGATATTTGCAAACATTTTTCTTTGGCCCGTAAAAATTTTACAAAAACTCCATCTTGCACACAGACCTGTCATTAATAATACATTGGGTACTGTGTCTTTTTCTCACCTTTCCCTCACACTGAGCTGAGAGAAGTTTTGGGTGTCTCTTGCCCCAGTGTTGATGTGCAGCCAGTTAATCCAAGGATTGTTTTCATTTTTATTTTTCCTGATTTTACAGTCCTTGTCCAATTTTAGTGTATATATGTGTATTATATATACAGTAAATATATACACTAAATATATTTATATATACACACACTATATACACTATATAGTGTATATATATATACACACACTAAATATATACACTAAATATATTTATATATATAAATATATATATTATATATATTTATGGGGGGATGTTGAGTATCATTTGTCTTCCTGACTGGTATCCCATTTAAAAAAAAAAAAGAACAGCCACAGGTAAATTCCCAAGGTTTTCTCTACTGAGAGTATGAAATGACTTGTATGTGTAGGCATATTTTCACTGCAAAACTTTGCCACAGTGAACTGTTTCCTTTCCATTCTCCCTTTCATTTTGCCATTGTCTCTCCTGCAGCTACCCAACAATCCCTGTGGAATTGCTGCTTTGTCTCTTTCGCTTTTTCTGCTACAGTACATTCTGTGTCAGATTGAATGGAAAGGTAACGTAAAGGTCAATACAAGCAAAACATGGCTAATGGCAATCAGGGGTGAGTTTTTCTACTTAAGGCCTCAGTTGTAGAGTTTGATTGTTAATGTTGAAAAATTACTCAGGACCAGATCTTTAGTATAAATATTGCCTTTATGAACAGAGAGAAGGTATTTCCTCTTGGTTTTCCCATTCTCTTTGTTAAATTTGGTCTCTGTTTAACTTCTTTCTTATTACACTTTCTGCCACCTTTTCTCCGTTTTGTCCATCCTTTGTATTGTTGGCAGCTGTATGTCAGCGCCTCGGAACATTGCACTCTCAAAATTAGACGCAGGAGGCATACAGGGAACACACTTCCTCACTCTATGATAAGCATTTCAGCTAGTCTCCAAAGACTACTTATTCCTGTTTGGAGAAATGATTCTATTTTCCAAAATACGGTTAAACAATTAAATTACATTATTAAGCAAAATATTGGAGTCCACTTTACTTAGGCTATAGAGAATACTGGCTGGCTTCCTAAAATTTCCTGCCAGGGTTCTGCATATCAGGATAACCAGGCAGAGGAACTAGATTCAAAGCCATTGGTGCAAGTGGCCATTCTTATCTGCTGTGGCCACAATGAGGCCTGATTCCAAAGTCAGAGCAAAGAATTCTGGACCTCACGGTCTGAGCTAGGGGCCAGAATACTCATAAGACAAAGTCAAGAACCATGATAGCTGGATCAAGGTCATTCTTAGTACATTTGGCACCAATAATTGAAATAAGTGTGTGCAATTATTTTATAAAGATTGTTCTCAATTATTCTTTCAAGAGATTGAAGATAAAATGAAGAAGAAAGAAAACATTGCTGCAGAAGGTCTATCTAAGTCAGTGACCCCTCATTCAATGGCAGAGAGTAGACTTCAGGGCATGATGAAAATGTATGCCTGTCTTTATTTTAGTTATGCTGTTGTAGCTGACTCTGGATACTTCAAAAGCATCCACCTGTCTCACACAAATACTGTTACTGAGAGGGTATAAAAGTTCAGCATCAGGCACAGCTCTCTGTCTCTAGGATTCTTCCATTTCCCTCCCCATTTTTCCATTACCACCAGCAAATACTTAAGACCTTCTTGGCTCTCCTATCTCTTAGCTGTCACACTTGCTCCCAGCTTTTGACTTCTTTTTCAGGTATCTGTGGCCTGACAATCCATTTGGACACCTTCTCTGGCTTGAACCCTCAGTACTACCTCGCAGTCACTACTTTACTTCTAGCACCATATGCATTACAGCTAAGGCTAAGAAGTGCTTCTGTTGTGGAATTCAGCTTGCAAAGATTTATACTGACCTCACCGGGCAACAGAGTCAGATAGTGTTCTGTATATATTTGCTATAATTCCAGACTTAAAATGTCGCTTTATGGTCAAGAATGAAAGAACCGTGTAGAGAACATAAGGCTTTTATATGACTCACAGGTGGCTTGGGACACAGGGTAAAACACCAATGCATTTTCCTATAAATATTTTCCTGTTGCCAAAGGTGAAATAGAAACATGGTATAGGTGAGACAACATAAATGAAAGTCCGCTAGTATTAGCATAAAAACTTGGAATGTTCTATGATATAAAAATAGAACGATGGTTAAGCCTACAAAATTTGCCAAATTAAAACTAAGAAATTTAAGATCAATATATTTAGAACCAATTTATGACTATAAAATCACATGGATTTATTATGACAAGCCAAATAATTCTCTGAGAATTAGAACAACACTCCTTAATCATGTAAAATATAACCAATGTTTTTTAAATGAGGCCTAAAAATACTATTAGAACTAATTAGTCAGATAAATTAAGTTTCTGTTCTACACTGCAGCTTACATTTTATTCAAAGCATTTACTTTTCTTATAAAATAAAAAACATGTTCTAATGTATAATTTGAGTTATGAAAAGAATAAAACATAGTCTTGGCAGAATACTACTCAATGACCAGAATCATTTTGCTTATTTCCCTTTTTACAAAATGGAATGTATGATATATATTCACTAATTGAAATATGAGAAAGACCAACAAAGTTAGGTGACACTGTATACTTTAAGCACTTGTTGTAAGTTGAATTACCAACGTAGTAATGTTAATGTGAAATTATCCTTTTTCCCATATTAATGATTCTTTGGTATATTATAAATAGTATAAGTGGAAGAAATAATTTTTCCTCTCGATTAGAAAATGATTCCCCCTAAGACTTTGTTTTACTATGAATTTGCTTGATATGCCCTTCTTTCATAAAGTTATCCTTTGGTTCAATGACCTCAGCTTTAAATTAATAAAGTAGCATTATTTCCAGAGTAAATCAGGTTTTGCTCTGCTTAAAACAACTCATGATGCATTAGAACCACTTTTTAATTTTCCAAAGGAATACCACAAGTCTCCCATTTTGGACTAACATATACAAGTCACGTGCATCAGGATTTGAAAAGGGAAGCCAATATCTGGAGCATCACAAGATAAGAGAAGCTGGGTGAATCGTAGGATCCTGTGCAGCTCCTCTGAAGTATTGGTGCAAGTGGGCAAGTGGGAGTTTGTCAGAGAATCTGGGAAGACAGACAAGTTCAGATTTGGGTGGGACTATGAAGGAGGCTTGTGGAGAGGTCCACTTCCCTCAGGGGCAGGCTACTGCCTCTGCCTCTCATGGAGGGCATGATGTCACTGGATATGTGGAGAGAGAGCAAGAACAAGCTGGAGTACCCCCAGCAGCTCTGCGTGTCAGTTTCCCTGGCCACCTTCTAGCATACCGACCTGCGGAACAGTGACTGATGCTTTCCTTCCACTTTCCAATTTCATGTACCACTACATTTCTCATCTGAACCACTAACTCAAAAATCCAGCAGAGAGGAGTCTGGGATGTGTAGTTCAGCTTAGCCCTGTGGGTACAATATAAACCACCACACTCATATTAGCCCATATGTCTTACTGAACATTGTGTGAAGGTATTATGGGGGAATGCTAAATACACAGCATACATAGTCCATGTTTATGAGGAGGATATCATTTCAAAGGAGAGATGAAATAGCCCATTCAACAGTGCAAGATGGCATTCTACAAAGTGTCAGGGAAAAAACTGCTGCAGCCCCCAATTTAAAATGCTGGAAAAATTGCCTTAGAATGTTTTTCATATCAGCTTTGTTTTCTATTTCCTACTTTCATTCTCTTAATAGCTTTAAAAAATTCTATGTAGGGAACTAAAAGAGAAGGGCTGCAATATGCACAGAGAGATCTGAGTAGTTAGCCTGTTTCACTTATTAGAACTAAAGAATTCACAAATTTTTATGGTTTCAGAATAACCTTTGCTATATCATATTTGCAGAACATATGCCCTTTGAGTAAATGTGAACCCATTTTGTTGAACGAATAATGTCTTTTCTAAGTTTAAAACCTTTTCATTGGTATCCAAGAGAAACAAACTAAGAACCATAGAGGAAACTGCATGAAATCTCTTCTATTTACCAGGTGTGTAATTTCCAAGGCTCTCCCTTCTTAGAAGCACCTCAAGGGAGAGGCACACCCTTTGAGAGAGAAAAGATCAGTTTGAATGATAATGAGGCTTGCAAAGAGAGACCTTTACCTTTGTCACACAATGGTCCAGAAAGCTTTTTTGATATCAGTTTAGAACACCCATTAGCTATGATAGGAATTATAGGTCCATGGAGTGAATATACCCTATGGATTAAGTAGCAAAGGTCTCCCTCTTTGAGCTTCATTATTATCACAAAAGGCTCATTCATACCAGGCTAATGGGAGGCAGACACGTGCTTCACAGAGTAGATCTCACGGGACAGAGTCCTATTCAGCTAGTTTCTAATTCATGCATATATGGAAAGAGAAAGATTCTTTCTGTGTGCTTGTGTAGACTGGTCCCCTTTCTTCTTTTCCTCTTCATCATCATCCCCCTTTCCTCTCATCCTCCCTCCCCAGGAGGACCACAGTGAAGTGCACCACCTGTGCTCCTAGAGAAGTCCCCTAGACTTGCCAGTTACAGCCTGTCTATCCTGGGTTGCTCTGTCTCTCTCTGTCCCTAAGAAAATCTGCCCCCAAAATACATTCGTAGATCAAACCCAGGAGCAGAATGACCTCCTGGATGTTTCAATTTTTGGACAACTCTTTGAAAGAGCCATAAGTCTTAGTATTGCACTTTGTTTGGATTTAAGAATTCATTGACATTATTTACCACAATGTGGATATCAGCTTGGAAGCATTTCCAAATGACACTCAGGAGAATCAAAATGATCTCTTCTCTTTCGGCCTGAAGGGAGAGTTCAAAGTTACCACCACTTATGTAACCACAGCCCAGGCACCTTGTGGGAAGTGAAAGTGGTAAGATATTTTGGTAACTAGAGAACTTTAGACTAAGATGATTATATATTCTACAGTTATTTTACCAAGTAAAACTTTCTTTCCCTCCATTTAATCTCACAGAGGGTTTTACTAACTTGCAATTACAACTTGCAATTGGCTGTAGGTTTTGCTCATTGACTTTTTTTTTAATGCTTTATATTTTGAGTCTGTTATGAGGCTATCAACAAAAAGCATCTGATCTAAACAAATGATAACCATAGCCCAGATTTGGGGCAGTTCTCCTGGGTTTCTCCCTGGGCATGCATTCTGCATCAAGAAAATTCTGTTTCTACAGATCAGAGAAAAGCTTCATATTTATTAAATATGTTGTATACATTCATGTGTGGCTATTAGTAAATAAATACCATAAGTATATTTTATGGGAAAAAAGGGAAATTTTTCCATTTAGTATTTTTTATTTGAGTATCTTCAACTTTAACTACTTGAATACTCATTGTGCCTCCTTTAATGGGGTCACATGCAACTACAAGCACTCCGTAATTCTCTGTCCTTTGCTGACATGAAGCTAGAAGGGGCCTCAACATATCATTAGAGCTATTTCTTTCCTTGTTATTGTTTTCCAATTAATATCACTCGTGGTGGGACCTAGGTGGGATTCTTATAGTTCCAAACTCCATAGAGATGGGGACTAGTTGTAGATCACAATTTTAAATAATCTATCTTTTAAAAATATTCTATTTATTTATTTTTAGAGAGAGGAAAAGGGAAGGAGAAAGAGAGGAAGAAAAACATAAATCAGTTGGCTCTCACAGGCACCCCAACCAGGGACCGGGCCCACAAACTAGGCATGTGCCCTGGTCGAGAATAGAACGAGTGACCTTTCACTTTGTGGGATGACACCCACAAACTGAGCTACGCCAGTCAGGGTCTAACTAATCTATCTTAACATCCATGATTTTGCAAAGTAATATTTCCTATTTAATCTATTAATTATTTTTGTCTTATAAGACTGACTGCTAACAATTTTTATAATTTTTCTTAAGATTCTCCACCTCTTCACTGAGCCAGAAAACAGAACCAAAACCATTGCTTTAAAGTGGGTCTGAATAGGGATGAATATAACGAAGGATCATCCCTACAGTGACCTTAAGGATTCAATCATTTCATTATTGGAAGAACTCTGATAGGAAAGTAGTCTGGTGTCTTGGGTATAATCTGACAGACTACAATCTGAATCAAACTGATTTATTTTTAGTTCTACCATTTTTTTATATAACAGTTGCAATTTAATGCATTTCAGTAGAGCACGCAGACTCCCAGTCACCATAAGGTTCATGTCTCCCTATTTACGTAATCAAATTTCTGGTAATTGCTTACTCCTAGACTCTGAGTTCAATATTTAGCAATATTGCTACAATACTGATCCATGTTCAATTTGTGAACTTCCATGAATTTTTTTAAGTCATACATACTAGTCAGTCATTATTCTTCTTTAACATTATTCCTCTCTTTTTGTCTGCACAGGCTCCCTAACAAAATAGGACAGGCTGGGAGGTTTAAACAACAGACACATTCTGCAGTCTAGAGTTTCATGACCAAGGTGAGGCAAATTGGGTTTCTAGTAAGAGCGCTCTTCTGGCTTGTGGATAGCCGTCTTTTCACTGTGTCCCGACAGGGCCTTTCTTCTGGGTCTGTGCAAAGAAATAGCCGTATGGTCTTGCTTCCTTTTTTATAAGGACACTAGTTCCATCAGACTAGAGTGCCACACTTAAGATCTCATTTAATCATAATACCTTCCTCAAGGCCCTATCTCCAAATACAGTCAAATACAGGAGTTAGGGCTTCAGTGTATGAATTTTGAGAGGGACACAATGCAGTTCATAACACTCTCTTTTTAATATTACATTTATTGGGTGACATTGGTTAATAACACCATATGGGTTTCAAATGCATATTTCTATGACACAGGACCTGTCTGTGTATTGCACTGTATGCCCGCCACCCAACTGTTGAATGAAGAAATGCTCAAAACATATGAAGGTAAAATAATAGATAAAAAATTAGGGAATTTTTCATTCAGATACTTAATTAAATGTCATTTTTCTGAAATTTGTGATATTTGTGGCATTTGTCAGCATTTTCACATTTGAAACAGAAGTTATTGGTTTTTTATCCTAAATAGTCACTTTTGTACATAATTTTATATTCTTTTTAACAAAGAGGGCACCTCAAATTTTATAAGCTTCAAGCTCCCAAACTTGGATGGCTTCTCTTCAAAGAGCATATAGTCTTGTCCAATAGTTGGTGATGGAAGGGGTAAAGTCACTAAACAAAAGTTCCCATCATCCCTGCTGCTCTCATGCCAGAAAATACCTAGTTTCAGAATATTCCAGGAAGGACAGAATATTTTTTAAACAGTTATGATTTAGAATTTTTAAGTTAGTGCAATTTTTGGAGCAGTTTTAGATTCACAGAAAGATTGTGCAGGAAGTACAGAGAGGTTCCATAAAGCCCTCCCTCACACACCCAAGCACTTTCTCTTTATTAACATCCTGCTTTATTGTGGAGCATTTGTTCCAATCACTATACCAATATTGGGACATCATCGATAATTAAAGTTCATAATTTACATCAGGGTTTAATCTTTATGTTTATAGTTCTACAGGTGTTAACAAGCGTCATGTAGCCACCATTATATTATCAAACAAAATATTTCACTGTCCTCAAAATCTTCTGTATTCCACCTATTCACAACTTCCTCCTTCTCTCCCCCTAAAATTACTTATTATTAAAAACACTACCACCCAAACCAAAATTTCCCTATGTGGTCATCAACACAAAAGAAAATGGATTCATTCATTGTCAGGCATTCTTACAGATAATAACTCATTTTCCATTAAATACCATATTTTTCAGATTATAAGATGCACTTTTCCCCCAAATTTGGGAGGAAAATGGGGGTGCATCTTATAGTCTGAATGTAGCTTTCCTAGCTTGCTGGGGAGGGGGGAGCATGGTGGTAGAGCAAAATTTTTTTCCTATTTTCCTCCTCTAAGTCCTAGATGTGTCTTATGGTCTGGTGTGTCTTATAGTCTGAAAAATACAGTAGATCTTTTCCTAAATATATTTCATTGATTATGATATTATAATTGTGTCATTTTTTCTCCCTTTTATCCCCCATCACCCTGCACCCCTCTCCCTCCAGAATTCCCCTCACCCTTTGTTCATGTCCATGGGTTGTACATAGAAGTTCTTTTGCTTCTCCATTTCCTATACTATTCTTAACCTCCCCCTGTCTATTTTGTACCTACCAATTGTGCTTCTTATTCCCTGTACTCTTTTCCCCCATGTGCTCCCTGCCCCCTCCCCACTGATAACCCTCCATGTGATCTCCATTTCTAGTTGTTTGCTTAGTTTTTGTTTTTTTAGGTTCAGTTGTTGATAGTTGTGAGGTTTTTGTCCTTTTACTGTTCATAGTTTTTGATCTTCTTTTTCTTAGGTAAGTCCCTTTAACATTTCATATAATAAGGGATTGGTGATGATGAACTCCTTTAACTTTACCTTATCTGGGGAGCATTTTATCTGCCCTTCCATTCTAAATGATAGCTTTGTTTGGTAGAGCAATCTTGGATATAGGTTCCCCCCTTTCATGACTTTGAATACTTCTTTCTAGCCCCTTCTTGCCTGTAAGGTTTCTTTTGAGAAATCAGCCGATAGCCTTATGGGAACTCCTCTGTAGTCAACTGTCTTTTTTCTCTTGCTGCTTTTAAGATTCTCTCCTTATCTTTAATCTTGGGTAACTTAATTATGATGTGCCTTGGTGTGTTTCTTCTTGGATCCAACTTCTTTGGAATTCTCTGCTCATCCTTTACTTGCATGTCTATTTCCTTCACCAGATTGGGGAACTTTTCCTTCAATATTTTTTCAAATAAGTTTTCAATTTCTTGCTCTTTTTCTTCTCCTTCTGGCACCCCTATAATTTGGATGTTGGAATGTTTACAGTTGTCCCAGGGGTTCCTCAGCCTCTCATTTTTAATTTAAGTCCTGTTTTCCTTCTGTTCCTTCTGTTCTTTCTGGTTCCCTGTATATTTTTCTTTATTTCACTTTGTATAGCCTTCATTTCTTCCTTTATTTTGTGACCATACTCAATCATTTTTTGAGCATCCTGATTACTAGTGTTTTGAATTCTGCATCTGATAGGTTGGCTCTCTCCTTGTTGCTTAGTTCTTGTTCAGGAGTTTTGATCTGTTCTTTCATTTGGGCCATATTTCTTTGTCTCAGCACACCTGTTACATTGTAATGGGTGGAAGGTAAGGTATTCATCAGGGTGGGGCAACCCATTTTTCTGTATTGTAGTGTTGTCTGTAGGGGAGGGGTCAGACAGGGAACAATGCTGCTTGCTATCTTGCTCGGCTCTCACCCCACTTTCCATCACTTCCCTTACTTCTCACAAGCATATTGTGCCCTT
The DNA here is from genome assembly GCF_022682495.2 of Desmodus rotundus. NCBI lineage: Eukaryota > Metazoa > Chordata > Mammalia > Chiroptera > Phyllostomidae > Desmodus > Desmodus rotundus. The sequence goes on from NC_071390.1 coordinate 137,611,290, forward strand.
TCAGGTGCTGATTCCCAGGTGGGTGGGCTTGTGTACATTCTAGGATCTCCTGGGCCTGTCCAATGGACTCTCCGGTGAGACTGGGAGTTTCTCCCACTACCACAACCCCCACAGGTTTTTACAGCTAGAGGTTTTGAGGCTTTATTTCTCTGTGCTAGAACCCTGGGTTGTATGGTTTGTTTTGCTCCCCACTTGTTCCTCCCAGCTTAATCCACTTGCAAATGTGGGACTGCCTGGTCTGCCAGCCACCAATTATCCCATCTGAGTCCAACACCAGCTGCCACTTTGCCATGCATCCTCTCTGCCCCAGATGCCTGTCTCGGCCCCTCCTACCAGTCTGGATGACTGTTTCTTCTTTAACTTCTTGGTTGCCAGACTTCCATGTAGTTGATTTCCTGGTAGTTCTAGTCATCTTTTGTTTTTAATTTGATTGTAATCCTTTTTTTTTTTTTTTGGTTGTGTGAGGAAGTGAAGCACATCTACCTACACCTCCATCTTGGCTGGAATTCCTCCCATTAAATATTTCATTTCATTGTCACAATAAGTATAATTATCCCAACTTTAGGGATATATTTAGTCTCAGAAGTCCAAATGCCTTGCTTAAAGCTATATGGCTATTGAAGATAGATGTGGTTGAGGCAATGTCTGTATTTGCTGGTGGGTGAGCAATGGTCTATTTACTATACCACCTCTTAAATGTCCTTGAAATTTATCAGAGATAGTGAGTATGTGTTTAGAAGATGTTTTTAAGGATTCTGACACAGTCCCTATGTATGACTTTATCACCAGCAGGCTGAACTCAAGTTCCCCTATACAGACCTCAGTGATGCATATATTTAATAATATATATCTGTAAATATCCAATTTGAGTGAACTTTAAAATGTTCTATTTTGTCATCCATAGACTAGAATATTTTCTCTTATTCCCAAGCCTCCCACCCAATATTCAGAGGTATATCACCCTTAGTAAAGTGCTAGTACCAAATACTTTATAATAAAATTAATTTCAGTTAGATAACATCTCAGGCCCTGGCTGGTATAGCTCAGTGGATTGAGTGTGGGCTTCACACAAAAGGGTCACCATTTTGATTCCCAGTCAGGGCACATGCCTGGGTTGCAGGCCAGGCCCCCAGTAGGGGGTGCATGAGAAGCAACTACACATTAATATTTCTTTCCCTCTCTTTCTCCTTCCCTTCCCTCTCTCTAAAAATAAATAAAATCTTTTTAAAAAGATAACATCTCAGGATTTTCAGTTTCAACTGCAATCCTTCAGCTATATATTTTTATTTCAAGTTTTTCAAATGTTCATATACTGCTGATTCTTACCCAAATGATAACTTTTTAACCTGTGTAGAGACAGACTCGGCCATGTTTGTGGTTTAGTTTCTACAAATATTCTATGTAGTGCACAGAGCAGTTTTGTGTATGCTGACATCTGTGTGTGAATATTTTTACTACTTTGAGAGTGAACAGGTTGAATTTGGGGTGCAACGGCAAGTCAGCACTTTGTTACTGTCACAGCAGCACTTCCTTGCAGGTTAATAATAGTCTGTCTTCTTAATTCTAACTTGTTTTCAGTGATACTACCAGATCACAAAATGTATAATAAAGATATATACATTCCAAGATGTTTCATGAAATGAAATGATAAAGAAACCTTTAAATCCAATTAGTTCCTGGCAGACAGCACTAAGGGTGGGATGATGCAGGATATAATATTTGAGCCAGATTCTTATTCCCAACTCCCATTTTTGTTGTAAGACAGCTTGAAGGGCTGCTGTTATTTCTGTCAAGTGACTAGTATATAAGAATGAAAACTAATGAACATGTAGCTCACTGAATGTTCCTAATTGGTCATTGTAAATTAAATTTCAAAGTTACAGAAAAAAATAACTTGTTTTACTTATCTTGGGACTGATTTTCTTTTAATTTACAGGCTTTTTACAGCTGTTTTAGGATTATAGAAAAATTGCATGTGAAGTACAGAAATCCTGTATAAACACTCTGTCCATCTACCTCACCTCTGGGCACTGCTTCACCTATAATTAGTACTTTGCATTAGTGTACATTATTACAATTGATACACCACATTTGATATATTATTAGTAACAGAAGACCATAGTTGACTCTCTGCATTGTACAGTTCTATGGGTTTTGACAAGTACATAATATCATGAATCTATTATTATGGTATCATACTGACCACTGCCACTGCCCTAAAAATGCCCTCTGCTCCAATGACCCACCCATACTTCTCTCTTAATGCCTGCCAACCACTGACCTTCTTTACTTTCTCTATAGTTTTGCATTTTCCAGAATGTCATATAGCTGATCTGTGAAGCATTCTTAGACCACCCTCTTTCACTGAGCAATATGCATTTAAATTTTTCCTATATCTTTTTGTGGCTTAATAGCTCACTTATTTTTATTGCTGAATAGTATTCCATTGTATGAATGTACCACAGTTTGTTTATTCATTTGCCTGTTGTTAGACACTTTGCATAATTCTATTTTGGTAATTATAAATAAAGCTGCTACAAATATTTTCTTGCAGATTTTTGTGACAAAATAAATTTTCAACTCAGTTGGATAAATGTGATTGCTGAATCATAAGGTAAAACTATGTTTAGATGTGTAAGAAACCACCAAACTGTCTTCCAAAGTGGCTGTACCATTTTACATTTGCCCCGGTAATGAACAATTGTTCCTGGGGCCCACATCCTTGTCAGCATTTGTTATTGTCAATCATTTGGATTGCAACCGTTCTAATGAGTACTATGGATACCGTAGTTGCCCTGATTTTTATTTCCCTAATGACATATGATGTTAAGCATCTTTTCATAGGCTGACTTGCCATCTGTATATCTTCTTTAATGAAGTGTTGGTTCTAGTCTTTTGCCTTTTTTTTTTTTTAATTGGATGGTTTGTTTTCTTATTGTTGAGTTTTAAGTGTTCTTTGCATCTTCTGGGTAAGTCTTTTAACAAGTATGTGTTTTGAAAATATTGTGTCCCAGTCTGTGACTTGTCTTTTCATTCTCTTAACAGTGTCTTTCACAGCAGAAGTTTATAATTTCAATGATGTACAACATCAATTTCTTCTTTCAGGGATTATGCTGTGGGCTTTTATCTAAGAATTAATTGTCAAGGTTATCTAGATTTTCCTTATCTTCTAGGAATTTTATAGTTGTACATTTTACATTTAGGTATGATCAATTTCTAGTTAATTTTTGTGGAACATGTAAGGTCTGTGTGTAGATTCATTTTTCACATGTGAATGTTCAGTTGTTACAGTATCATTTGTTGAAAAAGCTACTATTTTTTTCACTAAATTGCCTTCGCTCCTTTGTGAAAGATCAGTTAATATTTTTGCTTTGAGTGTATTTCTGGGCTCTCCATTCAGTTCCACTGATCATTTTGTCTACTCTTTCACTGATACGGCTCTGTCTTGATCATTGCAACTTTATAGTAAATCTTCAAGTTGAGTGGTGTCAGTTATATTGGCTATTCTGATTCTTTTGCCTGGATTTTATATACCCTTGAGAATAAGCTGATCCACAAAATAACTTTCTAGAACTTTGATTGGAATTGCATTAAGCTGCATCAAATTGGAAAGACCTGACCCTTTAATAACATTGAGTCTTCTTACTTATGACCACAAACTCTCTCCACATCTATTTAGATTTTTGGATGTCTTTTATCAGAGTTTTATAATTTTCTTCATTTTCATCTTATACATACTGTATCAGATATATACCTAAGTATTTATTTTTATTTACTAATGTAAATGGTGTTGTGTTTGTTTCAAATTCCCATTGTTTATTTCTCATGTATAGGAAAACAATTGACTTTTAAATATCAACCTTGTATTCTGCAAACCTTGCTATAATCACTTACTATTTATAGGGATTTTTGTTGTTGATTTGTTGGTATTTTTTACATAGACAATCACGTCATCTATGAATAAAGGAATTTTTATTTTTTCTTCCCAATTTGTATACTTCCTTTTCTTGTTATATTGCATTAGCTAGGACTTCCAGTATTATAATGAATAGCATGTAGCTTTTCAATATTAAGTGCTGTGGTAGCTGTATGTTTTTTGTAGATATTTTATGTCAGGTTAAGGAAGTTCTCCATACCTAGTTTATTGAGAGTTTTTTTATCCTGAATGTGTGTTGGACTTGTAAAGTGCTTTTTCATTGTCAAATAATTTTTTAAATAATTATATAATTTTTCTTCCTTAGACTATAGATAAATGTATGGATCACACTTGGTCATAGTATAATTTTATTTATACATTCCTGGATTTGATTTGCTTATATTTTTCTTGAGGATTTTTGCATCTATGTTCCTGAGAGATATTGGTCTATAGTTTTCCTTTCTAGTAATGTATTTTTCTAGTTTGGTTATTAGGTAATGCTGGCATCACAGAGTGAGTTAGGAAATATTTTCTGTGCTTCTATTTTCTGGAAGAGATTGTAGAGAAATGTTATCATTCTTTTTTAAATGTATGGTAGAAGCCACCAGGAAAACCATCTTGGCCTGGTACTTTCTGCTTTGAAAGTTTACTAATTGCTAATTTAATTTCTTTAATACACATAGACTTACTTATTATGTATTTCTCTTTGTGTGAGCTTTGGTCATCATGTCTTTCAAGTAATTGGTTCATTTCACCTAAGTGGAGTTTAACTCCATGGGCATGGAGTTTTTCATAATTTTTTAATTTCTTTTAACATCCAAGAAAGTAGTAGCTATAGTCCCTCCAATAATTAATAGGTTACTGTTAATTTTTTCCTATCAGTCTCTAGCTCCTGGCAGTTTTGCTCCCAGTGAGTGTGATTCTCCATATTCACCCATCACTCCCAGGTTCAGAGCAGCAATTTGCCCTGTGACATCAATTCTCTGACAGATCCAAGAAGAGTTGTTGATTTTCCACTTCTTTGGCTTTTTCCTCATGAGGACTACAGTAACAACTTCCATGCTCTTTACACATCAGACCAGAAAATAAGAGTTGATTATTTTTTACATTAGTCATGATGCAGTTATAGAAGAACATTGATTTTTTAAAATTGTTGTTCAAGTACAGTTGTCTCCATTTTCCCACCATCACTTTCCCCATCCCACCCACCCCCAACTCCCACCCTCAATCCTGCCCCCCTTTGGATTTGTCCATGGGTCCTTTATACATGTTTCTTGATGACCCTTCCCCTTCTTTCCCTTATTATCTTCCTCTCCCCTCCCCTCTGGTTGCTGTCAGTTTGTTCTTTATTTCAATGTCTTGCTTACTTGTTTGTTTTGTTGATTACATTCCACTTATAGGTGAGATCATACAGCATTTGTCCCTCACCGCCTGGATTATTTCACTTAGCATAATGCTCTCCAGTTCCATCCATGCTGTTGTGAAGGGTGAGTTCCTCCTTTCTGCTGTGTAGTATTCTATTGTGTAAATGTACCATAGATTTTTGATCTACTCATTTACTGATTTTTTAAAAAGCAATTGTTTCCACGAGTTTCATTAAATTTTGGCACCTTAGGGGTCACCATGGACCACGGGTCTCCAAACTTTTCCAGGTCTATCAATTTTCTACTATTAGTTCCTTAGGGGTTGATCAGTTCGGGAAGAACTGAGTTACATTAACCCAAGACAGGGAAGATTGACATATGAAAGAGAAATTTGATTTATAAAATAATCATTGGAAATGTAGTTGTCCAAATAGCCAAGTATTTAGACCTACATGACCTGGATGAGTAGGTTAACATGGGAAAACCAAGCACAGATCAGGGTAATGAGTAAAGAAGTAAAGGAGAGGGAACTGTATATTTATTGTTATAGACTACTTCCCACCAACAACTGCAGCTTTCATGAGTTACCCATGCTCCTCTGAGGATATTTCTGTTCAGAGATCATCTGTACCATCCCCACCCAGTATGGATGGTAATTTATTCCAGAGTGTTAATGCCCATGCCCCAACCCCATTAGTGCTGTTCACATATCAGTTTGACATTTTCTAAGCTTGGCTTTCTTTTTTTATGTTCCATGAGAACAACTACCCATCTGTTGTGGCAACATCCATTTAGATAAACTTAATTAACTAAATAGCATTTTATTTATTTTCTCTTTTGTCAAGATTAGAATGGCCATATATCTTAAGATAAGATTTGAGATTCTTCTCTTTTGTCTTGACTACATGAATTGATGGTACTGACTGACCAGTATTTGTCAAGTATTGTGCAAATAGCAGAGAATGAGATGATAGGACAGACCCATCACTGTTCTCAAACAGCCTACTGGCTACAAAACCATTCTTTAAGATGCCTGATACATCCATTTTCTGTTACCCTACTATTACCCTCCATTTTAAAAAATGACTTTTTTCCACCAGGTATTAAAATTATGGAAGTAGGTGCTATGCTTTCCAAGTAGTGCTTTATTATTAGGTACCAATTTATGGAATTATATTCTTCTTGCTGAGAAATGAAATCATATTGCTCAGATTCAGTACATTTAGAATAATGGTAACTCAGAGTTTGGCTTCTAGGATTCCAAAAAGGCTGAGGCTCCCATCCCCTATCTTTTCAGTTATTCCCTAAAAAGTCATCTTGAAATCAAGAACATACTGGCCACAAAGTCCACCAAAAAGAAATACACTGAAGCTTGAATAAGTCATTGATCAAAGAGCCAGAGAAGTCTAAGCCATCCTCACCTTTGTAATTGGCATTTGTAACACACTTACTGTATTTTGTTTCTTTCTTTGCCAGGAATAATATTGTTAAAAACAGTAAGTTAAGGGTGTCATGAATTTCACCTGATAGATACTGAGTATTAGAGCTTTTAATAATAGTGACTTATCCTGTTAATTATTTTCTTACTTCCTTTAAAACTGTACTAAAGGCTTATGGATGTAAAATTCTTCCCTTTTTTTCCATAAGAAAAATTTATAGTATAAAAGATCCACTAAATATTCAAGAATAGTAGAATTTTTCTAATAGAAATAAATGTTTATATAGAGTTCACACTTAGGAGAATACAATTTTTATACACTTTTATTCGAGCTGTGCTTGAGCTTATTTTTAGACAGGGAATCCTTTTGATCTGAAATGTTCTTGCATGCCGCAGAAGGGGATGGTTGCCAAACTCCAGCTTAGGAGAGCAAAACAGCACCTTATTTACGCACCCAAAGCATAGGGCAATTAATGTACAAATGCCAACCAAACTGGAGTGTGTCCCCAGCTTGCAGTTGTTGTTGTAATTACATGCAGCTGCAGTGAGCAAAAATGTCTGATAAGTTTGAAGGGCAGTGATCAAACAAACGAAGACTGTGATAGTGTCCATGAGACAAGTCCCTCAGTGAAAAAAGTCTAGAGTAGCCCAGTAAAACTTTCTGCCATGATGGAACTGGTCTACATCTGTGCTATTCAGTATGGTAGCCACTAGACATATGTGGCTAGAAACATTTGTAATGTGGCTAGGCAAACTATGAAATTTAATTTTATTGTCATTCAATTTTAATTCATTTGAATTTAAATAGCTTCTTATTGTGACTACTGTGTTGAACAGATCCAAAGGCAAAATCATCACACATGATAGGATCAAGCTTGTGGAGAATATAGTTACTAAAGAATAATAACATAGATTGAGAAATTAGGTTTAAGAGATTTTAGAGTTAGTAAAAATGAATGTGTATCTCAAACTCAAACAAGCTGGGTTCAAATCTGAGTTTTACTACTGATGGATTTTGGAAACTTTATCAGCCTATTATGTGTCCCTCACATAAATACAGTAGTGCTTAATAAATTACTATTCAGGAAAATGTTGCATTGTCAAATTATTTTTTTAATGAAATGGCTATGGGGAAAAAGGTGGGATAACTGTAACTGAACAACAATAAATTTAAAAAGTTTGCAATAAAAAAAGAAATAGCTAAATAGTCAACACATGCATTTTCTAAAAACACTTTGTGAAGGAATTTATTATTAATGATGTAACTATACAATATTTAATGAGTTTTTAGAATGTTCCAGCCACACGTATTATCCTGTTTTACCCTTACAACTATATGAATTAGATATTATTAGTATTAGCTTCATTTTAACATGAAAATATTCAGACTGAGAAATTAAATAACAAGCTCAAGGTCATGTAGTCATCAAGTAATAAAAACAAAATCTGAATTTACATCTCTTCAGTCCCCAAGAAAGTGTTCTTTGGTGAACATGTTCCTTACTGACTATACAACAGCCTAAGTATGCATCAGTAGATGAATGGATTAAAAAACAGTGGTACATTTACAGAGTGGAATACTATGCAGCAGAAAGAAAGAAGGAGAATTCTGACTTTTTGTGACAACATGACTGGAACTGGAGACTATTATGCTAAGTGAAAGGAGCCAGTCAGTGAAAGACAAATACCATATGATCTCACTTATAAGAGGAATCTAATGAAAAAATAAGCTAACAAGCAAAACAGAACCTGAGACATGGAAACATGGAACAGACTGAAAGCCACAAGAAGGGAGGGGAAAGGAAAGAATGGTGGGAAAAAGGGGAAAGGACTAGTCAAAGAACATGTATGAATGACCCATGGACATGAACAAGGGTGTGGGGATTGACTGTGGGAGCAGGGGGTGCACTGGGTAGATGAGGGAAAAGGGGGAAAATTGGGACAATTGTTATAGAATAAATAAGAATAGAAAATAAATAAATAAAGGAAGTAGAAACTGTCATATCCATTTCTGAAAATAGGTGCACTAGATATTCTGATAATCACTCTCACTGAAAAATATCTAGGAATTCTAGAAAAAAACCCACAAATGTATTAAATGCATAGCTAAGCCTGAACAGATATAAGAGAAATCCCCAAAAGTCAAATATAAAAAGTGAGCTAAAACACATATTTTGAGGATTTTAAAACTGAATTTTATCTCCTATACCAATTATTTGAAAAAGTATGACTTCATGGCAGATCATTTGAAAAGGACTCAACTGCAGTTTCTAGTTGTTTTCATTGATGTCAGTAGAAAAAGTAATAAACATCCCAATTTAAAAAAGTTAATTGTCAGGTGAAGAAGCAGTGCAGTGGTCTCTTGGACATGACACCTAAAGTACAAGTAATGAAACAAATTAGACTCTGTCAAAATCAAAACCTTCCTTGTTTCAAAGGACACTATCAAGAAAGTGAAAAGACAACTCACGGGACTGGAGAAAATAATTGCAAATCATATATCTGATGAGGGCTTGTCTTAAAACTCAACAATAAAAGATAATTCAATAAAAAATGGGCAAAGAATTTGAATAGATGTTCCTCCAAAGATAATATACAAATGGCTGATAAGTGTATGAAAAGATGCTCAATATCATTAGTCATTGCAAAATACAAATCAAATTCACAAGATATACCATTTTATGTTCCCTGTGGTGGCTATAATGAAAAAGACAATAACAAGTGTAGGTAAGTATATGGAGAAATATATACTTACATATATTGCTAATTGGAATGTAAAGTGGTGCAGCTGATTTGTAAAACAGTTTGGTGATTCCTCAAAATGTTAAAGTCAGAGTTATTATATGACCCAGCAATTCCAATTCTAGATACATACTCAAGAGAATGGGAAAAAAATCACCCCCACAAAAACTTGTACATAGCAACATTACTCTTAATACGGCAAAAGTGAAAACAACTCAAATGTCCATGAACTGATGAATGAAAACAATGTATGATATATCCACAAATGGAATATTACTCATCCATAAAAAAAGAATGAGATGCTGATACATGCTACAACAGGGATGAACTTTGAAAACATGATAACTGAAAGAAGTCAGATACAATAAGCTCCAAATGTATGACACATTTTGTATGATATGTCCAGACATGGCAAAGCCATGGAGATAAAAAGCATATTAGTTGTTGTCAGAAGCTAGTGGAAGAGGGAAGGAGAGGTAATTGCTAATAGGCATGGGTTTATTTTGGAGGTGATGAAAATATTCTGGAATTACATGGCAGTGGTGAATGAATAGCCTTGTGAACATACTAAAACCTACTGAATTTTACACTTAAAAAGATAAATTCTAAGATATGTGAATTATATCTCCATAAAAGAAAAAAAAAGTCAATGCTACCCTAAAGATATCTTCTTACTAATATTTTAATGGTTGAGAGTGTAGAAGAGACAAAACCTTGGGCAGTTGGAAATGCAATCTTTACACAAAACTTGAGACACATCAAAACAATATTTTCAGTGAAAGAAGGGACTATAAAATACCCATTTACTGGCATTAGTGTGTAGCTTAGAGTAGGGAAAGCCAAAAAAAATTTTTTTTGAATAGAGTACTCCAGAAGCAGAAAGACAAAATATAACCTCTCAAGAAGAAAGCACAGAAGTCAGGCCCCTCAGCATGTCCACAGTTTGAGATAAGAAAAATTTAATCCCCAAGCTAAAATGACTGAATACTCAAAAAAGTTAACAACATTGACCAAAAGTCTGCAAAAAAAAAATAACGCAAAATTCGAACCCCAAAGATGTCAGATACTGGAATTACCAGGCACAAGAATGAAATTGATGGTTACAAGTTTAAAGAAATTGGAGGTAATCCAAAACTTGTGTAAGGATCAAGAAGTATAAAAAGTGATCAGCAGATTTAGGAAAGAAAGAAATTGAGCTTCTAGAAATGAAAACATAATCATAAACTTTTCAAAATAATTAACTGATCATTTAAATAGCTGAGGCAATATACCTGAAGAGAAAATTCATTAACTGAAAGATATTTATGGGGGTAAAGCTATTTAAATATACCATAGAAAGAGAAAGATACAGAAAGAGAGAAAATTTAAGGGCTACAAAAGATTAAAATGAATGGGAAAATGAAAACACTGTTTAGTGGCTGCAAATTTTCAAAAATTGATATTTAGAAAGCACTATCATTTCAAAAGAGAACTTAAAATAGTACAGGGAAAAGACATTGCCTACAGAGAAATAACTATGAAACTGAGAGCAGTTGTCTCAACAGCAACAATGAAAGACCAACATAGTAGACTAAAATTATCAAAATACTGAGTGAAAATAACTTCAAATCAAGAATTCTGTTCTGTATTCAAGGATAGATAATATGATAGAGCACCAAACAAGTCAGCAATTGAAGAAAACTGAATCATACCAATATCTTTCCAGATCACAGTGATATGAAACTAGAAATCAACAGCATGAGAAGAGCTAGAAAATCTACAAATATGTACAAACTAAACACTCTTGAATAATCAATGGGTCAAAGAAGAAGTCAAGAGGGTATTTGAAAGATATTTTGAAACAAATGATTATTGAAACCCATTATATTAATACCAGAGCCTACAGGACACTGCAAAGGTAGTTCTGAGAAGGAATTTTATAGCAATAAATGCATATATTAGGAATCTACAAAGATTATGAATAATCTAACTTTATATCACAAGGTGAAGGAAAAAGAACAATTTAAGCCCAAAGTTAGCTGAAGGAAGGAAATAAGAAAGATCAGAGTAAAAATATGTAAATAAAATAGAGGCCAGAAAAATAATAGAAAAGATCAGTGAAACTAAGAGCTTCAATGGTGAATTCTACCAAACATTTAAAGATTTAATGCCAATCTTTCTCAAACTCTTTCTAAAATTAAAGAGGAGGACACACTTCAAAACTCATTCCACAAGGCCAATACTACCGATATCAAAGCCAGACAGGGACACTACAAGAAAAGAAAACTGTAGACCAATATCCCTGATGAATATAGATATAAAAATTCTCAACAAAATATTAGCAAACAAAATAAAGAACTCGTTAAAGGGATTATAAAGCATGACCAAGTGAGATCTATCCTTGGGATGCAGGGATTGTTCAATATGTACAAATCAGTAAGTGTGGTAGGCACGTTAATAGAATAAATGATAAAAATTATATGATCACCTCAACAGATGCAGAAAATCATCTGAATAAATATGACATCTTTTCATGATTAAAAAAACCTTCTACAGATTGGGTATAGAACATACCTCCACACAATGAAACAAGTATATGACAAATTCACAACTAATACTACATTTAATGAAGAAAAATTGAAAGATTTCAAGGACAGGAAAAAGACAAGGGTGCCCACTCTAAACACTCTATTCAACATAGTACTGGAAGTCCTAGCTAGAGCAATTAAGCAAGAAAAGAAATAAAAGGCATCCACATATTTTTACAAGTAATTTTTGTGGTTCTTTGCAGGTGATATGATTGTAAGTATTGAAAACCCCAAAGGGGAGAGGGGAGGAGATAGTGGGGAGAGGGATTTACAGGAGCTACTATAAAGGACACATGGACAAAATCAAGGGGGAGGGTGAAGGTCGGGGAGGGAGGTGGGTTTGGCTGGGGTGGGGTGGAGGGATGGGGGGAAAATGCAGACAACTGTAATTGAATAAAAATAAAAATTAAAAAAAAACCCCAAAGACACAACTAAAAATGATTGGATCTAATCAATGAATTCAGTAAAATCGCAGAATATAAAATCAATACACAGAAATCAGTTGCATTTTTATATACTCAAACACAAATAAAAAAATAACTATCTCATTTATAATAACATCAAAAATAAAAAAAATACCTAAGAATAAATTTAACAAAGAAAATAAAAAATTGTACAGTGGCAACTAGAAGATATTGTTGAACAAAATCAAAAAAGACAAAAAAATAGAAGGACATCCTGTGTTAATGAACTGAAATAGTTGATATTGTTAATACATCTACATTACCCAGAGCTGTCTATGGATTCAATGCAATCCCTATCAAAATTCCAATTGTATTTTTCACACAAATAGAAAAAACTATCCTATAATTTGTCTGGAACCACAAAAGACCCTAAATAGCCAAAGCAATCCTGAGAACAAAAGTGGAGGCCTCACATGTCCTGATTTCAAACTATATTACAGAGCTATAATAACTGAAACAGTATGCTACTGGCATTAAAAATACACACATAGACCAATGGAACAGAACAGAGTACCCAGAAATAAACCCCCACATATACTAACTAATAACAAGGGAGCCAAGAACATCCAAGACCATCTTTTTATTTAAAAAAAAAAAAGTGCTTGGCACACTGGAAAACCACATGTAAAAGAATAAAATTGGACTCCTGTCTTACATCATGAATAAACATGAACTGTAAGTGGATCAAAGATATAAACATAAGATCCAATACCATAAAACTCTGAGAAGAAAACTTAGGGAAGAATTTCCTCAACACTAGTCTTGGTAATGATTTTTTATATGACACCAGAAGCAAAAACAACAAAAGAAAAAATTATTAAGTAGGACTATATCAAACAAAACCTTCTGTACAGCAAAGTAAATAATCAACAAGATTAAAAGGCAACCTATGAAATGGGAGAAATATTTGCAAACTATATATTGGATAAGGGGTTAACATCCAAAATTGGTTTTTAAGAATTCATACAATTCAATGACATAAAAACAAACAATCTAATATACGAATGGGAACTACCCCTAGTACACTGTTGGTGGGCAGGCAGATTGGTGCAGCCACTGTGGAAAACAGTACGGAATTTCCTCAAAAAACTAAAGATGGAACTGTCTTTTGACCCAGCAATCCCACTGCTGGGATCCTGAAACATCTAAGAATCCTGAAACACCAATTCTAAAGAACCTGTGCACCCAATACTCATAGCAGCACAATTTATAATAGTCAAATGCTGGAAACAGCCTAAGTGCCCATCAGTAAATGAGTGGATCAAAAAACTGTGGTACATTCACACAATGGAATACTACCCTTTGGGACAGTGTGCATGGAACTGGAGAGTGTTATGGTAAGTGAATAATCCAGCCAGTGAAAGACAAATACTGTACAATCTCACCTATAAGTGGAATGTAATCAACAAAACAAACAAGCAAGCAAAAATATAACCAGAGACATTGAAATAAAGAACAAACTGACAGTAATCAGAGGGGAAAGGGGAGGGGGATAAAGGGGCAAAGAAGGGGAAGCGTCATCAAGGAACATGTGTAAAGGACCCATGGACATAGACAAGGGGGGGAGGATTGAATGTGGGAGGTGGGGGTGGGTAAGATAAGGGAGAGTAATGGGTGGAATATGGGGACAACTGTAATTGCACAACAATAAAAAAGAGGGAAAAAATGGGAACTAAATATATAGTTTTCTGAAGACATCCAAAAGGCCAAGAGGTACATGGAAAGGTAGTCAACATCCCTTCTCATCAGAGAAATGAAAATTAAAACCACAAGATCATCTTACATCTGTTAGAATGGCTATTATCAAGAAGACAAGAGATAACAAGAGGTTAGCATTGGTGAGGTGTGGAGAAAAGAGAGCCCTTGTGCAATGCTGGTGGGATCATAAACTGGTCCACCCACTATGGAAGGCAATATGGAGGTTCCTCCAAAAATTAAAAAATAAAACCACCATAAGATACAGTGACCCCACTTCTATGTATGCATTCAAAGAAATGAAAACAGGTTATTGAAGAGATGTATTTCCTCCATGGTTATTGCAGCACTGTTCACAATAACCAAGATGTGGAAGCAACCTACGAGCCCATCAAGTATGAATGCTTAAAGAAAATGTGGTGTATATACAGCAGAATACTATTCATCCATGGGAATAAAAGACATCCTGACATTTGCAACAACAGGGACGGAACTTTAGAACATTTTGCTAAGTGAGATAAGTCAGACAGAAGAAGACAAATACTGTATGTTATTCCTTGTATATAGAATTTTAAAAAGCTGAACTAAATAAAAAAACAAACCCCCAAAGCAGGGTGGAATGGTGATTATTTGGGGCTAGGGGTTGGGAGAATGGGAGAGATGTGATTTAAGGGTACATACTTGCAATTAGTAGATAAAGAAGTCCTGGTGATTTAATTCACAGAACAGGGACTACAGACAACAAAACTGTAATAGACTAGAAAAATGATAATTGCTGTATGGAATTATCATTCCATGGAATAGAGGTGATGGAATAGTGATGGAATAGAGGTATCAGCTAATGCTACAATGGCAATCATATCACAATATAAATGTATCAAGTGAAAAAAAAAAGAATACTGTTCCAGCTAACTATCAATCCAGAGCTATGTTGAATAAAGATGTTTTGGGCAGACAAAAGAGGCTCACCATCAATAGACCTTATTTAATATAATTTCTAAAAAATCCCAGAAGCAAGGTCTGAGATGCACAAAGTAATGCACAGAAGAGGTAAGCAAAACAATTGCTAACCTTTTAGGTAAATTAAAATGAAGGCATCCACTGCTGGCATTGCAGTTATATGGACTGGTAGTTAGGAATTCCGATATGATTTTTTTTCTTTCTTTCTTTTTTAAGGTAGGATTTTCTTGAGCTGTCCACAGGATTAAAATCTGCCCTTGATATTGTCACTGTACACTGAGAAGAGCTCATGTGTTTCAGTCACTGCAAAATGTGTATATGTGTGTGCAAACATTTTCCAAGGACACAAAATGCCTGACAATATTTTCACTGAATTCCCTGGCTTCTCTTTTTTCTTGGCCAAACACTTGCAGTGAGTTCATCTAGTTCTAAGAGAGCAGCACCTGCCCTACTTTATACTCAAATTCAATCTACTGGCAGTATGACCAGTGACATATTTTCAAGACTCTGAAAATCACATAATCCTAGAATTACAAATGACAATTCGCAATTAGTTATTTGAGTTTCAAAGATCGTAGGAAACAAAACTGTGTACAAATCCACAGCCTCTTTCTACTAAGCCATAATCATTTCATTTTTAACATTAACTGATAATTATCACCAACTTTTAGGTTTTAAAAAAGTTGTATAATTAAAAATAAATTTTAAGCCCTGGGGTGTTGCTCAGTAGATTGAGTGACAGCCTGTGAATCAAAGGGTCATCAGTTTGATTCCCAGTCAGGGCACATTCCTGAATTGCAGGCCAGCTCCCAGGATGGGGTACACAAGAGACAACCACACATTGATGTTTCTCTCCATCTCTTTCTCCCTCCCTTCCCTTATCTCTACAAATAAATAAATAAAATCTTTAAAAAAGTGTTTCTAAATAAATAAATAAATAAATAAATTTTAAGAAAAAGGAAGTTAAATGTGTCCATTCCCAATTCCACTTTTCATGGTCAATGATTTATTGATAAAATGAAAGGACTACGAAAGGAAGTTTGTTGGATGGGAAAGCATTTTCAGGATTTATACAGCTCATGATAAGGTAGATCCTAATGTGAATTGTTTTTTTAAACTGCAGTTACCACTCAGTACAATGGGGATCCATGTCTAACCAATGGCTTGTCATCTTCAAGGTTGACAAGAACAAAACAGATCAACCCAAGTAGAATTTTTAGCTTTTCAAGAATATAAATATAAAGGAAAGGTACACGTTCTATTAGTGGTCTTAATTTTGTGATATAACTTTAGGTACAAAAGAAAATCAGGAATTTCATAAATTTTGCCATTGAAAAGACCACCTCATACCATCAACCAACTCATTGATTAATACAGAAATAAATAAGTAGACAAAGATAGGTAAACTTGACTATTCCAGATGACCAAGCACATTTGGAAGAAGTTGCCTTGTTAATAAATTCAGGCTACTTCACTGCCTTCATGCACAGGGCACTCAGAATAACACACATTTATTTTTATTAGCTTTTCATTTGTTTAATTTCTTTTGGCAGTTGTGGTTTTTACAGCATAGACGATATGACTAATTTATGTTTCCCTAATTGGACAGCTAAATATACATGTATGTATTAATTTTGTACAGTGCCTAGATGTTTCCAGAAAATCCTGATAAACTAATTAAATAAACCAACAAACAATTCAATTTATGATTCATCCATCATTCATCTGCTACTGATTCCAATATCCCCTTTCTTCACTGGTATGTATGAGTTAGCAGAATATATAAGGAGAAAAACAACACCATAATAAAGCTTTGGACTAGATTTCCTATACTGGCTGATAATTAGTATGAGCAGGTTATCTTTCCATTAGAGAAAGAGCTGAATGATATCCATCATTGGGCTCAATGCCTTTCATTTTGTGGTTTGAGTCAGGCTAATATCAGACTTTCCAACATGGTATTGTAGTCTGTCGGTTTATTCACTCTCTACCCAGTTAGGGATAGCTGCCCTTCAGTGGTCCGTGAGGAGAGGAAGGGGAGACCCTATAGCTCTTCTAGCATTTGCTGCTAGACAGTGAGCTTGAAGAGAGAATAGTGTTTAGCCTTTCATTCGTGCCTATGTTGAAAATAACTCGGCTCTTGCAACAAACAACCATATATGCCTCTACCAAAATCTTGGTGTGAGATTCTAAAATATTTTTAAAAAATTTAAAAAATATCTAGAAATGTTTTATAAACAGGTCAATTATAAAACATCAGAGTATGTATGAAGCAAATTTATCAGGAAGATTAACATGATTGTCTTGCATTTTTGTTATTGTTAATAAAACCCTAAATATGGCCATCTGTTCAAAGGGTTAAAAGACTCCACAGTTTAACTTTCTGGCCAACTGCATTTCAAGGAGTAATGTTAATAATAAGGAACTGGAAATCCTGGCAACTATTATTTAATATATAATCTCCAATAGTTAGAGAAAATGCAAAATTACCTGCAAAAAATAAAAAAACATTGCAAATACCAACAGATAGAATTTCCTAGCTCTCTTTTGGTTTAAATACTTCCTTACCTCTGAACTCCTCTGGCCAGACTAAATTTAACAATCTTTGTGCAGAATGGACACAGAGCTCAGGGAAGTCCACATATTGCCATCTACTGGTTGGTTTTCTGAGATTTCACAATCTGTCTTTTTGAAAGTCAAATATAAAATATAAATCTCCAAAAATTAACTTAATGTTAGAAGGTGAGAATGACCCACTTCATTTGTATTTTTTATACTTAGAGTTCCAGACCACAGCTTGGATAGTGGAGGTATTTAGCCCTGTCACAGTTGTGGTGGCTTTCCTAAGTGGCTTGTTAATCTCACATCAATGATTATGGCTTTTAATCCTCTTTTAAGTTGCTGTGTATTTGAGAAGCCAGACCTACAGTGAACAGAGATGGAGGACAAGGGGAGAAAAGAAAGAACTGCTGGCTAGCACCTGTAGGGGGTGACACCACTTATGAAGCACATGTCTTGAGGCATTTCAAATTATTCTTGGCAGGTGTATCATAAACAGATCCTGAGCCTATGCCAGGGTGCTTGGCCGCTGTAATTAAAGACACATTATAAAAAGCTCCTGCTGTTTCCTTCTTCTGAAAAATGCTGACAGAGACTTCCTCCCACAACTATGACAGTGTTTCCAACACCTCTGCACTTGCTATTCCTGTGGCTGCAAATAACAGCATCCACCTTTACATTAGTTACAAATGCAGATTAGGGAGGGCAGGGGCACACAACCCGCATGCCTGTGCATGAGACAGAAGAGTGTGCCTTTGGGCCGAGGGCTGCCTCCTCACAGAGCAGCCAAGGAAAGGCCATTTGGTTTCCTAAAACTGAAAAGGGGAAGTACTTTTCTGAGCTAGTCATAAACTGAAACTATAATATCACAAGTAAGAATAAAACACAAAGAAGGTGCTAAAGCTGAAGGAGATGAGGCTTCAGTGTGATACCAAAAGACATAATGCCAATTTATTTCATCTCATGGAACCTGAAGTATTTGATAGACAGCTATGTGTCTGCACTGGTTAAGTATCTGGAGATAGAGGAATAAATTAAGTGACTTTTTTAAGACTTGCAGTCATATAATTGTAAATGATAAATGCAAGCAATAATGCTTCAGCACTTTGTATCTAAACTTAGCACTTTGTATCAAAACATAAGAACTAAAAAATAGTGACAAAAGGTAACAGCTGCTCTAGGGATCAGAATACTAGATTTCCCAATCACTAGAAGACAGTGTGAGATACTTTTAAAAATACTTATGGAAACAAGAAAGTAAGAGCAAATGTTATAAGTAGGAAGAAGACAGGAAAGAACCGAGCATTTGCTCTGGTGATCCTGCCTACCCTCCTGTCTTGACGTGCCAGCCTTCCTAACTTGGCGAGGCTGTCCACAAACTTGCCCTAACTATGTGCTCACAAAATCTCTCCCGGACGGGGACAGTCTTAAATTATTAAACATAAGCTAGTGCCCATTAGAGTAAGTTGCTTTAAATAAAAATTGTTTATACTTTAATAATTTAAAAAGTACATCATTCTCTACCCGTCCATGTGCTCATAAAACTCCTTTCAGTGCACATTCATTCATTCGTTTATGCCCAACAAGATGCTTACTGAGTGCACACTCTGTGCCAGAGACATATCCCGGTCCTAGACACACAAAAGTGAGCAAGGAAGACCCATTATATCCCCTTATAAAATGTATTCTAGTGGGGAATTCACTTGTCATGAAATGAGTTCATGAATAATTAAATAGGGGATGTAAAGGTGAATAAATGTGTGGAACAAAAGAAATATTAAACAGGTAATCTAAGATATTAGCATTTAACAGTGTGTGGGGGAGAGGGATTATGGGGAATTAGAGGGGAAGGGCCATCAAGGAACATGTGAAGGACACATGGGCAAAGCCAAAGGGAAATAAAAAGAAAAATAATAATTGTGTGTACATATAATCCCACATAAAATAAGCAATACAGCCTTATAAAAAACACCATAGGTTCACATATGCACTTGAGTTTACAGTGGATAGTCATTTATAACTGTGTATAAATTTCCCTTTTAGTAAATTTAAGATGATTTTTGCACATACTTCATAACCAGAGTTCTATCAGAGGTACAATCAGTTAAATGACAAAGAAAACAGGCTTAGCCTCCTGGGAGTTAGCATACTTTACCCTACAGAAGTTTGACACTGTCCCACCAATACATCTGAGTCCCTCTGTTTCCCCTTAGAGCGCCTTGACCACCTGCTGTCTAGAGGGGCTGCATATCCTAACTGTGCATGAGAAGGGAAGGCCAACTTCTAGACATGATTGGAGAGATGATATGGAAAAACAAGACAATAAGAAAAAAGCACAGACAATACCAATTGTTTGCAAAGACATGGAGCTGTACGTTCTATTGGTAGGAGTACAAACTGGCATGACTGGTTGGGAAGACTGACTGGCAGAACCTACCAAAGCTGAATGTGCACATGGGCCCTTGTGCCACCATTGCTACTTCTAGCAAAATACCCAACCTAAAGAGCATAATAGTTAATATATTCGACAAAAGGCACATATTAGAATTTTATAGCAGCATGGCATATAATGGCCAAAACTATAGACCACTTACATGTCTATGAACAGTTAAATGGATAAATTGTGATATATTCACAGGATGCAATACAACACAGCAATGAGAAGGAACTGCTACTACAAGCAACAATATGAGTAAGCCCCAGGTGTAATCCTCAGCAAAGGAAGCAAAGCACAAAACAGTAAATATGATGTGACCCCATTTACAGGAAGCAGAAAGCCAGGGAATAATCAATAGAAATAGAAGACAAGTGGTTACATCTGGGGTTGTTGGGACTAGAGGGGAGAAAACTGGGAAATTCAAGACGCTCTTCTTTTACTTTACCTGAGTGCTGGTTATATTGATGCTTGCTTGGTGAACTTTCATCCATATGCACACATGCACAATGTACTGAAAGTTTATTTAGACACTGAACGTCTAGTTAAACAAAAGCTAGTACTAAGAGGTTTTAGTATTGCTAGGTCTCCCAGTCTAAGGGTCAATACCCACTGAGCCAGAATGGACCCCATAGTAACCCACATCCTTTTCCCTCCATTCCTCTACAAAAATCAGCTAATTCTGGATCATTTGGTTAAGTTTTTCTTTGTCATTGCCCTTCCTTTACCCTCATCATACTTCATCCATTTACTTCAAAGTCAAACTGTGACAACGATTTGCAACTAAAGATCCATTATTTTAATTGACAAGTTTCCATAGCAGATTGCAGCGTGCTACTATTTGTGTGACTTGTTCAGCAGACAGGAGTACTTTGGGGCTCTATTAATAGTAATCTTAGAAATAGCAGGTGAGCAACTCTACTTCTGGTGGGGAATAAATTGTCACTTTTGGATGGAACAGCCTTTGAGAATTGGGGGCCGGAATGAAGTGTCACTCCATGAAAAGGCCTGACAACAGAAAAGGAATAAACCAGTGGCTTAAAGTGTCTGCAGGTGGCTTGAAATGGAAAACATTCTCTCATCTCTATAAATCAATGATTTCCTGTGACCTCTCCCCACCCAATTTTCCTTTTGTCAGTCTTCACTTCCAAGTGTCCACCATGTCATCTCTCGATAGTTTGGGGTAGCAGAACTAGCAGTATTCCTTTTACCCTAACTGTTCATACTTAGCATTACAATTTCACCTCTACTTATATGGATTCCTTTCAGTAGACTTATGTCATGCATGGAGAAAACTCCTTTTCGGGCTCTTTTTCAAGCCATGGGTGTCCAACCCCACTATTCCCTCTGCCCTCTCCATTGTTTTCCTGTTTTCTCCAGAACCATTAGAATGGAGTCATTGGACTCCAGTCTCATTTCAGCTGGCAACCCGTGACTGTGAACTTGTTCCTTATGAGGCAAAACATCCGTCTAGACATTCCCATATTCCATTCTGGCTAGGATGTTATATGATATAAACTATATCCCACTTACTTTCTTGTTAAGAAAACAGTAGCTTGGCAGCTGGGATAAACAATCAGTAGCCTCTCAGTTCCAATGTATCATTAGCTTTTCTGCTCTTCTGTGGCAGAAAATTTAATGGAGTAAGTCAAATTAAGACTCATACCTGAACATTAATACGTATTCACTACTTCCTAATTCTAGGGATTATTAAAGATAGTGTCATTGAGAACAGCCTGATAAAAGTAAAAACAGGTTCAGGTAACTGTTGATACAACCTGTATCAACATAGTTTATCTTTTGTGACCACCTTTGTCAACATGAATTGAGAAGTTTTTTCCAGGAAGATACAACCTTACAACTGACAAACTTAGTTTTGTTTGGTCAATAGTTTTTCTGGTGACTACAGCCAACAAGCAATAGAAAGGAATGTTACTGCACACTTATTAAGGCTGGGTTATCAATAACAATAAAGAATTGTATCTTAATCATAATGAATGTGGGCTTAATGAATTCATTCCTCTTATAAGTCTCTATCTTTTTAGTCATAAATATTTTGAATGTTAAAAGTTACTAGATATGTAATCATCACCTAACTTTTTTAAAGGCCCAACTAAAAAGAGAAGACACTGTTTGATTCCATAGAAATGAAAGTGGGCCTTACTAGAACAATTAATCAAAGGATAATTACAACCCATTCAATTCCTTTTTACCATGAAATTAGAATACAGAATTTTTAAGAAAATTAAACCTTTCAATAAGAAAGTAAAGCAATCTTACCTCAATTGTAAACTTATTTTTGAAATCTCACTCAGAATTGAAACTAGAAAAACATTTATCTGTCAGGTAATATGTACTAATGGCTTAATCTAACCTCTAAGAAGTTGTTAAAATAAATAAATAAATAAACAAATAAATAGTATTATAATAAAGCACACATTCTGGAAGGAACATTATATCTTTCTCTAGGAAGCTCTAGGCTCAAACCTGGGCAAAGGTCTCTCTGTCCACATTTATGCCTACACATCACTCAAGGACAGCGATACTCAACTCCAATCTAACACTGTCATCCAGTTGTTCATATACATGAAGGTAGGAGGGTACAAGCACACTTCATGTAACTGTGGCTGAGAAAGGAAATCTTCAAGACACTATCTCCCTCAACAAATATTTTTGAGAATCTTAATCCTGGTCTAGGGTCCCATGACAGATTAGTCCTGAAAAGAGTTGATTTTTAAAACTCCTGAAAAGAGTTGATTTTTAAAACGGTTTTTCAGGGTTCCATAAGTGACCCGATGGTTTGATCACACAAACAACTGAATGGTGCCCCTGATATTATATATGTGAGACTCAGGAGGAATGTTCAAATAATTTCTGTTTCAGAATGTCAAATTTACCAAGAAATAAGATTCTACCCATTAAAAGCACCTTTTGAAATGACTGAACTAGATCTTTACGCTCTCAAATAATGTGCTTTGAGGTAATATCATAAATCTTTATCTATATTCTAAAGAGCTAAAAAATTTTAATTTCAAATTTAGTAAGTGAAAAATTTGAGAAATCTCAAAATAAAATAATAATAATAAAATAGCAAGACAATCCATGCAGTGTGATTTATACAAGTAGATTACACTCAGAGAATGTAACCTATCTACATGTATAGGAACATGTGTGAACACGTCAGCTCCAAGTTACTTTTCTTTAGAATTCAACTATTGACCTGTCTAAGCAAATAACTCGGCTCCTTGTTTTGCTTGGGCTATGAAATTGGACTTTAATGGAGTCTACATGCTGAAAATTTCTACAAACACAAATGTTCTTCATAAATAAGTTGCTTCTACCCTTGGTGGTGTTTCGTTAGTTATAAAACCAATCTTTAAGGAATGAAGGCCAGAGTTAAAAACAAATGGGGACACTCAGGTGCTCTAAAATTTCCCTATATTATTTCCAATTGGTTGCCCTTAATACCACACAATTAAACAGCAAAGATTCTACAGATATTTGCTTTTTTACATTAACCCTACTGCTCATAGAGCACACAGTTGTTTTGATACTCTTATACATTTCAGCTTACTATTATTAGCATCTATTTTAGTGGTTCCCCCAATATCAGCAAAGGATTCACATCAATATTGAATGATATAGCTTAGAGTCAAAAGAATAGACATTATGTACTCAGGGATCATATACATGATCTTGGTATCATTACCTATTTATCACACATCCCACATGTCCCCATGCAGACATGAAGATATGTCTATCTGTCCAGGCTTCCTCTTTCATGCAGGAAAAACTATCTTAAAACATAGTCCCTGGCCTGTGTGGCTCACTGAATTGAGTGCCGGTCTGCAAACCAGAGTTACCATTTCAGTTCCCAGTCAGGGCACATGCCTGGTTGTGGGCCAGGTCCCCAGCTGAGGGCATGCAAGAGGCAACCACACATTGATGTTTTTTTCCCTCTCATTATCCCTCCTCTCCCCTCTCTCCAAAAATAAATAAATAAAGTCTTTTTTGAAAAAACATAGTTTTTCTTTTTATTACTTCCCTCTACTTTGAAATATCTGAGGTAGAAACTACTTTTTCTCTGATGGACAAAAAAAAATATGTTGCTTACAAAAATATAGTCCAAACACAGACTGTGGTCCTTAGCTGGTGTCTTTCTCATTGCTTCTGTTTTCATGCCCCATATTTTCTCTTCCTTCAATTCATACAATTAATCAAGGGGGAAAAAAGAATGTAAAAAGGACACAATACCCAGTAAGGATATACAATTAAACTTATAGATTTGTTTCTTTTAAATTACAGTTTTAGATCAATATCCTTATATACACGAGACAAAGATGCTATCAGTCAAGAAGGGTGCCAAACATAGCTGCTTCTTATACCCAATGCAAAGTCATACTTTTTAAACATCTGTCTGTCTTTGTTTATAACATCTGGCATTTAAATTGCTTTTAAAGTCCTTTATTTTTCTAATTTAAAAAGTAATAAGTGCTCATTTTTAAAGTAAAAAAATACCATATCATCCCATCACTCTAAAATGGCCACTGTTAGTGCTGTGATGTACTGCTCACAAGCCTTTTTTTTACTCACATATACAAATCAAGACCACATTGCACATACTTATATAATTTGCTGTTTTCACTTAATAGCATGTCACAAGAGGGAGATACAAGATGGCAGAGGAATAAGTGGAAGCTACACTAACCTGCTCCCAGAACCAATCTGGAATTATAACTAAACTGTAAAGAAATCATCCTGAATAACCAACTGAACACTAGCTGGAGAGAAGCCTTATAACCAAGGACAGACAGAAGAAACCACTTCAAGACCGGCAGGTAGTGTGGAGGAGGCACAAGAGGGCTGGCTGGACTCCCACAGGTGGCAGCTGAAGTGTCAGAGGGATGTTTCAGTGGCCAGGGGGTTCCTCTGACAAGTGTGGGGTCTAAACCCCAAGCTGGGCTACCTAGCCTATTTCACCGGAGCTGGAAAGGAACCCAGATAACCTCCAGCTGTGAAAAGCAGCAGGATTTCTGTCTGCCAGGGGGGAGCCAGCTGGAAAAACAGAGAGCCTCTTAAAGAACCAAAGCATAAAATTTTGTTTGCAGCCACTTACCATGGGCTCTGGCAGTGGGACAGCACAATGGACTAGAGACTTTTGAGGAGAGTCTGGGATTGGTGATGCTGGGAGAGAACTGAAAGAATAACTGCCAGTATCCCTGTGCTGAGTCATTCTCCATTCTGCAGGAGACATCTTTCTCAGGCTACGAATGTATCTATCAATATTACTTTAAATGTAAAAGGCTTAAATGCTCCAACCAGAAGACATAGGGTAGCTGAATGGATAAGAAAACAAGACCCATGTATATGCTGCCTCCAAGAGATCCATCTCAGATCAAAAGATTCACACAGACTAAAAGTCAAGGGATGGAAAAAGATATTTCATGCAAATGGAAAGGAAAAAAAGCTGGTGTAGCAGTACTTATATCTGACAAAATAGACTTTAAAACAAAGGCTATTATAACAGACAAAGAATGACACTACATAACAATGAAGGGAACTATCAAACTAGAGGATAAAACCCTAATAAAACATTTATGTACCCAGTAGGAGCACCTAAATATGTGAAGCAAATCTTGATGGACATAAAGGGAGAGATGGACAGATATACAGTCATAGTTAGGAATTTTAACACCTCGTTGACCTCAATGGATAAATCTTCCAGACAGAAAATCAACAAGGAGACCACAGCCTTAAACAACACATTCGGTCAGATGGAATTAATTGATATCTTCAGAGCATTTCACCCCAAAGCAGCAGAATATGCCTACTTTTGAAGTGCACATGTAACATTTTCTAGGATAGATGACATTTTAGGACACATAACAGGTCTCAATAAATTTAAGAAGATTGAAATCATATCAAGAATCTTCTCTGACCACAATGCTATAAAACTAGAAATCAATCACAAGAGGAACACTGAAAAACATGCAAAGATGTAGAGGCTAAATAACATGCTATTAAAAAATGAATGGGTCAACAACAAGGTCAAAGAAAAAATCAAAACATACCTTGAAGCAAATGGAAATGAGGACACAACAATCCAACATCTCTGGCACACAGGGAAAGCAGTCCTAAGAGAGAAATTCATAGCATTACAGGCCTATGTCAAAGAACAAGAAAAAGCTCAAATAAACAGTATAACTTTACACTTAAAGGAACTTGAAAAGAACAGCAAAGTCCAAAGTGAGTAGAAGGCAGGAAATAAGATCATAGCAGATAAAAAAAATAGTTAAAAAAAATGATACAGAAGTTCAATGAATCCAAGAACTGTTTCTTTTAAAAGATAAACAAGATTGAGAATCTTTTAACTAGACTCATCAAGAAAAAAAGAGAAAAGGCCCAAATAAATAAAATCAGAAATGAAAGAGGAGAAATAACAACTGACACCAAAGAAATACAAAGGATTGTAAGAAATATTATGAACAGCTATGTGCCAATGAACTGGACAACCAGGATGAAATGAATAAATTCCTAGAAACATACAATCTTTCAAAACTAAATCAGGAATATTCAGAAAATATGAATACATAGATTCTACCTAGTGAAATTGAGGCAGTAATCAAAAAAAAAAAATCCCCCAAACCAAAAGCCCTGGACCGGATGGCTTCACAGGAGAATTTTACCAAACATTCCAAGAAGAACTAACACCTCTCCTTCTCAAACCATTTCATAAATTTCAAGAGGAGGGAATGCTCTCAAATTCATTTTAAAAGGCCAGCAATATCCTAATTCTAAAACCACATTAAGACACTAGAAAGAAAGAAATTATAGGCCCATATCCATGATGAACATAGATACTAAAATCCACAAAAAATATTAGCAAACAAAATATAGCAATGCAACCAAAAGATTATACACCATGATCAGGTGGGATTTTTTCTGGGAATGCAAGGTTGGTACAACATTTGCTAATCCATAAATGTGATCCACCACACAAACAAAATGAATGATAAAAATCACATGATCATATCAATACATGCAGAAAAGTATTAGACTAAAATCCAGCACCCATTTATGATAAAAACTCTCAGCATAGTGGTAGCAAAGTGCAGGATATAACATTAGTATCCAGAAATCAGTTGCATTTTTACATGCCAATAATAAACTAACAGAAAGAGAAATTAAGAAAACAATCCCATTCACAATTGCTTCAAAAATAATAAAATACCTAGGAATAAACCTAACCAAAGATGTAAAAGACTTGTACTCAGAAAATTAAGAGACACTGAAGAAAGAAAAAGAAGATACAAATAAGTGGAAGCACATACCATGTACAGGGATAGGAAGACTTAACATCATTAAAATGTCCGTACTACCCAAAGCAATATATAGATCAATGCACATGCTATCAAGATTCTGATGACATATTTCACAGAACTCGAACAAATATTTCAAAAATTCATATGGAAACACAAAAGGTCCAGCATAGCAATAGCAGCCCTGAGAAAGAAGAACAAAGAGGAATCAGGCTACTTAATATCAAACTATACTATAAGGCCACAGTAATCAAAACAGCATGGTACTGGCATAAAAACAGACACATAGATCAATGGAACAGATTAGAGAGCCCAGAAATAAATCCACACCTTTATAGTCAATTAATATTTGACAGAGGAAGCAAACACATACAATGGGCTAAAGATAGTTTATTCAACAAATGGAGTTGGGAAAATTGGACATATACTTGCAGAAAAATGAAACTAGATTCCCTTGTCACACCACACAAAAAAATAAATTCAAAATGGATCAAAGACTTCAATGTTAGACCCAAAACCATAAAAATTCTAGAAAAAACATAGGCAGCAAAATATTGGACATTACTCATAGCAATTTTTTTTAATAGGACATATCTCCTCAGGCAAGGGAAAAAAAGAAAAGATAAACAAATGGGACTACATTAAACAAAAATTGCACAGCAAAGGAAATCGTCAACAAAATAAAAACACAACCCACAGAATGGGAGAACATATTTGCCGATACATCTGATAAGGGGTTAATATCCCAAATTTATAAAGTACTCACAAACTCAACATCAAAAAAACAAACAACCCAATTAAAAAATGGGCAAATGACCTGAATAGACATTTTTCCAAGGAGAACATACAGATGGCCAATAAAGACATGAAAAGATGCTCAATGTCACTAATCATCAGAGAAAAGAAAATTAAAACCACAATGAGATATCATATTACACCTGTCAGAATGGCTATCATCAATAAATCCCTAAACAACAAGTGCTGGCGAGGATTTGGAGAAAGGGGAACCCTTTGGCACTATTGGTGGGAATGTCAACTGGTGCAGCCACTATGAAAAACTGTATGTAGATACTTTAAAAAATTAAAAATAGATCTGCCTTTTGACCCAGTGATTCCACTTCTGGTAATATATCCAAAGAAAACCAAAACACTAATTTGAAAGAACATAAGCACCCCTATGTTCATTGCAGTGTTATTTACAATTGCCAAGGTATGGAAGCAGCCCAAGTGTCCATCAATACATGAGTGGATAAAACAACTATGAGACATTTTCACAATGGAATACTACTCAGCGGTAAAAAAAGAAAATTTTTACCCTTTGTGACAGTATCGATGTACCTGGAGAACATTATGCTGAGTAAAATAAGACAGTCAGAGAAAGAAAAATACCATATGATGTCACTCATGTGTGGAATCTAATGAACAAAGTGAACTAACAAGGAAAATGGGGACAGAATCATAGAGAGCAGGATGATGCTAGTGGGGGGGAAGGTTGGGGGTGGAGGCATTGAGCAAAAAGGAAAAAGGAGTCATGGACATGGACAAGTTTGGTGATGGCAGGGGGTGAGAAGGATATAAGGGGACTCAATGGCAATGGAAAAACACAATAAATATGAAAAAACAATATATCACAAGAGTTTGTGACTGTCATTGAGCTTCAACAATCATCAACATTTTGCCAATGTTATTTCATCTATTTCTCCTCTTACAATTGGTGGGTGAGAGAAAGTATTAAAATGTTTGAAAACAAATTTCAGATATCTGTTCAATTTATCTGTAAATATTGAAGAACATAGATCTAAGAATTAAGAAATTTTAAAAAAATCTAACCATAATCCCATTGTCACCCTACAAAATTAATACATATTTAACACATTATAATCCCTTAATATCAAGTAAGATACAGTCTTACTTGATCAAGTAAGATATTATAAATGTAGCCTGTGGTCTCAGAAATGACTTTTACTCATATCAGGATCTAATCACCTTTTGTTTGTCTCCCAAGATTCTTTAACATAATAATGCTCCCTTCTTAATTTTTCTCTATGACATGTATTTGTTGTTTAGAATGAATAATTTGTTTGCAGAATTTCTCACATGCTAACTTTTGGTAATTGCCTTCCATAGTGCCATATGACTTGTTTTTCTATCTCCTGTGCTTCCTATAAAGTGGTAATTGGACCTAGGACAGTCTTTCCCAAAGAATTTTCTGCAATGATGAAAATAGTCTCTATGTTTCCAAAATGTTAGCCACAGCTATACAAAACTATTGAATACTTCAAATGTGGGTAGGGTGAACTTTTATTTAATTTAAATTTAATTTAAAATAAACATGGTTCTAGTAATGACCATACTGCATTTTAGGACTTGAAAAATGTGTGTGTATATATATATACATATGTGTGTGTGTGTGTATGTGTGTGTGTGTAAGTTCTTTGTTCTTAAAAATCAGTCTAATGGGTATGAAGTAGTATCTCATTGTGATATTTACTTGTATTTCCCTACTGACTATTTTTTTGAGCATCTTATCACTTTATTATGGTTCTTACTGGCTATTTGGAGAAATGTTTATTTCAAGGGCTACACCATTTTAAAACTGGGTTTTCTTCTGTTGATGAAATTGAGGAATTCTCTACATATACTGGATATTAATCTCTTATTAGATAGGTGATTAACAAAAAAATGTCCTATTCTATTGTTGCCTCTCTTTATTGTTGACACTGTTGATTTTATGTACTGAAGTTTTTAATTTTTACGGTTTAGTTTGTCTCTTTTTCTTCCATTGCCTGTGACTTGTGTATCATATACATGGAATCATTGCAAAATCCAATGTTATGAAGACTTCCCTTATATTTTCTTCTAAGAGTTTTATAGTTTTAGCTCTTATGTTTAAGTGTTTGATCCATTTTGAGTTAATTTTTATATATGGTGTTGGGTAAGGTGTTAAATTCATCCTTTTGCATGTGGATATCTAGCTTTCCCAGTACCATTTGTTGAAAAGACTACATTTTCCCTATTGAATGGTATTGGCATTCTTGTTGAGAGTCATCTTACCATATACGTAAGGGTTATTCCTGGGTTCTCTGTTCTATTGCATTGGTTTATATGTGTGTCTTTATGCCAGTATCACACAGTTTTATTTACTATAGCTTTGGTCAGAACCTACAACCTACAATGAATAGTTTAAGCACATCCTTTTCTATCAGACTCATCTAGTGTCTCAAATGATTGATTATATGGCTGAGGCAGTATTTGTGAGGTTTTCCTCCTGTTAAGTTTCTGTCCCTATCTCTCACTCTATGCTGTAATTCTTGGAAGGAAGCCACTAGCCCAACCCACATTTAAGAAGTGGAGAGTAATCCTTCCCCCAGCTGAGGACCATGTATCTACATAAATTATATGAAATTATTTTGCATGGGAGGTTTGTCTCCATCTCGCTTATTTATTGACCAGTCATTTATCTGTGTAAAAATGAACTCATGGGTATTTTATAGCTTGAGTTAAATTCCAATTTCTTTCTTTCTTTCCTGTATCTTTTCCTTTCTCAAAATCTCTTAGCTTTGACCATTGAGAGTGCTTTCAGTTGGCTCCTGCATCCCATTGACATGGCCCATCATTTCACATTTCTTTTTTAAATAGTATTTCCTTATTTTCTGTTGCTACGAGATGCTCCAGGCTCATCTTGTATATCGCATGCCTCAGTCCTAGTATCCACATTTCTCCAAGGATCTGTGATCCCTTTTATTAAAGAAATCAAGATCTGGAGACAAGGCGTGTTCATTGCTAGTAGTGCCTCAGATGACAGAGAAAGGAAATATATGTGTATATTCTAATGTATATACACATATATCTATGAATATTCCTACATGTAATAATGCATATCCATATTAAGATAACCGTGAGTTCATACTCATGTATTTAACTAATCAATGAACGCATGGATCATTCTAGCCTCCTCTCCGTGGCTATCTATAAATTCTCACTCTCGAGGTGTCTTTTTGATCCATCATCTATTCCAGGTTTGTGATGGAGTCATACCTGGTCTCTTTCCTTATGTAACTACCTATTACGTATCAACGTGAAATCATGATGCCTTTCTGCTTGGTGTAGTTGCTGCTCAAAACCTGAGTTGTTGGTGCAGCTACTTTCACAAGACACTGATTGTTAGTGTTAGGTGGATTCCACGTGGTACGTTTCCAGTCTCTCCAGTGGCCCATCCTTGTGTCCAGACCCCAAAGAATGTTGATAGTAATGTGTTGTTAGGAAGTACTATGTTGACTTCTGTGACACTATTCTAATTTCTCAGGAAAAATTGTCTCTGTCTCATTAATGGTTCAGCCTATGGTTGAAGGGTTAGACTGCAATGACCAAATTTTTATCAGAAACCAAGCCTACATATATCACATATATAATTAGGCTCAAAGCACAATGGATTCAGTTTATTTTCTTTGTCTACAAGTGTCCAGACACAAGTCCCCTCTGGGATGAGCCACATTAAGGTCTCAAGAATATAGAAAGAATCTCCTCTGTAATGACCACGCTTAAAATAATCCAAAGTAAAAGGCAAATGTGTGCTGTTGAAATATTAGTTCATGGACTTTGTAAGTGGGATAACGAGGTTGGACACATTCCCAGATTTTTTCTGGGAAGCTACATTCAAATTTTAATTCAATTCCTATTTAATAAAGAGAAAAATGCATGTGGGAAAATGGTCTTACTTTCAACTTATATTTTTGGTTGGATTTCTCATTCTTGTGGTTTTCTTTTTTCTTTTTGCTTAGTTATTTGCCTCTCAGCCAGTTAATCAAAGAAGCCACTGGCTTCCTACTTTCTAATTGTTTTGGGTTTTTTTTCTCAGCATATTATTACTTTTAGCCGATTTCCCTCATGCTTCTTTCTCGTAATTCTATCTCTACTTCACCTATGACTCATTTTCTGGCTTTTCTGATGAAGAGTGCTTTTCTTCTCTTTTCTCAGAATTAATTCTACTTTTTAAATAAGAACAATTCTCACAGACCTAAGGTGCAAGTGACTAAGTACTTACCATTCCTACTGCCTTGCTTAGTCTGGAAAGATTTGATGCTCCCTAATCCTCTGTTTTGTGGCAATCTACCATGCGGATCTTGCTAATGTTGAAAGTAACAACGTGTTTTTAATCTAATTTACTAATGTGAAACAGCTTTCTTCTGAATCATAGTGGTGTAACCATTGACAACCAGGGCTTTGGCTCATGTTGAGTGTGAGTGCGTAGGATCAGGAAATAAAATTTTCCAGTATCTCACTATCCCAGTTTAATCTTCATCAATCATTGTGAATTAATTAGCAAGTAGTAAGCAATGTTGTATCAGTAAATATTTGTGAATAATTATGTGGTTTCTTTGAATGTTTATCATGCAAAAGCCTCAAAAAACATTGAGTTCAAGCAGGCTTTTATTATTCCTCTCATTTCTTTTATTGGATTATTTTTACACTTTGTATACACAGAGCAAGTAATTGTTCAAACCATTCTTCACATTCTCCATATCACTCTCATTCTGTCAGTTGGAATTACCCTCTATTCACCTGACACTCACCTTTCTCCCTCTAGATCAGGGGTGTCAAACTCATTTTCACGGGGGCTCACATCAGCCTCACGGTGACCTTCAAAGGGCCGAATGTCATTTTAGGACTGTATAAATGTAACTACTCCTTAACAGTTAAGCGAGAGCCCAGCACTGCCGCCAGGTAAAAACAAGGTGCTGGGCTGGATTCAGCCTGGGCCTTGTGTTTGCCACCTGTGCTCTAGATCTATGCTCCTACACTTCTTTCCGAAAGAGAGGTGCCTTATGTTCTTTCTAAGTTAATCCCCTTTATCTTCACTCTTTCTGTTATTAGCCCTGAATCCCCACTGGGGGCATCTATAGCATTTCTCTTTCTTTTCTGCTTTAAAATAAACTTAAGTCTCCCTTGGTTTGGGGAAAAAAAAAAAACAAAAGCATGGACTTTGTGAACTTTCAGGCTACCATCTTATTCTCCTTGTGTTCATTGCCAGTTTCTATTCCTCATAACCAATCATTAGCATCCTGAAATCTGGCATCTCTTCCCATTACTGGACTGATAATGCCTCTGCAGAAGTCACCAATGGCCTCATCATCAATTTCATGACATCTCAACTGCTTATTATCTCTGTCTTGACATTGCCAGTGTGAGCTTCTTCCTTTGAAATGCCTCCCGTGGTTGGTTTCCATGACACAATAATGCGGTATTCCCTTTCCTTCATTGTTTTCTCCTTGCCCATTTTTAAAAATCTTCATAACTATGGCTATTCACAAAATTAATCCTTATTAATTCTGTTCTACTTATGTATACTTTTTTGTACATTAAAATTCATCTGCATCAACAATTTAACCATGGGAATGATTTGAAGTCTACATCTGTAGTCAAGTTCCATTTCCTGAGTTCTAGTCCTGGATTATCTACTGGCCAAGTTATTTAGTTTGCTCCCCTTGAACTCAACCTCAGAATATTTCAGTTAGAATTCATTTTCTTCCTCTAGCCCTTAAATTGGCTCATCTTCCCATTTCTATATTTCTGCCAGTATTTTTTTATCAACTTGCTAGATGCACAGGCTGTCTAACTCCTCAGATATTTGTGTGTCTCCATTTCCTTCTCTGCCAATATCAATTGGATATCTTCCTTTCCAGTCATATGACCAGAAGTTCACATGGAGTTCACAAATTGGTTCTCCATGCCTGGCTTATTGCCATAGACACCAAAGCAAGAAGTGGGTACTCTCCCACTTCTCTCAACATTACAAACTGAGAAGATTCTCATTTTCTTAAAAATAACACTTTGTCCCAGAACCAGCTCGTTTTAAAAGAATGCATGGTTTCTTTATTTCCTGTGTAGGAGGGACCTAACTGTGAAAGACCTTGAATTACAAGATAAAATATATTGGAAGACTTTTAAGGGTTATTAATTAGGAAACTATGTATAAAGATAATAAAGAAGAATAAAGAAAATTAATTTGCTTTAATTTTATTGTGGTGGATAGATTAGTAGAATTGAGACTGGAGGCATGAATACCATTTTGCAGTTTTTGCAGTAACTGTGAAATGAAATGATGGATAAGAAGTTCAAATGACAATGTGGGATGATCAACTTAAAGACTGGAAGGAGAATTCAAGTATTGGGGGTGGACTGATTGGTGTGGGGGTAAGGAAAAGGGAAAAACTAGAAATAACTGTTAGTTTCAAGTGTGGTGATTTGTAGGATTACGGGAAAATTAAATTTGTAAGAAAGTAGGAAAATATGAGGGGGAACCAAAAAACCTGGAATTTATTTATTAAAAAATTGTGTATTTATTCTTACATGTTTAAACTTCAGTCACCTTCCAAGTGCTCCCCGTTTGATGCAATACACCTATTGAGACATTTTTTCACTGCTCGAAACAGTTTTTGAACCTGTCAATTTAATGCCTTTTAGTGACTCTGCTGTTTTTTGTTTTACCTCTTCCACATCAGTAAAATATTTCCCTTTGAGGACTTTTCTCATCCAGGAAACAAAATAAAAAGTTGTTTGGGCTAAGATTGGGTGAATAGGGAGGGTGGGGCTTGTGGAGGCAGCTGGTTTTGGGTCAAAAACTGCTGAACACTCAGCATGGTGTGGGCAGGTGTGCTCATAAGTCATCCATCGTGAAATGTGCAAAGACATTGAAAGAGTCTTCAAAAAAAATTCACTGAAGCCAAATGCAGCCTCTCACAACAAATCCAGCTAGTATACTGATACAGATGGTTTCTTAGAACACTCAGCTAGCAGGGGAAGCCTGTACTGCAAGAGATGTACCCTCTAGAAGACAATTCTATTTTTTTGGGGGGGAGTACCCCCTCCTAGAACTGTCTGGGAATGGAGAAAGTTTGTGATTTCCATTTGAAATATAGTGTGTTAATGATATGTAAATATATGTCAAGCAGAAAACTTGAGATATGTTAGGATTTTTAAACATAGGATGTCTTCTCTGAACAATTTTCATGGTTTTTCCTGAAAGAAGAGATCATAGAGCTATATGTGAATAATAGTTCTTTCTGCCAGCCTCTTTAGTGCAAGCAGGGACTACAGATTTAAATCACATATTAGGTTCAGAAAGAGTAATCGGAGATATTAATAAATTACCAAACTATGATAGATCTAAAAAAATTCTTTTATACATGACAGTATACATATTTGTTTCTTTTGGAGTAAATGAAGGAGGTGAGGAGAAAAGATAACTTGTTCACTTATTCTCATTATTAATGGTCTAAGAAAAGTCAGTCAATATTTTTTTATGATGTTCATACTCACCGCCTTTTCTACCCACTAATCCATTAATTACTCTCCCTGTTAACTTTGTCTTCATTTTGGGCACAGAGTAGGGGTTTCAGTCATGACCTTTTTGTTGTTTTTAAAGCAATGCTTTTGCTATGGAAAACACACAGATCTCTATCATCTCCAGAGGCAGCGCTGTCACTCTGGCTTTAGGGACTGGTTTAAAAACTATTCATTGTTTCAAAAGTAAAATTCAACCCACAGCCAACATCATACTCAAAGGGCACAAACTAAAAGCATTTCCCTTAAGATCAGGAACAAGACAGAGATGTCTACTTTCATCTCTCTTATTCAACGTAGTACTGGAAGTCCTCGTCACAGCCATCAGACAAGAAATAAAAGGCATCCAAATTAGAAAGGAAGAAGTAAAACTGTCATTACTCACAGATGACATGATATCGTATACAGAAAACCCTAAAGACTCACCAAAAAACTACTAGATCTAATAAATGAATTTGGGAAAGTAGCAGGATACAAAATTAATATTCAGAAATGGGTGGCATGTTTATATACCAATAATGAACTATGAGAAAGAAAAATTAAGAAAACAATCCCATTTACTATTGCAACAAAAAAATAAGGTACTTAGGATTAAATTTAACCAAGGAGGTAAAAGACCCATACTAGGAAAATTATAAGATACTGAAAAAATTGAGGAAGATACAAATGAGTGGAAGCATATAATGTGTTCATGGATAGAAAAAATTAACATTATTTAAATGTTCATACTACCCAAAATAATCTATAGCTTCAACACAATCCCTATTAAAATACCAATGGCATATCTCACAGATCTAGAACAAATATTCCAGAAATTTACATGGAACCACAAAGACCTCAGTTAGCCTCAGCAATCTGGAGAAAGAAGAACAAAGTTGGAGGTACCACGCTACCTCATATCAAACTACACTACAAGGTCATAGTAATCAAAACAACATAGTACTTGCACAAGAACAGACATGCAGATCAATGGAATGGAATAGAGAGCACAGAAATAAACTCACACCTCTTTGGTCAGTTAGTATTTGACAAAGGATGTAAAAACATACAATTGGGTAGAGACAGTCTATTCAATAAATGGTGTTGGGAAAATTGGACAGATACCTGCAAAAAAAAAAAAATGAAACTAGATCACCAACTTACACCATACACAAGAATAAATTCAAAATGGATTAAAGAGTTAAATGTAAGTTGCAAAACCATAAAAATCATACAAGAAAACATAGGCAGTAAAATTTCACACATTTCTTGCAGCAATATTTTTGCCAATATAGCTCCTTGGGAAAGGAAAAGAAAGGAAAAAAAAAATGGGACTATATGAAACTAAAAAGCTTTTGCACAGCCAAAGAAACCATCAACAAAACAAACAGGAAATCCACTGAATGGGAACATATTTGCTAATGACAAAATAAGGGGTTAATTTCCAAAGTATATGAGGAACTTATAGTACTCAACACCAAGAAGACAAACAACCAAATTAAAAAATGGGCAAAGGACCTGAATAGACACTTCTTCAAGGAGGACATACAGATGGCAAACAGATATATGAAAAGATACTCAATGTCACTTATCATCAGATCATTGCAAATTAAAATCACAATGAGATATCATCTCACAACTGTCAGAGTGGCTATCATCATCAATAAATCAACAAACAAGTGCTGGCGAGGATGTGAAAAAAGAGGGAAACGCAGACTGGTGCAGCCACTGTGGAAATCAGTATGGAGTTTCTTCAAAAAATGGAGCTGCCTTTTGACCCAGTGATCCCACTCCTGGGAATATATCTGAAGAAACCCAAAACACTAATTTGAAAGAATATATACACCCTCAGTTCACTCCAGCATTATTTATAGTAGCCAAGATCTGGGAACAGCCCAAGTGCCCATCAGCAGATGAGTGGATATAAAAGCTGTAGTACATTGACACATTAGAACACTACTCAGCTGTAAGCAAACAAACAAACAAAAACACAAATCTTACCTTTTGTGACAGCATTCATGGGCCTTGAGAAAGTGATGCTAAGTAAAATAAGCCAAACAGACAAATAGACAAAGACCATGATTCACTTATATGTGGAATCTAATGAACAAAAAAACTGACAAACAAAATAAATACAGAGGCGTGGATACATGGAACAGACTGACAGTCGCCAGAAGGGAGGGGGGTTGTAGGCTGGATGAAAGAAAGTGAAGGGGTTAATAAAAAATATATATATAGAGAGAGAGATAGATACATAATGCAGACACACACAACAGTGTGGTAATAGCCAGAGGGAAGGGGGGTAGGTGGAGGTAGGCAAATTGGGGGAAAATGGGGACAGAAAGAGACTTTGCTTGGGGCAATGGGTGCACAATGCAGTGTGAAGATGATATTTTATTGTGTTATACACTTGCAACCTGTATGGTTTTGTGAACCAAAGTTACCCCAATAAATTCAATTTTAAAAAGTAAAATTTAGACCATTTTATACCTGCCCAACTCAAGCAGACTGGTTCCTATCTAGGCCATCAGATCATTTCAGGCCAAAGTCTAGACAAAGAAAACTTAGAAACCTGATACAAGTACCCGATAGAAATTTAAGGTAGATCAGAAGAAAGTAAGGGCCAGGACCCAGGGTTTTACGCTGGTATTAACCATGCCACTGTCCAGGAAACTCACAAGCAGAAACCTGTGCTTTACACCTGAGCCCCACGAGACTGGTCTTTCAGCCTAGGACACAATGTCTAGGATCCGCTGAGACTCATATGTAGAACTCTAAGACCCAAACATGTTCACCTCTAGGATCCGCCTGTGAGCAGCAGAACTTTGAAGGTTTTCAATGGCCCAAAGAGTGTCAGTAAAGCCGTCACCTATTTCACTGCCCAAAGCAGGGTTTCCAAAAAGAATGTTTCTTTTTGTTCACCAACTCCTTTGCCCAATGTCATTTGGAGACTTATCCTATACATATGTTTATAGATGGAGACACATGTGTGATCCCACACCTCACACATGGTATTTTCCACTTGCTTCCAGCACCAGCCTTACTTTTGCATTGTTCCTATAGTCTGCTTTCTGACTATGGAGAGATAGAGCACTTTGCATCTTATAGTACATTAAGGATAAAGATGAAAGAATTAATATGGTTCAACAGAAGTCATACTTCAATCTACACCCATTCATCCAAAAGCCCAAAGAAGAGAAAACATTCTGGAAAGGCAACTAGTGTCATCTTTCAGCATAAGGTACAATTCTTCCCACTGCTCTCGGCCTGCCTTCAACAAGAATGAATAGTATACCAACCTCCCAAACATTTTCCTTTGTCCAAACTTACCTGTTCTTTATTCCATCTCTCCAACAAATCTAATAATATAAATAGCCCTAAGATATTAGTAGCTTAAAATGATTTTATATTTATTCTTTGAAAATCTTCTTTCTCAACTTTAATAGAAGATCTCATGTCTTAATGAGGTGAGTAATATAGATGTTTGGGTGATTGCAAAAGGTATTTAGGTGCAAAGGCCTTAAATACCTTTACAATTTACTCAAAAACTCCTACTAGAACAGTTTTATCATTATTGATCTTCTTAAAGAACCATCTTTTGGTTTCATTGATTTTTTTCTACAGTTTCTGTTTTTTATTTTATTGATATCTGCTCTCTTCTTTAAATATAGGTAGCTTCCTCACCTACGTATAAGTGAGGGCTTGCATTTGAAATTCTCTTATTGTCTTAAATTTTTCTGCTCTCCAACTCTAGGCTACAGTCTGATGTGAAATATAAGTGCAAATATGAATGTAAATAGCAATAAAATTTTATGGATAAAACAGCACCAAAGCAACTACATTGTTTAGCCTCTCAGTGCCTTTCAATCTCCTTTCCTTACCTTTTCCTCTAACGAACCAGGGAGCTTTCAAATATGTCCACGAAAGACAACTGACTATTTTACCTCTTTTCCTGGAGGTTATGCAAAAAGAATGTTATTGTGCACAGTTAAGAAAATGGGTTCCTGCACATTCCTTCCTGAGCCTGTGTTACTGAAGGTGAAATCTATGGTGGAAGTGGAGGTAACATGGAATAACTACGGTCTTACCTCAGCCCTTGGACAGCCACCAGGATTTCAAATTACAGCAAGGCCTTTTCAGCATTAAGTTATCCCTCATTTCAGATTCGCTGCAGACCTCTTTCCATTACAATTGAATGAACAAAAAAATTGACACTTCAAGCGATCTCTCAGCAGCTTTTTAAAAACAAACACTAATTAATATGTATTTTGTGTCAGGTAGTGCCCAACAATATGCATTATTTCCTCCATGTTTACAACTTTGGTGGGGGGAGGTTGAGTCATCAGGACCCACTTTTCATTGCCAAGGCCATTTGTGATCTCAGTAATTGCAAAGAAAAAGACTAATGTACCTGGAAATAACTAGGAAGGCTTTATTTCCTTTGAATAGTCAAAGAACCACCAGGGAGGCTGTAATGCCTTAGGTTTTAATAAGACTTAGGGACCACAAAACCTCTTTTGATAACAGCATTACAGAGGACTTTTGTTCTAATTGTAATTACTGATATAGATGAATTCATTTTGTGTTTCCTATTTATCATGTCTCTTCCTTCCCTTCATTTGACATAATGATCAATTTTCCGTCTGCCTTTGGTGAGCAGCATCTTCACAATGATGAGTCTAGATGTGGATTTATTTTTATTCATCATACTCTTCAATGTGAAGTTTCATGTCAGCCTCCAATTCTAGAAAACAATCATTTTCTGTTTGCCCCATTGCTCTATTCTGTCTTTGGGTAACTCCTATCAGACTCAGGTTGGAGCTTCTTACTCTGTCCTCCATGACTCTTAATTATCCGAAACACAGGACTGCATTCTGCATAATATCCTCCAATATATGTCTCAATTCTTCAACTTTAGAATTGTATCTCATCCACATTTAGGTTTCTCTCTTTCAATGACTATTAACACTTAGCATTCTACATGTTCTTATGTACAAATCTTGTTTGTCAAAGTGTCCTTGTCTATCAGTGTGATTTCAATTTCTTAATGTCCTAGATATTTTGAAAGTCCTGAAGTCTCTTTCAGATTATTTTTTCAAGTCCTTGGGATGTTAATTTTCTTGTTTGTTTTCAAGTTGGCTGTGTCTGAGGGAATCCCTTGTTGTCAGGTTTACGGAAATATCCCAACACAATGATTTTACTTATGCTTCTGTCAGTGGCCCCAGGAAGTTCACTGATCCAGGACCCCTTACAGGTTAATTTCACAGCTTGAAATCCCTGAAATGTGAGGTCACTATAAATTCACACTTTACATCAGCCTATGGGGTTTCAATTCTGAGGGCACGCTGATATTTTTAAAAATATTTTTAAACATGTTATTTATTTACTTTTAGAGAGAAGGGAAAGGAGGTGAAAGAGATGGAAAGGAACGTTGATGTGTGAGAGAAACATCAATAGGTTGCTTCTTGCGTACTGGCCCTCAACCCAGGCATGCACCCAGACTGGGAATCAAAGCGGCAACCTTTAGGTTTGTAGGCAGGCGCTCAGTCCACTGAGCCACACCAGCCAGGGTGGCACATTTATATTTTTAATCCATAATTTTAAGTGAAGGCAAAATTTTGATTCCCTAATATATTGTTTTTATATTTTATATTATATTATAAAGTTTTAATGTTGACATTTTATATTACATTTATATCCTACCTAGAAAGTGGCACCAGCCCTAAGATTACTGAGGGTTATCCAGGTCATTGCCCTGGGTGGACTTAAAGAAACATCATTGATGCCTATATTGTCATTAAAGCCTCAGATTTGGATCTTTCAAGCCTATTTCTATGTTCAGTACTCCCATGGATCTATATCAGTTGTGGACCTAGTAATCGATTTTCATGTCTTCCTAATTACTTGGCTTTTTTTCTTTTTGAACTTAGTACGTATAGAAAAAATTAGAGTTAATATATTTTATTTATCATTATTGTGTCTTTGGAGTGAGAGGGGAATCAGTGTAGGCAAAGTATGCATTGTTTTAAATTCTTATTTTTTCTTTTTTAAATTATAGTGTATTGATTATGCTATTACAGTTGTCCCATTTTCCCCTTTTGTGCCCCTCCACCCAGCACCCCCCACTGCCTCAAGCAATTACCCCACTATTGTTCATGTCCATAGGTCATGGGTATAAGTTCTTTGGCTACTCCATTTCCTATACTTACTTTACATCCCCTTGGCTATTCAGTCCCTACGTATTTGTACTTCTTAATCCCCTCAACTCTTCACCCATTCTCCTACAGCCTCTCCCATCTGGCAATCATCAAAATGCTCTCCATTTCCATGATTCAGCCTCTGTTCTTCTTGTTTACTTAGTTTGTTTTTTAGATTTAATTCTTAATAGACATGTATTTATTAACATTTTATTGTTCATAATTTTGATCTTTTTCCTAAATAAGTTCCTGTACCATATTATATACCATATTTTGCCATGTATATTGCACACTTTTTTCCTAAAATTTTTGAGGGAAAAATAAGGATGTGCATTATACATGGGTATAATGATTATATTATACATGGGAATAATAATCCCATGTATAATATGCACGAAAACGTGGGTGTGAATTATACATTGGAGAACATACATGACAAAATACAGTAATAATGGTTTGGTAATGATATACTTCTTTAGCTTTTTCTTGTCTGGGAAGCTCTTTATCTGCCCTTCAATTCTAAATGATATCTTTTGCTGGGTAGGGCAATTTTGGTTGTAGGTCCCTGCTTTTCATCACTTTGAATATTTCTTGCCAATCCCTTTTAGCCTGCAAAGTTTCTTTTGAGAAATCAGCTGACAGTTTTATGGGAATTCCCCTGTGTGTAACTAACTGCTTTTCTCTTGCTGCTTTTAAGATTTTCTCTTTATCTTTAACCTTTGGCATTTTAATTATGATGTGTCTTCAGTGGGCCTCTTTGCATCCATCTTGTTTGGGACTCTCAGTGCTTCCTGGATTTGCATGTCTATTTCCTCTACCATACTAGGGAAGTTTTCTTTCACTATTTTTTCAAATTGATTTCTAATTTATTGCTCTTTTTCTTCTCCTTCTGGCACCCCTATGATGCAAATGTTGCACCTATTGAAGTTGTCCCAGTGGCTGCTTACACTATCCTTATTTTGGGGGGGATTCTTTTTTCTTATTATTGTTCTGATTGTTGTTTTTTTCTTCCTTATATTCCAAATCGTTGATTCTATTCTTGGCTTCTTCCACTGTACTATTGTTTCCCTGTAAATTGTTCTTTATTTCACTTAGTGTATACTTCATTTCTTACTGGATCTTTTTTATGCTCTTGAGGTCCTCACTAAGTTCCCTGAGCATCTTTATAACCAGTGTTTTGAACTCTGCATCTGATAGATTGCTTATCTCCATTTTGTTCTGTTCCTTTTCTGGAGTTTTGATTTGATCCTTCATTTGGGCTGTGTGTCTCTGTCTCATTTTGGCAGCTTCCCTGTGTTTGTTTCTATGTATTAGGTAGAGCTTCTTTGACTCCCTGTCTTGGTAGTGTGGCCTAATATAGTAGGTGTCCTGCAGGGTCCAGTGGCACAGCTTCCCCCATCACCCAAGCTGGGTTCTTGAGGTGCACC
This sequence comes from Desmodus rotundus, assembly GCF_022682495.2. NCBI lineage: Eukaryota > Metazoa > Chordata > Mammalia > Chiroptera > Phyllostomidae > Desmodus > Desmodus rotundus. Next base: position 137,654,694 of record NC_071390.1, read on the forward strand.
CTTTGTGTGGGCTGAGTACACCCTCCTCTTGTAGTTGAGGCTTGGTTGCTGTTGGCAGGTCAATGGGAGGGATTTACTTAGGCCAGTCAACTGCAAGGACTGGCTGTGACCACTGGCCACCAACCTCTGCCCTCCATGTAGGATCAGCTGTGTAGGGGCAGAGTGGTGATGCTCCCACATGGTCTATAGCTATCCACTGGGTACACTGGCCCTGGGTTTTCCTAGGTGATGCAGGCCAAGGTCAGTCCCCACTTGTGTTCTGCCCAGGGCCACCCTACCTAAGCTATAAAGCAATGTGAGATGGCTATTACTTGTGTTGGGTTTGGATATTCCCAGGCAAATTCAAGTTGTGATTCTAGGCTAGTTGCTGCTAGTGCCATGCCTGGGTCCACTTAGCAAGTGGTATGGGGACTAGGAGCTCACTGAAGCTGGCTGTTGTTTGAAAGGATTTAGGAAGTTATGAAGCATGAGCCAAAACCAGCCACTCATATGGAAAAGCCACTGTTAAAAGTTGTAAGTTAGTGGAACGGAGCCTCAGGGGATCTCCAGAGTGGGGTAAACAGAGTCAGCCAGGTTGATGGAGTCTCAGATATGGCACCGGCCTGTCAGCTCTGTGGCTCAATGCGGAGAGGGTTCAGAAATGGTACAATGGCCTCGGTCCACCTCTCTGTATGGGAGAAAGCTATCCCCCAGCTCTTGCCTTGATCCCAGATACATCAGTTCCTCCCTGTATGCCACTGGTGCCTTTCAAGCTGCTCCCCCAGTGCTGAGGCTCAGAGGGAATGAATCTCAGTAAGTTTGTGGGTTCTTTAAGAGGAACTGCTTGGGACTCCAGAAGTTTCTTCTACCTACACAATGCCCACTGGTTTTTGCCAGAAGTTATAGGGACTTATTCTCCTGGCAGTGGAACCCTAGGCTTGGCCACCTGTTGTGGGGCTGGGACTCCTCGCTCTCGAGCTATCCCTCCTGAATTTTTATCCTCCAAACATGGATGTGGGACAAGCCCATTCCGTGTCTCCAACCCTTCAACCAGTCTGAATGGATGATGTTTCTTTAATTCCGTAGTTGTCAGGCTTCCATTCAGCTCAATTTCTGACAGTTCTGAGTGATGGTTGTTCTATAATTTAGTTGTAATTTTGATGTGGTTGTGCAAGGAAGTAAGCTGTGTTTACCTGTGGCTGCCATCTTGACCTTGTACATTTTTATTTCTTAGCATAGTCCATAGTTTTGTGCTTTACCTTTTCACCCTCAAATTAATTTTGTGATTATCCGTAAGAGTAACCATAGATTACTTCTGTCTTTTTTTTTTTAACCATTGAGTGGTACATTTAAGATTCTATTTATTTATTTATTTATTTAAAATTTATGGGATGGGGAGAAAAGGCAGACAACTGTAATTGAATAACAATAAAAATTTTAAAAAATTTATGGAGAAAGGGGAAGGGAAGGAGAGAAACATCAGTGTGTGAAAACATCAATTGGTTGTGTCTCGCACACACCCCAAATGAGGACTGGCCCACAAAACCCAGGCATATGCCCTGACTGGGACTCAAATCTGTGATCTTTTGCTTTGTGGGATGATGCTCAACCAACTGAGACATGCCGGTCAGGGCTGCTTTTGTCTTTTCAATGGTTGCATAATACCCCAATGTAATAATGCAAAATAATTCATATAACCAGACATGGACTATTTTCCAACAACATTTTAAAACAAAACAGTGCTTTTATTGAACTACATGTAGAAAAGATAAAACCCATTGGTGCATACATTTCTATCTCTTTTTCTTTCGTGTATTGAATTTTTTGTAAACTTATTGTATTATTTGGTGAATTAAACTATCTTTTAAAGATAGTGAACATATTTTATATCTTTTTTAAGTTAATTATTTTTATTCAGTTACAATTGTCTGCATTTTCTCCCCATCCCTCCACCCCACTCCAGCCAGTCCCACCTCCCTCCCCCATCTCTACTCTCCCCCTTAATTTTGTCCTTGCGTCCTTTATAGTAGCTCCTATAGACCCCTCTCCCCACTCTCCCCTCCCCACTACCCTCTGGCTATTGTTACAATGTTCTTAGTTTCAATGTCTCTGGTTATATTTTGTTTGCTTTTTTCTTTTGTTGAACATAATCAACAAAAGAAAAAAGCAAACATATTTTATATCTTTAAATATTTTTCAGTAACTACTATGACTATATATTAGTACATTTTAAGTATACATAAACAGTTAAGCATATCATATTTAGACATTTAAGTTGTTCTAAACTATTCATTAAATATCATGATATACATTCTCACATGTAAATATTTTTATATCTTTTATTATTGCTAATTTAGAATCACTATAAATGATATAAATTCAAAGGTATATTTTTATGACTTTTGATATGTATTATAAAATTGCCTTCTAAAATTGTATTGCAAATTGCCTAAAATCCTTCTTTTTGATGTTTTCAGATTTTAAAGTATTTGCAAATATGGTGGGTAAAATGTTGGCATTTCATTGTTTTATTTTTTTTTTAGTGAATCCAGGAAATTAGTCATATGTTTACTTTTAGTTCTTCTGTAAGTTGTCCATTTATGTTTTTTCCCATTTTTTGTTGGAGTAATTTTCTTTGTCATACTCATCATTTGGTTGTCTATAATATACCATATGTTCTAGAAGGTCACATAGGTGTTTCATTATGAACCCTTGTATGCCTTAGAATATATTCCTATTTTTTATCACTCCTGATTGACAGCTGACTTGGCATAGAATTCTTACGTCTAATAGTGAAGCTGGAGAAGCTCATCCAGAGCTGGGCCTTCCCACTTGTGAGGCAATGGTACGTTCCCTGAATTCCCTCACAGTACACCCTCACAGTACATGGCAATTATAATCAACCTTCAAGTCTTAAACTGCCAGGCTGATTAATGTAATTTTCAGTTTTAATCACCCCTCAGCCTGTGTAACTATGGATAAAACCTATAGCATGGGAGCCCCAAGCAGAGGAGTATCTCTGAGAAGTTTTCCTTCCATGATTGTTACCAAGCAAAACTGTTGGGCTGGTAGTCAAATTTTTCCCTGGGCCTCCATGGTGCCACTTCTCCACCTTCACTCACATGGTGCTTCGTCTACCTATGTCATGGCATCCTCATGTGCAACGGATTTCTGTGGGCCATCACCATGGAAACAATGATTCTCCACATGGGTGCAGTAGAATACAACTTATCCAAAGTAGTAGGTGGGATTTCACACCTTCCACTCTTTGATATCAGCTTGTCCCCATATCAGCGGGTATTTGGATAAGTAGAATACAACTTATCCAAAGTGGTAGGTGGGATTTCACACCTTCCACTCTTTGATATCAGCTTGTCCCCATATCAGCAAGACTCTGCTGTGCCCTTTTTTGCCTCCTTACTCACCCTAACATTGTACTGCTTCTCTAGATGCTGAGAGATCTTTTTAACATCTAATGATTCTTATTTTCACACTATCTCACAAAAAAAAATCCTAGGAATTTTTGGCATAGGAACGACATGTTTCTCATTTTCCCATCTTGGATGTTTTTAATTCTTCTTCACTCCTTTGGCCATTTGCTTGGGGATTTGAGAGGATGGAGAAGTCAGATAACTCTGAATTTTATCATCTCACCATGAAGTTTGCTCTTTGATATTTTGAAGGGAAGCAATGTGGTCACTACTGTGGTTTACAAACTTTGATGTGTATGAAAATTACTGGAGTAACTATGTACAATGGAGACACCAGCATCATACCTCCAGAGATTCAGATTCAATAACTCCAAGATATGCTAAATAGTCTATATTGCTAATAAGCAACACTCTCCCAGGTGATTCTGACATAGGTCCCACTACACAACCAAAAATACTAATGTAAAAAAAACAAACAAAACCTAAATCAGTGTTTCTCTGTGTTCTCTGTGGCCCAAGGCTGGTGAGTAGAACCCACCAGAAATCAGAACTTGTTTGGAAATGAGAATTTTGAGCCTCAATCTGGACCTACTGAATAAGAAATTCTGGGGGTAGAGCCCAGCAATCCATAATTTAGCAAGCCCTCTAGAAATTTCTGATACATCTCCAATTTGAGAACTGCTGAACTGGGAGGTGAGTCAGAAATCCCACATTCTAATCTGAGCTCTGTTACCAGCCAGCTCAGTGACCAGAGGAATGTTATTCACTCCCTCATGACTTTAACTTCTCTATTTATGATATAAGGATGAGAGACTATACCTCCAAGTGTTTTAAAGGCTTAATCTCAAACTATGTATAATATCTTCCATGCTATATTGTATCTTTTCATAAAATAAATTGCATTTGGTTGAATCTTGAAACCCTTGTTTGTATCTCATAGGGATGCCCGAGGATCCAACAGTAAATAGTTCTATGGAGCTAATCAGTCAAACCAAGAACAATTCAAAATATATGAATAAATGTTACCGATAATCCTGAGTGTGGATTGCCTATAAATCCTCTGAGTCATCCATTGGTAAATAGTTTTTTCTTTTCATTTTTAAATATAAGACTATACTTTCAGGGATCATTTCTATAGTTTGTTAAATATAAAAAGGCTCAGCTCTATGGGCACGTGGTTCACCCAGCTCATTCTCTTCATCTGGCTCATTTGATCTTAATTACGAGGGCTAGCCTGGAACTGCAGCAGCTTGCTCTAAGGAGCATATGGCAGAAGGTGCTAAGCACAGGCAGCAGACAATGTGTTACTAAAAGGAGAAGAAATTTTCCTTTACATAAGAAGCCATATGCAGCCCAAATTTATCCGTACTGTATTACTGAAATGTGTATTTTAGAATTTAATCTATGATGTTTCACAGGTATTGGTTTCATCCTTTGCCTATTCAATACAAGACCTGCAAAAAAAAAAAAGGCAAATGCTTTAAGAGTCTATTTCAAAATATTCCCAGATTGTTCCTTTCAGTAACATTAGGGGTCACCATCCATTGTCTCCTCTTGGAAGATTTCACTGAAAACTTAACACCCTGTTAGGGTGTCCTTCTCCCCACAGCATTCTCAGTGTTCACATCTCAAAAGGTCTTGATGTCAAGGTGCTCTTCCCTTGAAAGCAGCGAAACAGTGAAAGTTGCTACACTCCTGCTTTATGAGATAGGAATACACAGTTTGCTCTTTCTCTCTGTCCTGCCTCCTTTGTCTCTCTCCTTGAGTTATAGTGTCTCTGGAGCTTCCCCTTCTATAGCTTAGAGAACACCTGGGAAGCATCACAGCCATGAAGTGTGGCACAGTGCCAGCCATCTGGATGTGGCCTTTTGCAAATTGTCTTCATCAACACACTTCTCCTTTGAAATCTTGTCTTAAACTCCACATGCCTTTCCCCTCACCTGGCTTCATTTCCTATCACCGTTTTTTAGCAGCAGGCCTCTGAGAGCACACGTTACACACTCTCTCTTTACTGAGATTCTTCTCTTTTACAGAACTGGTCTGTCTCTTCACCCTTGGAGCTTCAGATTCCCAACTGTGGCACCTCCAAAATCTAATTGCTTGGCACCGCATTTATGACATCATAGTCTGTTGCCATGGAAAGTGCCACCAATTCGGCATGATGACTTCCCTGCCAGAAGGAGAGGATGCATGGAGAGGGAGACATTTGTTTAAGCATGAATATCTTTGCTATTTAGTAAAGAGGCAAGACACTATACAGAAGACAAGAGACAAAGCAGAAATTCCAATTTATATGATGCTTTGTTTTGGGGATCCTCTTTGGTGAAAATCAGGTGCTCAACTTTCTCCAAGTCTGTGCATGATACAATTTCAGGGTCATCCTTTCTTGACTTTTGGGTTCATTAGGAATAATATTTGAGTTCAAAAGCATTTAGAGTTTGTGAAGCAGAATGTCCCTTCAAATGCCACATCTGCTTTTTCATGTTGCCATCGGGCGATTATCTTGGTAGAAAGATGAGCATCAGCCATTCTAAAAAGAATTGCTCATCTCAGCACAGCCTTTCCAATGAAGCCAGTTTACAGACAAGTTAAGCTAGCTTCTTCTTCCTGCACTTTCACTAAGACTCCAGCCCCCATCTCTGCCAGGAATAAATCCTCCTAATACTGCCCACTGCTGAATTCACAAGGTTTTCATGGACAGTGTTTGCAAGGGCCTTGCCAAACCTCAAAATTTGCTCTTATCACATGGATGTAACTAAAAAATGAAAAGTTGAGGACATTCAAAAATTACAGAAGTTCTAGTCCACTTTTTACCGTGACCTAAAGGAAACTTGTAATTTGCCACGTAGGACTCTGGATAAAAAAGCAAATTTGAATGAATGTGTCTAACTCTTTTCCTACTCCCTTTTCTAAATTCCTATTAAAATGGAATTTTTAAGGAGAATAAAACTGTATTCTTTGCTAATTACTAGATACTCCAGCTCCACATCGGGAACTTTGAGAAATTTCTGCAAGTGGAATTGGATCAAGGACTCAGACTATCCCGAGCATCTACCATCTGCATGAGAAGCAACAGCTTGCTCGGGAGGCCCTGGGTGGAACTCCACTGACACCCCTTGGGTGAGACAAGCAAAGATTGCACATGGGTGTGGGCCATGGGTCAGTTAGGAAGTTCCTCTCAATCTCACCAAGCCTGGGAAATGCAATAGGCACCTGTGGATATAAGAGGAAATCCAAATAATGCTTACTCAATTTTTTTTAAATCTTCACCTGAGGATATGCTTATTGATTTTAGAGAGTGGTGAAGAAAGGGAGGAAGGAAGGGAAGGAGGGAGGAAAGAGAGAGAGACACTGATGTCAGAAACATTGATTGGTTGCTTCCCATATGCTCCCCAACCAGGGAACCAACTCACAGCCCAAGGCATGTGCCCTGACTGAGGATCATGCACGCAGCCTTCTGGAGTATGGGACAATGCTCCAACCAACTGAGCCACCCAGCCAGGGCTACTACTCAATTTTTTTGGTAGTAGAAACTCCTACTAGAGACCAATAGTGGCCCTGAAAGAGGCAAGTGGGTTGGATGAAGACTGTCAGCTACCATACCAAATATCAAAAAGGAAACCTTGAGCAGAGAAATGGAATCTTCTTGGTTACAAATTCTGTTCTCATTTCCCAATGTTCTCTGCAAGTTGCTGGATATCTGAATTGTATTAAGACAGAAAATGAACCCACAGCTCCTCTCTGCCATGGTCTACTAGGTGTGGAGTACTGGAACAAGGATCACAAATTCTGAGAGAAACCACATTGGCTGGTAGTAGTAATCATGGATATATGTTTCCCCAATAAGGATTAGAGAAAGACATTGCAGGATATGTGAAAAGGCACTCATGTTCAAAGGCAAGAAACACGCTGAGGAATCCACAGAAATGTCTTCTATCAAATCATTAATACAGGGAGCAGGAGAAAAAATTAGATATTTTCTAATCAACTTTCCCAAGAAAACTTTTTACCTATTGCCAGGCAATGTAGAAGAGTAGTTAAGACTCTGGGCTTGGACAAGTTCAAATCACGGCTTTGCTCGTATGGGCTACTCATGATCATTGTTCAATTACTAAAACTATCTCATCTCAATTTTTCCATTTGCAAAGTGGGATGGTATAGAGTTTGCCTTATAGTGTTATTATGTATTTTAAATAAAATAAATCACTTATGCACTGGAGAATATATGTGATATATATTAATTACACAATAAAACAGTACTAAAAAGCAAGCAGAAAGTCATAAATAATGAGCAATCTAAAATCAGTAAAGACATCAGAAGATCTTAAAAAAATGATTGCTGTATTTAAAAATAAAGAAAAGGCAAGAAACAACAGACTGAATACTAGTAGAGTTGTGAATTAGATACAAAGTGATAAAATTCCTTCCAGGAGTCAGAATAAAGGAATAAAAACAGGTAAATAAGGAGCATATCTGAATAATCATGAAAAAGATAATATAAATTCAAACTTATCATATAGTAATCATTCCAATAAAGATAAATAGCAAATAGAGAAACAAACACTTGTCAAAGAAATTACAAAATAAAAAAATTAATTTCCAATTAAGGTTGTGCAGTGATTTTATGCTATATGCACTCCCCAAAACCAATAGTAAATAAAGAGAAAGACAATAAATAAAAAAAATAAAACCTAAAAGATAACATAGAAATTAAAATCTAGAAAATATCTAAATAAATACCAAATGGAGCAGAAATACTAAGTGGTGAATAGGTTCTAGGTTGGAAGCAGGAAATGGAAGCTGAGAGTTCAGCTTCTGAAGTATAAAGGTAAATAGATATAGTATATTAAAAATAGAGAACATCCATTCTTTTGACCCATTCATATTGCACTGACACTGTTGGAATAATTGGGGATTCAGCAATGACCGAAACAAATCCCTTTTTGTTGGAGCTGACCTTTTACTGAAGAGACAGGGTCATTACAGAAAATCACAGGCTGAGTGCAATTTACCAGCTGCCCAGTGCACATGAGGGACTTTATGGCTAAATAATAGACAGGAAGAGGAAGTAGATGCCAATGGGTGGGCTCAGTATGTGAATGCAAGACAAAAATAGGCAGCGCCTGCTCTGTTGAAGCTGTTGTCTTAATAGAGTGAGGTGTCATCTTAAATTCAGCATCCAGTAAGAGAGGCATCATCTTCCAGCATGCAGTATGTTCTCTAGCTCAATGATTTTGGTTTGATTCCACATCCCCAGTAGTGAAAAAATATGGGTCAGGGAACAAAGGAGTGCAAGGTGTAGTAGTACAGTTTATCCTCACTTCCAGATCTACGTGGGAATTTGGACTTCCTCTTCCTGCAACTGTGGCCTCTGCGTCTACAGAGGACCTGATCCTGAAAGGAAGGCCCTGCTTCTCTTAAAAGTGACAGCAGGAAATCTCACTGATTTACATTACAACAGCTACCAGGGCCCTCTAGACTTTTCACACCAAGATGTAATTGGCAAGAAGTTACAATTTTATCATCAATAACTGACTGAAATCATCAGAAAATCCTTGATGAAATAAAACAAAGGAAAGGGTATGCACACACACATCAGTAACAACAATATAAATGGATTAAATTAATAAAATTTAAGACAGAGTTTCTCAGGATACATTTAAAAGCAAAACAGTTATCTGCTGTCCTAAAGAGATACACCTACAAGAAAACTACAGCCAAAAGTTTAAATACATAAAAATTGGTAAGACAGGGCAATTATTCATTACTGTTCAGTAGTTTAAATCTTCTGAAAAGATATGTAACTGGAAAATACCAAAATGCCAAATAAAGTCTTACAAAGATTATTTAAAGTTATAGCATTCTCAACAATGTAAAAAATATATATCCCTAGGATTAAAAGAAAAACCTACACAGAAGCTTTTCAATTTGAAACAACCCAATTAAAAAATGGGCAAAGGACCTGAACAGATACTTCTCCAAGGAGGACATACAGAGGGCCCAGAGACACATGAAAGGATGCTCAGCATCACTAGCCATCAGAGAGATGCAAATTAAAACCACAATGAGGTACCAACTTACACTGACCGAAATGACTATCATTAATAAATCAGCAAAAAACAACTGTGGGCAGGATGTGGAGAAAAGTGAAACCTAGTGCACTGTTGGTGGGAATACAGGCTGGTGCAACCACTCTGGAAAATAGAATGGGGTTTCCTCACAAAATTAAAAATGGAACTGCCTTTTGAGCCAGTGATTCCACTTCTGGGAATATGCCCTAAGAATCCCAACACATCAATTCAGAAGAACTTATGCACCCCTATGTTCACAGCAGCATTATTTACAATAGCCAAGATTGGAAACAGCCTAAGTATTCACCAGTAGATGAGTAGATAAAAAAGCTGTGGTACATTTACACAATGGAATACAACACAGCAGTAAAAAAGAAGGAATTCTTACCTTTTGTGACAGCATGGATGTAACTAGAGACTATTATGCTAAGTGAAATAAGCCAGGTAGTGAAAGACAAGTACCATATGATCTCACTTATAACTGGAACCTAAGGATCAAAATAAACTAAGAAGCAAAATAGAGGCACAGAAACAAGAAACAGACTTGTAGCTGTAAGAAGGGGGAGGGATGTTGGGATTAGTTGAAAGAAGGTAAAGGGATTAGCCAAAGAACATATATGCATCACCATGGACATGAACAAGAGTTTGGGGACTGACTGTAGGAAGAGGAAGCTGGGGAAGGGGGAAAATTGGGACATGTGTAAGAGCAAAAATAATAATTTTTAATATAATTTTTATTATTGTTCAAGTACAGTGGTCTCCATTTTCCCCCCACTACTTTCCCACACCCCACACATCCCTATGTCCCACCCTCAATCCTACACCCCCTTTGGCTTTGTCCATGGGTCTTTTGTACATGTTCCTGGACAACCCTTCCCCTTCTTTCCCCCCTTTCCACCTCCCCGCTCCCCTCTGGTTACTGTCAATTTGTTCTTTATTTCCATGTCTCTGGCTATATTTTGTTCACTTGTTTGTTTTGTTGATTAGGTTCCACTTATAGATAAGATCATACAGTATTTGTCTTTCACCGCCTGGCTTATTCCACTTAGTATAATGCTCTTCAGATCTATCTATGCTGTCACCAAAAGTAGGGGTTCCTTCCTTCTTTCTGCTGCATAGTACTTCATTGTGTAAATGTACCACAGTTTTTTTATCCACTTATTTACTGATGAGCACTTAGGTTGCTTCCAGCACTTGGCTGCTGTAAATTGTGCTGCTATAAACACCTCAGAATGTCCATCAAAATCAATTCCACAAACAATAAAGTGCTAGCAAGGTTGTGGAGAAATGTATCTAACCTATGCACCTAAATAATAAAAATTTAAAATAAATAAAATATGAAGAAATAAAAGAAAAACCTAGAAATTTCTGTCTTACTCTCCTCATTCTAAAATGTGATCATAAACAATACATACTTCATAGTTACTCTGAGATGTTAAATGGGTTTATATAATTTTAGAATATAGAATAGTGTCTAGCACATAGTAAGAACTATGAGGGACTAGTTCCTTAACAATATTACTACTGAAGATCACCATACCTAGTACAAGGAACTCCACTTCTTCATACAAAACCTAGGGAAGGCTCTCGTGCCTGTGCACCAGAGCCTTGTGAATGAATATTCATTGCTGCATTATTCATATTTGTGAGCAATTGGAAACTACCTAAATGCCCATCAACATAAAAATGGATAAATGAATCGTGGTAATATTTACATAATGGAATGAGACAGCATTAACATGAATAAAAGGATTGCAGCTACCTCCATATAAAAGGCTCAAAATATAATGTAGGTTGGAAAAAAGTATGATTCAGAAATACATATGCAATGATTTCATAGTATTTAAAATTAAAAATGTGCAAAATAATAACATTTTTGAACTCATGGATATATAGTACAGGGATATATAAAAGAAAAATGGACAAAGAAATGAAAATAGTGTTTACATTTATGTTTGAAAGGAAAATGTGATAGTGGAAGAATGCATAAGAAATTTTAACTATAGCTATAAAATTCAGTTTATTATAAATTATTTGTGGCATATATGGCAAACTATTATAATCACTAAAACTGAGTGGCAGATATATGGGCATGCATTATAAAGATTTTATTCTCTCCATGTGTTTTAAATATTTAATAAAAAGAATTTTCTTACTGGAAAAAACACTTGAGTATTAAAATTAAAACAGTTCAAGAATTACAAAATTGATGAGAGGAGACAAATACCTAAACATGCCTTTATGAAATTTTTGAATTTCGAGAATAAAAAATATTAGAACCAATCAGGCAGAAAAATCTACTTACCGGGGGAAATATTTTAAGGTATCAGAAATATCTCTGCAACACTAGGTGATAAAAGTCACAGGGCAAAGTCTACAGAGTTCTGAAGGGGGAAGGGAGCAGAAAACCTTATGAAATATGTCCACAATTTCTCCGAAAGAAAGGCCTGTTCTCCAGGACGAAGGAATTTACTAGAGCCTTGTTCAAGAGCCATGGGGGAAGGCATCCCTCTCATTCCAATTCCTTCTATCTCTCCGGTCTCACCCAGGAGTAAGCAGGAGTAACCTACTTGTTATGGGCTGAATTATGCTCCCTTCCATTCATATGTTGAAGTACTAATCCACAATGCCTCAGAATGTGGCAGCATTTGGACATAGGGATATTAAAGAGGTAATTAAGTTAAAATAACTTCATTGTAGTAGTTCCTAATTCAACATGACTGGAATCCTCATAAGAAGAGGACATTAGGACGCAGACACATAAAGGGAAGATTCAGGGAAGACAGCCGTCTGCAAGTCAAGGAGCAAGGCCGCATGAGAAACCAACCCTGCAGACACCTCGATCTCAGATTTCCAGCCCTCAGAATTATAAGAAAATAAATTTCTACTGTAGAAAACCTCCAGTCTGTGGTACTTTATTATGGCAGCCCTAGCAAACTAATATATTACATGAAACACTTGCAGACTTCACAGGCCAGAGACATTGGCTCACTAGAAGGTTGAGGTTTAAGTGGAAGATAGTTGGATAATCCTCTGCTTTCATACCTTACCCTCATACCCACAGGCTCCATTTAATAATAGCAAATTACAGCTGAGAGTCATAAGAAAGATTCACGCTGGGGAAGGGTACAGGTACAGCCCAGAGATATTGTGGGTTTGGTTTCAGACCACCACAACAAAGTTAGTATCTCAATAAAGCAAGTTATAATCTTTTTTGTTAGTGGAGGGTCTTGCCTTCAGTTTATAAAAAACAACATCCGTGAGGCACAATAAAGCAAGGTGCAATAAATGGAGATATGCCTCTACTTAGGAATGTCCACAGCTGAGGAGGGGAAAATGACACTAGAGGAATTTAAAATATCTGTTAGATACAGCTCCAAAAAACATGAAGCTCCTAACTAGAAGAACATAAATCTCACACTGGAGGCCTATTTACTTCAATTCCTGTTACAAATACATGGAATACATGTTCACCTTTCAACCAAAAATTTAAAAACATGCCAAAAGTCTAAGGAGAAAAGACAAGCATTGAAATCAGACTCAGGTATGACACAAATTTTGCAATTATCAGGAAATTTAAAATAACTATGATTAATATACTAAGGGCTCTAATAGAAAAAGTAGACAATAGGCAACAACATACAAGTAACATAATCAGAGAGATAAATTTTCTAAGAAAGAACCAAAAGAAAACACCAGGAATGAAAAACACTGTAGCTGAAATGAAGAATGCCTTTACAGGGCCTCTGGTACATTCAACAGGCTGAGGAAAGAATAGTGAGCTTGAAGACAAGGCAATAGAAACTTCCAAGCTAAATGCAAATGGACATAGAATTAAAAACTGAAATACTAGATGCAAGAACGACACAGTTTCAAAACATGTAACATGCATAACTGGGATATCAGAAGAAGAAAGATAGGATGGAGCAACACAAGTATTTGAAATAATAATAGCTGAGAACTTTCCAAAAGTAATTTTGGTCATCAAACCTCAGATCCAACAATATTTAAGAAAAAAAAACTATACCTAAATACATTATATTCTAAAAACAGGAGACTAAAGACAAAAATAAAATCTTGAAAAAAAGCCAGAGGAAAAATATACTTTGCCTATAGAAGATTCAGCAGGCTGAGAAAAGAATTAGTGAGCTGGAAGACAGGGAAATAGATACTTCCAAACTGTAATTTGCTTATAGGGGAACAGGGGTATAGATTTCTTATCAGAAAACCACTAAAGCACAAAGACAGTGAAATAAATACTAAAGTGAAGAAAGAAAAAAAAAACCCAAAACACCAAACAAGAATTCTAGCAAAATTGTCCCTCAAAAGTGAAGGTGAAGTAAAGACTTTCTCAGACATTCAGAAACAAAGAATTCACCACCTGTAGGCTCACCCTGTAAGAAATGAGAAAAGATTTTCTTCATATAAAAGGAAAATGATATATATCAAAAATGTGGTTATACATAAGAAGAGGATCAAAGAAGAAACAAAGGTAGAATAAATGCTTTCACTCTTCTTATTATTAACTGATATAAAGTATACAGTAGTCTTCCCCTCCTGCCTATGTTCCAAGATCCCCAGTGTAAGCCTGAAACTACAAATAGTATCAAACCCGATGTATAGTATAATAAAGTTTAGTTTATATGTTAGATACAGTAAGAGATTAACAATAATAACTAACAATAAAATAGGACAGTTATGACAATGTACTGTAATAAAAGTTATGTGAATGCATGCTATCTCTCAAAATATCTTATTGTACTGTACTTACCCTTTTCTTGTGATTATGGGAGATGAAGCAAGGCCTCCGTGATGAGATGCAGTGAGGTGAAGGACGTGGGCGTTGTGATGTAACGCTAGGCTACTCTGAGGGTGGCTTGAACACCAGCTCTGCTATACAGCAAGAACTGATCTGATCACAAGGTGGCTGCTAAGTGACTAACGGGCAAAGAGCCCACACAGCGTGGATTGCTGGACAAAGAAATGGTGCATGTCCCGGGCAGGATGAAGCAAGACACCACGAGATTTCATCAAACTAAGAATGGTGTGCAATTTAAAACTTACAAATTGTTTATTTCTGGCATTTTCCATTTAATATTTTCAGATTGCTGATAACCACAGGTCACTGAATCTGAAAACAGCAAAACTGATGAGGGCAGACTACTGTAACTGTATAAAGTAATAATAGTAATGATGTTTTTGGTTATTATATCATCTTGCTAGGTGAAATGAATGACAGCAACATCACAAGAAACAGAAGAGAGGGACTAAGACTGCTCTATTCTAAGGCACCTACACTACTCTTGAAGCAGAACAGTGTCATTTGAATGTAATCTTATATTGGATCAAATTAAATATTTTAGACTCTACCTGGCTGGTATAGCTCAGTGGATTAAGCGTGGGCTGCAAACCAAAGTGTTGCCTGTTCAATTCCCAGTCAGGGCACATGCCTGGTTGTGGGCCAGGTCCCCAGTGAGGGCCATGTACAAGGCAACCACACACTGATGTTTCTGTCCATCTCTTTCTTCCTCCCTTCCCTTGTCTCTAAAAATAAATAAATAAAGCCTTAAAATATACATATATATATTTATAATATAATATATATGTACTAGAGTCTGGAAAACCCATTAAAACATTTTAATGTGATTAATATGCTCAAAGAGGAGATAAAATAATATCATGGTTAATACCATATAAAAATGCTCATATAAAACCAGAAGAGACAGAAAAAGAAGCATCTGGCAATGGATACAAAATGATAACATAGCTGCTTTTAATTCAAATATATCAATAATTATTTTAAGTGTGAATGATATAAATAGACTAAATAAAAATATTGTCAGACTTGTTTAAAATCACAAGAACAAGACATAATTCTATGTTATTTTTTAAGAAACCTAGTTTACATATAGACAGGTTTAAAGCAAAGGAAAGAGTAAGATATATCATGCAATCAGCAATGAAAAGAAAGCTGGAGTAGCTATATTAATTTCACACAAAGTAGACGTGACAATACTAACTGCGCGTGTACCTAACAATAGAGGATCAAAGTAAATGAACAGAGACTGGTAGAACTGAGAAAAGAAGTAGACATATTCACTATGAAAGTTGGAGACTTCAATACCTCCTGTCACTAGCTGATGGATTAAACAAGGGAGGAAAACAATGAAGCCATAGTTGACCTAAACAGAGCTACCCATTTGCATGGACAATTTTAGAATACTCCTTTCAAAAAAAAACCCTGTGGTGATTATTCTGCAATATATATACAAATATCAAATCATTTTGTTGCATGCCTGAAACTAATATCACATAATATGTCAATTATATCTCAACAAAATAAGTAAAGAAAGTATACGCACCTCTCCACACAAGGCAGAGTGAACACTTCCGGAGTTCTTATGGAACAACACCTAGACAGAGCCCATTCTGGAGCGTAGGGCACATCTTACAAAATTTAAAAGATAGAAATATAAAATATGTTCTCCGATCACAATAATCTTGGATTCAAGATTATGAGAAGTCTACAATAATCGAGATAGGGTTGTACTGGTGAAAGAAGAGACCTTCAGATACATACAACAGAATAGAGAGTCCATAAAGAGATTCGCATAAACACTGATTTTTAAGAAAGGCGCAAAGGCAATTTGATGGAGAAATCGTAGCCTTTTCAACAAAAGTACTAGAACAATTAAATGTCCTTATGTGGCGGGGGACTCTAGACACAGAGGAGCCTAAGGAAATAAGACTAATAAATATAATGTGCTACCACTGAATGGGGTCCTGAAACAGAAAAAGGACATCAGGTAAACAGAAAATGGACAAGAGGTAAATAAAATATGGGCTGCAGTTTATTTAATCATAATGTGTCAATGTTGATTCATTAATTGTGGCAAATGTACCACAATAATGTAAGATGTTAAGAATGGAGAAAGCTGGGAGTTAGATATGTGGGAAGTCTCTGTACTACTGAAATAGTTCTATGAATCTAAAATTATTCCAAAATTAAAAGTTTATTTTAAAATATATAACATTTCTTTCAATAATACAAGTGTGTGTTTGTGTTTTTTAAAAGACTGGTAACATTCCATCTTGGTGAGGAAGGAACACTTATACCTCATTGGTAAAAATGTGATATGGTACTTTATCCAGTGATTCCACTCTTAACGTATTTTTTCTAGGAGTGAGGAAGCCATGTGACTACAAAAATGCTTGTACAAGAGTGTTCATAGCAGCTACCATTCATAATAGCCAAAAGTTGAAGAGTCAAATGCCCACAAACAGGAAAATAAATAATACATGGTATCTTTATACGACAGGAGATATTTAGCATTAAAAGCCATAAACTACTTATGTTCTCGACAACATGGATGAATCTCAAAACACGCACTGAGCGAAAGGAGCCAGACACAAAATGGTACAGAATATAGAACTCCACTTATGTGGGGTTTTAAAAAAGGAAGAAGGATTATTTAGTGAAAGATTCAGAAAAGTTTTGTGGGTGAGGAGGGGTTTACTGAGAAAGGCCCAAGGGAAATTTCTTGGATGATGGAAATGTTCTATACATTAATAGGAATTAGCATGAGCATATACATTTGTCAAAATCATCGAATTGTATGCTTACGACTTGTACATGTTACTGTATGTAACATTTACCTTTAGAAGAAACTGTAAAAGCAACAAAGAAAAAGCAATGTCAATGTACTCACTTTGGTTCCGCCTTGAAATAATTATGCTTAAAATATGTTTTATTATCTCATTAATGTCATAATTACTTTCAAACATAACTAATAATTAAAATGAGGTGTAGATCAAAAGAATGACTTAAAATTCAATAATTAGCATTTTTGAGTGTTTGCTATGAACCATTACTATAGCAAAACACCTAAGAAATAAAAATTATGGCCACATTTTACAGATGAGTAAATTAGGGCTCAGAAAGAAAAGGGATTTGTTCACAATTACTCAGAAAAGAGAGCTAGAATTCCCACTAACGACACTGACTACTAATACCTCTGGAGCTTGCTGCGTATCAGGTAGGGTGTTGGGGAAAGACAAGGACACTTACAAAGCCAACAATGCAATTGAATAATTCAGCTCTGAGTTTTCAGGAATCCAAGGCAAGAGGGACACAACAGTGAGAAATGCATTTTTATTGCTTGATATGAGGAGTTGTATAAACTCGTCAGGAGGACTAAGCATTTTTCTGACATTAAATTAAAATTGTGTAGAACTTAGCCCACAAGTTCTCGTTTAAGAGCCATGGCACAGCATCACGCACACTGTACTAAGCAGCTGTTTCACAGATGTGCAGACACGTTCTCGATCTGACCCTTTCTTATCCTAAGATTCCATAAAAACTGAAAACCTGCTGCAGCTCCCTTGCGCAGCCAACAACCTTGCTGGTGAAATGGCCTTCCAAGAGCTCGTTTCCAACAAACCCGGCTGCATTTATTGCAGCCTGCATTAATCAGCCTATTAGCCATCCTGCTAACTGAACTATTTGTTAGGAATTCAATCTGATTTTCTCCTTAGGAAAATAAACATCTTGGTTTATCCATGACATGTGTTCTCAAGAAATGCTTCACTTAGCACCCAGCTGTAAATCTGAATAAAATTGAGAAGAGAAATTTCCATAGACAAATGTTTTGGCTAACTCTCTCTTTTGGCATTTCAACTGAAATCTTCTCTTTAAAAAATATAGCTGCCACTTGAACCAAGATTTCTTTCATTTATTTTATTTCCAATTAGTGGCTCAGCTTTGTGTTGGCATTTCTGTTTTAGCAGCTGTAGTGGAATTATGGGGCCAAGTGCTGCCTCCCTTTTTTGCCTACATGCCACTTTCGCTGATGTACACAGCCAGAGCATAAGTACCAGGGGCCAACGCTTCCCAGAATATCTCCTGTCCTGTGTATTAATCCCTCAGTGAGCCAATGGTAGCAGTAACAACCTGTCCAAAGTTTTCTGAAGAACATAGATAACCCTGCTTATGGCATAAACAATGATCCTACTTATAAGCAAAAGGCTGTTAAAAGCAATGATACAATTACAACTAGAGGGGGAAGATATTCTTTCTCTACTCCTAGCATAGGAAATCATATCTCATAACAAAGTTATAACTTAGTTATAATTTAAGGAAAGTTGAAGAATCCCTTTTAGAACATACATTGAACCTATTTAGTAAGCATCATCTTGAACTAGAGGCTCAGCACTGTGCTGGTCCTGCTTGTGTTAATAAAAAAACTAGAAGTTATTCTTTCTCCTCCTGTAGTGATGCTAGAAATACACGCAATGACTAGATTTAGAAAAAGAAATGGAGTAAAGATCTGAAGAGTAAAGGGCCTGGCTTTAGCCATTGGTCTGTCCCTCAGATGCCTTTCTTTCCCACTTGAGTGTCTAAGGTTCATTTCAGAAGGTTGAGTTAATGTCCGCAGAATAACACTCCTCTGATCTTAGGGGAGGGAGAGGTGGAATACTTTTCTCCATCAGGATGTGATGTTACATGAATACCTATAGGAAGTAACCACAACCCTCCACTGCACTGTCCAATATGGTAGACACCAGCCTCATGTAGTTTAATTAAAATTTACAATTAAAAAAATCAATTCACTGGAAGCCCTACTAAGCAACTCTGCTTCACCCGAGTGAAAAGACCCCCAAGGCCCAGTCGCAGACCATTCTGGTGTTGTTAAATTCAAGGTTCCCTCATTATAGAAGGTCTTGATACATGATAGAGGCTTTTGACCTGGCTGCAAAATCACTGATGCTCAACTGGGGTGAGTTCCTAGTAGTCACAACACCAACAAGACCATACGCACCATCACATTGTAAAGCAGGTGCGTACTAAACACCCAGGTCTTCATTTCAGGAAGCTTATAACTCGAGACATTTGTCATGCTCTTGCCTTTCTTCTCTACTCCCTTTCTCCATGTACTGGTCTTTATCACCCCCTTTCTCTGATTAGCTTTTCCGTGGCCTGCTCATGAATGAAATAACTCTGCTCATTTATACCTCCATAAGTAAATGATTTACTATGAGAAGACCTGTTGCTAGGTTTGAAGACAAAAGTTTTCATACCATAAGCTTGCTCTTGAATAATTTCTTTGCTTATCGTTATGAAAATATTTCTATTTCCCTTCTGGGAACTAATGGCATCTACCAAGACACAGTGAAGTCTTCGGGTCTGCTGCAGTGTCCTGCCAGACGAACAAACTGGTAACTGTCCAAGCTTATCAAAATGCTATTGTGATGTCAAGACAGCTGCAAGACTGTTTCTGGAAAGCCCAATTACAGTGGCTAGGAGATGAGCTTGAAGGATAAAATGCTGTCCCTATGTAAGATAAGTAAGTGGAACTTTACAAATGTATATTTCTGTCCTCTTTGTCTCCTCTGTTGCCAACAGGAAGCCAAAAAGCCAGCAGGGTTCTTTCAAAGGCTGTCTTTCCATTACGACTTCAATAGCATTGGCAATGAAAGGTGAGACAGAAGGGTATGCCAAATGGAGCCGAATGCCACCCTGGAACCAAGTTTGTTCTGCTGAGAACATACTTGTTGCTATGCTAATGGGGCTGGATTATATTTCTCTATTTAAAATTTTCCAGGACAAATGAGGCAGTGTAGCTGGGCTGTTACATCATGCAGCTTTCTGAAAGGGCTGGTGGCTCCTGTCCATTTACACCTCCTCCTCTTGCACATGGACCCTTTCCTGGTGAGAAGATGCTTTTGCTTTTTACAAAGTGGTCTCATTTGCTTGGAAAACATCATGAGACTCAATTAGGATTTATAATAGTCAGATTTCATCAGGATTCCATAAAGGTAAAGATGTCTCGGCCATATTCCAAAAATGTTCAAGTCCTCACCCCATAGTTGCTCCATCAACCCCAGGAGAAAATAAAAAGGACCATTCAGCATCCTAGTTGAAAGGTTTGGCTCAGCCTTTTTTTTCTCCTCCAAGTTAAATTGAGTTCCACTGTGTAGAAAGATGACAGCAAATGAAGATAAAGTTAAAGTCAGTGAAAGAGGAAGAAAGGGTTTGAGTTGTTCATCATTTATTGAGAATAAGTTTAAGAATAAATGGTAAACATAAAGTACCTGAAACGAAGAATAACTCAGACTAACACATATGCCTTTATGCCTCTCAAATCTGGCCACATTCTTTAATTGCTACCACCATCCTAACATAAGCTAGCATCTTCTCACAACTAGATTCCACAGTCTTCTCCCAAACGACTGGGCAACTGCTCCAACTGCTCCTGCTTTGCTTCAATTACTTCATTCTCCTCTCTGCAGGGCAAGTGACATTTTAATTTCTGTATAAATCTCTTCAATAGTCTTTAGTGATTTTTATAACAAAGACAATCTTCCTTAACACAGTTTACTAGCTCTATAAATTCCAGCCCTGCCCTACCTCTCTGAGAAGCTTCAACTAATACCACTGTCATACCTATCTCAGCCACGGCCTCCTCTCAGTTTCTCTTCAGTATTATACTCCATCCAGTTTCAAGATATTTGTACACACCTGCCTGCTCTGTCTAGAACCCTCTTTCTTCCCTCTTAACCTATTTAACTCTAATTCAACCTTAAGACCGCAACCCAACAGATACTTCAGCACACAGCCTTCCCTAACCTAACTAGACAAATCCCCTATTACATTCTATGTTTTCGTTGTATCCTGACCTCACCTTTCTCTTATCGAGGTTTCATCTGCACATTCATTGTAAAAATATTTGATCAATGTTTCTTCTTCCTACCGAGCCCCACCCCCGGCTTCATAAGGTCAGAGAACACGTCTTTCGTGCTTAGAATTGTATTCCTAGGGTCTACTACCACCTGGCACTTAGTAGAACCTCAAAAATATTTGAGGAAGTAGAAAGACAAAAAAAGGAAAGAAGGAAGGAAGGGAGAGAAGGAAGAAAGGAAGGGAGGGAGGCAGAGGGGGGATAGATGGGGAGAGGGAGTGAGGGGGGAGACAGAGAGAGTAAGAGAGGGAGGGAGACAAAGTGGTTGGGAGAAGGAATTTACCAGACATAATATGATATGATCCAGCCCATGACTCTGTTTGTAGTAACTTCCCCATAGACAATTATTGCTTAATCAGAAGCAGTCAGCAAAGATTAACTGACAGACGACAGTGGTGACTGCAGCAGGAAAAGGTTTCTGGGGTACAGCAGCAGGCGCATCTAAGAGGGGAGAAGTGTACCTCCAAAGTGCATTAGTGGAGGCCTAGGCTGAATGAGGCTTTCCCTGACTTGGTGGATTTCAGGAGAGATGAGCCAGACTGGATGTGTTCTAAGACACAGAGCCAAAGACAGTTGCAAGATCTTTCCTTTAAAGAAATAGATCTTGTCGAGCTTGGTTTCATCAGACATTGGAAACAAAAGGGTGGGCTCCATGGCCTCTGCCCAATCCTCATGCCCCCAGTTAAACCATTCAAACGCTGCCAGTGGGCTCACTGCGGGGGCAGTTCAAGAGTGTTAAAAGTTGTACTCTTTAAAAATTAGACAAAATATGATATTTACTCTATTGTTCTTTTTCCAAATGGAGAAAATTTTAGCTCACCAATAAGGAAAGCAGTATATTAAAGAGACTAATACACTGCCTGGTGTATTATTACATAGCAATTATTTAATCAGTATTCAATCTGGTTCATGTTATATAATTTTGGATGAAAAGGGGGTTCTGTAATAAATCTGACTGATAGTTTTACCCTGTAAGGTGATAAAATTATAAATTCCTATCTGGGAGGAAGGTCATGGTGGGTAGTCACATCTCAGGCCTATAAAAAGGTTTATCTTTGCCTTAAGCAAGACCTGTCCATTGTTCTTGTGCATCCAGGTTAACACACCTTTGAAATGCCAAAGCAAGTCTCTTTTTTAGACTCCTGCGAGGTCTGCCTGCCCTCAAGGGAGCACATAACATTGTTCACTATGCTGTACCATCCTTTATTTCACCTTGATAATTATGATTATAATTATAATCTTCCTTATGTCCCCCTCCTTAATTCAAAATGTATTTTTAAAAACTGCAAAACTGTCATTCTCCAAAGGATTTGAGATCTTGCTTCCTGGCATGTCATCAGCTTGGATCAAACTCGTATAAAAATTCTCTACAGGTTGGGATGTTTTGTATGTTGACATAATGGTATTTTGTTTGGTATTTGCTGAATCTAAATGATAGCAGCTCCAAAACATTAATGTAAGTTCAGCCTGGATCTCCACCCAAACATAGCGTCCACTTGGCATCACTCAATGAGTATTTTGGATGCACGCTCCTGTGTATACCTCCTCTATACACAGGCAACGTCGGCGACCCTGAGCTCCTAATAAGATGGATGTTAATTCACATGTGTAGATACTGGGCTGAACATTACATCTCTGCATTTTCAAGTGTTGTTTCTAAAGCGTAGGAACCTTACAAAGACCGAGAAAATCTAAACACACAATACTAAATTCTTTATTAACCTTTATCATTGCAATCTATAGCTAAGGCAAAAAATAAATATAGAAAACTTAAGGTTTAAAAAAAGGATGCTATATGTTCCATTTAAGCTCTAGCTTTCAGGTAAATGATAAACATGGATTTAATGAGTGATTTTGTAAGTAAAATTGTCTAACTTAAAAAGACTCTTATTTATCATATTCTTTAATGTTATTTAGCAATTTTGTTAAAAATATGAAAACAAAAAAGATATTCACATTTGTTTACATCATTCTGAAGTAGTTAATTATAGTATAAACACCATAATTTTGTCCTGAAATAAACAAAAAATATCTGAGAGACATGTTTAATCATTTGGATCTAGTAGTGCAGTATTTATTCATTCATTTTTAGTCCATTAGAGTGTAAATTAGATTTGATTTGCTTGCTCTTATTGGCTTAATTGCCCCAGTTACAGCTGAAGTACAAATAAGATTGTAATAAATTGAACAGATGTTTAACCTACTCTACCAAGATCTTAATAGTCAATTCCAATTGCAATTTACATTCAGCAATTTAACAAGACCCTTAGGAAACATATTTGATTATTAAAACAAGCTGTTTGTTTCTGTCTATGATGGAAACAAGACCATTGTGTCACATACTTTGGCCTGCTGAAAATTTTTTTTGTATTTAATATTGTTTATCTTGTTAGAAAAAATACACACACACACAATAATGCAAGGCTACAGAAAGGGAGTTTGCCAGCTTAAAATAGGGACATCATGTTCACGTTGATACTACAATGGAAATTTCCAAAATTACGAAATATTTTGTTTAAAAAATCCTATTACATTTTTCACAAACATCTTTACTAAAAGCTTTTTATAGTCAGTAAGAGAAGCTCACCTTATTTAAAGCATTGATTAGAAAACAAAACAACCATTTCCATTTTTCAGATTCTGCCAGTCATTCACTCACAACCTATGTAGAAAAAAAATTCTTATAAAACATGACATGACATAGCACTGTATGCTAGAGTGCTGTCACTTTAATTTAACATGGCTGCTAAGATACTGCATAACTTGTGTGTGATTTCTTCTTAAGAATGCTTGGCAGAAACTGACACATGGCATCTCTCGTGCTTCCTCAAAAAGGGACTTAGGATGGATTTTGTGTCTACTTCTATAAATTTATAATGTGAACTCCCAAAGATATTCCCAGTTTATATACGCCGAGGTCATGTAATAGGAGAGTTAGGTAATAAGCAAGTTAGTTTACTAAAAAAGTTAAGCTTGTTGTATGGATAGAGAGTTGTTGAATTGAAAATCAAATAGACTTTAAGAGTCAGCTAATCCTGGAGGCAAACTCAAATGTACACCACAATCAGGGAAATAGCCTAAATGAGTAAAGTGAATACTTTGAAAATTTTTAAATTGTTTGCATATTAAATGACAACAATAAATATATGTAAGCCAAGCACGTTCTCAATTTATAGACTGTTGTGAACTCAGGGGTCTGTTTAATCCCCACATCGTACAGCTGATGACAGGGAGGCCCCAAATTTCCCTGACAGTTCAAGTGACCATTATATCTCAGTGGTATAAACCATTAAATTAGGGGGCCTTAGCCAAACAGTATTTCCCCTGCCCAACCTCAACACCTTTGAAATGGACAACACACAAAGAACTAGTCATCCAGGGGGAATTTTTTTTTTCTTACTAGGTGCTTGTGTTTACCATTATGAGACAAAGTGAAAAATAAAATAAAAAGTTTTAAGCCAACTGTTCATTTAGAAACCGTTTCATTCAATAAATCCTTTTACTCCCTCAGAGTCCATGGTAACTTCAAGCTTATTCAACCTGCCTTTATTACGGAGGGCTGTTTTTGAAGTCATTATGTAAATTTGCCATATATAAGCTGCAGAAACCCGAGAACTTACTTCCCAATATACCACTCTGGTCAAAGGAAAGAAAAAACTACATGTTTAAAACTGGAATACCAAATATAGCCTTTTTGTTATTTTCTGAACAATCAAAAAAGAGGGGATTTGAGCCACTGTGAACAAAACTGACGAAACAAGAAAAATAAGGAGGATGTTGGAGTAGCACATGGTATAATTCTCTTTACTGAGAGTTGCTGTTAGATATTCAACTCAGCACAAACTGTGGTATGCCACAGGTTAAATGGACTAAGATCATGTACAAAGTTTAAACCAGTGGGGATTTAAAAAAGAAATTCATGTTTTCTCATTTAAAAAAATTATTCCTAAAAAATTGTGGCACTTTTGCAGATAATGTCCTATGCTCTTTAAGAAAATATTTTCCATGATGCGAGTAATTCCGTTTGTTTGGTTTTATTGCACAATAAACATCAGGTTTATTGTGCAATAAACATGAACCACTAAACCAATAAATATCATGTAAACAATGAGGTTAGAGTTTTTGACATTATGTGTGATAGGTAACTTCACAAAAAGGCTCTGTTGACTTGCATTAATGAGGAAACCTATGTTCTCCTGGAAACCCATAAGGAATAGTCAAAATATGTATAAAGCAATAGAAGAGAATAAGAACCCTAAGAAAATAAGATAAAAATTAACACGATTTTTCCCTCAATCCCCATAAATAGCCTTTGAGGTATGAGTTGAATATTGAAAGCTACACTTATTTTATGATATCAAGAGATAAAATTCCCATGAAATAATTGAATTGGCATCTCTTTGGGAAAAATGTGTTAGAAGTCCCAAACTACCTAAATTTCATATTAGTGAAAATAGGGCCAAATACCATGGAATTGTGCTCAGTATTTTTGGCACCTTTTGCATACAGAAAATCCCATACAGGACAGATCTTTGGAATGGGAGTGTTTTTGTGTTAACAAGAAGATTCCACAAAGCCATCTCTTTGGATTCAGGGCAACAGTCTGGCATCGCCTGGTCTTTCCCCAATTCCTGCCATAGTGGCTGGAGCATGCATGGCCAAGTATGTTCCTCTCGGGGTTCACTAACCATGTGTATCTGGAATCACTAACAAATCCTCTTAAAGTATTCTCTACCTATTAGTCCTGAATGAGCTCTCACTCATTCTACTTCCATCCCTCTCCTTTGACACGCTGTTTTCTACTTCAGCTCCTGAAATATGGAAACTCAAGAGTGACAGAAAACATTCCATCTCTGCGGCCAAGGAGCCCATTTGAAGAATCCCAGATGTCCCCTCTTGACCCTGAAATGTTGCATTCCTGCTCCTCTCAAGGTCCATTCCAGATAGTGTGGTATCCTTAGGCAAACCCTTTAAACCTAGAGTTCGATGGAAAGGCAACGAGGGGCAATTGTGAAGGTGTTGGCCTGAATGACTTGAGTAAGTCGCTGTACATTTATCAGAAAACCATTTTAAAATGTTCAGTTTCTCACAAATTAAGGAGCTGCTTTTAAATTCCTTCCAACTTAGGTGAGTTTACAAAAACATGAATTAGCTGTTGGCCTGCAAGAATTCCCTAAAGCATCTTAGAGCAATACTCCATAGAGGCCAGTGTGTGCATATGGATGTGTGTGAGCATATGAGCTTTCTCACAAAACAGTAGGCAGGGTAGTGGGGTCTAGCACTTATTCTTAAGTTAATGTAGCCATGTATCATGTTAGCATATTAATAATGATGGACCTGCCCCAAGGGGAGAGAATAGGCTCTAAAACTATAGTTTCCTACTGCAGCTATAACAAATTACCTCAAACTTAGTAGCTTTAACCAACACAAATTTACTCTCTTATAATTCTGTAGCCAGAAGTCTCACTGCCCTGAAACCAAGAGCTGTGTTCCTTCTGGAGACTCCAGAGATGTTATTACTGATAGACATATGTCTGATCCACCCTGACTAGTGTGGCTCAGTTGGTTGGGCGTTGTCCCACAAAGCAAAAGGTTGCCGGTTCAAGGCGAGTGTAAGAGGTGACCAATCCATGTTCCCTCTCACGTGGATGTTTCTCTCCCTTCCTCTCCCTCCCTCCCCCCACTCTCTAAAAATAAATTTAAAAAAATATTTTTAAAAATAAAAAATGAAAAGTGTATCTTCCCCAAACCCACATGTTAAAGCCCTAACCCCCTATGTGCCTATATTTGGAAAGTCGGCCTTTAAGGTAATTAAGGTTAAATGAGTTCATAAGAGTAGGGCCCCAGTTTGATAAGACTGGTGTTCTTCTAAGAAGAGAGAGAGGCACTAGAGATATTTATCTTCCAACACAGGGACAGAGGGAAGAGTGAGACAGAGTGAGAAAGTGAATGTCTACAAGCCAGGAACAAAGGCCTCATTAGAAATCAACCCTGACTTCTAGCCTCCTGAGGGGGGAAAAATGGTTGTCTATGCCACCAGCCTGTGGTATTTTGTCCTGGCAGCCTGAGCAGACTGCTACAAAGGGAGAATCTATTCCCTTCCATTTTCCAACTTCTAGAGGCTGCCTGAACTCCTTGTGTTGCAGCCCCTTCTGTCACAGTCAAAGCCAGCAGCATGGCATCTTCAAATCTCTCTCCCTGCCTCTGGCACTGCTGCTTCTAAGCATCTTTGTGATTGCATTGAGCTCCCTGTCTTCCAGATAATCTAGAATAATCTATCCATTTCAAGGGCCTTCATTCAATCAGAACCATGAGGTCCTTATCTCCATGCATGGCAAAAGGTCCCCAGGGGTAGGAGATTCAGATCAGGTCATCTTCCAAGATTTATGACTCCACACTGAAACACACCACCACCAGCTCTGTAGCCAGAAGTCACCCTTCTGGAGCAGCTCCCTCACCAGAGAAAGCAGGCAAGCCATGCTACAGAGAAAAGACTGGAATGACGTCACAACCAGTCATTTCTCTTTAAAGGCAGTTCACTCCAGGCTGATACTGGGGTTAGGATCAAGGGAACCTTCAGGATATAAAGTGAAAAAGCCCCAAGTCTTGCCCAGCCCTGAGAAGTCTAGGCTGTGTCCATGTCAGGGTCTATCCTTTTACAGCTTTGCTGAAGTGAGAGGGTGGCCTCAAACAATGGATCCCCTATGTTCATCAGACCTTCGACACAGAGAATAAGGTAATTTAATAGGTACAGAACCTTTAGAACTTGAACTGTCCCTAACTCAGTCTTAGTACAGAAGAGTTAACTGTTTCCTTCTAGAAATGTCTTGGTAGTGCTGTTGCTGCTCCACCGTTCTTTTCAAGGCACATGAACCAGGGTGTTAAAGTTCTTCTATAGTTTAGGACATTGTATTCTGGTCAGTATTTCTTCTTAGATCCTATACTCCAACTCAATTATACATTTTTATATTCTCCTCTGAGCCACTGCCTACCTGCCTGCACCTCTTTTCATTATAAATCGTAGAAAATAGGAACCACAATATGCCATCATCCTTCTACAGGAATTATTTCACTGAGCTCTTCTCAATGAGTATTTTTTATTAATAGATGGAATTGTAATAATTCACCACATTTAGACCCCTTTTTTTCAAATCTATATATTGTTTACTAGAGATAGAGGTGAATTTAATGGTCATGGGGTAAAACACAGAGAGACTAAACCAGTCACATTGATCTTCCTTTCAAAATGCCCCACCCTTGTGTACCATGGTTGAGTATGGTTAGCTTCCAAATAGTCAAAAATGACTTTACAATTCTTGATGGATTCCACCATTAATACAGTACATATACCCACGTGAAGAGTTCAGACTCTTTGAGATGGAGCAAGTCTTGACAGATAGGACTTTAAAAATCATGTGAAAAGCTTTTGAAAAGATATTTCTGATAATCCTTTCCTGTTGCAAAAGCTTTTTAGCATATATTTAGAGAAAACATCAACTGTGCATAGGCATATACACAAAGTAAAATGAGGTCCTGATGCAGTTAATAAAAACTCAAAACAAATTTCTTTGATCTGGATTATCTTCATTTTAATTTCATTTTATTTGTTTTGCCAGAGAAAATATGTCTCAAGAGCTTTTTTTCTTAAAATAATACTTGAATTTAAATTTTAAAAATATTTCTGATATGTTGCCTCATATTTTCCTCATTGTGTGTGTGTCTTTGCTGTGGAAAAAAGGTACCCTGCAGCCACTATGGAAAACAGTGTGGAGTTTCCTCAAGAAATTAAAAATAGCACTACTGTATGACCCAGCAATTCCACTTCTGAATATTTATCTGAAGAAAACAAAACCACTAATTTGAAAAGCTATATGTACCTCTATGTTCATTGCAGCATTATTTATAGCAGCCAGCTATGAAAACAATTTATATGTCCACTGACAGATGAATAAAGAAAATATACTATATAGGAATATATATAAATAAATTTTTGCCATTTGTGACAATATATATAGGAGACCATTCTGCATGGCATGGGCCCAGTTCCCATTCAGAAAGGCCAGTGGGAAGTGAGGTCCAGCACACAGGACCCATGTCCACAGATAGGCTCTCCCATGGGGAATCAGGCCTGCATTGTACCCAGGCTGCTTTGAGACTTGCTTTTGCTAAGACTCCCTCACCCTGAATTGAGGCAGCAAACGTTTACTGCATATCTTTAAAGTAACTTCCTAAAATCTATGCTGATCCTTCCAAGGGTGAGTGTAACCAGCTTAACCACTTTTCCCTTTACATTTGCAAATATCCTTCCTTTTTGATGTAATTAGTAACATCCTCTCCTTTGTTTTCTGTAACCTGCCTAAAGTGAACCTGTGCATAGTAAATGAGGACCATTCTCAATGTAATGTGCCCAGAAAAACAATAAAAGCCTGTCAAGGCAAGGGTCCTGCGCTCTCCTCTTGAGTGGCTGTGCCATCCCTTTTCCTCCACAGGACTCGGTAGTCCCTGCGAATTTGTCTCATCTCAGCCACAACACGTGGATCCCTCGGGCCAGGATCCACATCAAATATAAATAGACTTTGAGGATATTATGCTAAGTGAAGTGAGTCAAAGACAAATGCCATAAAATTTCACTTACATGTTGGATCTAAAAAACAAAATATACAGAGAACAGATCAGTGGTTGCCAGAGGGGAGGGGCAGTGGGGGATGGGTAAATGGGTGACGGGGATCAAGAGGTAGAAACTTCCATTTATTGATATAAGATAAATCACGGGGATGTAAGGTATAAAAGGGGGGAAAAAACAAGAAAAGAAAACATGGCCTGATTCAAGGTCATGAAAATACATGGCTATGTTTTCTTCTAAGGTTTTATGAAGAAGGGGTTCAACTTCATTCTTTTGTGGGAATATCCAGTTATCCCAGCATCATTTTTTGAAAAGTCTATTCTTCCTCACATTGAATTTGTCTTGGCACCCCACTTAAAAGTCAGTTGATTATAAACATGAGCATTTTCTCACTCAATTCAGTTCCGTCCATCTATGTCTATTCTTATGCCATAGTTAGTGACTATTAAAAAGTGTGTCTTTCACAAAAAATGTAGTTCATGGAGTTAAGTATTTTAAATTAACAACCATACACACAGGGAGCAAGAAAGATGGTCACAATCCCTACTTCACAGAGCAATGAATGGTTTGGAAATGTTAAGTGACTGCTAAGATACTGAAAACAGGAAACTAAGACAAGAAACAACTCAGTAAGTTGCTAAATTTGAGCTATAAGATCCGAAGATAATGAACTCTTGCTGGCATGAAAGGTATTTTTAGCTAATTATCATAGCCAATTACTCTTAGTCATTAAATCAGTGCTTATAGTAAACTAGGCAGACGCATCAACAAAATCTAAATTCAAGTACATAAGGAACAGTACAAATTCAGGAGCATACTATACCCCAAGAATCAATCAAAATAACTAGCATTTGCTATAAAACATACACTTTACCTACATTGCTGCATTTAATCCTTAGAATAACCTCAGGTTAAAAGGAATAACTCAATTTATGGGAGATAAAAGTGAAGGTAAGGGAAGTTAAATAGTTTCTCAACATCACAGGTATTAGAGGACAAGAAGGATTTGAGCCTGGATTCATTCGTCTAAACTCATGAGAATTGATAAATACTATACTTCTTTCTCAGGTCTAGCTGTCCCAGAACTCCAACATTGTTCAGCCCAGGGGCTGAAACCTCACATAATAGTTAAAAATGAATTCCTATTGTTACTTTAACCTAATCATCATAGCAAATTTTTTCCTAGTCATTGTAATCATTTCTTATTAACATATTAGCTAGGAAGACTACAACAAGTAAAAACAAACTCTGGGTTAGACCATGATTTGCAGAGCTTCCTGACTGGTAGCTGAGAGCCCTCCTAGCCTAGCCCTTCGTTGTACACCTCGCAGGAACTGAGACTCAGAGGAATTAAATGACTTCAAGAACCTAAGCGCTAGTCACCAGTGAATCTCAGCTTAGATTTCAAATATCGCAGCTGTTTCAACCACTGATTCCACTGTAATCAGCGTGTTATCAATTACTGTTTGGTATAATTCTGACTCACATGCTTTAGAATCTAAAACCTTCCCAGCTATGCTTTCTCTTGAACTTTTACTTCAGAGCAGCTACCACACACACTGACATGAACACTCACTGACCCCAGCACAGCTTTGCATGATCTTATTCAACCTTCTCAGCTCCAAAGCCTTTCTCCTCACCACTCAGAGACGCAGCTTTTTCCTTCCACTCTTTTACTAAATTACCATTCCAACCCAACCTCCTTCCTGCAGCTTGCATGCTGAATAAATCTTTGACCTATTTAACCTCTTTGGCTACAACACAGAAGATAAATGCCATCAAAGGTGATACTGAGTTGCCATTACCCTTCTTCTATCCCCAGTTGTATGTATGTAGTCTCTCCCTGCCTTTAGCTCTAAAGGTACAAGCTAATTTTTAAGCTTTGTTCAATACATGTTAAAATTGCTACTTTAAACAAAGTTTTTGTATTCTTCAGTCTCTTCTGTTTTATTCAGTTTTCGGTGGATAAAAAAAAATTTGCTTAAAAATCTAGGTATCTGTGCTTATGAATGATACATGTAAATTTAGAACCAAACATAAAGGCTAGTATTTCTTTTTCTTAATTTTTTTATTTATTGATTTGGAGAGAGAGAAGGAGAGAGAGAGAGAAACATTGATTTGTCATTCCACTTATTTATGCATTCATTGATTAATTCCTTATGTGCCCTGACCAGAGATTGAATCTGCAACCTTGACATATTGGGACAGAGCTCTAACCAACTGAGGCACCTGGCCGGGGCTCATAAATCAAAGTATTTCTTTATCAATTCACATAGTCTCACACAAAATCTAAACTCTTCATTATTGCTGCCTCCCTTGTAAACAAAATAGTGAAAAGTTAAATTAGTTATTAATCATTAATTTTTCTGTGCAGATTAAGTCACTTTTGTATCAAAGTCAAAACAAAGGGCATAAAACTAGCTGGTAATTTACATTTCCAGTTGCCTTCTCAAAGTTACATGTGTTATTTTAAAATCTTCTGCATCCCAGGTAATACCACTTTAAAAGAAGCCAGCGTTTATTAAAGTGAGATTCCTCCACATGGGGAGCAACATGAAAAGCTGTGATCTGAGATGACAGTTGGTTTACTCTTACCATTTGATCACAAAATTTCCATGCCATCTGTGGGAAGCCACACAGGCAAATGTGTCATCACATCTAATAATGAAAAGAAAAAACAGACAGAACGTGCTGGAGAAACAGACTGCTTTAATTACCCCCTCACAATGCTCCTTGAGAATTTGGAAGAAAAGCATTGTGCATGCAAATTATGTATATAAAGAAGGCGGCCACCGCTAAGGACTTTTTTAAAAGTCAGGATGAATGCCCTTGTAATTCCAGCATGTCCAGTTGGGAGTGGAAACAGATGTGTGGGAAAGGCTGAGGGGGAAATCTTGTTAAAAAAAAAAAAAAAAAAGACCTGCTACAGAAAAACATAGTATCATCATGGTCTATAGTCCACTACAGATAAGCTGGAATCTCAAAATTATATTCTTTAAGTTAGAATATAACCTGCAGCACAATTCTGCGTTGGGAACGTAGGAAGGGGTTGGAGGTATGCAAGCAGCTCCAAGACACAGGAGTCGGACCTGCCCCACATCTATCGATGACACAGTCCTTGACACCCCCCCAATTACTCTTCTTTCAAGCCTAGACCAGTGACCCATGTTGTAACTGTGTTCTTAATCTCCCTAACATAGATGTTCTCAGAAAGGTCTGAGAGCCCTGATGCCTTTTCCTTTCTTTAAGAACAATATGAGTTATGTCTTAAGCAGCTAAAAACAGATGGGAAAGATACAGTGACTCATGACTTATTTCTCAGCAGTGTAACTACTATGACTCAAGACAATTATAATCACTTTCCTCCCTGCACTCTGAGATCGCTACAAGTTATATACTTCCTCAACCCACCAAAAATCCATTTCTCTTTCTGCTCACTGTCTATTCAATTTCTGTTCATTTTCCATTTTATTTGTTCACCTTTACCCCAGCTGTCTTTACACCTCCTCTAACCACCCACCTACTTCTACCCCTCAGCAGTCCAGTAACTTCGACCCTCAGTAACGGGCCGACCTTCCCTGACCATCGCTCTGACTGACATGGGGACTACTGAGTTGAAGTGACCAGGGCAGAGGAAACAGGAGACTGAGAAAGTGACTAATGAGTGGTCTCTGGGCACAGCGACAGATACTCTCAGGATCCTAGGTCAGGTTCACAGCAAAAGGGCTACACAGCACGGCCTCGTGTCTGCGCATCATGGGAATTCATTCTCATGCTGACTTGCGCTGGCCTCCCTCTAAAATTTTATCACTCACTCATTCACTAGCCACTTTTGAACACCAGTACGACCTAAGTCTAGCAGCACTGGGAAGACAAAGAAAAAAAATAAATGAATAAGCATTGTTGACCACCAAAACTCACAATCCAGTTGATGAAAATCAAATGTTGCAATACAGCACTTTCCCTAGAATTTTTCCCATTTGACACCTTGGAATGTATTATATAATACTACACCCCCTGTAAATATGATACAATATAAAAATGTAAAATATGACAAATGATGTATAAATGTGTTTGAGGGGAAAATGTTTTCTTCTACATTGGTACATTTTTAAATATTTTTTAAAGATTTTGTTTATTTATTTTTTAGAGGGGGAAGGGAGGGAGAAAAAGGGGGAGAGAAACATCAATGTGTGGTTGCCTCTCACGTGCCCCTTACTGGGGACCCCACCTGCGACCCAGGCATGTGCCCTGACTGGGAATCGAACCGTGACCCTTTGATTCTCAGGCCAGCACTCAATCACTGAGCTACGCCAGCCAGAGCTATTTTTTAATTCTTATCATAGCTTATCTTATAATTCTTTTTTCAAAACCATTCACGGAGCACGTGCTGAGCGGCAGCACAGCTCTAGGCACCACAGATAGCACAGCGCATCGGATGGACAGGACCCTGCCCTCGCAGAGCTCACTGTCTAGTGAGGGGGGGAGGTCATCAGCAGAATTTATTTGAAAATAAAATCTACAGTAGTTAATAAAGTGAAAAGTGTTACAGAGAAAGTAGACCAGGGAAGAAAGATTTAGAGAGGGAAGATAGGAGATGTCTTACAGGTTAAAAGCAAGAGGCCAGGCCCTGGCTGGTGTAGCTCAGTGGATTGAGCGCTGGCCTGTGAACCAAACGGTGGCTGGTTCAATTCCCAGTCAGGTCACATGCCTGGGTTGCTGACCAGGTTCCCCACGGTGTGAGGCATCCTAGAGGCAACCACACTTTGATGTTTCTCTCCCTCTTTCTTCCTCCTTTCCCCTCTGACTAAAAATAAATAAGTAAAATCTTAAACACACACACACACACAAATGAGAGGCCAGGATGTGGTGATTATTGGAGGGAAAGGGGGTGGGGGGAGGTGGGAGAGGGTAGAGGGGGAGAAGTGGTGATGGAAGGAGACATGACTTGGGGTGGGAGCACACACCACAGTATACGAGTGGCGTACTACAGTACCCTGGAAATCTGTACAATTTTAACCAATGTCATCCCAATAAATTCAATGAAAAACATGGAAAGTCCAGAAAAGGCCTCACTACAAATGTGAGTTTGGGGTAAAGAACTGAAGTAAATGACTTTGTGAATCATGCAGCTAGCTGGAGCAAGAGCATTAATAATATCCAAACTAAATACAGATAAATTTTGACTTGTTTTCCATTTAACACATGCCACGAGTGTTTCATTTTAAGTATCATAAGAAAAAGCATGAATTTTCAACTTAGTAATTTAATTATGACATGTTTAGTCTGAGAATTAAACTTATATTAAGATGTAACATAAAATTTAACTACATGTTAAATACAATTTAAAAAGGCAAAAACTGTTTTCAACATCTGATACTCATTTTTCGTGTTGTTTTTAAAAAAATCAACAAGCTTCACATTTCTATTTGCAAGTACATTTCTATAAATAACATATTGTGAGTGGGGATAGTCTTAATTTCCAATAAATAAAAAAATCAAACTGGAAATAATCATCAGTATGGCTTCTCCTTTTAAACAGTGGCTTTAGAAGTACTGGTTTTAGCTCGAAGTTCAACATGAGACATTGATCACATTAGTGTGATTTAAGGTTCTTAAGAAGTTCAAGTTCAGGTGAATTTGTACACTTGACATTTATATCTCCCTATTACTTTATTAAATTTCAAAACCAAACTTTTCTGTACTGCATAAAATTTATTGATCCTACTATGGATTCAAATTAAATAATAAGTGGCCTGTGCTAACAAAAATATACTAGTTAGAGCTACAGAATGGTGACTTCCACAGGATAGGTAGTAGGCTTTGGCCAAAAAAATAAAACACCTTAATTATGGACTCTGGGTCATGGTTACAGATATTCAAGACCTGCCTCTCATGATTCTCAATCCACACTTGCAAACTCTCCACTGAGTCAGTTTTAAAGGGAAGAAAAGGCTTAGGTAATTATTTTACTGCTTGACGGCTTAAATAATTATTTTATTGCTGAATGGACACCATTACTCTCTAACATGTAAGCTGCCTGCAGTGCTTTGGGAAAACTCAAGTTGGGAAATACTGCAATTCAGCAACTAGATGACAAAGCAAGAGCTGTAGCAGAAGGGATCACTGAGCTCAGTGGGGACAGAGAGGAAAGACCTGTCTATGGTCAGTGAAGATTTCCAAGAACAGTCCTACTGAAAGATCAGCAGGCAGTGGTGGAAGAAGGGGCAGGAGCTTCCACACGATGGCACAGAGATGTAAAGGGGCTCAGTAGGTTTGGGGAACAGCACGTGGTTTAGCATGGTGAGTCCAAATGTGAATCAGAGGGAGGAGCAGAATTTGAGAAGAGAAGACAGCAGATCATGAAGGGCCTCGTATGCCATGTAAATAAGTTTGGGCTTCATCCTGGGGCGGTAAGAAGCCATCAAAGAGTTTTAGTCACGGAAAGTATTTTAATTGGTGTGTTAGGAAGATCACTGGGCCTGTGGGAGGGTTAAGGACTAGATACCAATAGTAGATTATCCTTATTCTGACACCTATGTGATATGAATTACCAAATTTAAGGAGATATAGAGAAGCTTGTATATTCCAGTTAGATGAAGGCATTGTCTTCATGCATTCTTAGTTAAAAATCACTAAACTCTCAAAAATGGAACAATAAGGATTATCAGCCTTCATTATTTTTTTTTATTATACTATTTTTCTCCTAGAGTAAAGAGAAGCCAGTGAGGTAGACAGGAGGGACAATTTTCACAGGCTTGGTCTTGAGTAGCCCGTCCAGGTGAATGAGAAGTGTTTTGTAGTCAGGAGAAAACAGGTGCTCAGGGACCCCCAGGGGTCCTAACTAGACTGTGAACGAAGACCATCAGGCAGGAAAGTGAGGCTGATCGTGGTCAAGTGAGAAGAATACAGGCATGCGAGTTCAGAATTCTGAGTTCTAGTTCTGACTGCCAGTGGATGTCAAGAACAGTGAAGGCTCTGAGATTTTACTCCATGTGCAAGAAAACAAGTTAACCTTCCACAGTTTCAAAACCTGTGGAGGACCAGAGAGGCCAAGTCATCAGAGGAGGATTTCTAGAGTCCTGAGACCCTGAAAAACCATATGCTAAGAGTTTATCCACCAAAATTATTAATAACAGATATCAACAGACTACTAGGATCAGAACTGCCTGAGCCAAACCATAGTGGAGATGAGTTCACATCGTTTATCATGCCCACCCCTCCCAATTCTACAAAGCCTTGTGGTCCCTGCCCCTTACTCTTGGCTGCCTTCTTGAAAGAGCAAGGAGAACATAAGGGCATCTGAAACACTCAATGGTTGTCCAAAGTAGCAAATTAAACCTGGAGAAACACATGAAATTGTTTGTTTTATATCAGACCAGGCTAAGCTGTTTTGTTTTTCTTCTGTACCCAACAGGTAGACACTTGCCAAGAAAGATCAGATCAAATATAGAGAAATAAAGGAGGTACTTTATCTCTGCACGTTCAATTACAGTGTGTGTAAATTCGTGACCTCACTACATATTCTCGAGCTATTCGAACACTTTGCATTATTACTGGGAGAGAAAGCAGATGGAAGAGTCCCCACAGTGAGAAAGGAACAAACTTGAGATTTAACTTTTTTAGGATTTCAGACTCCAGGATTGTGTCATTTTTTCATACAACACCATCCATAATAGATATATAAATTGCTTATTAAAGCTGATTACTTTTTTAATGCCAGTTAAACTTTTGAGAGCAGAGAACAACCCAGCCAAAAATCTGCAACTGATGTCCTTACCCTGAGTAGAAAGCCTTCAGCCTGCCAGCTACTAACATTAACCTCATCCAAATCAAATAGGTAAAAAACTGCAAAGCATGACTCTTGGAAAAACGGAAAGGTTTGTAGTGATGTAGAACCTGGTTATCTGAAAACTTGATTATAAGGTAAAGTATGCAGAAGCTCTAGGAAAGGCAAATCAGTATTGTGCAAATAGAGGAGCAATTGGGGAAGAGCTGAGATAAAATAAAATTTTCTCGTAAGGTGCTCCCCGTTATTTTTGGCACTGGGAGGCAGGATATTGTGACAGTTAAGGGCACAGGTCTGGAAGCCCAGCTGCTGGTCTTGAATCCCATACTTGCCCTTAATGATCTTCACTGTGTCGCTCACCCTCACAGGGCCTGGGCTTTCTCCTTCATGAATGGGGGTAATAACAGTACTGGCTCAATGGATGCTGAGAATTAAGTGCTAATGTGTGTCAAGTGCCTAGGTTGTGGCAATAGTTTATAGGTCTTAGCTGTTACTATCACTGTTGTTACCAACAATGTTACCATAGCAACCACCAGCAGGATGTGTGAGGCATTGGTTATACCACTGGGAACAGAATTACCAGGACTCCAGCACTCAGAGTTAGTCTAACAGCTGGGATAGAGTACAGTGAATGGCCTTTGAGGTTTTGCAGTTAACAGATCAATAAGTTATAACATGAACAAGGATTGCATTTCAGAGGCAAAATTCAACAAGTGTTGAGAAATTTGGAAACTATTAGGTAGTTTTCAAACTGTCTTCTGAGAAGCCTTGGAGTTAGAATAACGATTCTTCTAAGGACAGAGCCAGACAGGGTAAAGAAAGCAGATTAAGGAGACAGTGGAGTTTAGTACATCTTTGAAAACACACTTTCAAAGATCAGTGTCTTTTCAGAGACTGGCAATCACCATGTAAGACACTTGGGTAAACAGCTCAAACACGACATGTCAAACTGTGTCCAATGTGCTTGAAAAAATTGAGAATCTGAAGCAGGTTAACATTTTTTTCACTTTTGCTATTAACACAATTAACAAATCATTTAACAACCAATTTAAATCCTAAGAAAACACAAGAAAAAGGTCAAACTGACCCTTCTCTGTATTATTACAAATCTCTGAGGTCATATTATGGTTGACTCAATAGCAATGACCCCAAAATATATCTTCTGAGA
This sequence comes from Desmodus rotundus, assembly GCF_022682495.2. Taxonomy (NCBI): domain Eukaryota; kingdom Metazoa; phylum Chordata; class Mammalia; order Chiroptera; family Phyllostomidae; genus Desmodus; species Desmodus rotundus. The sequence continues at coordinate 137,693,493 of NC_071390.1, forward strand.
CTTAGGTTGTAGTTATCCTGTTATTCCAGAAAATCAAGATTTGGTGGTCTCTGCTTGATTTGCAGAGGGAAAAAATATAACAAATTTGTGAATAGAAACCTCTCACATAAATTTTCTTTAGCATTTGGTGCTAATGACCATCATCAGTCTGATAACAAGTCAGAACAAGAATTAAATTAATAAATAAGCAGTGAATGAACGTTAATAAAAACCTGGAAACTGGCCAGGCTCAGCTTGTGCCTCTACATGGATGCTTACCTATGGCTCCATAGAGCACATCGTTCAAGTTTTGTTCCCAGTCCACTTGGCAGAACGTCATTGAGTCCCACACCCCATGAATGTCAGAAGCTCACACATCCAAAGGAGCCTGAGACCACCCCACTATACACTCTCAGAGCTTTAGCACAACTTAACACAGAACCTATGTTTTCTTGCCCAAGAACTCTCCTGCCAACTTTGCAGGCTATGTGAGAAGCTGCAGGATGATAAGCCACCATTAGCATCAGCTGTGCTATTTGTGACCCGGGAGACTCAGCCGCAGGGAATGGGACTAAGAACAGTTTCTCATTCACTGCATCCTTAGACCCAAAACAATGAGCAGTTGATTTGGTTGCAAAGCACAGTGAGAGAACTTGGAAAACATAGTGTAGCTCTAATTCCATGGGGCTTACCACCTTTCCAACATCCTTTTAATTATTTGGAAGGACTTACCAAAGTTGTAGGAGTGATCATGTGGCACCTGGACTGAGAAGGCTTGCGTTCCACATCTGCACTGTCACCTTGGGAAAATCACATCGGATAAAACCATGCTCAGTGAAATGCTAGGGGATCTGACAATGATGCCTTTCCCAAACACACTGCCGAGGTATTGGGGGGGAAACAAGGAATTTACAGCTATACTAAAAATCTCCAGCCTTAACATCCTGTGATGACAAAACAAGGTTCGAACTCTTAATTTCCAGAAATATGCCCACCTCAAAGAGACCCCAGAGGTCTCTGAACATTTCCCAGGGACCTGCCTCTCCACTACTCAGGAGCCAGCTGCTCAGAGCTCTTTGATTCTACTGCCTCTTGCTGTTGACTTGCAAGTTACTGCCCCCCACTCTGCAGGCTGCGAGCCACAAATGACTCAACGACAGGGCAGAGACCAAGCTAGGACCTTCAAGAATTGACAACAGTCAGGGAGTGATATAAAATCTCTGATCACCCACTACTCAAAGAGCCTGAAAACCCAAACTCACTTTGTGCTCTTCAGATCTCACTCATTGGTTCCCTCTGCTCTGCTTTCTCTCAGCTTGTTCTTTTCTCCTGCTTAACTGGGAGTTAATGGGGCCTCTTAAAGTGCCAACATATACTTTATTTATCAGAGGTTTCAGAAACTGGCAACCTTAAGTGTATGTACGGTAAAAACAAAATTAAATGGATATGTATTTTATTGACACATTCATTTTGAAGTCTGAGAGGGAAAAAAGAGAGAGAATGATTTCCAAACAGTATCCTTCACTTAATATTTGGCACATTCTAGAACCTTAAGAGATGTCTGCTACCCTCTCAGGCTTCTCATAAAGTTCCACAGTCTTTCAAAGGACATAGCTGTGTGAATGTAGATTCTGGGTCTGAAACTCAAGGCCAATTTATGTTAAGTGACAAGATCCACAGGTCAACATTCAGAGAGTGATGTGGGAAAAAGGAAAGATTTCTAACATGTTGAGTTCCTTCTAGCACTTTTGCATTTTATAATTTTTAACATTTTACTTGTTTATTATATGTCTTACAATGGACTATAAACTCTGCTAAGGGCAGAAAATTCGAGATCTATCTGGAAAAAGTCCAGCCATTATTAATATAACGAGAATGGTTTGCACAACAACATCGATGTAATCTGGCAGCCAAGGAGAGTGGACTGGAACACACATGCGTGAACAATGATGACTTCACTCTACTAGTCAGAGGGGGTGGTAGGTGCTGTTGAGTGAGCATGTGTACTGTGTGGCCATCACATTCAAAATGACTGAGCGAGTAGAGCAATGAATCTGCATCAGATTTTGCATTAAGCTTGAACTGAACATTCCTCCGCAGAAAGTATTCAGATGATTCAGAAGGCTGCAGCTGTGGACAACTGGTGATTGGCAGCTTCATCAAGACAATGCACCTGCTCATGCATCATGTCTCATGCAGAGTTTTTTGGTGAAATGTCAGATTACGGAGATGACTGAGCCCCCCACAGCCCATATTTGGCACCCTGTGACTTTTGGCTTTTTCCAAATCTAAAATCATTTTTGGAAGGGAAGAGATTTCAGACTGTTTATGAGATTAAGGAAAATATGATGGGGCAGCTGAGGGCAATTGGGAGAACTGTGTGAGGTCCCAAAGTGCCTACTTTGAAGGAGACTGAGGCATCATTGTCCTATGTACAATGTTTCTTGTATCTTATATCTTCTTCAATAAATGTCTCTATTTTTCATATTACATGGCTGGATACCTTCTGGACAGACCTTGTACAATGTTTTACTTATTAATTTATACCTAGAAGTTAGGTCTAGCACATAGGTGGCACCCCCCAAAATATTATGGAAATAACTGACTGAAGTAATCTGGGGGGAACTGATTGGAAAGAGAAATGAATCCACCTAGTGACCTACAGGGAGACACTAAACCAGCTGGTGAACTGGCAAGAACAAGGGCAGGTCCTTGTTCTGTGACCAGTCTGCTGAGTAACAATGTAATGCTAGGGTTGTGGGGGACAGAGAACTTGGACCTGAGGAACAAGTGGGAATTGAGAAATTTTTTAGGTGAAAGGGACAGGAGATAAACTTAGTGACTTTTCAGTGCTCTCAAAGCCAATTAAGAGGATAATCCAGCCTTCTACCTCCTGGTTTTCAGTGTCACATTCTCTGAGGCAGGGCTGCAAGCATAGAGGTGTGAACATCAGGATATGATGGAGCTATCTAGACTGTTGACCTACCAGCCTTCTTTCTTCTACACATACAGTGGCCTCCTGGTCCACAGACTTCATTTCAGGGGTAAGAAGGAGCAAAATTTGCAGAGTTGATCCCTGAGCTGAATCAAGGTGAGAAATGAGGGAACCTTGGGTTGGATGCTGGGGAAGAGGGAGCAAACACAGGGCGCAATGTTGCCAGGCTGGCAGGGAGGATGGCTTTGAGACAGCATACACAGAGAGGGGTATGTGCTACATTGTCCCAGCTGCAGCTGGGGAGTGGGGGAAGCATGGAGGAGATCACAGAGGTGGGGCCTGAGTGCCCTTGATCTTCAAACCCTTGACTGCTCAGCAGGGTGGTCAGTCCCAAGGCCCTAGGGCTCCCACCAGACTGGTCAAGAGTTTCTCATACTTAGACTTCGGTCCCAGTGCCTTAGGACCATGTGGCTATTCCTGCCTTCTCTCCAGCCAGAAGCTAGTCTTCTAGGAGGCCTTTCACCCAGCTTTATCAGCTTTACAACTCAAGCATCCGTTCACCTTATTTAATTTTTAACTCCAGAAGTTTAAGGGCATCACAGCCTCTGCTGCTTCCAGTCTAACAGTTGCTTCTTAACCTGAAGCCAGCAAAGTACAATGAGAAATGCAGAATATCTCTTATGTTTAAAAAAATGAAAATCTGACATAAGTCTATGAAATATAAGGGTGAGCAAAGGAAACAATGCTACCAACTTAGCTTCTACTTGTCCTGTGACAGAATGATCCTGCTCCTCTAACCTTTAAGCTATAATATCTGCTGACAAATAGATGGTGACAGTTCAGAAATGTGGTTGAATTCACGGTTATCCCTAGGCTACCAAGGGGCTGTTTCCATGTGCGCAGCTAGATCTTCGGCTTGTAATCAATTTTGTAAACTGTGTACAATCTCTAATAGCATCCTGGATTTATCTGGCAACATTCTTCAGAAAGACCTCGGGATGCTTTTCACAAATGTTGTTTCTTCCTTCTTTTAGGACTTTCATTGAAAAGATTATTAGAAGCCAGCATAAAATAAGAAATCCATTCTTCCCTTCCGACAGCTCTATGACGCATTTCCTATTTCAATGAGTCTTCTCACTGCGATTTTTTTCTCGTCTTTTCCCTGCACCCACAATTCCAAGCCTGCCTCTTTTTGGCTCCCTGGATCCCGCTGTCAAAGCCTTGGCCACGCCCCCGCTCTCTTCCTTTGCCTGAACAACACTGAGTGAAGATTTCATCAAATATTCTTTCCTCCTTTTCTTCTCTCTTTCACTTTTTGAAAATCAAAATGTGAAAATGTAATTCTAAAGAGAAATTATGGACTGATTTTCAAAGCTAAGCACAGTCAGATGGTTCAACATTTTAAGCATATTACCGTATTTCAGAAAAGCAAACACTGTATTTAGTTGGGGTGGCACATAGTTGCTTTGCATAATTTTCAAAATTAGACTTAAAACTATTTGATGAGTCAAATGTTGGGCTACATGGGTTTATGTTCTTTTTCTTTACTTTCAAATATTTTTTAAATTTTTCAATTATAGGTAACATATATTCATATCAGGTGTACAATGTAATGTTTAGACATTTAAGTAACTGACAAAGTGGTCACCTCAGTAAGTCTAGCAGCCATCTGGCACTGCACAGAGCGTTACAATATTGTTGACTATATTCCCTATGCTGTACTTCACATCCTGTGACTGCTTTTATAACCAGCTCTTTGGAAACTCCCCTTTCACAAAAAGTTTACAATCTAGTCAGCTCCATCCAACCTCTAGGGAAGTGCTATCCTTTTTTCTTTCTTAATAAATTTGCTTGCATCATTCTTTGTATTTAATTAACAACAACAACAAAACACATTTGGCAGCCCTTATAGTATTCAAGGACAGCACTGAAGTCTGGTAATGTGGTGAGCAAAGCTATGGAACCTTTCTGTTTCCCTGTGGGGGTCAAATCTACAATTCACACTCTCGAATCTAAAATGATACACTCAGAGAAGTGCTCAGGGCTCATTCTAGGAGACCATGGAACAAGGGGGCAATACCTAGAATGGGAACCGGTAGGAAACAGAGGAAGTGTCACTAAGGAATAACAGTGGGCTAAAATCATTATGCTGCTCATTAGTGCTCCAGAATTTACCATATTTGTTGGACTATAAGACACACTTCCCCTCCCAAATTTGGGAGGAAAATGGGGGTGCATCTTATAGTCCAAATGCAGCTTACCTGGCTTGCTGGGGGTGAGGGTAGGTGGTGGAGCAGGGTTTTTTTCCTATTTTCCTCCTCTAAAATCTAGGTGTGTCTTATGGTCTGGTGTGTCATATAGTCTGAAAAATATGGTACTTGTCTTCTAGTTGCAAGTTTGTGTTCTTTTTTTTTTTTATTGTTATTCAATTACAGTTGTATGCCTTTTCTCCCCATCCCTCCACCCCACCCCAGGTGAACCCACCTCCCTCCCCCCTCTCCACCCTCCCCCTGGTTTTGTCCATGTGTCTTTTATAGTAGTTCCTGTAATCCCCTCTACCAACTGTCCCCGCCCCCACCCCCTACCCCCGCCCTGGCTATTGTTAGATTGTTCTTAACTTCAATGTCTGGGATTATACCCTAAGAACACTGAAACACCAATCCAAAAGAATCTGTGCACCGCAATTTCGTGTTCTTTAACAACAGAGCTCTCCTATTCTACCCCCTACCACAACCCCCTATCACTTTTTTGTTCTCTTTTTTAGATTCCACATACAAATAACATTTTTCTTTCTCTTTCTGGCTTATGTCACTACACATAATACCCTCAAGGTCCGTGTATTTTGTTGCAAATGGCAGGATTTCCTCCTTTCTCACGGCTGAGTGATATTCTGCTGCACACAAATACCACATCCTTATCCCTTCCTTTGTTGACAGACATTTAGGTTGTCTCCCTATTTTGGCTACTGGGAAAGCCTGCCATAACATGGGAGTGCAGACAATCTTTTCGACATCCTGTTTTAGTTTCCTTTGGATACATGAGCATAGCAGGAGTGGGATTGCTGGATCATGTGGTGGCTGTAATTTTTAAGGAACCTCCATACTATTTCCCATAGTGCCTGAAGCAATTTACATTCTCAGCATTGGCGCACCAGCATTTCCTTTTCTGCACATCCTCACCAGCACTTGTTGTCTGTCTTCCTTTCTTTATTCCTTAGAAGTTTTTGAATTACAGTAGACAATCGCTATTATATTAGTTTTAGTTGTGCAGCATAGTGGGTAGACAGTTATAGAGCTCATGAAATTATCCCCCACAATAAGTTTAGGACCCCCTGATACCAAACGTTGTTTTTGTGACATGATTGACTATATTCCTTATGCTGTACTTTCTATCCCTATGACTATTTTGAAAGTTCAAATTCTAATTTTTAATCCCTTCATCTTTTTCACCCTTGTCTTCTTGATAAAAGCCATTTTAACAGGGATGAGGGGATACCTCACTGTGATTTCGATTTGCGTTTCCCTAATGATTAGTGATTTTGAGCATCTTTTCATGTACCTATTGACCATTTATCTTTCTTATATGGAAAAATGTCTATTCACTATTTCTAAGGAACTAGATCTTAAATGTTTCCCCACAAAAAAGAAATGATACTTATGTGACATGACAGAGGTGTGAGTTAAAGCTACAGTGGTAATCATATCACAATATATAAATGTATCAAATCAACACATTGTATACCTTAAACTTATAGTGTTAAATGTAATTATATCTCAATAGACTGATGCAAATAAATTATTGTTAATTTGCACATTATGTCCAATATTTATTATTTGGCCCCACTACTAGAAAATAAACTTCATGAGGGCAGGGATCTTATGTTATGAGTACTAGTAACAGTGTCTAACACTTAGTAGTCACACAGTAAATATTTGTTGAATGGACAAATAAGCTCTTTTGATTAGCAAGCATTTATTAAGTCCCTACCATTAGCAGTGCACTGGCCCTGCCCTGGGTGAGGGTATGGTCTAACTGGAGACACAGACTTGCAAACATGGAAGAGTATTTGAAGAATCACAAAGCAATAAAGCAATCCACCTGAGCCTCACTCAGTGAGAGTATGACATGACCTGCCAGAGAGAGTAAGAAAAAGAGAAGGGTGGCATGTGTTCCAGGAATCGTTTGCCAAGGGAAGACAAAATCAAGGCCAGAGAAGTGACAAAGCAGGTGCATGCAGATGTGACACATGGTGCCGCGTGGCAGTTCCCAAAGTGCCGTGTTTCAATAGTAAGTCCTATGAGAACCAGGGTCAAATGAATCCACGGAATGAGGAGCTACCCAAAGTTCAAAGTTTTCCTTACAACAGTGCTTTTAGACCCTTTTCCGACTGGTTTTGTAATTAAGGGGAAATTTGATGAAAGAACTTTGTGTGTGAGTGTACACACACACAGAATTTCAGTGGACACGTATTACATAAAATATCCTCGGAAAACTGTCCATCCAAGCTCACACATCGTAACAGGCTGCTCTATGCTAGACCTCAGCTTCCTGGACTGCTGGCAGCTCAGAACTGGAGGATGCCTCTGGTCATTTTGCTCTGGACCATCTGATGTAACTGTTTTCACTATGCAGTTAGTTGTTGGTTAAGGATCAACCCCAACTGCTCTTGGGACAGCCGAACAACACAGGATTCAATCAGCTTTGACAAGTATTGAGATTATTGTGAGAAAGCACTTCTCTGCACAGATTATTAGGTTGTTAATGGCTGTTTCAGGTTTCCTTCAGGAAATTTCAACTACACAGAGTCGTAGGGAAGTGGGGATTAGAAGTAAGAAGACATGATACTTAGAACTTTAGGGAGTATTCCATTATGTAAATGTAATAGGGGAACAACAACAAAAAGAACTCTTGGGGGAAAATAAAGCCTCCAGCAAAATGGTGGCCTTCCTTTCACAGCACCATCCATGCATTTTCAGCTCAGCTCAAACTTCCGCTCATTTATGATTTTCCTCTGATTCCCCTATAGTTAGCAACATGCTGTCTAGTTAAGGAGATATGATGTACACATGCATAGCCATACTACAGTGCAGTATGTCAGTCTCAAACCTGATTAATAGGCAGAGGTCAAATTACAAGGAGGACATTTTTACCTAAGTTCCACAGGAAAGCAGCACACCCTTACAGATGTAGTTTGATAAACACTAACTTAGAAAACTAAATTCTTAGAAGTGACGTCAGCAAGATGATGGAATAGGAGTTTTCAGCTGTCATCTTCCAGCAGAAACATCAATTGTGATAGCCACCCACAGATTAGAATACCCTTATGGGGCCATGGGAGACCAGTGGGGAAACCCCAGCACCCCACTGGAGCAAAAAAAGAAATCTGAGAATAGACTAATTAAAAAGAATAAGAATAACATTTTCACTTTACCGACATCTCCGCTCCCCCAAGGTAGCACAGCTCAGCACTGAGACACCTCCTCAGGCTCCAGCTTCCCCCACAAGAGAAAGAGAGAACAGGTGGATAAGCACCCAGATTTTCTAGAAGTATGGGACACAGCCCAAAGAGACCCACTTTATTCTTGTCCCACTAAAGACACTGAAAACAGGGGCATGGCTGAATAGTGTGGGGGAAGCAAGGAGCAGGGAAAAGGGGCAGGGGCTCACATCAGCCAGGGCACAGGACTCAACAAAGGGTCACAGTTTCTACTAACCACTTTGTGGACTTCACCAAGAGGACCATCCAAAACACTCAGAAGACATATCATCTGTGAACTCCTCTCCCAACTAGTCCTGCTCCATACACTCAGTGCTCGGCACATCCCCTCTACTACCACAGCTGGTGTCCTGCATGTACCCCCACAAATGACATATGAAAACTTCTGCAGACTATGTACAAGAACATGCAAGGAGCTGGGTTGACTCTGCTGGCCTGGAAGAAGGCACACAGCTTTTGAAAGTACAGGGAAATACCCTAGGGAAAATAAGGATAGACTCTCAGCATCTTGCCTGGTTTTGCAGAATTGAGGTAAGACATACAATTCTACAACTTTCCCCTTAAGAGACAACAATAGAATTGAAGCAGGCACATCCATAGTGACCCCTAGAATCCCAAAGCAGGCTAAATAGTGAAGGTTGTTCTCTACTGAAACCAATCAGTAAAGACTAAACGAGGAAACTGCTTCTTCAAAGATAAAGGCAGCAACACAAGACTTCAAAAAAGATGAAAAAAAAATGACACCATCAAAGGATGACAATACTTGTTTAGTAACCAATCCCAAAGAAATAGAAATAATTTCTTCACGAAGAAATCAAAATAAATAATTTTTTTCAAGGAAGCTCAGTGAACTACAAGAGAACACTGATAGACAACTCAGTAAAATCAGGTGAACGAGAAGAAACAAGATGGCGGTGTAGGTAGACACACTGCACCAGAACTGACAGAAAATTGAACGGCAAGGAAGTCCGACACCAGGGAGATAAAAAATAAACATTCATCCAGACCGGTAGGAGGGGCGGAGACGGCAGCCAGGGCGGAGAGGACTCGAGTTGCCCTGGTGGGACTGAGACTGGCGGAGTGTGGGATGAACGGGCAGGCAGTCTGACCACTAGCAGACCCTGCGGCCCCACATTTGTGCACAGATAAACCGGGACGAACGTCGGGGAGCGAAGCAGACGACTTAACCCAAGGCTCCAACACGACGAAATAAAGCCTCAAACCTCTGAGTGAAAACACCTGTCAGGGTTGGGGCGGCAGCAGGATAAACTCCCAGCCTCACAGGAGAGGTCGTTGGAGAGACCCACAGGGGCCTAGAGTGTGCACAAGCCTACCCACTCGGGAACCAGCACCAGAGGGGCCCAATTTGATTGTAGGTAATAGAGGGAGTGACTCAAATCCGGTAGAGAGTGGAGTGGGCACCATTGCTCCCTCTCGGCCCCTCCCCCACATACAGCATCACAACGCAGCAATCAGTGTTACCCCGCCCTGGGGAACACCTAAGGCTCCACCACTTTAAGTAACAGAAGCACCAAGACAAAACAAAATATGGCCCAAATGACAGAACACTTCAAAGCTCCAGAAATAATTCAACTAAGAAGCGAACAGAGGGCCAACCTATCAGATGCACAGTTCAAAACACTGGTAATCAAGAATCTCACAGAATTGGTTGAATTTGGTCGAAAACTAGATGAAAAAATGAAGGCTATGCTGAGAGAGACAAAGAAAAATGTACAGGGAACCTATAGTGAGGTGAAGGAAACTGGACTCAAATCAACAGTGTGGACCAGAAGGAGGAAAGAAACATCCATCCAGAAAAGAATGAAGAAACAAGAATTCAGAAAAATGAGGAGAGGCTTAGGAACCTCCAGGACATCTTGAAACGTTCCTACATCCAAATTATAGGGGTGCCAGAAGGAGAAGAGGAAGAACAAAAAATTGAAAACTTATTTGAACAAATAATGAAGGAGAACTTCCCTCATCTGGCAAAGGAAATAGACTTCTGGGAAGTCCAGGAAGCTCAGAGAGTCCCAAAGAAGCTGGACCCAGGGAGAAACACACCAAGGCACATCATAATTACATTAGCTAAGATGAAACAGAAGGAGAGAATCTGAGAAGCAGCAAGAGAAAAGGAGACAGTTACATACAAAGGAGTTCCCATAAGACTGTCAACTGATTTCTCCAAAGAGACCTTACAGGCAAGAAGGGGCTGGAAAGAAGTATTCCAAGTCATGAAAGGCAAGGACCTACATCCAAGATTACTGTATACAGCAAAGCTATCATTTAGAATGGAAGGGAAGATAAAGTGCTTCTCAGATAAGGTCAAGTTAAAGGAGTTCATCATCACCAAGCCCTTATTATATGAAATGTTAAAGGGACTTATCTAAGAAAAAGAAGATAAAAAATAGGAACAGTAAAAATGACAGCAAACTCACAGTTATTAACAAGCACACCTAAAACAAAAACAAAAGCAAACTAAGCAAACAACTAGAACAGGAACGGAACCACAGAAATGGAGCTCACATGGAGGGTTATCAACATGGGAGTGGGAGAGGGAGAGGGGAGGAAAGCTACAGAGAATAAGTAGCATAAATGATAGGTGGAAAATAGACAGGGGGAGGGTAAGAATAGTGTAGGAAATGTAGAAGCCAAAGACCTTATAAGTATGACCCATGGACATGAATTATAGGGGGGAATGTGGGAGGGAGGGGGTAGGTAGGATGGAGTGGAGTGAGGGGGGGGAAATGGGACAACTGTAATAGCATAATCAATAAATATATTTTGGGAGAACCAAGATGGCGGCATAGGTAGACACACTGCGCCTCCTCGCACACCAGAACTGACAGAAAATCGAATGGCAAGGGGGTCTGACACCAAGGAAATACAAAATAAACATTCATGCAGACTGGTAGGAGGGGCGGAGACGGGCACCGGGGTGGAGAGGACTCACGTGGCCGTGGCAGGACTGAGACTGGCGGAGTGTGGGACGAACTGGACAGGCAGTCCGACCACTAGCAGACCCTGCAACCCTACATTTGCGCAGATAAACTGAGAGGGCCGGACTCAGAGTGGCGGAGAGCAGGGCAGGCAGAGCAGTGGGTAGCACCCCGGGACCCCACATTCGCACACAGATAAACCTGGCGAACGGCGGGGAGCGAAGCAGACTGCGCAACCCAGGGCTCCAGCTCCGGATAATAAAGCCTCAAACCTCTGATTGAAAGCGCCCGTGGGGTTGGGGTAGCAGCAGGAGAGACTCCCAGCCTCACGGGAGAGGTCGTTGGAGAGACCCACAGGGACCTAGAGTGTGCACAAGCCCACCCACTGGGGAACCAGCACCAGAGGGGCCCAGTTTGATTGTGTGTATCAGAGTGAAAGACTGAAATCGGGAGGAGAGTGAGGCGGGCGCCATTGCTCCCTCTCAGCCCTTCCCCCACGGACAGCGTCACAGCACAGCGACCAGCGTTACCCCGTCCCGGTGAACACCTAAGGCTCTGCCCCTTAAAGTAACAGAAGCGCCAAGACCAAAAAAAAAAAAAAAAAAAAATGGCCCAAATGACAGAACACTTCAAAGCTCCAGAAAAAATACAACTAAGCGAGGAAGAGATAGCCAACCTATCGGATGCACAGTTCAAAGCACTGGTTATCAAGAATCTCACAGAATTGGTTGAATTTGGTCGAAAACTAGATGAAAAAATGAAGCCTATGCTAAGAGAAACAAAGGAAAATGTACAGGGAACCAATAGTGATGCGAAGGAAACTGAAACTCAAATCAACGGTGGGGACCAGAAGGAAGAAAGAAACATCCAACCAGAAAAGAATGAAGAAACAAGAACTCGGAAAAATGAGGAGAGGCTTAGGAACCTCCAGGACATCTCGAAACGTTCCAACATCCGAATTATAGGGGTGCCAGAAGGAGAAGAGGAAGAACAAAAAATTGAAAACTTATTTGAACAAATAATGAAGGAGAACTTCCCTCATCTGGCAAAGGAAATAGACTTCCAGGAAGTCCAGGAAGCTCAGAGAGTCCCAAAGAAGCTGGACCCAAGGAGGAACACACCAAGGCACATCATAATTACATTACCCAAGATTAAACGCAAGGACCTACATCCAAGATTACTGTATACAGCAAAGCTATCATTTAGAATGGAAGGGAAGATAAAGTGCTTCTCAGATAAGGTCAAGTTAAAGAAGTTCATCATCACCAAGCCCTTATTATATGAAATGTTAAAGGGACTTACCTAAGAAAAAGAAGATCAAAAATAGGAACAGTAAAAATGACAGCAAACTCACAGTTATTAACGACCACACCTAAAACAAAAACAAGAGCAAACTAGGCAAACAACTAGAACAGGAACAGAACCATAGAGATGGAGAGCACATGGAGGGGTGTCAATAAGGGAGTGGGAGGGGGAGAGGTGGGGAAAGGTACAGAGAATAAGTAGCATAGATGATAGGTGGAAAATAGACAGGGGGAGGGTAAAAATAGTGTAGGAAATGTAGAAGCCAAAGAAGTTATAAGTATGACCCATGGACATGAACTATAGGGGGGAATGTGGGAGGGAGGGGGTGGGCAGGATGGAGTGGAGTGGGGGGGGAAATGGGACAACTGTAATAGCATAATCAATAAATATATTTAAAATATATATATATATTTTTAAATAATAAAAAATAACTTTCACGCACAAAAAAATCAGGTGAACAATATGTGGATAACATGAGTGTAACACAGAAGTAGAAATCATAAACAAGAACCAAACAGAAATTCTGGAGCTGAGGAATACAATGAACAAAATTAAAAATGTGACAGAGAGTTTCTGCAGCAGTCTCAATTAAGCAGGAAGAAATCAAGTAAATTCTAAAATGGATTATTTGAAATTATCCAATCACAGGAAAACAAATTAAAAAGTAAAGAAGGCCTGTAGGATTGTGGCACAACTTTGAGAGAATAATATGCACATGAGTTCCAGAAGGAACAGAGAGAAAGGAGGCAAAAACTTACTTAAAGAAGTAATGGCTAAAAACTTCCCACATTATGGGAGCAATATGTACATTCACATCCAAGATCATAGGTCAGTCCCCAAACAAAATTAAAACAAAGAAGATTATACACAAATACAATATATGCAAATTTCTAGAAGTCAAAGACAGGTAAAAAAATTTCTGAAGCATCCAGAAATAAGTGATTCATCACAAACATTGGAAACCTCCCCCTTCCCCATAAGGCAATCAGCAAATTTCTCAGTAAAATTCTCACAGGCCTGGAGAAAGTAGACTAATATATTCAAAGTACTGGGGGGAAAACTACTAACTAAAAATAATTTACCCAGCAAAGCTGCCCTTCAGAAATGGAAAAATAAAGTCTTTCCCAGACTTTTCTACATGTTAATAACAAACAATCTGAAATATAAATTAAGAATATAATCCCATTTATAATAGCATCAAAAAAGAATAAAAAACTTAGAAATAAATTTAACCAAGGAGATGAAAGATCTGTACACTGAAAAGCATAAAACATTGATGAAAGAAATCGAAGAAGATACAAATGAATGGAAAGCTATCCAATGTTCATGGATTGGAAGTATTAATATTGTTAAAATATCCATATTACCCAAAGTGATCTACAGACTCAATGCAAGCCCTCAATGCAATATATTTAACATATATTAATATATTTTAATATATTAATATATATTAAAATTCCAATGGCATATTTTACAGAAGTGGGAACAATCCTAAAATGTTTGAAACCACACACACACAAAACCCAACCAAAGAGCCAAAACAATCTTGAGCAAGAACAAAGCTAGAGGTATCATATTCCTGATTTTAAAACTACAGTAACCAAAACAGTATGGTATTGGCATGAATACTGACATATATATCATGGAACAGAATAGTCAGCTCAGAAAAAAATTTACACATCTATAGTCAACTGATCTTTAACAAAGTTTCTAAAACCACACAATGTGGAAATGATAATCTCAATAAGTGGTTTTGAGAAAATATCCACATGGAGAATAAGATTGGACCTTTATCTCACACCATATTCAAAAATTAATTCAGAATGGATTAAAGACTTAAACCTAAAATCTGTCCAAAAATGTAAACCTACTAGAAGAAAACAAAGGTGAACAGCTTCTCGACATTGGTCTCAGCAGTGATTTTTTGGATATGACCCCAAAAGCATAGGCAACAAAGCAAAACATTGACAAGTGGGATTGCACCAAAGTAAAAGCTTCTGCACTGCAAAGAAAACAATCAATATAGTGAAGAGATAACCTACAAAATGGGAGAAAATATTTTCAAATTCTACGTAGGATAAGAAGTTAATATACAAAATATATAAGGAACTCAACAACAACAACAACAACAACAAAATAACCCGATTAAAGAAGAGACAAAAGACTTGAATAAATATTTCTCAAAAAATAAAAAAACCAAACCCATGGCCAATAGGTATATGAAAGGTACTCAATAGAATTGGTTATCAGGGAAATGTGAGTCAAAACCACAAGATAATTACTTCAACTTTTAGAATGCCATCATCACAAGGACAAAAGATAAGAGTTGGTGAGGGTGTGAAGAGGGGACACTTGCACACTGTCTGTGGGAATGTAAATTGGTACAGCATGTGGAATACAGCATGGAAGGTCCTCAAAATCTTAAAAATAGGTGCATCATATAATCCAACAATCCTACTTCTGGGTATTTCTCCAAAAGAAAAGAAATTAGGATCTTGAAGAGATATCTACATTCTTATGTATAGAACAGCCTTTAAAAAAAGGGAAATCCTCCAAATACATGATGACAGAAGATGATTTGACTTTGGGTGGTTGGCACACAAGGCAGGGTACAGATCATGTGTGATGGAGATGTACACTTGAACCCTACATGGTCCTATTAACCAAGGTCACCCCAATGAATTTAATTTAAAAAAAGAAAAAATGTCTGCCATTTGCATAACATGATGAGCTCGGAAGATACTAAGCTGAGTAACAAGCCCAACTAAGAAAGACAAATAGAGCATAATCTCATTTATATGTGAAATCTAAAATAGTCAAACTCAGGAAAGCAGATATTAGAATGGCGGTTGCCAGAGTCAGCAAGGTAGAGAGATGGGGAGATGTTGGTCAAAGTTTGCACAGTTTCAGTTGTGAATATGAATAAATTGTGGAAATCTAATGCACAGCATGGTGAGTGTAGTGAACGATACTGAACTGTATATTTGAAATTTGAAATAGACTTGAACTTTAGTGTTTTCACCACAAAAACAAAACAAATGTAGTAGTTGTGAGGTGATACATGTTAATTAGCATAATTGTGGTAATCATTTCAAAGTGGATATGTATATCAAAACATCATGTTATGCATCTTAAATACATACAATCTTTATTTGTCAGTTGTACCTCAGTAAATTAGGAAATAAAGAATATAATTGGTTCTGTCTTTCTAAAGCAGTGCCTTTCATGCAGTAGGAACTCAATGTACTTATTAAATGAATGACAGTACTACTAATAATTATGGTTCTATTCATTAAAGATTTATATACCAAACATAGTTTAAGAATGATACATATATTAATTCATTTAAAATTCAACAATTTTTAAAAATTAAAAAGAAAAAATAATTTATTTTATTTTTCAATTACAGTTTACATGTAATACTATTTTGTATTAGTTTCAGGTGTATGGTATGGTGGTTAGATAATTATATACTTTACAAAGTGCCCCCCCAATAGTTTAAGTACCCACGTAGCACCATACATGATTATTACAATATTCTTGACTATATTCCCTGTGCTGTACTTTACAGCCCTGGGACTATTTTGATACTAACAACTTGGTCAAAGCAAGTCAAAAGACCAGGCCAGGTTCAAGGAGAGAGGACACAGATCATACCCTTTATGGGAAGAATAGCATCGTCACAGTGCAAGGAGGCTTATGTACAGTAATGGGAGGGGCTATCACACCCCTCTTGCAAGTGCTCTGTCAGACGTCTGTTGGCCTTCATTGTCAGGCTGCTGGACTTGATGTGCTGTTCCCACCTATGAAATCTAGGACTGGTCCAAGTCGTATTTCCCCAGTAATTTTCTTCTGAACTCTTTTCTCAGTTTGAAGAAATAGACTGGAAAGTGTGATTACTAGGTTAATATCTCTCCCTAGGAACAGAGATTGTTTGCTTGTTCTTTTTTGTTTTGTTTTGTTTTTAATCTTTATTGTATTTTTTTCCAATTCCATTTAGTCCTCTTACATCTTCCTCCCTTCCCCCCAGCATTCACCACACTGTTGTCCATGTCCATGAGCCCTTTCTCCTTTTGGCTCAATCTGTCCAGCCTCTTATCTCCCCATCCAGCTGTCATCCTGCTCTCCATCTATGAGTCTGTCCCCATTTTCCATGTTAGTTCAGTTTGTTCATTGGATTCCACATATGAGTGAAATCATATGGTATTTGTCTTTCTCTGCCTGGTTTATTTCACTTAGCAAATATGTTCTCCAGGTCCATCCATACTGTCATGAAGGGTAAAATTTTCTTCTTTCCTACAGCCAACTAGTATTCCATTGTGAAAATGTCCCATAGTTGTTTTATCTACTCATCTATTGATGGACACTTGAGCTGCTTCCATATCTTGGCAATTGTAAATGATGCTGCAATGAACATAGAGGGGCTTATTTCTTTCAAATTAGTGTTTTGGGTTCTTTCAGATATATTCCCAAAAGTGGGATAGCTGGGTCGAAAGGCAGATCCATTGTTAATTTTTTGAGGCATCTCCATACTGCTTTCCACAGAAACTGCATCAATCTACATTCCTACCAATAGCGCACAAGGATTCCCCTTTGTCCACATCCTCACCTGAATTTGTTGTTTATTGATTCATTGATGATAACCATTTTGACAGGTGTGAGATGATATCTCACTGTGGTTTTAATTTGCATTTCTCTGAGGATTAGTGACATTGAGCATCTTTTCATATATTTATTGGCCATCTCTACATCCTTGGAGAAGTATCTATTCAGGTCCTTTACCCATTTTTAATTGGGTTGTTTGTTTGTTTTGGTGTTGAGTTTTGTAAGTACTTAGAATACAAAATTAATATCTAGAAATCAGTTGCATTTTTACTTGCCAATAACAAACTAACATAAAGGGCAATTAAGGAAAAAGTCCCATTTATAATTGCTTCAAAAAGAATAAAGTACCTAGGAATAAACCTAACCAAGGATGTAAAAGACCTGTACTCTGAAAATTATAAGACATTAAAGAAAGAAATTGAAGAAGACAAGCTTCTTATCTTAAAATGGAACTTCCTTTTGACCCAGAGATTTCACTGCTGGGAATATAGTTGAAGAATCCTGAATCACCAATTCAAAAGAACTTATGTTCATAACCTAATGCACCCCTATGTTCATAGCAGCATTATTTATAATAGTGAAGTGATGGAAACAGCCTAAGTGCCCATCAGTAGATGAGTGGGTATAAAAACTGTGGCACATTTACACAATGGAATAATATGCAGCAAAAAGAAAGAAGGAGCTCCTACCTTTTGCAACAGCATGGATGGAACTGGAGACTTATGCTAAGTGAAATAAGCTAGTCGTTGAGAGACAAATACCCTATGATCTCACTTATAAGAGGAATCTAATGAACAAAATAAACTAATGAGCAAAGTAAAATCAGAGACATAGATTCATGAAACAGACTGATAACTGTAAGAGGGGAGGGGGGAAGTGGGGACTGACTGAAAGAAGGGGAAGAGATTAGTCAAAGAACATACATGAAGGACCCATGTGTGAGAGGAACTCCATCGAGCAGAATCCTCCCATCTGCTGTGGATGGTAAATAAGTCATCCTGGACACAATCTTGCTGTTCAGGTGGGAAAGGGGGTGGCAATTCCCTCTAGTGGAGAATGCCCTGAGCCTTTCTCCCAAATGGCTTTTATTGGGAATGGTATGTGTAGGTGTACACATCATACATGCATAGTTCATCAATCAATGACAAAAAGGTATAGTCATACAAAAACAGGTATTATCTATAGATAACAATTGAAGGAACACAGAGATCTGTCATAGGTCAAGGTATGTTAGTCATACTGACGACAGAGGGTCTTTAAGACCTATTTTATGAGATAGGGAGTTTACTCCTTATGCCTTGAACTTAAACATCTGGGTTGTATCACCAGGGCTATGCAAAACAAAGCAGAGCAAGCTTCAAAGGATACAATGTACATTTCAGGCCTGATTCCCACAAGAACCCTCAGTGTTAGAGTCGAGTCATTAAAAATGCTTGCCACCTGAATTTTTACTTGGTTTTCCAGGGAGACTTACTAGCCCCTTTCAGGGCTTGCTCTCTCTTGGGCTATAGTCTCGGAAACCACACAGAGCGGTCCCTAAAATCTCCCCCTTTTTTGTTTGTTATGGTGGCATAACCAAAAACACTGGTGCTGCTGTAATCAACAGGGTTATGCTAGGCAGAACAGGATTCAAAGGACAAAATGTACATTCTTTTTCAAGCCAGATTTGCCCCTGGGAGTCATTCATTCCAATAGAGGGAGGCAGCTGCCTCTGGCATTGATTTCAGGCTGAGTCAGGCAGGGGAAGCAATACAGCCAAGACACTAGGAGACTTTTACAGAAAGACTGAGGACTCAGGCTATGACAAAGCCAAGGAGTGAGAGTCTTTTTACCCCTTCTCTGAGACCCTAAGGCCTTCCCTGATGGCCCATTGTGACTGTGCCTGTCTTAGGTTGGCCCTCCCTTGAGGAGTCATCTGCCCAGACCAAGCAGGGGGAAATGAGGGAGGCAGGGGCTGTGCTCCTGCCAGAAGAATAGGTTCTGTATCCTTAGTGGCCCATGGCCCCAAGGCCTTGTCACTCAGCCCTAGCCATGGGACTCTTTTGTCCGTTAATGAGGCTACAGTCCCTGAAACCAGGCAGGATGGCTTCCAATACCCATGGACATGGGCCATGGTGTGGGGATTGACTGTAGGAGCAGGGAGCAGTCTGGGTGGAGGAGGAAAAGGGGAAAAATTGGGATAACTGTAATGGCATAAACAAAATATTTTTTAAAAAGCTATTTGTAGATTATATCGGGAATAAATATACAAGTATAATAATAATTGCAATATGTAAAACTAACTACTATTGAAAGAAATAAAATGATTTATTTGTGTTAAAAAAAGAAAAGTCACTATAATTAAAATGGTGTGAAAATACTGGTCACAGAATACTTTTTGATTGTATAGAACTGGCTCCCACTCACTAAATGCTTCCTGCTATTATTCAACAAACAAAAACTCCTTACAAACTTCCAAAATGCCACAGATAGGACAGTGCAACCACTTAGGGAAGCACTGATTCCTGGTCCTCAGTAAAAAGCTAGGAGAGCCCAAGAAAGAGGCTTCAATTCGACCTCACCCAGACCGGGCTTCCGAGGTCAGCACAGGCCTCACAATAAGGCAAAATGAAAGCTGGCACTTGTCAGTGCAGGACTTCCTCATGCTGAGACCCAGGAGCACCGACCCAGAGGACGGACATTGCAGAAAAAGGTTGAGACAGACTGCCCCCACACCCAACCTCACTGATCAGAACCAGAATAGGATGCAAGACTCCATGCTATTGTCAGATTTGTGGGGAAAATGTAGTTGTTGATTTGAATAATTTTTAATCACCTCAGCAGGAACTAGGGAAGTCAGGTTCTTATGCCAGATCTCTACAAGGATTTTGACAAGTGTTTAACATATGCACTGGGTGTTGTTATTTAAAAGTCCTCCCATAAACCTATTCAGTTACGGAGGGAGTCAGTAAAATTGTGAGCACCCAGCATATTAGGCTACAGATTTGGAAGAAGAAACCTGACTGACTATGCACATGAACTCTGATTTTTCCCTGTGAGCTGGATTCTGAATCTCATGTGTTTATGGAATACAGTTTCAGTTCTTCGATACCTTGGACATAACTTAATTGTGATGCTATGCTTAATAAGTGTCTCTGTTTGATTTGAAGACTCATCTACTGTATTGAACCAACAGAGCCCTGCATTTGTGCCTGCATGTGTTGGAGATGCTGTTCAAGCATCTGTCCAAATTAGCGCACTTAGCTTCATTTCCTGCCTTGAGGGAATCCTGTAATTTTTCTTACTCTAGAGTTTTTAATGCGGCCCTAATTGTTTGTATTCCTTCTTGTGGATGAGTCCCTTGGAGCTGTTAACAAATGACTCATAACAAATTGGGATAGATTATCTCAAAATGCCCTCCCAGTTCCAATTTTCTATGATTTTGTAAGTGGTACATTAATTTCCCTAATTTCTAGAGAACTTCAATGTCATAGGCAGATATCAGGAATAAAACGTGGCTCTTGTTGAAGGGCCACATGCTTGCACAGTTGGACTACAAGGTATGCTGGGAAGGATGTCAAGGAACTGCTCAGGTGCTTAAGGTCATTAGACTTGGATAGTGTTCAAAAAGATTTCACAGAGGAGGATTATCTTCTAAATGTTTGGAGCAGGGGAGGATATCATGTATTGGCAAAAAGGCTTTAGGAAATTCTACTGAAAACATGGAATGATCCAAAAGAGAAAGAGAAAGTACAAAACAAAGATATGTGAGAGGTGAAGTTACAAATTTACAACTTTACAGTAGAGATTGGGACTGAAACAAACTACAAAGGGTTCAGGTAGTTCTCTAGGTCCCCAGAATGGATTAGCTGCCACTAAGTCCATCAGAGACCTTGCAGCTGCCATCAAGGGAGGATCTGGCTGGTCTACAGCAGAGGATGCTGGCATCTGGGGAGAGGCACTGCTGTTGTACAATTTTGCGATTTTCAGTTTCAATTTTCATGAACATATATACTGGCCTCAGTCACTTTGACATTATTCTTGTTACTGGAAAATCAAGGGGAACAATTTGTACCTTTTTGTCTTAATACATATATATTAGAATATATCCATTGCTGGTTTCAAAGAGCTCTCTACTGTCATTTCTGAGACCTTCATTTTTACTGACTCATTCGTTCTAAAGTGAATGAATAATGAAAATTCACATCTATTCTTTTAATTAAGGTATTACCCTCCTGTCAATTTTACCAATCTTTATTGGATTGCTGTGTCATCTTTGTTTCTAGCTGCATTTCCAATTTTCTTTTTCTTATGTTCATCTTCTGTCCTGTGTACTTCTCCCTGAGATTTCCTTAAAGAGGCATTAGTTCCTTCTGTTTCTTACATTGTCATTCACCTAAAACAATCTCGTTTTCCACTCCTTCACTATTTCCGTAAGCATTCAGTGTGCCCAGGTTTGTATTGCTGCCTATTCCACATGCTCTTTCCAGATCAGCTGCATCTCTTCTCTGTCCTTTTGTGCCAAACTACCTCATTCATGGAGATTTTCATGTCATTTGGGTTTATTCTGTTGTTTCCTTTTCAATACCTCTTTGCTGCTGTTATTTTTTGATGTTCATTCATTTTCTCTCTCTCTCTCACACACAAACATAAACACTTTGCCACCACCTCCAGGTTCCTCTTTGCCATTACCTTAGTCAGTCAGTTCTGTTTGCTATCCTAACATCGAAAATGTAAGTCCTTCATTCTTCCTCCAATTCTCCAACTTAACTCTCATCTCTCCTTCTGTCCTCTAACCCAACTCCATCCCACTATACAGCTATCCATTCTCATCTCTTTTTCCAGTCAGGAGACATGTCAGTTGTGTTGATAAGAACAGACTGTTTATTTACCACCTCAGTAGAAACAAACCCCCTAACCTTAAAGTCAAACATTGAGACACGGAATTGACTAGAACCTACTGCTTCATTTAACAAATATGTGTTGCACTAGCTCCTGCTTTGGGGAAGAAAATTATTAGACTTGACACCTACCTTCAAGGAAATCTCTACCTCTTCAGAAATCATAAAATCACATTCTAAATGTGACTGTTCTCAAATGTTGGAAATTGGGGACCTCACCAGCCAAGAGGTCTTAGATTTCTGTCTGATAAGCCTTATGAATGTGAAAATATTTAAGACAAGAGGGGGCTTTTCTTAGCAAATGGAGAGTTTTATTAAAGATGCAGATATGTTATGGACCCCTGAATGAAGTCACTGTAGATTGAAAAGAAATAAAGTAAAATATATCCACGTGGTATGCTATGGAGAAATAATATAGCTTTTAGGCAAAATAAAACTAAAACCTAAACCATACCTGCAGTTGTAGGAGATAGACCAACAAACCCAGACGGTACTGATTTAGGCCAAACAGGAGACTCAGTGACTATAGGTGAAGAGGCTTTGAGCAAACCTTTTCCCTGAAACCCAAAAGCCGGTCACTCTTTTTTGATGCTATTCCTCCCATGTCTTCAGAGGCTCCACCAAAGTAAAAGTGTGTTTGTTCATTGTGATTAGCTTCTAGAGGGTCACTGTGGCCTATCAGAGCCACAAATAATTTACCATTATATTTTCCTTTCTTCCTATATGACTGAAATCCATAGACAAACTAAAATTTTATTAGTGAAGTCATATCTGGAGAAGAAGGTGACATCATTTTAAAAATAAATAACTTCAGGGTAGTTACTTGAAAGAGTCTAGACCTGCTATGCAAAGTTTGTAGAGGCAGAACCCCATAACATATGAACAAGAATGCTGGCTCTAATCTGCTCATAGACTAACAGGGTGTCTTGGAAGATAAAATGCTCTCGGTCAGTGGAAGGTTTCAAGCACGTGTGAAATGAGTACTTGGCAGGAATGATGGAGCAGGAAATCAGACCTTAGGTAAGACGTTAAATTAAAGGACATCTTTTGGAATTTGTAGAATTCTTTTATATTGAAAATTCAGCATTTCAGCTTTTACAGAATGAATGTAGGTAAGTTAGCATAGTAGATACATATTCTCTTACCTTCTTGAAAACTCATTTTGCTTATCTGTGAAATAGGGTTATAATACTTATCTTATAGGCTGTTTATGGATTAAACATTACATGGATTAATCAGTAAGTTATAACAATAATGGTTAATTTGACCCTTCATCACTCTGATGTTTGTGTAGTGCTCATTTTAACATATATGAAGTAAAAGACATTTTTCATGAGATAAAACTTCTCTGTGCTTCAAAAGGATTCTCAGTAGAACTCATTTGGTGGAACATAGTTCTGCCGCATTCCTGACATGAAGACCAAATAAAACTGAAAATTGGCTATAAAAAGGGGATTTCTAGTGAAACACAGAGCTAATCCTAAAGAGAAAATTTTCTTCCCCAGAATTCCCATGGCTCTGGATCTTTCCTACTTGTTTTTATTTCTGTTACTGAAATATTTCCTTAACAAGCCATCAATCATAAGACCTTATAGGAAGATTTTCACAATAAAAAGGAATCTGTGAGCAGAATTACTACTCTGTTTACATTTTTCCATTGCAATTGAGAAAATAGAAAGAAAATGAAATCTATGAAAAGAATCTGGAATATCAAAAATTAGAACATTGCACTAAGATGAAAAGAAAAAATACATTTAAAATATTTATAATAGAAAATGGAAGCAAACAGCATTTGATATGTCTTTCCCCAAAAATAAGAGCAATGATGATAAAGCAAAAGATAAAATATGCAAAGAGAAGATAATAGCAATGAGGGGAAGAAAAATGATTGTGAAGCCAGTACAAATAAAAAGGAAGCAGAATGAAACAAGAAAAAAAGTGTGATGTGAAGGACAGGCTTGAGTCCCTAGCCCAGAATGCAGCAAAAAACCCACTGACCTCTATATGACAATATCACACTTTTAATTATTGTAACCTTAGAACAAGCTTCAACGTTTTGTTGAGTTATTCATCTTCCAATATTTTTAAAGACTTAAAATATTTTATACTTTCTTCTTTTTGATAAAACTTTTAAGATCTAGTGAATAAAAACACCACTGTAATTTTATGCAAAGAAAATACATATTGATTTGAAGAGAACTTACATTTTTACTTGCATAGAGTCAACCTGGTATGTGTTTCCATTTAAATTTTGTTTTTGTCCATTGACTAAATTGTCAGTTGTAGGCATGATACATTTTTATTCAATTTATTTCTATATACTGTAGTTGTTTACCTTTCAGGTAGGACCCTAAAGCTCCACTCTCTTAAACGTAAAATACTAGGGCTAGTTTGTCAGGATGATCTCATCACCTTTACAGTGAGTATTATTTTACATATTTTATCCAATAAACTAAGATTTATAAAAAGCAGTTAAGTATAACCTTCAAGAAAACCAACTCACCCTTACTATAATGCAAGAGTTTTCTAAAGTGGTAAGTTGCAATAACTAAATAAGATTATAGATGCAAAGTACCTGGGGAAAATAACAATATTTAATATTTGTTAATTTGTTAATATAATTTTAGTGCATGTTCAGGAGAATGCCTCTGTGTGGCTAAAAGAGGAAGAGATGGACCATAGGCCACGTACATTTCAACTTTCCCAGAACTGTGAAATGGCTTAATTTACATTCCCACGAGTAGTTCTTTGTGTATTTTAAACAAATCCATTTACATGCTAATTTTCAAGGTCACATTACTCCAAAAAGTGAGGTGCAACTTTCTGCTTTTCTAGCAGCTAACCAATACTTTAATGGAATTCTCTCTTTAATCATAATTTTTGAACAGAAAAGGTTACATTAACTGCTCTTTTCTATCAGAGATGAAAATTTATCAGTATCCAAAATAACTCAATGGAACAATAATAACTGAAAAATACTAAAACTCATACATTGTCCTGTTGAGTCCATTGAAATTCATACCAGAATGTATTGAGTTCTATATATTACATATCTAGTTCTATATAGAGATTAAGACTATACAAAGTCTTTTCTCATTTTCACATGCTTTGCACATTTATTGGCTCAATAAAAATTAAAGATAAAAGTTTAGAGTTGCTGTAACAATTGTGTGGTGAGAGAAAATATAGGAACAAATAGAAAGGGATAACTTATAAGGCAGATAAGAAGGGAGAAGAATGTCCTTCCCATCAATATTTCAGTGATGAAATTACAAATACTATAAAAGCAATATAGTAATGCAACATGGAAAGTCCTAACCCAGCAGTTGATTAAAATGTTTGTTAATAAGTCCCAAACTTTGTAAGCAATTTAAGTTAAATCATAGTCCACACATCTAATGGACAACAGATAATAATCCTCTCTTTTCTGAAAATGGAAGAAAGTTAATCTCAGTTTCTTCCAGAAGAACTTTGGGTTTTACCATATTGAATCTCAGAATTAGAACAGATTAATGTGAAATTGTACTTGTGACCTACAACAGTTATATAGAGCGTTTATCCTGGAAATTTCCCACACTTAAATAATGTTTCTCTGCATACTTGAAGCAAGCAGTGTGCTCGTGTAGCAGGAGGCATAGGTGGCCATTGGGGAAGGGCAGAGTCTGGGAGAAAGAATGTGGGGACTAATGGTCTGGGTCATACTTCATTCCACACATACTCCATGTTTGGAAAATAGTATGAAGATAAACTGGGGCACAGGGGAGGCCCCCAGTTAATTAGAAGCAGAGCCCAGATCAGAACCTATGTCCCCAATTTCAACCATGGTGCTTTTTCAGGTACACATTTGAAGTCAGAATTAGTGAATAGTTGGATATGGGATCTGGGAAGACAGAGAATCAAAGATGATTCTGAGATCTGAGACTAGAACCATGGTATTGCTGTCTTAATTGTGAATACCAGGAGGCAGTTCTTGTTACATTTCCTTGGTAAGAAGGTCTAGCTTTCACTAGGGAATAAGAAGGCTCAGAATTTAGAAAAGGGATTTGTCTGTGCCTGGGCAAGTTATTTGTAAAAAGCCAAGCTGGCTTAAAAGTTCACATATCAGAGTATAGGGACTGCTGAAATGTAGGTTAGCCAGGACTGTGCAGGTAGCCATAAGCCCTCAGTAGAAAGAATACACAGGAGTATCTAGACTGCTCTGTAATGAGCAAAGTCTGTGAAAGAATCAGAGTGAAAAGTGCTGTTGAGAACATTGTGGTACATGTGTAATATTTAATATGAAGCGTTTCATATAACTTCTGTGAAGTAAAGAATAATTTGTATATTTTTACACCATCAAATAAATATGTTGCTATTAAGATGTACTGTTGGGTCACTAGCAGAAATCAGTTATTACCATGGCACAAGGAGCAGGGTGAGAATGAATTAAAATTCACAGGCAGAACATGATCCCATAAGGGCAAGCAGGTAAGAACTGAATGGTCTGAACATATAGGAGGCCCTCTCCTATTGCTACTGTGAAATAGCTACCAAATTACTCAAACTCCTCCAAAAGTGGTTCAAAGCATAATTGAGAAGAAAAATGGAGTGAGGAGTGGGGAGGGAGGAACAAGGTAACTGTACGAGATTAATTAGAAGGAAGTTTTGGGGGGTAGTTATTTGACCTATATTCAAGGTGTCTATACCAACTGTGTGTCTTAAACCCAGCAGGGTCCATGAGATGTCTGTGCAATTCAAGGACTGAGAAAGCAGAAAAGTCCCCTAGTCTGTAGGAATCCAGCAAGTCTGTCAGTAGCAGGTACATGTCAAGGGTCTACCTTCCACCCATGCCAGAGATTTGAACAAAATACCTCTTCTGCTCTTTGGTCAGTGCTTGGCCCTATGTTTGGAAGCATGCTGACTCCTGCTGGAAGGAGAAACCTAGCAGCAGTAAACAGAACTGCCACTCAGTTAGGAATATGATCAAGAGTAAAACTGATGACTTGTGACAAAGACTTCTGGGATCTTTCAAAAAACCCAGAGGGCCAAAGAGAGCCAAGCTTTCTGAGTAATTAAAAATTTCTATGAATGTAGTTATCCATGACAAATCCAAAAGAAAAATCAAATTAAATGATCCTTAATCATTTGAAAATTAAATTAGACCTCAAAAGTGGAAAAAATGAAATTTTGTATCTCCCGAGGTTAAATAAATACAATAAAAATGAATTTTCCATGGAATTTAATACCCAACTCATAGATGTGTTAGAAAAATACCACTAATCTCAAGAGAAGACAATAAACTTAAGAAGGAAGAATAAACACAAATGGACCTTCACTAAATATGTCAATGGATTTTAAAGTACTCTAATTTTTCAATTTACAAAAGCTATTGTAATAGATCATAAAAATGATTAAAGGAAGAAATGAGTGAAATTCTAACTTGCATTGGCATGGGGAAGAATGCACAAAATCAAGCCCTACACATTTGCTTATAAAAGAACATTCTAGAATATTTCATCCTTCAAATACTGGAGCACTTAACCAGACCACACGAATGTCAGCAATTATTCTATGTCATATTGTTTTGAATCTCTTTAAATTAATATCACTGAGACATATTTCAGGGAACAGAAAATCTTTACAGCCAATAAAACTGATGACAAGATTTGAGAAATCATTGTATACCTTTTTTACCCTTCAAAAAAGACATATTCCAATATCTGATTCTGATCATTGTAATCTATAACAAAAATTTATTATATTAAAATAACCAACAAACAAAAATTTTATAAAAGGTTATTTTTGTTTGTTTGTT
Organism: Desmodus rotundus; assembly: GCF_022682495.2. Taxonomy (NCBI): domain Eukaryota; kingdom Metazoa; phylum Chordata; class Mammalia; order Chiroptera; family Phyllostomidae; genus Desmodus; species Desmodus rotundus. Next base: position 137,721,424 of record NC_071390.1, read on the forward strand.
TTACTTTGAAATTAGCCATTCCCTGATTATGCAGGGTATGCATCTCAGGTCCTGTAGAAAGGATGCTTGTGAAAATATTTTATAGTGAGCTTTTTGAAGACAGAAACCTTTATAACCATCTCAATTTAATGATGAAGGAAAAACATGATTTCAACAGTGGAAGAACCATTCTGAACTATTCTGAACATAATTGCTCACCAACTTATATCGCCACATGGTTTTCTTAGAGAGGTTAAACTACTGGGTCATTTCTGTACCTTTGCTAATCAGAATACCATAAAGGAGAACTTAGCTGATTGGGTCTTTTGAAAGTTATAGCAGAAATGAATGAGTTGAATGAAACAGTTCGATGGGCAAAGATTCTCTGGAAACAGCCACTAGGGTGGTGATAATGAGATTCAAAATTAAATCTGTTCAATCTAGCAAACATTTATTAGTTTTATATGTAAGGTTGTAGAGGTTTTTTAAATTTGGGGAGATGGAGCCATGGCTGGTGTGGCTCAGTGGATTGAGTGCTGGCCTGCGAACCAAAGGGTCACTGGTTCAATTCCCAGTCAAGGCATATGCCTGGGTTGCTGGCCAGGTCCCCAGTAGGGGGTCATGTGAGAGGCAACCATACATTGATGTTTCTCTCCCTCTTTCTTCCTCTCTTCCCCTCCCTCTAAAAATAAATAAACAAGACTTTTAAATTTGGGGAGATGGAGATGAATGAGACAACTTTCATTCTGTCAAATTCAAGTTGGATAAAAGACTTAAATATTAGTCATGACACCAAAGAAATCCTAGAGGACAATACAGGCAGGGAAATCTCAGATATTCCATGCAGCAATATTTTCACCAATATGTCTCCTAGAGCAAGGGACATAAAGGAAAGAATAAACAGATGGGACTTCATCAAATCAAAAGGCATCTGTATGACTAAAGAAAATATGAGCAAAATGAAAAGGGAACCAACTGTATGGGAAAATATATTTGTCAATGATACCTTGGACAATGGTTTGATCTCCAAAATATATAAAGAACTCACACAACTCCACTCTAGGAAGGCAAACAACCCAATTAAAAAATGGGCAAAGGACCTGAACAGACACTTCTTCAAGGAGGACATACAGAGGGCCCAAAGACATATGAAAGGATTCTTAGCATCACTAGCCATCAGAGAGATGCAAATTAAAACCACAATGAGATACCACTTCACCCAGGTCAGAAAGGCCATCATAACCAAATCAACAGACAAGTGCTGGTGAGGATGTGGAGAAAGGGGAACCCTTTTCCACCGTTGGTGGGAATGCAGACTGGTGCAGCCAATGTGGAAAGCAGTATGGAATCTACTCAGAAAACTAAAAATGGAACTGTAAGAAGTGGTCTAATTCCTTTCTTTAAAATATATATCTGTTCAATTTTCCCAACACCAATTATTGAACAGACTGTCATTATCCCATTGTGTGTTCTTGCCTCCTTTGTCAAATATTAATTGACTATAACGATGTGGGTTTATTTCTAGGTTCTCTATTCTGTTTCATTGAAGAAGATATAAATAAGTGGAAGCATGTAGCATTGTTCATGGATAGGAAGAATTAACATCATTAAAATGTCCATATTACCCATGGCAATCTACAGATTCAATGCAATTCTTATCAAGATACTGACAGCATATTTTACAGACCTAGAACAAATATTCCAAGAATTTATATGGAACCAAACAAGATCCTGAATAGACTCAGCAATATTGGGAGAGAAGAACAAAGTAGGGGGGATCACAATACCTTATATCAAACTATACTACAAGGCCACAGTAATCAAAATAGCCCTGTACTGGCATGAAGTTATTCTCTTTACATCTTGTCTGGAAGTATTTTAGACTTAGAGAAAAGTTGTAAGATTAGTATAAAAAATCCTATGGCCTTTCACCCAGATTTCCTAAATGTTACATTTTATTATTCCCTATGTCTCCCTCTGTTTATCTCCGTCAACACATTATTATATTTTTCTGTGGGGAAAAACCCATGTCCTTGACCTCTAAATAATAAAGATGATTGAAGTTCTGAGCTTTGAGGTGTTGAGAAACTTATGTCAAAAGTAATCTAGAGTCTGAATCTAAAAGAAAACCAAGTGGGTTGGGAGCCATGCAGTGCAGAGGCCAGAAAGAGCACAGAAATGCCCCACAGACCTTTCTGCATGTTTACCTCACTGGTGGTGTTCCTCACTGAACTGGGAGCATGGTTAGTGGCTCTGGGCAACATCAAGGAGACTTTAAGTAAATTCAATATAGGCCTAGAGCAACCACCAAAATACCAAAACAAAGAATTATAGTTAATAAGCCAACAGAGGAGAATAAATGAAACCATAAATATACTCAATTCCAAAGAATTCAGAATAAGGAGGGAAACAAAGAACAGATGATACGAATAGAAAGCAAATAGCAAGGTGATAAGCCCAAACATAATCATGTCAATGACCACATCAAATATAAGTGGTCTAAACACCCAATCAAAAGGCAGAGACTGTCATATTGGGCAACATCCAACAGTGGGCTGCTTACAAGAGACACATTTTAAATAGAGTAAAAGCAAAAGAATGGAAAAAGATATAGTCTAAAAATGAATGAAAGGAAAGCTGGAGTGGCTACATTAATATCAAAGTGGATTCCAGAATAAAAATTATTTTGCAGGATAAAGAAGGGTGATTTCATAAAGAGTAAAGGGAAAGAGAGGAGTGCGTTGAGAATACATAGCAGTCCTAAGTGTTTAGGCCTGCAATAACATTGCTTCAAAATCCATGCAGGACTAATAGAACTGCAGAAATAGAGAAATCCACAGTATAATCAGATATATCAACATCTCTCTCTCAGTAATTGTTAGAAAACAGTACTATAGTGAGGAAGACTATAGTAGACTTGAACATATTCAACTAACTTGACCTAAGTGACCTTAGAGAATTCTCTATGCAAAAACAGAAGAATACACCTGCATATGGAGTGCACACAGAACATTTACCAAAACTGAATATGTGTCTCACTTGTACCACTCTGCCAAGAGTATTCAATGGTCAACACAGTACACTCCCCGCTGTGGCCCACGGGGAACCACTTGCCTTCTGATAACTTGCTTTCTTTTTAGTCCCATAGGTAGAAACAAATGCAATCACAGAGTGTCTAGTCTGCTGAGAAAAATCCACAGCCTAGAGCAAAACTATAGATCAGTCTACCCATCTTACTCTTGTGGTTCATTGGTTTGGTTAGCCAACAAAACCAAGCTCATTGCACTTTTTTACTCCAAGGCATTCTGTTCATCCTTAAATCATTAACTCCTTCTAAGTGAAAGTTTGAGTGTGTCCACATTGCGATGTTTGAGGAGTTTCAGTATTCACTCCTAAGGGATTGCAATAGACACCATCCATTCGAAATCATCACATTTAGCACTCCTAAATTAATAAGAAATACCATCTAGATGTAAGGTTGTCAGATTTATTAAATAAAATACAGAAGAGATGCCCAGTTAAATCTGAATTGCAGATAAACAAGTAACTTTTAGTGTAGGTATGTCCCCAGTTATGCAGGGGGCATATGTATTTTAGCCCCCCTGGAAACAGTGGTAGAGGAGCACATGGTAAATTCTTGTAGTGAAGGATTAGGAGGCAATCATGCCTATATGTAATAAGGAAGTGAATAAGTATGGAATCTAAATCAAAACCAAAATGACAGGACCTAAGGACAATGAGAGGCACAGAATCAGGGCAGCTAAGATCTGCCACAAAAATAACTCCTGTGACTTTCCCCACGAGGTGGCCATTTGGCCCCAGCATGAACACCAGGACAGTTAGTCACAGTGCCCGCCTTTGAAGCCTACAAGTTACAGCACTGTATTTGTCTCAAAGCTTTCTCATGCTTCTGCATGCAGTAATTAAAATAATGCTGCTACTGCTACTTTTATGGCTGTATATTGCTCTGACTTTCAAAATGAAAGCTTTAATCTATAATCACACACCAAGGCTCTTGAGCAAAGGATACCGTCTTTATTCATAAAACCATTCCCTCAAGTAGCCACTCTGCATGGGTTAGATTAAGGGAGAGAGGGAAAAGGAGGGGGACAAGGCAGAGAAAGCCAATGAGGAAATAAGAACAAAATTGCTTTGTCTAATAATGAACTTGTAATTATAGGAAGCAAGGAAAATGGATATGCTTTAAGAATTCCTCAGGGCTGAGGAAATTATTATTTTTACATTTTCAACCTCTAATTCAAGATCTTTCTTATAAAAAGAATAAGGCCACGTATTCTTGTAATAGCAGTAAGCTTATATAGCATTGAGCACACTACATTGACTGCAACAACCAGCCCCACTGAAAACAGAGACATGAAAACATCATTTGGCCTCCTGTCTTCAGAGAAGACTGTTCCAATACCTCTTAGGCCTATACAATTCTAATTTGGGGGGAGGAACTGGAAAATCTCTTAAGGGAATGAGACTGTACATCTTCTTTGCTAAATTATGTTAGTCTTTTCTGCCAAATAGGCAGGAATTTTTTTTCTCATAACTCACCCCAATAACTCCTATTGTAGTTCAGCTTGGCATGGTTTGAAATCTATTACTATATTCCATAGAGAGAAAGAACAGCTATTTACTATCTTCTGGACAGTCTTCATTCAGGCACTGAAAAATCCTGATAAATAACTTCATCAGCCTTCTCCCAGATTTAATCATTTCAGATCTTGTAACCTTTGTTCATAAGTCCTATTTTTTTAAGCCTTTGTTCATTTTTAATCATTAGTTACACCGTTGCATAAAGATCAGTGCATAAACCCTTTGAAAAAGTGAAAAACTCAAATAATTCATTCCAACAAATGAAATGCTAATGCTGTTGCTATGTGGCAACGCTGGGTTCATTAGATGCCTTTGCTCAGCGTACCATCTGCAGATCTCCTCCTTTTATCCCACCAGCTTTGGAACATTTTAAAGGGTGGAATGTGTCATAACCCATTTATTTTGAATAAATACCAAATCACATCTCTGTTTTCTCTAAGACAAAATGAAGCTTGTCATACTTGGACTAATAGTTCTTAATGAGGATCATGTTCTTTATGATTATTTTTTTTAACATTCTCCTAAGAGACACACTTTCAATGTGAGTAATTGTTCATTAATGACTACAAAGAAATTTGATAAAACACAAATAGCATTTAGCACAGATTCTAAATAATCATAACTGGGATTTTGAGCCAAACGGACTGAATATTCATTGTATGAGGCATGTCAAAAAAATAATTTCTTGTAAACCTCAACAATGCTGTGGGAAAACTTATGAAATAAAGCAAGCAAGTAAGTATGTCCTTTCAGACTCTTATTATTCACTTCTGTGTTCTCTCCTCACCCCCTGAACTGTGCCCTCCCACCAATAATAGGCACTCACGACTTCCCTGCCCTTCTGGGGTGCCAGGACTCCTCCAGCTGCACAATCTATCTTGACTACATCACCTCCCCATGAATAATATAGTCCACTCTGGGACAGTGACCCACACATTTGCTAAAATCTACGTTTCTTATAACCTATTCCCCAAAGACTGTTCTCTGCCTGATATTGAATAACTACTCCAAAAATTCACCTGCTTTAATGACTTATAAATTCTTTAGGAGAACACACTGTAATTTAAGAGAGTTATTTTTAATGAAGAAGAAGCATCCTTTGACCATTGAGAGGAATACTGGGGGCTAAGCTTTTTAAAACTCTTCTCATGAATTCACAATGTTATCTATATTTCCATCTTTTCCAAGCTTCATTACACAATAAGGATATTACCTTTGTATTTTCCAGAGTAGCTCAATGTACAGAGAAGAAATTTCCTCTTGCTTTTGCTGGATGTATTGTATTGTTGATTCATTAACAATGAACTCACAGCAAACACACTTTAACTTGTGTATGAACAAACTGTATCTCACAGACATTTTCTTTGTAAGGTACATCTCAGACTTCTTACACTTAGGAATATAAAATAGCACTTCAGCATTATCCTTAGGGGTCAATTTAAAGAGTAAAGTCACCCCCCAAATGGCACAAAAATATGGAAAAACTTGCCACTAACTAGAGCATGAAAAGGATATTTTTTATAACAGAGCTAAAGTAGAAAGATCGAGTATTGCCTTGCTCAATTTCAGCTGAGAGAAAACATTATTTGCAACTTTGTAGCCCAAAAATTTTACAGGCATTAATTTTGGGGTTATGTGCATCAAAAGAATAAAATATTTAGGCATAAATTTAACCAAGGAGGTGAAAGATGTGGCTATTGAAAACTATGAAACATTGATGAAGAAATTAAAGCAGACACAAATATATGATTGCATCCAGTGTTCATGAATTAAAATACTTAATATTGTTAAAATATGCATACCACATAGAGTGATGTACAGATTCAATGCAATCCCTATCAAGATTCCAATGACATTTTCCACAGAAATAGAAAAAATAACCCTAAAACAATCTTGAGCAAAAGCAAAGCTTGTTACTAAACGACATTAAAAAGCTATAGTAATCAAAACAGTATGGTACTGACATACAAATAGACAAACGGATGGAACAGAATATAAACCCTACAAATAAACCTATGCTTACATGGTCAAGTAATTTTTGACAAGGGTGTCAAGAATGCACAATGGAAAAAAGACAGTCTCCTCAATTAATGGTGCTTGGATCCTTACGGTACACTATACACAAAGATCAACTCAAAATGATTCAGACTTGAACTTAAGAGCTGAAACCATAAAATTCCTAGAAGAAAACATAAGGAAAAAGCTCCTTGACAATGGTCTAGGCACTGATTTTTTAGCTATGACACTAAAGGCACAGGAAACAAACATGAAAATAAACAAGTAGGACTACAGCAAACTAAAAAGCTTGGCATATCAAAGGAAACAATCAACAAAGTGAAAAGGCAACCTACAAAGTAGGAGAAAATAGTTGCAAACTACATATCTGATAAGGGGTTAATATTCAAAATATACAAGGAACTCGTATAATGCTATAGCAAAAATAGATAAATAATCCAATTAAAAATTGAGCAAAGAATCTGAGTAGACATTTCTCCAAAGAGGACATGCAAAGGCCAACAAGTGTATAAAAAGATGCTCAACATCAATAATCATCAGGGAGATGCAAATCAAAACCACAATGAGTTATCCCCTCATAGCTGTTAAAGTGGCTATTATTTGAAAAAAATAAACAGATAACAAATGTTGGCAAGGATATGGAGAAAAGAAAACTCTAGGTCACTGTCTGTTAGAATGTACATTAGTGTAGCCATTATAGAAAATAATATGGAGCTATCTCAAAAGAAAATTAAACTACTATATGATCCAACAACCCCACTTCTGTGTATATAGAAAAGGAATTGAAATTGAAATCTCAGATATCTTCACTTCCATGTTCATGGCAGCATTATTAAAATAGTGAACATATGAAAGCAACCTAAATGTCTGTTGAAAGATGAATGGATAAGAAATTGTGGCATATGCATAACATGGAATACCTTTCAGCCTTAAAAAACATGCAGAGTCTGCCACTCGTAATAATATGGATGGATCTGGTGGGCATAATGTTAAGTGAAATAAGACAGGCAAAAAGATAAATACTGTATAATCTCACTTATATACAGAATCTAAAATAGACACTCACAAAACAGAGTCAAATGGTGGTTACCAGGGGCTGGGGAGATGAGGAAATGGGGAGGTGATGGTTGAAGAGCAGATTTCAGTTGTACTTGATAAGTTTTAGACATCTGTAAGGCACAGTGCCTAGAACTAATGATGCTGTGTTATATACTTAAAATTGCTAAGAGGGTAGAGATGTCTTTTGTAAAAGCTTCAGCAAGCTCTAATAATTAATGTACTATGTAATTCACCCACTAACATACATCCCAATGGTTTTTAGTGTACTCACACGGTTGTGCAGCCATCCCCACAATCAGTTTTTGAACATTTTTATAATCCCCAGAAGAAACCCCATACCTTTTAGCTGTCACTCCTCAATGCTCCCCTCAACTACTAATTTACTTTCTGACATTACCGGTGGTATAAATCTTCTATTAAGCATTCTTACAGAAAAATGACCATGAAAATAAGGAGAGGAGGACACTTTGGGAAGTGATAGACATGTTTATGCTCTTGGTGGTGACGGTTTCACAGGTGTATACTTATTCCGAAACTCATCTAGATGTATACATTAAATATATACAGCATTTTATATATTAATCATACCTCAAAATGGCTTTAAAATAACTACATTTTAGAAAATAAATAAATTTGGAAATTCAGAACCCACCAATAATGAGGAATGACTGTATTATCCTCATTTATAGAAGAAGAAACAGAGGTAAATGGGTAAATATTGATAATTTGCTTAAGGTAACATAGCCATGAAAACAAGTAGAAGTCAACCTCTGTAGCTCTCTGGATCCAAATCCTATACACAATATAAACTATTATGCCACATGCTGCCCATGTCTTTCATCATAATTACACTGTCCTGTCATATGACACCCTATGTCTGGTCTTGATGAAAAGTAAAAGCAAGCATTGCATATCTGGACACCCCCCTCACTTAGAGATATATTCCAGGTCCTTCCTTCTCTACTCTTTGTGACAGAGGAAACCTGTCTTCTAATGAATCTAAACTCCTAGTAGTGTGTTCAGAACTGTAGCTGCAATGAATTAATGGTTTTAGAGTCACAAATTTGTTTTTTAAATTAGACTTTCTCTATATTAGTTGTATGATCCCGAGGCTCTCACCATCCTCTGTAGAAGAGGAATTGTAATGCTGATTTCATTAGATTTTCCTGAGGATTAAACGACGTAGCTAGTATAAGAAGTCTAGTTCATAGCTAGAAAATTAGCATGAATTACTTGCTCTTCAGTATTTGTTGTTCTGGAGCTTCCCAGAACCTGTTCACCAAAGGGACTTTTCATCACCTGGTTCTGTATATAGGCTCTTGAAAGTTAAAGGCAAAACCAGCTGCCATGACTAATGTGACTGTAATAACAACAGCCACATTGCCCTGCAAAATTCCAGCTCAGCTCTAGCTGTGCTCCCCTCCTTGCCGAGGGCAATATAGATGTGTGACACATGTATGTAGCTCAAGGGTGAAGATTTCAATATTCCACCATCAAACATGGCTTGAAAACAACCCAAACTCACTTAGAATTAAAGCTAAGTCTGCCACGAACAGTTGTTTCTAAACTTCCACCTCTTTAAAAAGAACTTATGTTTTGATTTTCATTTCTAGTTCAGAAATCACTCCATCTGGCCTGGCCAATCAGGATGCACAAGAAGCACTGAATTTAGTTTATTTTATTTATATATATAATACCAGAGGATGTGTTAATGTAAAAAATGAATCAAGGTTTGAAATAACACAGGGGAAAAGATGGGGAGATTGCATGAACACTTCTTTAAACCCAGAGGGTTTAGGGTGAGATGGGAGATACCCACGCCTGTGAAAGAAAGGTCTCGATAGCCTCTCAAGGTATGCCTCAGGAACTTTTACTTCATGGCAGAGAAGGTTAAAAATAAGACCAATGGTACCATTTTAAAGTACCAACCAACAAGGAAAGATACCTAAGTCATCTGCTTTACCTACATCTTCTGCATAATAGAAAGATCATGAGACTTGGATCTGAATCACCCCTCTTTTACTTACTGTGTGACCTGCAGGTTGCTTGATCTCATGGAGCTGAAGATTTTATCTATAAACATGCTGGGAATAATATCGGCCTCACAGCATTGCTGCAGGGTTGAAATTAGAAGATATATGTGAAATTTTCTATAACAGAAGTCTTAATAAATATTAGTGCTGTTAAATTCATGAATTGTTGACTAGCAGTATATACTTGAGGTAAATTTTTTCATCAAAATATTTCAATAATTTATTCAACTCTCACTGACTATCTTCAGTGCCAGGCACTGTACTAAATCCCGTAAGTCAAAAGTCCTTGCTCTTTGTGTGTGTGTTGTGGGGAAGGAGGGGTGTCGGTGAGAGGGCAGGAGAAGGTAACATCATAGTATCCGTGGATGTCCCTTCAGAGCTGTATAAATCTTGTACTTTTCTATGCCATGAACTTGATGTGTTGGCAAAGACTCTACTCTTATAATAGTCTCAAAAGGAAATCAGATGTTACTTCTTCCATAAAACTTTCCCCCATCACCCCAAGGAGAAGCAATCATTTTATACTCATAAGTTCCTATTATAACTCTCACTTATTCATTTTCCAAGAATTATTTTATTCACTTTTTCATTTGATAAATCCTTATTGGACTCCTACTATAGGTAAAGCATGAAATAGACACCAAGAAGAAACAAGATGCCTAAAATTTCTTGTTACCCTCCAGAAGTGTTACCACTAAGTAAGGAAATTAAGATATACACACAAATAAATATTTGAATTCCATAAAAGTAATACATAGTGCCATAAAACTACAAACAGGAAAAAAGTTCCTTTCTCAGCAGGATCCAAGAAGGTTTTTTGGATGATGGACTTTCAAAGATGGATGGTATTTCAATAAATAGCACAAAATAAGAGATAGAAAGTAAGATCTTTTGGTCTGAACAGACACTTATTAAGTGTTACCTGTGTTTTTCATTATCTGTTCATGCTCACCTCTTATCTCTCCATCTGCTTGGAAGCCGCAGGGATAATGCATTACTCTTCTCTGTGACTCCCACATCACATACTCACAGGGCTGTGCATGTACTGAGTGATTGAATTTTAAGTCCATGTTGGACTAGCCTAGTTTAAAGAATACTTGAAGGCAAGAATCTCTTTGACTTTCTGAGATCCAGGAAAGGACATCCTATGACATCCTTAATGTCAGAGTACCTACACTGGAGTCACACAGCTACTCCCAATCCCAAAGGACTTAGTTACCAGTCATGACATGGATGTGTGCCCAAACCAGAACATGTTCATACTATAACATGGGTGCCTCTTCTTATGTTCTGTGTTCTTTGTGGTCTCTTCTTTCTTTTGAGACTGACAAGATGCTTCAAAGGGATGTTGTTCACCACTGACCAGGAGATGGAGTCCTGGGCTCCGCGGGTCAAATTCAAACCCTGTTTCAGGGCTGAGGTGGTTTCTACAGCAATACCAACTCATGAAGTTACTACAGCAATGAATTAGCACACACTGTTGTAAATTTTTGGCATAAATGCAGTTCTCATGTAGTTAGAAAAGGTTATTACTATGTTTTTTGGAAGGGAAAAAATAAACAGTTGGGGAAATAGGGCTGATATCTCAGCACAGAATATATGGCTCTGAATTTCAATGCATTTAGAACAAGGGCCCTGGCTCTGTGTGTATCGGCAGCCTCAAGGTCATGTCATCTAATCCATGTATCATGTGATTAGAGAACTGGAAAATACTTCCCACTTCTTCTTGGGAAACTCTGGGATTGTTTCTGTTTTATTATTTTCATACTTTCATATTGCTGTTTGGTTCCTGTTAGGAAGGCCAGAGGTGAGAACTGATTTTTAAGCCTGAGGAAAATCTTTTGGTTTGGAGTACAAATAAGCCATTTCCTACTTTAATAGCATGTTCTGGTTTTAAGCAAAGAGAATGATGTCACTGAATAATTACAGACCAAGTTTCTAGTGTAGTTAATAGAGGTTAGTAGGTAGGTTTCACAGGTCAATGTCAAAGTCACCATTGTTACCTCTTGTCCAATAAAATCAATCACCATAACTCTTGGCTTGAATGTGTGGCAGGTCATGTTGAAAAGATATTGGTACACATTGGTCATAAATTTTGACTCTTTTCTACTGAAATCATATTTAAATAACAGCAGTTCTTGCCCTCTTTTAAAGTACTATAATTTAAAATATTTCCCTTACATATTAAACAATCTCTGTTAGAGTCAAAAGAAGCTTTAGAGTTTCCCTGCTACAACCCTTGCTTTCTCCCGGTCTCATGACTAGTTGGTGGCAGAGCAGCTCTCAGTATCCATGTGCTCTCTCTAATTTAAAGTCCCTGGACTCCTAGGAATACTCTCCATCCCGCCTCTGTGTTTGTGTAGTGATAGAAGCGTAATTGCTGGTTTTATAGAGTTTCACTCCCTTCTAGAGTCAAGCTCTATCTGGTAGGCAGAATAATGCCCCCTCCTCCAAAGATATGAGGATCTTAGTCCCCAGAACCTGTAAATCTGTTATTTTACATGGCAAAGGAAAATGAAGGTTGTAGATGGAATTAAGGTTGTTCATTAACTGACTTTGAGATGGGGAGATTATCCTAGATTATCTAGGTGAGCCCAATATCATCATAAGCATCCCTGTAAGTGAAAGAAGGAAGCAGGAGGGCTAGAGTGAGAGTGATGCAGTGTGAGAAAGACTCAACCTGCTGTTACACTGGCTTTGAAGATGTAAGGGGGCCATTAACCAAGGAGTACAGCCCCCTCTAAGGATGGAACAGCCTGGGAAACTGTTTTTTTCTACAACCCCCAAGGCAATTCAGACATGTTGTCACAATAATTTTAGTCCTGTGGGACACATTTTGAATTTTTGACTTCTAGAACTATAAAATAATAAATTTATATTGTTTTCAGTCACTGGGCTATATTCATTTCAATTTCTTCTTTGGCATGTAGGAAGGTAACAAATATGCTTCCTTCTACTAGGCACAGAAGAGAAAAATCCCCCATCAATTATTCCCACCAACAAATTCTCTGTGGAGCTCAACAAAATCAGTCCTTAGGGTATGCGTCCTATCTAGCTCCATCACAGTCACTCAGTCTCTCTGCACCCACCCTTTGCATCGTAGCACCCAGACAAAAGTTACAAACCTATCCTGCATCAGTCAGTGGCTAAGCAGGGGACAAATGACTCATTCAAACATGGCAGTTCAAAGGAGCTTTCCAAAGTGATTGTGTGCAAAAAGGTAGACAGGATTAAGAGCAACAAGAAGGGCGGATGATGCACCAGGGACAAGCAACAGAGAAATTGACTCTTGGACTAAAGGAGCAAAATGGGAGAGCTGTTCCTGGAACTTAGTGAATGCTGATGCTATAGAGAGCACTGTCCATCAGGAGCTGCAGACTTTGATAGAGAAATAAAGCCTGTGCCGACATCAGTCAGTGGAGAGAGGGAGGCAGGGGAATAAATACCCCGACCTTTCTCACTTCTTACACTGTAATTTCCTGTCAGTCCCTCCCATTGGCTGAGACCTACTGTAAGTCAGAGGGCAAGCAAATGTGGCTCATGTGGTCCACCTACAAAGGTAAGCCTCCCTGAGCAAAGACCGAGGAGAGAAGAGAGAGGCATGAAACTAGAGAACCAAACCGAGAAAGTACAATGCCCACTTTCCAACTCACTAGACCCTTCTCCACTGTTTTAAGTGTGTTACATATCAAATTGCCTTGCTGGTTACCTTACATAGTGGAAAGATCAGGTGACGGTAAATGAAAATACTTCAGGAGAATTTAAAGATAAAGCTCTTTCTACTTTTATAAATTCATGAAATGATTTCAGAAAAATAGGTAGTAATTAAACCCCCTTAAGTTAAGATTTGTTGGCACATTTGAGATTGGTTTAAAGAAGGGGCACTGCCTTGCACTACTCACAAAAATAATGGTTAGAATCACAGCCAAAATAAGATGCTGCCTGGATGCTCCATTGGTCTGGCCTAGAATGACATTTCTAATGGTGATACGATTTATGGGATTATGATTTTTTGGCCAAGAAAACTGAAAATTTACTAAAATTTGTGCATTTTGCCTCTAATGTTGTAGTAAGATAGATTTCCATGGACTTATTCTTGTTATATTTACAGAAAATAAAAGATAAACAATGAAATTACCTAAGGACCAAAAATAAATCCAAGCAGTAAGCTTAACTCACTTACTAGGAGTCTTATGCTGATCAGAAGACATTTACCCTACCTAAAAGAATTAATTTAGACAACTTCTTAGTCAAAAGTGCCATTAATCTAAAGAGACTTCACAACTTCTGACCAGCACTTCTAGGTCCACATCCACCTTAGGCTATATACTGTGCCACAGAATAGGGAGCCAGGTAGACTAACATTGGAATCACCTTGATGACAGCCCCCCTTGAATACTGGATTCTGTTAGCATTACTAATCTGTACAGAGAGAAGCTCAAGGCGTGGGAATGTAAAATCAGTGTGCACAGCACCATCATGCTGAAACATGAACGCTGAAATGTAGTCCTTTCTTTTTCAGATCCCGGATGGCGGCAGGAAGCTCTGCTGCCTTCAAGCTCCCCACCCATCCCCTCATAGCTTTTGCATTAACAGACACCAGCGAGAAGCAGCGTCAAGTTCAGCATGATCCCTGAACTCTTGGAAGCCTTTAATCATCCGATGGCCCTGCTGATGACTGAAGCCATGTCTCATGGTGTGTACCCAGACCCTGTGTGTTGCAGCCAGCTTTCTATTACTCATGTCCTTGAGTTGAAAGCATATATCATTAGGTGCATTTATACACAGGACCCAAAGGACCCAGTTCTGGTGGTGAAAATTGTACAAGGGTCATTGCGGACAGGATTTGTCTTCGTATCAAATACATGCAAAGAGCCAACTTTACCAATATTCAATTCCCTAATTACCATTAGTCGCCAAATTGGCTATATTATTGGCATGCTCACTTCCCATGTAGAAGAACCAACAATATCTACTGTCGTATAAATACTACTTCTAACCATACTAAATTTTGTTTAAATCTTGATTTGACAATTCCATAAGACATTAAGTGATATCCAATATTTTATAGAATGCCTCTATTTGCCATTGCCAAAATGTTTGGAGAAGGTACTCACTAACCAAATATACGATGGAGTGAATGCCAGAAAACCAGGTTCTGGTAATAAGTACATAAGCTGATATTAACATTAATATGTTCTGAGGGCGTTATGGACCTCCACTTTCTCCCACACACATATTGGCATAATTTCAGATATAAAAACTTTGACATTTAATCTGCTTAGCAAAAATCTCAATTTTCCTATTAAAGTCTTGGTATTCGTTAGTGCTATTCGCTTATATTTATAGCTCTCTCCATCCTGGGTACATAGCAGGCTACATGTCTCCTTGAAGTCACATAAAACCATCTAATTTATTTTTGCCAATGAAGAGTGAGTAGAATAATGTATATCAATTCTGGGTAGAGGCCTATAAAATATATTCATGACCTGCTTTATTCCCCTCTTCCTGCCATAGGTATCAGTGAGATTCCAGTGGTTGAGGTCTCTCTCAGTCTGAGCCTCGGAGTGAGGACAATATGAAACAGGGCCCCTGTGGCCTGCGGTGAACACAAACCATGAGTGAGAACCACCCTACCTGCATTCAGCCTACTCTCTCTGCTCCCTCTGGAGAATGATTAAACCCTTCTCAGAATCATAAAAAATACATATATCGACATGGCCTAAGATCTAAATGTCCTTCCACAGAAGTGTTCTATTTCATAAGCCTACACTGGCACTTAATATACTTGAGATAACTGGGGTTATTACCACAGCAGAGCCATTCCTCTTGTGATGGATAAAAAGACAACTTTAAACTTGTGAGAATTTACATCTCTCACAACAAAGGATCAATTTAGAGTGAAATGAAGACAGTACATTTCAGCGAAGGGAGCAGGAGGTTGAAGTCAAGGGTTCATCACTTATTGCTTAATGTACTCTTAAAAAGCCACTCGGATAGTTTAAACAACTTACTTTTCCCATCCATAAAATGGGGTAATACTATATATTTTGCAGACTCCTGAGAGGAGTGAATTAGATTACTAATCTCAGGTAAGCTCAGGGTATATGATAACCACCAGTGTCTATTTTCTCGTTCTCGTCTGATGCCTTCCGAAAACAAAGTAGTGGAGGCACTGACTAGATACGTGATGGACAAGTTATAGTCTGTAGGCCCCAGCAGGCCCACCGCCTGTCTTTGGAAATAAAGTTGTATTGGAATACTGTAATACTCATTTATGAATTGTCTTTGGCTTCTTTTACACTACAAATGCCAAGGAGCTGCACCGCAGACTGCATGGCCCCAAACTCTAGAGTATTTACTACCTGGACTACCTCAGAAAAAGTTTGCTGACCTCTGGACTAGATTGATTTCATAATCTGGACAATTCAATTTCTCATATGAATCTAGTCTTGGACTTACTTTTCCAGAACAGGTCAATATTTTGTTGTGTGCAGTTGTAGGTTACATTTCCCCTGCAAAGTGCTAATTGGAAACTTGAGGTCAACAGATCACTGCCTTGGTGTGACATTGTCCAAGATTTTCCAATGACTTATGCAGCAAATGAAAAGACAACCAAAAAGGATACTATAAATCTACTCTGGAATGTCCTAAATAAGCAGTTGTGTATTTAGTTAATTCATTCCCCAAACACTTGTTCAAATGCCAGCTGTATGCCAATGAATTGTGCTAGGCACTGAGGATACAAAGATAATAAGCTACAGTCTTGTACCGGAAGCTCACAGTCTAGCAGAGTGGGGAAACATGGCAATAAGTAAGTAAATACAATACAGTGAGTTAGCAGCTAATAAACATGTGAGCATACACACTAAGTAAACTGTAGGAAGAAGATAAGAGAAGGTGATATCTGAGCAGAACATATGTGAGTCTTTGACATAAAGCATCCCAGACTGACAAGCTCAGCATATGGACATGTGGAAGCAAAAACCAACTGAGGCATCAACAAAGCATCTAGCAGACCTCAGTGTAGGGGAAGTGTACAGTTTCCCTGCTCTGGTTTGAGATACCAGATAGTACCTTGTTCCCTACCCTGTTTGGTTCCCCAGCCTTTATTTCTGGGGGATAGCTTATGGCATCTCTCTTGACTTCGAAGTTTGCTTCTCAATAATACCACAACTCGTTCTTTGTTAGATAGGACTTGCTTCTTGTTTCACAGATCCAGAGCCATGCCTGCTTTTCCCTCACCCCAAGCTTTAAACTTTCTCTTATCCTGTCCAGATGTGCTCATCCCCATACTCACTTCTGACTCAGATGTGACAATGAGCTTTTTTCCCTGCTTCTATTACCCAATCCCAACTTGATTGGGTGGAGTGGAGTGTTGTAGAAAAGAAGGATTTTTCCAAGAAGCAAATGTTGACAGTTATAGTTACATAAAATAGAATGTTTCAAGCTGCAGAGGTCTCAAAAAGTAAGGTGTGTTTAGTAACCAAAATAAAACTGATATGGATTGTATATAGAATACAGAGTAGAGAATAGCAGAAGATTAAACTGAGAAGATTAAGTAGAAAAGGGCCAGATTGTGTAGAACCTAAAAAAACATGCAAAGGAACATTTACTTCATTCTGTGGCTAGTGGAGAACAATGTCAGTCTTTAGCCACATGAAGTACTACACTTCATATGTTTGCTATGATGTAATTAACTGGGTCAAGTTTACTGAGGAATCACAGGGGTTGGGCAAGTTTTGACTTCTATACATTGTATTACCTTTAATTTGTAGCCCATATTCTTCCAGGAGAAGAAAAATTAATCTGACATTTTACCCAAAGTAGCATCTCAATAGCTGAAGTTTTACAGAGTTGTGGGCATGGTGTGGGCTTGTCTGATTGTTGGTGGACAACTGTCCTCCCAGCTCTACACTCAGTTATCCCAATGACCCTCGTTCCGCAGGTCTCAGTCACCCATCCACAGTGCTTGCTGCTGTAGTACCTCTTGTCCTGATCTGGCGATCTCTCAGATTGAACTTTCTTCCAGACATTTCTGAACATGCCTCCATGCCTACCGTGGTCAGGGAACCCCATGGGACTAAAATCTTGCACTACATTGTGTTGTTTATGAGTGCTTGAGAAATCATTGCACTGCTTCCTACCTATACTATGAAGTAATTCATTCAACAATCTCAACCAGCAAATATCTTCTATGTACTCTTATACTCCAGGCCCTTTTCTAGACTCTCGGGAAACCTCAGTGAACAAAACTGACAAAAATCCTGGCTTCATGAAGCATGCATTCTGGGATGAGGAAATAAATGATAAAAAGTAAGCATAAAAATAACTTACCATATTTTGCCATGTACAGTGTGCACTTTTTGCTCAAATTCTTGAGGGGATATAAGGATGCACATTATACATGGGTATAATGATTACATACTATGGGTATAATAATCTTGTGTACAATGTGCAAAAAAGGTGGGTGTGCATTATACACAGCAAAATGTGGTAATTATATAGTACGCTAGAAGTTTATGAGAGCTAGGGACTAAAGTAGAGCAGGGTAAAGAGAACTAGGAGTGCAGGCTAGAGGTGGTGGTTTGAAATTTTAATAGGCTTGTCAGAATAGAGCTCACTGAGAAGAGAATATTGAAGCAAAGAGTTGAGAGAGGTGAAGAAGTTTGTCCAGTAGGTAGTTGAGAGAAGGATATTCAAGGCACAGGACACAACACATGCAAAGCACTGAGGGCAGGAGTGAGCCTGCTTACAGCAGGGACAGCAGAAATCACTGGGGCAGAGTAGAGTGAGCAAGGGTGAAAAAAGCAAGAGATGCCTTGAAATTTTGGCTATTGTAATAATACTGCAATGAACATAGGGGTGCTTATGCAACCTCTATGTAACCCTTTGCAACAGCATATGGATCTGGAAAACATTTCGCTAAGTGAAATAAGCCAATCAAAAAAGGCAAGAACCATATGATTTCACTCATATGTGGGATCTAATGAACAAAATAAACAAACAAAATAGAGACATACTCATAGATAGAGAATGGACTGGCAGCTGTTGGAGGGGAGCAGGCTTGTGGGCTACGTGAAAAAGATGAAGGGATTAAGACAACAAACCCTCACAGACACAGACAACAGCATAATGATTACAAGAGTGGAGGGGGGTGGAGAGAGGTAGAAGAGGTGAAGGGAAATAAAAGGTGATGGAAGGACACTGGACTTGGAGTGGTGAACACACAATACAACATACAGTTGATGTATTGTAGAACTGTACAATTGAAACCTATGCAATTTTATTAATCAATGTCAGCACAGTAAATTCCATTAAAAAATAAAATCTTTAAAAATAAGAGAAGCTTTCAGAAAGGCAGTGGGGAGGGTCAGGCTGGTTTGGGCTTTTACTCAGTGAAATGGGGAATTCATGGCGAGTTTGAGCAGAGTGGTGATATAATCTGACAAAGATTGTAAAGGGACTGCTCTGGTTGTTGAGAACACACTCTAGGAGGAAGACAGGGGCAAGGAGCTACCCAGGGAGCTATTTTGGTAACAGTGGAAGTGGGGAGAAGTATTTGAATCTGGATATATTTTGAAGGTATAGCCAACAAACTCTCTTGTTAATTGGATACAGGGTGTGAGAGAATATGAGTTGGAAATGATGACCAGGTTTTGTCCCGAACACTAGAGAGATGGAGTTACCATCAGCTGGACTGTGGACAAAGAGGTTTATTGAACTATCACTTTTGCTCCTAGGCCAATGTTTCTACACATTGGTATTCCCAATGTCTAACACGAGGCAGGCAGAAAACACATGCTGAGCAGACAAATGAGTATATGGATGACTAAATACAACCCCCACAGGGCAGGCTACTTGAGGTCTTGATGCTTTCTTATGTTCTAACCAAGAAGCACAGGGCAAAATACCTCTTTGCTTACAGATTCCCTAAAACACTCTAATGATCTTTCATCCCATTTCATCCCCATCCAGGGAAGTTCAGTCTGTCCTGGGTTAGAGAAATGGCCCCTCCTCAGAGACATGTATCACTGCCCTCTCGCTTCCATTCCAACTGTCCTTTTCCACCCCTCAGTCCAGACAACACTGACTATTTCCAGAAATAAGAAAAACTGACTAAGTGTGTCTTCTTCCAAATCCAAAGATTTTGTGCTTTTAAAATCCCCAAGGTAAGAAATGTACTCTTAATCTATGAGTGTAGATCAACTGACCCAAATGTGACGGGGTGATATTTTAACTTATTAACCAGAGACATAGCACTTACTGAACCAGGGAAAGGCAAGAGATGCAAGGGAGTGCCAGGAATGAAATGCATGAGTTAATATGTCAAATATTATGCTGCTACTTTTTGATTGTTTAGATGAAACCCCTCTAATAGGCTTTGTCTACACAATCATCTTCTAATTGTTATCAGCTTGCCCATTGATCCAGAGTAAATGAGTCTGATGGAATTTAATTAAAACACATTCTGTCCATAAAATTATGCAAACTGGAACTATGTTGACACTGGTCATACTGTGAAAGCTAATAACTAGACATTGTCTGTGTCATTTTCTGAACTTTCAGAGAGAACATTAAACAATAAGGCATTTATTAATGGAAGAGCCTTTCCAGGGGAAAATGGCTGGCAGGAGAATTGCAAGGAAAGAACCAAGGGTACACTGTGGTGGACCACGCTACACAATGCGCAGGAGGTTTTTGAGGGAGGAGGAGAAATAGGTGCTTCAACAGTAAGACAGGATGTCCTCTCCATTTAAATTCTGCCAGTGTTAGTATCCTACCTAATTAATTCTTTTTTACAGGTTGATCTCCATCTTTTGTTTGTGAAGATGCCAAATCTTTGTGAGTTCAGTAAATAACAATAGATTCTTTAATTCAGGAAAGAGAATTGCTGAAACCCTTGAAAATCCCATAAAGGCCATCATAATGTATCATTTTCCCTTACAATGTAGTTTTACATCACTGCAAAATTACATGTAGGTGCTCCAACTCTCACTTAATAAGCAGCTTCTGTCCTGGCTGAGACACTGATTGAGTCCATTTCACAAATTTTGCTTTTACTAATTTTTATAAAGAACACATGGCTGGCTTATTTATGTCATAGATTCTAATCACTATTGAATTTAATATTTTACTCTTTACCCAAAAGTTCTATTTTCTGGCTAAGAACTAATACTTTTTAGTCTCCTTCACTTACCTCATCATTCTACAATAGAAGTTGTCTTCATTTCAGGCATCATTTACCTACTTTCCGGCAGAAGAAAAAAATTTTCATACACATAGAAGATCATAAGTTGAGCCCTGTCCCACCCCTAAATGCACAAATCCAGGGCTGCATACTGGCTCTTGGCCACATTGGTCTCTAAGAGTCTGCACCCTGTTCACCAGCCTCTAGGATTCAAATTAATCTCTGAGCAAAACTGCAAATAAACTCATGTCATGAATGTTTGCATCACTGGCAAAGAGACAACCACAAATGCTAAATTCATGAAGACAAAGATTCTATTCTTCTTTCCTTTGAAAATAAAGCAATTTATTTCAAGTGAGTATACAGAAAATCATATCAACACAGGCTAAATTTGAAGAACTCTTTCATTCATTCAACAAAAATTCAAGATAATCTTCTAGGTATTAGGAATCATATAGAGATGATTCTCTAATGGCTCCTGTCCCCAAGAAGCATATAATCTGCCTTGACTTAGCCATTCATTCAACAAATGTTTGTTGAGCAACTGCTGTGTGCCAACCACACCCATAAATACTAGGAATATAGCAATGCATAAGATAGGCTATGCTCCTGCTTAACTACAGGCAAACGATAAACAAATGAATAAAAATAGCTGGTGATGATAAGTATTATGAAAAAATGTAGCAGTATATTGTAATAAAGAATGACCATTGTGTGTCAAGAGTAGACAACACAAAATGCAGATGGTGTGTGATAGAATTGTATGCCTGAAACCTAGATCATTTTATTAATAAATGCCACCCCAATAAATTCCACTAAAATAAATAAATAAGAAGTATATATAACCTCACTTGTTAACTTTCTAGTGACAATTAAAATCTAAAAAATGAAAATCCAAAATCTTCCTGTTAAAGTCCAAAAGGACTAAAGTGTAAAAATTCCTGCTGTCCTTGGGCATTAATAATCCAAAAAACTTAAAGTCCAAAATTAAAAAAAAAAAAGAATGACCAGAGAATCTTTTCAAAATAAATCAGAAATCAGGCAAACTATGGTCTATGCCAAATCCTGCCTGCCATCTTGTTTTTATATGGCCCATGAGCTAAAAATGATTTCTACATTTTTAAATGTAAAACGGATCATTAGCTTTCCATGAGAACAGTTGCTCAAAGCATTAAAGACATTGCCTCTTGGACTGCAAGTCTAAATTCTTCACTATCTGGCCCTTTACCAGAAAAGCTTGCAGACCCCTGGCTCAGGTGGCTGGCTGGCACAGGACTTTCTGTGGAGGAGATGCTCAAACACCACTGCATGTCCAGGAAGATTCAGCCATGGAGAGATGTGGGGAGAAACTACACCAGTACAAAACCCCATGGCGGAAATAGGATTGACATATTCGAAGAAGCAAAAAGAAGTCTGATGTAGATGGAGGATAGACAGAGGAAGAATTCGGAGATACAGTAGGGCTAGAGAGAGGAACTAAACAGTGCAAACCAGATATCGGTGAGATAAAATAATTCAAAATATGCAAAGGGAGAAAGTGGAAATCCTTGATGGCTACATGGTATTTCATCATGTTGATGTTCCCTAGTTTATTTTAAGAGTCTTCAATGGATGGTACTTCAGCTGTTTTCATATTTTTTAAATTTACAGACAATGTTTCTATAATACCCCCATGTAAGTATCCTAACAAAGTTCTAGAAGTAAATCTGTAAGGTAAATTATTGGCAGTGGGTCAATTACTATGGACATTTTTAAGTTTGATATTAAAGTGAGTGTTATGGAAAAGACTGGGAGAAGGGAAAGAGGAGGGCATCTCTGGCAAAAATGAGATGAGCAAAGGGAGTGGGAACCTCATTGACGAGCACGGGACAGTGCCGACACTGGGCAGGCTGGAGCAAAGAAGGGGTAACATAGGTAACGCTGGTTTATAGAACACAGAGACAGTCCTGATACCTAAGGAACCAATTCAGACAGAGTAAAGTGTATAGCCATAGTGCTTACATGTTCCCTGCTTCTGTGACTGACCTGAAATTAGAAGGGAAGAAGTAATTATTCTTTTGAATTTCCTGATGATTTTATTTCTTTTTTTTAAGGCGTCTTTTCTTAAAAAGTTATTTTAGAGAGAGAAAGGAAGAAAGGAAAACATTAGTTTGTTGTTCCACTTATTTACGCATTCATTGGTTGTTTCTTGCAGGTGCCCCGACTGAAGGGTCGAACCTGCAAGCTTGTCACATTGGGACATCACTCTAACCAACTGAGCTACCAGGCCAGGGCCCCCTGATGCTTTTCTTAAGAGTGATCTTATCTTCAGAAGATATGGTAGTGGGGAAAAATGGGAACTGTTCTGAGTAGAAGATAAAGTAAAAATACTTAGATTAATTATGTAAATGTAAATGATGACCTTTCTTACTCCCGAATTCCTCCACTTCAGCAGTTTAACACACGTAAACTTAGCTTCTGTTGTGATATGGAACTGTAGTTCCGAAAGTAGGGGAAAAAAATAAATAAATTGAGCTGCTGTCCTGGATTAGCTTACAGTCCATCAGTTTCCCCAGGAAGTGTGAGTGGCTTCCTACTTGGTAGAGTCTCAGCCCATTTGCACCCTTCTGTTCCAGCACTTCTCACACACATTTTATAACTAATTGCTCAAAAGATCACCCCACCACCAGCATCTAGAGGGTATTAATTCCACTTTACATATATCCTCTCCCCATTGCCAAGCCTAATTGTTGCTACCTACAAGGTGGAATGTACATACATACTCAATG
The DNA here is from genome assembly GCF_022682495.2 of Desmodus rotundus. NCBI lineage: Eukaryota > Metazoa > Chordata > Mammalia > Chiroptera > Phyllostomidae > Desmodus > Desmodus rotundus. The sequence continues at coordinate 137,745,072 of NC_071390.1, forward strand.
CATAAATAGGCAAGCAAGTGATTAAATACGACCCACAGTCATTCTACGGATGCCGCAGAGGAAATACACACACTCACTTGTTTCCTATCTACCTCTGGCTTTTAGGTGATAATAAAATAACCTGTCAACTCAGTTCATCCTGTGGGGGCCAGGCTGTTGGGGGGGAATCAGTTTATCAAACTTGTCAAAGTTGATCAATCTCTACATTTAAACTGCTAGTCTACTTCCACCAGAAGATAAATCTCTCTGGGCTTCAGTTTCTCATCCTGAGAAGCCACAAGAGCAGTGGGAATAGCAGACACTTTGGAGCCGGGGGCCAGTGCTCTGAATGCTGCCCGCCTTTATACCCCAAGCACCTTCTTTGCTCCCCATTCTTAAGTAAACTGAGAATAATAACATCGACCTCACAAAATGGGGTCCTGATTAAAAAAGAATATGATTAACATAAAACTTAGAACATAGGAGCCATTAAATATATATTTAGTACCTATCATTTACATACTCAATATGTATTCCCTTCCCCATTTCTTAACTAGAAGGCAGACCCTTGAAGGCAGAGCCCGTGGATCACAACTCAGTGTCCTGTTTCCATTCTGAGTACATGACAGGTGGTGGGTATTCGGTAAATGTTTGCTGAAGGTGAGAAGAAAGGACTTCAATAAGCTAAAGAGTTTCATTTGTACATTTCTTTTAGAAAATAAAATTTACCATCTTCTAGTTATAAAACATGTGATTATCGTAGACAATTAAAAAAAGGATAAGTTTACAGAAGAGAATTAAAATCACTTATTATCCCAAAATAGAAATAATATCTGAAAATGCCTTGGTCTATTTCTAGTCTTGTTTTTTTCTTCGTATATTTTTCGATGAATATATTTCTCTCTTTACAAATACGGTCATATTTTTTCTATTGGCTCGTAATGGGATTTGACTTCTCTACTTAGCATTATATTCTAAGTACCCTTGAATGTCTCTGTTTTTTGAAAACATGATTTTTAATGGTGGAGTAATATATTGTTGTACCATAAATTATTTACCATTTTTCAGATGTTGGACATTTACTCTGCTTCACTAACTTTCTCTACATATTTGAAATAATGCTAAGCTGGTTAACCTCATATATAAATATTTAACCACATCTCCGATTATTCGGTGATATTTTTGCATTCCTGGGGGACCTCTTGTATAGTGGTAAAATAAAAATTCCAGATTCTGAAGACACCTCATCCTAAGTTAAAAGCCAAGCTTCACTAGGAGCTACATCTTTGTCCTCATGCAGTTACTTAACCTTTGTGAGCCTCAGGATGTGTGAAAGGGGAGGACATGTCTGTGGGTGCGTATGTATGAGTATAAGCTTACCCCTGGATGATGTAATTAAATAAAACAAAAAAGAATGAGTAGATCATGTCTATATCTAGGCCACGAGGCCAGCCCTTGTTTTAAATACCAGGACACCTATTCTTAATGTAGTTGAAACATAAATAAGTATGCATTTTAGAGGTTTTAAACATTTCTTCAAGGTGACAATTGCTTATGTGTTCAAATTAATGAGGACAGGTGAGACACAAATAGTATATTTCAGTGCGGTTAATTGAGTGATTTTGCTAATTAACACACTACATCTTTACTATGGATAGAGATGTTGATTGTCTTCGGTACAAGATGGGGTTAATGCCGACAATGTGAGACAAATAGTACTTAACCCCCCGAACTCTGGGTAAAGAGGGAGATGGATGTTTGCTTTTGATCACTCCAGCTTTTTCATAATCTGAATCTGTAAGTACTCCTTATAGCTTTGAGTCATGGTTCTAATTAGTACTTCTCCTGGCCCTGGCTTACAAAGCAAAATATAATTCAAATTATATTTGTAAATTCCAACAAGCTTTCTGGGCTCATGCCATCTCGATAAAATAGTTTAAATGTCACTGCTTGTTAGAAATGCTTTCCATATGCCAAAATATTTATACTAGCAAATTTAAATTACATTGAAAGAAAAGAGTATTTTTAATCTATGAATATATTACATAATGCTATTATAAATAATGAGGGTATATGATAAGTAGGTTCATACCTAAATAGAGAAAACACATCCATATATGTTAGGAGCTTCAAAATAAAAATTAATAGCAGAGTGTGATGATTAGGAAAGGACAGTGAGGTGACACGTGAAATCCAAAAATAACATATTCAGAAGAAAAATCGCCCACAAAAGTCCCTTGCTTTGCCAAAGGACCGAAATCAAAACACAGCAAAGTGAACACTGACCGACTTTCGCCCAAACATCCCAGATAACCGCACAGTATTAAAGAGGAATTTTAACCCCCAAATGGTGAACTCCTGCATGTGAAATAGAATAGTCTCTATAAGGGGTAGGGTTAGTGAGGAATCCTCTCTTTGGCTTGTGAAAGGCAGGTGGGATACTCGAACTGGAGACCAGCAGTTCAGTTGAATAGCCCATCCTCGTTCTGGGTGTAACCACAGTGCCTCGTCAACGTGTTGCTTGAATGAGTCATGCATGTCTTTTGATCGGTTATTTACTGTGCTGTAGTGATTGCCCTACTAGACTGTGCCTGCCGGGGAAGCGAGGACAAGCCATTCACCTCACCTCTGTAATGCCACCACCTGGAGCAGAGTAGGTGCGCAGTGTATACATGCCGCCCGAATGAATGAACGAAGGAATGCATGAGTTGGTGTGTGTTCCCCTTCACCCTCCCACCTGTGTATGCCAGTGAGAAGATAACTTCTACTCGTCTCTTGAAGGTTCCTATCATATTTAGATTCCTATTTTCTGAAGTTGTCTCCTGAGTCTGCCCTGGTATTACCCCATTCCGTGATGGGCCTGCAATCCGCTTCTGAATGGGAGTCACCGCTGGGATCAAAATGACTAATCAGCGTTTGATGAAGTTTTTTGATTTTTCAAATAATATCGGGCATTACAGTACAATAAACTGTGTGTAGCCCTTTATGTAAAATCGCAGTATTGTATTATATGTAAATATGCATAAATCAAATTGAACACATATAAGCTAACCACTCACTAATACAAACAATTAGTATCTTACATCTGTTTGCTATCCATAGCGAAGCCTCTAGGTTCCTGTGGGATCCTAAGATCCAGGAATTACTAAGTGCTGCCTCCTCCCCAGGTGAGGGATTGCATGTAAGCAGGCAGTACCATGCACACTCTTGCCTAACGTGTGACTCTAGAGGCCCAGAGGCATCAGTTACATGGATGTGCAGGTCAGCAAGACTGGCACTGTGGAGTGCCCAGAGCTGCACACGCAGAGGAAAACCCCAGACTCCTCTTCAAAAAAAAAAAAAAAATCAAGTCTCCACCATTTTAGTAGCAATGTATTTGCTCTCAATTCTTCACAGTCTTTACCCTCTTGTATTGAACAAGCAGAATAATTAATGTGAATCCCAGCACAACAAAAATCATTATGTAATCCCAGACATTGTGTTTCTCCTTCTCTCTTGTGCCACAGAGACCCACTTATTGCTATAGATCGTTTCTTTCTTTTTGATGTAACTTCATTGGCCAAAACTGCATTGTTACTTCATAAATATGCACTGCTTTAGAAAAAGACTTAACTTTATCAGTAAGTAAAAAATCATAATCTCCTGTTTGTGGTAAAACCCCATTAGGAATCCTCAGCTTCATGACTGGGGGTGGGGGTTGAAGAAGAGTTTCTTGGACTTAGGATGGTAAAAAGAGATCTCTAGTTTCATTCTGATTTCCTCGTTTCCCTGCCCCCATGAAATAACATATTGCAATACCACTGGACTCCTTTGTATCTCAGTCTCACTACTACTCAGATGAAAACAAGGTTATTTCTACTTATCGTACAAGCATAAGAGGGAGTCTAAGAAGACCCGCCACAGAGCTGAAGGGAAAGTTTCTCAAAGGGGCTACTTTGTGCCTCCCAGGGGCGCACCAGGGCCTTATGGACCGCACTGCAAACCGGCTGAGCAAGTGCGAGACCATCCCGCCCCCACCGCCACAGGCTTTCGAGTTTCTGAACGCTCTGGCTGTGTTGTCTCCGCCTCGAGCTCGTGTTTAAGCTCTCAGTTTCAGTTTATTTCTATAGGGGGCTGTATAGCCTAGGTTTTAAAGTTAACCAACCCAAATGCAAATTCTTATTTCTCATCATGTATTTGTTGAATGATGTTAGACATATGACCAGTCAAAACTTCAGTTTCCTCATCCGTTAAATGAAGCTACTAATACCCCATAGCAGTGTAGAGATTACTCAATAAATGATGACTCCATATTAATGTCTCTTAGCTAAGTGACACATGTATAAATGATCTAAATACTATTGGGATAATGAAAGGTAAGTCAAAGATATTTTTTTACTCCCTGGGCACATGTACCTATAGGTGTTTCTGGGTGAGTGAAACAATTATATGCTACATCATTAGAGGTAAAAGTCAGAAACAATGGAAAGATTAAAAGTGCAACTTATAATTGGAAGTAGGTTTCCTTTTTTCTCTCTACTTTTCAAATGGTTTAGTCCACTACCAGCTACATAATTAAAGTCTAAACTATATCCTGATGTCATGCTAACTGTAATTGGGAAATGCCAAATGGTAGAAGATAGAGTTTTCCAAAAAGAGAAGGCTGATACACAAACTATTAGAAAAAAATAGTACCCACAATAAGGTGCTAAGAGTTTAGAACAAATTATAGTAGTTGGAAAGGACTTTCAGTTTTGAAGTTGGCCCCAAATGGGACCAGAGCTTTTTAACAAGAGAGAAGGAGTATCTTTAGCAAAAGGAACATTATGACCATAAACTTGGACAGAAACACCAACATGGAATATTTTGGGACCGAGAGGCGGGGGAGTCTGACTACGCAGGTTGAAAGCACTGTTGTGAGGTCTGGGGACAGCACTTAGACGCGTGGGCTAAGGCAGTGCCGGGGCACTGAATGCCTGCCTTTGGCACACCGCATATTAGGAAAAGGGAGTCACCCCAGTTGCTTGGGTGGAACAAGAGTATTATCGAATATTTTAAGAATCATTTAATATACAGAATGAGGTAGTAGCAGAAGAGGCACAAAGTGGGAAGATTCAGTAGTGGAGCTATAATTTTTTAACTTACATCATAACTCATTAATGCAGAGAATATGTACTTCTAAATTTGGTCTTACTTAATTTGGCCTTTCTCCTGCACCCACAAGTTAGTGAAGAAAAGAAAAATTAAAAGCCTAATCTGGTTTAAACACAGTTTCATCCAATCATCTGAACAGTTCTTACCAAACAGTTATTACAGCTATTGCTCAGTATTTCTTGCACAGTGGCACTCAGTCTTTGAGACAATCTCCCTCTCCCCTGCTTTTCTAAGATGATGTTGAGATGCATGAAGGGAGGAGGGTGACTTATATGTCCTCACGGCATTGGAGAAGAGGAGAAGGGCTTTGTGTTGGTCCTTGCTTGGGCACTGGCCCTACCTACTGTATCAGCGCCAAAGTCTTCTGTCTACCATCTGCATGTCATTTGCTAGCTAAATTTGCAGCTGATGTTTGCCTCTCATGAGCCTGTGATCTGATCTCTCTCAGCTTGCTCAAAAACTAGGAAGACACTCCAGCTGACTTAGCATCATCTCTGACTAGCTGCAGACTTCTGAATGTCAGTTACACCATCTATTAATCTACTTGCCTAGTGATCTGCCCGAAACCTCAGCTGCCCAGTCCCTTCTCCCTGTACTGGTCAGCCCAGGAGCAGCCCATGGCTTTCTTACCAGGGTTTAACAAGGCAGACACTGAAAATGCTATGGAAGAACTATGAAAAGGCAGGAGAGCGCTAATGGTCAGGTCTGCCCTCTGTCCGATGCATCATGCCACCTAGTTTAATCTCTGTGGCTGCAACCCCAGGCTTATTCAGAGCTGCTGAGTCCAGACTTGAGTCTTGTAACCTAAATGAGCCAGTAAAGTATATGGACCTCAATTATGTTTTTAATGGGGAAACTTATAAACTTTATTGCTTGATATTAGAGAAGACGAAATAAATGGCGTAAATACCAGTCCATATTCATAGATATTAGAAAGCAATAGCATAAAGATATTAGTTGTTACCAAATTGGTTTATAAACCAGTTTGTAAAATGTAAATAAAAATAAAGTGAAAACCTAAATACAGCAGTTATTTTGGAAAAATTGAAAGCTCATTCTAAAATTAAACCACCAATGAGATACTACCACAATCACCAGATTAGGTAAAATTAAAATTCCTGACAATACTAAGTGTTGGGGAGGGTGTGGAGAAATGGAGTCTCTCAAACAAACCACTGGTGGCAGTGCTAACTCACACACCATTTGGGAAAATGTTTCGGCACTTTCTACTCATGCCAGATGAGTAAGTTTTGCGGGCTGAATGATGTTCTGGGGGAAAAATACATGTTCAAGCCTTAACCCTAGGTACCTGTATGACCTGACTTGGAAATAGGGTCTTTGCAGAGATGATCCAGTTAAAATGAGGCCGTACAGATTAGAGTGGGCCCTAGCCAGTGACTGGTATCCTGACAAGAGAAATGAGAGGGAGAGATATGGAGACAGAGATGCAGAGACACCAACATGCAGGGCAGAAGGCCATAGAAGACAGAGGCAGAGACTGGAGTTAAGCTGCTATAAGCCAAGGAATGCAAGGATTTCCAGTAAACACTGGAAGTTAGGAATCGGCAAGAAAGGATGCTTCCCCAGTGTCTTCAGAGGGACCCTAGTCCTGATGACATTTTCATTTCAGACTTTAAGCCTTCAGACCATAAGACATAAATTTCTGTTAAGTCACCCAGTTTGTGGTACTTGGTTTATGAATACCCTAGAAAACTAATATAATAGTTAGCATGGACCCTGCGACCCAGCAATTCCACTTCTTGGGAAAACTGTACAGAATAAACTGATGTACATGTATGCCAGGATACATTTAAAATAATATCCATGACACATTCTTCATAATAGCATCAAACTGGAAATAACCCATATGTTTATTAACAGGAAATGGCTAAATTAATTTCATTAATTCATTCAACACAACGTATGGAGTGCTTACCAGGTATTGTACTAAGCACTGCACTTGGCCCTAATAGAACATTCCTCCCATACATTCCAGTGGAGGGAGACAGACCACAAACATATATATATGGTATATACATACCACATGGTATGTATATGCATATGTATATGTATATATGCTTGTGTATATGTATGTATATGTATATATGCATATGTGTATATATATATATAATTTTATACTATGGTAATTGATCAGAACTATAGAAATAGAATGTAGCACAAGAAGATAATGATTGGAAATGCCACGTTGGTGTGAATTTCAGCATTATTATAGGCGGTCAGATGTTATAAACTTAACTGCGTCCCCCCAAAGTTCATATGTTAAAGTCTTAACCCTCAGTTACCTCAGAGTGTGACTGTATTTATAGATAGAACCATCAAAGAGATAAATTAAAATAAAACTCTTCTGACTGTTGTCCTTTAAGGAGAGATCAGGCCACACAGAGGACACACCTAGAGAGACATCAGGCATGAAAGACCTCCAGGATGTGCCCACGTGGAGAAGGGGCCATGTGAGGGTGCAATGAGGAGGTGGCATCCACAAGCAAAAAGGAAGCCTGCTGACTCCTTGATCCTGATGTCTGGCCTCTAGAAATGTGAGAAAATAAATTTATGTTGTTAAAAACACCAAGTCTGTTTCATTCTGCTATGGCAGCCTGAGCAAACTAATGCATTAGGTTAGGCCTCTCCAGGAAGATGAGATTTGCACAGATATTTGAAGGAGAATCTGAAGAAAGAATGTTTGAAGCAGAGAACACAGCTATAACACACAACCCTGAGTCAGGAGTTTGCATTACATATTTTTATTGTTTTTTAGGCTTTATTTATATTGTTTACACTATTATAGATGTCCCCATTTCTCCATTCTCCTTTGCGTACCTTCACCCAGCCCTCAACACCCCCCACCGACCCCATCACCACACTGTTGTCTGTGTGTTATGCACACATGTTCTCTGGCTAATCCCTTCACCTTCTTTCATCCAGTTCCCCTCCCCTGCCCTCTGACAACTGTCAGTCTGTTCCATGTATCCACGCCTGTGTTTCTATTTTGTTCATCAGTTTATTTTGCTTACACTGCATTTTGAGGAGCAGCAAGAATGTCAGGCATCTGAAGGAGAGTCAGAGTATGAGCTGAGGGGGAAGATCATAAGAGTTGAGGAAACAGGATAACAGGCAACCTTCAAGTAGGGCTTAGAATATTGTTGTGAGGACCTGGGCTTTTGCTCTGCTTGAGGTAGGGAGCCGTTTCAGGAGGCTATGGAGGAATAAGATGCCTTATCAACTGAGGATGGTAATGCAAAAAAATTGTATAGCCATTTCGATATAATTTAGGATTCACTACTAAAAAAAGAATCATTCTGTGTCTTCCCCTTCTTTCTTTTTCTACCTGAACAATTTGGTCGAAAAGCCATCAGGTAGCACAAGGCAAGGTGGTATTCACGACAGCAGAATAAAGAGGTGGAGCCATGGTGACCTCGAATGGGTGTCAGAGCCCAAGGGAGGTGAAGAGGGCATCGGAGTAGAAGCCTGCCCAGCCCAGGGTGTCAGAGACGAAGCAGTGGGAGGAGGGCATTTATGAGCAGCACTGGCTTGGCAGGAGTTGCCAGAGCCTCAGCAGGATGAGGAGGACCACCTAGTGTGCAGCCCAACATGAGGAATCAGAGTCTGAGGGTCTATAGAAAGCACCTCTACAGAGGGGTGGTCTGCGCTGGGGAATCAGAGCCCAAGCTGGGTGAGGAGAGCATCTGTGTGTGGGAGGCATGGGGTGCAGCTATCAGAGACAAGTTGGGTGAGCAGGGTGTCTCTGCAAGGGAGAGAGTGGTGGTGCAGATGGAGAAGTGGTTACAAATACTGAAATATATTAGAGATAATGGGAGCCAAGTTTCTCATGGTTACAGAATGAAGTTATAAATATAAAAGAGAGAAAATTAGAATAAACCCCGTGGTATGGGAAGATAATTGGTTAAAAACTCTTGGTTTTCAATATATATAGTTATGAAAATAATCTCTATATGGATATATATCTACAGATACACACACACACACACATATATGCAAACACATATATATATTCCCTAATTCTGTCCACTGAGAGGACTGGGGACAGTGACACCCCCAAAGCAATGAACACTCCTAGCACCCAGATCATGGCTTCAATTACTGTATTTCACTATCAGGAACTAGGCCTCCTTGAAGAAATGGCTGGTTTCAAAGCTAGTGTAAGGAATGTATGAGATGAGCCTGGAATATCCTGTACTAGAAACCACAGAAGTGTTCAAAGAATGACATGTTAAAAGGACACAGAGCTAGCTTGAAGAGGTTTGCGTTGGCCGAACACGGGGCAATTTGAGGATCACAGTAAGCAATAGGAACCAATTATAACTCATTGAATAAAGTAGAAAATTTTAAGTTCATAGAGATATGAATAATGAATAAATGGGAATTTTGATGATAAACAGGATACTTACACTTTCAAAGTACCTCCTCCCTGCAGAGGCCTTGTTAACTACACGTGGGAGTGGAGTGCACACAGCCGGCTATTGAAACCATCTGTCATCTGAGACGACGCAACACCAAGACATCCTTGACCATCATGAAGAAACACCAGATGCTCCAAACTGAGAGGCATTCTAGAAAATCTCCTGCCTATAATCTTTAAAAGTGTTAATGTTATATGAGTCAAAAACAAAAGAGTTGTTTTAGACTGAAGGAACCTCAAAAAGATGTAACAAGTAATTGCAACATGTGATTCTGTGCTGAATCTGCTAGCTATAAGAGACGTCATTGGGACAATGGCAAAATTTGATATGGCCTGAGGGCTCAGTAATAGTAATACATGGATTCTAGTGATTATGTTATGGTTACTTAGGAGAATATCCTTCTTTGTCAGAAATACACACTAAGGTATTAGGCAAAGTTGGAGCATAAGAACAGCATACTCTCAAATGATTCAGAAAAATAAATGCCCTTTGCACTTTCCTGCAAGTTCATAATTTTTATCAAAATTTAAAAATTATTTTTAAAACAATTTTTTATTTTATTATATATTTATTTATTTATTTTTTAGACAGTGGGGAAGGGAGGGAGAGAAACACCAATGTGTGGTTGCCTCTCGCATGCCCCCTCTACTGGGGACTTGGCCTGCAACCCAGGCAAATGCCCTGACTGGGAATCAAACCAGTGAGCCTTTCATTTGCAGGCCAGCATCCAGTCCACTGAGCCACACCAGCCAGGGCAAAATTTAAAAGTTATTAAACATAAGAATCAAAAACAGGGACTCAGAGACTTCTGGTCAAGATGGAGGCGTAAGTAAATATGGCTTGCCTCCTCACACAACCACAGACTAAATTACAACTATCACCCAGACCATCAGAAAATTGAGCTCCAACAACCAAGAAATTAAAGAAGTCACATTCATTCAGATGGGTAGGAGGGGTGGAGATATGGTCACATTGGTCCCATACCCATGTGTGGTGGATAAATATTGGGAAGGATATCTCAGGAGTGAGGGATCCCAGCACCATACCAGACCAGTCAGCCCAGGGTTCTAGTGCCAGGAAAATACGCCCTCATAACTTCTGTTTGTAAAAACCAGTGGGGGTTGGGGCAGTGGAAGGAACTGCAGGATTCTCAGGTGTCTCCTCTTAAAGGACTCTCAACAGACTGAGGACTTACTCAGACTCACTCCCTCTGGGCGCTAGCACTGGGACAACAGTTTGAAGGGCACCAGTGGCACACAGAGAGAAACTGAAGTGTCTGGCATCAGAGAGAGTGCTGGGGGAAAGCTTACTCCTGAACAAAACTACAAGGGCCAGGCTGCAGCCATTGTTTCTTTTCTGATCCCTCCCCCACACACAACCACAGAATGGTAGGATCATATCTGAGACTCCATCGACCTGATTCATATGGGTTGCCCTGCCCAGGGGATTACCTAAGGCTCTGTCCCATCCAATTTACTGATGTGCTTTTCTACATTAGGCCACACTTCTAAGACAGGGAGTCAAAGAAGCTCTACCTAATACATAGAAACAAACAGAGGGAGGCTGTCAAAGTGAGGAGACAAAGAAACATGGCCCAAATGAATGAAGAGAACAAAACTCCAAAGGAAGCACTAAACAAAATGGAGATAAGCAACCTATCAGATGCAGAGCTCAAAACACCGGTTATTAGATGCTCAAGGAACTCATTGTGTACTTCAACAGCATAAAAAAGACCCAGGCAGAAATGAAGGTTACCCTAAGTGGAAGAAAGAAAAATAGACAGGGAATCAACAGTGGAATGGATGAAGCTGAGAACCAAATCAATGATTTGGAACATAAGAAAGAAAAAAACATTCAATCAGAAGAGCAAGGAGAAAAAAGAATTAAAAAATATGAGGATAGAGTAAACAGCCTCTGGGACAACTTCAGACATACCAACATTTGAATCATAGGGGTGCCAGATGGAGAAAAGAGCAAGAAACTGAAACCTTATTTAAAAAAATAATGAAAGAAATCTTCCCTAATTTGGTGAAGGGAATAGATGTAAAAGTCCAGGAAGCACAGAATTCCAAACTAAGGACACAAAGAGGACCACACCAAGGCACATCATAATTAAAATGCCAAAGGTTAAAGATAAAGAGAGAATCTTAAAAGCAGCAAGAGAAAAGGAGATAGTTACCTTCAAAGGAGTTCCCATAAGATTGTCAGCTAATTTCTCAAAAGAAACTTTGCAGGCTAGAAGGAACTGGCAAGAGGTATTCAAAGTGATGAAAAGCAAGGACCTACAACCTAGATTACTCTATCCAGCAAAGCTATCATTTAGAATCCAAGGACAGTGCTTCCCAGACAAGGTAAAGCTAAGGGAATTCATCATCACCAAACCATTATTACATGAAGTATTTAAGGGACTTATTTAAGAAAAAGAAGATCAAAACTATGAACACTAAAATGGCAATAAATTCACAACTCTCAATAATTGAATCTAAAAAATAAACTAAGCAAACAAGCAGAACAGAAACAAAATCATAGATATGGAGATCATTTGAATAGTTACCAGTTGGGAGGGGGAGAATCAGGGAAAAGGTATAGGGATCAAGTAGTAAAAACTTGTAGGTACAGAACAGGCAGAGGGTGTTAAGAACAGTATAGGAAATGGAGTAGCCAAAGAATTTATATGCATTCCCCATGGATGGGAATTAAGCGGGGGGATTGCTGGAGGGAATGGGGGTACTGGGTGGAGGGGGACAAAGGGGGAAAATGGGACAACTCTAATAGCCTAATCAATAAAATATATTTTTAAAAAAGAATTAAAAACATGGACTGAAATAAAAACTTGTACACAAATGTTAATTAACATCAGTACTTTTCACAATAGGCCAAAGCTGTAAACAAACCAAATGTCTATCAGTGGATAAACAGATAAATAAAATGTAGTAAATACAAGTAATGGGATGTTATTCAGCCATAAACAGAAAGGAAGAACTGATACATGTTACAAAACGGATGAACCTTTTAACATTATGGCATATGAAAGAAACACCCACAAAAGGTCACTTGTTGCATGATTCCACTTCCATGAAATATCCAGAATAGGTAGACAAATCCAGAGACAAAAGCAACTGGGGGTTGCCAGGGAGTGGAAGGAACAGGGAATGTAGAGTGATTGCTTAATGGGTATTGGGGTTTCTTTTGGGAAGAAAAATATATTTTGGAACTTACAGGAGTGGTAGTTCCAGAACATTGTAAATGTACTAAATGGCACTGAATTGTACAGGTTAAAATGGTTAGTTTTAGGTGATGTTAATTTCATCCCAATTTTTTCAAATATTAAAAATAAATGAATATACAAGTATTCAGTCTTGGGGGGAAGGATCATTCCAGCTGCTAGAGTGGAAAGAATTCTGTGCAGTGGATGTAAGTGTTGACTTCAATTAGAACCCTACTGTGATTCTAATACCATGAGCCAGTTCAAGCTCATGGTATATTGGACCAGAGTGCTAGCAAAGGATGTGATAAGAAGTAGTTGGATTCTGAATACATTTTGGTGGCAGCACCAACAAATTTCTTAAGACCTTGATGTGAGTTATGAAAGAGAGAAATGCATTACTAATTATTCTAAGGATTTTGGACTCAGCAACTGGAAGAATATAGTTGCCTTTAATTAATATGGAAAGGTTGCAGCAGAAGCTGAATAATCAGAGTTTAGTTTTGGCCAAGTGGATTTTAAGATGATTAGAAGATAACTCAGTGGAGATATGAATAGGCGTTTGGATATACAAGTGTAGAATTAGAGAAGAAATCTGGGCTGTAGATATAAGACTTGGAAGTTGTTACTAGATACAACACATTTAAGGGTGTTGTTGGGGTTTTTTTAAGTAAAATTGCCATTTTATTTTGAAATGTCCTTTATTTCTGATGTTTTCTTGAAGCATATTGTCTGGTATTAGTATGGTCACATCAGCTTTATATAGTAGGTGTTTACATAGTATAATCTTTTCAATCCTTTTACTTTTAAACTACCAGTGCCCTTATATTTAGAGTGTCTCTTATAAACAGCCCATAGTTAGATTCTGTTTTGTTATTCTAATAAAATCTGGCAGTGGAGTACCTTTCGCACATACTGTAATTACTGTCAGGATTTGTTTTAAGTCTACCGCTTTACTATTTATCTGATGTCCCTTCTGTTCTCTGTGCCATTGTTCAAACTTCTCTGCCTTATTTTAGATTAAACAAATATTTTATTTTTTTCATTTTACTTTTCCTTTTTAGCTCTACATTTCTGTATTTTGTTCAATGGTAATTCTTGACATCACTGTATGACTACTTAACAGTGTAAGATTCTCACCCAGGGCCTCCAGAAAAAAACCAACACTGCCAAGTCCTTGATTTTGGACTCCTAGGCTCTAGAACTGTTAATAGAATAAATTTATGTTGTTTTAATCCCCTAGTTTATGATAAATTGTTAAGGTAGTCTTAGGAATTTTTTTCTTTCTTTCTCTGATACTAATAATGATTTGCAGCATGGGGAAATGATTTTCTGCTTGTTTGTTTGTATTGGGTTGGCCAAAAAGTCTGTTTAGTTTTCCATAAAATAAAAGGCACATTTTTCATTTTCACCAATAACGTTATTGATTTGGTTATTTTGAGTATGTCAGCTATCTGCTGCTATTGGCTTCCAGTGGGTAGAGGCCAGGGGTGCTGCTAAACATCTTTCAATGCATAAGTCAGCCCCACAGCAAACAATTATTTGCCCAAAATGTCAATAGTATCAAGAAACTTCGCGAACCACTTTTGACACATTTAATCAGTCACAGCTCCTTCTTCTTATACTGCACAAATCTTTTTTTTTTTGCATTTCAGATGCATGTTTACCTTTCTTGAAACAATAAAGCATAATACACCGAAATGTTACAATCCATGTTCAATATTAAAATGGCTGTACAAAAATTCATCAATTTTGATGTTTTTTTTAAATGTATGCTGACATGACAGCTGTCATGATACATTCTAACAAAATTGTATCAAATGATGTTAAAGGCAACTAAGCATTACTAGAGCCATCCCATGGAAAAAACTAAACTTTTTGGCCAACCCAATATATTTAGTTATCACATGTAGCTATACAAGATAATCAAATGTCTAACTATATTAACAAAAATAAATAAGCAATAAAGAGTTAAAGGTGACCAAAATGCTTTGGTCAAAAGATGTGACAATAAGAAAATGTTCCAAAATATTAGGTCAAAGATACTGACCAAGAGATTAGCTGATTAATGAATGTGTCAAGCTAGAAAGGGCAACAAGACATCAAGTGAAGAAATTGTACGTGTAATTAGAATAATACAAATCCAATTTGCTACTGATTAGGTAGATACCATTTACTGAAAACTATCCAGAACTCTGCTAATTGCTTTACACAATCAAATACGAAACAACTTTTTGCAGTAGTTATCCCGATATTCAAAAGAGAAAAATTGAAGCCCTGGACGTTGAACTTCATGCACATCACACAGACAAAGGGTACAACAAGGATTTAAATTCCACGTCTGTACATTGTAAGATCTGTGATCTAGGTCCAAGCTTCGGTGCCCCACTGTCTCATTTCGGGGGAGGGGGGAGCACTGCATTGTTGGTTTAGACGGAAATGTAGGATTTTTCTCATTTTCTTTGGAGAATATTAAAATTATTTATATGATTTTCCCTAAATCTTTCTTGAAGTGATATTTTACCTGATGTTTACTTTTTAACTTCTAATTCTCTTACAGAAATTGGAATCTTTGGTTATTACGGGACATACCCAAAGTGCTTGATGGGTCCATCCCTCAGGATAAAGAAAGAGGCAGAGTGCAGCTTCTTTGGGAAAGTTAAGTGAGTAATGACAAATTGATAAAATCAACCATTCACAGCCATATCTTTGCATCAGAGAAAAGAAAGTCTTTGCAAGAAAAAACTACAATACTTGAAAACAAGAAAAGACATTAATTAAAACTCTGCCAGTTATAAAGCAGCGAGTTTTGAAAACATTATTTTGAAAATCAGATATTCTTGCTAGTAGACTTTTTTCTTTGGTCTGAAAAAGCAAAATATGGAGTTTAATTTGGATTTATTTAAAAATCCTTACCTTTTTCAAGGGAGGAGGAATATGTGTTAAAGTTGTACAAATTACTGAGTACATTGTGTATCCTCCCACTGAATGTGAGACTCCCCGAAGTCTGCCAAGGATTTCCCCCAGTGTCTATCTTCACTGATTGTGGGTCACACGTCTTGGGGCCTCACTGACTCAGAGCCTCGATGGACCAGACGTGGATATCTGCCACCATCCAGCTCTGACAAAGAAAGTTAAATAGTTGAGTGCAGTCAGTGAGCTGATGAGTCCGTTGCCAACATCACATTTCTTAAGTGGCATCATAGCACATTTAACAGGAGAGACAGCTGGAGACAGACCCCCAAAGCACTCACTGAGACAGAGGCCACTGGACCAGAATTTCCATCGCTAAATGTCATAATGTCCAATTATCTCTGGCAATTGCTCCATAGCTGCTATTGTCATGATACCTAAGCGATTAAGCAATTCTATTGGCATGAAGTTCTATCATTCTCCTTGCACTCAGAGAGATGACAGAATTGATTGTCTGAGGTCACATGTAAGGTCAACACTCAACAGTCACTCCACAAATATTCAATCATATTTGGGGTGAAGTCAGATGAGGAGCAAATTGAAAAGTATTCATCTCTGTTGGTCTAAGGCTTCGCTCAGGCTCTGAAACATACTGCTAATATTACCCTTCTCCCTGGAAGCACAGAATGAGAAATATACCTTCAGACAATTAAAAGATAATAGCCAGTGAATCTACAGTCGTCCAAAATTAAAAATTAATTTAAACAGATCATTTTGAGGCCCCCTTGGTACCAGTGCTTGTTATATTGTAGTTTTGGTCATTTGAAGTAGCTAATCGAGACTTTATTTTTCTTTCTGAATTCTTTCCTGCTCATTTGACACTTACTGTTGTTGATATAAATGATGTTTGAACAATAGTACGTGCCTGGTCTGGTTTATGGTTATTTATATTTCTAAGAATTTACTGTACAATAAGAGCAGAGAGTAGACCTATAAAATGATAATTAAAAATATGACTGGTTATGAACCAGTTATTCACTCTCTTTAAATGAATTTTAATTAGTACCCATGAATTAGTTAATGACTGTCTGAAAGGTTTAGAATTAAGAAGAGCACATTTAAAAGTCCCTATCTGCCCTGGCTGGTGTGGCTCAGTGGATTGAGTGCCAGCCTGCAAATCGAGAGGTTGCTGGTTTGATTCCCAGTCAGGGCACATGCCTGTGTTGTGGGCCAGGCACTCAGATGGGGGTATGTGAGAGGCAACCAATCAAGGTATCTCTCGCATGTTTCTCTCCCTCTCTTTCTCACTCCCTTCCCCTCTCTCTAAAAGTAAATAAATAAAATCTTTATTTTTTAAAAAAGGCCCACCCTTCCTATTACTATAGCATCAGTCATTTCTGTTGGGTCTTATTTAGAATACAATCCCTTGCTTATTGGTCATTTCAAGGACTTCAAGCTTCCTGAAACACAACACAACTCAGAATGGCATAAACAATAACGACATGTATTACAATGATTCAGGTACAGATGTAGGCCTTTTGCAGAGCTGGTTAACTCAACAGCTTAATGATTTTGCCAAAGACCCAGCTTTTCTTTCCTGAGGTGACCAACTCATCCTGGTTTGCCCCGGACTTTCCTGATTTTAGTGCTTAAAGTTCAAAGACCTGGAAACACCCTTGGTCCCAGACAAACTGGGATGGTTGGTTACCCTATTGCTACTTCCATCCTCAGAGTGTTAGCTTTAGTCCCTGGGCTGTGCTCTTGTTGCTAAACATGGTTCTCATTCTAATGCATTCAGAGACAGAAAATGTTTTTGTCTTTTTGTTCCTCTATACAAGAGCCAATAATCTACTCTAGAACCTGTCCAACAGATTTCTCCGGTGTCCCATTGGTTAGAACAGTAGGACATCCCCTCTCCATAATCCATCATTGGCAAAGGAGATGGGATTGACATGACAGGCTTAAGCCCCTCAAGATTCAGCCCTTGGGGCTGGGCAGTCATCTCCCCTAAGTACAGCAGTGAGGACAGGTAAGATACAGGGCGCTGATGGATTTGGATGGTGTTTGTGTTGTAGATATAGTTGGAGTCCTCTGGGTTTTATTTTATAGCTGGTACTTATCTCCTCTCCCCTGCTGATTCCTTGAGGTGAAGGGATCTCTTCCCAATCTGCATTTGAGGATGTCTGGGGTGGGGAGGAATGAGACCATCCCAGGTGCTTCTGAGACTCCTTCTCTCCTCTCTGACTTTTGATCAGAAGCAACAGCAACACAAGCCAGACTTCCATGACTTGGACAAGGGGTGCCGGTATTCCTAAAGCTTCCGCTTTCTGGGAAAATCAGACTCCAGATTTGCAGACCTGAGATTCTTTGTAAATCAAGTCCTGTTTGCTTCCTTACATTGAACCCCTCATATTTTCTTAGTCAGCAACATCATTACCTCTGTCTATATCAAGGAGTTAAAATGTCACCATTTAACACGGTCTCAGAGGTGGAGAAACCAAGTGAAGTGGGTATGTGTGGAGCAGGGGTCTTCCACATGGTCTGGTGCTTATTGGTAAGTGACCTTAACATCTGTAGTAGAGAGAGGTATCAATAAAAGGCTCAAAAGAAGAACCACCAATTTATGTATAAAATATCCCTCAGTTGAAGGAAATGTTCTGCCTTGTCTTCCAGAGCTAGCAAGACTCATTTAGAATTTATTTTCCATTTTTTCCCAGATTTTCAATAGCCAAAATGTTGGATTTAAGCTTCCATGCCCTTGAGCTGTAGTGTTGCAAAGACAGACTGAAGTAGCATCTCAGTTAAAGGTTCAAAAAATTTTATACCAAAGGTGTCAAACATTAAAGTGAGCCATTTTTCCACCTGAACTGGTAGATATCTTTGTGAAACTTAAAAATGAGTGAAGTAACACCTTCAATATTTTCAATGAACTGCAATACAGTGGCCCTATTTGTTGCTTTTTTCAGAATGTCTCTGTTGAAGATTTTTACAGGCACTTACACCCCCACCCCATCCACAGAGGACCTATATCTGCCAAATCACATCAATAGCAGTGAATGTCCTTTGCAATTGCAAATATTTGCAAAATATTCTTAAAGTAGGTGGGGACAGAGTTTGCAGACAGTTTAGAATAATTAAAGAAGCTCCATGTGCAAATGTCAAAACAGAAAAATATTTAGCAGAAAATGGGGCAGAGTGACAATACAAGTGGCCAGATCTCCCTATTATCACTTGCTGTACATCTCACAAGACAGCTGACTCCCCGCTCTGTATGGGTTCCAGCATCCAGTGATTTATTGGGTAATTCAGCATTTGCCAGTATGTCTTGTGCTAATTAAATGCATCGCACTCTATTCAGAAATGTCACAATTGATTTGTCTTCTGCAAGCACTGACTTTATTTCAATCTTCTGAAAAAGATTTTATGAGCCCCAGATAACTTATCCTGGCACATTCATCTCCCAGGGTAGCGACCGTGTGTGAGGGCAGTAAGAGAGGGAGCCCTCAGTGAACATTAGCTATAACTACCTTTACGAACATCTTATTTATCCATCACGTGCCATGTATCTGAGAAATAGCATAGGTGTAACAAAATTACAAACTGCCCCATTAACCTATAAAAGCATTTAAACATGACAGAAGTTAACGTAAAATGATATTGACAGATCTTTCTGGATGATGTTAGATCAATCGAAAATACATGTAATTTGAGACTGTTATTTATTATGAGGTATTTACTTATTCACAAATTGATTTTGACTGAATTTTAGCTATTAACTAACTTGTGTACAAGAGGAAATTGCATAATGTCATTTCGGACACAGAGAAGAAGAGAAAATGCAACCACATGGAGTTTTTGGGAAATGTTAGCACATCTCGCACTTGTGTGGGATAACAAAGGTCACCGATGGACTAGTAGCTGTTATTGAATTCCTGGTAGGTTTTCCCACCGCATTTCACCCTTTAAACCCAGTTACAGCTTCCATGTTCAATGTCTTCATTAAGCATGAGCCACAAGAAAGTATCTAGCTTAGTCCAGGGAAAATAAAAATTCAGCCCCAAACAGCTACCGCTTATGAATTGGTAATCAGAGCCACAGCAAGAGAAAGCAGACCATATAAGTCCTGTTGAAAAGAATGATCACTGCATCTACGTGACTAGGAGAAGATTACTTAAACGGGAGCCATTATGCAGCAGGGAAATTTTAGAGGGCATTTCTCTGGAAATTAGTAACTCACTAGCTTGTTATTATTTCACTTTTCTCCTTGTTTATGTTAACATTTGTGTTTGGGTACAAAAACACATGACTGAATAGTAATAACAACTTGCAGAACCCATTTGGTCTTTTGGTAAAGACATACTTTTCTGCTGGAACTAAATGTAAGGCTAATCACAAGGGCAGAGCTCTTTATAAAGTTCAAGTAGGTGTTCCACTGAAATGGCCATTACCTGTTAGCTTCTATCTATTTCAGGGAAAGTCATGTCTATGTGAGACTAATTAATTTATTCAGAGGTCCTTAGAATCAGCTGCTTTACCCTGCTTCTAAGACAGTACTATCAAATATTTTTTAAAGTCATCCCATAGCATTTGGTTTGTGAATAGCTAAAGCAAATCTGAAAATGATTATAGAAAGTTCTTTAGCACAAAATACATAAAGACTTTGTAAGGTAACAATATGCCATCTAATTTCTTATACCTTTAAACTTTAAGATACATGATTTTTTTTCATTGAATAGAAGAGGAAACTGAGATGTAGATTCATTATGTGACCTTACGGACAAGTACCAAAGAGCTGCAAAATGGCGGAACTGAAACTCAAAAAAAGACTTCCGTCTCCAAATTCCTTCTCTCTCTGTCAGAGCAGTTGACACTGTGTAGTACAGCACTAGATAAACAAAATCAAAACATCATCAGGAAAGATGGATCAGCCCAGTTTCAAATCATTTGGTTTAATAACATATCTTCTTTTTTATTTAATACACTTTTTATATTAGAATAGTCTTAGATTTACAGAACTATTAAGAGTACAAAGAGTTCTTATATACCTGGCACTCAGGTTTACCTACCTATTATCAATATCTTATATTAGTTTGGTACATTTGTCACAACTAGTGAACCAATATTAATACATTATTATTAACTAAAGTCTATACTTCACGTAGATTTTCTCATTTCCTTCCACAATGCCCTTGGTCTGTTCTAGGATGCCATTCAGGACACATTTAGTTGTTAGGTCTCCATAGACCCCATTTGGTTGTGACCACTTCTCAGACCTTTCTTGCTTTTGATGACCTTGAAAGTTCTGGTGAGGACAATTCAGGTATTTTACAAAATTTTCCTCAATTGGGATTTGTGTGATATTTGTTTCATGATTAGACATATTCAAATTAGACAATTTGAGGAGAATTTCTTAAGGATTTTTTAAATAAAAGAATTTATTTAAAAGACATGGGCAGATAATGAAAAAAAAAGAGAGAGAGAAAGAAAACTTGAGAGAAAGTGCTGTACTCTAAGACCACAGCGACAAGAAGGGAGTGGTCGTCTGGTTGTAGAAGAGAATCCCACGGACAGGTTTACAGTAGTAAGACTTTTAAGAGGGAAGTCTCCAGCTAGAGACAACCTGCAGGAACTGGTGAGGGTAAGGGGAATAAAGACCCAGAGTCACCCTCTTCCTTTCCTCCTCTCTTCTGTTCAGGTTCCCCTTTGCTGAACACAACTGGAAGCCAGAAGGCAGGGGTGTTCAGTAATATTGTTTGTACAAATCAGCCTCTTCAGTACAAAGCAGATTGGAGAAGACTGAAGTATGGATGTGGACAGGCAAGTGGAATGTATACAGCATGACTTCCAACTCTCCCAAATCCTTCCACTGCCCTCCAATTTTTATTTGGTAGGTCAACAGTGGCCAAGAAATTTAATTTTTTTAAAGCTATACAGGTGATTTTGATGACCAGTAAGTGCTTGGATCACTGCACAAAGCTACCTCTCTACACTGACCAACACGTAAAATGAATAATATGGACACACAGACACAAATTTCATTAGGTTCCACCCCTAATTATACTTACTTCTTAATACTTATTTGTAGGTTCCATTTACCTAAGGATGTGAAAAGTCAATGAATATTTACAATGCATGTTTTCTAAGAGTCCAAGGGAGCCAATACACAGGAAAAAGGTACTCCGGGGACTATGAGAAAATTAAAGTACTGCAACTGGGATGCCTGGAAAGGTGGAATTAGGTTCCTTCCTCTGGGGAGTTACGGAGCTTAGCTCTTTATCCTTGAAACTTCCTGGAGAACAGCCCTAAAGTTCACAAGAAACTGGAGAAATCAGCAATGTCAAGCTACTCAATTGTTCAAGAGATGAGATGATAGTCATCAGATAGTCAGGGGCAGGGACATCTTCCCAATAAAGGCAACTGGCTGTTGGGTTTAAAGGATTAGTTTTGCTCAAGGTCATCCTTTATCTTTTTTTTTTTTTTTTTTTTGCTAGGGAATGAGGGAGGATCTAGGAATAACTAGGAGGCATCAATTCACTTCCCAGAGTTCTTCCAAGGCTCCCTTCCTTCCCAGCACTTTCAAGGAATGAGGAAAGCAAAGAAGGAGAGAAGGGCAACTTGCTTTCAGGTGCTAGACTGAAAAGTTGAAGACTTATCCCTAAGGGTGAGTCACATGAGCTGCTTTAGGACTCTCCAGATTAACTTCACTGACAACACAGAGCAGTAAAATGAGGAAAACTCAGCAAACCTCACAATTAGCACAGATGCAGTCACATTTTCACAGATGTATTTTTTTCTGTAGTACCAAAAGCCCTGTTTTTACTTTTAAAGTACTCAAAAGGAAAAGAAATAGAACTGAAATTATAGTATGAATTTTGTAAAGAATGCACTTTGAATGTATTTTTATCTTGAATTCGTGTAGTAACATTATGATGCATATCTCACACGACAAGACAGTTACTAACACATCCGTATCCACAATGATTCCCTTTTTCATTTAAATGCCACAGTAGGTAAGTGCCTCACATCTTTGTGGAGGAATAGTACATAAATACGTCCATTCCCCAAATGACACAAAATGTAAGCACAGTTTTAGATAAAATGACGTTTTAAATGTCTCTAACTTTTCCTACAATATGACATCAATTCCACTTTTTCTTTTTTAGAATAGTGGGTATTATTAATTCCACCCTCTGATTCCTTTTTGTTCTCTAGATCAGTCTGCTATCAAAGGTTCTGTTTCTATAGACTAGTGTTTCCAAATAAAGGGACAGCTACAGAAATTCCTAAGATCAAGGAATCTGAAAGTGAAACCACAATTAATTGACAGAGGTGCATGGGTCAACTATGAGGTCGCTATAGAGAAAGCAATGTCTGTTGTGAGGCCATTAAGGACTTTTCTGTAGTCATCTCTCGAACTCAGGAGAGAAATTAAAGTAATTGTTTTCCTGTGGGTGCACCACTCTGCCCTTAACCTTTGAGGTGATAGGAGTTAAGATGACAAATGAGACATGAAGTGTTATATTTGTCTAACTATTTACACATTAACAATCAGGCTAAGACTCTGAAATAGATTCTTCCACCTTAACAAATATACCTTCACAATAACAAAATGGAAAAATGTATGTACAGCTATGGCTTCTGTAACACTAAAAATCAGTAAAACAGCAAATGACTAAATATAATTATTTTCGTATATGTGAAGATATTTTGATGATAAAGACACAAAACTCAAAATAGAAGTAATTCCAAAAGTTAGTTTCCTTATTTTTCTTCGTACAAAGTCAATAATTATGTTGTTATAATGAAGATATGTATGTAATTTTTGTTCAAATGTCAGTAATCACCTAAAGTTTTATTTACTGGAGCGATTTTAATTGACAATATTTAAATATATTTTTATCCAAAATATGAATTAATGTAAATAATTCAAAACTATTTTCATATGCTTTTTTAAAAGGTAGTTTCTTTTATAGTATTAACTAAAATAAAGAGAAAATACTAATTACATTTAATGTACAGCCAAATTTTTAATTTGATCAATTTAACTACAGTTTTTAAGCAAAATTATTTAAACATTTTTTGATAACTCAATTAAATCTCATTAAATATATTTAAAAATAAAACCATTCATAATCCAGGGTTCAATGATCATTTAATTGCCATGACAAGAATTTGATATCATGTTTCACACACCTAGACCTACATATAAGCAAATTTAAGTTTGGGAGGAAATATTTGGTATTTTTCCCCTGCCAACACCTGTAACTATTACGAATATTACAAAACTTTGTGAGTAGCTCCAAACCATGAATTGCAAAAGAACAGAAAGTTCAAAACTGTACTGTAGCTACTACTAGAAGTTACACTTGTTATTCAAGAATCTGTAGTATTCATGGCACCTTAGAGGAGAGATTTGGTAACTTAATTAGCCTTCCCCTCAGTTAAGAGCTTCCACTATTCAAAGCTCACCTCATGCCCCAGCCTTTTCTCCAACCCAGCACTCCAAAGTCCACTCCAAAGTCGAAACCCACGATCCTCCAGGGCATGCAGTGCAACGGCTTTTGTTTCAAGGTGAGAAATCAGGGAATGTAGCTAAATTCTCCCTGGGGTGTTAGCCTCCATTGCAGATGTTTAGGATTTTATGGATTTAGCCTTGTAAAGATTGAGCACCAGCATTTATCTGTGGTGGGTATCTGTCTATGGGGGACCCTAAAGTTCAGGGATGCGATTTAGACTAAAGGACCCCACACCTCTACCTACCCCGCTACCACCACCACCCCAAAAGTTGAAACTGATGTGTTTCACTAAATTCACAACTTCTTTTTGTATGAGTAGATTTGATCAGAGATTGGAGAAACATGGAAACTGGCTGAAGGGTAACACAGTAGGAATCGTGGGACCTGTGACAAACTAGAAAGGTCATGCCTTCCTAAAGGTTTTAAAATTGAACAGTGATGTGTCAACACTTTAGAATCAACCTGGAGCATTCTTACCACCCATACACAAATGGTAACTATGTGCGGTGACGGATGTGTAATGAACTTGATTTTGGTGTACATTTATTAAATCAACACATCGTACACCTTGTTAAAAAATCACATTGTACAACCTAAGTATACATAATTGTATTTGCTAATCATATCTTAGTATTGCCAGAAAAATTAATTTCTTGGCTAAATTGTACTGTTGGCAGCAGGTTTGAGACTCCTGCAAGACCCATCCAATGAGACTATTACAAAATCATACAAAACAATGTATTCTACAGTAACGAATATAAATGCTACAAGATGTAATGCTCACAGGTGCTACTCAACTCCCAGTCTCAATTGAAAAACACAATTCAATGGAACTGCAAAGCTTGCATTGTGAGTGCAGTGTTTTCTTGTCGAATTCAACAGGTATCTTGTAAAAAAGAAAAAATACTAAAAAATACACATGCACACTTCAATATCAATTTCTGCTTATTTTGAACTGCTTATATTTTCAGACATGGTGGGGGGAGGGGCAATGCCTATCCTGATTTACTTAAAATGTCTTCATTCGAGGCTAATCCAGGTTGAGCTTAGGTTAAATTTTACATAGAGTCCATGAAAACAGTTCTTCCCGCATGACTCAGGACTGAGTTGTATCTCTGACGCTTTCTTAAGTTGTATCCTTGACTCCTAATGAGCATTCTAAGAAATTAGAAGGCTTTTATCTAAACATAAACAAAGCACAGAGTGAATAACCCCCCAAAATGAAATATTAGTAATGTTATATTCCAAGCATACTGCTAAACACTCTACTCATTTACTCCTCAGAAGCACCCTGTAAAACTAGGAAGTATTACAACCACCTTCACTGCACAAGTGCGAAGGACAGGACAGAGTGTTAACTTACCTGCCCAAGGTCACACAGCTAACGCAATTCAACCAAGACTCAAAAATATGTCCGCTAGATTTCAGAGCTCATTCTCGTCTTTTTCTTTTTGCCTGGTAGTCTACCTGGTGCTTCCAATTTTCGACTGAAATAGCTCCCTTCCCTTTATCTCTATTTCAACTCTGCCCATTCAAGTTATTATTTTTGTAAATTTTAATTCAAGTGTAAATATTTAAGCCTATATATTAAAACCAATATGGCCTCATCTCTGATAGACTGGTTAAAAAGAAGGATGATAAACTCTTCTCCTCATCCTAACATTTTAAGCATATTTCAGTAGAAATTACCATAGAATTTAAACACAGATATACACATATTTCTCTACAGAGAAGAGCTCATAATAATAGTTTATATCTCCTAGGAAGATCAAGGAATGACTTGGAAGATTAATGGAATTAACTTTAAAAAGTGATGAAATTTTCATAAAGTGGAGATTTTCATAAGGTTTAAAACAAACTTAAACGTGATTTAATGAATTTTTAGAAGTGAAACTTGAGGGCTATCTGAAGCTACCCTTAGTCCAAAGAATCTTTTGACAAAGAAAAATAAAGGTACATTTAAAGAAAAAAGTTCCTTAGGAACACAAAGGTCCAGGACTACCAAAAACTAATTTTTACTACACTGCTGACCCATTTTTGCCCTGCCCATGATTTTCTACAACTCGACTCACCCAGAGTTTTAACCCAGACCAAATGGTTGACCTTTACTTGAAAAGTAAATAATCATCTACAGAAGTTCGTGATTCAGAAGTGACTCATTGGTGACCAGTCCATGAGCACCGTCCCATGTGGATGGACACCTGCTTCATGATTAACCTCTGCTATGGGCTCAGTTGACTTGGAAACTGAGCAATTGATTAATGAGTGCAGAACGTTTTTTTTCTTCCTCTGCTACTTCTAGTGTCTGCACCAAGAGAGAATGCTATGGCAACCAGACCATAAAGAAGTGATGGAAGGATGTTGCAGGATGATGACAAAAGCATTTTTCAGGAAGTACTGGAGCTATAGAAAATAAATATGAAACATAAGTTAAGTCTTAGGAAAAAACCATAAAATTAAAGAAGAGAAAAAATTCAAGAAAGCTGAACCTTTAGGAGAAAGAACAAAACTCTACAGATAATTAGCCGTGACTGATGTGGCTCAGTGAATTGAGCACCAACCTGTGAATGGAAGGGTTGCCAGGTGGATTCCCAATCAGGGCACATGGCTGGGTTATGAGCCCGGTCCTTGGTTGCAGGCATGCAATAGGCAACCAATTGATGTTTCTCTTGCCCACTGATGTTTCTCTCCCTTTCTCCCTCCGTTTCCACTCTCTAAACACAAATAAATAAAATATTTTTAGAAACTTTACAGACATTACATAAAATGGCAGAAATTTGTAGATAACACAGAAGCAGTAATAGCAGCAGTGTCCACTATTTAGCATGTTAAGGCTATCAAATAAAAATAGATAATTTTTCTATCACATTTGAGCAGGCGTAATTTGCTTACCAAATGTCATAAACCATCACCATCATCTTCCAGAAGCATCTAGTAAATGTCAGTTGTGTATGACTGGGGATGTCTTGTTTGCTTTTTTCCTTTTTCTTTTGCAAGAAAATTGTATATTCTTAGTTTTTACCAAGCACATCACTTTGGTACACATAAGTGCACAATAGTTGGCTAGTTGTTTTGTTAGGCTGACAAACATTATCATGCACAGGAATATAGTATAGGAAAAAATGATCAGACATGGTCCAGAATATGTCACTGAGTGGCTATTCAAATGAATGCATCACAGAAAGTAACCACTGAGTTCAACATGCTCACTTGAAAGGAAATGGTGAGTTCTACTTTCATCTCTGGGATGAGGAGAGGAGGAAATTGAAGAGCATTTCTAGTGATGGGTGAGAGAGAAATAGCTCAGTGTCCTGGGGGAGAAGAGGACTCTAGGCAGGGCTTCAACTGCCAGCTTAAGTAGCTGTGGATGCCTGATATATGTGTCGGAGATAAGGGGAAGCCACAGCAGAAGTACAGGAAGTGATCAGGGAAGACGGAGATACGATGACTACAGAAGTCCACGTTGGGGGTGGGGCTTTGGCTCTCTGTGTTAGAATATTCCAGAATGTGGTGCTCTTCTTTCCTGACAATCTTATTTTGGGGGGAGCATTGCCAAATGGCGCCCCCATTTGGGGGGGCATTTGGCAATGGGGAAAAAAGCATTTAAACATAGGAGGCAGCAGAGTTGGAATTGTGTATTACTAGCCCAATCCACATTGAAATTGGAAATCTCAGCAGAAAAGAATAGCAACCAGGGTAAGTGCAATCCTGTGGCTATCGTGTGCACCTGATTTAAAGCAGAAATCTTTAATATCATTCTTACTCCCTCCTCTAATTGGAGTCCTGCTCTGGAACAGTCTGGGAGGACCAGATTCTCGCTTGTGCAGGAAAGAATTCAAGGATGAGTCCAGGTGAAAAGTAAAGGTAAGCATTGAAGCTGAGGATAGTGAGGGAAAGGAAGGACTCTTGGAGACAGGATTGGATGTAGGCCTGGGACAAGCCGCCACTGTCAACTGCTCCCCGGGCTGCAAGTCTTGTTGGAAGCCCTATAGCTTAGGGTAGAGGAAGCAAAGGTACGTGTCTGAGAAAGGGGCACTGGAGTGCTCAAAGAAAAGGGCACACCAATGTTCTTTGTCCTGATAGTTTTTATCTATTTTCTATAGGCGGGGTTTTTAGGGGATGTCTCAGGGGAGGATCTTAAAAGAATATGCATTAGATTTCCAAGAAAGGAGTGGAGGCTTCTCAGAAGATCTCTGTCAGCCATCTTGGGACTTTTCATGGATCTTTCATGCCAATCGTGGTACACGGGTGTGTTGTTTAGTATGCATTAACATGAGTGTGTAACAGAGCTTGGGGGCATTCTCTGGTCAGTTTCACCTCTACCTTGGATTAGTCTGATTCTAACTTGTTTTTGTTGTCTGCTCCTTGACTATGGTGATTTAAATCATCTGCTCTTAGGCAACTTTGGTTAGGGAGGGTAGGGTCTTGTGAGTTATTAGCTAGCTGTTGGCTGCTCAGCCATCCTGGCCATTTGTGCGCTCATCTGTTTCAGTGTCCTCATTCCACTTATCAGGGAATTTTTCCCAGCTCCTTACTAGCCTGCCTCAGTATGACCACTCAAGGCAAGTCACTGAGGACTTTTCCTTCAGAGCCTACAGATAGAGCATAGAACAGCATGCACCAGTAGTAGAGAAAGTAATCAATTCATCAGACCTATGAACCCACCTACACTCTCATTAACAGCTTAAGTATTCACCCTTAACACCCTTTCTTTTTAAGAAATCAGTGTGTGAAGACAGTAGTAGGAGCTCACAGAGGGCTGTGGAGCTCAAACCCACATTGAGCTTTCTGGTATCAGAACAGGGTTGATTTGGTAATGTCTGCAAAGATAGGGGTGAGGTGCCTAAGGTTCATAATGGTGTTCATGAATAGTGAGTTCTCTATGGCAGGAGCTCAGGCAGAGCTGAGCAGGGAGGCAATGTGATCTCCAGCCAGGCTGATGTCTAGTAATTGGTCTCAAAGAAGCAACAATTACTTTTCAGGTGTCCTGTCAACGAAGACCTAAATATACACTGTACTCGAAAAATGCCCCAACTATTTGTTATCTGCAAATCCATTACTTGCAAGTAGCCTATAGCTTTTGGCCCTAAAACACTAAGATTTACCTCCTTCTTGTTAAATATCTTAAAAGAGAGGAAAAGGACAATGGAGCAGAATATGACTAATCCATCAGTCAGGTCGCTTCTGTGACTATTTCTGAAGACCCTTTGTCCCCTCTCAGTTAGCATTAACTATACAGTCCAATTAAACCTAGCGCCGGTCATCCACAGGGATTCCTTTCATACAAAAATGCAATTCTCTCCAAGACTCTCGGCATTACCTAATGGCCTGCATAGAATCAGTTTGATGGTCTCTGGCTGGTTCCTGGGGGACAAATTGATCACCATGGCAATAATCAGAGCCTCTCACCCTATAGAGGGGCAAGGTAAAATTCACAGCACCATGGAGGAAGCTTATCTGATTATCTCCAAAGGGCTGCCTCCTTGGAGCAGGCTGCTGTTGCCATTAGGCTGCGAGCGCGTGGACACACACACACACACACACACACACAGAGCCCCTGTGCCAGAGCATGGAAGGAGGCATATGGTTGGATACTGAGAGGGGAAAACATGCCAACTTCTGACTTGGGCCAGCTGCCTCTGCTCAGGCGGTCTGGGTCAGTGCTCCACAAATAAGACCTGCTCAGCCCCAGGAAACGGTACTGATGATAATCCTTGCAGAAAACAACTGGCCTGAAATCAGTAAACCACTTTGTTAGCAATACAGTAGGATGGAAATCCAAGAAATGTGATCCTCTGAAATTGTTAGACAGTGATTGAGTCTAACTAGAAATGCTATTGTAATTATAAATTGTTATACTTTGTTAAATTTTACAATCCTTGACACAGACTATACCTACTAAAGGATGAACTATATCCATGTCAATATTTCTCTGCTATATTGCCCCAAAATAGATTTGTAACTTTTGTTTGAGACATCCTAAAAGAAAATAACTAAAATATGGATGGGGGAGAAATACAGAAGAAAATATACACCTGTATTGCATAAACTCTATGTTGTAACTTAAATGCCCAGTGGGCCAAACAAGACCAAAAAATCTACTTTCCTACTCTTGTGTGACGTTGACCTGTTTATACTGCACAAAGTTGGGGTCAAGTTTTTCCAGGAGGAAGTTAATGTTTCCATTCTCACATTACCTATTGTTTTTATTTATGACTTGTGCCTTCAAAGGTCTTCAAACTGTACATTCACAGCTATTTCTTCCTTTCAGTGTTGAGAATGATATAGGGAGAGTCCTCTACAGATTCCAGGGAGAGAAATGTTTCCTGAGGCCTCATGGGAAATTCCCACCATTGTGAGGTTGGAGACTGACATGCAGTCCCATGTGACAGCAGCCTGACTGCTTCTTGGGGGGCTGCATGCAGTGAGTTCTGGGTAGAGAGATGATGCCTCACAGGACTTTTTAATGAGCTTGCTGAAAATCATGCTGACCCCAAACACAGAATGATTTCACAATTAGAAGCTGGACTGTCTATTCTCTTACTATTCTGTCACTTTTTTTTGGCACTGGGTGTTAATAGGTTCTTCCAACTCTTTTAAGCTAACCCCTTAAATAGACTGCAATTAAAGAATTTCAATGGTGCTATACCACATACAATAAATCATAGCTCATATCTGTGAAAATAAAACTCTAGTTATTTTTCTTTTTCAGAAAGCCACTATTTTGTGTGAATTTGTGTTCAAATAAACGTGGATTTGACATGGTGTTTTGCAGAAATTCTCTTTATTTTAAACAGCTGCCACTAAAAATAAACAGCAGCCTCTTCTTTGATGTGATGCTAATATAGATTTGTCCTATTTACTTAATCTCTGAGTCTCAGTTTCCTCAACCATGGAAGAAATTGAGATTTGTGTCTCTTCCCCGTGGTCTGCTGTGAGGACGATGTGCTAGGCATGTCATAGTTTCTCAAAAACTGTGAGTCACCTAGCTCTTCTGTTCACTAGCCATCTTTCTGTCAAGACTTTCTGTTAAATATTCTTAAATAATACAATTCTATTTTAGTTCTATTTGCTATTTCATAAAAATAAAATGCAAAAAAAAGTAGTTTTTAAATCCTTAAACCCACAATTTAGTGAATCTTTGGGAAACTGGTTAGAGGGACAGAGGCAAAAAACAAACTTCTATGAACCTCATCATCAATATCTCTCTTCCAACTAAATGTCCTTTCCCACTTCAATTTTTTCATTCCTCCTTGTCCTCAATCCAAGGCATATAGGGACACCCTAAACCAAGAGCAGCCAGGAGCCATGGGCACATTTTATTTGAAGAGGCCCCTGTGACTCAGGGAAGTGTGACCACCGGAGTGGGCATATCTAGGTTCAAACCCTACTTCTACCATATTTGGCTGTGTGATGCCCAGCAAGGTGTCCACGCTGGCTAAGTCTCAGTTTTCTCAACTGTACCACGGGTCACAGGCATCTAGCTCTTAGCATTACTGAAGACCCAAGGGAATTCTCAGTGGAGCTAACGAAGCTTAATTGACTCCAGCACGGCTCACTTGCCTGGGTCTCTTCAAAACCCTGCCCCGTGTATTCCTTTCCTGAAACAGAGCTTCCCAACTTAAATAAAACCCAGGCCCCACAAACTGTGGACCTACTATTGTATGACAATGAAACAAGACCATACATATAAGATAACTGGCCCATAGCAATTGTCAAATAAATGGCATTATTGTCACCAGACTCACAGGCTTTACCCTGGGCCTGGCATTACGTAAATGCAGAGAAGTCTACCATTTAATGGTATTACTTGTAGATTATACAAAGTTTATACTATTCTAAAACATGCCACACCAAACCCTGCTGAGATGTCTGACCCAACCTCTAGCAGCCCATCTGGTTTCATCCTTGATATCCAATGTGTAACCATAGTTGGGTATCTCAGGAAGTTAGGCTGCAAGTGAGTTGCAAGATGGGCCAATATGAATGTTGAGGAAGAAAGGTAAAAGTCAAGAGCAGTGATGCCATTTGCAAGCGTCCCAGGAGGAGACCTCATCATGGAGGGAGTGGGCAGCTAGTGAACAAGAGCCATGACGGATGCTCTCCATGGATTTAGTGTGACTCAATTTGTCCACGTGTACTCTGTCATCCACCCACATCAAACCACCTAAAGCCCCTTGAGGAAAACACAAACTCTTTCCATACCCTACCTAGTCTACCACATCAGGACCTCTGGAGGTGGGCTCCAGGGTTCCAGACAAGCTACCCACCCAGGTGATTCTGAACTCCAGTTAGTAAAGAACCCCGGCTTACAGACTGAACCTGAACTAAGCAACTGATTCCATACTGGGGAGGGCAAAAGTAGGTCTATGGTTGTTAATATGGAAAATAATACAATAATTAATAAATAATAATACAAGAATAAACTCTGTGTTTCATGTACTTAAAACTGTAAACCTGCTTTTGCCTCACCCTGTATACACACTCCTGTCTGGTTCAGAAGGTGACCAATTTTCTACTGACACTATAACTCTTCTCTTCCATAGCAAGAGGCAAGTGTCTGGTTTGTACGTTTTCTGTATTGACAGGTCTACTACAAATGTAGACAAAGAGCATGCCATTCAGACATGTGTCACAACTCCAGCAAAATCAGGCACTTCTTTACATACTGTGGATAAATTGGTTTAATGTTAGCTGGAATGTGGAGCTACTGAACAGAAGGATGCAATTCTTCTGAAGAAAGTGGATTACCAGCCATGAAAACCTGAAACAAGCTTTCTAGGACAAAGTCAAAATGTTTGCTCTCTGGTTCTGACACATTCAATCTTGTGGTCAATAATTTAGACAAACACCTAGGTAGCATGCTCACAAGTATGCAGATGATGCAAACTATAAGAGGAGTAAATGTCCAGAAAATTGTAAAGATCAAGCTACAAAGGAATTCCAACAGGCTGGGATGAGAACCAAAACCAAGTAAGTTCTTGGCAATGATGGAAACCAGAGCTCTTTCAGGCAGGTTCTATGGATACAAGTTTTGTGTGAGGCAATGGTAGATTACTGTTAATACTGTTACTGCTACTCTTACACTTGTTTTTTTGTTTTTTGTTTTTTTTTCAGTTCTTGGAAGAGAATAGTTCTACTCTACTCTGTGATGGTCAAACCATATTTTTTGGAACAGACTTATTTCTGAGCTTGACATTTTAAGAGGAGACTCCTCAAATTACCGTGCAGCCAAAAGAGGATTGCCAACGTGGTGAGGAGGCCAGACACTAATTTCTATTCCCTACGATTCCCTATGACGGGTCTTTCTCCAAATAATGAGTTGCCCATAGACGTACTGGTGCTAGATAAAACCATGAGTGTGTAATAGTTGTAGCAAGGCACATTAAGTTAACTATAAAAAAAAAACCACAAAACAAGAGCTAGATCTTCAAAAATGCAATGGAAAAATCCACAATGGAAGTGAGCTCACTATTGTGGAGGTAATCAAGCACATACTAAATGATGGCCCAGCCAGAATTGTTGCAAAATGAATTCTCTCTACTAATGTTATCTGGAGAGGGGAGTGGATAAATCTGCTGTGCTTTGAACTCCATAGAAAAGTTTCTATGATTTGTTTTAATTTAGCTAGCTCTGGGTTTTGAAGGCAAATTGAAGAGGGACCATGAGCAGAAAGCAACTAGGAGGGGAAAGAAAAAGCCAAAAGGGGATATAGATATTCAGTAAGTGTGCATGGAGCACTTGGTTAGTACTAGATCCTATTCTAGGCACTGGGGATACAGCAAGGAAACAAATCCAATCCCTCCCCTCGCAGAGCTTCCTTTCCAGTAAGAGACAATGGTGTCAGGTGGTTTGTCAATTTCCTCCTGCTATGAGAATGCAGAATAAAGAAAATATGGGAAGTAAAAGGTAAGCATAATGGTGCCAAGGAGGACTTCTTTGAATGAATATTTTTCATTCTAAATAAATCTCTAATTGCATATTAATGAAATCTATCCCATATTAGGATTTCACTGGCTTCTCCGAAGCACTGCAGTCTATTCCTTTCGAGAGGATGCATTTTCTGACCACACCCCCTTTTTGAACATTCCCAAATGACTCTCTGACTCTATCAATATTGACTTCCTTACAGGAGGTCACCACCCACCAGATGTTACATCCATCGCTGCAAACAAGTTCCCTTTGACATATTGATGATTTCATTTTTCTTGTCTTTGGGCCTGAACCTCCTATCTAATTAGTGTATTCTTGGTTCTACCAGTGTGTACCTCTTTGATGTTCCCAGGACCATACTGTCCACCTGAATCACATATTCAGCTGCCCATCTCTTGCAGCTGCTGTTTCCTATCTCTGACTAAATGATTTTCTTGAACCCTGGCTCTATTTACCTTGCTTTAGGAGAACTTCGAACACCTGCCAGATCCCAATTTTAGTATTGTTTCAATTTCCTTTTGTATCTTTTAAGGTGGACTGTTCATTGTCTACAGGCACTTCTGGCAGGCAATGGCTCCAGCTCTGAGTGTCTGACATAATCAGATAAGCCGCCTACTTTCTCTCTGCTTTTCTTTCTGGTTTCTCTGCAATTCTGTTCACCTCCAGAAATCAAGTCGTTGAGCTCTGAAGGTCAACTGTGAGGGTGTTTGAGTTAATAACCCCAGCAAGCAAGCCACTGTTCATTGATCTCTAGTCTCCTAGTACACTCATATTTCTCCCCCTGGAATTAGATGCTCAGCTATCTGCCAGGGGACCTCTTCCCAGAACAGGCCCTGATTTGAGCTCTCTAACAGCTCCTCACCAAGCTGTTATAGGAAGACTAACAACCCACATAGCTTATGCTATGTACGCCACTCTTGGTGAAGGGTGCTGCATTCTTGTCGACCAATCAAACCAATATCTCCATCATAGAAGATTAATGTCCCTTTGCTTCCATCCTTGAGAGGGGAAAATAGCTAATCTGATTCTCTCTTTCATAAAGGCTTCTATGCAGTAAGTGGCTGGGATTAAATTATACAATCACGTCATCTATCTGTTCGAAAGCCTGTCACTCTTTTGCTGCATTTGCCAACTTGTCCCTTTAGCAGAGGGGCTCAATACTGTGGGAAGTGGAATGGGAGCATGATGGCACAGGGTAATATAATTCTAAATACCATCAAGGCCATAAAATGGGACGTAAGT
The DNA here is from genome assembly GCF_022682495.2 of Desmodus rotundus. Classification (NCBI taxonomy): domain Eukaryota; kingdom Metazoa; phylum Chordata; class Mammalia; order Chiroptera; family Phyllostomidae; genus Desmodus; species Desmodus rotundus. The sequence goes on from NC_071390.1 coordinate 137,780,432, forward strand.
GATAAATAATTTATATCTATCAGAATGACTGACTCTTATTACAAGTTCAGCAATATGATATCCTCCCATGCAGCACAGACATGGATTGGGAAAGAGATCTGAATTTCAATAGTTTCCTAGGGTTGGATTGAATTCTTGTTTGAAGCCCTATGAACCTGGTGTGAATCTCACGGCATTCTTTTCACTGGTCCGTAGAAAAGAGAGTGCTAGTATTCTAACAAGGGAGTAAGCAAGTGGAAAGAGGAATCCAATTCAACAAGCTAATTTGGAAAAGATAAAATAATGGTAATAAGCAACAGGGCTAAAATGCTATCATTGCTTCCATTCTTTTCACTATCCCAACTCCGCCATCATAAAGCAGAGAAATTCCTTCACCCCTCTATTAATTCATTTCTTCGTTCATTCATTTACTGTTTTAAATGCCGACAGTGTGTAAGATACTGCCTTAGAAATTGTGGAAGATGCAACAATGAAGGACAGATAGGATTCTCACCCTCAAGTAGTTTATCCTCAAATACAGCACCCTGGACTAAAGCTGGGGAAGCATAACTCCCGCTTCATAGATGAAAAGTGAGCATATGTCCGAGCGTAGCACAAATAAATTATCTTCTTATTTTTAATCCTTCTATTTCAATGGTGTCTGCCTAAATCAGAGCTGGTCCCACTGGAATGTGTTCTCCTGGAACCAGGTTCATGATTTGAAATGCAAAAATTCAAGCCTGCTTTCATTTAAGTAGTATAATCAGAGCAAAGTCATTTCTCAAGTGATCAATTAAACTTTAATACATCATTTATCACAGACGCAGAAATAACCAAGGGTCAGAGAGGCATATCTCTCTGAAAATGGACTTGTCTCTACATATATAACCAAAACTCCAGATTGCCTTTTTTTTTTACCTGTTATATCTCATATATGAGCACAATGTAAGAAATAGTTATTTTTATTACAGGCATACCTCAAAGATATTGCTGGTTTGGTTCCCGGCCACCTCAATAAAGCAAGTCTTGCAATAAAGCAAGTTATAATTGTTTTGCTGGTGAAGGGTCAGGCCTTCAATTTGTAAAACACGCAACATTTGTGAAGTGCAACAAGCGAAGCTAAGGAGGTATGTCTGTAAATACCTGCTGATGCACTTTCTTGAAAACACCAACACCTTTTTGCTTTGTCTGCCTAAGGGGCGGTGATCTGCTTTGAGCTGTGCACGCACTTTCCTGCCGCCTGCCTATCTTTTCTTCTCCGGTAGGCTCCACGAGTTTCTGGTCCAAAAGAGTTGATTCAATAAAGTAAGACTAACATCAGAATATATGTTTTGCAACATTTCTCCCCATCCCTGCTGCTTCAAGGTGCACTTGACAGGCAACCAAGATGGGAAGGCACGGCAACAGCCTTGGGCAAACAAATTTCAGTGACAGCGAGCAGACGTGCTGGCTTGGTGCCCTTCTCTTAGGCAGGACACTGAGGACTTTGGGGCACATGAGGGAAGAAAGCAGCACTTTAGCACCACAGTGACCTACAAATGCACCCCTTTCTCCTTCATGCCCATCCTACCTCATTCTCTCTCTGTCGCCCAGCTGGAACAGAGTCCCGATGTTGAATTAACAGGCACGTTAGCAAATTTCTCAAAATTGCCCAAACACACCAAGCTCTTTTGCATCTCCGGGTCTGCTCTTGCACTGCCTGGAATGACGCCTCCTTCCCCAACATTTCCCGGACTCCAGATACTAACTTATCTTTCAAAAAGCAGTTCAGGAACCACTCCCCATGATCCTTTCCACACCCCACTTTACTGCAGAGGAATGAACTCTCCCGCAGTTAGTTTCCTGTTGTTGCGGCTGTAACAACACAGACTTATTTTACAGTTCTGGAGGCCGAAGTCCTTAGGTCCTGCTGGTAAGACTGCGTTCCTTCTGCAGGTGGTAGAGGAGAATCCGAGTCCTTCTGTCTCCTTTTCCATTTCTTAGGGGCTGCAGGCATTTCCTGGTACAGGACCTCTCCCTCCAAGCACTCCGATCTACTATCTGTGTGTCCCTCACATTTCCCACCCCTGCACCAAGTCAATGAATTTCCCGCCTTCCTCTTCCCTTGTTAGGACCTTTCTGATTACATTGGGCCCACCTGGGTAATCCAAGCTACTACTCCCTATCTCAAAATTCCTTTAATCAATTCCATCTCCAAAGTCCCTTTTGCACACAAAGTAACAACTCCCAGGATCTGAGGACTAGGGTGTGCACCGCGCTTCAGGCCATTGCTCGGTCTGCCACACCTCATTCTGAAGCTGCACTCTCCTATTTCACATGTCCCTGTTAGCTGCAGAGCACTGGGGTGCATTGTGTGTATAACAGGCTATTTTCTCCCAGAAGGAGCTGCCTTGGGTCTTTACATTTTTTCTCCAGTGCCTGGAGCTTTGCTTCTTACTTTGCAGTTGTTCAATAAATCTCACTAAATGTTTATGGAAAACAAAGTCAGAAAAAGAACAGTAGGGACTACTTAACGGTAACGCTATTATCTGACTATAAAATAGAATAAATAGATTTTGCATCTGCATGGACATTAGAACAAAAAGTTGGAAAAGTGCAATCAAATTCAACACGTTGGCATAATGTTTCATAGCTAATTACAGAACAGCAAAACCTGGTCTAAGTCAGGGATTGGCACACCACAGCCTGTGGCCACCTATTTATTTATTTATTTATTTATTTATTTATTTATTTTTATAAATCCTCACCCAAGGATATATTTACCGATTTTAGAGAGAGGGAAAGGGAGAGAGAGAGAGAGACATCAATGTGAGAGGGAGACATCAATGGGTCAGTCGACTCTGATCAAACCCGCAACCTTTTGGTGTACCAGGACAACTCTCCAACCAATCAAGCCACCCAGCCAGGGCCAGGGCCACTGTTTTTGTAAATAAAATTTTATCAGAACAATTTTGTCCATTTGTTTACTTTTGGGGACGCTTTTGTGGGTCAGTGGCAAAGCTGAGTTCTTGCCACAGAGACAGTACGTCCTGCAAGCGGGAAGTATTTACTATTTGGCTCTACACAAACATTTAGCTGACGCCTGGTCTAGGAAATAAAAGAGACTAAACCAGAATTTTGTTCCAGGCAGGTGGGATTGAAGCATTCTGAAAGCTGAATTCTCATACCCAACCATCATGGCAGTTGAATGCCTACCTGTGCGACTGGGCTCCCTCTGACCTATTAGAGTAATAGGATGATATTCTAAACCAGCCATGAAATTATAAAGCCTCTCAGTTGATTTCTTTTGACTGTATCAATGAGAGCTGAGAGAAGCTAGGGCTGTATCCAATTTTTAAAGAAGATCAAACGTCAAATTTCTTAACTCCTACCTTATGAATGTGGACTGAAGCATCACCTCAGTGCTCAAGGGTGGCGCCCTTCGAAAACCATTGCAGCACTCAGGAAATGCCATTTCTGCTCCTCCTGAAGGCGTTCACAGATGCTGGGGAGAATTCACTCCATTCTCTTTGGTAGAAATTAACCTATTTGTAAGAGGAAATAAAATAAGGGTAAGGACAAAAGTCTGGAAATCAAAAAAAGGTGTTTTCTAAAATATTACCTTTCAACAAAGATGGCTTTGTAGTTTATTTTTTAAAACCATTATTGTTGGTGTTTGCATGAAGGTAGAGCTTTCAGAATATTTGGTTGGAGAGAAAATAGTCATTGGTCAAATCATTTTTGCTATATCACTTTAAAAAATACCACTTTAATTTTTTTAAATGTAAGATTTAATTTCAGAAACCACTTATAACACTGTTAACATTTAACCTAGTTCCTAATTCTGAGGAATTAAAATTTAGAGACTTGGGCTGTCACTTGTGTGAACTACAAGCCCCATGAGTTTCTGTGGCCTCAGTTTCCCCATGTGCGACATCATAGCTCCATCTTACTTGCCCATCCATAGCGCTGCTGTCGTGACAAAAGGAGGTCATGCCTGTGGATTTGTGCAGACGCCGTACAAGTACCACATGCTATTATCTGATTGTGGCCCTAATGTCTGCACAGACTGTCCATGGCGCTAAAATGTGATGGTCACAACCATCAATAATAAGGCTCCATAGTTGACCATGGAATTCTCCTTGTGAATTTCATAGTTTAGATTTTATTTTGATGTGATAAGCAGGCATAATTAACTTTTACTGCATGCACTATTTGTGGGAATGTCTTAACACGTTAAGCATAGCCATCTTTCTCAGCAATACACAAGGATTACCAAACCGAGAAGTGCTATCTTTAAAAATGGGATGATTTCATTCGGAGATTTGAGTTTGGCTTTATTGCTGAGATTAACAAAATGTTGCTGTTCAAAATGAAACTGTTTTCTTTTCAGCACTTCATATTTTTTCTTGGTTAAAGAAACAGCATAACATGATTAGATATCAGTAATTAAATATCTTTGTAGGACAGTATCTTAATAGCTTATATTTAGAACACAGCCATTCCAAAAACATTCAATTACATAGATGCAGCTTTAATATTTAACAGCTTGTTTCTTAACAACCAGCCTTCTGGTGAGCTGATGTTGACTATGTATAAAGGAAAGCAAGCAGCTTAGTGTCAAATTAAGAGAAGTGGAATATATTATAATGGTACTTTTTATGTTTTGCCATTCTCACATTCAGCCAAATATAATTTTTTCTTTAATAAATTTAAAATCGATTCATCTCTCTTATTTCTAGCAAGAGGAGTCTTCAATTTTCTCTAAGCAAAATGAAGGTTTATCTAGGAAACAAAGAAGGCAAAAAAGTCACTTCACTTAAGCATCATGGAAAAACAAACTTGCCTAAGAAGCAATAAACAGTAAACCAGCACCCCCCCTCAAAAGAAAATTCCCACAAAATAAAGTGTTGATACCCCTGGAATGCCATCTCAGGTGTGGAGAAGAAAGCCACCTATTCCTCTCCATTAGACACAAGCACAGCAAGGAAACTAGGCAGCCAGGAGCCCCGGAGTCCCCTTTTACCCAACGCTAAGTGTGAAGTTGTCATAAGTAAAGTGACCCCGAATTTATTTATGGTGCACTTTGTTTCTGAAGAAATAAAACATTTCTCCCAAATTTTGATTTTGACTCCAGTTCCTCCACTCCTTCCTGTAAGTCAGGGCTTAGTCCTTCGCACTAACACAAGGAAAGAAAGAATCATCCATCCACTGTAGTAAATATGCAGATCTTCAATGTCGCGAGGGTTGGGGTGTGGCTCGCACTGTGATGACCAGGGTGGCTCAGGGAGCAAGTTGTCCGTCTACTGCGGCTTCAGTTCTCTGGTTGGGCAGAACAAGCCCATCTGCCAGAGAGTGTAGGCGTAACTGCGCCTAAAGTTAAAACCACAGGGGTTCGAAGTTTAGTGCTACCACTTACTCCCTGTGTAACGCTGGGAAAGTTGTTGACTATCCAAATCACAGTCTCTTACCTCCGAAATGAGAGCTGGTAATAGCAGCTTCTTGGAAATGTCAGAATGCCTCAGCCTAGAATGTAATTACTGCCCAATAAATATCAGAAGAAAAAAGGCGAAACATTGCTAGAGAAAAGTCAGGCAAAGAGAAAACGTTACATGGAAAGAGAGTGCCTGTTGGGATCAGAGCGAATGTTTAGAGGGAGGTAGGTAGGAGGGAGATGAGGAGAGAGGTGGCTTTTACACAAGAGCAAGTGAGACAGCACCTCACCAGCGGGCCCTGCCTCCCTCATATTGTTCCAGCTCAAGGGGTTACCTGGAAATGGGAAGGTTTGAATTTAAGTGCTTCCTCTTGACCTTCGATCCTTAAAATAGTGTTCCCAGCCTCTGGCCTTTTGCACTTAATTATGACAACAATAGCAATGGCCCTAGGTCTGGAGCACGCCACATCCTTTGCATGGGAACAGCTGGGCATGATCCTCTTTGCTCTGGTTATAAGTGAGCACTGTGAAAATACATGCTGGATAGCTGATCTTCCTGATCAGCCCCCTCTATTATCTGTGGAGAGCACCAGGCACCTCGTCTAGGGATGGGGAAGGCCAGAGGAGAAGATCATGTTACTTGTAGCGAATGAGGACACTGTGAGGCCCCCAGTGATATGAGGCTGAGTGATTCTGCTTTGTGAAGGCATCATCAGCTTGTCAGAGGAAAATGAGCAACACAGCCAACTGCTCCCCTCTGTCCTGCTCTATTCTCTCCCCAAGATGATAATCAATATCCTTTAGCACTGAATGGCATATCAATGGCTGAAATGGAAAAAAAAATTCTTTATTTCTGATTTGTCTTTCAAGATCTCCAGAGGAGGGGATTTTGATAAAGAAGACCGTAAACATTCTCCGCGCTGTGGAGCCGAGAGAGGGCAAACACTGCTCTCGTTCAATCTGTTAGGAGGGAGAACGAAAGCTGTACTGGAGAAGCAATATTTCTATGAAATCCTCCCTGATCATTCCACCAGGGGCTGCCCAGCTTAAAAGCCACACTATTGAAAAAGAAAAGTGTGGGTATTGCTGTGAATAATGTGGGCATATACAAGGAAGAGCACGGGAGAATGTCAGAGAGATAGCTTTAAAATGCCTTTTCATATTCGACACAGAAGAAACCTTATCTTCAATAAAAATGTCTGATGAATATATGAGCTGCTAATATGTTACTATATCTAAGATTCCATCTTGGAGGGAAAAGGGATGATTTCATTATGTTGTTTTGAAAAGAAACCTACAAAGAGTAAAGAGGAAGTGTCTCCACTTAAAGACTGGAGATGTGATACCACATTCTGAGAAGTCGTTTTCTGTCACCAGCCATAATAGCATGCCAGATATCTATAGGATTCGACACAAACAGAAGATGGGGTTGCAGAAGAAGCACTTTTTTTTTTTTTTTTACCTCTGGTTTCAAAACAATGGAAAGAGTGACATGTTTCTTCTATCACAGAGTGGGATGCTATTTTTAGGTTAGTAGTAACTTCAAAGTCGTTAGGGTCAAAGAACATTCAGAGAAGATAGATTACTGAAGACTTTGTATCTAGCATAACAGAGAATCAGCTATCAACCTGTCAGAAACGAGCAGCTGAAAATTGCTTCATTCATTTTAAAATAATTTAAATCCAATTCATTGGAAATAATTAAGTAAAAATAGTCGGCCTCATGAAGAAAAATCAGTGGAGTGAAAAGGACCACATTGAACAATATTCTTGCACTCTAGTATCTTCAAATCACCCTAGTTCAGGGTTCCTCACTATTGACATTTGGGGGCAGATAATTCTTTGTGGTGGGGGGCTGCCCTAGGCATTGTAGGATGTTCAGCAGTGTATCTGGCCTCTAACCACTAGATGCCAGTAGCACCAACCCCCTCCAGCATTTGTAACAACCAAAAATGTCTCTAGACATTGTCAAATGTTCCCAGAGAGGGAGGAGGGGGAAATCCAAAATCAGCCCAAGTCGAAAACCACTGCCCTAAACCCTGTCCTGCTTTTCATGGATCTGTAGCCTGCTGTCCACTCGGATACCCAGTAAGACTCATCTGACATCCTCATCAACTTCTCAAAGTATCTCAGGCCTCGCCTTCAAATGTACTAATCCGTCCTATCCTTATAGACCTCCCTTTATTTCTTCTTAGATGATTCTTGCACAGACCATTTTGCTTTCTTAGGCACTAGGCTGACAACTCCACCAAATTGCTTTAAGGCCTCTAACGAATATAATAAAGTTGCTGCGCCCTAGGTTCAAATCCTGCCTCTGACACTTAGACACTGAGAGACATTTAGGCAAGTCATTTTTTCTGGGTGTTTACTTTTTATGTGTGTACATAAAAAGGAGAACAATTATAGCTACCCTATAGCAATGTTGCTCGTTAAATATTATATGTAATATCCCTACCAGCATCTGGAGGCACTTATTTTATGATAGCTTATAAAATTAGAAACATATTGCTTAGGCACAAAGAAATAATTTGAGGGTGTAACAGGAAGCCACGAAGCTGCCTGCAAACGCCCAGGTGACCTGTACCCACTGAGTTCCTGCGTATCTCCCCTGACCATGCCTTCACCCTGCTGATGATCAAATACTACTTCAGCTCCACTGGCTTCCTGTTACACCCTCAAATTATTTCTCTGTGTCTAAGCAATATGTTTCTAATTTTATAAGCTATCATAAAATAAGTGCCTCCAGATGCTGGTAGGGATTTTACATATAATATTTAACGAGCAACATTGCTATAGGGTAGCTATAATTGTTCTCCCTTTTATATACATACATAAAAAGTAAACACCCAGAAAAAATGACTTGCCTAAATGTCTCTCAATGTCTAAGTGTCAGAGGCAGGATTTGAACCCTGATCACAGGATCAGGAAATATAACATATGGTGAACAAAGATGGAAATAAAAGTAGCTGGTGTTGAGACAATCAAGGGATATAATGGTGATCAATCTTTTTTCTGTTTTCTTGTGTTTCACTACAACTATTTTCAAAGTTCACTATAACTATTTCCAACTATTTTCATCGCAATGGTTTTCTAACTAATGTGGAATTGGTCACCTGTTTGTAAAAGAACTCTGTTTCCCTAAGGTTAATTTTTACCTGATCAGTGTTTTTGATTGGTTCATCAGTTCAACATCAAAACAAAATCTCAATGAAATGTAACATTTCTATAGCACCTGTTTTTGTAACGATGCAAAAATAAGGTGCCTGAAAATGTCTTAGTCACATGTAAAGATACTCTAGTCTATATTTTGAAAGGGAAGGTAGGTATTAAAAGCCCAACAAGTTTAGAGAATTAGGATTTCAGAAAAATATAAAATGCATTGCATAGTTAAATCCATTTGTAAAGTAGATTTAGGTCTAGAATACTATACAAACAATAATTAGGTAAGGTTTAAAGATCAATGCATTTTCAGTCTTCCCTTTAACTCTAATATTTGTATAAAATTTTACTGTTGCTTAATGAGGGGCTTGAGCTGGTAGGCCAATATTTTCTTTTATGTAACAACGGTCAGGAGAGAAATTATTGTATAGCATCAAAATAATAGAGCAGTAGCTGGCAAATGAATTTTTCTATCAGATGCAGTTCTAATAGCTCTATGCAGTCACGATTAGACCAAGTCTCAGTGAGGGGAGGCAGGAAAATTAAAACAGACAGGCACCTCTTTAGGGCACTTGGTACAATTTAGTTGGACTTAATAGGCTCTTTCTCTGAGACTGTGAATAGGGGTACAAGCAGTTCCACCCAAATTTTCAGATCTTACTTCTACTAGAAATGTCAGCTGCTTTTGGTCTCAGGGGCCTTTAATTTGACCTTTACAGAAGGTTGGGCTCCTACAAGAAATTATCTTGTTTCTCTACACACTTAAATGTTTCTCTGCTTTCATTTCAGTTGAAACAGATGTGCATCTGGTAATAACCTACGGAACTGGGAGGTTCCTCAAGTCAGCACCCTGCACACCCCCTTTCAGCCCTGTCTTTGGCCGTTGCGCACAGTCCTCCTCGCACCTATTTTTAGGTGTCGTACATGGTACCTCTGTTCTACCCTGTTTTACCACCCTGTTTCTGAACAACCGAAGAGATCGGGACTCTATAAAAATTACAAATGGAGACAACTTATTTTCCATCTTAATAGAAGAGAAATCCTATAAATTTTATGATCTAATGCTACCTCTATTTTAAATGTTAAAATGATGAATTTCACTTTTATTACATTGTCTGTTTCATTTTTGAAAATAGTTCAGGGTGCATATCCAGACTGTGAAACTTTCCATAGCAACAAGATAGAAGGAGGGATATATGGCTTTCTTTTGCATTTTCTAGGATGAATGGCTGTGAACTATTTTGATTTTCGCCTTTTAAATGCATTCCGGCAACATTCACAGATAGGACTAGCCCCTAAATTTATTGTGTGTGCCTCAAAACCAACAGAGTCAATTATTTCTATTTTCTAGCTCTATGTTTAATTATGACCAGCATTCTGTACAGAATATCAGGGAAGTAAAATTCCTGTACTAAGTACTCATATAAGATATAAGATTATTTTCTTTTTATAGAATTTGGAATCTGGGAGATAGAGAAGTTAGATTTGTGCTTACGGAAGTTGATACCGCCCTGGCTGGTGTAGCTCAGTGGATTGAGCATGGGTCTGCCAGCCAAAGCGTTGCTGGTTTGATTCCCAGCAAGGTCCCCAGTTGGGGCACGTGAGAGACAACCACACATTTATGTTTCTCTCCCTCTCTTTCTCTTTCCCTTCCCCTCTTCCTTCTCCTCTCTCCAAAAAATATCTTTAAGAAAGCTGATGCCTCTCTTGCTCTCTTTCACACACACACACACACACACACACACACACACACACACACACACAGCCATATGACCTCCAGGATCTCAACCATGGCTGGGATTTGGTGAAGGAAGGAGTAAGGAGGAGTATGTTTGTATACTGGGGAACATGGGGGCAATGATAGTCTTTAGACTTGAGGAAAATTTCACAAATTCTATAATCTCAGATCTCAATGTTTTTTTCCCTACCTCACTAAACATTTTATCTCCTATGAGCTGCGAAGCCTGGCCAACTTCAGTAAGGGGGCATGATGATGCATTTAACATTTTCTAAAGCCTCGAAAGTCACTCAGCCACTAGTGGGAGACTACTGGATTCAAGAGTGCAGCCAGGAAATACAGACACAACAGTCGCACAACCTGGCGTTGTTTTGAAGAACAGTGGTGCCTGGATAATGATATTTAAAAATGTATAATTGCACTTGTGATCAAGGAGACAGGAGGAATTTGTGTTATTCAAAGGTAAAGAGCCAATAATGGCTCTAGAGGCTGACACTGTGGAAATCTGGCATCACACTTCTCTGTTTGCAGAGATGTACAGCTCACAGTCTGTGTTTACACAGTTCTGGTTTACTTTAGCAAAGCTACCTGTTACATATTTGTTGATGTTCTCTTACCTTGTGTTGTTGATGCTGTGTTGTTTTTATATGAAGAACTACCAAAGTACAAGGTTCTGTTTCATGTTCCTCATAAAACATCTATTTACTCACACATGCAAATCTGTAAAGAAATAGAGAAAGAGTGGGGCAACACTTACAATACCAGAGAAAAACTCACTGACTATACATCAAGATACGTATGTTCTCCACTTATTCTTAGTTTTCATTTATTGTAAATTGAACAGATACAAAAGAATAGTTATACCATGTATAAGGTATGGTGGATTACAATGAAACTGACAGCTGTGTGCCCACCACCCAGGATAAGAAACAGAGTGGCTGTGGCACCTGGGAGGTCTCCTGTGTAGCACTCTGTGACGTCATCCCGCTTCCTCCTGCAGGGCGCCTCTGCCCTAAATCGTAGGTTATCGTTCCCGTGCTTTCCCTTTAGTTTGCTGCCTATGTCGCTATCTTCAGTCTGTAGTTTAGTTTTGAATGTTTTGAGTTGATCTAAACAAAATCACTGTCTGAATTCTTTTGCAACTCGATGCTTTCACTCAATGTTATTTTATGAGATGCATCCAATTTGATGTGTGTAGCTATATTTTATTCTTTTCCACTGCTGTATAACACTGTTTCATTATTTTTTTAAAAAAAAACATAAGAAGAAGACTTGGCTATAAAAATGCATACATCTTCAGTATTTGTTGTTAAAGAGAATGTCTGTCTTCAGACATCCTGATTTTTATGAAAAATGCGAGGACTTGGTTGTGTAATGGATATTTATACTCTTAACTACAGTAGTCCCCACTTATCCGTGCTTTCCCTTTTCCTGGTTTCAGTTATACCACGGTCAACCACAGTCCAAAAATATTAAATGCAAAATTCCAGAAATAAACAATTCCTAAGTTTTAAATAGCCCAACATTCTGAGGAGCGTGATGAAATCTAGAGGCATCTCGCTCTGACTCAGCCAGGACTTGAATCATCCCTTCATCCCCTGTCTGCACCCTGTAGATATTCCCTTGTCCATTAGTCACTTAGTAGCTATCTCCATTCTGTGTGTGTGTGTGTGTGTGTGTGTGAGAGAGAGAGAGAGACACACAGAGAGAGAGAGAGAGGGAGGGAGGGAGAGAGGGGTCACACTCACATAACTTTAATTACAGTATGTTGTCATAATTATTCTATTATTATTTATTGTTAATGTCTTACTGTGACTAATTTATAAATTAAACTTAGGTATGTATGCATAGGAAAAAAGCACGGTATATATGTATAGGGTTTGGTACTATCTGTGGTTTCAGGCATCCACTGGGGATCGTGGAGTGTGTATCCCCCATGATAAGGGGGAATACTGTACTTGTTTCATTCTCTGTCATCTAGAAAATAAGCTCTTTGTGGGTTGCAAAGTTTTCTTTTCCCATTTGCAACATAAAAAAACGAGTGAGAAAAGTATGTTTTAAAAAAATTAAGTATTTGAAACTTCAGTATGCATGAGAATTTCCTGCACATTTGATTTTGGAGGTCACACTCTGAGAATTACTCAGATAAGGAGTGTGGAGGAGTCCAGGAATCTTCCCTTTTAACAAGCCCCAAGATGATTGACATAGTCATCCAGTAACCTCCTTGAGAAAATATATAAAGGAAATGAGCTTGTATATTGCATTGGGAAACATAGGACTTCTTTTTGGAAAAGAAAAGCAAAAAAAAAAAAAAAATAGGAGCAATTATAAGCTTAATTTTAGCAAATGTATGAGGAGGTAGAGAGTAGCAACAATGTAAAAGCTATTATTTTCTTTTTTATTGAGGTCTAATTGACATATAATCTTATATTAATTATGTAACATATTGATTCAATATTTGTACATATTGAAAAATAATAGCCACAATAAGCCTCATTAACATCCATCACTACATAGTTACAAAATATTTTTTCTTGCAGTGAGACCTGTTAATATGTACTTTCTTAGCAATCTTCAAATATATAATACAGCACATTATTTCCTATGGTAAATATTCTGTACACTATATCCCCATGGCTTATTTATTTTATATCTAAATTTGTGTACCCTCTGACCCCTTTCACCCACTTTGCCCACCTCCTCTCCCCACCTCTGACAGCCGTCAGTCTGTCCTCTGCATGTGTGAGCTTGGGTTTTATGGGCTTTTGTTTCGCTTTGGTTTTAGATTCCACATATGTGAGATTACACAGTATTTACCTTTCTTGTTTTATTTAGAATAACGCCCTCAAGGTCCATCCATGTTGTTGCAAATGGCAAGATTTCCATATAATTTACATACATACATAAGTTTTTAATGCATTCATTCATCTGTGAACACTTAGTTCATTTCCTTGTGTTGGCTATTCATAAAACTAGAATTGATCATCTATTACAGTAAACTGGATAAAAAATCAACTACTCATAGATTGAGAAGACAGCTAGTCACACAGTGTGACTTCAGAAGTGTCGAAAGACTCTCTAACTCCCACATGCTTACCGAAGGTGCCGCCATGGCGTCTAAAATTCACACCATCAGACAAGTCACTACTTTGGATTAGAGAAATATATTTTTAAGTGTGCTCGCCATGGAGCATTAATAGATGTTATATTAAGAAAAAAAGCATACACACAGATAATGTTCATTAATATTCATAAATTTTAGAAAATCTCAGGTTTAAACAAACAGTTGCCTTCACGGTAGAACTTACCATGCTTGAGAAAACTACAAAGTGTTCTAAATCTCCAATAAAGGACATAAACAGGCAGCATCTTCCAAATGTGGGTGACCGTGGGACACTTTTCTTTCTTTTTTTATAATGTACCTTATTAGACTGATTTTTTCTCAAATCAGAAAATGCATCTTTCCCAGAAGACCCTTAATAGTATGCAAATGTCCTAACTGGATGGCTAACTCATGAGCCCATTACCATACGTAAACACTTGAGCGTGAACTTCTTTTCTGTCAAAATAACGAGCTTCAGAGAAGAGAACCCTGCAGGACAAAGGGATTTACACTTTGGTGCGACTGAAAGACAGTGGGGGTGCTGGGGGGTGCTGGGGGGGGGTAGGACGGGCAGGTCATGTCAGTGCGGCACTGTCCAGTGGGAACTCTACAGACCTCAGAGCCCAAACAGAGGGCACAAGGGGGCAGAGAGCATGGGTGCCACCCCCGAACGGACTAACGTGGAAGTGAACAGGGAAAGTGGTGGGAGGTGTTGTGGGCAGTCTTTGATCGTGGCAATCTTTGCCTAAGACTACCCTTACTGGGGAAAAAACTCACTATTTCCCATTTCCAGAGGCAGCCAACTGTTACAGCCCTCCCTGCTTCTAAGTCCTTTGAATGTAATTCTTTCTGCAGTCAAATATAGACGCGTAAATTACAGTGTGCAAAATAGTGGGGACTTTCAGGAATACAGTATTAATGCCTAATATTCAGTATACTGTGACTCTCCAATGCTCTGAAGTTTAACATCAATCACATTTGAACTTCTCATTTCTATGAAAAATGGGTTCATTTCATTATTTTAAAACTATTACAGTAAGTCCTTACTTAACATAGGTTCTTGGAAACTGCTACTTAAATGAAACGACATATAATGAAACCAATTTAACTTAGGCTAATTGATAAAAACAAGAGTTAAACTTGTAGGGCCTATTTCTGGTCACGAGAACAGCACCAAAGTTCTAAATAAAGAACCCAAAACACTTTAAATACTAAACCATTGAAATAAATGTGAACTATCCATACATTTAAAGATTAATTCGAAAAAGTAAGAATGATATTCTAATCCACTTATTTCAACCCAGGGTCATGGGTGGCTAGAGCCCGGCCCGACAGCTTAGGGAAAGAGGCAGGACGGACCCTAGACTGGCGGTCCTGCCGTTGGCGGGCACGCACCCCCCCCCCCACACACACACTCGGACTGGGGCAACACCGTCGCCTTGGTGACCCTCACACGCACACCTTTGGGATGAGGAAGGAAACCGGAGCCCCTTGAGAAAACCCACACCAGACACGGGAGAAAGCGCCAACTCCACGCAGACAGTGGCCCAGCCAGAAATGTTGTGTGTTTTTTTCCGCATCAACATTATTACAAAACAACTTCTAAGGAAACATTATTCGAATACTCAAAACAACACAAACTTTAACTTCTGCATTTTGAATGTATTCTTATGACGAGGGTTTAAGTTTCACTTCCTAGGAAATTCACCATAATAGTTTTGCGTGGGATATTAATTTCTACTGTAAAGTGAGATTTTAGTCAAGACTCGGAACTAACAGGCAGTCACCATTCTAACTGGAAATCAAAGTTCTCAAATATTTTAAATAATTAGGGCTTCCCTCTTAAAAGCGACTTTTGTACATTGCCTGTTGGGAAGGAAGTGGTACCGGCGGAGACAGGATGCCTGTGTGGACTCTGAACTGTGTCCTTTTCCCACTGCAGATGAAATGTGTCTTGCCGTAGCAAGAGATTTTTTTCTTCTTCCCAACTAAAATCAGGTCTTCTACCTTAATACACACATTCTAAGAACTATTTTCATGTGGAGTTTCCACAGCCTGTCAAAAGGCGCAATCTGCCTGTTACATGATATGCTAAGATATTTGTACCCTATCAACTGTTAATTAGCATGACAGACTGCAACATTTAAAAAAAAAATTTCCAATAGAGTGCAGCTCTTGGTGTCTAGGCTTAGGTTAACAGTGTAGGCTGACATAACCACTCTCCTTTAACACTTCCTCCGTGTTCTTTGGATGCTGACAGAAATATGTTTGATGCTGATAAGCCAGGATGTCCTGTTGCTTAAGAGAGGAAAGAAGGCAAGCACAAAGTTTTTCCTAAGTAAACATTTCTATGACTTCACCCATGCCAGAAGGAAAGCAAGAATCCCATCTTTCCGAGGTCTAAGTGATATCTTGTTCCTACGTGATTTATTTTAAAGTATTGTATTTGCCAGAAGTTTGAAAGCTTCTGTTGTTTTCTATATCAATGATGAGTAGCTTTTCTTTTAAATAGGCCCCTGATTAATCTCAAGTTCCATCTTTTCTACCTTTTTTCCTCTTTGCCTTTCTTTTTTTCCCCCATTGGTTCGAAAGCCATCCTCAAACCGTGAATCAGGGCAGAACCATGGGGATGGCTCAGGGCAGGTGCATCTACAAGGGCAGGTGTGAGCAATGAAGAATCAGGCTGCATTTTTGTGCAATTTATCGTCGAGAAAGGACTTCCAACCAAGGCAGAGGGACCTCTATCCAATCTGTGGATCAGACAGAGGAACGCTAGGGCACATTCTCAAAGGCACATGGCTTCCTAGAAACAGAGCAGAGCATAAACGCCTGTCTCAGGGAGGGTGCATGTTAACCACCGGCATCTCCATCTCAGAAGCTTTGCCAGTGTCATCACTGGAACATCGTTTCCAGAGACACGACCAGAGGCACAGAGAAATGCGCCAAAACTGGCTGCAAAATAAGACGCAACCAGTGTTACCTTTCAGGCCACTGATGTCAAAATACTGCTCCAATCAAAATAATGAAACAAGTTATTTAACACCATTGCCTCTTCTGGAATACAACATCCAGTATATGGGGTGTGTCTAAGATTAGTAAGAAAATAACTAACATAAAATTCAGGAGAGCGTCTGCCCTGTGTGGGGCAGGGAGGGCTGGGTAAGTAGAGAGGAAATGAAACTAGAAAAGAGTGTGCAATGGGCATCTGTGATATTAGTAATGTTGGCTTGCGGGTTCACAGATGTTTATTTTATTACTAGGCTTTATATCTTTCATGATATTCATTAAATACAATCTTCTGCGTCAATTAAAACACCATGTGCCTGATGCTCAAATAAAACTGTCTATTGAAACATTACACATTTATGCTCCTTTTGTTAGAAAAGATAGTTCTTTATTAAAATGGCCCCACCATCCTACAACTTATTATCAGCTAAATATCTGAATAATGATATAAACTATTTTGAGAAAACTTAAGACAAAGAATGCCAACGCCTAACAGAAGTTTTCCTATCGCACCGTTTACTATTAGGGACATACTCTGTCCTCAACCTCGCACATGCTCCATGACGGTGGAGTGCTTTCTGACTCACTCTGCTTCTGTACAGTTCGAACCTTTCTCTGGGACTTCAGATGCTTTGAGTTAAAAGCCCTTTTGAGTTGGCTTATTTCTCAGCAGTGGGTGCTTTTAAAAAAATCCCTGCGACTGTCCTTTACCTCCTTCCAAGAGGTGAGGGTTAGATACTAGATTGTTTTTCAGATCTTTTGGTTCTAAAGGTCTCTGATTCTGTGACAATCAAGGAAAGGGTTAGCTTGTCTTTTCAGCTTCCCTTTTCTCAAAGCATCCAGTTCCTCCTTCCAACAACTGAAGAAAAAAGAAGAATGTGTGGAATTAGGAACCACTGCTCCCTGACTCCTCACTTCTTTGCTCTCTAATGCGAGTCAGCTTTCCTTCCTCACTGTCCTTATGCCTCCCCAGTGCCCACTCCCCACCACACACACATATGCACATGCACACACAGCACACAGGAAGCCTGGCCTCACAGGCAGTTTAGCTGTAATCTTGCTCCTGCTGATCTGTGCCAGACACTTGTTCCCTTATCTAGACAGTAACAGCAAACAGTTTTTGATCCTTTTGCTATGTACTATGCTAAGTACTTGAATTGGTGGGTAGTTAGTTCCTAGCCTTTGGGTTTTGGAGTCAGCTCGTCCTAGATTTGAATCTCAGCTATGAGACCTTGAGCAAAAGACTTCACATCTCTGAGTCTCAGTTTCCACATCTGTAAAATGGGGATGATATAAGGATAAAAATCTTAACAGTGTTTACAAGGGGCTATCAGAATAGAGACAGGCACACAGACCATCACCAAATGATGGTTACTTTTGTCACTACTATTAGCATTATTGCCAGTGCCACAATATAGGCCGATATTCCCAAACCCTTACTCCTACACTCCTCCCTAAAACTCTCAACCTTGATTTTGCTGCCCCGGCCTGGGTGTCAAGTCCCTACTCCTGACCCCCTGACTCCTGGGCTTTTCTGTCTGATGCCCCTCATATGGGTGATCTCTTAGAGTGCTGCACCCTGAGGCCTACCTACCCTCTTGTCTAAAAGCACACTATTTGCCTCATTCTATTTGCTGTTTCTGAATTCCCTATACTTAAATTCTAATTACCCCTTCTGTCTGGCCAACCTCCCAGTATTGCTCTGAAGACTCCAGATAAAACACTTTTACATAGCATAATGCTTAATCCCCATACAAACCATACAAAAGTACAGGGTCTCTGCCATCCTCAACATGTAAACTCCAAAGAGGTCTCTTTAATTTTCACCATCTCCCAGAAGGATGGGACATGTATCAAACCTGCTAAGTCACATGGCCATACCTAGCTGCAAGAGAGGCTGCAAAGTATAATCTTTACCTGGGTGACCACCAACCCAGCTAAATTATTAGTGTGAAAGAAGAGGAGAATGGATGCGAAGCACACCGGCAAGCTGCCCGAGAGTGATCATAGTATTGCCATTTTCTACGAGGACCCTGTGGCTCAGGGGAAACTAAGCAGCCCCACAGCAACAGAGTAGAGGAGCCAGGAACTGTCATCAAGTCCATTAGACTCAGGGGCTCTTCTTTCCCCTTTGCTTCCCCTCTTCTTCCTCCACTTCTTCCTCCTCTTCTTCTTTCTCAGATTTTTTTAAATTTTATTTTTATTGTTGGAGCTACTTCTGGTCAGTACTGTCTGAATTCCCTGCATTCACTGAGAATGCGGCTGCTCCTGTCAGGAGATTCGTTACAATAGAAGGCCCTGGCCCCTACCCCCCCGCCCCCCCCGCCCCTGCTGCCCCATTTTAGCTAGAAGAATGAAGCAAACTCCACTCTTTGGTTATTTTAGCTTTGACCCAACATTTATATATTTTAGTATATTGTTACTTCTCTTAGCAATATCCACTAAGTAAGTGACACAATTTTGCCAACAATTCACACAGGTGAACTCTTTAGAGACTACAGTTTCAAAGGATGTATTCCTTACATAGGACCAAATGTTTCAGATGGGCTGTCATCATGAATGACACAGTGACTGTCTGGACCAGGAAGTTCAAGACCAGCAGACTACTTCAGAGGAAACAAATGGTCATTGACATCCTTTGTCCTGGGGAGGCAGCAGTACCCAAGACAGATATTCGGGAAAAACTAGCCAACATGTGTGAGACGGCACCTGATGTCATCTTTGTGTTTGGATTCAGAACCCATTTTGGTGGCAGCAAGGAAGCTGGCTTTGGTACGGTTTGTGATTCCCTGGATTATGCAACGAAAAATGAGCCCAGACGTAGACTTGCAAGACATAGCCTATATGAGGAGAGGAACCTCAAAAAAAACTCCCAAAAACAAAACCCAGAAAGAAATGCAAGGACAGAATGAAGAAAGTCGGGGGCTGCACAGGCCAATGTCAGCACTAGTGAAAAGGAGGAGGAAAGATTCTTCAGTGACTTCATCTGAGGTGGTTGTGCAGAGGTTTTCAAGGGAGGGTTAATAAACTGAGAATGTACTGTAACCAAAAGCAGGTCTGGCTGCCTGCAGCTACGAAATCCAATACTCAAGAGGTAGGTGCCGAAGTAATGGAGAGTATTTTCAGGTGCTGGCCACGTGGAAGATGGGGGACTCTTGTCTCAAAGCCCATGTCCACATATCAGTGGAGGCAGAGGTTTTAATAAGGAGGGAGAGGGAAACAGCAGAAAGAGATCAAGGGAGAGGGTTGAAAAGTTCTCTACATGCACACGAGCACAGTTTATTCTGATACGGCAAGAGATGGCCTGGCATGTGTCATCCTGGTTTAATCATCCTGGCTTCAGCTCATCCTACCTCCATAGATGAAGGTTAGCAAATCTCCCAGAGCTGGGCTGCCTGTAGTTCAGAGTCTTTATCTTTTGAAGTTAGTGCCTAGGATTCTTATACAAACATGCTGTTCACCTATAAGCTACATATTAGTCAGAGTCAGCACTTACAGAAACAGTGTCAAAAGAATGGCAGGGTGGGTTACAATTTCTCACTGTTATAATTTTCCATTGTTACAAGAACTTTAAAAGATATTTTAAACAAGGTTTCTGAATAGGAATTTAAACTAATTCCACAGCAAATCTCTCCCCTTCACACACACAATTTTAAAAGATCCTGAAATGAAAACAAATAAATTATCCATATTACTTAAAGAAAAAATAATTAAATTACTTGAATTTTAAATTCAAGATCATCCTTTTAATGTTTACTTCCAGTCCACATTGTTTTGTTTTTCAACACGGACAAAACTACCACTTGGTATTCTGCACAGACACACATGCTTGGGCTTACAGTTAATGAATAGCTTCCCTGCTGACTTTTTTGGATTTAATTTTATTCTGTTTAACTTTGCTCTCAACACTGGTTTTTATTAGAGATCAATAATCACATTATTATGTGCTAATAGATGCCTCTAACATGTCAATAATTCTCTCAAGGATCTGGAAGCCATCATGGAAGCCATTTAATGTTGATTGTCAGTGACTGGCTAGAGGAGGGTGGTTTTCAGTTTGTAGATGGAGCCGCCCAATTTTCTCACCAGGATAGTACTATATTAATCAGGGTAAGCTATCTGCTAGAACAAAGAATCCCCACATCTCAGTCACTTAAGATACTAAAAGTAAATGTTCACTCCCATTTTCTCATAGTCAGGACCGGCAGGAGGGCTCTGCCCTACACGGCCGTTCAGGTACAGCCCCTTCTCTCTCGTGACTCTATTCTCCACGTTCTAGGAATTTTCTCCATCACACCCAGGAAAGGAGAAAGAGTGAAGATGGTGGATGGGTGGCAGGCTTTTAATGGGTCAGTTCTGGAAGATACATGTCATTTCTACCACATGCCATCGGCTAGCACTCACAGGACCTCACCTAACTGCAAGGAAGGCTGGGAACTGTCGTGTAGCTATGTGCCCGGGGGGAAGAGGAAATGGGCTTACTGAGCATCTAGCCACCAAATATCTTTGATTCTGTCACAAATACCAAAAGAAATGGCTTGCTCATGAAAAAAAAAGGCAATTTAATTTTAAAGTCTTTAAAATTAATACTGATACAATTTAAATTAAAAAATTAATAATAATACAGTTTAAGAAAGATGACCTATTATTTATACCAGCAAATCTAGTGAGATAAATAACTTTACAAGTTATTTACAAATGGCTATCTAAAATCAAAATATTTTTACTGTGATAAAATATGCATAACCTAAAATTTACCATTTTAACCATTTTTAAGTGTACAGTTTGGTGGCACTGAGGACTCTCATATTGTTGGGCAAGTGCCACCACCACCCACCTCTGCAATTTTTTCATCTTTCCAAATTAAAACTCAGTGCCCTTTAAACACGAACTCCCCACCCCACCTCCAGCCCCCGGTAACCACTACTCTGTGTTCTGTATCGATGAATTGGACTAGTCTAGGCACCTCACCTAGGCGAAAAAATATAATATTTGTCCTTTTGTGTCTGGCTTATTTCACTTAGCATAGTGTCTTTAAGGTTCATTTAAGTTGTAGCGTTATCAGAATTTCATTCCTTTTTACGGCCAAATGATATCACATTGTATGACTCTACTACATTTGTTTACCCACTCACCCATGAGTGGACACTTGGGTTGTTTCCACCTTTTGGCTGTTGTCGACAACGCCGCTGTGAAGAAGGGCGCACACATGTCCATCTGAGTCACTTCTTTGGGATATCTGTACTCAGAAGCAGTGTTGCTGGTTCATTTGGTAATCTACGTTTAGTTTTTTTTAGGAATTGCTATATTGTTTTTCACAGCAGCTGTAGACTCAGAATACTTTCAAAGATAAACTTTTAATCGGCTTCTACAAAAGCTTGTAGTGACTCACCTGTAACAGTATATAACCCCATTAAAGGTTTCCTTGAATTGGGGGATTATGTGTTTCAATATGGCTCTTTAAGAACTAGAATAGTTTTAATTTCATTTTTCCTTTGCCCCTTAGTGATGTAATAAAATACAATGAGTAGGTACTAGCACTCTCTGGGCAGTATAAGAAAATAGGAATTTAATAGAAAAAAAGGTGTGTTGAAAGCTCCATGCTGGACCTCTTGTGGCATTGGTATCTAATCAGTTTCCTAGAAATAATGGGAATGTTTTATCAGACGCAACCGAAAATTAAAGCAGGAAACTGTCACACTGGAAATTTTAACTTCCGATGAACAATTAAAACCTGACAGCGAAACGATAGCACCGTCAAGCTTTTCTCCTGCCATTCATGTGACAAATTATCTGGATTACTTCATGTTTTGCCCTCTCCAGGTTTTTCGTACAGACTCTTTTTGTGTAGACATTTAAAACAACTAACTAGGTGATGAAAACCTGATGCTTTCCCAAAGTTTAACCCAAACGGTGAGGGGTTTTGGAAGTTTGGTTTTGATTTCCTTCTCTCTGCCAATTTAGTGTTTCTGAGTACGGGTGCTGTCAGAATTCAAAGACAGGATGAAAATAAAAAGCGGTGCTTTGGAAATGAGAGTGCATTTGAACTGAACCCTTAACAGAGAGATTCATTTGGAAACCTTTGGTTCCTTAATAACGTGATTTTTATCTTGGCTATTTCATCAGACGTTGATATTTTAGGGTTCAAAAATATCTCCAAGTTAAGCTTTTCCAGGGAGAAAGGCTGAAAAATGAAGTTGGGCACAAGGCTTGATGCCAGATTATCATTTCTGACAGCAGAACATCATAAAGGAACCCTTTCATCTGTTCTTGTCTATCCATCCTCAGGGCTAGTAGATTGGGGGGCCAGTATTACAGAATATTTATTTTTATTTATTTTTATTTTTATTGTTTTTAGAGAGAGAGAGAAGGAGAAAGAGAGGGAAAGAAACATTGGTGTGACAGAGAAATATTGATTGGTTGCCTTTCACATGTGCCCTGCCGGGGACTTGAACCTGAAACCCAGGCATGTGCCCTGACCAGGAATCAAACCTGTGACCCTTCGGTATGTGGGATGATGCCCAACCTACTGAGCCACTCTGGCCATGGCATAATATTGTTTTAAATTATTTTTAAATAGGATAGCATTTGATGCTTAACTAACAGTAGTGCTTAAGTCACTTATGACATGAAATGAAATTGTAGCATATACTCAAATGCTATATACTACTAAATTTTTTCACTGTTGTACATTATATTTGCATAAATTGCTCTCCCCTTGTTTGAAAACACATGTTCACAATAGTTCCTGAAATAAAACTCCTGCATATTAATTTGATGTTTCTTTGAAGCTACTTCTGTCAAAGAGAAATGAAATCTAGACTAGTTCCTCTTTAGCACTATGTTTTTAAGGAGTAAAGCTACAGAAGTAAGAGCCTGAATGAGAAAGCCATCACAAATCTTGCACAATGGGTGTGATGCGGGCAGTGTAGAATTTAGTTACTTCCATTTAAAAAAAAAACTGAAGTCATTTTTTAACACGAATCTTGTGTATAATTTCATGGCTGGCAGCAACGACTAGTAAAACATATCACATTATAAATAATGGACTTTTAGGCCTCTCTTAACAACCATTGTCAGGTACACATTCATCTGGCTTCGTGGCTGCGGTGCCTGTAATCTAAGTGGTAGCCAGCACCGAAATCACCGTAGAAGGCTTCCTCAATCCATCTATTCATTACACAAGCTCAGTAAGAGCCTCAGCCACCCCCGGTAATATTCGACTCCTCAGTGCCCATCCCTCTGGAGTTCTTAACCTCTACATTTTTTCTTGTCTTTCCCACCTCTGGGCCCTAGTTTTATCCCTTCCCCTGTCCCTGGGATTTAAGCAGCCACCATCCTTTAGGGCGATTGCTCTCCCTCAATATTTTCTCCCTGCCTAGCCCTTACCAGCCAACTTCTCAATAACTTCTCTTATTTTTACCTACCTTAAAAAAACAAACACCCCACAAAATATTTATATTCTTTTATGACCTTTTCTGACTTAAATACATTAATTTATTTCCCAGCCTCCTCAAAGTGCCCACTGTACCAAGAAAAGCGTGGTGGAGTGGCATTAACTGACCTGGGCTCCAGCCCTGGCCTTGCACCAGCACCAGCTCTCTCTAAGACTGTGTTCTTCTCTGTAATTGGAGGAAACAGAGATCCTACTACATGCAGGTTGTTCTAAAGATTCAGCAAGATACCACAGACAAAGTGCCTTTAATACAGCCTGGCAGAGTTGGCCTAAGGAAACACCATCTATTTATTATTATTATTATTATTATTATTATCATCATCATTATTAGTCCACCAACCTTTCAAATGACAACAGAAAGTTCTTCCCATATTAGTACTCATGCACTTGTTTCTCAGGAGTCAGGATAAAATTGAATACACTGTAACCCTTAAAACTATTACCCTGTATTGTGGTCAAAGATCCTAGTACCACGTTTTGTAGACAGACTCACCCATATTCGCTAAGCCTACTTCAGCTGCATGAAGTGCTGGGGCCAGTTCAAGTGCTCTGCTACAGACTCTGTTTTACACCTGACCCAGAGACAAGAGACAATGGGCGGATAAGCCCAAAGCTGTCTGTATTCAGAATGGTGATCCAAATTCCGTTCCTGACATCAAATTGCCAGGGCAGCCCCTCTGATTTGTTATCCTTGGAGAAAACCCAAAGGGTTTTCGTAGCTACTAAAACCTCCACGTTCGAAGTTTTTCTACAGGGAACTGGGATCTGGGGGAAATGTAGCTGCTTCTTTTCCCCTTGGGGATCTATCCCAATTCTACTCAGCAGAACTAGACAGAGATGAGAAACATCTCCTTCCAGGATACTTGAGGACTATCTGCAACAGACTCAGGCTTTGGAAGTGGCTTCCCAGCGCAGCCACTTAGAGGATTATGCAGCTGCAAGCTAGCTGTTCCCTTCTGGGTTAGGACCCACCCACTGGCCCGTGGAACCTGGCCTGGAGGCTTGTCAGGTGGGGCAGTGGCCCTCTGGGCGTGGCCTAGGGTCAGATTGGGGTGTGACTGGGGCCGCAGGGCATGGGCTAGGGCTGGAGGGCGTGGTTGGGCAGAAAGTCCAGCACTTAGGGGCGGAGAGACAATTAGAAAGGGGAGGGAAGTAGGAGGGATCGGGGAGAGGGTCCAGGTCCGGGAAGCTGGGCCTTCTGAAGGTACCACCGGTGAAGAAGGCCGCGCTCCTGGCGAGGAGGGAAGGCTCCAGGAGCCAGAACAGGCACTGGAACTGCGGGCCTGGTAGGAATGGGGGTATCCCGTGCCGGGAGTCCCCGCTGCGGGGACGCTGCCTAGCTCTGCGGAAGGACTCTTACTTAAAGCAGGCCGCGCCTGGGCGTGCTGCTGCCTTTCCCCCAAAGCTCCTGGGAAGCTGCAAAGCCCAAGGTCCGGGGGTCGTGAAGCTGAGGGAGGCTTAGGAGGCTGGCCTTGGCTTGGAGGTGTCTGTTTGCCCCGAAGTCTAAGGTTTGCCCGCGAAGCCTGGCTGAAACCCCAGGCCGAGAAGCGCAGAGCCAGGCCCAAGGACCCTGCATGGCATGCAATCACAGTTGCTCCCCAGAACGCTTCTGGTCGCTCTCGGGCAGCTGTGCTGGGGCAAGGGGCTCTTCTTTCATTCTCCTTCTCGTTTAACAAGCTTCGAAATCATACCTCTAAACCTTGGGCCTCAGCGTCGCGCTGTGTTTTACCGTGGTATCGTGGTTCTGTATCATAAAGTATTCCAGACACACTTGGGTGCTTTTCTTTAGGATACTTGGGAGGACACCTCAGGCGCAGTGACACCTCTGAGCATGTTTACAGATAAAAACGTCTGCCTTGTGTAGAAACATGAGTCCGTTTGTCCTTCTGTCACCCCTACAGGGGAGGAAACTGACAAGCATTTACTCCTATCCTAAAGGATTCATCGTCATTCAGAAGGAACGTCAGTAAGAAAAGAGCCGTAAGACGTATGGCACCTACTTGTCCAGTTACAGTTCATGTTGCGTAGCCAGGAGCGGGGCACAGCAGTTATCCCATAGGCCTGATGTAATTCCAGGAAGAACCACCCCCTTCCAAAAGAAACCCCCCTGCTGCAAAGGTCAGACACCTTGCTGACTGCAGGCAGCAAGGCAGCAACTTAATTATACAAAAGATAATTTGAACACAAAATTCACATCATGCTACTTTATGAAATTATGTTAGTATTTGTGGAGGCTTGAGGTTGCTTTATTCTTATAAAATTTACTAAGACATGCGTAATGTAGATCTTTGGAATAAAATAGCAAAATACATCTTATTGTCCTTCCTTGACCTTAGAGTCATAATAGGGATACCCAGGCCTATTTTTTCTGACAGTTAGTGAAAGCTAATCACCAGGTTCTCTGTGAGCTCCGTGTGGTGCTCTAATTTATCCTCCCCTCAGCCCCATGAGACAGTCTCGTGTTAGGGGGGAAGGGAAGGCACAAACAAGTGAGGCCACACTGCTGGAAAGTATAGAGGAAAAAATCTATGTCTCTCCAACTCCAAAACCTGTGCTCTTACCCCTTAGCCACCTGTACTTAGTTTTTCACAAGTAGGTGGGGCAGTAAGAGAAGTTGTTTGTTAAAAGGACTCTGGACCCGTGTGTACGTCCCAACCCTACCTAGTGCTCATTCCAGATCCTGACTTTGTACAAATTATTTATCTTTCCTTAGCACATAAAGGTGATTGATGTCTAGATATCTCCTAGATCTAAACATCTGCAGATTCATGCAAATAAGATTCTGTGTTTACCAATTGATGATACTGCTGGTCGTGTTTGGTGTTGAAATTACAAAGTGGTCAGAACACGTCTGTTGATCCATTCAATGATTGTGCATCGTGTACCTGGTAGCACTGGGCCTCCAACCAAGAACCAGGCAAGTGAGGGTTTATATTCTGCGTGGAGGCAGAGGGGCCTGAGGAAACAAAGAAAGAAACAACGAAGAAGTTAATTACCAAGTAGGTACAAATTGCAAACAGAAGGTGTGATAGACAAGAATGAGGTGTGGGGTGGGGAGCACACTTGTTAGGTTGGTAAAAAGGAGACCTCACCAGGACCTTCTGATTTAGAAGGATGAGGTGGACTTAGTGATGCTTCTTCCTGCACTGGGACCTGCCAGGGCAAAGGAGGCAGGAAAGAAAGGGGCATGTTCTAGAAATTGCCAGAAGGTCTTTGTGGGTAGAGCTTGTGTGATTTGTTCCAGATGCAGTTGGAGACACAGGGTAGGATCATGTCATGCAGGGACCATAATGGGGGGTGGGTGGTAAAACTTCTAGATTTTCATCCAATAGCAGTGGGAAGCCACTGAAGGCTGGTAGGCAGGGCAGTGACGTGAAGATGGCTGCGATGAAGCCCCAACAAAAGGTGATGGTAGCTCAGCAAGGGTAGTGGCAGTGGAGACAGAATGTGGAGTTTTTAAGTGTCACTTTACCAGTGGGGCTTTCCTGATAACCCTACTTAAAATAACATTCTAACACTCCTCAGATATCCTGGCATTCCCCATCCTTTTATTCACTGTAGCCTTCCTCTCCATACTACTTATTTCCATAGGACACAACATGTATTTTGTTTGTAGGTTATTTGCTCCCTCCCACGAGAATGGCAACTCCCAGGGACAGGGTTTCGTGTTTTGTGTACCGTTGTTTCTGCGGCACCTGCTGTGGGCTCTTCAGACATTTCGCTGTGTGAGTGAATTTAGTCAATGGTTTGGCTGTGGATCCATAGAACCGGCTGATGAACTGGATGTGCTGGTGAAAGAAAAGGAGGAAACAAGGATGATTCTGAAATTGGGTAGATGTTGATATCAATTAGGAAGAGGAAGGCTAGGAACTGGGGTAGGAGAGATAGAAAGTTCTATTTAGTACATATTAAGTTGTGGCGCACAGATTACTTGTCTATTACTTCATTAAAACAATTACCCTGCAATTTAGCAGATTAAAACAACAAATATGTATTATCTCACAGTTTCTGTAGGTGTGAAATGTGGGTGCAGTGTGTTTGGATGCTTCTGGCTCAGCGTCTCTCATGAGGTGACAGTCAAGCTGTCAGCCAAAGCTGCAGTTATCTCAAGGCTTGACTGGGGTTGTAAGCTCTGCTTTTGGCTTTTTCGCATGCCTATTGACAGACCAGCTGACCACTGGCCAGAGACTTCAGTTCCTTGCTATATGGACCTCTCCATAGGACTGCTTCCCCCAAGAAAGAGAACCCCAGGTAGAAGCCACTGTTTTGTTTAGAACCTAATCTCCAGATGTGGCATCCAGTCAGTTCTGTGGACTTTGGTCACACAGACCACCCTGATGTGCTGTGGGAGGGTGTGAGTTCCAGGAGGGGTGGAGTTGTTCGGGGCTACTGCAGAGGCTGCCGACCACAAGGTGCATGAGATGTCCGAGGGGAAATGTCATGGAGACTGTTGGGTATAATCTACTGGAGCTCCCAGGAGAGATGTGGGCTATGGATAATTATTTCAAAGTCATACATCATGATATATGAAGTTGTTGGAAATGTATAAGAGGACCCAGGGAGAGAAATAGAGAAGGGAAGAGGACCCTGGACCAGTCTGGACAAGCCCGACATTTAGCGGTCAATAGAGGAGAAGCCAGCAAGGGAAGATGGCCAGGGAGGAGGGTAGGGGACCAGGACAATTTGTATTCTGGGGTGACTTAACTGGAAGACAGGTTTCACTGGACAAGTTTCTCTGCCCCATGAAGGGCAAGAAATACATGGAGCATGGCTGAACTGAAAAGATTTTTCTGAAAAAAGTGCAATTTATTATAACTTGAAGTGTGAATAGTTAAATTTTGACCCAGATAGGAGCAAAGAACAACAGAACACATACACAGATAGAACATATAAAGTCTTGGAAAGCCTATGCCCATGTATTTAGTGGCCCTTTGGCCTGAGGCTTGCCCCTAACTCCCTGGGATTGTAGTAGTAGGTAGAAAATCCCTATATAAGGCTTTTAGAGGTTGTTCTTAGAAATTAAGCTTAAAGACAAACTAATGAACTGTATAGCAGGGGAGGAGCAACTGATCTTGGAAAATACCCATCCTTGTTACCATATGCTTTAAGTGTTGTTATAGGAGGAGCCTTTCTCTCCAAATGCCTTCAGTACCCTAGAAACCACATAGTAACAATGCTGAGGATTGCTGATTAAGCTGGGTCCTGCTCATTGGTCCCATGAACTTCACTTAGTAAGAGGACCTGAAATGGTTGTTGAATATGTTTTTCATACACCAAATGTAGCCTCCTTTCTCTGTTTTCTTTAGGTGCTCCTTAGAGGGTATTGTCAGTAGTCCATGTTTTTCTAAAGACTTTCATTAAAAACAAACGAACAAACAAAAACCCCTTCTCATTCATAGATATCCCTCCCTCATTAAAAAATAAAAATAAAAATAAAAATAAAATACCTCTTCCTATCTGGCCACCTGGCACAAACTGGCTCTGTGGTTCTGACTACCTGTTTCATGAAAACAATATCGGTCTGAGTAGAAATCCTCTGTCCACTCAGAATGGGAGTCATGACTGTGAGCCATTTCTCTGTCCCCTCCCAATTAGGCCTGGTCAAGTGACTTGCTTTGGTCAGTAAAATACAAGAGGAGTGATATGTGTTACTTGCAGGTAGAATCTTTAAGAGCCAGTGAGAGATTTGTTAGACACTCTTCCCCTCTGCCAGAATAACCACCAGTTTCTGGATTGTGGCTACTCTGACAGTTTGGGTCATGGGGTGAAGACAATGAGCAGAGTCCCCTTGTCATTTTGTGTTAGACAAACAGGGTGAGCAAGAAGTAAGCTTTCAGTGTCTTTAGTTCCCGAGATTTGGAGATTTGCTTGTTAATGCAGCACACCCTAGCCTATCCTGACTCATATACTCAGGTGAGGTCTGAACCAGATGCCTGCAAGGATTTCTGGTCTCTCCAGTTTACCAGACCCCTTGGGAGCCTAAGAGGAAATATGCTGTATGAGGCTTGCTCTTATGGCTAATGCTCCTCTTACTGGTGGTAAGCTGGCGGGTGCACTTGTTTCCGTAATGTTCAAGTCCGCTTCATGACTTTAATCAAAGGTAGCAAAAATGACATTTAGGTGTTTAATTACATTCTGTAAGGGCAGCTAATGCTAAAGGCTCTGAGTTTTAGTTTGAGAAACCTTGTCTATATATCTATATATCTATTTCTAGATATCTGTATATCTATATTTATATATCTATATATCTATTTCTAGATACATAGAAATCTAGATATTTCTAGATAAAGATATCTAGAAATAGATATATAGATATGTGAGTGTGCGTGTGTATACATAGTGGAGCCTCGGTTCTCGCACTTATTTTGTTCCAGAAAACTGTTTGAAAAGTGGTTTGTTTGAAAACTGAATCTTTTTTGTTTGTTGCCTGACAGAGTCTTGACTGATCATACAGGTATCGACATGAAAGGATTACTGGGTACGGAATCGAGACTCGAAGTTTTGTTAGACAGTCGAGACAGAGACATTTTTTGCAAAACAACTTGGTCGCGAACCAAATTGTTTGAGAACCAAAGTTTGACTGTATGTATATACACGTATATATTTCATCTTCAGCATCCTTCCAAGTTCTCAGTATGGAGAGGAATATTCACAGGCTCATTGTTAAGAGACAATTCTTCCCAGATGTAGTTATAAATGGATGCATTTCAGAAATCGTTTTGTCATCAAAGGGCATTTGAAATGAATCGTTCATAGTTACCATTGACTAATTTTTGTTAAAGCAGCTGCAAAGAGTATTTTTAAATGAGATTTCCTGGCTATCTGGTTTCGGATCTAAGAGTAGCAGACTTAGGTTTTGCTCTCAGTGTCCTGGCAGCAACGCGTTCACTCTTTTGGTCTGACTTAAACAGAAGTGAAGCAGGGAGCATCCAGCTGTGGGCAGAGCCAAGCTGCCTTAAGGATGTTAGCTATAAATCCACTCTCCCTAGAGGTTCACAATCAAAGTTCTCCCCCTCTCTCACTCACGTGAGTGATATGATGATGATAAATTGCTTGGACATGACTGCTCCAAGCCCTAGTGTGATGAATTATGTTCTTCAGGGCATGGCCAGAGATTCTCCATTGTTAGTCTGCAACCCTGAGTGTTGGCAGTATTCCTAAATAGCCTTCTGCCATTTGTGGTCTCTGCTATGCTAGTAAATTCTCTGTTTTCACCCATCACCGTTCTTCATTCTTTTTTTTTTTAATATATTTATTGATGATGCTATTACAGTTGTCCCATTTCCCCCCCCACTCCATCCTGCCCACCCCCCTCCCTCCCACATCCCCCCCCCATAGTTCATGTCCATGGGTCATACTTATAAGTTCTTTGGCTTCTACATTTCCTACACTATTTTTACCCTCCCCCTGTCTATTTTCCACCTATCATCTATGCTACTTATTCTCTGTACCTTTACCCCCCTCTCCCCCTCCCACTCCCTTATTGACAACCCTCATGTTCTAGTTGTTTGCCTAGTTTGCTCTCATTTTTGTTTTATGTGTGGTCGTTAATAACTGTGAGTTTGCTGTCATTTTTACTGTTCCTATTTTTGATCTTCTTTTTCTTAGGTAACTCCCTTTAACATTTCATATAATAAGGGCTTGGTGATGATGAACTTCTTTAACTTGACCTTATCTGAGAAGCACTTTATCTTCCCTTCCATTCTAAGGGATAGCTTTGCTGGATACAGTAATCTTGGATGTAGGTCCTTGCGTTTAATCTTGGGTAATGTAATTATGATGTGCCTTGTTGTGTTCCTCCTTGGGTCCAGCTTCTTTGGGACTCTCTGAGCTTCCTGGACTTCCCAGAAGTCTATTTCCTTTGCCAGATCGGGGAAGTTCATTATTTGTTCAAATAAGTTTTCAATTTTTTGTTCTTCCTCTTCTCCTTCTGGCACCCCTATAATTCGGATGTTGGAACGTTTCAAGGTGTCCTGGAGGTTCCTAAGCCTCTCCTCATTTTTCCAAGTTCTTGTTTCTTCATTCTTTTCTGGTTGGATGTTTCTTTCTTCCTTCTGGTCCATACCATTGATTTGAGTCCCAGTTTCCTTCTCATCACTATTGGTTCCCTGTACATTTTCCTTTGTTTCTCTTAGCATAGGCTTCATTTTTTCATCTGTTTTTCGAACAGATTCAACCAAGTCTGTGAGCATATTGATAACCAGTGCTTTGAACTGTGCATCCGATAGGTTGGCTATCTCTTCTTCGCTTAGTTGTATTTTTTCAGGAGCTTTGAAGTGTTCTGTCATTTGGGCCATTTTTTTTGTTTGTTTGTCTTGGCGCGTCTGTTACTATAAGGGGCGGAGCCTTAGGTGTTCACCAGGGCGGGGTAACGCTGGTCGCTGCGCTGTGACGCTGTACGTGGGGGAGGGGCCGAGTGGGAGCAATGGCGCCCCCCTCACTCTCCTCCGGATTTCAATCTTCCACTCCGATACCCACAATCAAACTGGGCCACTCTGGTGCTGGTTCCTGAGTAAGTGGGCCTGTGCACACTCTAGGCCCCTGTGGGTCTCTCCAACAACCTCTCCTGTGAGGCTGGGAGTCTCTCCGGCCGCCCCAACCCCCAGGGGTGCTTTCAATCAGAGGCTTGAGGCTTTATTTCCCCGAGCTGGAGCCCTGGGTTGCGCAGCAGTCTGCTTCGCTGCCCGCCCTTCATCAGGTTTATCTGTGGGCGAATGTGGTGCCGCAAGGTGCTACCCGCCACTCTGCCTGCCCCACTCTCCACCACTCTGAGTCCGGCCCTCTGGGTTTATCTGTGCAAATGTGGGGGCCGCAGGGTCTGCTAGTGCTCGGACTGCCTGCGCCATTTGTCCCACACTCCGCCAGTCTCAGTCCCGCCACAGCCACGCGAGTCCTCTCCACCCCGGTGCCCGTCTCCGCCCCTCCTACCAGTCTGGATGAATGATTATTTTCTGTTTCCTTGGTGTCAGTCCCCCTTGCTGTTCGATTCTCTGTCAGTTCTGGTTGTGCGAGGAGGCACAGTGTGTCTACCTACGCCGCCATCTTGGTTCCCTCCCGTTCTTCATTCTTAATCATCCTCCGTCTTCCCTTGAATTCACTTAGTTAAACAACCTTTTGTTTTTTTTCTGTTCCCTGCTCACCAAAAAGGTAGGCTGTTCTCACAGTTGTGATCAGTAAACACTGAGTCTTTTTTCACGGAAACTGCTAAAGTAGTAATTATTAGTCCTTTTCATTAAGCCCAGAGTAGTAATAGCTTATCTTAATTGGATGTTTATTTAGTGTTTGAGAGGCCTTTTGAAGAGAATATTGGTAAATCCTGTTGTTAATTTAAGGCCCCTTTGTATAAGTGGATGTCCCGCTGCAAGCACAGAACCCTCAGTATTATTGTGCACCCACACGACTTCTTTTGTAATTATTTTCAAAATTATGTATGTATTGATTTCTGTAACATTGAAGATATCTTCATAAACCCTGAAGGTCATCGTGTTCATAAATCCTCAAGGGTCACACTTGTGTGTCCCATCTACTGCTACCTCCCTTATGTATCTGAAAAGTTAAATGTTGTGTCTTGGTCTCTAAAAGTTTGGAGGAAATATAAAGTGGGGGCCCCAATTCAGGAGTACTTCACATTACTCAGCTTCCCCATATGTCCCTTGTGGAATCTGCTCAACTGTTCAGCAAGCTTTCCGATTAGGCCCTGACTACCAACAGCGATAGTGATTTATGTACTCTGAGTCCACACACTGAACTATCACCTCATTGCCATCAAAACTCATCGAAAAGGGTTACATTATATTGCATATGCCTGGCCAGCCCTTTTCACAAGTTTTGCACTCACTTTACGAACCCAGAGCTTCCAGGTGTAATTAAAGTCCACTCTGTAGCTTGACTTAGACAACCTCTATTAGTGACCGTGTTAGTTTGTCAGGGCTGTCATAACAAAATGTCACAGGCTGGGTGAATTAAACAACAGAGATTAACTTTTTCATAATTCTTGATCTTGGAAGCCAGGAGTCCAAGATTAAGGTGTTGGTAGATTGGGTTTCTAATGCACTCCTCTTTTTGGCTTGCAGACGACCTCCTTCTCCATGTGTCCTCACATGGTCTCTCTGCCTGTTTGTCTGTGTCCTAACCCCTTTCCATAACTGCACAAAACAGCCCTGTTGCATTAGACTCTACCCTAACAACCCTGTTTTAATGTAAGAACCTCTTTAAAGACTGGCTCTCCAAATACAGTCATGTTCTGAGGCACTGGGTGTTAGAGCTTCAACATACGACGTTGCCGGGGCGTTGCATTTCAGCCCTTAATAATGGCTTCAGGGAAGTACCATTTTTAAGAGTCGTTTTCTTTAATTATCAAATTTGATCAAGCAAGTGATAACCACAGATCTTTGAAGGGTCTAATCAGTTTAGGAACTTAACATTACTTAGATGAGAGCTTTATCGTTGTGACTTAAAACATTGACATAATTAGATAAAAATGGAAGAAACTCTATTAAATGAATTCTATATAGTTTATTAAGCTGTTAACCATAAAACATTCATAATCAAATATACCTTGCCACCTGAACAACTACCCAAATATTTGTTTTAACAACTCACAAATATATTTACCCCAAATTTCTGCTCTGAATCAAAAACTTGCTGGGCCATCAAAAAGGGCAATGGAATAGAGTACACTGTGGTCCTATCTCTGATGTCCCTAGATGTCCCTAGAGGGTGACATTTTGTCTCATGGTGTTTAAATGTGTTTCACACTATTGCCTCCTCATTATCAAAATGTCAACAACAACAACAACAGAAAGCACAGAAGAATCTCTGATGAGAGCTGAAAACCCAAGAAGCTAGAAAAGCTCTTACTTTTAAAGAGATATTGGGAATGAAAGCATCAAAGACTTCAGTTTGACCATCATCTGTCTACGTCTGTCATTCACACTATAGTTGATTCTGTAAAGCATTCAGTGTTCCTTCAGACTAGGAGCATAGTGGTTTTTTAATAGTCAAAAATGTCTTTCATACGGCCCTGGCTGGTGTGGCTCATTGGATTGAGCACCAGCCTGTGAACCAAAGGGTTGCTGGTTTGATTCCCACTCAGGGCACATGCCTGGGTTGTAGGCCAGGTCCCTAGTAGGGGGCGTGCAGGAGGCAACCACCCATTGATGTTTCTGTCCTCTCTTTCTCCCTCTCTCTAAAAATAAATAATAAAATCTTTAAAAATATATCTTTCATAGTAAATTAATAGGCAGAAATCCTTAGAGGATTGTCACGTGGGTGTATAAGAGTAGGATAGTAATATTTGGGATAATTGGCTGACAGTTTGTAATGAGCTACAAAACATTATTTTCCCCTTGCAAAGCTTTTTTTAAAAAGATTTTATTTGTTTATTTTTTAGAGAGATGGGAAGGGAAGGAGAAAGAGAGGACAGAAACATCAATGTGTGGCTGCCTCTCATGTGCCCCCAGTTGGGGGCCTGGCCCACAACCCAGGTGTGTGCCCTGACTGGGAATCGAACCAGTGACCCTTTGGTTCTCAGGTTGGTGCTTAATTTACTGAGCCACACCAGCCAGGGCCCCTTGTAAAACAGTCACTCCATAGAAAAGTATTGTGGAAGCCCTCATCCAGGAAAGGCTATAAGAGCATCTTTGCTAGTTTTGACCTAGATTATTTGACATGCTTTTATCTCTCCCTGGCATATGGCACTTCATGAGTCAGTGCCTTTGTACCAGTTCCTGAGCTTCCTAGGCAGCATTTTCTCCATGTTTAGTGTTTAACTCCAGGGATTTTCCATTTGCCACTGCAGAAATCCATTTAACACAGGAATTCATGAAGAGGCTACTTGCTTCCAAGGCACCATGCCTGGCTCATACCTCCTGCCCAATACTTTCTACGCAAATATTCTCCATTGTTTCAAGAGGATCTTTACAGGCAGACACTTGTCAAGAAAAGATGACTGAGTATACCTTAGAGGAAGGTTACTGAAAGCCCAGTCCCTGCCTGTCACTGCCAGCATCTACCAAAGTTCTTCCAGCTTCCACCTGTAGGATTAGGAACTGCCATGGGCCTCACCTGTGAATCTCACATTTCTGCGTATATTCCCTTAAGCTCGTGTTGCTTTGAACTTGCCCCATTAGCCTTCAGAAAAGTACATCTTGAAGGTGGTCCTCTTACTCCCGTGTAACTAAATATTTTGGAGCAGCTCTGTGAATAAGTAGTCAATAATCTGCCCTTTTCAGTACTGACATTACTGAGGCTTTGACTTTACAGCCATATTTCACCTGGAGAGGGAGAAGGTTCTTGGAAAGTGAGTCGCAGGGTCCCTTTCTGACCTTCTTTGTTCCTCCCAGGCCCTGTTTTTTCACTTTTTGTCTATGAGCATACAAAGATCAAAATATTTTAAGCTAAGAGATCCAAGCTAAAATTGATCTCCATGAAGATTCACTATAGTTCTATATGTTCTTGTCTATTGAATTTCATTAAATTGTTAGATATAAAATACTTAAAAGAACATATACAGTTTCTAGCATTCAGGCTTCTTCATGGACATTTGCTGCTACTTATTTTTGCTACAGTGAGGTCAAAAAGGATTAATTTCTAAATTGGTTTGCTTTTTGATAGACAAATCAGGATAGTAAAAGATTTTTATGTGGAATTTTCATAGTGTGTTGTATAGAAATATGTAGGGTTTTTTGTGAACCTGTTTCCACTCCTTCACTTTTATTTTTGTGTTAGTAATACCATGACTGAAACATGCCTTCAGTAATTATTGTGTATAATATAGTGGTCTTACAGCATTAACATTAAAGGAGAGTTTCTTTATATGTTGTTTCTATACAGAGAATGATGTATTAAACTTTAGAGTTTTATTCTATAAAAACTAGAAAGTTTACTAAATGGCTGTTCTATGTCTGAACATCTTCTTTACAACCTATAATATATTTATTTAAACCTACACCATTTAAAATCTACATCAATTATAAGATCAACAAAAAGGTCTGAGAGTTAAAATTGGTTAATAGCTTTCTTGATTAATTAGAAGTCAAGATTATATTTCTGATGACTGGGGGGATGTTATCCCTAGAACAGGAGTTAGTTCTTTAACTGGCTATAAATAAATAAATGTGTTTCAGGACATTATAGAGATGTGAAATGCCCTTTAAGTTTCATAAACTCAGTATATTCAGAATGAATGAATAACTTCATTATTGTTAATAGTCATCAAACTGGCCAAATTTGATTCACTCTCATATCATCTTTAAGAGCATTTGCTGTGCCTAGGTACTACTGTCATTACTACTAATCACTTAAATGTTTTCTTCAAATCTACCCATTGTTTTACCTCAGCCTCATTTTAAGCAATAATATCCATGAAATCACATGCTTACAATATTCTTGACTTTTTTCATAAAATACATTAAAATAAACAAATACATGTTTAAAGCATTTTTAAATGTCCATATATCACTTAAAATCAGCATGAAAACCAGTGGGCTGTATAGCACACCTTCTGAAAACACTGACAAAACCCAAGCAGATTACTGACTTTTTTACGTGTCTCACCACCCACAAAAGAACAAAATAATTCTTGGTTGTAAAATTGGAACAAGACAATTTTAAGAATAGTTTCTGTACTTGCAGTGTGATGGCTAGGAGCTGTTAAAACTCCCTGTATGTGTATAAATGCACACCCATACACATAGATAGGTGATAGATGGTTTTAGCTGTTATTTAGGAAATAGCCAAGACTTTTCAGTTCCTCACACAGTCAACATCATTTATTTGAGGGCTAATCAAGCCACCCTTATTTTATGCTGTTTTAGTCTTACTCATAAGTAGTATAAAGAGTGATGATAAATAAGTAAAAATCTGGAACTTCTGGTAATTTTTATTTCATTCATCTGTTATTAATAATCAGAAGTTTAGCGTAAATACTGGGATATGGTTTGTTGGAGTTTGGTTTGTCCTAATGGGAAATTAGTGTAGAGAAAGATATCAGTAGGTTTCACAATCCTTATAGAGAAATGTTCTGCCTGATTTTCTATGATATAATGAGGTCTGTCCAGAAAAAATCCAGCCATTATTACCATAAAGAGAACTGCACGTCATTGATGTAACCTGGCAGCCAAGGAGTGTGGACTGGAATGCACATGCACGAACAATGACAACTTCACTGTAGTAGTCAGTGGGGGTGGTAGACACCATTGAGTGAGCATGTGTACTGTGTGACCACCTCATTCAAAATGACTCAGCGAGTAGAACAATGAATCTGCATCAAATTTTGCATTACCTAAGCAAAGCAATCTAGAGATTCAATGCAATTCCTATCAAGATTCCAATGATGTACTTCACAGAACTAGAACAAATATCTCAAAAATTTATATAGAATCACAAAAGGCCCCGCATAGCAACAGCAATCCTGAGAAAGATGAACAAAGTTGGAGGAATCACGCTAACTTGTATCAAACTATACTATAAGGCCACTGTAATCAAAACATCATGGTACTGGCATAAAAACAGACACAGAGGTCAATGGGACAGAATAGAGAGCCCAGAAATAAATCCACCTTTATACTCAATTAATATTTGACAGAGGAAGCAAGCACATACAATGGGCTAAAGATAGTTTTTTCAATAAATGGTGTTGGGAAAATTGGACAGATACATGCAGAAAAATGAAACTAGACCACCTTCTTACACCACATATGAGAATAAATTCAAAATGGATTAAAGACTTAAATGTTAGACCTGAAACAACAGAAATCCTAGAAGAAAGCATAGGCAGCAAAACCTCAGACATTGCTCATAGAATTTTTTATCAGATATATCACCCCAGGCAAGGAAAACAAAAGAAAAACATAAACAAATGGGACTTCATCAAACTAAAAACTTTTTGCAAAGGAAATGACTAACAAAATAAAAAGACAACCCACAGAATAGGAGAACATGTTCACTGATACATCCGATAAGGGGTTAATATCCAAAATGTATAAATTACTTACAAAACTCAACACCAAAAAAACAAACAACCCAATTAAAACATGAGCAAAGTACCTGAATAGGCATTTCTCCAAAGAGGACAGACATACAGATGGCCAATAGACACATGAAAAGATGCTCAACATAACTAATCATCAGAGAAATGCAAATAAAAACCACAATAAGATACTGTCTCACACCTGTCAGAATGGCTCTCATCAATAAATCAACAACAACAAGTGCTGGTGCGGATGTGGAAAAAGAGAACCCTTTTGCATTGTTGGTGGGAATGCAGACTGGTGCAGCCACTGTGGAAAGCAGTATGGAGATACCTCAAAAAATTAACAATGGATCTCCCTTTGACCCAGCGATCCCACTCCTGGTCACATATCCAAAGAAACCCAAAACTCTAATTCAAAAGAACATAAACACCCCTATGTTCATTGCAGCATTATTTACAATCGCCAAGATACAGAAGCAGCCCAAGTGTTCATCAGCAGGTGAGTGAATAAAACAACCATGGGACATTTACACAATGGCATTCTACTCAGCTGTAAAAAAGAAGAACATTTTACCCTTTGCAACAGTATGGATGGACCTGGAGAACATTGTGCTAAGTGAAATAAGCCAGTGAGAGAAACACAAATACCATATGTTTTCAATCATATGTGGAATCTAAGGAACAAGGTGAACTAACAAGGAAAACAGAGACAGACTCATAGTTGGAGACCAGATGACAGCTAAGGGGGTGAGGGTAGGTTAAAGGGTGGAGGGATTGAGCGAAAAAGAAAAAGAACTCATGGACATGGACAACAGTGTGGTGGTTGCTAGGGGAGGAGGGTATAAGCGGGTTAAATGGTGATGGAAAAAATATAATAAAGATTATATATTAAAAACAATTTTTGCATTACACTTGAACATTCCTCTGGGGAAATGATTCGGATGATTCAGAAGGCTTTTGGGGATGATGCACTGAGTGTAGTGCAAGTAAGAGTGTGGCACACACGCTTCAAAGGTGGTCGAGCACCTGTTGAAAGTGATCCACATTCTGGAAGGCCTGCAGAGTTTTTTGGTAAAACATCAAATCACTCAGGTGACTCGGCCCTCCTACAGCCCAGACTGGGCGCCCTGCGACTTCTGGCTTTTCCCAAAACTAAAATCACCTTTGAAAGGGGAGAGATTTCAGACCGTCAATGAGATTTAGAAAAATATGATGGAGCAGCTGAGGGTGATTGGGAGAACTGTGTGAGGTCCTATGTACAATGTTTCTTGTATCTTCTTCAATAAGTGTTGACTTTTGATAATACGTGGCTGGATACTTTCTGGACAGGCCTCATCTATGCCCCCATTCATTTAACATCTAAACATGGTGAACTAATTAGTGGTGGAGATGCTGCTGAGGTGGATTTAGAGGTCATTTAGTGCCTCTTCAGGTGGAATCATAGAATTTGCTTCCGGAAGGAACTTAAAAGATATCACTGTGTTTAAATCCTTTGTTTCATTAGTGAGAAAACAGGCCCACAGAATAGGTGATGTGCCCAAATACAAACTTTTAGCAAATTAATTTTGGGGATATATATTTAGAGTTCTAGCTTTTCCTCCTCTTGGGAAAATAATGATATGTTCATAAGAGCTTTAGGTTGTTGCATCTTTGTGCATTCTTTAATTTTCGAAATATGGTTAACAATTTTTGGTGGCACTCAGATATTTTATAGCTACTAACTATTGTTTGAAGAAAATAAAGGATTAACCTATTGAATTTTATTAGGAATGATGTCTGTTGCCTTTAATATATTTGAGTAAAAGAGGAAAACTAGTATTTCTCAAGCAGTGTCAAGATATATTTTATATAATAAATAAAATTTCTGTTCATATGGTTAGTACACTTGGATTCAAACATCCCAACTTTTTTATTTTTAACCTGTATTTTTAATAAAAGAGAAAATAATAATAAAACTAATAATCACATGCAATAAAAGTAAGTTTCAATATGAATTCATAATGAAAAATGTATGAAATGAGTTACTGTGAAGAATAGGCCAAGAAGTGAGAGTTTAATTTCGTGAGATCTCAAAACAAGAATTCAGGGAAGAAGAGGGCAGCAAGTGCTGCAGACTTTACCTATAAAATTAAAAGTAACTTCTAAAGGAAGGGGAGCTCGTTTTATGTAATAAGTTTGTATGGCTCCACAGCTTGTTGGTAAGAGTAGCTTTGAGCACTTAGAGGGCATATCTTCCTCCTCGTTGTGTTCCAATTTAAAAAGTGTTATTACTTCTTTTAGGAAACTGAGCCATGGAGCAGTTCCCAGATCTCCAGACACCCACAAGTCGAGAAAGGGAAGATTAGCGGCCATTACCCTTCAGAGCCACTGATTTGCTATAACCAAGAAGACAAGTGAGTCTTTAATAATTCCAGAGACATTGCCAGTTGCTAATTCCTCTGTTGTTAGTGCCTTGAGAGTTAGGATAATCCCCTTGCAATTCTCCTTTGGTGTCTCCAGAGAGAACCAGAGGATTAGAGGCCCTTCACATGAACACAATACCCTGTCAGTCTCTGCAGTGCATGTCATTTGTCATGGACAAAACATAGTCATTTTACACCATGGAGACAAACCAGAGAGAGTACTGGGGTCCGGGCAGTGCTTCTCTGAGCTGGAGTTGCCTTTTTCCTGGCCCTCAGTCGGATGCTTCCAGAGAACACCCCGGCTCATTCTCCTCTGAGCAATGAGGAGCCAGGTGCAGCTGCCACTCTGCACTGAAAGCAGCGCCACAGCCTATCTTCTCGCTTTCTCCTCGGGGTGGGCTGGGCCGGTGTCCACTACCAGTGTCTGTGGTGGCCTTCCTTCTTCCCGGAGTCAGTGAATGAACCCTGACAACACACACTCCACTTCTGCCACTCAGTCTGTATGTTTAATATGTTTAGCTGTTTAGTTATTCTGTCTTCAGGAAAAGCTTATTTGGTTACTCACACATCCATGAAATATTCCTTCATAGGACTTCGTTTGTCCTGAGTCCGTTTTTTAATTGATTGTTAGAGAGAGGAAGGCAGAGAGAGAGAGAGAGACAGAGAAACATCGATTTGCTGTTCACCCATTTATGCATTCACTGACTGAGGATTGAACATACAACCTTAGTTTAACAGGATGACACCCTAACCAACTGAGCTACTAGGCCAGGGCATACCCTAAGAGCCCAAACTGTGTTTATGTATATGATGGATATCATGTATTGTAATCTTGATTAAACTGTAAACTCCTTGCAGACAGGCCAGGTCCGCTTTTTGTTTCAATACCACATTGGTATTGACCCAATACCAGTACCATTGGCACTGACCTCATTTGTCCACGTTGTAAGTCCTAAACCAACAAACGAAAAGGAAAACCAACCAAACCTCAAACTTCACATCTTGTGAAAGGACATCTATTCAATTAGGGGTTGTATGGTGAACCTGCTCTTTACAAGTGAAATGCTTTGTTGCTGCGTACCACTTTTTTTTAAGCTTTCGTATCATAACAACATGGCTCCATCACAATTAATCTTACATGGTAATGCAGTGACAGAGAGATGATTTCTCTGGAGAATCTACGCCAATACTATTCCGATGCTCTTACAATGTCAAAGTGATTGCAGTGGAAGTATGTGGGGACTGTGCTATGTGATTATGATATTATAGTGATGGGCGATTACCATAGGAAACTACTAATTCAGCTCTGCAGGGACTTGAATTATGAAACCATTATAACATGAGATTATAATGACACAATAACTTGGATGCACTTTCACGATGTGAAAACTAAAAGCTAATTGGAATGCAAGTAGTGTTACCATTAAATTGTAATTAAACACTGAAAGCAATACTTGGTTAAATTTAAGACGGAGACATGCAATCCAGAAGTGAAAACTGTGGGGAAAGAATTGGTGCCAAATGTAAGCTCAGGAATGGGTAGAAACCGTTTAGCACCGTGCCCGTTAGTACTGGGTGTGAAAGCGCAGGCACGGCGGCCTCCCCAGGCTTGGCCCCTCTCTGCTAGCCCTCTAAGTGACCAAAGCCAGTAGCAGGACACAGACCCGTGGACCCAACTCCCATCTCTAGCACTACCACCGCTTAACATTTCAAGTCTCCTCGTTTCATTTTCAAAGCGGGCAAAATTTTATCTTACCTCCCACACCCTAAAGCAAATAACCTTTTAGGTAAGAGTAACCTTTTCAAAAATATAACAAAATTAGTTCATGATCAAGTCAGACACAACATAAGCACAAAGGAAAAAAAAAAAAACTAAAAAAATTTTTTTATCACCTAGAAATGACCTGTATGAGCAAGCATCTCTGGATATTTTTTTCAGACTCTTTCCTATGTATAGTAAGTATTATTTTTTCTTCAAAGATTTGTATTATACAATATTTTTAAAGCTTACTTATTAATTTCTTCCATCTCTCCCCATTGTAATGTCTACCTCTTATCCAAGAGAATCCAGTTGATATGTTTTTGTTTGTATTTTAAAGGTCAGCTCAAACTGGGAGATTTTTCATATCACCCAGGACATTATATTTTACTACTAGCAAATAGTGTTTGACAGGGTTTATGCCCTGCATATATCAGTTTTAAGATGGCTCTCTATTACATTTTTCAGATTCCATTGGCAACACCACAGGTAGTTCGTTAACACTTCTCTCTGTTTAGGAATGAATAGACATCTGTGAAGTCAGAGAGTTCCACTTTGCTCTCAGCTGACAGTTACTATATGGCTGAGGTGGACATAAAGACAGGTATGAAAAACTAGGAAAATTTAAGTGGCTAAGCTTGTTAGAGATGCCCCTGCGTTAGCTTGTTCCGATGATATAAGGACACTCAATGGCTAACGAATACTCCCTCCTAATTATGAGTCGGAGTGGTTATTACTCCTTGTTTTAAATATGGTGAAGATCAGCTTTTTGTTATTAAGTATTTAGTTCTTACTTAGATATGCTGTGTGCTTTAGAGTTATTTTTATCCTCTTCTTGCAACAGCCAATTTAAGTAGAGAAGTCTCAATTACTTGAGTCATTTTTGTAATTAGGAAAAGGGAAAGCACAGTGCAATTAAGTGGCTTGCTTCATTTGCCCAGTCAACAGTGCAGTTGGCATTAGCTTCTTTGGTCCTAGAGAACTGTAGCTTCTTTCTGGGGCCACTGAGTGGTGCCACCTCTGACTAGTAGCTCTGCATTAGTCAACAGCAGAATAACTTATGTGATGTTTACAGTAAATATCTCCATTATTTTACAGTAAATATCTCAACTTGCCTGACAAGTTGGGAGGCTGGGTTGTAGTCTGGGGTACCTGGCCCTCACAGGATCAAGGGCTCTGCATTTACATCTAAAGATGAAGTTATGGAATTATACGATCTATCTCCACAGTCCCTTTCAGCTCAAAAATTCTGAGGTCAAATAGCACTGAACACTTATTGAAACTTACATATTTTAATGATATATTATTGATCATCTTAATATTTAATAAATGCATTTATTTCACCTACTTTAAAACCATTCATCTAAATTC
This sequence comes from Desmodus rotundus, assembly GCF_022682495.2. Classification (NCBI taxonomy): domain Eukaryota; kingdom Metazoa; phylum Chordata; class Mammalia; order Chiroptera; family Phyllostomidae; genus Desmodus; species Desmodus rotundus. The sequence goes on from NC_071390.1 coordinate 137,824,791, forward strand.
AAACTCATATCTTACTTAGATGCATCTAGTACTGTGATGTGTTACAGCAGATTTGTAATTTGATTTAAAAATGCCTTTTTTTATTTAGGGAATTTATTGAAATTATTGAAGTTGCAAATGTAAATCTAATCCAAAGAAGAGATTAAAATTATAGTCCTGCCCTGGCTGGGTGACTCAGCTGGTTGGAACATCATCCTGTACACCAAAAGTTTGTGGGTTCCACCCCCCATTTGGGGCACATATGAGAGGCAACCGGTTGATGTTTCTCTCTCATATTGATTTTTCTCCGTCTCTCTCTCTCTCTCACTTCCTGCTTCCCTAATATCAATGAACATAACCTTGGGTGACGATTAAAAATATACATATTATAGTCCTTTTGTATGCCTGCAATATTGTTAAAATACAGTTAGAACTACAATGAAAAGAAACTTTTGCATGATTATACAAGTATACAGATAAATAGTTATGTTGAATAATATTTAAAATATGTGCTTTCTGTGAATTCTTAAGAAGCAGGGGGTAGCAATGATTAAGAGAGCAAATTAAAGTACAGTGCCAGAGAAATCTTTCTAAATCTTTCAGGGCACCTTATTTTTCATGGGGAAATATATAAGCAATCAAACCCCCTTTACATTTAAATCCATATATGTGACAAAGTGTTAGTTAAAAATGTATTTGGCTGTAGGGAATTTTCCCAACTTTGTAAGGCTTTTTAATCTAGAGAATTTAGAATTCCATTAAAGCATTTTTATTTATTTATTTTTGGGGCTGCCTCAGACAGGGAAAGAGTGATGGTTACTCTATGCCACAAGTAGTCATTACAAATTTGCCCTTGATCCCATTGTAGTAAATCAGTTTTCAGGAGTAGCTGTTTGCCACTTGATTTTTAGTATATCGCTTCTTAGCTTTCCCGAAAAGAGGTTCTGGGTCAGGTGCCCCACTCTCTAAGGACTAGGCAAAACTTGTTATCTTGCCTTCTTTTCTAGACCCAGTAATAAAGGTGATCTTAAAAAAATTTTTTTCAAACCTGAGGATCCACAAAATCTCAACACAATTTTTGATTTTTTTTTCATTTTTATGATTATCTAAACAATTTTAAGCATATTTCACATCCCTGTGACCAGCTGACAATCAAATACTGCCATAGGATTTCATTATTTGTATATTAATTTGTCTTTCAGACTTCAGTGATATGAAATTATTACTTAAAATAACAGCATTTCTCTTCTTTATGACTGTTTTCATACTGGGATCTCTGCTTCCCTGGGAGCTCTGAGTGTACTTTCCAAGATGTCAGGAGGCGTTTGGATTGAGAGAGTGGCGTCATGGTCCCGTAAAGCGGTTTGGGCCCTTTCCTTTCCTTTCTAAGAAGTGGAGTTGGTTTATCAACTAGATCATGTATGACAACTGCATGTATGTTTGTTTTTCAGAGGTTGGCTTTAGAGTCTGTACCATTATCCTAAAGGTAAAACCAAGGGTCAAGACGAGTTCAGTTTTCTACTCTTTTTCATTTTGTCTAGCCCTGCAATTTGTATTGTGTCTTCAATATAACCAACTCCACCCCCAAGGTGACCTCCTTAGACCAGTGCCCACTCGTGCTCTTGAGCAGAGGGAAGCGTGGGGATATAGGAAAGGAAGCTGTGGAGAGAGGTCAGCCGTGACCTGAGGAACCAATCAAGATAAGAGATTATGCATCATACAAACTGGGATTCTTGTTCTGTGTTCTTTCCCAAGAAAAGGGTGATGTATATTTTCTTTGTTGTATATTTTAGGTGTTAATTAGTAAGCATTGGTAGAGCCCTGGCCAAGTGGCTCAGTTGGTTGGAGTACTGTCCCATGTACACCAAAAGGTTATGGGTTTGATCCCTGATCAAAGCTCATACCTAGATTGTGGGTTCAATCCTTGGTTGGGGGCCCATAAGGGATTGCTTCTCTCTCTCACATCGATGTTTCTCTCTCCCTTCATTTCTCTCTAAAAATCAATAAAAATGTGTCCTTGGGTGAGGATTAAAGAAAATAAATAAGTGTTGGTCGACTGTCAATAGAGAAACCTATGGATTTCATACCATTTTTTTAACGGTCCCCCAAGGGATGCTTACATAGCTTATAAGAGTGTATTCTGCCTTCAGTGGAAATGGGAGATAGCCCATCATCCTTGTCTCAATAATAACACCATATCCTCATTGGCGAAACAAGAACAATAATGATAAAAGTGGATTTCATCCTGTGTCATGCGGCCCAGCTTCTACTTGGATACTTTTTGGTGACTCACCTTCTGCTGATCCCTTGCTTACTTCACAGGGACATTAGGAGATTTAATTAAAGTATGTAGAATGCCTTAAGCTCGTCAGAGAAACACACAGCATTCTTAGTGTAGATAATACTTTGAAATTCCATAATCTCTTGCAGGTAATGAAACCAGCAATATAGGAAGCTAGGGCCTCGGCAGAGCTAGCATTTTATGAAGACACATTCGCACAATGTTATAACAGCCGTCATCGCTATGGGCTTGAGAGGTCAGCGTTCAATTACTGTGAACTTTCTTAATTGTAAATATTTTGATTTAAATTTCCCATCAATAAATAACACATTTAAGAGATCAATAAGTAATCCAGTCAAGCTGATTTTAGTCAACTTTTAAGACCTTTCATTTTATTTTCAAACTATGATTATGAAAAGTATTTTCCAGAGCTATCATTGTAACACTTTTGTGAGTTTGGCTAGACACAAAGAGAGAGCGTGTCTCAGTCTTCCGTTGCCCTGAAATGTGGTCCTACTCTTTAAATCCCTGAAGAACAATGAAAAGTGCTTTAATTTCCTCCCTCATCTCCTGGCCTCCTGTCTCCAGCATTCAGCCTCAACATATGCTACCCATCTACCTGCTATCATCCTAATACTGAGCTCATCCTCTGGGGCCCGCCCATGCGGCTGTATTTTCCACTATGGACGTACAGTACAATCTGTGTATGAGCCTCTACAGACTACAAATTCTGAAACATGCCCTTCACTGTTCATGCTACCAGAATGCCTCCTTGTAAAAATCCTCTGAATATTTGGTGGCCCTGCCTGAACACCATCTTTTACAGGAAGCCTTCCCAGTCCCTCCAGTATTGGTGAATCTTGTCCAGATCCAATTCTCCAGAGAACTTGCTTTAACTCTTTTCTAACACTTCCTGCACTCTGTTTGATATCATAGGGGTCCCACTAACGTATAAAAAAACATCAATCTTGCATTGAATGCTCACCGTGTGCCAAGCAGTGTGTTGGGGGCTTTTCTGCTTCCTATGGCAAGACTTTCTTTCCCATTTTTGTTTCCCATTTAGATCCCCCACAAACATCTGCCACATTGAATTGAAATATATTCAGGTGAAACCTGTGGGTGCCTGGAAAGCAGTCCTTCATGTTGTCCTACTACGCTCTGGGAATGTAAGGCTCATGCTATCCCCTCAAACCTATGAATCAAAGCAGCTTTTCAAGTAGAATAACAATAGCTGGTCGCAAGCCTATAAAGAGGCCATGAGGCTCATGGAAACACAGACTGCCCTTGGCTGGAAGTACATTTCATCAGTGTGGAACTGACGGGTGGATAGAACAAAAATTGTTCCTTGGTTGAACAGGTCACTACTAAAGATATGCTTCCTCACTGATGGCTCATGTAGCTCAGAGTTGGTACCTATTTCTCCATGTGTGGAATGGAATTAAAGTGGTTATCAGAACAAAAGCTAGTTATACACCGTGGCTCTCCTTTTCATCAAGCATGGGTGGCATTTCTCCTTCAGGTGTCCAAGTGGCAGCTGTCATACCTGGAAGTTGCTAGAAGACAATAAGGAGTGCTCGACTCAGGCTGGAAGAGATCTCCTTGCAGTGACTATCAGCCATTTTTCTGTGTGATTACCACTTTTTACACCAAAAAGGGTGGCCTGAGAATTCAGAAGTTTGCATGTGGCACTGAATCTTTTTCCCTGAATTAGTTAAGCAGAGTAGTAAAAGTCAGGACATTTCCAAGAGTCATGTGTCTTCAAAATAAGGAACCTGAGATGATTTCGTGGGAAATGCCTTCAGACGTGTAGTTATGCATGCCACTGAAAGGTCTCTGTGATTCCAAGGAAGGTGGCTTAAAAATGAAACTGCCTTAAAAAGAAATTAGTGTGAATGTTCCCTACATTTAAAAAATCAATCTAAGATCTATTATCCAGTGTTGCTCGTATAAAGGCATGACTCTGGACACTGATTACCTGCAGTGATTTTCCTAAGTATTTATAGTTTTCTGATTTGTAATTGGCTTCTACCAATGCAGATAGGAAGTGTCCTTGAAGATAGTCACAGGCCATTGTTTTCATATGCTCAGGAGCCTTGCTCTCATTTAAGGGAAACTTAAAAAGTAAAATAAAAATAATGGGTATTCCTATGTGGTATTGTGTTTGGTATAGAATAATAATCTAAAATGGCATGTTCACTATCATTGGAAAGCTTGAGAGCAAAAATACAGTAAAGTTGTAAAAAAAAGCACAGTTTCAAAATTCATAGCCCAAAAACTTTTGGGAAAACAATGTCCATGGCTTTTAATGATTTTCAGCTGTTTTGACTTTGGTAAATACTGTGATATGCCATAAAAGTAGTGTGCCATGATTTCAGAATTATGTATTATCAAAAATATATTGAATAGCACTGGTTGGCGTGGCTCAGTAGATTGAATGCCAGCCTGTGAACCAAAGGGTCGCTGGTTCAATTCCCTGTCAGGGCATATGCCTGGGTTGCTGGCTATGTCCCCAGTAGGGGGCATAGCAGTGGCAACCACACATTAATGTTTCTCTCCCTCTCTTTCTCCCTCTCTCCTCCCTCTCTAAAAATGAATAAATAACATATTTTAAAAAAAGAAATATATTGAATAAATATTCTAAGAATTTTTTAGCTCTTTGCTAGCAACTGCTAAACTGTTTTTTCTTTGTGGTCTTGATTCTACTTCCATTTACATCAAAAATTTCCTTGTTCCTACTTTAATATTTGTTTTCTTCACTGTTATGTATCTTTCCTGTGAGTTACCTCAAATCCTTAGTGGAATAGGCTGGATTAAAAGAAGCAAACATAGAAATGTTAATTAAGTACTGACTTTGAGCCAGGCACTGCAGGGGCTGAGGGAGGAGACAGGGACTCTGCCCTCAAGGACCTTAGTACCTGGTGGAGAGAGACATTAGCATAAGAGGTGAGTTTCAAGGTTAAACTTGGAGTGCTAAGAAAGAACCTATAGTTAGCATCTTACCCAGATTGCTGGAACAATAAGGAGGAACATCAGGAAAAGATTCTAATTAGAAATGGTGCCAAAGCCCCACTCTGAAGATTCAGGAGAAGTCAACAGGGAGAAGAACAGGGTTGGAGAAGCAGAGTGGGAGTGGGTTGGGTTTGTAAAGCTCCGGAGAAAAGAGGCAGAAACGCATTCAAAGACATGAGACCAGTGCAGACGGGTTGAGTCCAGAGAAGGACAGGCACTTCAACACGGCCAGAGCCCAGAGTGGGTCCAGAGTGGGCACCGCTAAGGTTCAGTTTCAGATTCATTTCTTAATGTTGGCAGGAGGACCACAGAGCAGACACATCTGGATCTGTGTTAGAAGGAGCCCTCCGTAGGCATGGCGAAGGCAGATCAGAAAGGCAGGGGACGAGTTTAGCAGCTCTGACTGCGACCCAAGTGCAAGACAATGGTGGTTCCAGCTAAGGTAGTGGCTGTGAGGATGAAGAGGGAACGATGCACTAAAGAGTTATGAACGTGGTAGGATTTAGGCCATTTAGAAATCAAGTACTTGTGAGTGAGGTAGGAGTCTTCAATGAAATTTGGGTTATTTTTTTTTAACATGGGCCATTGGGTAGATAGAGGTAGTGTCAGGGAAAAAGAGAATGAAGACATCTAAATTCTCTCAGGACTAAATATAGTGCGACTCATGTAAACTTCCACAGACTGTGCTTGGCACGAAGTAATTATCCAATACGGTTTCCATTGTCGTAATCATAGGCTAAACTGGTCTGATTATTCCTAACGGAAATTTCTATGAAATGCTGGTCATAATCAATATTTGGCATTCTCTGAGCAGACCCAGGTTCAAATTGCAACCTCCCAGCTCTGTGATGCTAGACAAGTTTCTTCAGTTTCCTTGACCTTGATTTCTTTATATAATATGAACCCAGCAGCATTTTAGTGAGAATTTGAAATAAGAACTATAAAGTGCTTTTGTAGCAGCTGATACAGAGTAGGAGCTCAGTAAGTGGTAGCTTAGTAAATGAATAAAAGGCATTATTGTTGGTCCCCACCCTTGAAATGAGGGTGGGGGTTCCCTCTTATTTATCTTTGCATCTCCCATAGGCTCTACCTGCCTAGTACTAGGTTTTACACCTAAGGGATGCCCTCCAAATATTTATGGAATCTATGATAACTGATTTTATTTAATCTTTCATATTGTTTTTCTGCTAACCTGCCAAAGACTGTTAACCCTCTTTAAAAAGAGGATTCTTTTTATATTTTGTCCTTATATGGTTTATCTTTACTTAAAATGTATTTTGTTTGATCCCTTTTTTTTCTCCTTATAATGACCCATACTTTATAATTTCTGATATTTTCCTGTGAAACATCTCCTTGACAACCCCCATCTGCACGCCTACCCCACACAGGACTCTACCCAATAGCAGAATCTTGATCCTCGTGTGGCTTAAGTGTGATAAAAATTACTCAGGCTGCTGAACCCTTGCCAGAATTCTTCCTAGGGGCCAGGATTTCCATAGAGTCTGGATTAGGCCATGAAGGACTCAGCCAAACAGCTTCACTTTAATCAAAGTGAACCGCAGCCATTGCAAAGGCATATAATTTGAAGAGAAATATTTGCACACGAACAATATAAAACCCCAGGTGTGACTGGCAAATGAGCAATTCTGTGATAACAGAAAAGAATTTGAAATAGCTCTTGAGTTCATACATCTTTGCCTGCCTGTGTGGTTTAGAGAATTCAAAATCTATATTCTATTATTTTATATGTGGCATTAACATAAGCATCAGATAGGTTTACAGTGGAAAAACTGATCTTTTCCCGTTTTATTCTCTTTTATTAATTATGGGTGAAATAGATAAACATAAAAAACTGGTAAATACATTAAATTGTAATCAAGGAAAAAAGTATCTATCTTTGCTCCTTCTACCACCAAAAGATACAAGTAACAGTTTAGTATTTCTACTTAAGTTCTACATAAATTTATAATGCTTTACATAGTTTTGTATTTTGATTTCTCACATGTTATAATAAAGGCACTTCCCTCCATCATTAAATAGTCTTTGAAAATATAACTTGAATGTTTGCATAATATCCCATCATATATGTAAACAGTCCCATATTGTAGAATATTTTGGTCTGTATTCTAAAACAATGCCATAGTGAAATATTTGTGCATAAATAATTTTTACATGTGTCTAAATATTTCCTTCAGATGGATCCCCAGTGGCAAAATAACATTACAGGACTTCAGATGTGTATCGTTAAACTGCTTTTCAGCAAAGTTGGGCAAATTTGCATTTTGCCAGTACTGCGTATCAGAAGGGTGTCATATCACCACAGTCTGTGGTCTTGCTTATCTTTCACAACCCAGGGGTTTTTTTAGGTATAATTAACAATATTATATTAGTTTGAAGCGTCTCCCACATGATGCTTTCTGTTGGATACCCACGGCATAACCATGGCTGTTAACTTTGCGGACTAAGTTGCCATTTAAATGGACAGACTTCTTCTTGAAGTGTGAAGCTGGATTTGTATTCATGAAAAATTCCAAATGGTTAGTTGATGTTTCCTGTGTTTCAAGTGTAACCTTAAATATGTTATACGTTTTAAATGTTTTTACTGCTTAGCACTGTTATACAAAACTCAAAGCAGCATCCTCTCCCCCATGTTTGGGGTTTATGTGGCAGGAGTAATTCCAAATAAATATCTTAGTTATTTGAAATGTAGGCATTGGACAGTACTCCATTATGTTGTATCTTCTGGAAATTATTTTTTAAAAATATATCATCGTTCAGGTTTTATTTGTAGGCTTGAGAATTTTATGTACTCCCACTACTCTCTTCATTTATCACTGAGAACATGTAATTTCAACTAGACAGTGACATGCATTTGTATATAAAAGAAAAAGTAATTATTTGTGGATATTTTAACCCAATGGGATTTGGAGTCTTGTTCTACATATTATGTCCCTGTTTTACTTACAAACTTCAACAAAAAAAGGAAAATTTAAATATGATTGTAATTTCAGATTTACAGTACATTTTACTTTATTCATTTTAGAACAAAACTTTTGGCACTTTCACTCATTCTTTAATTAAGGCATAAACTAATTACAGTTGACCCTCGAGCGGCACCAGCTTTGAAACATGTGCACCCACTTACACGAGGATCTGTTTTCCGTAAGTATCCAGTCAGCCCTCTGTACCCAGTTTTGCACCCTCACTTTCCCAGCTCTGGGTCTGCAATACGGTTTTCGTTCCCGGTTGGTTGAATCCGAGGGTGCAGAGGGCCGACTGTACACACTGTTCTACATCAGTTCACGTGAGGGCCTGGAGCATCGGGACTTTTGGCATCTGTGGGGGTCATGGAAGCAACCCCCCAGTGATACCCAGCAACAACTTAGCCAGTTAAGTTTTGGGGGGAAGTCATAAGTTTATGTGGATTTTCAACTGTGTAGGAGTCTGCCCCCCTAACCCTCACATTGTTCAAGGGTAAACTATACTTTCTCTCTACTTGGTTTAGTTCAGTTTCACAGATGAAAACCAAATACTAGATACTACGTGAGTATAGAGGATAAAAGAGAGACCCCATTCCCCTCCCGCCCACACGGCACATAGTCAGAGACAAATTCCTTACCAGGTTATCAGTTAGGTACGGAGTGACCTGCACTGTGGCACACTGTTCAGTCTCGTTACAGGATGTCTGCAATATGAGTGTCTCCAGCCCCAGGTAACAGGTTCCCCAGATAAACCAAATCCATGCACTAATAAACTGACCACTCAAAAGTGAATTCCCACTCAAGCATTCCTGTTTCCTCAATACTAATTTCCCTTCCTGCCTAGCATCTCAGCATCTCTTTGTTCGCCTCTGGCCGACTGCTATAGACATTCATAAATATCAAGTAATAGGATGCAAATAGATTGTTAAGTAAAATTGAAACTTGTTTTTAAAAAAGCACAGTTTGTCCTGAAGTTGGTGAAAGTGATATTGGAGAATCTAAACCACAGAGAAAGCCCGATGAGAATGTGACACATCAAAGCCGCGTAACCCAAGAGGCGACACTGGCGTGGACAGTATCAGGATCGGTGCGTCCGCAGAGAGCGAGTTGTGTAACAGCTGGTTAATAGAGGACCTTGGTAAAAACATATGTATGTGTGTGTATTTTTTCAATAACCTTTTTCATCACCGAGGTGTAAAAGTCAACTAAAGGGTGTCATATCATATAATTTTATCCCACCCCCACCCAAATCCAACATTCAGTTAATCCTTTGTCCTATAGGACATATTTATAATTATGACTTATTTTTATCATGTTCATTTTATTTTTCTAATTTGAAGCCTTAATCAAGTCCTTTAAATGTGACTGGTTATTCAGTGTTGTTCGTATCTTTTGGTTGTCTCTTTCTGTGTAACAAACCATCCCCAAAACACTAGTTTCAGACAACAACTACTGATAGTTTATTACCTCCCATAATTCTGCAGGCTGGCCAGACTCTGCTGGGTTGGCTGCAGCTGAGCCTGCAGTCATGTGAAGTTTCGGCTGGGTTAGAATGTTCAGGATAACTCATTCACTTTTCTAAAAATCATTGCAGGGCTAGCCACACAGGCTGAGCTCAGTGGGGACCGTGGAGTGACTGGGGGCTCTCTCTCTCTCTCCATGCGGTCTCAGGGTCCCTTCTTTTACACATGGGAGGGTAGCCAGACTTCCTACATAGCAGCTCAAGTTTCCCCAAAGCACAAAAGGAAAAAATTTGGGTTCCAAACTGACATATAGCCTCACTTCCACACATTCTATTGGATAATAAAGCAAGTCACAGGCCAGCCCACGTTCAGCGTGGAAGGAGACTGCATAAGGACTTGAATATTGGAAGGCAGGGTTTGTCAAAAACCATCAATGAAGACCAGCTAGCACACTGTATTAAGTACATTCATTTCAAAAGGCATTTCCAGTATCAATTATCCATGGATAACAAGGACCTCCTACAGCTTTAATCACTTGGGTAGGTCAGGTCCAAAGGCCTAATGGGTTCTGATGTCAATCGCAACAGTCAATCTGCTTTTAATAATCACAGGCTTCAAGTGACGGAATTCATTTATAAGCAAAATTAGAGCCTTGGTCTGATTCATAAACTTCAGCCACTTATTGATAGTTTTTTTTAAAGAACAAGTTTAGGTTCATTTGCCTATGGATACTCAGCAAATATTTGGAAAATAATTCAAAGTTTGGAGGATAGTAATTCTGAACATTTATAATTTAGGCAGTGCTTTTACATATAATCTGAACTTGTTTTTCATTCCAAATCTTATGTAGTAGATATTATTCCAGTTTAGGTAAGGAAACTAATTCATCATAAGCTTTTAAATTTTCTACAGTCACACAGCTAGAAAACTTTGGAGTCAGGACTCCAAGTTCAGGGTTACCTACCCTTCCTAGAGTGTTCTTTTAAACTGAGGAGGATCTGCAACTTAAGTTCATTCATGTAATCTCTCTCCCTCTCCAGGTACATGTATGTATGTACCCACAGGCATATAAATATACACTTAAAAAACCATTCTTAAAGTGCAGCCTTCATTGAGAGTTATAGCTGATGAATGAAATTCTGTCTCTCATTACATGGATATATATGTATGTAACATATACACATGTACATAAAATATACATTTTAAAAACTATACTTAAAATATAGCCTTCACTGATAGTCAATGATTTATAGAAAGTCAATAGTATCCCTTTAAATGAAAGGATATCACAGAAGCATGGATGCATGGATGTCATCTGGTCCAACTTCTTCATTTCTCAAAATGGGAAAACAGACTCAGAGTGGTTAAGTAACTTGCCCAAAGTCACACAGATATTGAGTGAGAGCCAAGAACTCCTGACTCTGAATCTACCATTCTCCCAACTAAACAAAGCCTTGCTAAGAACAGCCTTTCAAAGGAAATTGTGTGAGGAATACGGATTCTTATACGTTTAAAACATTAATTTGTGATTTGCCAGGAACTAAAAGTAACAGCTCTTTAATGACTAAATACAGTTAAGGACCAGCTGTGCAGTTTGCTCAAAATAGGAGACAACCAACCCATTGCAAGGAATCAATGGAAAAAAAAATGCCTTCTATAAAAAGCTGAGAATTAACTTTAATGTGAAGAGTTCTTTATGGAGGAAAAGAAATTGTAACTGTTGCACTGAGTAACTTGGTATAATGTTTCACTCCCAGGGTTATTATATGTGAAGAGCAAAATTAAGAAATTGACTCCAAATGTCCTCGCAGCACTGAGTGTGGAACCCTCTTCGGAGAATGAGAAAAGCTTAGATGTGCTAGACCTCAGTTTCCCAAAAGAACAAAACATAAGGTCGGTCCTGCAGACAGTGTTTTGGCGATGTTGCACTTCTTCCAACTCATAGATGCTGCCAGGCAAAGTAGCGAGGAATGCTGCATGTTGACCTGAGTAGAAATAGTGGGTTTTTCCTCCTTTCCCTTCATCCCCTCTACTCTCCCTCCTTTTCTTTCTCCCCCTCCCTCTCACCACTTCTTTTATTAAGGAGAAAATAGTTTCAATTTGTTGACCACACAGATAATAAATTCAGGAAGCCAGTGCAGTCATGTAGCACTAAGTGACAAGGACACGTTCTGAGAAATGCATTGTTAGGTGATTTTGTCATGGGAACATTATCGGGCGCACTTTCAGAACACTAGATGGGACGGCCGGCACACACCCAGGTTCTGCGGTCGAGCCTACTGCTCCTGGGCTATAAGCCCATGCAGTGGGTTACTGTACAAATATTCAGGAGATTAAATCAAGCACAGAGAAAATGATGCAATCAAAAACCTCGGTAACCACAAAACGCATCAGACTGCTGCCAGCATAATGGCATATTGGGTTATAGCAACCTTTTTTTAATATAAGTAGAAATAGTAGACTCTAAATTATTGATTAAAACTATGGAACTATAGTAGAGCAAATACATAAACCAGTAACATTGTCATCTGTTATCATTAGAAAGTATTATTTACTGTATATAATTGTGTGCTGTACTCTTCCAGGACTGGCCGTGTAAGTTTGCTTACACCAGCATGACCACAAGCACGTGGGTAACGTGTTGTACGACCACATCAGGACAGCTCGGCTGTCACTAGGCATTAGGGATGGCTCAGCTCCGTTTCGGGACCACCGTGGAATGTCGTTATGTGGCATGTGACGGTAGTGCCATTTACCAAAGTCAAAGTGTGTGTGAGGCAAAGGGCTGCCAGCTGGCATGCTATCGACTAAAGAGTCAACTAAGCCACAAGCCCAGTGCCTTCTACTGAGCATCCTGGTGTGATTTCTGACTTTAATAATCACAACTGATTGTTTATATCAAGGGGTGCAGGACAGCGGTCCTGTGAATGTCTTTCCGGGCATGTCATTTCCTGGGTACATCTCTGCCGCCATCTTTATACCTGTTATCTGGAATGTGAAAATATGCCTAGGTTTTCTCTCCTACTTCTCTAGTCAACGAGAAAAAATAAACTTAGGAATAAAACCTACCACTTCCCTCTGAATACAAGATGCAAGCTGCTCATTTGTATCTCTTGGTGGTTTTGCTTTATTTATGCCTAAGTTTGAAGAACTTGCTGTGTCCTATTATTGCTCTGTGTCCAGAAGTGGTTGGATTTCTTTCTCTTTATTCAGGCATGGTTATTGATTTTTTTTGACAATATGAAGAGTTGTAATCTCCATGCATCTACCATAAATGCCTCAGCAAAGGGGAGCGTGGTGACGGACATGAGGAGGAAGTCCTAGTGTCACCATGGTTTAGCCACCAGACTATCGCTGTTTGAGAGAAGACATGTCACAGGTTTGCACCTGCACATCATGTATTCAAACAAGCTTAAAAAATATTTTGTGGTTTTAAGAAGATTTTGGTCAACAACCAAATTCTACTTTAAGTGCAGTGTGCACAGAGGACCGCCACTCTTGTGATGTAACCCATACAACAAAATAGAAGCGCCCACACATTTGCACCAGCCGGCACTTATTTTTGTAGGAGGCCACTTATTTGGGGGAACTGTTATAGCACCAGTGAGTCCAGTTGGAAATTTCCATCTGCTTACCTCTCACTGCTTCTGCATCCTTCCCATCTGCACTGGTGTCATCTCAGACCAGGCCTCCCGTTTCTTCCACATTCTAGCAACACCCACTGAAACCCCTTCCTCCCATTCTCCCCACAGCTGCCAGATTAATCAGTTCATACCTTCTGCATAAAACTCTGGAATGCTTTCTTTTTTATGAGTCGGGGTTTGATCAGAGAGGGAAATCAACAGTAAGTGAAATGGACTGAGGGATTAGAGCTTGCACAGTTGTGGAAGAGAGCCGAAAACTGTCACTGCGTAGAAACTTCATTTCTTTCATATGATCATTTCTCCTTTCTTTCCTTTTGATTCTAACTGGCCTCAAGCACCCTGGCTCACCTACCTGCTTCTCCCTTCCACGTCCACTCCTTTATAATCATTAAGCCCTCAGGATAATGAGGTTCTGATCAGCTATTTATAAGTTTCAGCTCCAGGCCCAGAAAAGCTGCAAAAGCAGACAATGCCATGGCTGACATGAGGACCATATGCACCGATCAACTACCCATACCCTAGTGCTGACCAATCCGTACAGACCGTGACCCTAACTCCCTAGTCACCACGATTAATGATTTTCCCCTGTATACCCCATCCACTGGAAGCCACTGGGGACCCAGGCTTTTGAGCAGTAGCTCACCTGTGTCTCCTGGGTGGGCCACTTCATAAAAATAAACCCTTATTTTCTTTGCTGCAAACTCCTGTTCCTGTCTTATTGAGTTGATGCTCTTTGGCAGCCAGACCCCTTTAGTCCAGTACAAAACCAACTTACCAAACATCAACTTGCCAATTTGACCATTGCATCCACTGTAAAGTAGCGTCCTCTAACCAGGTCGAGGGCCGGATGCAGCAGCAGCGGGGGCAGGAAAAGAGCATATGCCGATGACACAGGGAGGGCAGCAGACTGCATGGGAGAGAAATCCCACTCATTCCAATGTAAAACATTCAGGAAGTCCTTCCCACACCCCCTCCAAAAATGGAAGATGTAATTGAAATGGATATTCAACCCAAATAGACATAAAAATCTTCAGTATAATGGCCAGGATGAAATCTCAGTAAAACCAAAGTTTCCCCAAGCTACCCACCCACCAGCAAATCTCAAAAATTTGGCAAATTGGTCATGTATCTTATAAAAGTGAATTCATGCACCTAGTTTCAAAAATGACAGGTCCTACATATTGTGTCTGGTTTTCAGCTCCGTGCTGTTGTACTGCTTTCTGATTCTCTTCTCTCTCTTTCTCTCTCTCTCTCTTTTTTTTTTTTTGGTTCTTTTTTCTTTAAAGTTCTATGTTCTTTTTCAGTTGTATACCCACTTGAATTAGAAGGGCCGTTTCATTTGACCAGGCTGGACTAGTAAGTGCAGCCTGTCCTCAGTCTGTCCATCTGCCGAGATTTCATGTGAGAAGTACAACCGTGGCCAGTGTGTTTATAGCCCCAGTTACCCCTTGCCCACCGCCTTCTGTGTGCGCCAGTGCTGAACAAAGCTTCCCATGGATTTTCCACAGAATGCCCAAAGCCTGCCTTTTTAGCTGGGGGTCACTCCTGTCTGCACAGCTGTGCACTGCGGCTCTCACTGTCCATTACAGTTCCTGTTCTGTGAGCTCCATCCCTGCCACGGGAGGCCATCAGCAGCCCCCGGCCTGTGCACGAGAAGAGAACCATTTCCAGGCTGGATGTGGCGTGAAGAGTACTTCCTAGCTGCACAGTAGCCGAGAGTTCTACAAACATATCCCATTAAAAGACATATTCCAGCTTACAGCTGTGGTGCCTACAGTTTGTTTTCTAATCTTTTCCTATCCTTTAAGTATAGGTTACATTGTGTCTTATCATAGAGCACCAACTAGCCCTGCCTGAGAGTGTTTGGAGGAACTTCCCAGAAGAGATGACATTTCTTAAGTGATTTTTTTTTCTCACAAAGACTCACAGCTTGTGAGCGTGAAACTTACCAAAATTACTCTTTCAAATTTGTATCAATTAAATATGCAGTTTGGTACTCTTCTAGTAAAAGTGATGGTGTTTTGTCAGTCTGCCCAAGTTTCTGGCCCCCTGTGACTCTCTAGGAACGCATGTGTAAGACCAGCACCCAGGTGGAAGGGAAGAGCACATGAGCCTCCATGGAAGACTGAATTGATTATTAATGGTACTGGGCTTTCATCTCCTGAATGAACTAGCTACACAGTCCTTGCTCTCGGGCACAGGGGGTAAGACATCATTGAACAGCGAGTTCCTAGACACCATCAATGGAACATACAGTCCGGTGTGGTGACTGGCACTAGGCAGTGATTCTCTGAACAGCATGCCATCATCTCTCATCATGGTCCCGTGACAGTTATTTAGATGTTGGAAGCTCGGCTTGCTGAAGACCAGTGTCAACCCAAAACAAATGGCCATGGTAGCCGCAAGTTCTACAGTTCTCCGTCAAATGGTCTAAATCAATCATTTGCACATTGTAGGCCAATATGTACCAGGTGCCTGGGTTCCAGGTAATTGCAGAGTCTTGATGTAAATTGGCCTGTAGCTCAGTCCTCCCTTATCTCCAACCCTGACTTGTTTTCACCTTGCCTTATGTATGCACTGTGCCCATTACAAATTCGTCCCATACTCATTGCGCCCCCAAATGATCCCCTCTCTAATCAATCAGTCTCTGAACAGAAACAACCTAGGAGACTTGTAATTGTTCCTAGAACTAGCAAAACGAAGCTACTCTTTGTCAAATGCATGCTATGTGCCAAACACTTACAGATCTTTCTATCTGCTATCAAATTTAATCCTTTTTTTAAAAGACTTTATTTATTTACTTTTAGAGAGAGGGGAAGGGAGGGAGAAAAAGAGGGAGAGAAACATTGATCAGTTGCTTCTCGTACACACCCAACACCAACTGGGACCAAACCCGCAACCCAGGTGTGCGCCCTTACTGGCTACCTTTCACTTTGTGGGACGATGCCCAACCATCGGAGCCCCACTGGTCAGGTGAGGGTTCTAATTTAATTCTTAGGAAAGCGTCTGAAATGTGTATTGTTCTTCTAATTTACTGATGAGAAAACTGATGCTCAGCAAGTCAGAGAAGGCCTTCAAAAGGATGTGGTGAAAGTGATTTCAGAATGTCTTTTAAATGTACAGTTTGAGAGCTTCCGAAGGCACTGTCTTTGCCCCAGTTCCCAGTAGCATTTTCACTGGCCTCTGAATGTGTCTGGTTGGTGTCCATGTGCAAGGAGCACCGTGTCTGGCAGTGGCTTTGCTCTTGGCCTCCACTTTTGGTAGCGCCTTTTTCTTTCCTAGTGAAATCCCTTCTTTTAGGAAAGCTACTTTCAAATGGAAGTGTTGGGATAGAGGTCCCTGCTGTTGCTGACAGGAACTTGGTGAAAACTTGATTTATGTTACAAATAAGTAAATAGAGAATAAATGAAGAGGCATTTACTCTTTCTAGGGAGAACACATTTCAGTTTCAGGAAATCCCAGTGACGTTCATTATGACTGAGGACTTTTAGTTTTATTTTAGAAGTGTGTTTCTGACTGTGTGCCTTACACAAAACAGAACATCAAGAGTGAAGAGGTTTGTTTGTTTTTCCCTTTTTTTTCATTACTAAACCTAGGTGTGCTCCCCCAGTTGTCTTTTGGGGAATAATCTGTGAAATGGTCAACATCAAGATTTTGCCTTATTCCTCTTTGCAGCTTCAGTTTCTGGCATGTGGTGGACCTTCAACATGAGTTTGTTCCATTGGACAGTGAGTGAATAATGGAATGACCAGTAGCCCCAGGATATTTAATTTAGCTGAAAAATGACAAATGAAACAGTTCTGATACATGATGGCTAGTTTTGATATAACTTATTGATTATGAAGATTTTTTAAATGGAGATTGTTGTTAAATTATCCAAGCAAGCAGAGCTATGACTAATGAGATAAAATTAAACAAAAGAAAAATGTGAATTGAATATCATGAAATATTTCCAGTAGATGAGGTCAGGATTTAATCAAGCAGAAGGGTCCCAGTGGAAGTGGTCAGGGGACATTTAACACCATGCGTGTCACTTAGAGCTGCAGTAAACTTTCACAATTTACAAGGGACAGACCCTGACTTTGGCAGAGTGATGAGTGAGGTCATATTTCTAGTTTCGCTGACTCTTACACAGGTTTACCTTCACAGCCTCCCGGCCCCTATGGAAAGAATTTATCTATGTGTTAAACTAAACTTTCTGATTATAGCTTGCTTGCTTTCTTTCTTTTTTCCAGAAAACATTCTTTTTAGAGCATCTCCTGGTGGCCTCAGGAATGTCTTCTTTAAGTGGCAATGTCCAAACAGTCTTGGGCCTAGTGGAGCCAAGCAAACTGGGCCGCACCCTGACCCACGAACATTTGACAATGACCTTTGATTGCTGTTACTATCCACCTCCTCCATCTCACGAAGCTACCTCTAAGGAACCTATTATGATGAAAAATCTGTTTTGGATTCAGAAAAACCCTTATTCCCATAAAGAGAACCTTCAGTTGAATCAGGAAACAGAAGCAATCAAAGAAGAATTGTTGTATTTTAAAGCTAAAGGTGGGGGGGCTTTGGTGGAGAACACGACCACTGGGATCGGCCGCGATGTGCAGACTTTGAAGAGGCTGGCGGAAGAGACTGACGTCCATATCATATCAGGAGCCGGGTTTTATGTGGATGCAACTCACTCTTCAGAGACCAGAGCCCTGTCCGTGGAGCAGGTAAAAAGCCCTAGGTTTTCTGACAATGTTTGTGTGTACGTCTGAATAGCCAGAATTCAGATGTTGGATTATGCCTATGTGTCATTTACATTCAGAAATGTCATTGGCTCACAGGTAGCTGGGAATTCTACAGAAATTTACTAGCTACCAAAGACTTCTTCCAATCAAGACCCAAATTGGGAACATTTCATTTTATAAAGAAAAAGCATCACTGGTCATTACAGAATCCAATGTGTTAATACCTAGATTCATACATACTGTATCCCTGCTCAGTAGTGGTGTCCCAGTCTGTTTGTAAACACCAGTTTTTCAAGATGAGCTTCAGTGATGCAGCCTGTTGTTGCATTTTATAATAACCAGATAACCAGCCATGACAATTCACCGCAGGTGAAATTTGGCAGGCAGAGGAGGGCACATTCAGAAATGTTTCCTTCTCCTTTTACCAAATAGGAGGGGGAGAAAGTCCATTCCCTTGTTGTTATCGTAAGATCTTAAGCAAAAATGAGCAGAAGGAAGTAAATCTTTCAGGGACAAAAAGAACAAATAAGCAGCAAGACTTTTGGGCCTGTGTATGTGCTCTCTTTCTAGACATACATGTATCTGTTTATTCATGTTTACACACATATGTATACATTCATTTGTATCTTCTATTGCCTGCTTGATAGGCCTAGCATGGCAGCTAGAGGTTTTGCAAAGAATCAGTTAATCTTTAAAATACTTTGTATTTCAGAACTTTATCTGCACTATTTTCCAATAAGGCTGTTCCCTTTTTATATATTTACATTGTTTCAGGACTATCATGAAGTCAACTACTATACAGTCTTCTGGCCACTCTTAGCAGTAACTATACATCTGGCCAAAAACTGTGATATTCACATTATGTGCTGTGAATTTTCTGTGCTGTATAGGATAAAGGAATGCATAAAAAAGGGAGAATTAAAGAATTACTTGGTACAGTTGATACAGATTTGAGGACAATCTTTTTGTGTCTAAATGCTCCTCAAATTATTTTTCTCATCTGAATATACTTTCATTAATTCATGTTTTTTTTCCTCTATAGCTTCCTAAAGCCATAAATTTCTTGTTAAATAGTCACAGTAAGGTATTACCGAATCTTTGATTTAGAAAAACTTGTCGAATTTCAGATTTAGCCAGCAAATGCCTTTTTCCTTGACCCATATTCAACAAATGATGAATACATTCTTAAAGAATGAATACTGAATGGACAAGTTCATTAACACACTGTGGTGACACCACGTTGAGAAATTCCACAGTCTATGACATATTTTCATTCCCACCCTTCCTTAGCTCACTGATGTCCTCATTAATGAAATTCTTCATGGAGCTGATGGAACCAGCATCAAGTGTGGCGTCATTGGGGAAATCGGTTGCTCCTGGCCTCTGACTGAGAGTGAGAGAAAGGTTCTTCAGGCAACAGCCCAAGCCCAGGCTCAGCTTGGCTGTCCTGTTATCATTCATCCTGGAAGGAATCCAAGTGCACCCTTTCAGATTATCCGAATATTGCAAGAAGCAGGTATAGACATCTCCAAAACGGTTATGTCGCACCTTGATAGGTAAGCAGTTATGTCCAAATGAGAGCAAACCACCAGACAATTATGGATGATTAGATGTGTAGGGGACGGCAAAAACATCTGTTTGCTGACTCTACAAACAGATGTTGTCTGGAGTTAATGTTATGAAAAGCCTAACAATGTTGCAAAGGCTACACACGAGCCTTTACCTAGATTGATTCGATTAAGGAATCAGCACAGTCACAGTGTGGCTAATAATACACTGCAGTTACTTCCAAATTGGGATTCCTGGATATGAGGATGTGTCTTTCCTTGGTTCTGGAAAACCTCAGTCCTTGTCTCTTCAAATACTGCTTCATCCATATTTTCCTGTATATTTGTATCATCAACACCCACTTGCTATATGTAGGATCTCATCAGCTGTCCTCCCTGTCTCGTAACATCTTTTTCATATTTCCACCCATTTTCATCTTTGAACTGTAATTTCTTCAATTCTATCTTCCTATTTAATACTTCTCTCTCCAGTGAAAGCAATCTGTTACTTAGACTATCAATTAGGTTTATAATACTAAGGACTATGATTTTCTTCATTTCTCTAAGTTCCCTTTCTTACTTTTCAAATCTGCTTTGTTAATTTTGAGATTTTTTCCTTTAATATATTTTCAACTTGTGTTAAAAATATTATCCATAGAATGTTTACCTTATAATTAATAAACCTAGTTTCTATTGTCTTTTTTTAACTCTAATTTTATAGGTTGTTGATTCTTCTGGCTCTTATTCATGTGAAGTTATTTTCTTGTATTTAAAACAATTTATTGTGATTTTTAGATTCCTTGGAAATTATTTTGAGTCCTGAGTTGAGGTTTTTCCCTTTGTTTATTTGTTTGTTTGTTTCCTATAGTAGTTAGGGGACACTACTAACTTGGTATTACCTTAATTTTTTTTTAAATGCATAAATTGTGGTAAAATACGCATAACAAAATCGACTCCCTTAGCCATTTTGAAGTATGAAGCGCGGTAGTGTTACGTACATTCACGCTATGGTGCAATCTCCAGAACTTGGCGTCTTGCAAAACTGAAACCCTACGCCCATTACACACAGCAGCTCCCTAGTCCCTCTGCCCCAGGCCCAGGGCAACCGCTATTGTCCCGTCTCTGTTTATGAATCCGACTGCTCTAGGTACCTAGAATGAGATGGTATTTGTCTCCTTTGTGGCTTTTAAAACTAAACTTTTGGCTTGAAGAGTTTAGAACCACACAGATGCTATGAATTCTGGCCCCTAAACTCAGAGAGTGCAGGCTTGTGGCTATGGATTCTCAGAGGACACTTTTTCTCAACCTGCCTCCCTTTCACCTGAAGACTAAGAAAGACATAACCTCAAAAGACTCCCTCTGTGGGCCAGTTTCTAACTAGTCCTTCCACGTGGGTGGTTCAGATGAGAGAAACACTTCCTGTATGTGCTGGCCGCGGAGGCTGTGTCTCCAATTATCTCCTGCCGCACTCCGGCCCTGGCTCTCTATTGCTGGGCCCTTTAACTCCCCAGACAGTGGTAGCTCTGGGCTCCCCTCACTTCTCATTTTGTCTGCTCTCTTGTTTCTGCCCCTGAGCAAGTCCTTTACTTTCTCACCAGATGAAACAAGCATTTAAATGTATCTTTTCCCCCTCTTTCATTGTTGAGTATGTACTTATACTATCATGGAAGGTTTTCCGTGAATGTTTAGTCTGCCGTGCTGCCTGAAACTGGTTCACAATGATTCTTAAGGAAGAGTCTTTCTAGCCTATCTGTTCATAGTTAGACAGGTAGGTGAGTTAGAAAATCATGGTTAGCGCCAAGAGAAAATAAGTTTCCCCTGGAAATTGTGAAACAACCTTAACTGCTAGCAGAGTAGAGCTTCCTTGCTTATAGAATCAAACAATATGTTTATTCCTTGCCCATAAAATGAATACCAAATCAATATAGTTGTATATCCTTTGCTCATAAAATCAAACAACACATATATGTATACCTATATGCATATATACATGTACATGCACTTTCTTTTAAACAATGCCCAGGAGAAATCGAGATGGAGAAATTGATCTGACATCAGACAAGCTCTGAGCATCTTAGAAAACCCTGAGAACATTTCTAGAACAGCCACTCATTCTGTGTCTATACTAGGGATTGTTAGGGTTCCAGTGCCTGGCAAAGAAATATAAAGAAGGATGAACATTTCAGAAGAGAGGCAACTGGCAAAAATGGCTTTAGAAAAAGTAGCACATTTGGAAAAAACAAATTAAATAACGTAACAGAAAAAATTAATCGGGGAGGCAGACACTGGCAACTTTAGCTTTTTGACGTGACTGTTCGCAGCAAGACAGTCGCCAGGCTGAAACTGGACTAGGTCAGCCTTTCACAGACGCGCCGAAGTCTGAGGGCTGCACACACAACCTGATCTTTACTGAAAGGGCAAGGGCTTCAGCTTTACAATGGTGACAAATCACAAAAGGGCATGTATTTCATGCAGCAAAACACACAGATGACACACAAAAAGAAAAGCATCCTGAAAACAAGGCCCCCAGAAAAAAAACCCATTTGTTCCTCCCACCGTGTTTTTTCAGGCACAAAAGAGAAGGTTCTGAAGCCACAGGCTGTTGTTACTGTGACGTAGAAGTCCAGGCGCGGGCTCTGCCCTGCAGCCCCTTCTGACACCGGGCTTTCTAGCAGGGCTGACGTGCGGCCTACACTACCTGTAAGATTGTTCATTTATCCCTGTACAGGTAGGGTTTCTGTCACTTGAGAATACGAAATAAAACATTCTGGGATGCCCACATCACACTGAAGCAATTAAATGTTTTTGAGAATACACAAATCTTCACGAACATTCATGCATAAGGCATTTTGCCTTACAATACATGCACAGACACCCCCCCCACCCCACACACACATACACACAAGAGCAACGACAACAAACTGCTCTTTGCCTGTCAGGAAGGAGCACTTGGGGCCTTGAGAGGGAAGAGTTAACTTCCCTTAGGACACCCCTGAACCACATTGTTGTCATGTGACCACATGTGACCTGCTTAAGGTCATTTACCTGGAGATAACAGCCTGACAAGATAAATCGGCTTCTGTGTCTGGGCCCTCCCCTCACCATCTGTTCTCCGTAAGAAATATGGGCCTGTGGCAGTGCCCGCGGACTGCTGCGGATTTAACCCTAGGGGACCTCAGAGGGGGCTGCCCTTGACAGGTATAGCCACCCAAAGTCAACATTTATTGGAAAATATCACCAGCATTTCTGTTCCTGTTTGGGCTTTTAATCCACAAAGGCTTTATGCCTTTTAATCCTTTATTATAATTTTCCTACCTGTTAAAATCCTATCCACATTTCCAGGTGGCATATGATCACAGCACTACCTCTGCCCTGGTCTAATATGGGCTCTCTGTGATCTAAGAAGACACCCCAGAGATGGTCTCTTTGTGATTCATCTCCAAGGAAGTTTTATCCTTAATATTCTATCAGGTGGATATAGGTATTGTACCACAACACAATTCTTTTGTTACCGAGCAAAGTTGGGTAAAAAAAACAACAGGGCTGGAAGGTATTTGGTTACTAACTACTCACTGATTACACATTGAGCCCCGGAGAAGGCACCAGGCAGGTGGTATGCCTCAATCTTTTTTCTCCTTGGTTATCTATTTAACAAACTAGAGGGCTTCATGGAAGTCTAGGGCCTAGCATTTGAGGAGGGACACAATGATAATGAACATCAAGAATATACCACATCTTCTGACTTTGAAAATGGCTCCCTGTGGAATTTGATCCAAGGGTTTCCGACAAAGGAGAAAGGGAGACACAGATGATGGGCTAACTACACATTTTATTCTCTTTACACTTGATTATCCATGCCAGATCCACCCAGCTCTTTAAAGGATACACTTTTGATGTGTTTTTCACACTCTCAATTAGATGAAGTGAGTGGGATCTTCCTTCCTCCCTTCCTTCCTTCCTTCCTTCCTTCCTTCCTACCTTCCTTCCTTCCTTCCACAAATATTTATTGAATGCCTAATCACCATAAACCAGACTATGGGAGTTAGCAGGGAGAAAGACCTGTTCTATGCCTTCAAAATGATTATTTAATTATAATTATGGTGACCCTTAACCTTAAGTTTTTCTTTGAAAAGTCACAAAAAATGATTATCTGGTATCCTTGGAACTGCATGCCTTTAATTCCTATGAGTACTAGTGAAATAATATGAAATAATTAAAAAACAATTCCAGGCAAATATTTGACAAACTTAAATTGAGCAAAACATCTTTATATATCTAAATAGTATGGTAGCACTAAAAAAAAAGGTGGAATATTATGCGTGTGAGATGGTTTAAACGTTTAGAATCCTGTGCGTGTGGTGCCGCATTTCTCAGCAGTTTATCGCTGGGACTGTGTGTGTGCATGGGCTATGTGCACAGGGTCTCATACGCAGTGAAAGAAGGGATGTGCATTGTACAGTACATACGCTGTGCACGTGAAGTACGGTGAAAACAACTTCTCTGGTCATATCGGCTCAGGTCCAATCACAGAACGAGAAATTAAAGAAATGAACTCAGGCAACAAAGCAAGGAGGGACCGGAAAAGCAAGCAAATTTTTTTCAAAGAAAATATTTACTAATAACACTTCCCTTTTCCCATATACTAACGTCCACTGGTATTTCTTTTATCACTACGGCAGATGATGGGAAAATATTAAAAATAGATTCTTTTAAACATGTAATCATGGCTACTTGTATACGTAGTTGGGTCTGAGCACGGCTACATTCACAGGAAAGTCTACGCTGGTTCCCAGGGCACTCACTGACACAGAAACGCAAACCCTGAATGCGCGGCAGGTTGAAAGCCTGTCATGACGTGGGCAGCAGCTATGCTTTCATTAATACAATGGTCAGTCTGCGCCGGCAGGGGACAGTGGGAAACGGGGGCGCTGGGGTCATGATGCCTAATTCTAGTTCTTACTTGCTGCGTGCCCTTAAGCAGGTCACTTCATCCTCCCAGTCTTTTGCTTATCTGTCCACGCAGGTTAAGAAAAATTATTTTTAACCTTTTAAGTGTTATGCATATTCCCCCCCCCACCCCCGATTATTAATCTTGAGCTTCCTTTCAAGACAGGACCTAGTTAAAGAGAAAATCCAGACAAATGTTTGACAAACTTAAGTGCAGCAAAGCTCTGCAATGTCTACGAAAGTGCCACATAAAAGGCAACGCAGTTATGCTTGCCGTTGACATTTGTTGACTCTCCCAAACTGTACTCTCTAACAGAGGCAGTTGGGCAGGCCAGCCCCGTGCCAGCGCCGGCAAGGCTCTAGCCGCGTGCTCTCTCCAGCACATTTTACCCACCGTGCCCTTCCCAGGCAATTTTTTTCTTCTGAGGCAATTTTTCATGACTCTGACACCATTCCCACGAAATGTGACATTTTAACAAATAGGATTGCCATGTCTATGAGATTTATCTTCACTCTCCTCAATACCATCATTCCCTGAACTGTGCGTCGCCTTACATGAAAAACGCAGCCTCTTTTGTGCTGTGTGGCAGTTAGAAAGTTCATATGGTAAAAAGGTCTTCCTGGGGTGTATAAACCCCAAAACGCATTTCAATATCAAGTTTTAATTACATTTCACAATTCAGGGCCAACTTCTAATTCAGAGCCGACTTTTAGTCTAATTCAAACAAAGGCTTTTCTCTCTCTTGCATCCATGTGTTCCTTTAGCATAAGCCTGCACTGAAGTCATGATATTGAGTGTGACATCATTCCTTCCTATGAGGTCATTAAACATCTCTTTATGGTATGGACCCGAGAAGTCAGAGAATTGAATAATGGTGAGGGGAAGAGGGAGAAGTATACTTGTTCAAATAGAGATAAAGGGAAATAAATGCATGGCAATCTGAATTAGTTTTCTATTGTTTTTCATCCCCAGTTATTCTCTAATATTGAAAAGACTGCTCTATAACAGTAATGCCTTGGCACAAAAAGATAAATGAATCTTTAAAGTACCTACAGAAATGGGGATAAATTAGTGTATAATGTGAATGTTCTACTTTAACTAAGCATTTTGAGTATGTATGAAACCAAAGTTTCACACACAAATATTTCATTGAAATAGCAAATTGTACTTTTAACCATAGTCAATGTTTAGGTCATCATTAAACATGTATATCATTCTATATAGTAGTTTTTATTTTGACATTAAAATACGTTAATTAAAATTTATCAATTAAGAATTTTTCAGATCTTATAATAAAGATGGAACTGCCATTTGCAATATAAGAATATACATGAGGAGTGTTTTAGAATTATATTAACATTTAATTTATTAGATTATAATAAGTTATGTATTAATTTCTTTTAGACATTGCACTATAAATATTTTAAAATTCATTTTAGATTATTACATGAATAGTATCAGGTGAGTTTAGTAATGGCTTTGAGTAGTTGTTGAAAAACTCTTAAAATAACAAAGAATCCCTTATAACATTATGTGTACAAATATCCATTGGTTTTAAATTGAGGATTTCAGCCCCGGCTGGGTGGCTCATTTGGTTGGAGTGTTGTCTAGTACAGCAAAATGCTGCAGGTTCGATCCCCAGTTGTGGCACATATGGTATTGTTTCTCTCTCACATCAATGTTTCTCTCTCTCTCTAAAAAACAATGAATATATCCCTGGGTGAGGTTTAAAAAAAACATTGAAGAAATCAGTGGGGAGAAGAGGTAAATAATTTTTATATTAATAAGTCATTATAATTCAATATTGTGTTTAATAAATCAGTTCTATATAAGCATTCATTTATTATTGTATTTGAATGCCATTAAAAAATGATTTGGTCAAGTTCATACGTTTTAGTGGTACATGTGTTCTGTGCTTCTACCTGTGTCAGCCCCTGAGCTAGTTTGGTCTCCGCAGAGCTCCCCTCCTGGGACTCGCCCCCTGGGCTCAGGAACTCACAGATCGGTATGGCTGCTGAATGACAAAATGACAACACAGTCGCAAGGCAGTAAGGGAGAGTGCACTAGACTAGGAGCAGGAACACAGGCTTCAGTTTCTTTGTTTACACAGTAACGTTAATATGTGGCATAACTATTTCACCAGTTCACTATGAGTTTCAGAACGTGGTCCTCCCATATTCTTGGTACCATTTAAGGATGCCAGTATCTAATCTACTGCCCAAGACCTGCCCTTGGTTCTCTGTCTCCAGCGCTGTCACAATGGGGACAGTGGCTCATCGCTTACTCTTCCTCTGGCCTGCCCTGTTCTGGTTAATGACACCATTATTCACCCAGATGTCAGCTCAGACTCCTCCCTCCCCTGCACCTCCATGTGCTGAGACCTGTCTATCTCACTAAGATCTGAAAATATAGCCCCCTGTCCATCCTCTGTTGTTAACTTAATTCAGGCCCTTGTTTGTCACCTGAACAGGAACCACTCCAAAGAGAAGCCACATCCTTAGCCTTGCTCCCTGACCTAGCCTGCCACCGTTCTGCCGTGTTCAAATGCAAATCTGATTACTGTCCTCCACCCAGACTTAAAACTCTTTAATGGTTCTCCTTCACCTTCAGAGCAATATCCAAAAGTCTTGGTCATTGGTCCCCACCCATCTCTCCACCTCCTCTCCCATTATGTCTAGTGCAGATACGGAATTTGGGCTACAGCCGCACTGACCATGACCTTGAGTGTGCTGCACCGACTGTTCTTACATGCTTCTCACACAAACTAGTTAGTCCCTTGGCTGTGAATACGCCATTCTCCTTATCCACTCAGCAATCTTACTTCAAAATGAAGCTCATCAGAGATTTCCTTCTCTACAAAGCTTTCCCTGAACAAACCAAGCAGTGTTTGCTATGTCCTCCCACTTCCTAGAAGGACTTTTATTCTTAAATTCAGTATGGTCTGTAAAGCAATTATTTGGTTCTGTGTCTCTTCCTCATAGACACTGAACTTCTTAAAGGATGGGACTGTGTGTTGTCTTTGTTTCACCAGCTCATATCTCACAGCAAGTAGATGACCAACAATTTCTTATTGGGTGGACGAATGGATGGATGCTTTTTCTCTACATACTTTAGCTCTGATAATTACATCCTTATCTTCAGGAACAACAAGCTTCCCTCCTGCCCAAATAGTTTTCTTCTGTATCGTCCATCCCTCACCCAACACCTGAATCCCACCAACTTTTATGTGAATAGCCCTCTTCAAGATGCAACTCAAGTGAGTCACTCCTTTAGTTATTCTCTCATAATACTTTGTATTTATTTGTTCTACAAAAACCTTTCAACACACTTAATTGTAATTATTAGTTTAAATATCTCTCTCTTTCCTTAGACTTCCAGTTCCTTAAGACAGTAGCTTAAATTTCTTATTCATACCTGTATTCCCAGTACCGAGGCTAGCACGAGGCAGGTGATAGCACAAGCCAGCAGATGTTTGGTCATGAATTCAGGAAGCTGTGCGTGAATGTACGAGAGCTCTTTGAAACCATAAAGCCCCAGACAAATGTTAGGCATTAGTGTCATCTTGATCACACCCATGAGTCACATCCTTTCTTCTGCCCCTTAGTTCTTCCCACCTAGATGGCCCGCAGACCCTGGTCCAAATTATCACTTCGCACAGACTCCTTGCTCCCACTCGGAGTACATGTTGACATTAAACTAAACCCCTCTGCACTTGGATAAGATCTAGAATACAGACCTCATGAAAAAGAGAATCGACTGTCCTTCATTTTAGTACCAACTATAAACCACTAATAAATGGTGACCAGAGTCTGAAAACAAAGATAGTCAAATCACTTTAGTTACCATTTTCGTAGCTAACAGCAATGTGATTGTTGTAAATTTATGCCTGGTTCCTTATATAGACAGAATGTGAAGAGCAAAAGTGTAAAACATGCAACAGAAGAAATAATATAATATGAATGACAAGAACAAACATTTGATGGAAAAATCTCATCTGCCTCCTGGGAAATCCCATGATATTGAATGCAATGCAGTCACTACGTGCACCTTGAAGAAGGCAGAAAGGCAGCAGTTCCGCATCTCACAAACCACCTCACTGACTGTTTAGGGCAAGAGGTGGAAAGTACTTACCTTAAAGGCTGGGGAAGACTGGAATAAGAAACAACATAATTATTCACAGGTAGAGAATATGGAATGAGCAGGACTGGCCGAGGTTGACACCTACACTTACATGAGAAGAGCTTTGAGATCACTGATGCCTGGGAGGGGCAGGACCTCTGTTTAATCCTTATCTAAAAGATGTCCAGCAGAATGCATTTTCCCATGACACCATTCGGACATCTGGGGTCAATCCTTTCTCCAAGTGAAAAAAAAGATACTTGCATAAATGCAACTTCAGGAGCACCTTGACAGTCCCTGAAAGTCATCCAACTGAGTGTCAATTTAATGTGGGTAAGTCACCTTGTTAGAAATTCCTGGTGTGGGATGCTCTGAGTCATCTTTGTGATGGGGTGGGATTCTCCACAGGTGAGTGCTGGTGAGAAGGAAGGACCTGCCATGGATGGGCGGATGTGCTCATCACAGAAGGGGCAGTGTGGCCTAGGACCATGGCTTTGGAAGGCAATCTGGATTTATTCACCCTCCTGAGTTACTTAACTTTTCTGAGACTTAGTTTCCTCATCTATAAAATGGGACCATCATGCCTTCCTCGTATAGTGTTTATAAAGATTAAATGAGACTGGGCTGTTTTGAGTACCTGATGATGATTAAGTGTTTATTAATCTTGTTTTACCTACTTCTCCCCTTCTATCCCTCATTATCATATAATTCTAAATTCTGGGGTTTTTCAGGACTTTTCCTATGAAAAATATGCATGATCACTGACACTATCCACCCCCCACCCCAACACTGTGGGTTTTGAACCTCAGTAAGGAGAATTTAAATGAATTATTTTCTTAATTTCTACACACTAATGTTCAGTTATCCAGAGGGTGTCTTATCATTAAATGTCAGTAAAAATTATTTATATATTTACATATATGGGCTTGTATGTATTGGATTTTTAATGACAGGAAATTTGTCTGCCTCCTTTTTTAACTGCATTTTCCTAATGTCCAAAACATCAGCATAATTGCTTCTCTTCTGAGGAAATCTCCCCTACACATGGCTGTAAAATTTTAAGTGTTTTACCATGGGGCCATTTCCTTCAAAGTCCCACTCTTTTCTATATGCTGCCCTATAGGATAATAATCCCCAGGGGTTATTCTTGCAGCTTACATGTTTATATGAATCTAATTGAACATGTTAGTCTTTTTCTAGAAAGGTATCTCTACCTATGGTGATATTCTTCAGGCAATGCTGATAATATAAGTAGCATTTACATAAATTGACATCTGGAGATCGGGATACTTCCGTTCCCCGTTCTTCTCTTGGATGAGGCTGTTGTAAGACCACATCCAGAGAGATCATGCAGGGCCTCACGGCCACTGAAAGGCCCTGGCTTTTTCTCTGAGGGCAATGGCAAGCCACCGGTGGCTTCTGAGTGGAGGAGAGACCTGAGCTGACTTAGGTGTGAAGATAGACTTTGGTTGCTGTATTTGAATAGACTGTGGTAGAACAAGGTAGAACTGAAGAGAGCAGGTGAGAATCTATTGCAGAGATCCTGCAAGAGATGATGGGATTGGAATAGGAGGGTCGCAGGGAGGTGGTGACCTGTCTGGATTCTGGTCATATTTTGAAAGTTGAGCCAAAAGTCTACCCTAATGGGCTGGATGTGGACAAGGCAGTCAAGGATAATCACAAGGTTTTGGCCTGAGCAACTGGGTGGATAGAGTTGCCATCAACTGAGATAGGGAAGGGTGTTAGAGCAGCTAGTTCAGGATGGCAGACCAGGGGTTTAGTTCGAGACATGTTAAACTTGAGATGTCTATTAGACATCCGAATGGGTATGACAAGCAGACAATCAGACACAAAGGTCTGGACTTCAGGAGAAAGATGGGCCCTTAATATGTGGCCTTTAATACTCACAAGAGGCTTAGAGCAATATCAGGCTCCTCGAATGAAAGTCAGCAGTGGTCATGATTAGTATACTTCCTACTCCTTGGACCTTGTCATTCAAAGCATCTGAAGTAACTGCAGTGGTCAAGTCCTGTCTGTCATATGCAGTTACTCTCTGAACTAGGAATTAAGTACCTCCAAAAAGTAATCCTTTCTTACTTTGGAAGGTTTATTGATAATAGTAAATAATCCCCCCTTGATGATGGATTCTCCATTTTCAAGTACAGTTTGAGGGCACTGTGGGGAGGATTTAAATTTCAAAGTAAAAATTAAAACACACGATGTGCACAGTCAATGCGATTTTGGAAAATGTTCTTTGAGTACAGAATGCTCAGCCATAGGAGAATTCATAGAGCAAGTGCGATAGTTAAGAGAGTAGATTCTAGCCTTGAAGTGAATTTATACTTTAGCATATCACCTTGAATATTTAATATCTCAAGTCCCAGTCTTCTCATCTGTAAAATTGAGACCTGATAGGATTGTGGAGGATATTGAATGAGATAATAAATATAAAGCACTTTGCACAATGCTAGACACAGTAAGTTCTTCTAACTCTTAGCTATGATGATGATGATAATCAACTTTATTTTAGTTTTCAATTGCATCTAAGACTAAAGACTTTTCTATGGCTTGTTATTTACTATGGACTTTTCAATGAATATATTTCTCGATATACCACTTAAACTTTAGAAAACTTACTCTCAAGGCATTATGCCAATAGAAGGAAAAAGCTATTAGGAGTAGAAATCAGAGTCTGACCCAACCTGTTATTGGTACTTCCATCCTCCTTCCTGACTCCAAACGACCTCTCCCCCAATCCCTCCCCACCCCAGTAACTTGTCCATGTTGGTAATTAAACTGAGTGAATTGACTAAAAAGGAAAAATACTAAACTTATCTCTTCCCCTTATGGTATTTTAATTGTGTACACTTTGTTTTTAGACATGGTTCTTCTGGGCAGGGGGGGAACAGAATATGTTTACTCCACCAAAACACATACTCTTTTAGCCCAGTAATTTTGGAAGCAAAAGATGGTCTCCATGGTAAGAGGGAAAAGGAGTGGTATTAATAGAAAATAGCACAGAACTAATGCACATTTTAAAGTATGAAAGGAAGATATTTTAGCCTCCCTGTCTAAAACAACACTGTGAACTCTAAGTTACTCTAAACTGGTGAGTAAGACAAAGAGGAGGCGGCTCCAATGTGATTGCTTAGAGTGAAAGTCAATAGTGAGCTCCCAGAAAGCATCTCAGCATCTCTGCGCAGCAGAAACCTCCTGCTCTCGTGACACACTGAGGCTTGATTGGTCCTCCTATAGTTTGCAAGGAAGAAAGGCTTCGAAAATACTTCTGACCTCTTAGAAGGAGATTTATAGACATATAATAGTGCTTTAATCCTTGCATACTGGAGTCGCTAAAGTAATAGTATGTATTAGAGTAGATCAAAGCCTACTGACACAATGATGGTCTGACATTCCAACTCTTCTCCAGGCCAGTCTTGGATCCCAAGCAATCATCCTTTTTCTAGGTCTGTAATTATCTTTACACAATGTCTAATGGGGTGTATTTTCCCTCTCATTTTTTTCCATATTCATTGTCTTTTGGTAGAAGGTATTTTCTTTCTTTCTTTCTTTCTTTCTTTCTTTCTTTCTTTCTTTCTTTCTTTCTTTCTTTCTCTCTTTCTTTCTCTCTTTCTTTCTTCTCTTTCTCTCTTTCTCTCTCATTTCTCTATGTGTTTGAATTTCTATCATGGTATTTTTGGGTCTAACTTAATGCATCCCTTTTTACTTGTTATAATGTGAATTTCTTGAGATCATCTATTCTTGCTCCAGACTCCACTCCTCTGCACTGTTTACTGTACATTTTTCTCCCTTCCCACTCATTTGCATAGTCTTGCAACATAAAGCAGTAATATCTTACTAAGATATGTATTGAATGAGAAGATATTCACAAAAATCTGCATAAAATTATAAATTGTATTTAAAAATAAGCACACCACAACATAAATATATATAGTATTGCCCCTTTTTAAAAAGTTGCAGTGATATTCACATAGATTTTTTTTAACCTGTACCTGAGGATATGTTTTCATTGATTTTAGAGAGAGAGGAAGGTGGGGGAGAGAGAGAGAAACAGCGATGTGAGAGGGAAACACTGATCAGTGGCCTCCTTTATGTGCCTGACCAGGGATGAAACCCACGACTCCTTGGTGTACAGAACAATGCTCCAACCAGCTGAGACACCCAGCCAGGGCCACATAAGCTTTGAAATTAATTTTAGAACCATGTCATGATCTTCATAAGAAACTGACCCCATTATTTTACCTTAGTTTCAAGGTTTACCAAGGTTTGATTTACTCACCGGGCTCACGGCACCTGATGCCAGATTTCCTTTCATGGTTTCCACAGTCCACAGTTCTCCCACTAGGGATTTTCAAACACACACGGATCTTATTCTGAAGACAATTCTGTAGGAGAATTACAACACTGTTTTTGAGTATTGGCAATGGAATTAAAATGTGCATCGTTTCCAAGTACTTTAAAAGGGGAAAGTCCCTTTTAGAAGGGTGAATTCTCTTCGTTCTGGTAACAATGTGAACTTACTATTTTACAGTCACATCATAAGAGCCGATTCAAAAGCTCTGCTACTTTACTTAACCTATGTTCCAATACATAATATGCGTAAAACTTTTACTCTACGTAGAAAATAGGCTCTTGATAACAACAATATGTCTGTCTTATTTTCTCTAGGACTATACTTGATAAGAAGGAACTACTGGAGTTTGCTCAACTTGGCTGTTACTTGGAATATGATCTCTTTGGTACTGAACTCCTTCATTACCAATTCAACCCAGATATTGACATGCCCGATGATAATAAAAGAATTAGAAGGTAAATATGATTAAATCTCTTAGAGTGCTCCCTTTTACCAGCCCTTTTGATTTTCATATCTGGGTAGGTATTAGCAAAGATTCAGAAAACAGGAAGCCGGAGGAACCAGAGAATTGCAGAGAAAAATATATCAATGCTGTTTCAGGGAGAAAATCTCTATATATTATTGCAAGAAGAGAATGAGTCACCCTAAGTAGGCAGAAGCTTAGCAGAGCCTTAGAAGTTCAGTACAGATGGGCAGCTGACAAGAAAGAAACATAAATAACACTCCGCCCATCATGACAGTAAGAGAACAAACCATGTTTTCCTCTTTTTATCTCCCATGAAGGGAGATGTTTCTTCCTCAGGTTGAACATGCTCAAGTAATAACATATACAATGTATCTTTGAAATGCTTTATTAAAAGTATTCACTAAAGTGTTGACTGGAACTTAAATTCTGTAAGTATAATGTCTAAAGACCAAACATCACACAAACTCTAACTTTTCACAATTGTCTAATATGCGATGAAAGCAAGTAACTGTGAAAGTCATTCTGTGCCGCCAAGTGGGAAATTTTGGAGTCGAGGATGAACGGCTACCTGGTTTATCTTGGTTACATGGTGATATGGATGATGAATGCAGCACGTAGGGAACCTGGAAGAAGAAATAGATTTGAGATTGAAAAGGAGGGCTTTGGCTCGGGAATATCTAAGCGTTGCTATCCAGTGGGGCCCTTGGGTGAGAGTGTGAAGCTCAGGCTAGAAGTTTGAACTGAAACATAAATATAGACACTATCGGTTTGTATGTGATAGTTGGGAACGGATAAGACCACTCAGAGAAGAGAATGGGGACAGAGCCCTGGGCAACACACACGATTAAGGGACAGACTCAGGAACAGGCACTCAGGACAGGTTGAGAAGTTTTCAAAGTGATAAGAATATCAGGAAAACACGTTATTTTGGAAGCTGGTGGGGAAGGACACTGAAGGCAGAAGGGCTTGCACACGTGTAGTAGGTGGCAGCTATCAATTGAAATAAAGACTGAAAAGTATCCGTTGGATTTTAGTCAGAAGGTTCTCATTTCACATTTAGTAAGTGCAGTCTTGGTAGCAAAGGCTTGAAGAATGAGAAGGAGGTGAGTAAGAGAGCAGATGTGGAGGTTATTCTTTCAAGAAGTTCAGTAGTAAATGGAAGCAGAGCTGTGGGGCTAAAGCTAGAAGACAAGGCAGGATCAAGGGAAGGTTTATTTTGTTTTACATTTTTAATTTACTGGCCTGGGAGCATCATTCAGGACTGGCAAACAGGTGTCTCTAGGGCCCTACTAGCTTGTGCCATAGTCAGAGGTGAATATTGTCTGGAATTTAACATGGGGTGGTACGCTAGGTCTTTACCATCTTTCATAATCTCAAAACCATGATTTCTTGATGAATATTGTCAACTCATATTTTACAATTCATGTTGGAAATAGGAAGTTAGCTCCTGGGACCTGCCTCCCTTGTGGCAGTGAGGTGCATCTTTTGCACCCCTTTGCCTCCCATGAGTTTCCTAGACCTTCTGGAATAAGAGACAGGGATCTGCAGAGAGAATCTATGAAGGAGACGGGGGGAAGAATGATGGCCAGCTCTCCCAGTATGCCTTCTTAGCTCCTGAATTTCAGCTATTAAATGAAGAACAAGAACTTAATTTGGTCAGCTTTTATTGCGCTAATGTAAACATTCTAGATGGATGAACACACACAGACACTCATCTCTATGTATATGTGTACGTATGTATACTTAATGTTCCTTAAATTAAAACCACGTACTGGGTCACTGACTCAAGCACAGCCCACATCATTCCTGAATGAAATTTGTATGTGTGCTCCAGTACCCTTGCCCCCAACTCCTGGGCTCTTGATTTTCACCATTCATTTGCAGGCCTCTTCTGAGCCTTAGCAGTCACAAAGCTCCGAAATGCAAGACGGAGAAGCACGCTTCTGCCTACCTCTGGCTTTCAGCACCAGAAATTCTGCGTCTAACACCTGTTTCCAATCTTGTGCTCCATTTCTCAAATCTTATTATATCTCTGCCTTTTCACACTTTGTAGTCTCTCTCTAATATTTGTTTGCAAAACACTAACTCATTTGTATTTCTATAATTACTGTGATTTTTGTCTTCTCATCTGTAGTTGTTCATTCCTTCTGGCAGCATCTCTAGAACTACTGTTCTTCCATGCAATGCACAGCGTGAGAGGTGATCTCATTTTAGCAGTGACCGGGCAGTTTTCTTGATGGGATGTAATTATGTTTCTAGTGCCATAACATTATCTTTCTCATGAGATAAACAGTCTCCAGAATCTTGACTTAATGAGTTCTAAGGGTTCCCATTTTCAAATGTGTATCTTATCCATTATGTTCTTACCTTACTACTTCTCAATTCAGTAAGGCTGCGTTTCAAGGTATCACACAAGGCCTCTTACAGGAATTTGTTTATCCGTACAATATGCCTCTGTAATAATGATACCACTTTTTTCTTTCTCAAAGAAAAGGAACAAAAATGTGGGGAAATGCTCAGAAAATATAAGGGGGGAAGTATACCCTAAAAAAATTTCTTGTGATACGATACTCCTTTTCAGTTGTGGATCAAGGTTCGTCACACTAAGTTTCAGTATTGTGTATTATTTCTGTCAAATTTTTCTTTTTTCTAAATAATCAATACTCTCTTAGATAATTCCTTGAGAGCTTTTTCCATAAGTACCTTGAGAACTTTTGAACATTGCACAGATTTTAAAGAGGCAAAGAATGCTTTAAAATGTACATGGTGGCACCACGAGCGTTCCATGTACTTGTAGGACATCCATGATGGGGACGCATAACCTGAAGGCAGGGTCCCAAACAACGTGTCCAAGTGGGCTCCCTTTGATCTGCAAACAAAAGATCTAATCTTCAATTGTAATTTATTTATTGATTGATTTTATTTTTATTTTTATTCATTTTTAGAGAGAGTAAGGAAGAGTGAGAGATTTGTTGTTCCACTTATTTATGCATTCATCGGTTGATTCTTACATGTGCCCTGACTCGGGATTGAACCCGCAACCTTGGCATATTGGGGTGATACTCTAACCAACTGAACTACTTGGCCAGGGTTAATTTATTTTAAAATGTATATTCTCAGAGGGCAGGGCTTTGTACTTGAGTTTTCCACGTAGTGCCCCACGTTTTGCTTACTATAGTTATTAGTTAATATGACTCGTGCACCAAAACAGTGATTTTTGACCTTTTTCATCTCATGGCACACATAAAATAATTACTAAAATTCTGTGGCACACCAAAAAATGTATTGTATTCTTTGCTGATCTGACAAAAAAAATAGATATAATTTTGATTCATTCACA
This sequence comes from Desmodus rotundus, assembly GCF_022682495.2. NCBI lineage: Eukaryota > Metazoa > Chordata > Mammalia > Chiroptera > Phyllostomidae > Desmodus > Desmodus rotundus. Next base: position 137,861,664 of record NC_071390.1, read on the forward strand.
CCAGACAGCTATTGTTGTGTTGGCTGTTGTCATTTTTTTATTTGACAGTCTAAGGCAGGGGTCCCCGACCCCTGGGCCACAGACCTGTATCGGTCAGTGAGGACAGATGAGCGAGTGAAGCTTCATCCTGCTCCCTATTGCTCACATTATCTGCTGAGCTCCATTTCCAAAAAACCGGTCCCTGGTGCTAAAAATGTTGGGGACCACTGATCTAAGGGAAAAGAGGTCAGGTTTTAAAAATTCTTGCATCAGTGTGCTGCAGCACAATGGTTGAAAATCGCTGCACTAGAATGCCAAGAAATGTTACTGAAACAAAAAGAAAACCTAGATCCATTGGGGAATCTAGAGACTGATGAGACCATATAGCAAATGCCAGAAAAGAGCCACTATCTCCAAGTTGCATCTCTTGTCATCTGAGACCTATGAAAGTCACTGCAGACACTGCCCAGAGTCCAGAGACACACAGATGGTGGCTGTCAGGAGGTGACTTACACTGCAGATGACAGCATTTAACAAAGCAAAGAGGATTAGATATTTAGACAATAGCCAGGAAGCCCTGCTTTAGCTGACTGACTATAAATTTAAAGGAACAGCTTATTATTTATGGCAATCTGACGAAAGGGAAGGAAAGTAGAGTAAATCTTCACTGGTCAACTTCACCCAGTGCTCCAAGACTAAGTCAAAATTCCCATGGACTTCAAAGGGACAAATGCTCAAACCACAGACGTACCATTGCTGACCTTCTCAGAATGACTCTCTAGCTATATCATATGCCCTTCACTGCCACACCAACTGATTCTACTCTCAGAATGTTTTATTCGTATGAAGATTCCTTTTGTTTCCCTATTTTAATCACAAATAGACATTGATGTTATTTGCTCGGAAATAAAAGGACAGAGACTGAGATCTGAAGAGCGGGCCCACTAAGAGAGGCATTTTTACAGTGGGGACTGGCTACTAACGCAGACCCAAGTTATTTAGTAAAATGCTAAAGTGGCCATTCATTCAAACTGCCATCTCTCATCAGGAGCCATCTTTAATGCAGTATTGTCAGGCATTGTCATAAATACCACCGCCTAGAAGTTTCGGTGTTCATAGCATGAGGATCATGTTCCCACCCAAGTGCAGCAGTATCCGTACCGTCCCCACACAGTGTTTATTAAGGGTCTCCCAGTAAACATGCCACGGCGGAAGGCAGGATCTCTACAACAAGCATGATAGGTTTTAAGTGAAAAAGTTTAAAGCACCCCAAAAATGTGCTTTAAACGTGGGACCAATGCCATATAATGAGTTACCATTTTTTCACAGGGTACGTCTTCTGGTGGATGAGGGCTACGGAGATCGAATTCTGATGGCACATGACATACACACAAAGCACCGGCTGATGAAATACGGAGGTCACGGCTATTCTCACATACTCACCAACGTTGTCCCTAAAATGTTGCTTAGAGGTATGGCTGAGAATGCACTTGATAAGATACTGATAGACAACCCTCGGCGATGGCTAACTTTCAAGTAGGATGGTTCCCAATTCACACCTTGAACATAAAGCTTACAGAGAACATTCAGTGATTCCAAACCCGGTGTGAGGTATTAATTAATCAGAGCTACATAGGAGTACTGATGGGTCATTTCCTTTTTATAAGAATTGGAAGCATTTTGCCTTCCCAGAAACTGGCTCTCACGTCTGCACCTTTGGGGAGCCATTGTGCCTCGTGCAGCCCTACTGCTTGGCTTTAGCAAAATAAACACAGAAGTGCCAACTTCCAAACAATGACTTACAGTTTGAATTCCTTTAGTGAAGTTTTGTTTTGTTTTCTTAATTTATCAGCTGCCCTACTTGAGAATTTAAAATGTTTTTAGTTAAATCACCCTCTTCTGGAGCAGTCCAATGTTTCTTGTAATATTGATGATCCAACTAATTATCCTGCTGTTCTTTAATTAATGCTTAATGAATGATATGGCACTTTAAAATAGCTTCTTCAGCAAGGGAAGTTGAATTCTGAGATTTTTTCCAATAGATACTGTGAGACAATTACCAATTTACAATGGTAAAAATATTGTGGAAGGTTAATTATGTGCTGTCCACCTATCTATATATATTTATAATAAATCAATTGTGTTGCCTATGGCTTTCTGGCATACAGTTTTGCTATAAATTTTGTTATGTTTTGAAAAATTTGTATAAGGGGGCATGAAGTCATAAAATAATATTGAATTATAAAAATTCAATCATAAAAGTCAGAATATATTACATAATATAGTTTAATGAATCATTACATTTATAATAACAAAGGCCACAATTTAAGTAATTAATAATGTATAATGCAAAAAAATGTTTGCCATATATATACATATATGTGTGTGTGTGTGTGTGTGTGTGTATATATATATATATATATATATATATATATATATATATATATGTATGTATGTATTTCCTTTACCTTTTCTTTGTTTTCCTTGGGCCTAAATAGAGAAAATAATGCTTATTTATCTGAAGAAAAGGTCAGGTCTACTAGAAATGACAGTCTGATTCTACAGCCTACTCTCTAAAAGGTTCCCAGCCCTGATGAATTATGTAAATAAAGCCTTTTTAAAAACTCTTAGTTGATGTGCAGTGTTTATAAATTAATCTTCTGGTTGAATCCTCAGTATGCTATCTGTTACCTAAAAAAAAAAAAGAAGAAGAAAAAGAATTCCCCAAACCCTGTTGCCAGTTCCTCTTTAATAAGTATATATTATTAAATTGAAATAAAATCCATTGCAACTCTTTTATAAGTTATCTTATATATTAGGAAGGCCAGATAGAATTAGTCATTATTCTTGAAGAGTGGGCTAAGTGTTTTAAATCATATAACCATGACAGTTACTCAGACTAAGGCATTTAAACCAAGCACACAGCACCTTCAGATGGGAACACCATGCACAACTCTTTGGGAAAGGTGAGGTTTGCTAAATAAAAGATATTTCTGTGGATCAAAGATGATCAAGTTTTCTATGTTAGAACATAAAGTACCCAAGAGGAAAGAACCAGAAGAACAAATTAATTCCTTTAAATGAAAAAAATGCAAATGTCCTTTATCAGAAAAACAAGTAGATTTTTAAATTTCTGTTTTTGAAGTCTACTTGTTAATGAGCCTTCAAAGGCAGCCGAGAGGGGAACAGATTTTTCATTGTAACAGTGGGAGTCGTCTGATAGTTAGGATCTATCAACACGCATTGTTGATCTTTTTCTTAGTTTTAAAGAGATGGCTTTTGGCAGTGTGTTTCAAATAGAGAGAAAGGATTTGCACCACTTTCGAAATCTACTTTACTGTCAGCTTCAATCCACCTGAGAAAAAAAAAATTGATAATTCAAATGCATATAGTTCATAAACACTACAAAGGAGAGCCACTTTGTTTCAACAATCCTAATGTTAACAGTCTGCCACAGAACGCAGGGGAAAGTATTGATTGGCAGGGGACAATAGAGCAGCCATAGGCTTAATTTACAGACATGTGATGCATAGGACCTCATACAATTCAGTTTTCTGGGTAACTCTTAAAACAGAAGTCATTTAAATTATTTTGCTTTTCCATATATTTTTGTCATCGAAAATATATTTCCCTCCAAAATAAGTAAGATAATTTATATGTTTGTGTGTGTGTGCATACAATATATTTTTTTAATTAAAAATTTGAGGTTATACCAGCCACTGTGCCTATGGTCTAAAGCCATAGATACATATATTTGTCTATATGTGTGTGTGTGTGTGTACATATGTAGATACATACACACACGTATGTGGCAGGTATTTCTATAAAATATATACACTCTGTTGTTATACCGGTTATATGTGAAATTGTTCTCTTTGAAATAACCTCAGGCCACGACTTACAGTAACTATTTGAAGGCCTTCCTTAGCGTCCCCTTGGTGATGCATGCAGTAGCTCAAATTAAAGTTTTGTGTATTGGGTTATGAATAATCTTTTGTCCCAAAGAAGGCAAAAACCTCAGTCTGATTGAACACCGAAGAATACATTTCTCTGACTTTCCTAGTAAATCTAAACACACTCTATTGACAAAATGGACACTTAGAGGATTTTCTAATACCATACATATTACACATTTTCACACTTATAGGGTCAACCTATGATACAATTTCAATCTCTATTTTTAAAGACTATCACCAGAAAAGAGAAAAAAACTCATAAGAAAAGGAAAATGGGAAAATGACCATAGGCTTGGGAATTTGCTCAAATCCAGAAAATTCCAGGTTAAGGCTTGAAGTTGAATCATTCCCAGGTCTAGCTCTAAAGTTCACAAGAGTACAAGGCAAACAATTTCTTTGGGGACAAGCAGCATTGTTTCAATTAGACCTTCTCCTGCAGGGTGAAATCATTCCTCCCCACACTAGGAATGGGCTCCGAGAATCATAATAAGCAGGTACACTCACAAGAACCAAAGCTGACATGGGTAAGAGCAGCAGGATCACGGTACACCAAAGTATCATATATATTGAAGAAATAATTCGTGTCTTAGATTTTTCTATAAAAATTTGTTATCTATATAGGACTTCATTAACATGGACACTAACAATAAGGAGTATTTGCTTTGGCGGTAGTGGATCACACATCTGCTTATCTTGCTTTTAATATTTTTTTTTACATAATGTTTCTGAGAATACAGATGTGAGTCAGGTAGCATTTGAATCCCCCACTGAAATACATCTGAGGGGCCCCACGACTGGCATTCCCCTGGGATCCTTGATTCACTGACGTTAGCCATACGAATCCAGTGTCCAAACTCAGAACGGTAAGCTCAGTTTCTACATTATCAGTCAGCATAAATGATAAATCCAGAAAATGTGCTGTATTTGTTGTTGTTTCCTCCATGGGCTTTCCCACCATCTAATTTGATGTAGACTTCGTCCCCTGGCTCCAAATGAAGGACCACACTGTTACTGGCATAGTCGTAATTCTGATCAGCATCCTGGGCGATCGCACTAGCACGCACCTATGTGAGACAGACAAAAGTTAGAATTTGTCAAAGTGGATCTTCGAGGTTTCCTTTAGGCCGTTTACAAGCGATGTGCTGCCATAGCACAGAATTGACACAGAAATCTCCACCTTGGCCTTTGGAGCTTTATGAGGATATTTTAGCCATCATTTCAGCCACAGTATTGGAAAGGAGGAATGAAATGGAGAAAACTGTTTGTGTGTGAGAGTTATGCTAGCAGTCTTTCCTTACTACATTTAGTAAAAAATACAGGCCAATTTATTCTCTTCCTAAATCACTACTTTTTCTAAATCTTGGAATCTCAGTGTCTAATCACTTCTTGAAGTGGAAATAATACAGTAACATCTTGCATTTTAATTTATCCAAATAACAATATTGTAACCAGCTGTTGAGGAGCACAGAAATTCAGTCCAGACTTCAGCTGGTCCTCACAATTATTAGAACACTGAGGTTCACAGTAGGCGACAACTCAGAGAAATACCACTACTCTAACTCTACTATATAGGAAGAAAAAAGGAAGAAAGCCATTTGATTTGGGGCTTTCAAAATTTAATTCAAGTAAAGCCCCCTTCACCAGAAGTTTAACTCATTTAAACATCTGTGGCTATATCACCCAACTTTTCAGGGTTTTTTTTTTTTTCTATTTGTACCTTTTTATCACTTAATTATGATGTCTGCAAATAAATACATTTCAACATCTAAAATTATAAAGGAACTAAATTTCCATGATTTGAAGTCTTTCAAATTGCTAGGATTTTTGAATGATCTCATTAAATGTGTGGTTTGCTTTGAAGATGGAGCTTGCTTATGAATCTACTCTGCGATCTCATTAGTGAGTTGACAGACATTTGCAAACAGTCAAATTGCCCTATCATATCAAGTAACATGGACATTCTGTCACATCCTAACTCAAATTGGGCTTCATGTCCACTTAGCTAGATTTCAATACTGCCTTGGAAAAAAATTTTTCAATAGACAGGCTTGTATTTGATTTATTTCAGTAAAACATCTACTTTGTGGCTTGTTTCTATTCCAGTATAATGATATTTCCCTGAAAAACACAGCAAGTGATTTAGTGGTTTTGTAAACCTGCACTATATAATAATGCACGACTTGGGGTATAATATATGAGATTTTATCACTTGGTAAAATGAGGGAAATGAGACATAAGTCAAGAATTTCCATGCATGACTTTCAAAATGTAAATGATAGGTTTTCAAATTAAATTTTTATGTGATATGTTCTCACATTAATGCTGAAATGTTAAAAAAAAGAAGGCTCTTTGACACTGCTGAACTTGTAAAGTAATTTAAGTAGTATTTTAAAATTTTCTTTCTGAATCTCATATAGCAAAAGGAGAAAAGGGCCTACAGGATTTAGAATCCTTTAACACCTTGCTAACTGGCACTAGTGTGCTAACAGCAACATGCCACGCAGCTGCGCTCGGAAGCACTGGCTGAAATGGATACCTCAGCTTAGTGAGTGGTCTGTTTTGACCATTAAGTGATAGTACAGTTGAATGTCATAACATTTCCTAGGTATTAATCACAAGTTTGTAGGAGTTGAGTGCTTTGATTTATTAATTTCATCTAGTCATTAATTCCCAGGGAAAAAAATCTACAAGGAGGATAGCACTATTATGACCTGATCGTTTTTATGTGTGGATTTTTAGTGTGAGAAAAAGTAAAACACAAAATAGTAATTAGCCATATTAGTAATGTATTCATTAATTATCCATCCATAGGATACTTCTCAGCTATTATTGACAACCTGACACATTCTATCTACTGGTTTAGGCATTTACTACGTGTTCTATGGGCGCCGTGCTTTAACACTTTTCTACATATATCAAGGCATTTGGGAACCAGGAGTCACTAAAATCACGTGATTCAGAGACACTAATCTTAAAAATACTGTAATGCAATTTTTGTTTGTAGGGTAGAACCATAAACCCATGCGATTTTTACCATTTTTATTCAGTAGGGATAACCACAAAAAAGTGTGATCTCACAGACTGGAAGTTACCCTATGGTTTCACTTCCTTTGTTAAAAAAAAGCCAGTGTGATTGCTTTTTTAATGACAATGATCCTCTAAAATTCTAACTGTCCTGTACTGTGAGACTTTCCCAATTAAATAACTGCCATGGTCAAAGGTACTCTGCATGATCTCAGCATTCCTGCTCACCTGATCATACTCTAAAGGTATGAGGGCACTTAAAACTTCAAGCTCTAGTCTCTAGCTCAGTGACTTCCAACAATTCCTCCTTTAAGCCATCAAACTATTGGGAAGGTAATGCATGCACCCTGGAGGCTATTTTCAGCTTCCCAAATGTACACTGATTTTAGCATTTTCCCTGGGAATATGATGCATCCTTTCTGTAGCTCTCCATATCCATTTCCACCTAAATGTACTCTAACATCTTTTCAGGGTATAAGTTAAGTATTTAGATTCAGCTTGATCTTTAGTGCATGTTTCATGGCCTCTAAAAAGATAATTAATATGACATTTTATTGATCTCGCTAATAAATGAATATCAACCCACAACCTATTCACTGTTCCCAATATACCTTTTGTTCATTGGTGCCATAACTAATAAATTGTTAAAGCAAAAATTGGTCTTTAACTATTTTATAGTTCTAATCTTGAGCCTGTTTAAATTTTTTATCATAGTAGCTTGTTACAGTAGTATCATAATGATTTCATTCAAATAGCAATATTTTTATTCAGGTTTTCTGCTAACAGTATAGAAACAAAAATATTTTCTGTTTCTATGTAAAGCTATTTGAGTCCAATTTTTACCTTTAATATGCACGGTCATGGGCTGTCAGCAAATGGTAAGGTTAAATTTAGGTTGAGGGTTTCATTGGGAATATGAGAAGTGGGCATGTTTATGAGAATATAATGGGTTGGGTAGCTTTAGCATTATCATATTAGTGAGGGTTTATCATTAGAGACAATCTTTATGGTAACATTTGCTAATTTAATTAATTGCTACTGATGTTCTCATAATTTCATTTTCATTGTACTTCTGTGGAATCATAAACAAAAGGTTAAGTGGTTTATCAGGTTAATTTACTGGCCTTTGATGTTTCCATCTGTGATCTTGCATTAACACAAAGCATAAATAAAATGTTTCTCTTCTGGTACCGGTCCAGAGGCATTTCTCTATCCGAGAGTGAACTGCACTTTTAGTGCAATTTTCGTGTTTCTCTAACCCACTTAATCCACAGAACATGACACCAACATGGGTCTCTGAACTACTGTTTTATGAAAACAAATGAGGTCAGTTCAGAGCGGGAAACTGCCATTCTATGAAGTGATCAGACAAGAGCATAATTGAAAAGCAAGGTAAACTACTTATTCCATATTAATAAAGATATTAGAGATTTCTCATCTACAACTGTGTGCAGACCAGACTTTGCAAAATAGTTTTATTCTAGAGATAAACGTCCTTAAAAGTAATATCGTAATAACCATGTTCCAAAATAGCCCATGCTGAACTCCAAAGTGTATTGTTTGTTACTATATTTATTTTCGGAATTACTTGTTGCACACTTTTACAGAGCAGCAGGTTAATGACGCCGATGAAAAGCCTTATACACTTAAGGTCAGCTGTTTTGCCTTGTGCTTTTTTCCTCCCCCTTAAGAACGTACACGCTAGGGTGATACAAAGAAGCAGACCACACTCCAAACAATGAAATAATTTAAAAACAAAATGCACATAGAATACCTATGTGGAACGGTTTTTTTGTACAGTGTAACATCCTGGGCTCATCAGCCTAGATATCAACGTTTAAAGTAATTTAAATATCTTGTTCCCTGGTTTTTCATGTCATTGCAATTTCCAGATATTTAAAGAGGTGAGCACTTTTATACATTGGCTAGTGAAACTTGAATTTTATTCCATTTTAATGAATACCTCTAAAAACAACCTCTTCAGGATGATAGTAATTTCCAGACTTAACCTTTGAGTCAGAAGACAGCTAATTTGTAAACAAAGGGTGCCTGGCCTGGCTGTGAGGAGGAGCTGTCCGGGAACCCTTTTGGAAGGGTGACACTGTGGCTCCATATCAGCACGTGAGTCATGCCCTTTTACAGCCATTTACCTATTGCTCTGCAAACAATTCTTATTTACCTTACTATTATTTTTGTGCATGATAACTATAATAAACAGCCCTTTCAGTGCCTCCTGGTGGACATTATTTCTCTTTTTGTTCTACAGAGTCCTGACAATCCTGATGGTCCCTGAAGCAATTTACTTCTAAATTCCTTTAGAGGTGAGGGGTGGTAGGAAAGGGGAGGGATGGGATTTTTTTTTTTTTTTGGTCCTTTCTATCTCTTATACATTTAGGATATTTTTCTTTTGTTTTTGGAACAATTCTGACACTGAATTAGGTTTTTGCAAGAAACCCAGCTTCAATGATGCTTAATAGAAACCTGGGTTATAGCTAGAAAGGTCTGAATTCAGGGGGCAAGTCACCAAGTCTCACGGACTCTGTGAAATCAAAGTTGGTCATGGCAGGGGCTCAGACCGTTCACTGCACCACCTCATACACCAAGTCACAACCCAAGAACTCAGTCCGGAAGGCAGGCTGCAAGGCCTTGCCTCCAGCAACCACTGATTCAGCATGTGCGAGGGTCTAATTACACTTTCAGGCAGCTACAATTATTATTTTCCTCTTGTGACTAAGAGATAAGACACACTTTGGTTTTGCAATGACTGCGAATTTCTCAAGCCAACTGGAAAGTCGGCCCCGTATAAAATTGGAGCTACGTGGCCCTTGTGGCATCGCCAACCAGCTCAGGTCTTCCTGGTCCAGGGCTAATCTGAGACTATTTCTCAGTCAAGGACAAGGCTGCTTCCTACGTGAACTAGAAAGCTGGGGTTGGAAGGACCAACACAGAGGTGCTCTGGGGCTTTCTGGCTGTGAGGCTCATGGCCCCAGGCTGAACTAGGCTCTTGCCCTCCTTTCCACCTGCCTGTGCGTCCTAGCACTAGCTCCAGAAAGTGGGTTTGGGTTCTGTGTTAGGGAGTTTGTTTTACAGTGTAAACTCATGAATCGCAACTTTCCCTTCCGTTATCAGCACTCATCACCTCTCCCCCTTCTTCTCCTCGGCTGGAAACTAAACCGGAGTTTGTGTCGGGAACTAGACTACGCCAGAGTTTCCCGGTCTGACACACGCTGAACTTGCTCCTTCGGGACACTTCTTTCTCCCTTGGGCCCTCGTCTTTCTGCCCCGGGTTTGGGCTTGTGTCCCTGGTACGCTCATTCTGGACTCCCCCAACCCTTCCATTCCCGCCAAAGCCTGCGAGCAACGACCCTACGGCGCTGAGAATCCCACAGCCGGAGTCACTTACTGCTGCTCCCGGACTTCCCGGCACACAGGCTGTTCAGGGAACCGAGCTCCCGGCTTCCCGCCCCTCGAGGGTCACACTCAAATGCGTAAGCACCGAGCGCAGGTCCTGGGCTCGGAACCGCCCTCTCGGGGCCGCTGGGAGCCCTCTTCGGCCTGGGACCCCCAAATCCCCAGAGTGGAATAGCGTACTCCCTCACATTGCTCCAGAGAGCCCCAGCCGAAGCGCCCTTTCTCCGCGGACTCCCACCCCATTTCCGGGGTCTCCTCCCTCTCGCCTGCACCTTGCAGCACTCCTTCCCCGCCCTCCCCGCTGCTGGCCCGCACTCACCTGGTTGTTTTTGCAGAGATCAGCCCACATGCTGGTGCCGTCCCCACCGCGCATCAGGACGTGGTAGGTGAAGAAGTAGATGCCCGGGATAGAGCAGGTGAACTTGCCCGTGGTGGGATCGTAGTGGTTACCGAGGTTGGTGACTACGTCGTCGAACTTGAGCACCTCGTAGCCTTCGTGCTGCCGCTTGAGGCCAGCGTAGAAGGCGATCTTGGGCACCGTGCTGTAGGTGGCCGCGCTGATGGCCCCGGCCGCGTTCAGACCGGGCGCCCCGGGCGGACCCGGCAGGCCTTGGCGGCCGGGCTCGCCTTTCTCGCCCGGCGGGCCCACGGGGCCCGGTGGCCCAGGCTCACCTGGGGGCCCACGCGGGCCTGCCTTCCCGGGCCTGCCGGCCTCGCCTTTGGGGCCCTGGATGAAGGTGGGCAGGGACTGCATGAGGCCGCGGTCGGGCGTGGCGGCCGTGCTGGGTGCCTTGGTGCCCCCGTAGGGGTCGCAGACCATGCGGCAGGTGCCTAGCATCTCGTAGTGCGCCGACGTGCCGGCCGAGCTCACCAGCACCGGGATGAGGATGACCAGAAGCAGCACCATCACCACCCCCAGCGCCCCGGCGGCGATCAGGCGCCTCCTGCTGCCCACCAGCCGGCTCAGCGCGGGGCGATCCTCCTGTCTGCTTTTGGACAAAATTTTGAAGGTTGGGCGGGGACCTCTTCAGAGCCGAAAACAAGCCCCTGCGAACCCCAACTCCCCTGAGCGGGCGGGCGCCGGCCGCTCCTAGGCTGCTCCTGCTCCCCCCGCTGAGGCTGCGGCTGGGGAGGGAGCTCGGACGCCTAGTGACTTGAGCTGAAGTCCCGAGCTGGGGGTGGGGGCTGGGGGAGGGGTGCGCAGTGCGCCCTCTCGCCTCCTCCAAGCCCCTTCGCACCTGTGGCTGCCGACGCTCCGGGAGGGCACTCGCCACTAGGAGGGCAGAGCCAGCCGCTGCCTTTCGCTCTCGCCGGGGCCCGCTCACACTTTTATGCCACTGCCTGCGATCGACTTTTCCGTTTTTGCAGACTGCGCCAGTTCGCACCAACTTTCCCTCTGAAGTTGCCTTTTTCTGCCTCCTTCTTCTCTTCTTTCGCTCGCTCTGTTCACCCTTCCCCTGCCTTTTTTCCGTCCTCCTTTGCAACAACCACAACTCTTACAGACAGGCACCCCCAAAGACCCGCGCCGCGCGCGCTAGCTGGGGCCAGCCGCTCCCACGGTGCGCAGAGGGGCGGGCACGGTTGCTCGGCGAGGCTCGGGACTGGAGCGGAGGAGCTAAAGAGAAGCTAAAGAGCAGCTGCGGTGAGCGCCTCACCGCCGGGAGCTGAGCGAGAGAGTGACTGAACGTAGAATTCAGCCTGGGTACCACCTGCCAGCAGAAGAGGAGGCTGAAAACGCGCGCCGGAGCAATTTATAGGCACCCAAGGAACAGAGGAAGGGGAGCCGCTTTGGCATCTCATTGCAGCATCTGCTCTGCTCATCCCACTCAGGGAGAGTTTGGCATTACTCTGACAATGTGGGATTTTTTTTTTCGCTCCCCCCACCCCTTCTGCACATGGATGAACAGTGAGATTCTGAATATTCCCTTGCTAACCCAGATGATGGCAGGGCTCTCACTGGACATGGGGCGGGGGGGGGGGGGTGCGGGTGGAGACAGATGTGCGATAGCCTTCAGAACTCAAGGGTCACACCTAAGCCCCCTGTGTCACCACTGCCAGCAGCCCCAGTTGGAGGGCGGAAGAGAAGGTTGAAAGGAGTGTGGCTTGGCTGACAATATTTGTCTACAGGCTCACCCACAATCAGTGCTTCAGGTGTTTTTTTTTTTTTTTTTCAAAATGCCACTTTTGACATAACGAGGGCCCTTTAGAATTTTCCAGATGGTAGATGTGGTTTTTTTTTTAACCTCACGGTTTTGCTCACCACCCTTCTAAAATGAAATAAGTTGTTACCCAGGGAACAGTAAGGTGTGTTGAAAAGCCAAAGGACATTTCTCAATGATTTTAGATGAACATGCCCATCACATAAAGGGGGGAGGGTTGGTTCTTTTTACAAATGCTTCAAATGGTGAATGTCTACATATATACTCCACTTATGGGCTTACAATTATAGCAACCTTTCAGGAGACACAGCCATTGGACCTGACATTTAATTTACTTCAGGGTGGTAAATGTATAATATATTATCGCTTGTCAAAAGTCTTAAGATAAAGCAAGCAGCATCTACCAAGTACTGGGCAAGATCTTTTCCTAAGCTATGGAAAGGGTCTATAAGCTCCTAGCACATTTCCTGCCTGTACCCTGGGGGATGGGGAAAATAGAAAACAATGAGAAAGAAGAGCCCCATTTACTTTGGGAGAGCAGGAGAAGTAACAGCCTAGATTTATAATATTAATGGAAAGCCCTCAGAGTAGATATTAGGCAAGTTATCCCACCAATACATACATAACACACACAAGAATGGCTTGAAATAAACAAGTAGAATTGATTCATAAATTATACTTTTGCATTCAGGAGCAATGGGTGTCAATCAAACATGGGTGACATTTGCTTGTCAATACAGGGATGATGGCTGGAAAGACAGAGACTTATCACATCAGGGCAAGAATGAGAAATGAGAAGCAAGAACAAATAAGACTGCAGCAAGCGAACAAAGCAGTAACATCTGGGTGACAGTCTCGCCTGTGGGCCCCCGTGCGTGGACATCTCCTTCTCTGTTCCTTCTACCTACCCTGACCCCACCCCACTAGTTTCATTCTTCCTTTCCTTCTTTCGAAACTAAATAAGGTCAAATGAGCAGGCAGGAGGAAACAAATTCATTGATCTTTATATGAGAAATGTCAGCGGCTCCTTCAGGTCTTTCCTGGGAGAATCAACACCGTGTGTCAGGCAGTGGGGCTAAGTCTGGCCCAGGTCTCCACAGTGTCTCTCGGCTGGGCTGCTGAGATACTCCTACTGCTGGGAAACATTCCTTCCCACTTCTCAAACCTTTTACTTTTATTATTTATAAATGTGTATCTATGTCTTGGGCGTAATTATATATTTCAGAATATTCATATGAGTTACCTTATTTTCATATGTTTAAGCGGCAGACACATGGTTAAGTTCTGTCCCGGACACAATACCTATTTTCCTAACATATCATCTGGGTTGCTTTGCAAAAGTCACCTTTGTTTTGAAGGACAAAATGGCAAAAGCTGTGGTGTCAGCAATACAAAGTAGTGAGTTAGTGAAATAAACTCTTCTCTGATAACACCAAATTATCAAACTTCGTAAGACCTCTTTATTGCTAAAGAGAGTTCAGTGGGGGATAAAAAATCAGAGTTTTCTAAATGTAGAATTGTATAAACAAATCCTCATCGAAAATCTCAAGATACATGGAGTTCCTCTTTGAAGAATGCTCATCTCATAGAGAAACCCGACAAGGGTACATAAAATAGTAGAGTTGGAATGGACCCTAGAAAGCCAGTCTCCACCTGCTCACTTTGCAGACGGTGAGATGGGACACCGAGCTTGGCGCAGAGTCGGGCCCTCCAATGTGAGTACGGCATGCCTCATTTTACTGCACTTCACAGAGACCGCATTTTGTACCAACTGAAGGTTTTCAGCAATCACCAGTGAAAACATGATGACTCGCGAAGGCTTATATAATGGTTAGCATGCTTTAGCAATAAAGCAGTTTTAATGAAGGTATGTACACTGTTTTTTAGACCTAATGCTATGGCAGACTTAATAGACTACCGTATAGTATAAACATAACTTTTATATGCATTGGGAAACCATGAGATTGTTTTGACTCACTTTATTATGATACTCACTTTATTGAGGTGGCCAGAAACCAAACCCACAGTATTTCCAAGGTATGCCTGGGCACCTTCCTCCGCATGGCAGAATCAACACAGGCCAGTCCAGCCCCAGACCTACGGTGCTGGTCCCAGGAACTGAGGCTTTCATCTTTCCATTTTTTCTAATGCCAAAGCAAAGCTTGATTTTGCAAGTGAGGGTTCTAACATCTCAAAGTTCTGCTGAGATATGGAAAGGTGCCCAGTAGCCATCACTCATAGTGAAGACATTACCTCCCAGGTCACAAGGCTGACCCCAGTCTTTCAACTGCACACAGCCAAGCAGTGCACGGACAATTGGCTTTGTTTGGTGAGGTTAAAATTACTGGTATCCTTCTTTCACTCTAGAAATGTCCCACCATGTATGTACTTTGGGGGGAAATCTCTTCCTCCCCCCCAAGATTTTCAGGGATGACTGGGTAGTAGATAAATTTATGGCTGGGTGCTGCTACTTTCCACCGCTCGAATTTCTCAGGAGGTTCTCTGGAAAGTTACTCATGCTTCAGCCCTGATTCTGACAGTTTGAATAAACCATCTGATATGGCATATTACTCATCATCTTTACATGTATATAATAATAGAAAATGTGTCGATTAAAAAAAATATTTGATTTTCTTCAGTCCTCATTGGAGAACCAAATTCTCTCTCATATTCAATATTAATTTTGGAAGTAGGCCTTGGAATCTAATTTTCTTCACAGCTCTGCCTAGTCATTTCTCAAGAAAACACCAGGCCCCATATTCTCATTCCTTCTGTACCTGGGCTTTTGGGACCCTTAAATGATAAAGTCAAATACAAAGACCCAGGATCTGGGTTGGGTGACAAAGCTGTGATTGCCACCTTCCCTTCATCATTTCTGTCTCCTTTAGAGAGCTGATGAGCGGATCCTGAGGACATGACTCCCACACAGATGTGCACGGCTACCCATTAATCTTGGCCGAGCGCCCACTGGCAGCAGAGGTCTACACTGGGCTCTTCCTAGGCACCCAATTACTTAGTCACAAGAATTATTTACAAATCCAGCAGTACTTACACAGAAATAGCATTTCTTATACCAGGAAAAAGTAATTAACAAACTCAAGGGATATCTAGAGACAAATAACATAAACGGACAAATAATATAAAAATGGGACTGGCGCAGTTATTGCTCTTTAATTTCTGGGTCTCCAAATTATATTACAGAACCAACACTGCCTTTGACTAGAGAATTGTAGATTTCCAGCCAGAAATGGTTTACCTGGAGTTATGGAATCATGACATGCAGCTTTGGAATCAAATGGGTCTGAACTTGAATCCTTTAGTAGCTATGAAAATTACTTAATATCCCTGAGACTTGACTTCCTTTCCTATAAAGTGGGAATAATGCTAACGCCTGAACCGTAGGGTCACTGTGGTGATGGAGTTAAGGCACATTATTACAGTGACAACACACATGAGAGCCCAGGAGATGTCAACGTTCGTCTTCAGTGTGCTGTTGGGCAGCGGGGTAGTGTGTATGTTTATGATTTGGCTGGTATGACTAAGCCTTATTAAAGGAAGCTAAACCTAAAGGGTCAGGCTTAAGACAAAGGGCATCAAGTGGATAATAAGTATTATAGGCTTAGGCAAAACTAGAAAGAACACAAAAGTTCTCCAGGAGAGTTGCCTATGTGCGTGCTTCTATAGTATAAAGCAAGGGCACAGAAAACTGAAAACAAGGATCACTTTACCATCCTCTAAAGTAAGAAACAGTTCCATAGCAAGGCTATTTCAATTCACTGCAGGTTGACAGACACAGTTTTTGGATTCACAACCTAATAGGAAGCCTCAAAACTTGCTTTTTGTCCTCTGGAAAGTTCTCCAAGTCGACAAGTTGCAAGCCTATTTAAAAACCACTGAAGTAGTTATTCAGGAACTGTTTCTGTGGGTGACGACTTTCAACAGAAGAAACATCCCAGAGGTCTTCGAACAGCCAGTCAGCCAGAAGAGCAATCATTCTGAAGGAGACCTAAGTCACAAGCACACTCACTGGGGAATTTTCAACACAACATTCTCCACAGAAGATAGTGAGTTGGAAAAGCCAACTTGGCAGGTCTGTTGTCAGAAAATTTATCAAATAGCCAGATGGAGATGGTAACTAGCACATTACATAAGACTTGGTTACAATACATGGCTTCAAGTTGGTCTCAAATTCTTACTATACCGATCAATGGAAGGATGAAATCTCTAGTATGGGTATGATAGTAGACACTCGCTTTGCCATGGGTTCAATGTTTAGTCCTCTGACCCTACCTAGTGTAAGGGAAAGTTACAAAGAGTGAGAAGATCCGCAAGTCCTCCCAGCTGCAGTAGCCCTCCCTCATCCAAGGTTTCACTTACCTGAGGTCAACTACAGTTTGAAAATGCTAAATGGAAAATTCCAGAAATAAACAACTCAAGTTCTAAATTGCACGCCATTCTGGGTAGCACGATGAAATCTCCCACCAACCTGCTGTCCTGCCCTGGACATGAATCATCCCCTTGTCCAGAATATCCATGCTGTACGCACTCCATGATCATTAGTCACTTAGGAGCCGTCTCAGTTACCAGACTGACTGGCACAGAGTCAGAGAGCTTATGTTCAAGGCATCCTGATAGTAGCCTAATGCTACTATATGTCATAACGCCTACATCACTCACCTCACTGCATCTCATCACGTAGGCAACGTATCATCTCACATCATCACAAGAAGAAGGGTGAGTTCAGTACAATAAGATATTTTTAGAGTGATATGAACCACGTTCATATAACTTTTATGATGGTATATTGTTATCATTATTGTTTTTTATTAGTTATTGTGGTTAGTCTCTTCCTGTGCTTAATAACATAGTAACTGTAGGGTTTGGTACTATCTGTGGTTTGAGGCACCCACTGGAGGTCTGGGAATATATCCCCTGCAGATAACTGTATGGTCGCGATGATTCAGTCACACAAGGTTGGATGGGTGAATCCAAAAAACTAAAAGCAACTGCCGTTAGACTATATGGAACTTTCAGGCAGAAAATGCATCATGGAAACACAGCTGAGAAGCGGTGCAACAGACACATCAGCTGTGCCGGCAGTGATAAGGACTGTGTTAGTCTTATTGTTTTGTCTTAAAAATTTAAATCATCATGCATCTGAGAGGAGCTGTTACAGAAAGCTACTGACAGAGCCAGACCCTGACAAAGAGCAGATGATATTTCAGAATCTGGCTCTAAGGATAATAAGGCTGGAGGCGGCAGGAACGAACACCACGTGAAGGCGCACTCTGCCCCACCCCTGTGTGAGTGTAACCATGGAGCAGCCCACCTTCAGATACAAACTGTATGTCCTGTGAATAAATGCTGTGTCCCTCGGGCTTTTGTGGGTGAACAGACATATCAGCTTTTACCTAGTACAGGCAATCTCTCAGGAATAGCCTTAAACTATGTAATTAGATATGATTTGAAACTGTAATCCTAAAAATGAATTATGGAGGTATTTTATATTTGTAATAAAGTATGGGGACAAGGGTAGGTAATGTATGTTCAATATAAGTAATTCTATATGTTAATGTTTCCCATTGAAATGGATAGCAATTCATAATTTAATTAATTACTTTATTTTGGGCTCTGGAAATTGAAAAAAGGCAGGGTTTTTTGATTTTAGTTTTCCTGTATAGCTTGAGATACCAGTGGTCATCCTTTCACTTGTCAATATCCACCAAGTATCTCTGTTTTCATTCAGGCCAGTCTAACACTCTCCAGCAGACAGGAGGATTCTGGGTGCGAGCGTCTCTACAGACGAGAATCATTCTGGCATTTCAGCCTTTCATTGCCTGCTGCTACCTTGTTGGGACCATTCCAGCAAGCCAGCAACTTCACAGGGCAGGAACAGAGCCAAACTGTTCATCATATCAGCAGTGGCCGTGTTCGGGAATTTTCAGTAAGTTTTCACACACAACAAAAATTTTTAACTATTGGCTTAGACAATTACCTTTCTATTATCCAATAGCTGCTATCATTTATTTATATTTGTGTGTGCATATTCCCAAATAACAATCTAGATAAGTCTTTCTTTCTTCCTTCCTTCCATCTTTCCTTCCTTCCTTCCTTCCTTCCTTCCTTCCTTCCTTCCTTCCTTCCTTCCTTCCTTCCTTCCTTCCTTCTTCTCTCTCCCTCTCTCTCTGATTTCTTTTACATTGTATCTTAAGAATGTGTTTGTTTTCGTGGGTGGACAGAAAGTCTAATAGCCAGATAATGAGGACCAGATAGGGGCTACCCATGGTGATTTCTCTCTGTCGAAAGTCCCAGAACATGAATTTGGCATCCTAGGGCATAGGAATCACACAGACTGCTACTTGGCCCTCTTTGCCCATTTCACCCAGGACTGAGGGTGGCATCCATATGGTCTTTTTTAAAAAGGCCTTGAACAGAAGAAAGAAAAAAAATGGAGCTAATTAAAAGGAATTTTAGAAGTGTGGTTCTCAGAGAAAAATCATGCATTAGGTCTAAACTACATAATTAACTTTTCTTTCAGAAATTCAGAATAAGCTGAGAAGGCCCTAATCTATTGTTTTATCTACTGTTTGACTGAACTAGTTAGAATGAATTCTCTGGATAAGTTGCTTCTATTATCTTCTCATTAATGTGTTCAATTTAATTCAATTTCATTTAATTTAAAACACGCAAGAAGAGAACTGGATTTGCTGTCCATTTCCTCTTCCTCCAGTCCCTCCCAATTCTAAAAGATCTCATTCGTTGGCATTTAAATCATCTTCCTTCAGCCGCTGCTCCCAGCATGTCACCACTCTGTCCAAAAACAGTAACTTCTTCACTGTCCACATGACCAGAAAGCACAATTACTTAAGTGTGGAATGCCAGGCTCTGCATAAATTGCCACAGGTCCTCTTTAACTTCCTAGCCTCAGTTTTCATAAATGATCACCTATTTACTCCATTACCCTATTATCAATGAATCATGCCTGAAACTGCATTGTCTTGTCCCATTTTGCTCTTGCCTTTCCTCTGCCCTTTCACCCTGCCTCCTTCCCCTCCTATTCTCCATACATAGCCCTCTTTCAAGCTGCCCTCTTCATCCCTCCTCCCCACAGCTCCCTGCCACCTGCGACCCCTCCCTGCCCGCCCCCCCCTCAGCCCCTGTGTGTCTTCTCTGTGCTTCCCCAACAAGAACACAGTGTGTTCCACTCTGTTTACAGCGCTCCCTTTCCCCTGCTTGGTCAGTGCCCCCTGTCCTTTCTCCCGTTACTGAGAGGGATACCTGATCTTTTCATCTTTCCCTTCCACCCCACCCACAGGCACTAAAGACATGTTTACTAGAGCTAAATACATGTTTCTTGATTTGAATTGTTGAATTGAGAATAAGCAGCATTGTTTTCAAAAGAACTTCTTAAGATGTAAGGCATCTAGATACAGTGAACCAGCCTGGACTGGAAGTTAGACATTTCCGAGGACTGAAAACTCCTTAAACTGCCCAAAATGTGAGGTTAAGACCATATTAGTATCAATTCTTCAGAAAACAAGTAAAGATGAGGACGGAGAAATAACCTGCACAAGAGCTGGAGTTCGAAATGCATTAGGGATGTCGATGTTGCACCTGCTATGTGTTTACTGTGTGGGAAGAGATGCTCAGAGACTATATTTAGGACCCATTCCAGTAGTTAAAAAATACTATCAGACTTGTTTAACCATTGCATTTTCAAAATGCCTTGCCCTGTGTGGACAGTGGGGAGCAGAAATTCACCTGTGATTGCTGCAGGGGAACGGGAGTTCTTCAGAGACGTGTGCCCTAGAGGACGGCTGTGTACACCACCCACACCATCTGCCCCAGTGGATCTCCCCTGCGGTTCTTCCCCCATTTGTTCAAGGTTCAAGGGGAAGTATTCTGCCTGTACCCTAGTTGCTCTCAAGAAACAGAGGCAATATATTTTCCTAAAATACAGAATGATCACATTAATTCTTTTAAGCTTCCCCTATTTCCAAAGAAATAGTTGCAGTTTCTGACGAGAAAGAAAAAAGACATACAAAATAGTTCCTTTAAAATAAAAATAAGAGAACGAGAGATAGGCAACTGAAAGAAAGGCTGGGGACAAGGGAGAAAGAACTGCTTCAGAAACGTTACCTCAAGGACCGGAGCTGCCTGTCGGAAATAAAAGGCTCCTGGGTTCCCTGACAGCCCAGGCAAAAGGGAAACACCGAGAAGTGCCTTTATCCCCTGACTTCGCAAGAGAAACGTATCAGCATCTAGGTTTCTGGCACAGAGTTCCTAAATCCCTGGGCCTTTCCCAGGCGATAAGAAAGATAGAGATAAAGGAAGAACGAACGTGTCAATCTTTTAGGAGAAAGAATTTCTCTGATCACAGAACTCCAAGAAGAGCTTATCACATGCAGGGTAGTGAACACTCTCATAGCTAACAGTCAAAGGCAGCTTCACAGAGAATGAAGAAAGTTTCCCCAGTGAGGAACTGAAGTAGCCCAAATCCAATTCAGCTTACCACCCCCAGTGTACCTTCAAATTCATTCAAAGAAAGCATAAGAATAAGAGGCAAATACCACTCCCACACAATTAGCAAGAACAAAATGAATGAGATGAATAAAAAAAAAACACCAGAGGGCAGAGTTTAAACCAGAAAAGGTGACAACTCAACTCACTTCCAAATAAAAATTAGCATTTCAGTAAGGGGTGTCAGGGGAGGAAAAAAAGTCAGCGAGAGCAAATGCAACTAAATTCTGCATTTCTGTTGCTTTTGAGTATGTCATTTTCAGTCAAACGTGACTAGCTACAGACAAAAAAGTAAAACCATTTGGCACATCTGTTCCCAAGTCATGCCTATAATATTTTGACCAGTGAATTACTTCACATAGAAAAGCATTACTGCTAATATAATAAAAACACAACCTTGAACAAATAGGAAGTTAACTAAGTCACACATAAGTCTCCAATTTTGAAAATAGAAAATAATTGCTTACGCTATTTAATAACAATATTCACAAATATCAGGAACCACTCATATAAATATTAACTATCTGTACCTCTGTGAATTGCAAGTGCTGATCTACTTTCTGTAAATATAAAAATCACTTTTTTCCCTTCCCATTTGACTACTTATAATTAAATTTATTTCAACTCCAGTAACTCCTTATAGCCTATAATAGGTCATTGGATATTTACTCACAATCTCTAAAATATAGACAAATATATGCATGGTGAAAGCATCCAGTATTACTGAGACAGTCAATGAATTTTCTAAAGATTTTTGAGCATGAATTTTATGATTTTCAGCTCCTTTTAGATCTGCACACCAGTGTAGCAGACAGAACTGTGCAATGCAAATGAACATGAAATGGGTTCGGTGGATGGTAATGCCATCCCTGGGATGGGTACATCAATACCCAGGACCAGAAAGTGTAGAAAAGGTACCTCTCTCCCACCAGCAAAAAATAAAAGGCAAACTGCTCTTACAAAGTGATCAACAGGACATAATACAAAAGGGGAAAAATAAATATTCCTTCAGGACACAAAAGGGAATAGGGCCAGGGAGATAAAAACGCAGGAATAGGTGGTTTAAACTAGTGAAGGAGAGTCTGAACGAGAGGGAACATGATTTGCTCACTTTCTTTCTCTGAGCGCTTTTCCAGCTTTTTTAAATAACTCAAGTCTCAAGTGTCGAGTACAGCAGCACATTGAAGCTTAGAGTTTAAATTTCGTCATAGTCGTGGAAAGACTTTGAAGCAATGTGAGCACATTGAAAGAACTGGGGTCCCTTTGAAATGACAATCACATTTACCAGTGCCATTGGAAATGAGCAATAGGGAGGAATGAGAGAAAGGGAGGACATTCGCCATACGGGTGCTGGCCATTTCCTTTGACCAACTCAGAATGCACGGATGCCCTTAGTCAGTGCTCCCACGGCATGATAAGCCGTGGTCCTTCGCAGTCATCAGACCTTGATGGATGTGGGTGTGAATGGATAGCTGGGAGTGGGGCAATTCCAAATTAAAATCTCCACGGCTGTGCAGGCCAGGAGATTCATTTTTGCTGTCATGCATTCGGTCCACTCCCCCTTGTATTATTTCCTGATTATTAATTTTGGAATCATTAGTGATTTAATTTTTTTAATCTCAAATGCAATTATTTTAATGGTCCATTTGTGTATCATTTTTTAATTTAAGGTAGGAGAGAGTTCCATCTGAACTGAGTTCTCCGCAATGACGTGGCCTCTTTATGGCAGAGAGCATATTTTTAAAGGGCTCTGAAGTCTCTGTGTGGAATCTGGCTGCAATCATAGAGCTCAGTGTTATGGGGTGATTGGGGTATCTGTGCACCGACTTCAATAAAATGAACAAAATTGAAGTTGGAAAATTCTTTGGGGGTAACTAGTCAGGAAAGGGGGAAATCATAGGATTTTTCTCACCGACATAAAACTGGCCTTTTGGCAAGATGTCATTATAGCTGATCTTGGCAGTAAGAACTACTTAAAGCAAATGAGATTGTTGCTTTGGAAACGAGGACCTTAGACTTAAAGGCTGTTAATTCATTTGTTTTGTATAATATTTCATAGTGATCAAGCAGCAAAAGAATCAAAATATTTGTTAACATTGTGAAATTAAGGGGCAAAGACTCCAATGAAACCAGCCTCCTGTCAGTCTCAAATCATTTAGTTTTGTATAGAACAAGTTTCTATTGAGGTTGAGGGACTAGATATATTTTTAACAAAACATACCCTATTCCTTTTTACTACCTCTTATAAAATCTATACCAGCACCTGGGCACCAAATAAGTCCTCAATTAATGTTTGTCAAAATAGATAAAGAGAACAATTAGTTTGCTGCTTCTGCACTACTAAAAGTAAAGATCAAAGCATATGCAATGTGTAATGTGCAGTGGAAGGTTCTGGATCAACCACGAAAGAGATACTGTTACCCAGAGTAATGGATCCCGATTGAGGTGGCAACCCCACCTGCAGTGACTCCTGTTCTCAGGGATCATCGAGAAGACACAGGGAGACATCCTCTGGCCATTTTGTTCCCTAGGGCCCTACTGCTATCTCTTTACCAGTCACATTTGAACCTTTGTCTCAAAACAGGCCATTCAGATTCTTTTTCATGACTTTGGATATATAGAATAGCAAGATGTGGAATTCACAGCTCCACAGGAGAAAGGCCCAGAAAAGCCAAAGTCCTTCGTGCTGCCATGGTTCTTCCACACGTCATTCTGATCTTTTGGGAATATTTTATATCCCCTAATAAGGCCCATCTCCATGTTGCTATACCCCCCCCCAAGTTTTTTTTAACTTATTCTAACTAGGGTGGGTTAATGTTGCTTACCATGGAGAGAACCTTAACAAATACCACCAGGTTGGGGGATTTAGGAGGGCGTAAGCTCCCTTCTACAGCAGCCCTGTCCAAGGATCTTTCTGTGATGATGGAAATGTCCTATCCACATGCTGCCCAAGAAGGCAGTCACTAGTCTTATGTGGTACTAAGCACTTGAAATGTGGCAAGTGCAACAGAGAGAATGAATTTTTAATGCTATTTAGTTTTAATTAAGTTAAATTTAAACACCTACAAGTGACTGGTAGCTATGTATTGGGCAGGGCAGGATGAGGACGATGAGGATGACCAGAATTCTTTTTCTCAACTAAAGGACAGGGCAAAAGAAATGGACTTAAATTGAAGCAATAAGGTATACGTTAGCTGTGAGCAAAACCTGAGAAAAAGAAGATCAAGAAAGCTTCCTAGAACTCTCTGGCAAGCTCAGAAGCAGCCATCAGAATGGAAAGGTGTAGTCATTTCCCAGCTGCCATAACAACGTACCACAGACTGGGGCTTAAACAACTGACATTTATTTTCTCACCATTCTAGAGGCTGGAAATCCAAGAGCAAGGTGCTGGCAGTGCTGGTTCTTCTGAGGCCTCTCTCCTTGGCTTAGGCATGGCTGTCCTCTCCCTGCATCTCACACGGTCTTCCCTCTGCATGTGTCTGTGCCCTAATCGCTTCTAGTAAGCACACCAGTCCCTTTGGATTAGGGCCCGCCCACAGGGCTTCATTTTACCTTAATTACCTATTTAAAGGTCAAAATCCCCAAATACAGTCACATTCTTGGGTACTGAGGGTTAGGACTTCAATATATGAATGTGAGGAGGGGACGCCACCCAGCCCCTATCTACCGGCTTTGATGTAGACATGCCAGAGAGACAGCAGAATAATGGGAATTCCAGTCGCTAGCACAGCCAGGAACTTGCCATCTCCTGAGACTGGAGACCTGCTCAGCATTTGCAACTCAAGTTTGGCTGCATTTTATGCATTTTAAATGAAGCGACAGATGAACTGCAGACATGGGCATAGCTCTACTCTGGGTTACCATTTCCAGGGAGTTTAATGAATCTGACTTACTTCATGTAATTAAGAGATTTGAATGAAATTTTGACTTAGTTGATTCTTCCCTTAAACAAATCTCTAATTATGAATTTCTCTTCCTGAAACTGCGCTCTACCGCTGGTCTTTATGACCACACACCAAGACCCTCATAATAGCTTCCTGCATGATCTGCTGGGCCCCAGCCTGTCGTGGTTCTCATTCATTCCACATTCATTCTCTCTCATTTTTCTTCCCCAGAGACCATGTCCACGGTTCCTCCCATTTTCTGGAATCTTCAAAGGGTTCTCAGCACAGATGTCTCAGTAGAAATCCCAACTTCCTAACTTCACACTAAGTGTGCTTTATCACCTCCCTACACCCTGCTTATGACTTTAATTTCTATTACCACCAAAAAAGGGTCCTCTGAGTGCCCCTCCCCCCAGATCTATCCTCACCTTCTGCTCACATAGCTCACACGTTTCCAGGACCAAGTCCTTGCTTATGTTACCCCGTCTGGAAAATCTTCAAGCTCTTAAGGGACTTACTATTCATTCAAAGGAAGCTTTTATTCAAATTTTACCTCCTCAGAAGTGTCTTCCATGACCATCCTGTCTAAAACAGTGTGCCATTCTCTGCCGGAACCCTGTAACCCACTTGGTCTTTCCTTGTGGTGCTGTTACGGGTTAAATTTTCTCCTGTCTGAAGATCGGGGCTTCAGAGATGTGATTACATTAAAATGAGGTCATGAGGGCGGGTCCTAATGCAGTGTGACTGGTGACCTCATAGGAAGAGACTGGGACACACAGGGGGCAGGCCCAGGGAAGACACAGAGAGAAGATGGCCATCTGTGAGCTGAGGAGAGAAGCCTGGAACAGATTGTCCCCTTGGGGCTCCCAGAAGAAAACAACCCTCCTGGGCACCTTAGCCTCAGACTTGCAGCCTCCAGAACTGTGAGAAAACTCACTTCTTTTTGATAAGATGCCATTTGTTTAGGAGGGGATAACAGAGGGGAAAGGGGGAAGGGTTTTCAGGAACAACTATAAAGGAGAAATGGACAAAACCAAGGAGGGGTGGGATCTGGGGTGGTAGGTAGGGATGGCTGGGGGGCGGGGAATGGAAACAACTGTATTTGAACAACAATAAAAAAATTAAAAATGCAAAATAAAATACAATTTAAAAAAAAGAAAACTCATTTCTGTTATTAAAGCCACCCAGCCCATCTTATTGCAATGGCGGCCCTAGTAAACCGATATCAGTGTATATATTGTTACCTACCTTTCTTTTGTTTATTTCTCTCCCCTGCTAGAAAGTTAAAAAGGGCAGAAAGTTAATTTTGCTCACCTCTATCTGCATATCTAGAGTAGTGCTTGGCATGTAGTTGGTGTTCAATAAATGGAGTTGGAATAACATTCTACATGCCTGGCCCCAGCCACCTCTGCCTAATTCTGCGATTTAGAAAGGAAGCCCATTTGCCTGCAGATAAAAACTCCATTCCCCAACCTAGTCTTTATTGGTGATAAAGGCTGTACTTTTGTCTCTGTCTGCTTTCTATTCTTTCTCAGTTGGTTTAGAACTTAGGGAAGGAGTGCTAATTATTAGTGCCCTCACTCCATAACATTCTGCAGGGAATATTTTCCACAAGGTCCTATCTACATGTTTCCTGACAATCTCCACACATGTATATTTTGATTTCCAGTTTCTAGAGGGGAGAGACTGTCCTCAGTGCCTGCCTTTCTGCCCTGTTGTAGCAGCAGCTAATTAAATATTTAATGACCAAGTGACCAGGATGCGCACTCGGTGGAGCCCTTGGAGAGCACTTGCCCAGCTCCCAGCAAGTCCCCTTCTCTGAGACTCTTCTCACTTCCCTGCCCTCACCTCTCCCCCAGAATGTGCACAGCACAGAGGCGGAGTGGGTAAATTTGTACTGTGAGTCTCTGTCCGCTTCCCCTTGGCCACTGACACTGGACCAGAGGTGGATACTCTGCCAGTAAGTTGACTTTTCCCCAGGAACTTGGATTAAGACCAAGAGATTCATGATGGCCTCTTCTGGCTGCAAGACTTAATTTTTATATTCTCAGACACTGGGAGGAGGGCAATGGATGCCCACCTTAGGGCACAGCTAAGGAAAAGCAACTCAGAGAAAATGGAGGAGTCTACAGTGAGGCAGAGAGCACAGGAACAGGAGCCCTGAGCTTCCTGACACCAATCTACTTCTGCCCATCACTTCCATGAGACACCCTGACTCCCACCATTGTTGCCTCAGCTGTTTGAATTTGTGTCTCTTGTTTGAAAACACACACAAATTGGAAGCAAAAAAGACAAAAAAATAAAACAAAACCATTAACTCACTCACCCCATGATAGTTTTTTGAGAAACAGGGGTCATTTTCTTCTGAAAAGGAAGCATAAAAATCCCTGGCCCCCTCCCCTCTCCCTCAACCTGCACATCAAAGCCCACTTCCTTTGCAGTCATTGAGGAGCTGTTGGCATGTGTCAGCTAATGCCAGGGCTGGACGGCCTCTCTTTGCGGTTCTTTCCAAATAGAAGAAAGCACACCTGTGCTCCCAAACCTACCAGGAACACTCAATGCTTTTAAATCCATCTTTTTCTAAATTGCCTCATAAATTCTTGCTGTTCTCAGGCTCACCTTTCTCAGCCATACCAGCTGAGATGAACTCAGGTGGTTACCCTAACAGTTCCAAGGTGTTCAACCTGAAATACTAAACAAAGATCTTTATGGGAGAAGGGCGTTCATTTTTTCTCCTTGTGTTTACAGCTACACCGTTCAAAGGAAAAGGGTGGAGGGGGGTGCAAAAAATCCTTGTGTTTAAAATGAAATCCAAATTGGACCGAAAGAACCAAATTGTTGGAATCATCTTCAAGGACTCCCACCCATCTTCATTTGTATCTTACTGATAGCCAGTTAGAAGGCTGCTGCAATAGATCAGGGCAGGCGGCAGCGAGGAGCAGGTCTCGGAGGAAACGGTGATAAGTGGTCAGTGAGGGCTCAGCGAGCACAAGAACAGGAGGCAGAAAAGGAAGTCAATCATAGACACAAAAACAAAACATACCAAGCAATGAGGAATTCTGGGAAGAAAATAAAAGCAGGGTGATGGGACAGGGCCCGGTGTGCTTCCTTAGGTTAAGTAAGCAGAGAGGACCTTCCAAGGAAGAGATATATAAGCTGAGACCTGGAAACTCTGGGGAGGAAAAAGAATCCAGGCTGAGAAAACAACTGGCAAAAGACCCCACGAAATGAACGAGACTGACGTGCTGGAGAACCAGGGAAGGTCAGTGTGGCTGGAACAGAGTGAAGGAGGGGAGAGGAGGTCAGGGAGGCGGCACAGCTTCTCAAGATCTCTGGTAATTCAAGGGGTCTTTTTTTTTCCTGTTTACATAGGACTTGTCCTGTAAAAACTTAAGAGACTTTATTTTTTAGAGCACTTTTGGGTGTAAGATAAACAGAGCAGAAAGTACAGAGTTCATATATAGCCTCTCTGCCCTCCACACAGTTTTCCCTATTATCAATGCCTTTGCAGTACTGTGATACATTTGTTATAATAGATCAACCAGTATTGGTAGATTATTACACTGTAGTTTACACTAGGGCTCCCTCTTTCATTAAAGGGGCCTTAGCACAGGCAAGGAAATGGAATGGATTTACAGTTATGCAAGACTCAGGGTCACAAAGCTGTTGCTATTGAATTGTTTCTCCCCACCAAAATTTACATGTCAAAGTCCTAACTCCCTCAGAATGTGACTGAGTTTGGAGATAGGATCTTTACAGAGGTAATTAAGGTAAAACGAAGTCTTTGGGTGTGGGCTCCAACCCGCTCTAGCTAGTGCTCTTACAAGATGACATTAGGACACAGACACGCACAGAGGGAAGACCATGTAAGGACATGGGAGAAGAAGGTCATCTACAAGCCAAGGAGAGACCTCAGAAGAACCAACCTTTCCAACACCTAGATCTTGGACTTCTAACCTCCAGACCATGCATGTCCGTTGTTTAAGCCTCCCAATCTATGATGCTTGGTTTTGGCAGACCTAGCAAACTAATACGGCTGCGAAGATCTGCTATTCGAAAACCTATTGAGTTTCATTCAATCAAATATTTTCCAAGATTTAAAATTAGAGGTCTCCCTTTTTTGCTACTACTGACCCTCCACAGGCCAGTACTCTGTAGGTCACACATTGGGACCCCCTGAGCTAGAATGTAAGCTCCAGGAGGGAGGGGACTTTGTTCTCCTGACTGCTATACTTTCAGCCCCTGAAGTCATGCATGGAATTCAATACTTGCTGAATAAATGAACTAAGGCTGGGGCTTTATGTTACTCCATGTACATATATCTACCCACATTCACTCCCCAGGGTCCCTTTACAAACCTTGGTACCACTTGACCTCGCTTAAAGGTGAGCATTGCCTCATAGCTTTCCCTCGTCTGCTATAAAGCAGTCACAGGGAACGGGGGTCAGCGCCATCCACAGCCTGCCCTCTGTCCATGCCGGTATCTTCCACAGGATTGAAAAATGCCACGTGTCCTTAATGTTTCCTTTTCTTCTAACCTTTACAATCTTTCCAGTTATATTTTCTGCAATGTTATGTATTTCAAAACACCTACACAAAAGGAAGAGCCATGAGAAAACAGACATCCGTGTTCTCTCGTCACCCTGACCAGGGAGGTCTCCAGGGCACCCGGTGCTGGGTGGTAAGCGCGGGCGCTGCGTTCTCCGGGGAGCGGTGCAGCTGCCTGCAGAGTGCTGGGCTGGCGGAGACACTCTGCTCCTGGAGGTTAAGTCTATGTGGCACCAGGTGAAAAGGGAAAGTGGTCTTCTTTGTTTCACATCGGTTTAACATGAGATTTTAAAGACAACAAGAATACATAGTTAAGAATAATAATATTTTTCCACGGATTAAGTGAGGCTATTTATAGTAGTCCATAGTACTAGTGTCTATAGGTCCTAGGCTTGCTCTGAAAGAAGGACCAGAGGCTCACTTCACAATGGAAGAAAAGGGTGTACATCATGAAAACGCACACAGGCTGGAGAAAAGCCGTCAGGGAGTAAGATGTCTTCAAGGATTGGCTTGATTGACATGTCTGCATTCTCTCTTACGTATTCCTTCTTGTTTTCCTTTCTCTGTGTATGGGCTCAGCTCTCCTCTAGGTCTTAACTGGTCATTTCTTCAGGTGTTCTCAGATTCTGGAGAGATTTTGTCTTTTTTGCTTTGTTCATTAATACAGTAAGTCTGGGAAGAGTCCTTCATAGGCCATCTCAGGCCACTGGGCAGACTTACGCCTGGCTGCCCAGGGCCATGTCACCGGGCTGGGTGTGTGGCCCTGCGCAGTGACTCCAGGGCTGCCCGTGGGTCATGTGCACGCCACTGGTCTGGTTAGAGCCCAGTCTGTGAGAAGGAAGAGTTAGAGTGCCTGTGACATGACAGCCACATCCGGGACACCCTGCTTTCGTATCCCACTCATGTGAGTCTCAGTGGCACCTAAGATCTACTTCGAGGCTCACAGTCTGAAATGGTTTATAAGGGTTGGAAATAAGCTTAAGACAACAATGATGACCTCTGTTGGTTATTTTCATACCTATTAACTTGATTTAATTTATTTTGAAACTTACACTTCATTTGCACATAAGCTACTATATACAAAACCCAGTCCTGTGTAAAAACTTTAAATGTATCTTAAGATGAATGCAACAGCTTGATAGTAATTTTTAAATATGTATCTTCACTGGTAAACAAAAGCCTGATAGCAAATATTAAATGTGACAGTACATATGTAGTTAAAACAGCGTCAGACAAACGACGTTTTAAGAAGCTGACAAAGAAAAATGAGGTCTGTATCCCCCTTGCCTGTGTATGTGAGAGCGTGGCATTTGCTCGCATGATGTGAAGAAAATGGAAACTTCCCAGCAACCATAAGTGCAACTCTGCCCCTTCACAGCCTTTTGGACTGAAGAAGGGCACACGGTCATTGCACCTCAGACAAATGCCCTCGTCCCAGTCCCTAGCTTCATCTGAGGGCAGGCATGGGGGAAAGAGTCTGTCTCCTGCAACACACATTCCGAGGGCTCCAAAGATCATCTCAAAGAACCTTATTTTCAGCAACCACAAGCGAACCCAAGGGCTCCATGGATCTTAGTAAAAAAACACAGTCACTATGGAAAACAATATGGTAGTTCCTCTCGAAACTAAAAAAAGAATTTCTATATGACCCGGCAATACTTCCTCTGGGAATCTACCCGACAAACTCAAAAACATTTATTCACAAAATTTATGCACCCCTGTGTTCACTGCAGCTTTATGCACAGTGGCCAAGACATGGAGACAACCAAGTGTCCTTCAGTGGATGACTGGATGAAGACGTGGTCCATATACACAATGGAATACTGCTCAGCCATAAGAAAAGATGACATACCGCCATTTGCAACACCATGGATGGACCTTGAGAATATCACGCTAAGCGAAATAAGTCAGTCAGAAATGGCTAAGAACCATATGATTTCACTCACATGGGGACACAAAACTGAAACTCATAGACACAGACAACAGCATGGTGGTTACCAGGGGGAGGGGGAGGGGGCCAGTAAAGGGTAAAGTGGGTTAGATATACGGTGATGGAAGACAAACTCACTTGGGGTGGTAGGCACATGATGCAAGATACAAATTGTGTATCATATAAATGTACACTTAAAACTTTTATGACTCAACCAATGTCACCCAATAAATTTAATAAAAATTTTAAAAGATAGTGTATAAGTCAAAGCATTGGGATTAAAAAATAACTTTAGGAACATTTAGTCATTAGAAACACAGGTAGATAGTACTTTAGAGATGTCTAAATGTCTTATATAAAATTTGCTTGATGATTGGGAAGAAAAGGGGTGCCAAATCTGGGAAGTGGCAGCTTCCACCGAAGGCATAAACAGGGAGAAATGCCAATGTGTTTCTCCCTGTCTTTATAATCCTGTTTTTACTGGGATAAGGCTATCCTGTTTCTCTTTTTGCTGTGCACTTGGCAGCTCTGTGGCCAGATTTCTTTCAGAGGAATGAGGGAGACTGGTGAGAAGCAAAGTATGAATTTTCCAGCAATTTGGTTGGCGCTATGCTTTCAAAAATGGATTATATCACTTCAAGTTCCTGAAACCTCAAATCATCTACTTAAAAAGAGAGGAAGATAAAGACAGAAGTGTTATAATTTTTCAAAAAGGATAACAATAGCAAGTACTTGTTTTACATTTTAATTTGAACTTTGATCTTAGATGTCAAATTTTAATTTTTTGAAAAAAACACCTGACATAAACTAGCAGTCATGCTTCCGCCACCTCCGTTCTTCCCTGTTCAGCCTGGATCCCTCTGGCAAGCATTTTTCTATTTCCCTTGGCTTGGGCGGCAACATATGCCAACTAGGGTGTTTTTCCCACATTTCCCGGTTGTCAAGAGCAATGTTGGTAGACTGCATCTTCAAGCATCAGAGTTAAGGAAAAGGGTTGTTGACGGCAAAAAGTAAGCTCCCTCTGCCGGCTGTGGGCTCCCTCTGCAGAAACAAATACATGGATATCCATTTAGAGGCTGGATTCTTCCACTCTCCTGCCCAGCCGAGAAAGCCTTTTTCAGAACCAAGGTGAAGAGAGGCAATGAACCTGAGACCTGCGACAGCCGGCCCTGCAAATGCTGGGGTGGATCCCTCTGTGGATGCTGAGGTTTTACACACAAAACCTGGGATTTTGGACAGAGTTAAACGAGGAGGTTTATAACTGAAAGGGACAGATGGCAGACCTCCCCTGAAATAGCTTTTCTGAAAGAGTGACACATGGTAGATTGTGTTAATTGTAATAATCAGTTTTGACAAAAACTGGCAAAGACCTTCAAAGATCTTCTAATCATGGCAATTTAGCACAGGTCCCCTTAGCAATGACAGTGCTAGGGTGCTGTGGCTTTGGCTTCTGCTAAGAGGCTGCGGGATTAAGGGGCCTAGGCAGCACTGGCCCAGAGCAGAGACAGCCAGCTGAAGTCCTGGACATACACAAGCTAGAAAAGGATCAAGCGCCATTGGGAGCCAGGGTGAAGGTATACATTGGGTTCATCTAATAGTCATGATAGTAAAGGTTTACAGAGGCTCCTCCCTCAGCATGTACTACAGGTGAAGGTTATATTGGTGTCATACTTTCCTACCTTTCAAACTCAAAGGAATATGGGAGGGCGATGAAAGCAAGCTTTCCTATAACACCGCTCTATTTCTCTTCTTCTTTTTTTAATTAACCATGTAACTGGAGGATTTCTATTATTTCACAAAAGTTTTCCAATTTTTCCTCTTCTAAAAATTGTTTATTCACTGATTTCTCTTTTGAGAGAGGGAGGGAGAGAGAGAGAAAGGTGGGGAGAAATGTCAATTTGTTGTTCTACTTATTTATGCGTTCATTGGTTGATTCTTGTATGTGCCCTGACCGGGGATCAAACCTGCAAACTTGGTGGGTTGGGAACGATGCTCTAGCCAACTAAGACACCTGGCCAGGGCCCCTTTCCTCTTTCTTCTATGAAGATTTTCATGTCCTTGCTTTATTGCCCCACTTTGAAAAAACATATTTTATTGATTATACTGTTACAGTTGTCCCATTTTTTTTCTCCCCTTTATTCCCCTCTGCTTTGTATTGCCCCTCCCCCCTGCATTCCCCCACCTTAGTTCATGTCCATGAGTTGTACATATAAGTTCTTTGGCTTTTCCATTTCCCATTATTAGGAGTAATATGGGAAATAGAGAAGCCAATATTATTCTTCATATGGGAAATGGAGAAGCCAAGAGGCTTAGCAACCTCTGGGACTGGGACAATTTTAAATGTTCCAATATCTGAATCATAGGGGTGCCAGAAGAAGAAGAAGAAGAGCAATAAATTGAGAACTTATTTGAAAAAATACTGAAGAAGAACTTCCCCAATCTGGCAAAGGAAACAGATTTCCAGGAAGTCCAGGAAGCTCAGAGTTCCAAAGAAGTTGGACCCAAGGAAGCACACACCAAGGCACATCATCATTACATTCCCCAAGATTAAAAATAAGGAGAGAATCTTAAAAGCAGCAAGAGAAAAGCAGAGAGTTATCTACAAAGGAGTTCCCATAAGGCTATGAGCTGATTTCTCAAAAGAGACCTTACAGGCAAGAAGGGGCTGGAAAGAAGTATTCCAAGTCATGAAAGGCAAGGACCTACATCCAAGATTACTGTATCCAGCAAAGCTATCACTTAGAATGGAAGGGCAGATAAAGTGCTTCCAGACAAGGTCAAGTTAAAGTTGTTCATCATCACTAAGCCCTTATTGCCCCACTTTTAAGTATGTTGAGTCAAACTTCTGCTTTGTGCATGGAATTAGTCTGCAACTTTAGGTGTTTTCCATTATTTTAACGTCCCAGGAATATTTATATCTTTTTCTTTTCATTGACTCTTGCAACAAATGCAGGAGACCTTCACGGAGAATGCACTAGATTTTAGGCACTCTCACAATGTGGGGTACATTAATGGCATGTGGCTCACCAAGATTCTTTATGGCTAACATTTTTTGTTTCAGACATTATTTGAAGCACTTTTGTAATCTCTTGTTTAATCCTCAAAACAACCCTGTGAGATTATTATTATCACCCTTGTTTTCCCAATTAGAAATCTGAGACCCAGACAGATGAGGTAATTTTCTCAAGGTCACAGAGCTCATAAGGGGCAGAACTACAACTTGAAAGCCGGTGGTCTGCCTCCAGAGCCCCTGTTCTTCATGGTCTGTACCTTGAAGAACTAAGACTATGATGATACAGTGGGCAAAATGGTACCAAAGTAAACGATTTCAGCCCAAGATGTCAAGGGCCCTATTGTACCTATACAAATTTGGGGGTGAAGGTCAGCAAAGTTTTTCTGTCAAGGGCCAGATAATGAATATTTAGGCTTTGTGGGTCATAGGGTCCCTGTGGCAACTACTCAGCTCCAGCTTAGTAGCAAGAAAAGAGCCATAGACAATATGTAAACAAATGAGGTGGCTGTATTCCAATAAAACTTTATTGATTAAAACAGGTCAACAGCACTGTAGTTTGCTAACCTTTGTGCCCCGTGTTAGAGGATTACAAGGAATGGAGCCCCAGGTCTGCCTACAGGTAAGAGGTAGTCGTTTGAATTAAGCCTTAGCTATCAGACAACAAAGAAGGAGAAAGACATTCTGAGCAGACAGAAACATGTTTGAGAACTGGGGACATGATTAAAATTGGGTATTTGGAAAAATGTGAAATTTAGAGTGACAAGAAGATACATAAGACAATGGCAGAAAACAGGTTTGGAAAGGAGGATTTGTGCCTGTGTTAAAAAATACTTTTACTGTGACCTGTCTGCTTTCGAAGTGCAGCTTATTTTATATTTTTAGGTGGGCTTTTTGTTTTCCTGTGTGAACAACTTGTTTGTCTTCCTCTGATACAACTTTGATATTTTCCTCTTAATTTATAGCATGGAAAATGTCCTCATGTGCCATTTTATCACCAAAACAGGAAGAAGAAAAATCATAGAGGGCCAACCATCTACACATGGATAAACACAGTCAAAAAAAACATGGTATTCCAGGGATGCTGGGCAGTAACATTCTAAGAGATACTCAGATAAAGATGAGGACAAATTTTTGTCTTTTGTGAAACCCTGTGGGTGTAATTTTGCCATTAGTCAAGATGGATGTTTCAGTGCTGTGACATGAGAAATCTTTGAAACACCAGTGGCATTACAAGAATGCTGCAGGGAGACAACGTTGATTCCATTCTTTTTCTTGGGCTGTACGTCAACTCAAGTTGCTTATGACAGCTTGCTGATGAAACATGATTTATAACATTCACAGACACATGTCCAAGCTATTAAGTTTATTAGAATGACTGCATAGGTCTGAAAGCTGTTGAATACTGTGTTGGATTCTAGTCTGTAAAATCAAATGATCTTCCCGGGAGTATGTGTGGGACGGCTTCTCACAATGGTGTGCCTCTCTCTTTGGGAGAAAAGAGTGGGGCTGAAAGATAAATCAGTTTTCCTCGAAACAAGGGTATGTCCTCTCTATGTAATCAGGGGATTCCCTTGATCTTAAATTTCTCCATCTGGAAAAAATAAAGTTTCAATGGAAACATCAAGTTAATTAGATGATATTCTTAAGTCAGGTGCCAGGCCAAGGTGCCTGTTTTCTCAAACAAGAAAATCAAAAGCTATTGTATGATTCTTAAGCCATTACCCATGTCTAAGGAATAAACAAGTATAAAAATGAGCTGTTAGGTATGTTGAGCCCCACTTCCCCACACTCCCCCAAGGGAACAGGGTAGGGTGGAGAGACTGCACCTTGCACTTCCATCCTACGAGGGCCCATCAGGAACCCCACAGTTAGAATGACATGGTGGGCTCGGTGGACTGGTACCTAACTCCTCTCCCAAAGGGTGGAGAGCAGGCTGGCTAGCTCAAGGAAGGATGGCCTGCCTATGGGAGTTTGTTAGAGCAAAGGGACCCACCAGTGCCTCTTGTAGACTGGAACTGGGTCATATGGAAGAGAGCTGAATAGTGGTGGTTTTAATTAAGTTTGAGATGGCCACCTAGCAGATGAAAGGACTTTGGTGGAAAGAGATGTAGGTGAATCCAGATTCACAGAGACTGAGTAAACAGCCATTAGAGACCACAGGGAAAATAAGTTTATTCTCCTGCATCCAGGGACTGTAGGCGGGACAGCCCTGAAGATGCCGCCAAGGAACCCACAGAAGCGTCCATAAAAGACAATGCTCCACATCTGCCAGGCTAGAAAGCATGAAACCAACCTTCAACGCTCCCGGTCAAATAAGAGCTGTCCTGCCCACCTTCTATCCTCACTATGAAGCCCCTCCCCGCTCTTTGCTCCAATGGTGGGCAATGGTGTCAGAACCTCCACTTAGCAACAGGGGAAGAGAAGAAGAAAAGCAAAGTAAGGAAACAGAGCAGAAACTAATCATGCCACCTTCTCAAACAACAGCACCTGGACTCCCGATGGAAAAAGGAAAAGCATCAACTTTGAATGACTTTGAGCAACTGGACATTCTCATCACTAAACTGGCTCAAGGTTATGACCTAACAATGACCAGAGAAGTCATGAGGTCTGCTAACATGGTCATCAAAGGTAAGCAATTAAGGAACCCCCCCACCCCGGGCTACTTCAAACCCATTTTTGCCCTCCTCTGCTATCTTCAGCACCTCAGGGCTGGTGGTAGCAGAATTCTGAAATGACCCTCAAGTCCCCAACTGCTGGTATAGACACTCATTCACGAGAGAAAAACTTGTGAAAATAAAGGGCTAGTTGCCCCTTGATTAGGTAATGTTGTGTAAGCCTCTACCTTAGCAGACTGGAGAGGGAGACTCTCCTGCTGGCTTAAGAGAGGGAAGCTACCATGTTGTGAGAGAGCCAGGTGGCTAGGACATGAGTGCGACCTCTAGAAGCCTCTCTAGACTTCACAGCCAGCAACGAAACCCAGGCCTACAACCGCAAGCAGTTTAACTCTGTCAATGGCCTGATAGCATGAGGAGGAGGACTTGAGCCTCCTATAACACCACAAGCCTGGCCAAAAGCTTGATTACACGTGTGTGACCCTCCTAACCCATGCCTGGACTCCGACCCCGGGAAAGTATGAAACAATAAATATGTGTTATTTGAAGCCTCTAAGTGTGTGATACCCAGTTTCACAGGTATGGAAAACTAATACAGGAGAGTTAATTCTGGAGGCTGCTTTCTCCGGCTCCTATGTTAGCGGGACTCAAGCTAAGTCCAGTCAGTAAGAGGTAATGCAGAGAGATGGAGGAGTTGGGGGAGGAAACCAGAGAGGAAACCCTGCCTCTCTGCTGCAGACGCCTCTGGGACAGTCGCTGTGTGTCCATTGCGGTTCCAGCTGCCATGAGGTAAGAACTGTCCTCCCACTCTCTCCCCTCGTTTCCCCCTTCTAATGCTTAGAAACATCGGAAACTGCTGTAGGCTGATGGACACTTCGGCTGCTTCTGTACCTTGGTGATTGTTAGTAATGCTGCAATGAACACAGGGGTGCTTATGTTCTTTTGAATTAGTATTTTGAGTTTCTTTGGATATATTTCCAGAAGTGGGATCACTGAGTCAAAAGGCAGATTCATGTTTAATTTTTTGAGGTATCTCCATACTGTTTTCCACAGTGGCTACACCAGTCTGCCTGCCCACCAACACTGCACAAGGGTTCCCCTTTCTCCACATCCTCACCAGCACTTGTTTGTTGATTTATTGATGATATGTGTGAGGTGATATCTCATTGTGGTTTTAATTTGCATTTCTCTGATGATTAGTGACATTGAACATCTTTTCATGTGTCTACTGGCCCTCTGTATGTCTTCTTTGGAGAAGTATCTATTCAGGTCTGTTGCCATTTTTTTTTTGTGGTGTTGAATTTTATAAGTTTTTGATAAATTTTTTATATTAAGCCCTTACCAGCTGTATTGATGAATATGTTTTCCCATTCTGTAGGTTCCTTTTATTTTGATGATTTTCTTTGCTATGCAAAAAATTTTAATTTGATGTAGTCCCATTTGTTTATTTTTTCTTTTATTTCTCTTGCCTGGTGAGAACAACTATGGGACATTTACACAATGGAATATTATTAAGCCATAAAAAGAAGAAAATTTTACCCTTTGTGACAGCATGGATGGACCTGGAAAGCATCACACTAAGTGAAATAAGCCAGTCAGAGAAAGACATATGATCTCACTCATATGTGGAATCTAATGAACAAACTGAACTAACAAAATAGAGACAGACTCATAGATGGAGAGCAGGATGATAACTAGTGGGTAGGGGAAAGTCAAGGGGCTGGAGGGATTGAGCCAAAAGGAGAAAGGACTCATGGACACGGCCAACAGTGCGGGGATTGCAGGGGTGAGGAGGGGAGTATAAGGGGACTAAATGGCAATGGGAAAAAATACAATTAAAAAACTCAACAACAACAGCAACAACAACCACAACAATGTAGAGAAAAGGAGTAGACAAATAGGGAAAGGGAAATGGAGAAGAAGGTCATCACCCTTCTCCCCTCTGCAGGCTCCAGTAATTCCACCTATTCTCCCTGTCCTTCTTGCCCCCTGATGTCGAGAATATTAGCCTCACTTCACTGCCTTATGTTTAGCTTCTCAGTTGTTCCATACTTGGTTAACTCACTCCCTTTAAGGGTCCTCTTTAACAACTCAAATGGTTTCTGATTCCTGGTTAGACCCTGACTGACAGAACATCCCATGAGGTACACCTGTCCATTTGTCTATCTATCTATCTATCTATCTATCTATCTATCTATCTATCTATCTATCCATCCATCTATTTATATACCTAATCTATTTATCTATCTACATATGTATATATATGAAATATTTTAGGAAAAGAATGAGCCAAACCAGCTTCAGTGGACTGCCACCACTTCCAGAATGCTTTCAGGTTGGTAATAAATTTCTAAGAGAATACAGCTGTTTGCATTTAGCAAAACAACATGGTGAAGGCTTTCCAGTTTGGTCTAACTGGAAATCCCAAGTCTAGCCTTGCCATCCAATGTGTGACATCACCACTCTTTGGGTGTCTTTAGTCTTCTATACTAGAGACTGAGCCAGTTCCAGTGTGTCTGAAGAAAATTCTACCTTCTCCTCCTTCCCCACCATCTTCTCATGTCTTCAATATTGACTCAAATCACTGCCCTAAACGCACAAAGTCCAGAATTAGCAAGAACTGGAAGCAAAGATACCCAAGGTGTCCTGGTTATTCAGTGACATATTTTGCCCATGGTAAAATAAGACATCTCAGAAACCTACTTACTTGATCACGCTGGCAAATTCTCCTGTGAAGTAGAGACACTTCCTCAAAGGGGTGAATTCCTAGACCCTTATAAAATTTCAACTTTCTCGCCCTTTTATCACATGCTATATATGGCTTAAATTCACAAAATGAAAAGGTGAAGAGGAAGGGAGACGCAGATGCGAGGTCTCAGTAGCCCAACAAAAGCGGCGCTGCTGCACCACTGCCTTATTCAACCTTTGTAAAGCTGTTTCCCAAGTGCTGACTCGGTCACCAGACCTACCAGGTGTCCCACTTACCAGTAGCGCGTGGTAGCCTTAGGCAGACAGAAGGAAAGAATGACTTGATGTGATCTTACTCACAGTGGAGGATCAGTACAGCCAACGCCTCATATGAAAGTTTAACTTTATGCTGGCTGGCCTCCCCCGTGTTGCCATGGAGAATCGTTAACACCACGGTGTCAACCAGCCTCTGCCATCCCCACCGTGGGCCATGAGAGATGGCCCACAGGAGGTGTTTGGCTATAAGTCAACGGGCAATACAGAGCATTTGCCCTCTGACCCTTGATTTTGAACTCCCAATGATGCTGAGGACAGAAAAAAAAAACAATAGATTCGAACATGAGCCGATTGATTCTACAGCATGTTTTTGTTGACTTTTGATGAATTCTTGTATCTGTAGGCATGTTTTGGCTGCAAATGATAAATGAGCTTAGTTCTGACATGGATGTTGGTTGACATTTTTGTTTATGTTAATGAGTAAGAGGAAAGTGAGACAAAAAAGAAGACATATGTTGGAATTTCACTCATTTACCAATGACACAAGTAACTTCTCTGCTGAATCAGGTAACAAGTTTGAATACTAGAATATGATTTACTTTTTGTGCTCTTCACACTACAGTAGCTACAACTACTATGGAAATTTAAATTTAATCTGCATGGTTAACATTTTCCCTGTCACTTAATCTTTTTAGTAGTAACTAACACTTATTGAGCAGTTATTATAAGCCAGAAAGCATTCCAAGACCTTTATAGGTATTAAAACATTGAATCTTCACAATAACCTTATGAACTTGATACCATTATTATTCTCATTTAAGAGATGAAGAAATCAAGTAACAAAGGCCCACCCACATTCCAATTCACACAATGCTCTCTTCAAACTGCCTCTTTCATATTCTTCACTTAATCTTAAATCCTTAATCAGTAAAACCACCTCAGATGTGTAGTGCTTGCCAGTTTCTCGGGTGTAACTCAATGCAATCCTCAAGTGTTAATCACTAACTGGAAGCTCGATGAGAGCAAGACAGCCTTATCTGCTGAGCTCAGGCTGCTGCATCCTCAGGAGTTTGTTCACGGCACATGGCGCGGGTTCAAAAGATACTTAAAGGCTGAGTAAGTCCTCTCTGTCTGCCCTATTCCAGAATAAAGGGAAAACAGGAGTTCCTCACCCTTTGGGAGTTGTTTTATCAAAATTCCTTGTTTTAGAGTTTCTGGTTACCTTTTGTTCCCAATTTGTGACTGAGATCTGGCAGTCCTAACAGAGGCCTAAGGTGCCTTCTGAAAACTTTTCCCTCCTTGCTCAAGAACAGGGATGGTTGAAGGAAAAGAAATGAATCAGAAAATCCAAATTACATTTCTGCTGCTTAGTTCAGTATAAATTCCTGGCTGAACGTGGACTTGGGTGATGAGAAAAGGATTAGCAATCGATTCCAAAACTGCCTTCTTCCTCCTCATATCTGTATCAGTTACAGCTTTTCCTCCCCCTTTACCATCCTCATTCTGGTCCTGAGTGAATTCTGCCTCCCTTGGGTCTTGTCTTAAAGGTCACTTTGCTGGTGAATCCTCCTATGGCCAACAGCAACAACAGGCTGTAATCGAGCATCTAGCACACAGCACGGAGAGCCCTTCCGGGACACAGTTGTTTGCTGAGAAGGTCCAGCCAGTCATAAATTAATGAAAAGTAAACCTTTAGGAATAAAGAAGATACAGTGAAAAACCAGCTGTAAGCACTGAATCTATTTAGATAAAGAATTAAGAATAAATATAGTGACAATTATGGTTATGGACCCCAGTGAAAATGTTCTAAACCTTGACAATATAAAAAATATAATATAACCACAAAAATAGGAAGAGAGGGAGAAATTGTAGGAGGAAGTGTAGGTGCCAATTTCCCTACCTTTTATAGCAAGGAGTTAGCAGATTCTGTTGAAATCAAAATATGTATTTAAAAAGTTTATAATGGGTTTTCTTAAGTTTTGGAGGTCAGTCTATATCCTGGACAAACAGCCTTTATCAGACACATGCTTTGCTAATATTTAGTCCTAGTCTGTGGCTTGTCTTTTCATGCTTTCGATAATTTCTGTCAAAGTAGAGACGTTCCACATTTTGATGAAGTCCAATTTATCACTGGAATAGCCTCAAGTTGTAAACAACCTAAAATCCATCAACAGGTAGTAACAAATTGTTGAATATACATGTAATGGAATACTATGTAGCAATAAAAAGGAATAAACCACAGATGTATACAGCAATACAGAGGAATCACAAAATAATTATGTGGAGTGAAAAAAAACAGGCAAACAAGAATATGTACTATATGATTCCATTTACATAAAACTCCAGAAAATTCAAACTAATCTGTGTGATAGAAAGCAGATCCCTTTGATGGGGCAAGACTGGCAGGGAGGGCGAAAGGAAGGGATCTGACAAAGGGGCATGAACTTCTGAGGAGGAGGGTGTGAAGGTGTGCTCACTATCTTGGGTGTGGTCATAATTTCATGGGTGTGTACACATGCAAAACTTACCAAATCGGACATTTTAATTGTATTATTTATACATTTTATGTACAATCGTACTATGTGGTTTATTGCATGCCAATTATATATATATATATATATATATTTTAAAAGATTGTATTTAGTTTTAGAGAGAGGGGAAAGGCGGGAGAAAGAAAGGGATAGAAACTTTGATGTGATGGAGCAACATTAACCAGTTGCCTCTCCTATGAGCCCCATCTGGGGACAGAACCCGCAACCCAGCCATGTACCTTCACTGGGACAGGGGCCTGTCGCTTTGTGGGATGATGCCCAACCCACTGAACCACATGGGTCAGGGAGTGTGCCAATTGTGTCTTCATAAAACTGTTATAAAACAGAATGGTCCTATTAATAATTTGTGGCTTTGTTAACATTAGAGGGGTTTTCCAGGAAGTAATACTACTACTTATGGTGAAGAAACCATAATCTTTCAGTTTCCCTTAGTTTCTTTTTATTATTTTGTAAGTTCAAATGAATATAAAACTTTAAAAATCTATGTATTATACATTCTTATTGTAATAAAATTTTAAGCACTTGTCCTTACCTGTCATTCTTGTAAAAATATACACAAATGCACACAAAGTACAATTTATTTCTATATATAACACACACATGCATACACATACAGGGTCAGAGAGAGTGTTAAATGTGAATGATAGCTACTTCTTAGTGGTGAAATAATTTTTAAAAAATATATTGTGAGCTTCTTTGTATGGGTTGGGTTTATTTCAAGCGCGCATTTTTCCGTAAATAAACCAGTTACGCTATTACGAGACAAAAGGAGGGTGAGGAGAGGGGTGGGAGGAGGGCGGGCTGGGCAGGAGGCACAGAGTTTGCTGCAAGGAGAGGACGCCAGGGCGCCGTCTGCAGTTGGGGGACTTGGCAGGAGAACAAACAGGCACACAACCACACAAACAAACAAGCACACACACACAGGAATGCGAGGGAGTGGCCAGAAATGAGGCCGGCGCTGAGAGAGGGGTCCTAAGTATGTAGGGCCTGCCAGGCTGCTTTAAGGATTGAGCACTTCATCCAAGTTTGAAATGGGGAGACAGGATGAGATTTGTATAATAAAAAGATCACTCCTTTACAAATCTGCCTAGATGGCTGCTACATTACAGAGGCTTAGTAATACAGGAAAGAAATCATTTCTGGTAAACTTAATTTCCAAGAAAAACACTGAGGGTTTTCTCCTGAAATGAGGTGATTGTTTTCAGTCCCACTCCACTGGTCCACTCAGTCAGCGCTTCGCCAAAGCTGGGTCGTGGTACTGGAGGGCCTCTGGT
Source organism: Desmodus rotundus (assembly GCF_022682495.2). Taxonomy (NCBI): domain Eukaryota; kingdom Metazoa; phylum Chordata; class Mammalia; order Chiroptera; family Phyllostomidae; genus Desmodus; species Desmodus rotundus. The sequence goes on from NC_071390.1 coordinate 137,905,490, forward strand.
CTTCGCTTTTGGTCCTACCATCACCAGGGGATTACCTACACAAGCACATGCTTTCCTGCACAATGTGAAAACCAGGGTTTGATTAGTTATAAAAAGTGAGATCCTCGTTTAAGACACGCAGGGAGGGGGAGAAAGGGAGGGAGGAGAAGAGCAGGAAAGAAGGCGAGACAGAAGGAACTGCAAAACCAAGCAGAGTTGAGTGAAGCCCATAATGGCTCTGAGGGCAAAAACAAAAGAAAGAAAAGAAGGAAAAGAGGGAGGGAGTGAGGGTTGAAAAAGACAAGAAACAAAACAAAATGAGAAGAATCAATACCAGCAGATCCCTTCAGGCTCTGGCCTTACTACAATTACTCAGCTCAGTGGGTTTGGGTAGACCCCGAAGGGCTTGGACTTGGACGAGCACCGGTGCTGTGACCAATTAGTCTCCCTGCAGTCCCGCTCCCTCGGCCACTTCTCATCACCTCAGGTCACCTACTTCACGCTTCAGTTTTTCACCCTGAGATTACTTTCCTAGAAAATGGGAGCATAGATCCTTTTTCTACCTCACTGCTTTAAAAAAACCTGCATAATTTACTTGAAGGAAGCCAGAATGTCAACATTTAAAACAGAGTTGTCAACTAGGAGCTAATGGTTTTGCTTTTCCTAGTTTGTCAATAAACAAAAATTGACTAAGGGTCTACTTCTGCATCCAAAGAGCTCTATTGAAAGTTCAAAGCTGTGCAGGAGACAAGAATTGGGTGTTAAAAAGAGTCCCTTTTCCTCAAAATTTAAAACTTCTGGTCTTCAAATGACAATGTTAAGAAAATGAAAAGGCAAGAAACTGATTGGGGAAAATATTATACAGCACATCCTCGATAACGTCATTCATGCAGCATCATTTTGTTTTAACAGTGATGAGATACAGTAGAAATCTAACTCTTGTTTTTGTCAGTTAGTAAATGGTGAAATGGGTTTTGTGATGTGTTCTTTCCCTTAAAGTCACGGAACCTATCAACAATGTTAAGTGAAGACTGACTCTATACATACACACACACGTACTTATATATACACATAACTAAATAGCCATACACGCATGCATATATGACTATAATATGACCATACACACATAAGCCTACATACAAAATACACACAACTGTGTGTGTGGTCACATACACATGCATATATGATTATAACATAGCTACATAAACATACATACACACACAAACACACATGCAGTCATGCACCAGTTAACGATGGGGATTCATACATTCTAGGAAATGCATCGTTAGGCAATCTCGTCATTGTGAGAACACGATGGAGTGACTCACTGAACCTAGACGGGACAGTGCATGCCCAGGCTGTATGGTACAGCCTATCGCTCCCAGGCTGCAGGCCAGGGTGGCATGTTACTGTACGTGCAACACAAGGTTAAATGAAGCCCAAGAGAAAATGATGCTATCAAGAGGCATGGAGAACCTGAGATGCATGAGGTTGACACAGCACACTAAGTTACCGCAAACTTATTTTTATAAGTAAAGAGGGTACACTCTAAAATAACAGTAAAAAGCACAGTAAATACATCAGCCATTAACACAATTTGACATTATCATAATCAAGTATTACGTCGTGTGCATACTATCACCGCCAGGTGTTCTACACTGCACATAACTGCATGTGCTGTACTTTCATACAGCTGGCGGCACAGGTGTGTTCACGTCAGCATCACCACGGACACACAAGTCATGACGCCACACGCAAACGCACAATGTTACACGCTGTGCTGTCACGAGGCAGTAAGAATTTTCCCGCTCCACTGTGATCTTATGGGACCACCATTGCATATGCGGTCTGCCATCGACTGAAACACTGTTATGGGGCGCAGCGCTGTATCTGCCTGTCTCTCTGTTTATCTATCTACCCGACAAAGAAGTACATGTAGAAAATATGAAAAACTTTTACAACTCCATAATAAGATGAACAACCAAATTGTTTAAGTGAGCTAAAGATACGAATGGACCCTTCTCTGGAGGATCTCCACATGGCTAGGAAGCCCAGGAAGTGAGGCGCAGCATCAGTAGTCATCACCCACACGTGGATATCACTACGCTCCCATTACGATGACCAAGGTTAAAACAGCGTGATAATACCAAGTGTTGGCAAATCCATGAAGTAACTGGTGGATGGAGCATAAAACTGCTCTACCTTTTCCCAATAAATTTTGACAGTTTCTTATAAGGTACACTTACCATGTGCCCTACCATACTATTAATGCATATTTACCCAAGAGGAATAAAAACATATGTTCCCAGGAGACTTACTCATGAATGTATAAGGCAGCTATATTTATGATAGCCATAAAGGGGAAACAAACTAAATGTCCATCATCAAGTGAAAGGATAAACACACGCACTGTCTTCATGCAGTGGAATTCCAATAACCAAAAAAAGGAATAAACGATCGATGCACGCAACGATGTAGATAAATTTCAAAAGCATTACGCTGAGTGAAAGAAGTCAGACCCAGTATACTATACTCTGTAAAGTTTGATATATATAAAGCTCTAGAAAAGATAAATCCAATCACTAGTGACAGAAAGCAGTTCAGCAGGTACCTATGCCTGAGGAGGAAGGGGAGTTGACTAGGAAGAGACACAAAAGAAAGGAGAACTTTCGGGGCTGATGAAAATGTCCTATATGCCTTGATTGTGGTGGTGGTGGTTATATCTGTGTACAAATTTGTCAACATGTATTAAAATGCCTGCTTATAATAAGTACATTTTATTGTATAACATACAATACAGGTTATTGTATAACCTCAATAAAATTGATTTAACTTGAAAGAAAGAAAGAAAGAACCTTTACATCAAAACCTTGCAGTCTAAGAAGCATTATATCCTTAGGGAACTTTATTCCAAATTATATCAGTGTGAGGACAGGGAGAATTTTCTAGTTAGGGGATCTTAAAACCTGTTCTAATATTAACATACTTTCTATATTAATGTTACTATCAATCATATCTCAATCTATAAAGTGACAAAGATGCTAAGTAAATCAAGAACACACCAACTCCTTCCCCTGACATCTTGACTATCCTTCATGATGCCATCTGCCCTCAAACAAATCAAATTTTGTCCTAAGAGATACTATTCATAATATTTATGTCATCAGTTTTACAATTACCAGGCATACTGGCTAGTAGTGAGGTTTTTCTTTAAGTTTAAGAGGCTTAAATGACATGTGAAAAATATCTGAGATAAAAAATATAGTAGATGAATAGTTTCCTTAATCAGTGTAATCTCCAAGGGATTGATTATCACAGTTTATAACTGATTTGTAGGGGTATTTTTAAAGTCTTGGTCTGCTGTCAAAATAAGTGTATTACAAATGATCGCTTATATTATAAAAAGAGAATTAACAATAAAAGCTACTTTTTCATATCCCTTCTACTCAAATTATTTCCAATTACTGTCACTCATTCCTTTGCAGAATTTCTTGCCTTTACGTTTTCATGACACGTTGGAGCTCTGGGGTGTCCCGAGGGGTCCAGAACAGTATGCTGGTCACCGTTACAGCGGAAAAACACCTTCGTCACCCAAGGAAGACGACATCTCCGTGCTGCCTTAATCCTGTGGAATGTTCCCATGTGGGTCATCCTAAAGGTGCTGATTTGTAACCCTGTCAGCCAACCCCATCCCACACACTGCAGGACTAGCGGATGCAGGGTTCTCACTTTCCCCTTGGTTTTTATTTGCAGCGATCGGGGAAACTGAATGACAGTGATGACTTGAAAGTCTCCTGGCATTAGCCAGGACCAGCACCAACAGCAGCACCCTGTCTGATGTGGGAAACGGAATTGTTGGTCAGGCATGTCTGCCAGATCATATTCAGGAACAGGCTTCATTCTTGCTTGAGCCATATCCATCACTCTCCTGAAATGAACCAACTAATGCCTATTGTTGGCAAGGCACTGTAGAAAGAGTGTTAATTTAATCTTCTGAACCTTTCTAGAAAGTAGTCTTTCCTCTTATTTTTTTCAATTTTGCATAAAATAAAACTTAGAGGCAGAGTGGTTATATAATTTCCCCAAGGACACACAGCTAATAATTAGAAGAGGTAGGAGTCAGATGTCTGAATGCAAAGTCACCAGGGCATGCTGGTTTTCTTATTGGAAAGGGGGTACCTACAAGTTTGGACTTCAAGGGCAATCTGATCGTGTTCCGTGGAAGAGAGATCTCGCACAGGGAGTATGCTGTCACTCATACCAAATCTAAAAGTCAACCCGGGATATAATTTTGACCTTACAACATATTGTAAAAATATTGAAATAAGAATAATAGTTATATATGTTCTTCTACTAATACCACTAGTTTTCAATAAGGTTGATCCAAATAAATTCATTTTGAAAAAGCTAATGAGCAAACATCTTTGACGGTAGATTGGCAGCATCTAAACAAGTTTAGACAGTGATTTTTTTTATCCTCACCTGAGGACATGCTTTTTGGTTTTAGAGAGAGGGGAAGTGAGGAAGAGATGGAGCAAAACATCAATGTGAGAAACAAACATCAACAAGCTACCTCTCGCATGTGCCCTGTCCAGGGACCAAACCTGCAACCCAGGCATGTGCCCTGACTGGGAGTCAAACCCACAACCTTTCAGTTTATGGGACAATGATCCAACCAACTGAGCCACACTGGCCAGGGCTACACAGTACATTTTTTGGCTCAGCATTTCCACTACTAGGATCTGTCTTACAGTAAAACCTGCACAAGTATCAATATACACATGTATACATGTTTTATACATGTCTTGTACATGTATAAAAACATTCTTTGCAAAGATGTTTATAGGAGCAAAATGGAAGCAATCTAAGGAGCCATCTATGGGGTTGGTTTAAAAAGTTTGCTACTTTTATTCAATGACATTACTATAGAGATTTTTTAAAAAGGTAGATTTACATGACATAGGAAGTTATCTAAGACTGTAACTAAGTAACAATAAAAAATAAATAAAATATATTAGGTGGAAACATATATTGTCTAACAATATGTATACTTTATTGTAAAAATAAAAAGATATATATTTTTATGTGAACAGAAAAATCTGGAAGGATACATGCTGGTTGTTAATAGTAAGTATCTCTGTAGAAAAATATTGATGCTACAAGAAGGGAAGGGATTAGTCAAAGAGCATGTATGAATGACCCAGGGACATGGACAACGGTGTGGGGGTTGACTGTGGGAGCAGGGTGACGTGGGCTGGGAAGAGGAGGGCAAAGGGGAAAATTGGGACAACTGTAATAGAATAAATAAGAATAAAATCAATCAATCAATAAATAAATAAAAGAAGGGAGGGGAATTTCTTGTTATCTTAGGTACTCCTGGATATCTGCAATGAGAAGGTGTGTGTGTATTTAAATAAAAGCAAAGCAGCCCTCTCCAGGTGGTTTAGCTGGTTGGAGCATCATCCCATGCACCGAAAGACTGGGGATTCAATTCCCAGTCAGGGCCTATACCCAGGTTGTGGGTTTGATCCCTGGTCAGGGCATTTACGGGAGGCAACCGACTGATGTTCTCTCTCACACCCATATTTCCCTCTATTTCTCCCCTGCCTCTCTCTCTAAAGTCAATAAAAAACATATCTTCTGGTGGGGATTTAAAAACTATTTAAGTAAAAGCAAAGTATTTGAATTTACACTGTTTATTACTTTTTATAATATATTCATATCTACTCATTTAAAAAACTACATGAATAGATCAAAAGGGCAACAATGGTCATGTCTGGATGCTTGGGTCATGAGTTACTTTTATTTTTGTGCTTTATATATTTTATACTTTAATTTTCCTTAATGAGTGTGTATTAATTTTGTAATCAAATGGATTATTCTAGTCCTTAGGAAAACACCCTTCTCTCTGTACTTGGCTGCACCAGCCATCCCGATGGTTGGTCAGCTGGAAGGGCAAGGATGTCCTTTAGCACGTTAGGCAAAACGACACATTCTCGACGTTTGTCCAAACCACACGGAGCAGAGTGTTTTGGTTTTCTGAGTATGTATAGACACACTCTTATGTGTGTCTCTGATGTGGCAAATATTTGTTTGGGAGAGTGATCAACCCATCAATCAACAACCATTTATTAGGCAATTGTTTTGCTTGGTAGGCAAGTGCCGAGGGGAAATACAAGAATGAGACGTGGTGCTCATCTTCAGGGAGAAGGCCGGCAGCTAACTGAGCAGAGAAATACACATATAAGGAATAGCGACCCGATCCAGCACAGCCTCTGAAGGGTTCAAATGTGTAGCACAGACCAACAAGCACTTGAGGCATCAAGGAGAGTCAGAGGAGATGAAAGGGGCCCACAGGGTTTCTGGCAGTGCCACCCACTTGCCTCATCTGACACATGACATGCCAGCCTTAGGGAGCTAACTGCAGCTACGCAGCAGAGCTCAGATCGAGCCCTGTTCCTGGCACCCCGTTGACTAGGCTGGCTTTCTTCACCTTGGAAATCTTGACATTGTGGGCCAGATAATTCGCTGTTGTGAGAGGCTGTCCTGTGCATTGCAGAATGGTTAGCAGCATCCCTGGCCTCTACCCCTACCCATCGATCGGTACTGCTCCCTTGCGCAGGGGTAACAAACAAAAAAGTCATTGCCAAAAATCACCCCCAGTTGAGAACACTGTGCTAGACCTGGCTGATTTTTGATAGATGATAAGGAAAGAGAAAGTAATTAAGATAGTGAACGAGAAAGTAAAATATGCTACCATTTCAGGGGAATGGGCCGGAAATCTGTCTGAGGGAACAAATGAATATTAGTGACTAGTGGAAAATATGGTTACAGGCGAAAAGGATAGGGCTCTGCGACATTTGAATAGGAAAATGTCACGATGAAACAATGTTTACGGGAGGTTGGCTTGCATGCAATATAGGGTAGATTCTATGGAAGACAGATTGGATTTAGGGAAACAGGTTGGGAAGAAAAACAGTTTCCTTGGAAGCTAAAAGAGTGGAATGGGTGGGGGCAATGGGAACAGAAAGGAGTGGTGATAGATTAGGTATATTTTATGGGAAACATGGGCAAGATCTGGCTTGATATGGAAGGTGCAGGAGAGGAATGAATTAAAGAGAAGTGACCACAGAGATGGGATAAAAGTAACAGGAATGAGAAATCCAAGAAAGGAAGCCAAGTTTTTTTTTCACAGGTGATTATAAGTTTCTTCATAAACATGTAAAATTTGAGGTCATAATGAGACATCCAAGTAGAAATGACCACTTGGCCACTAGAGGTAAAGACCAGAGGGTTAAGGTGTCATCCCACCTTTATAAGTCCCAAATGTGGAGATATGTTTTGTGGGTAGCTTGTGGATTTGTGACTCTCCTCTATATGATTCCAACTTGTACAAAAAAACTTAACTCACAAACTTAAAGAAAACAAACCACTATGTGGCCCAGCTCACAGGTACAAAAAGTTTCCAATCCTATTAATTTCTCACTTAGTCATTCCCTCCTAAGGAGCATGTAGGATATAGACTGAGAAGTAAGATTATGCCTCTGAGGAGTTCATTTTATGTTGTCAGATATCATCATTATCCAGAAGGATTTATTTATTGCCAAATTAAGCTTGAGCTATATCAGCTATTGCATAAAAATAATAGCACAGATGTGGTCCTTGGCTTCTAGACTTTTACTTCAACAAATAAGTATTTACAGACAGAATAAAAACTTTAACAATGCAGACATAAGACATCTGTACATTGTGTACAAGCTGAAAGCACTGAGGAGGACAGTAGTATTGGGCGGAGAATTCCATAATCATGCCAGAGGGCACCGAAGGCAAGGCACTGTGAAAATGAGGTGGTCAGGGACCCCCGCCACCCAGTGAGTCAGGGACCATGCCCTGGATCAGAAAATCAGTTCAACTCATAGAGTTTTCATCTATCTGTTAAATGCCATGATATTGTCTAAGGACACATTGTTCCTTGTGCTTATTCAACAATCATGAATCTTACCTCTAAATGCTGATCCCCATGGGTGGATCTTAAAATGTAAAAATGAAAGCAACATAAGGTAAAATAACACGCAACAGTAGAAAACTATCACTTAGGATGCTCTTGACTACAAGCAACAAAATATCCAATAAAATATGCCTTAAATAATAAAGATATTATCTCACATAAAAAAAAGTCTCAAAAGAGAAGGTTTTGGATTTGGTCCATTCCATGGCTCAGTGTCATCATGAAGGACCAGGTGTTTCTGCCTTTGCACTCTGACATCCTCAGAACACTGGCTTCAGTCTTTAGCTTTGTCCCTATTCATGTACAAAAGAGGCTGCCACAGCTCCAGGCATCAAGTCCTGAGGTAACTGAGGTTGAAGCTTTGAGGACTAAATAATGCACATAAAAAGCATAGGTCTTGGTACAAAAAATTGCTCAGTGGATGTTAGCTTTTATTATTTTTGATATTATGTGATAGTATTTTGCTCCAGAGACATAGCTTCTATTAGTCTGCTGCCATAACAAAGTATTGAGTTGGCCGAAAATTTCATGTAGTTTTTTTCTGTACAGAGGTTCTAGTAGTGTTTAATTGTCTTTAACTTCATTTAAAACAATTTTGTTATATTGTTTTATATTGTTGCATTGTAACAGTTGTCATATTAATGTGCATTTTAAAAACACTTATCAAAATTGGTGAACTTTTGTACAGCCATTTTAATATTGAAGATGGAAGAAAATGCTCAACATTTTTGGTGTATTATGCTTTATTATTTCAAGAAAGGTAAAAACACAACTGAAATGCAAAGAAAGATTTGGGCAGTGCATAGAGAAGGTACTGTGACTGATTGAACACGTCAAAAGTGGTTTGCGAAGTTTCTTGGTACTTTTGACATTTTGGTGAAATAATTCTTTGCTGTGGGGCTGACTGATGCATTGAAGACGTTTAGCAGCACCCCTGGCCTCTACCCACTAGAAGCCAAGAGCAGGAGACAGCTGACATACTCAAAATATCCAAATCAATAAAGTTATTGGTGAAAATGAAAAATGTGTCTTTTCTTTTGTAGAAAAAAACTAAACAGACTTTTTGGCCAACCCAATGTCACAAATGGGGTGGTTGAAACACACAGAAATTGATTGTATCACAGTTCTGCAGGTCAGAAGTTTGAAATCAAGGTGTTAGCTGGATTGGTTCCTTATGAAGGAAAGATTAGCTCTACCCTCTTTCCTTGCTTTGTCTGTCTTCTCGTGTCTCTTCACATTGTCTTCTCTGTGTGTGTGTCTTGCTCTTCAATGGTGTTTTGCTTTTTTTTTTTTAAATACAGACACCAGTCATGTGGGATGAGGGGCTAATCCTATTGCAGTATGACCTCAAATTACATTTGCAATGACCCTATTTCCAAATAAGTGTACATTTGTAGGTACTGAAGGAGGTTAGGACTTCAACATATGAAATTTGGTGGGTAGGAGGACAAAATTCAACCCATAATACTGCTCATCAATTTCCTCTAGTTCACATGTCTTTATTTACTAATACTTTTAAAAGCACCTTTCCTTTTAACAGAGAGAAAATAAGTAAGAAGTTGGCCAACTGTTCAGTGAACTAGATTTCCCTTCTAGGCAGCCAACTCCTTTTCTCTCCCTATGGGTAGATTTATGATCCACTTGGAGGTGAACGCCATTGTGGGCAATTTTGCATGTACTTGGCTCTTTTTGTAAAGAATTATATTATCTTCCCCTAGTTTTACTTCCTTCACTCTGTTCCCTCCAACTGCATCTCATTTATTTTCTTGTTCTTTTTAAGAAATGAAACAAAAAAATCCCATTACAATCATTTGCATTTCTTCCCCATGCAATGGGGGAGGAAACCAATAGCCAGAAGTCTTGTTTGTTGCCATCCTTTCTTTGTTGGAGACTGTGCCTGGAATTTGGCCATGGTGTACATCGACCACAGAGTAAAACAAAGCATAATACTTGTTCCCAGCTTGCAGCAGCCTCCCAAGTGCAGAGAGAGACTGAAAACGAGAGGGCTAGTAGGGACCCCCCTTGCTCCGCAGCAGAATGGCAGGCTTCCCCACTCTGCCGCCCTCAGCAGCAGTCCGGTCTCCGCTCCCGCACGACCACGCGCCCCTGCCCGCCTCCCTCTTCCTTCATCATTCTTTTCCACCGGGACCACTAGTTTCGGGGAACCAGAATTTTAAATGTTTTACATTTGAACCGTCCAACCCAGAACTGCTTCCACTCCTGCACCCTGGCACATTCTCTGTGCCGACTCGCTGGGATGCAGAACCTGGCACTTGTCTTGCCGATGAAAATGATCAGCTTTGTTAAATGCAATTACTCACAGATGCTTTATTCACAGTTAGAGGAACAATGTTTAACTTCCAACTTAGTTTTCAGAAAACCAAATTAAATACTTTTCCTTTCTTTTTTAATGCTTACCATTAATATTTTTTAAGGAGAAATGAAAAAAGTTTTAGCATCTCCAACAGTGTGTTCCATGAGTTTCCTGGTGGGAGGTGATAAAGGCATTTTTTTAACTGACTAAAAATGGTTAGCTTACAACACCATGAAAATATCTCAGAAGGTTTTAAAATGAAAAACTCTGTGACATGGAAATAGCGGTTTACAGGGGGGTCCAGGGGTTGCTGGCAGCTGTGAATGGCTGATTTTAGCCTTGCCTGGGCCTCCCTCATGATTTCCACTCCAATTTCCATCTACTTCAAAAAAAGCAAGCCTCCTGAGTGAGGTACAGAGGGAAAAGTATGGGACCATTTGTTATTTTGGTCACAGATGCTTCCAACTGAGGGAGGACATTAAAATGTTTCAAGAAACACAGCCTTTGAAATATAGCAATAGATTCCCAACTATAATAGACTCTCCCATCACATGAGCCCCTCCATCAGTGCAGAACCCCTTGGTGACTCTGCATGCTTCAGATCCCAGCCCCTGGGCACCTTTTCCGCTGGTGGAATTTAGCTACAGCCTTTGCCGATGCTCAGCAACTGCTTGCCTCACACACAGATCTAAGCATAACATCATGGTGGACAACATCATTCTATAAACGTCTACTGTTCCAAAGGACTCTGTTGAAAAGTGGGTGGAAGTACTCTGCTTTGCTGTATAATCCTGGAAGAGGATTAACACCACACTTGTAAACAGCTTTGTGTCCCTCAGCCGGAGGATGTCAACTGATATGGATGGAAATGATTTAGCCTAATTATCATGTTAAAAATAGAGGGGTGATGAAGGAAACTTATTTATATTATTTATAGCTATAGTTATAATATTTCTTCAGTATTATTCAAATAATACTGAAGAAAAATGTGAATCTTATTGTTCTAGCTGTTAATGACTTGAGCTATTTTATTGATATGCAGATTTTTCATGACCATCTTTCTGCTAAGCTTCTGCTACTCCTTGATGTTATTCCAGTAGTTCTAGGTTTTGATGCCCACGAACCAGTCTACCCAAGGGTTTTCACTCAAACATCCTTCTAGATGCTCGTGTATTCTGGTCACTCCTGATTTTCATTTACTCAGGGTCCCCCTTGGGTAGGGTGAGCTGCCTAGGGCTTGTAACCTTCTCCAGAGGAGACAGAGGGTGCAAAGGGCTGGAAGAGAGAGCAGGGAGGCAAAGCTACAATAAGATGCTTCTGTGCATCACAGCCTGGTTTGATGTCTCAGCTGTCCTGGAACAATGAAAAAGAGCAATGTACCCAGATATGCAAAGCTAATATTTAGCACTAACATATGATGCTGGGCTTATTGAAATTTAGGTCGAAGAACATACACACATCCAGGCACATACACATATTAGGGGCCAGGTAAAATGGGAAATAGACCTCTCTGTGGCTTTGGGAGGGGAATCTAGTTCCGACCTGAACAGAATGGCCCATAGAGACCTGTGGACAGTGAATGTGTATGTTAAGTTAGGTCAGGTGGATTTTTATTCAAGTAGAGTTCTCCTCTTCAAGCAGTCTTCCGAATGTGTATGAAACCATCAGTTCCATTACACTAGACCTTGACTGTACTTAGATCTTCCTCTAGGTTTGTCCAACAAATAACGTTCATTTTTGAAAGAGCGTTGATCTATTTTGCTCAGATAACTAATGAAGAGTGTTTGTTTTTGCTTTTTGTGGGTTGTGTTTCCATACCCACTCCCACTTCAAACAATTCTCTGGGATTATACATATAAATATTTTGTTACAATCCAGTCTAGGTATGGGGGCTTTGCCACGTGGCCTTCAATTCAGCTGTAATGGGATCGGGTGGACGTGGTGGTGGGGTTGAGGGTTCTGTGTCAAGGCAAAATAATAGTGCCGTCTTCTCAGGCCACTGATGCTCTTGACATTTGGTAACTCCAAGCACTCCTGGCAGGCACATCGGATCTCCTAAGTCACTCAACTCCTCAGAGAAGAGAGAAGTGTTGTCACTCTCTTTTTCAAATGAGGGAAATGGGGTGCACTTCTGTGTGGTGATTACGCACATTCTAAGAACAGACCACATTAACACACCTGCTGTTGATTGGTTTCTCTTCTTCCCTGTTACTATTTTATTAAATGATGCCAGAATTATGTCTAGACATCCTGATTCTTTTCCTCATTTTGCCACTAGTTGACCATGAACTTCTTGAATTTCTGGGATCACTTCACTTGTCTGGGCATTAGTGTTCTCATCTGTCCCATTCAGGAGTTGGATGAGATGGTCTCCAATGAGTCCTCCGAGATTCTCTGGCATCTGTTTTCATACTACGGACATTTTTTTCATTTTTTTAAGGGAGGAGAGGATGTAGATAAGATTGCAATATTTTATTTCCCAAAGCTTTGATTAAACTAAATTGGCTGAGTAGGGATGTGCTATCGCCCTGCTCTGGTCTTCATACACAGTGGCATAAGTTGCTAACTATATTCAAGGAGGCATTTCTCGGGAAAAATATGACAAATGTAAATATGCTAAGAACTCTTTTATGATGCATACATATGATCTCCACTTTGTGAAGTTGGTGATCTCTGTTCTCTTACAGTCTGAAATTGCACAGGAAAAAAGCCAGTGAGCTGCGGGGAGGGCTGTGCCACCTGACATGCAGCACCCGACTACTCAGGGGCACTGACCCCTTTTCCCTCAGACTGTCAAACAGAAAAAGGACAACGGCCAACACAACAGTAGCCATTCAGTGTGAATGACTCAAAATTATACCTATTTTTTGTCAGATTGACAAAAAAAATGTTTTGTTGTGCTGCAGAATTTTGGTAATTAGTGTATGTGTGCCATGAGATGAAAAAGGTTGAAAATTGCTGGATGAGACTATTAAATTCCACGGGGACAGGAATTATGTCTGCTTTGTTTAAAGCTGCATACTCCATAATGCAAGCTCAATAAATATTTTTAGAGTTAGTGTAGAGAAACCATTGGCATACTAAAATTAAATACTTAATTTATTCTAAATATTTAATACATGTAGATACTGTCTAAAAAGGGTAGACAGTGAAAACAAGCCCCTAGTTTCTATCCCCAGGGGTACCTCTGCTGTGTCGCCTACGTGTCCTGCTGGAGATACGCTGCGAGAAGGCGCACATACGCCACCCAGACCCGACAAATGCTCTGTGATGACTGAGTTAATATAACGAATCACTTCCATCATCACAAAACACTGTGAAAGTTTTCCAGGGGGCAGCTGGATGAGAGCTTTTCATTCTGTGCATAAAACTGTGTAAAGCAAGCCTTACCTAGGCAACAAAGAAAAAAATAACATGACTTGGCAGTGCAGAAGAAAACCTTTCCATATTGATTCTTTTTCTTTGTTTACAGCTCTGGACTGGAAAATAAGCATGAATACAGAATGCCATCCAATGACTATAAAGAAATAAGATTTCTTTAAAGAAGTAACCAAAAAGGTTTTTTCCTTTTTCCCTCAAGAGAGATAATTCCATTCTTGGCCATTTCTGCAGGCAAAGAAACTGCCTGATGGAACAGAATCATCTGGGTTCTTACTGGGGACCTGGCTGCACAGCCAGCCAGGAGCCGGTAAGGCATCTCTCTGCTGCAGTCCTGGGACTCACAGTCCAGGCTGACGCTGGACCCTCAGATGCTGACCACAGCTGGTTCCGGGTCAGCCTGCAACAGAATGAACACCGCAGACAGTTCTGCTTCGCTCTGGCGTCTCCGCTCTGATTGGAGGGGCAATCGTGGCTGGCCCCTCACAGGGGGCAGCCCATGCCCATCTGAGCTGTTTCTATCAATAGACACCTATGTTCATTTCCTAGGGCTGTTGGAACAAAGTCCCTCCAAATTGGTGGTTTACACCAACCGAAATGTATTCTCTCACAGTTCCAGAGGTGAGAAGTCCCAACTCACGGTGTCAGCAGTGCCGTGCTCCCTCTGAAGGCTCCTGGAAGCTCCCTTCCTTGCCTCTTCCAGCTTTTGATGTTGCCGCTGATCCTCGCAACTGCATCACTGCAACCTCTGCCTCCACTGTCACCTGGCCTTCATCCCCCAGTACACCCCCCACCTGTGTCATCACATGGCCTGCTCTAGGGACCGCAGTCAGTGGGTTCAGGGCCCACCTCATCCAGGACAACTTCATTTTAACTTAACTAATACTCCTGCAGAGATTACTTCCGAATAAGGTCACATCCTGAAGTTCCAGGGAGACACTATTCAATCCGGCCTCAGACCCAAGGCAGGCGACTTGTGGCCAAGGAATGCCAAAGGCACCAGCCATCTGAACACCTTCACTGACAGTAATGGCTCCCCGGACTGCAGCTTCTTCCCAGCCCTTGGACCCCAGGCATCTTTGTGCGTCTTCCACACACCTGCGATTTAAACCACCCCTTGCTCGTACTATTTATTTTTAGATCAAGAGCAGTTTCTATTGCTTTTCACTGAAAGCCTTTCCATTGCTGATTCTAGCAACACAGCAACAACGAAGCTCCAGCCCACACTGGAGTTTTAAATGGTCAAACAATCTCGAGCCCAGTCAGCATCTCCAGGCAGGGTCCCTGTCATGGAAACCTTGGTCTCAAGTCTGTGGTGTCATTGAAGTGGCTCTTTGTTACAATCCTGGTTGCACAGTGACAAATACAGCAGTCCACACAAGCAGCGAGACTGTCCACCTGGCGTGGCAGGGATATTTTGGGTGACACTCTGGGGGAGTTAGGAATGGATCGGGCTGCTTTCCCTCCTTTCAGCTGTTTGCCAGTGGCAGCTGCTTTCCTCTGGGGCAGGCACCAGCCAGTAGTGCTGACAACACCTGTACACAGAAAATGCCAACTTCAGAGCGTGCTGGGCAGCGGAGGCATCAGAACACGGTGCCTCTAGAGACAGATGAAATTGGTTCTGAGACTATGGAGACTGGATGCTTTCTGGTGCCAGAGAGCAGAAGCCTGACCTCAGGGAGCAGTGTGTCCTGTCAGCTGTGGGACCAATAGCTCACTCGGGTGTTACATGAGGAGCCAACATATTCCATTCGTAGTAGGTGATGAGCACTTTCCCTAATTAGAGACCTTTCTGATAACAGAACATTTTAAAATTTATTGGGGTGACATTGGTTAATATGATTATATGGGTTTCAAGTGTAGATTTCTGTGATACATGACCTGTATTCTGCATGTGTGCCCTCCCCCCGCAAAGTGAAATCATCTTCCATCATCATTTACACTCCTCACCCCAACCCCTCTGGCAACCACCATGCTGTCGTTTCAGACTTATTTGTGCCATGAGTGAAAGCATAAGATTCTTGAATTTTCCTGTCTGAATTATTCCACTTAGCCTAACACTCTCAGGGCCCGTCCACGTTGTTGCTACTGGTAGTATTTCATCCTGTCCTATGGCTGGGCAGTGTTCCACAGCATATAAGCACCACACCCTCGTTCTCCAACCACCTGTGCAAGGACACTGGTTGTCGCCATGTCTTGGCCACCATGAATCATGCTGCAATGAACACAGAGGTGCAAACATCTTTGCAAATAAATGTTCCAAGTTTTTCAGGTAGATACCCAAAAGAGGGACTGCTGGGTCATATGATAGTTCTATCCTTAATTTTTGAGAAACTGCCATACTGTTTTCCATATCGGCTGTACCAGTTTACATTCCCACCAGCAGTGAATGAGGGTTCCTTTTTCTCCACACCCTCTCCTACACTTGTTATTACTTGTCTTGTTGATAACAGTGATTCTAACAGGTGTGAGGTGGAATCTCATTGTAGTTGTGATTTGCATTTCCCTAAGAGCTAGTGAAGTTGAGCATCTTTTCACGCATCTGTTAGCCATCTGTATGTCTTCTTGGGAGAAGTGTCTGTTTGGGTCCTCCGCCCATTTTACAACTGGGTTGTTTGTTTGTTTGATGTTGCATTGTATGAGTTCTTTATATATTTTGGATTTTAACCCCTTGTCAGAACTGTTGTTTGCAAACATCTCCCATTTGGTTGGCTGACTTTTTGTTTTGTTGGCATTTAACATTTTCTTATTTCAAAAATATACATGCTCATTATAGAAACAAAGTATAAAAAATAAAGTTCAAAAAATATTTAAGTACCATGGAGATAATTTATCGGTCATAATATTCCAGTCCATTTAATTTTTCTGTACATACCTATTACCAACAAAATTTCGTTTTTACAGAACTGGGACTGTTCTTATATAGTTCTTAAAATCTTGCTCTCCCTGCGTGGATGCTATAACTATTGCCCTTTACCCTTAGTTATTGTTCAACAATTTTTAATGTCTTCATCAAAGTTTGTCATGTGGACACGTGACAACCCACCTTTCTTCCGTTGGTGGGCGTTCAGCTGTGCTCCGTGTTTCCATTTGTATAGGCACCGCTATGAGGGCAACTTTCAAATAGTTCTGTGCATGCTCTCTGACAATCTGCTCAGGATAAATGCCTAGAAATAAAAATTCTAAAGTTTTGCTCCTTATTACTAGACAAGGATGCCCACTATCACCACTTCTATTAAACACTGTGTTCGAAGTGCCAGCCATAGCAATCATAGAAAGCAGAATGAACGAATCAATAAATAAATAAATAGCATCCAAATTGGAAAAAAAAGAAGTAAATCTTTTATTATTTGCAGGTGACGTACTATATACAGAAAACCCTAAAGATGCCACCAAAAAATTATTAGAACATATGACATCAGTTAAGCTGGATACAGAATCAATATGCAGGAATCTCTTGCTTTTCTACACCAATAATGATCAGAAGAAATTCAGAAAACAATGCCCTTTACAACTGCATCAAAAGAATATCTAGGACATACAGGGTCCAGCAGAAGTAACACCTGCTCGAGTGTGGTTGGTAGGGTAATAATATGGGTGTAATAATTTAGAGTTTTAATTTGAACATTCCACCTAAAATGTCACATGGTGTGTTTGACTGTGATATTATGTTACAGAATTATAGGTTTATGATTTTGTAATAAAAAAGGACGTTATTTGTGCTGAATCCTGTATTTAACCAAAAAGGTGATACACCTGTACTCTAAAAACTATAAGATATTGAAGAAAGAAACTGAACAAGATAGAAATAAATGAAAGAATTTATATAGGTAAAAATGCCTATACCCAAAGTAATATACAGATTCAATGCAATCTCTACGAAAATACCAAGGCCATTCTGAATTAGAACTAATCCTAAAATTTATATGGAACCACAAAAGACCCTGAATAGCCAAAGAAATCTTGACAAAGATCAAAGTGGAAGGAAGCACTCTCCCAGATATCAAACTGTATTACAAAGCGAGAGTAATCAAAAAAGTATGGTACTGGCATAAAAACAAATACATGGATGAATGAAACAGAATGGACAGCCCAGAAATATGCCCTCACTTACAAGGTCAATTAGTCTATGACACAGGATGTACAGATATACAATGGGGTAAAGACGGTCTCTTCAATGAATGGCATTGGCAAAACTTGACAGATATGCAGGGAAATGAAACTGGACCACTTTCTTACACCATATACAAAAATAAACTCAAAAATGGATTAGAGCATGGGTGGCAAACACAGGCCTGCGGGGCGAATCCGGCCCTCCCCCTTGTTTTATCCGGCCCGGCATCTTGTTTCTAAACGGCAGCAGCACCAAGCTCCTTGTCCCTAGTTAAGGAGGAGTTACATTTACACAGTCCTAAAGTTAGATTTGGCCCTTTGAAGGCAACCGTGAGGCTGATGTGGCTCCCGGTGAAAATGAGTTTGACACCCCTGGATTAGAGATTTAAATGTGAGACTCAAAACCACAAAACTACTAGAAGAAAACATAGGCAGTAAACTCTTTGACAATGGTCTTAGCAATATCTTTTTGGATATGTCACCTTGGGAAAGAGTAACAAAAGAAAAAATAAACAGATGGGACTACATCAAACTAAAAAAAATTGCACAGCAAACGAAACCATTAACAAAAGGGCAATCTACCGAATGGCAGAAGATATTTGCAAGTGATACATCTGAAAAAAGTTTAATAGCCAAAATATATAAGAAACTCATACAGCTTAACATTCTACTCAAAAAAATCTGATTAAAAAATGGGGAGAGGACCTAAATAGACATTTCTCTGAAGAGGACATACAGATGGTGAATAGACTTATGAAAAAGATGCTCAACATCACTAATCAGTAGGGAAATGCAAATTAAAACCACAATGAGTTATCACCTCACACCTGTCAGAATGGTTATCATCAATAAATCAAAAAGTGCTGGCAACGAGGTGAAGAAAAGGGAACCTTTGTGCACCGTTGGTGAGATTGTAAATTGGTGCAGCCTCTGTGGAAAGCAGTATGGAGGAGTCTCAAAAAATTAAAAACGCAGCTGCTACATGGTCTAGCAATTCCGCTTCTGGGTATTTATCTGAAGAAAAGAGAAACATTAATTCAAAAAGGTACTTGCACCCCCATGTTAACTGCAGCATCATTTACAATAGCCACGAGATGGAAGCAGCCTGGATCAAATCAGCCTAGATACACACACACACACACACACACACACAGAGGAATATTATACAGCAATAAAGAGTGAAATCTTGCCATTTGCAACAACATGGAAATAGAGGGTATTATGAGAAGTGAAGAGAGCAAGAGAAATGCTGTATGATGTCACTTGTATGTCAAATCTAAAATAAAATAATGAATAAACAAGAATAAACAGACCTATGTATATAGAGAACAAGCTGATGGGTGGCAAAGGAAAGGAAGTGGGACGTGAAAATTAAAAAAATGAAGAACACTAGAAAATTGAATTAGACACAGGAAAAATACAGAAAACTCTTTAAAAAAAGAAATACTGACACCCCTTTGTTCCATTCTTTTATTCTTCCCAGTTATCAAAACTAGTATCTTCAAATAGAAATGTCTGAACTTTTTGCTGAAAGTTTTGCTTATTGTCAAATTGCCACCACTTACCTGAAGAGAAATTTTTATTCCCCATAGCAATGTATAAGAATGTTTACCTCTTGTTACTCCTGTAGTACTTAATCTTAAAATATTTGCACATTTTCATTGTTATGTATTTTTTTATTTTACTTTGACTTGTATTTTTTGAGTACTAGTGAGTCTGGACTATTTTTTCACATTTTCAGAGATATTTCCTCCTTGTGGATTTTATGTGTATCACCCATATTTCTATCTATAGTGTTCATCTTTTAAAAAATTATTCACAAGAGTGTACTGATATTTTTACTAAATACCACAATAAATGCAGTATCACATATAATTTATTTTGCTTTGTTGCTAGTTTAAGTTTAGATGACATCTTTCCAGTCAACAACAGGAAAAGCATTGTTCTTCCCCTTGCCATTTCAGGAGCTAACACATCCATTAAAAAGATCAGGCTGAGGCAAAGACTGCACCTGGAAGAGCTGTGTCAACCCTGCTCCAAACAGGTGGTGGCACCTGGGGACTCCTCTTCCCACAGCCAGTGCTCCACCAGGGGGCGATCCAGAAACAAGAGGTGCAGATCTTGATTGGCGGCTCTGATTCACACATTTCCTAAGTAACTCAGGAATTTTTTGTTGTGTTTTGATTTTGGCTTTCTACACGTTCCAGCAGCCCTGGCCTTGGGGGTTCAGCTGTGAAAGGAGATGATGTTGGTGTAATGCACCACCATCCGAGAGTGTGTCACATCTCCACACGCCTTTTGTTTCCAGGCATTCCGGCGTTGGCAGCCCTCTTAGCACAAAAGTTCTGCTTGGATGTATTTTCACTTACACACATACCAGGGTTGATAAGAACAAAGCCACCTGTCACAGCTGTTAAACAACTGGTGCTGGGTGACTCCGCAAGCGCGGTTTCCGCACGGGGTGCGGGGTAGAGTGCGCACATCTACACAGCTCGTTTGGCATCACTAAGTCCCCTCAGAAGAACGCCTTGATATGAGCTGATTTTTCTGCAGTGACAAGAAACATAGTTGAGTTTTTTCTCTCTCTGCTTTACAGTTCTTGACTACCAGCCATGGGCAGAAGTCACCATCTCTCGAGCTAAGAAATGCTGCTTTCCAAAATCCTTTGGCAGAATCTCCCAGAGATTTGTTTTTCTGCTCCTTCCTAAATTAGCAACAATCTTCAAAGAAAAAAAAAAACAAACCTGACAAATCGATGGAGAAGAAACCGGCTCTAATTCTGCATTTTTTTTCATGGAAAGTTGCAAAGTTTATGATCTATAACTAATAATAGAAGTGGACAAGTGGACAAGAAAATTTGGGGGAAAACTGTGTATACAGCCCAAGATCAGGTTGATCTTTATTCAAGAAGCAACACGTGATACATATTCAAGATTTTATTAAAATCACTTGTAACATAATATCTCAGTGGTTAAGAAAAAATTTTAATAAAGCAAAAGAATGAGTTATGTGAATAAACAGAAGAGTGAACGGTGTTAACTGTGACATTTAAATGATTACATGGTTTAATTATTCTTTGGGTAATAAGCTGTTCTGTGAACATCTATTCAAGGAACCGAAGCTTGCGCCTGCCATGGAATTTGCAGCTGAATTAGAGCTCTGTTTCCTGCCTTTGGTAGTTTTAAGAAAACAAATGGAAATGGTTTTAAAAACTTACACAAATCTGCCACTTACCAAAAGAAATGAAAAGGTAAGGAGGAGGGCACTAGAAAGACAGGCGGAAACACACACACACACACACACACACACACTGTACAGATGACCCTTGAACAACGCAGGGGTTAGAGACACCAACCCCCACAGTTGAAAACCCACATATAACTTCTGACTCCCCTCAAAGTTTATTAGTAAGAGTCTCCTATTGACCAGAAGTCTTACCACTAACATAACAGTTTATTAACACGTATTTTGTATGTTATATGTAGTATATACTGAATCCTTAGAATAAAAGAAAAAATCTTATTAAGAAAATCATAAGGAAGAGAAAATACATTTCTAGTATTATGGGAGGAATTCCATATATAAGTGGACCCTCTTTGTTCACACCTGTATTGTTCAAGGGTTAGTTGTATTTATTTGTGGGATAGAGCAAGAGAGGACAGAAGTAATAATGAGAAAAGTGACTAGAAGTCCAGCCCATGCCAACCCCTTATTTGTTCTTGGCTGCCAGGGGCTTCCGGCTGATCTTTTTCGATTTGTCATTATTTTTCTTCGGTGGTTCCGGGTTTGCCTGCATGTGTCTGCCGTAGAGACTGAAAAGAGAGAGGGAGAAACTGTGAGATTTACCTCACTAACACAAGGCAAGCTTCTACAGGTAGAGCTTGAAACACCAGATTCATCTCCAGGGGTAGCCAGTACGTCCAAAGATGAGAAAACCAAAAGATCATTCTGCTGTCTCTGGGCTATACACTGTACTTAGGAATTAAAAATTCTCTTACACACACACACACACACACACACACAGCACTCCAGGAGGTCCAATTCTGGATGAGTCTCTTGGAATTTCACAGTCACTGGGCCGAGTGTGGAAACACCCAGGGAGGAGAGATACAGGACTGACGTTCCGGACTGAAGCTCCGAAGGCTGTGAGTGTTTAAGCGACAACAACAAACATTCGACAGAACTGAACAGATAGAGTGTCCATTTAGTGAGAAGTGAGCATCGCGCCCAGCCCGAAAGCCCAGGGGCTGGATAATGTGACAGAGAGCAATGGTGTCCGAGCTGCGCTGGCTGCTCGTGTCTGATTGATAGTGTTGGCGTGGCAACCACACATCAATGTCATGTTAATAAGTACCGCTGATTAAATGTTGACAAAGTACCCTACAATTACAGTGGAAGGCACTCATCGCAGAGCAAACTCGCTGTGGCTGAGACGACTGAACTGAACAGCAGATAGTAATTAATCAATAATTTATGAGTAATTCTCATTAAACTAAATTAAAAGCCACCCTAAATAAACACAGCTCAATCTCAACTCCCTCCGTTGATAAAACTGTGCCCCTGGAGAGCCCGGTGGGTGTCTCAGTTCTGGAGAGGAAAGGCTCTGCCTGGCGCTGCCTCTGCCTGTTGCAGTGACTTGTGCCCATTGAATGAGGGGGAACACAAAGGCTGGCCTCCCTGAACAAGTCCCACCTTGTTCTGAGGTCCACTCACAGAAGCGACACCCTCTCCCGTGGCTTGCGTTTTGCAGGGTGCACAGTGTGACACGACTTGGCGTGTGACCATCTCTTGATGATGCTGTGGGTGATGGCCTGAGGGATGGACCTGGCACACAAAGGTGGTCCACTGGCCAAGTGCTTGGGGAAAGTGGACACTAGGGTTTTGATAGATGACCCTGTATTCTGTCTTCTCCAGAGGATTCCAAGCTTCTCCTTCTCACTTGCAAGTGGTCTGGGCAGGTTCCACCAACAGTGATCGTGAAGATAGGTCTCTGCTCCCACGGAGCTTAGAATGCAGGGTCTGAATGGGCTGTAGACAGACTAGAAGGTGGGGAAGGTAGGCTCAGCAGGTGCTGGGATGTTCTCCAGGGAAAGCGGGGAGTCATCTCTTGGGTCAGAGAGATACCGCATGTCCTGGACAGGTAACATTTGAACCTGCAAATTAGCTTTCAACTTCTGTAAGCTTAGACTTTTGGCTAATCTAATGGAGAGAGAAGCCCAGGCCTACCCAATCCAGCAGTGGTTCCACAGGAAAAACTCCTTCTTCAAGAGAACCTGCTACCCAGGAAAATGAATCTTTAAACCCACGTTTGCCCCTCTCCCTCTTTAAAAAGGGCCACAGGGGTCATGGACACCAGGGACCTGGCTCCAGGATCAAGAACCACAGGTTCAGGCAAAGGGGAAAGTCCTGTCAGTCCAGCTGCCCTGCTCTGGCTGCCTCAACCCTCGTGATGTGCCTGTCCTAATCCTGGAACCTATGACTGTCACTTTATATGGCAAAAGGGAATCTGCAGTCCTGAGGGAAAATTATCCTGCGTCATCTGGGGGGAAAGGTCAACCTGTGCACCCCCTTCTCTCACCCCCGCCCCAGCATCTCTCATAGGTGCATCTAACGGGCAGAGGAAACCCTGGGCCAGAGCAGACTGGTTTATACTCCTTGATCACACGCTCTGAAACATACTCATGGTCTACCAGCCCTGCCCCTCTCCTCCTCCTAGGATGCTGCTTCCCTCAAGCTCCAGGGCTTAGTGCCTCAGTGCTATGCTGGAAGAGAGGCCTCTGGTTTCCGGGCTCCTCTCACTTGGCCCAGAGCAAAGCTCTCTCCCTCTGCTCTGCATCCACACGGTCCCAGAACCCTCAGTTATCTGGCATTCTCACAGCTTCATGCATCTCTCCTCTATTTTCCAAGTCCTTATCCTCGTAAGTGATAAAAACATACACATTTTACAGACAACATCAAACTTTAAGAGTTACAAAAATCCACTTAAATATAATGCCATGCTTCTTGCACTTGGCCATGCAGCAGTACTGAGGTGCTAGGAAAGTGGTATCGACAAAAATGAGGTCAGAGAAAGGGCAAGAGAAGATCTGATACAGGCCTGTTCCACGTCCTGAACTAGTAAGCATGGAAGGCTTCCTGGAAGGGGTGGAGTTTCCTGGGCCCTGAGGGTGGTCATCTAGCAGAGTCATTTCAGAAGGGGTGCAGAAGCTCTTGGGACTCAGCAAGGCTCCTCTTCTCAGGAGGGAACTGGCACGCTCCCAGTTTCCATTCCTGCCTTTTCATGTGCAGACCCCACAGTGTGCCCAGAGTTCCTGCGACTACTCAGCAAGTCCTTCCAAAGGGCCAGATGGACAGCAGCCCCGATGCTTAAGTCCTAGTTTTGCCACTTCCTAGTTATTGACTCTGGGCAAATGATTAGCATCCCTCATTCCCACCATGTCTAGGTTCCTCCTTACATAAAAAAACAAACAAAAACCCCCCCAAAACCAAACAAACAAAAGCAACATGGTTTCCTCACAGGGTGGTCATGGTAGTCAAATGAGCCGGCACCATGACAAGCCTATTGCAAGTGGCCAGTGAATGCCTGTTGAAAAACAGGACTGACATGGGGTTATAGTTAGAGTGATAAAATACAGATAATTATATGATTATTTTACTTCTTAAGGGTTTTTCCACTGAAAAAAAATAACATGGTATTTTCTATCAATGGCAAATCCCCAAGCCATCTCTGGAAGAAAGGTTTTAAACCTTTTTGAAGAAAGCAACTAAGGCAGAGCTAAATGTGGTGCCCCACTTCCTCGGTGAGTCACGGCAGAGCTGGGATGACACTGCCCTTCCCTCTCTGTGTGATCCTTTCACTCCTCCGGCTCTGTGGGCGGATGCAAGTCGGCACTTTACTAAGCAGCCATTCCCATGTGGAGACATCACCGTGGCAGAGAACTAAGACAAGTGTCTCAGGGCCCAAAGCCTGGGACTCCATTCCTGGCTCTACCAGTGATGAGCCCTGGGTCTCCACTTGGGAAGGGTGGCAGGCAGAATAATGCCCCCTAAATGTCTACACCCTAATCCCTGAAGCCTGTGAATATATTATATTGCAAATGGGGCTTGGCAGAGGTGATGGACTTAAGGACTTTGAGCTGGAAAGATTAGCCTGGATTATTTGGGTGGTCCCAAAGTAGTCACAACAGTTTCTCAGAGGGAGGCAGGAAGGTCAGAGTCTGGAAGAGAGCTAAGCCTATGACTGCTAACTTTGAAGATGGAGGGAGGGGCTACCACGCAAGGAATGCAGATGACTTCTAGAAGCTTCCAGAAGGAAATGCATCCTTCCCTAGAGGTCCAGAGGAAACAACCCTGTGGATACCTTGATTTCAGACTTCTGACAGCCAGAACTGTAAGAAAAGTTTTCAGACACCAGGTACGTGGTAATTTGTTACAGCAGCAACAGGGAACTCATACAGTAAGTGAAACTCTCTGGGCCCACACAAGGCAGCCAATTGGGAAGATCCTGCTTAATTTCAGCGGGAAAAAAATAGAAATTTTCTGGGGTAGCAGCTCAATGAAAAGGAAAGAAGGAAAAGTTAAAGACTAAGTTTCTGAAAGGACACAAAGTGTGCCCAAAGGAACAATGGGTACTGTTTCTACCAAAAAAATGGGAACAGGGAGGCAAATGCCCCCTCTCTCCTGTAGTTGGACTGGACAGTCCCCAGCCTCTCCATTCTCTGAAGCTAACACTCAGGACTCATGGTCTGAATGTGTCTGGGATTAATTTATAGAGGGCCATGGAGGGTCACTGGGTGATGACACAGAGAGCTCAATGCCATTGAAAGAAGTCTGATCGTATGCAGTTCCTAAGAGGAGCGGGCACGCCACGCCATGCAGGGCCATGTGGGGAAGTGTCAAGGTTGGTCAGGAGGCAGCAGGAAGGAAGAGAGTTTGGCCCAGAGCCTTGATGGTGGTTTCATGGAAAGGAATGGGTGAGGAAGAGTAGGCAAGTTTGAGAGAGTTTAGGATTGGATAGTTCGAATAATTTCAGTGGCCTTTAGGCCACAGGACGGTCTCTGGTTGTCCGGTACCCGGGAGAGGGGAAATGCTGTCTCAGTGTGTGTGCTTTAGACAAGGAGGCGGTCGGGGGCACAGGCCATGGAGTGGTGGGTTAGAATGTGGAGGGTGTACTTGCAGGCGTGTTGGTTGCTGTCTCCAGGAGTTAGCTAACCCTGGGAATGGCAGGCTCTCCCCAGCCAGCAAGACCTCCATGTGTCAAAGCCTCATAAAATATAGCAAATAAAAAAACATGATTAATTAATATAGCCCACCTATATTAATTAATTTGGGATGGATTTTTGTCCTCCTAACTATCCCATATCCTCCTCTCATGAAGAGTTTTCCCCCCTGAGGGCCTTGGTGACTACCGGCGCTGGACCTGTCCCTTCTACCTCCTGCACCTGGGAACATCCCAGCCATCCTTGCGACCCTAGCACAAGGCACTTCCCACACCAGCACAGCCCCTCAGTGCTCTGCTCAGGTGGTACCTGCCTCACCCTGCTGTGAGGATCCCCAGAGAGCAGTCCCAGTCTTCACTCGTCTCGTGTCCCCACGCCCTGCTTGGCTCTGACTGATATGTGACTTTGGGCAAGTGATTAACCTGCCACAGTCTGAGGTACTCATTTGCAAAATGAGAATAAAAAATTCCAGCTACTTCACAAGGCTTTGGAGAAGATTAACTCAAACTAGTAGGCATGCATCTATGGAAAAGGTCTTATCTGTTCAGGCACATGGCAGGTGTTCTAGGACGGGTCCTGCCACCACAAGCTCTCATGAAGGTCGGTGACTAAGGCTCAGACAGCCAGTTTCCTCCCACTTCTCAGATACTCCTCCATGCACAGACCATAGCCAGGAACGCCACTCGGCCATCAGCTCCCTTCGCAAGGAGGTTTCCGGTGGGGACTGCAATCCGGCCATGCCAGCTGGAGGGCTGACAAAGGGAGCCTGGCTCCAGGTCACCAGTGGGGCAGCCACTACCAGTGGGCAAAGTAACCCAGGAAATGAACCTATGGCAGAGTCTTAGAAAATCTTCTCCCCCCCTGAAATCTGAGGTTTATAGACGATAACTGGGAGACAATTAAGGAGGGAAAAAAGCCAGCAAAGAACAATCTAAAGTGACAGGAAGGGATCAATTATGCTCAGGAGTCTGATGAACAGGCTTCTGTTGCTAAAGGGAAAATGAAAGGCGAGGAGCATGTGGATGCTCTTGCTGTGGGTCGTGAGTGAGCCAGGGCCACCAGGCCATATGAGCTTTCCATTCGTCCCTTTGGGATGGGCCCTGTCCTGGACACTCACCGGAAAACTCCTTGCCAAAGGCCAGCATTAGAGGAATCATCATGAAATGATTCTGGGGACTTCTAGGGTCACCAGACCGACCCCTTTAGAGGTGCCTTGTGAAAGCAGAGGCACCCGGGCCACTAAGCTCACGCAACTGAGCACTCCTGCCTGGGACACCCAAGACTGCACAGCAAGAAATCCCAGCCCACCAGAATCAGAATACATTTTGCAACAAATATCATGTTAAGCAGGATGGCATGATGCTTTTCTATCATGGATAGGTCAGTTTTATCTACGGTGCACATACGCATTTTTAGAGATCCAAGGAAGGGTCTCTTGCAGACTCTCAACCCCTTCACAGCCATAGCACTGCAGGCCGGTGCAGACTGCCCCATTCCTTCTTAAAAATTTCCTCCTTTGGTTGCAAGGCACTGTCCTGGTTGTCATTCTCTCTCTGGACACTTCTTTGGTCCTTGTGTTTCTGCACTTATCTTTGTGTTCTCTTCCCCAGAACCACCATCTGATTTTATAGCGTCAGTGATCCTCTCTGAGCGGCAGCCCTCCACGCCACCACCATCCTCGGCCCCTGCTGTGCCTGTTCTCACGTGGACACTTTGCCCTTAAACCCAACGGAAACAGGTACCAGTTCTTTACCCCAGCTTCCAGGATGTCCCTCTATGTCTCCAAACCTTCAGGATCAAAACTGAAGTCACTAAAGTCATTCTGACATCTGCCTCTTTTTTTGATCAGCACATGAATCATGTGACTGACACTTCCTCTACAAAAGACGTGCTTAGCCTGGGACCAGGGAAGTATCTGAAACTCTCAGCAAAGCTTTATTTTTCAGCAAAAGGAAAACACATTTTCATTAGCTTCTCAAAAGGTTCGTAACTCAGTAGATTAATTAATCCCTTTATGCTGTGTATTCTTATTTTCAACATCCTATGATCTTACCCGTTCTTTTTCTCCTGTGCTCATCCAGGCCCCTATCACATGGCCACTGGATTATTATAATGGGTCCCCTCTTGGTCTCCCTGATGCTGATCCATTCCCTCCTCTAGTGTGTCTACATACAAGTGACAGAATAATCTCTCCTTGGTTCACACATGGAAAACACCATCCACTGCTCATGGGATCGAGTACCCAGCTTGGTGCGTGGCACACTGCAGCCACGGAACACGCTACATCACACCTGACTTACCCACCCTCATCTCTCTGTTCCCCGGCACACCTGAGTTCAGTAAGGCTGGTCTGGAGACAAGCAGTGTGGAGTGTAGGAAAGAGGGATCAAGTGTGAGTTCTGCCACGTATTAGCTGAGTAACCTCATTGCACCTCTTTCGAGAATATCTATTGTCTTAGCTGGCAAATGGGAATATCTGCACATGTCTGCCTTTCAGGTATCCGACAGTCAGACTGGCTTTGGTTCACGGAAGTGCATTGAGAAACACAAAAGTGCTAATCAACCCGAGGCCTGGGATTGGCCTGTCCCACCCACCAGCATTCCTTTTGGGTCTTTTTTTTTTTTTTTGCTGATCTGTGTTACTATTGCTTGGAATGCCTGCCTGAGTTCTTTCTGTAATTCAGATCTCATTGTATTTTTAGGCTTTTCACAGCCCCTCCACTTCCCTCCCCCCTCCACGAAATACTGCGGGATCTATCAGGATTTCACACCAAGCCCTCGATGGTTCATACAGTGGCTCCTGCCCCTGGCTCGTTATTTCAAAGTGCCAGTAGAGGGCCTTTCCAGCGGCAAGTGACACGGGCTGCAATTCATTCAGCGTTCACTGCCGGAACCACCCAGTGCAGCGGGCTTCTACGGTCTTCATCGTTTGAATGAGGAAACTGAGGCTTGGCAAGTGTAGAGCCTGATCACATCCAGCTAATCACTCCCAAAGATCAAACTCTTAATTCACCAGGTTATCTTGCCTCCCATCTTTGTAAATTTCTCAGTTTTGTCTTCTTAACACGCTGTCCACTTCCTTGAAGGCAGACTTCACTTCTTTGGTATTCTATACACTCAAGACACTGCTGGAAGCACACTGTGTGCTATGTAAATATTGCCTTTCGGAATGCCAGGTATGTGAGACGCACAATATGCTGTTCTTAAGTCATCTGCGCATGTCATCTGCCTCCCTTTTGTTATTTTGGGGGTTTCCATGGGAAGTCCTTACACAGGCCAAGAAAAGAACCAATTTTAAAATCTAAGTCTATGGCCAGTGACACCAAATGAAGAGAAGTAATTTTGTTTATAATCTGTAACCTTATGGCAGGATGCTACATTTAAAACCTCCACAAATAAATCTGTGGACAGAGTGTGAAGCTGAGATTAGAAATAAGCATTTGTAATAACTTTATTTAGCCTATCTAGAAGGGATGCGAGGCTGGTGACAGAACCTTAGCACACAAATTGCTGAGTCTTAAAGTAACAAATATTAAGTTAGCATATTCTTATGAGAAGTCTCACTAATTCAAAAGGCAATGATTTCTGAAGATCAAACCTCCAGGAGATGGTTCCAAGTAACCCACTAACCGCAACACGCATCTTTCCCGTTCACATTTCACGTTTAACTCTCACTGCTCTCCATCACCCACATGCAGTATAGAAAAATAGTATAAACAAACACGTGCCAATGGCATCCATATAAACGGCCAAAAAAATTGCAGCTGCCTTACAACAGATATGAAGCTATACGGACATATGAAATATAAGGCAGATTTTAAAATATGCCACACACTTTAGACTTGCTATTTGCCCTCCCCCACCCCCCACCCCTCCACCCCCGGAAGGAAGAAATAAGAATTCTGGCAGAGCAAAACTAACAATCTCATGCACAAAAGATGCTCATTAAACTTCATCATCCTGTCTACTTTAATGATGCTTTTACTTAATAAAAATTCCCCGAGCAGTTGCAAGGATATTAGGCAAGGTCTTTGGTTATGTATCAGAGGTCCGAGCTGTCACCAGCAAGCATGCAGTTCAGAGGTATGGTCCCCGGGGAAGGAGCAAATACAGCTTTCCCAGAATACATGCAGAGAAAAATCAATAACTGCAACTTGCTTCCCTGCTTAAGCATTTAAGAAAATAGGTAATCCTTTTAAATTAAACTGCAAAGTGCTAAATGTTGCAATTTCCAGAATAAACTAAAAGGAATCGAAAACAAGTCTAAGGGATTTTAAACAAGCTACTTCTTCAATAGATTTCATAACTAAAGATTTAAAAATATATTAGAAAAAGAATTACTTTGCAGTCTAGTACCTGCATCTGCAGAGATCCCTGTAACAGACATCCAACCATATATGGTGCTATGTGCTTTTAACACACAGATAGATACATAGACCTATTCGTAAATATGAGAAAGGGAAAAGTTATTTTTACATTTACTGCCTTTAAATATGATTCCTAAAAAAACAAAAACCCACGATTTTAAAAGTCATTAACTTGAATCTGGCTCTCAAGGGTTATGTAATAAGTACCTAATAGATCCTTTAACATGCACAGCTGGGTGTTAACACTACATAACCACAAACTGCTGCTCTTGTCCATATCATATAACCCCTTCAATTTCTCATTCTCAACACATTCTTGGCTGGAGAGGTTACAACAGGTGGGGCAAGAGGCACTACCCAAATTTGAATCTAAAGGCAGTAAGATGGTGCCCTATGTGCTGAGTGACAATATCAACACGAAATGGATCAAACAGAAACATGAAACGTCACCCCAAATAATACCAGCACGAGTCTTAGACAAGCAAGACTTGACTATAACCAGAGCATGGGTATTGAAAAAGCCAGAGATCATCTGCCCCTCAGAAGAGTGTTGGTCAGCAGTGCGGTGGGGTACATGCTGGCAGTGAGAATTAAGTGCCCCCAGAGCAAGGCAGAGAGGATCCAGGCTGTAGATGCCTGGACAGGGCCGTGTCTCCAAGAGGATGCAGAGAAACACGTGGGGCCACCTGAGCCACAGAAACGCTGACCTCGCCTGCACCGTCCAGCTCTCCCCTCTCCCCACCTCTCCCCCCACACTCCCAACCCCCAGCACAGGGCAAACGAGTCAGGCCTCTGTGCACTTCTGAGGTTTGAACATGCTATGAAAAGTTCTGCTCCCGGTCTCCCTGAGATAGGCTCAGTGACCAGCCCCATTTTACCCGTGAGGGGATAGATACACAGAGAGGTTAAACGGCTTTGATTTGATACAGGCACTCTCCTGACTCCAGGCTAGCTAGCTACGCCGCCCCAGCTTTAGCTTTGCAGCAGAACTGACTCAGTCTCAAACCTTTCCTTTTCCTCGGGGCACAGTAACTGGTTTCCATCCGAGTCTGTGGCCAGTGTGAACCAAGTAGAGAAAGACCTGAGGCCTTGGTGTTCAAACTGTTGGGAAGAAAAGTACTTTCTTCCCCTTTTAGTTAAATTAGGAGCCAGATATGAGGCCAGGCCTGCTGACACCTGTGAAGAGAGCCCACCTGGGAGGAAACCCGCACAGACAAAGCAGAACTTGAAGATGCAGCGAGATGACACGGAGCCCCACTCTCTTGCCGTGCCTGAAGTCCGCTGTGTCCTGGAGGATGTTCGCTGTAACATGACAAAGTAATCCCCACTGCTCTGAGGCTCCGTGCTCCTTGCAGACAGGTCTTTTTGCCCACACGATCTGTCTTTGACCACATTCATTTCCTTCACAGCAGTGGTCACGTTTATTTGCTTGCTTGTTTCCTGCTGCCCGAAAGATCAGGGGCCTCATCTGCCCTGTTCAGTGTGCTCTGTGGCTGCTACGCCATGGGCACACCACGAACGTCGCTGCCTGCCTGAATGACTGTAGGACGTACCAGAAGTGTCCAACTACAGAGCGCCTTCCCAACTGGATCATTAGTGCCTCGAAACAGGGACCATCTTAATCAGTCTGTTCCTCCGGTGCCTGCCACACAATAGTGGCCGGTAAATATTTACTGGCGGACTAGGGGCATATCTGAGCCATGGGACATTTCCCAATGTCCTCACTCCCATGCTCATCAATAGTCTATCAGTGTCCCATCTAGAACTGCGTACTCAGAGAATATGTCCTGTGCAGGCCAAGGGGCTGTTCGACTCTGGTTGCTATATCAGTTTCTTATGTGTTTTGCTCAGTTTCTGCAGGGGTCTGAGTCTGGAAGGCTGAGGACGTGTCTGGGGATGTAGTAAATGCACCACGGCGCCCTTCATTTAGTGAGGCCACTTGGGAGCCCGGTGTGTCATCCTCTCATGGAGAATCTCGCTCACAGTGCCGTGACCAGGAGTTTCCATTAAATCCCTCTAACGTACAATGGGTTTTATTGAATATTTATCACATCTGATATTAGTAAGAACGAGCTGAAGATAGTAATTGCTTATAAAACAGAGTCAAGTTAAAATGAGCATCATAAAACCAGTGAGTTTTTAAAATCAGAATGGAGTTTTATTATGGATATGTCAGAGTCTGTCTGGTCTCATAGGGTGCCTTCATGAGTGGCTCTACGTGGTGCACGACCTCTAAAATTACTAAGCTTGTGATCACAATAGCAAAATTCACGTAGCGCTGACTATACAGCAGCATTGCCACATGGAGCTTCTGTGGAATTTTCCGTATGTTACCTCATTAAACTTACACAATCTCACAGGAATGACGGAAATCCTATGGGGTCTGTATTTGTCCTGTGGCTCTAGATGTAAACAGTATCACAAATACCAATACTCTGGTTTTTCTTTGTTTTTCAGATAAGGACAAATGGTAAAATATAGAGCTATCCCCCCTCCTCCTCTGCTTCCTCCTTCTCTTGTGGTTAACATTAGACTCTGCTCCTGGGACCATACTGCCCTCTCAGTTTCTCTCGGCCCAGGTGACCTGATGACTTGACCATGGCAGGTGACTCATGGGTGAGTCAATGGAAAGCTAGACATCTTGTTAAATTTAGGTACAAAGCTGTAGTTCCGGAGTGCAGGGCAAATAACACTGAATGAGACTCAGAAGGCTTTGGGGTTGATCCACAGTCTGTGTTTCCCTGTCAGACAATCAGGCACGTGGACTTCAGCAGGCGGTGACCGTCAGCCCGCGTGCCGCCACTCACCCTCACGCACTGAGGGGCACTGGGTCAGGCTGCACCCGCTTAGAGCACGCTAGGCAACGGCCTCGATCGGGTCAGAGGCGGGCATCTGAGTGGAACTTGCACACTTTACACACACAACTTGTTCAGCACTGTGTTTTTTATCAGCTCATTTACCCTTAAGCAAAATCATGTTAACTGAAACCTCACAGGGCTCGCACCGCTAAGGTTCTTTCTATGTTCTGGTTAGGTTACAGTATGATGCCTGACATTTCAGACAGCACTGTACCATGTGTTCCTCCTCCCTGTCCACCACAGGCTTTCTGTGAGGTGAGCCACGTCCACTTAGAGACAGGGCAAAGAGATTAAAAAAAAAATAATAACCTTAGGAATTAAACCCAGGAAGCATCCATCTACCTACAAGCGGACTTACCCACACAGTGCTCGAGCCAGAAGACTCTCACCAGGTAGATGTCAGGAAGAAGCAGCTATAGGTAAAATCCACTCATGACCTCTTGCCATATCCCGGCAAAGCTGAACTCCCTCACATAAGCTGGGCTCTCTCTGAAATGCCAAACCCCATGCCTGGAAAACATATCAGGTTGACTTGTGCCTTCCCCTCACCCCTGATCCCAGTCATTGAACTGCTGGCCAGTGCTAAGGAGAGACGGGCAGACCAGGAGGAGCGAGGCTTTCATGGGCGAAGGAACAAAGTGGTATTTGGGAAAAAGCCACCAGCTGTCAAAAGAATCGTGGAGAAGACATCTGAGGGAGCTCAACAGTAGACGAGTCTTTGGATCCCAAACTTACTTTAGTTCAACTTTCATGTTTTTGAATTTTGTGGAAAAAAACATACTCCAAAAGGAATTAAAATTAAAAAAAAAATACTTTAGCCCTAATATATTAAGCAAATATTAATAGATGTTATCCAATTCCTCCTAGTTATTTTAAATCAGATTTTTAAAGGTCTCAGAAATTTATGGTCTGAATGCAAAAAGGGTAAAACTAAGATGTTTGTGGTTAGTTTCTGAGTGAAAACAACATAGTAGAAGATTCTGTGCATCAGCGGTAACTCCGGGTGGGGACCCTGAGACTCAGGCATCAAGAGGAGGGTTGGACTCTCTCTTGGGACTCAAGCCTTAGTTACCTGATGCCCCCATAGGCCTCGTCGACTCAGAGCAAAACTGTGGCTGTGGGTGGGAGAGAAGAGCTAAAGCTTGTCACAACAGGTCTTGTCATCTAAGAATCTCAAGTGTTTCATCTAGGAATCTCACCCACAAAACACCCCTGGAAGGTGTCAGAGCATTCTAAATACAGACAGTGAAAGTGAGGTGGAAGTCAAAGCGTGAGGTGGAGGCGCCGGAGGCCCGCAGTGCCTGTGGAGCACCGCCTGGGCTGCTCTTTGTGAGGGCCTCCAGCACCTCAGGGGCGTGGTCATGAGGGGGCCAGTGGGACAGACAACACCTGTGTGAAAAGCCAGAGGGAGCACACGCACACCAGTTCTCTCGAATACTAACAAACCACGTTCTGTAATAACTGACGCAAGCTGACCTATGTTCTCAGGGAAAAATATTCTCCCTGAATAGCTATTAGTAACCAAGAAGAGTTTTGCCAACATATTTTCCCAAGAATGGCAAAACAAGCCCATCTTAGTAAATAGTGCCTGCTATGTTGACTACTTACAGTGAGTTACCTTCCTCCCTCATAAGTATTTCAGAAAGCTGTTTTTAAAATCTTATTCTAAAACACGTATTAGTACTTCCAATTTATAGAAACATATTTCAAACTTTCATATGGCTATAGAATAGCTGATCAAAATGAGAGATCCACAAATGTAACTTCAATTTTTCTAGTAGCCACATTTAGAAAGTAAAAAGGCACAGATAAAATGAACTTAATAATATATTTCACTTAACCCAATATACTCAGATATGATTATTTCAACATGTAGTCAATATAAACAGTGATTAAGGATCAATTTTATCCTTAATTTAAACATAACTGATTCAGTATGTATGTTATATCATTGCAATTATTTTTTGGTACTACGTGTCTTTGAAATCTGGTGCGTATTTTACAGCACATCCCATCAGACAAGGTAGCATTCGAGAGCTCGAGAGCCACAGGTCTTTGGCAGCTACCGCCCCGCACGGCCCAGACGGACCACTGAACACAGTGGAATGAGGCAGCTTCTTGTACTTTTTGAAAGTTGATGGACTCTTTCTTTGCATATGGTTACTTTCAGTGCTTTAGGAAAAGGATACATAAATACACCAAAAAGTTTCTTGAAAGGTAATCTCACTTACCTAGAGGCCTGCCCAATATCTTTAATTGTTTGTAACAGTTCTGGGTACGAGTCTGGAAAGGTCTTCAGGCCAATACAAATAACTCCTGAAACTCACGAACACTACTTGATTGGCGGAAAGTAGAGTCAGTCCCTCTCCTTCCCAAAGCAAGAACGCGTACAAACACCTTTAAGAGCCGCAAGTGCTCAGCCTGATGCAGGCTGGAGTGCACTATCCGTGAGGCTCTCCCTCGGAGGGGCTGACTGGGCAGCGGCTCTAGGCTGAGTGCCTTCATCAGTGTCGCCCCCAGGGAAACCAGGCTGTGTCACCCGGCTGTGTGCTCCTTGTGAAGCTGCGAACACTAAGTCTGGACTCTGGTTCTCCACCCTGCTCCTGCTCCGTCCCCATCCGTCCCTGACTGCTGGGCAGGAGTCTGGGGGCCGCGGGGAGGTCTACAGAATCTCACCGCAGCGGCCACGAGACAAGGCAGCCCCATCAGGCTTTTGTAAAGCAGAGAACAGGTGCTTAGAAGAGATAGGAGACATATATCAAACCTGCTGC
Source organism: Desmodus rotundus (assembly GCF_022682495.2). Taxonomy (NCBI): domain Eukaryota; kingdom Metazoa; phylum Chordata; class Mammalia; order Chiroptera; family Phyllostomidae; genus Desmodus; species Desmodus rotundus. The sequence goes on from NC_071390.1 coordinate 137,941,497, forward strand.
CTACATTGAGGTAATAGTGTTTTTAAATTTCCCATTTTTTCTCAAGGTGTTTTTTCCCCATAAAACTCAGAAATATGAAATTGAAAACAAAAGGAAGGGGAGACCCAAAGGCCCATCTACTACTGTGCTCCCATAGGTGCCTTCATTATCCTTTTGACAAACGTCGACTTGTTCCCAAATGCCACTGCTCCTCTCCCTGCAGCTACACAGCCCCTCGCCCATGAGCCTCGTCCGGCCTGTGGCTGTGCTTGTGTCTCCTGCATCACTGAGGGCTGCCACGCTCGCCTCTGGCTCATGTTATGGGGGAGCCTCTCTTATGGAGGGCATTTGACAGAGCTGACTTACAAACCACCCACCGAGACCAAGGCTGGTATGACCCCTGAACACTGGCTGTGGGGCCTGGGCGCACCCAGGCCTCAGTTTTTCCATCTGTAAAACAGGAATTATGAGCAGGCCTACTGTACTGCTTACGGTTGTGAGGACTGAAGGAGAAAATCATGTAAAGAACTCATCGCTGTGTCTAGCCACACATTAAACATAAACTTCCCCTCTCTTTTTTTAATCCTCACCCAAGGACTTTTTTTCCCCATTGCTTTTAGAGAGGAAGGGAGAGAGAGAAACACCAACTGCTTGCCTCCTGTACATGCCCAGACTGGGGATCATATTTACCCCGACCAGGCAATGAACTTGCAACCTAGGTTATGCGCCCAGACCAGGAATTGAACCCATAACCTTTCAGTTAGTGGGATGGCACTCCAACCAACTGAGCCACACCAGCCGGGGCAAGCTTTCGTTTTTCATTACAACCACTGTTAAGAGGGGTTAGGCCACTCTGTCACTTTTTAAAATTGGTTTCTTTAGAGAGAGAAAGGAAGGGAGAGGAGGGAGGGAGGGAGGAACATCAGTTTGTTATTCCACTTATTTATGCGTTTATTGGTCGATTCTTATTATGCGTAGAGATCAAACCCATAACCTTGGCGTTTTGGGACAACACTAACTTACTGAGCTACCCAGCCAGGGCCTACTTTGCCACCTTTGCAGGATTTCATCTCAAATGAAAAAGTAAAGGTACAAGCCCTAATTTGTATGGTTTCAAAATCCTGTCCAGAGAGAGGGAGAGGAGAGAGGGAAGAGGAACAAAGCGGGAGAACCGGGTGGGCAGGGATGGAGGGAGGGGGGAGACACAGAGAGAGAGAGAACATGGATCTCTTTCTATGCTCAGCACCTATGCGAAGTGAAAATGTCTGGCAGACTGTTGGAGAGACCCACTTCTGAATTTCATCAATAATAATCTGCAGCTGGGTGACCTTGGTGAACCTAACCTCTCTGAGCATACTTCTTCTTCTGGGTAATGGGACTATTAATAATAGTACATATTCCACAGAGTCATTAGGAGGATGAAATCACATAAATGACAGTTTCTATACAAAGAGATATTTTGTAAACATTGTAACATGTAAGCTTAAGGAAAATAGCAAATGGCAGTGAATGGGGGTTTTGGATATAAAATTATCAACAATTTAGTCACTTATCTAGCTGATCTCTTTGAAAAGTATATAAAAATGTCTGATCACTATGTTGTAGACCTGAAACTAATATAATATTGCCTGTCAATTGTAATTTAAAATTTTAAAATTTAGGGTTCAGTCACTTTTTGAGCCTGGTCTTCATCTAACATGCTGGCCAATGCCAAAGACAATCATGGAAGAGAGGAAGAAGGTCCAGTTTCTTTGCTCTGTCCAGGGTTCTGAAGGGGAGGCTCACTAGTACTAACTGAAAAAATGCATAAGGGTACTGAGCACATCCTCCTTCCTCCTCTTGCTTCAGCTCTCCCATTCACACACTAAGCTGTTCCTGAATCTATTCAGACGGGAACCACGTTACGTAACAGTCAATAATCTTTATGGTAACTCTGCAGTGAAAGTGTCATTTGTTGTAATGAACACTGATCGTAAGTTAAGCCCTTAGCTACTGTCTCTGTTATTTTTCATTATACTGTTCCTTGCTCTGTTATATTTCAGGAGTACTGAGGGAATTCAACCAACTATGTTCACCAGTCAGCTCTACGTTACTCAGATTAGATTCTGCTAAGATGCAATGAAGCAATTTGCAAACGCACTGAATCTCAAGGAAATGCATCAGACGCCAGTTACACGTTCTCCTCTGCCAATGCCAGCAGGTGCCCTGCCTTCCCCCTGGTTTTTTGTCCTCTTAATTTGCTATTTTTCTCTCTACATATCTTCCCTTCAATTCACAGTATGGTTCTCCAGGCCTAAATCAGTGAGAGTGTTAACAATGTGTTTCTGGAAATTTGTTTTTTCAGTAATGACTCTGCTCAAAATTCGACACCCAGAATAAAGTTTCCAAAATCATCATCACATCTTATGCAGCTCTCTCACAAACGCCCCTCTGCTCACATTACAGCCCTTCCCTCTCTAGCTACTTTGAAGGGCACTAACTCCAAAAGGCACACCAGTGAGGAAAAGCTGAAATTCTTCCATTAAAAAAAAACCAATGTGAAAAATTCATTTTGCACATTGTATGTTAAGTCTGAGAGTGAAATTTCCATATGCCTCTGTGTTTCAGGCTCTTGGAATTGCTTATAAGTAGGTTGTGAGTCCTTGCAGAGACCACATCACTGCCACAGCTCATGTTACCAGCACAAGGGCTCGGAGACCACATGGGCTAGTGCTAGCCACTAACACTTGCAAGCTTTACCTCTCTTACTGGGTCTGAGGCTTTAGTCCACCCCCCGCCTGCACTGGGCTTCGTTACTTCTCATTAAGGCCATGAGCTCCACTCCTGTCTGCTACAGTGCCAGAGAATAACTTAAAATATTAAGAACAACACCTGCAGGCACCAAATATCTAGGCTTGCCACCCTGGGTGTCTTTTCAGTGCAGACCTCGCTGAGAACACTGCTTTTTTGATGGACCGAAGGGGATTCAGCCGGGCCTGTGGCAGCGATGCCACCCACGTTCTCTGTTACTGCTCTTTTCCCCTGATACACATCAGAGAAAAGCTGAGAAGAAACTTGCACTAAAATGTCTACGGCTCTTTTCAAACATTTAAAAAATCTGCCCAGACATTACACAGTACTTCTGGTGAGTGCAGAAGACTACTGATGGATGTGAAGATCACATGTGTGTAAACATATATAAAACAATCTCACACCAGGCCACATTTCTTGGGAATTTTGTAGTTGTGGGCAGGGTGGGCATAGCATCAAGTCCAGACAAAACAAGTTCAGTCTATGGGTAAGGTGGGTAATTCTTTTAAACTTGAGATGAGCCCTATGCACCCTCCCATTATGAACGCGGACAAAACTGGTAAGAAAAGTCCTCCTGTACCGAAGGGAAATAAATACTCATGCTGAGCAGTTATTCAACCAAAATCTCAATTTCTAATTGAGTATAACACATGAAAACCATCAACAAGCAAAAAGCATTACAAACTTAGCAGTGAAGAGACAGCGTTTAACAACTACACAAAAAAGAAAGCTCCCTAAAATAGTACAATAGATTTACCTCACATTCGAAAGGAACTACTACTACAGGATACGTCACCACACAGAACCACAGAGGCAGGAACTGTTAACCTGCCTGAGCCTCTTCGTACTCACGTATAAAGTGGGCACCCCCGCCACCTAACGCAGCGGCTGTGAGGTTCAATGTCAGACGCTGAGCAAATCTTGAGCACGAGGTTCGCGACTATCACTCAAACACTCCACTCACAGCACATCTGTCTACTATGAAGTAGTAAGAAATTAAAAATGAATGAAAAGACATTGATGGAAGAATGTTTAAATAAAAATATCATGTGCGATAATACCCACGCAGTTGAAAAAACAAGTCCTATGCATCCTGCAGGCAAACGGCTGTCTGTCTGGCTCACCTAACAGGGCACGCTCCGTGTTCACTTCCGTCTCCTCAGTTTGGTTCTGGTTCTGAGCCCTCACTAGTGAGAAAGTAGGTGGTGACACAGCCTACCATCACTGCCCCTTCGTGACAGCAACAAGAGTAATGGCTGTCACTAAGAGCCTAAGAGCGAAACAAACTTGCCCTTTAAAAACATTTTTTTAAGATTTTTTTGGTATTCTATTATTTGTTGTCCCAATTTTTCCCTCTTTGCCCTCCTGCACCCATCCCACCCCGCCCTTTCTTTTGGTAGGTAGGTAATACTTAATCTCATCCAGAGGCATTTGCATTAAAAAACAACAAACCACCACCAAAAACAGAGGGAGCAGAGCCACCGCCTGCTTCCCTCAGGACAGACTGTTTGGGCTGGGTACCGCAAGGAGAGGTGGCTGGCCAGCCTCTGCCCAAAGACACAGCAGAAATCAAACCAACGCTGAAAGAATGCTGACCCCATGACATATGGTCACATGAGCATTTGTACATGTGGAGGATGGACATTTCTTAGCTAGAAGTATAAAGAAAAACGGAACTTTGACAGTAATTTGAACTATATCTTCCTTTGTTATTTAACTTATACATTTCATTTTTAAAAGAAAGGAATAGTCTTCAACCCACTTAGAAATTCAGATGTCTCCTACTTAAACATAACTTTTACTAGTACCTTGGTAAATTTCTTTCAAGTTTATATCCAAAGTATTTTTTAGGTAGTAATGATCATAGTTTATAATTTATAATTAGGTTTATAATCTTAAAGAAAAGGTATAGCATTAGTACTTACCACATATTCATATACAAAATTACTATAAATCCTACTGCATTTCGTAATTAATGTGAACATGCCTTTGTTTGGGACAGACTGCTTCCATTTTAACAAAAAAGCACCTTCAACACTGTGGCTTTGAGCAAGTCATTCAACCTATCTAAGCTTCAGTTTTTCTCACAGGAAAATAAAAAAAGGATAAATGACACTAACCAGGTACCACTAGACTTTTGTGAAAGTAAAGAAGATAATACACTTAAAGTAGTAACTCACAAAAATGTAGGCCTCCATTGATGTTCACAGTGAATAACACATAAAGTCATGTATCATTGAATTTTCTTAAAATGATGCATATCCGTATATAGTCCAGAAACACATGAGGAAGGCAGAGAGGATCCAGTCCCTCTTTACCATGGAGAGTCCTTTGGGAAGCAACAAATAGTGGAAGATAGTAACTTGTCTCTATATAGAGAAGGGACTAGGGGTGCCCCAAGAAAGTTTCAGGAGAGGCCAAGGCCAGTTCCATTTCCTATAACAGGGGAGTCACAAGAATGCTATATGATCTCAAAAACTACAGTATATTTTAAACATGCCCACTTAACAAAGTAACAATGTAAGACAACAACAAAGACAATAGTAAAGGCAACGCAATGACTTCAGTTTACACGGTAGCTCTCAACCAGGGACAATTTTGCCTCCACCAGGGGGGCACTTGGCAATGTCTAGACACACCTTTGGTTGTCACACCTGGGGGTGAGCTACTGGCATCTACTGGTTAGAGATCAAGGATGCCGCTCAACTCTTAACGACACAGATCAGTCTCCAACAACAAAGATCTGTCTGTCCTGAAAGGTCAGTAGTGCTGAGGTTGAAAAATCGTGGTATAAACAAAACTCACAAGTGCAATTAAACTTGAATATTAAAGCTAGGGATAAATGGGTCTGCTTCCCTCACCTCACCTCAGCCCCTTTGATGGAACACCTCCCCCAAGGGGTGTTTCTCAGAGGTGTTCTGTGAGATAAGTGATGCAAGCTTCCAATTTTAATTACTATGTATTTATTTCATTGCAAGTGATGCCAATTTATTGTTTAGAATACTGCAATACAGTTTCCTTTAGAAATAAATTTAAGGATATTAATTGATTTTAGGAAAAATATTAAGTCTTATAACAACACAGGGGTTATCAGGCAAAATCACTCTCTGTGAATAGCGTTTCCATGCTTATTTTGTTTTTGTATACATTCCACTCATATTAGCTATTTAACAGGTTGAATCTGAGGCTGATGATGGCATGAAGTTAGGAAAATTCTCCAAGTTGCAAAACAAAATGAAAAGCAGGGGTCTACTAGTTCCAAGGTCCCTTTTCCTCTGAAGGGAGTTGGGTCTATAATACTCAAAAATGTTAGAGCCACAGAATCAGGACAGCGTTCCAAGGATGACAGATGATCAGGACTTCATCTACAGCAGCAGCAGCAGGTAGGGTTCCAGAAAACCCTCAGTGGAAAGGCTTTTTAATTGGAGGAAAAAGATTGTTCTGGATGTCTGGATTTATTGAAAAAGGCTGTTTGAGACCAAAGATGGCAGAGGAGTAAGTGGAAGCTACCTTAACCTCCTCCCAGGACCAATCTGGAATTCCAACTAAATTGTAGAGAAATCATCCAGAATAAACAACTGCACACCAGCTGGAGAGAAGCCTGATAACCACGGACACACACACAAAAACCACTTCATCACAATGAGACTGGTAGGGAGTGTGGAAACATGAGAGGGCTGATTGGGCTCCCACAGGCGGCAGCTGAAGTCCTGGAGGGACATTTCAGTGGCTGAGGGTTTCCCCCTGAGAAGTGTGGGGTCTAAACCCCAAGCTGGGCTCCCAGCCTACAGCACCAGAGCCAGAAAGGAACCCAGAAAATACCCAGCTGTGAAAAGCATCAAGGTTTCTGTCTCCCAGGGAGAGACAGCTGGAGACTCAAGAGAGCCTCTTAAAGGGCCAACACACAAAACTTCATTTGTAGTCACTTAACCTGGGTTCTAGCACAGGGAGAGCAGGCCAGCAGACTAGTGACACTTGAGGAGAGTCTGGGGTTGGTGTCTCTGGGGAGAGAACTGAGGAACAGCCGAGCAGGATCCCTGTGATGAGTCATCCCCCATACTGCAGTAGCCATCTTTCTCAGGCTGAGCACTCCTCTCCAAATAGCATCGGCCTGAGGAGAAGCAATAGCCCCACCTGCAGGAATTACTCTGTCCCACTCTGTGAAGATTAAGCCAGCTGCTAATTTACAGCATGAGGCCATATCACTCATTAGTTTAACAACTAAGATGGATCTCTGGGAGATCTATGAAACATCAGCAGACCCACACCATAGTACAGTGCTGATAAAAAGTGGCCTTGGTGGCTAGCCTGGTTCTTTCTGCACACACCCAGGCAAGCAGAGGGAGCCACATGCTGTATATTGCTGATAGCTCCAAGCAGGTTGACCAGGCCCAACACAAGCGGCATCTGACAAAGCACTACACCAGAGTCTTTGCAGATGCACTTAATACATAGAAACAAATACAAAGAAGCAGCCAAAATGAGAAGAAAAAGAAACAGACCCCAAAGAAATAATAATAATTCTCTAGAAGGAGAGCTAGATGAAATGGAGGCAAATAATTTATCAGAGAGTTTAGAGTAATGATTATAAGGATAGTCAACAGCATGAAAAAAGACATAGAAACTATAAAAAAGGACCAGTCAGAAATAAAGAATGCAATATCTGAAATAAATAATACACTGGAAGGTATAAACAGTAGGTTAGATGAAGCAGAGGGTTGAATCAGTGATTTGGAAGACAAGGTAAAAAAGAACACACACAAACAAGCAGGCAGAATATCAAAAAGAAAAAGAATTTAAAAAAATGAGGAGAGCTTAAGAAACATTTTGGACAACATGAAGAGTAATAAGGTTCCCATCCACCTTATGGGAACCAGAAAGGCAAGGGAGTGAGCAAAGGATCAAGAACATATTTGAAAAAATAATGACTGAAAACTTCCCTAATCTGGTGAAGAAAAAAGACACACAAGTCCAGAAGCTCAGAGAGTACCAAACAAGTTGGACCCAAAGGGAACTATATCAAGACACATCATAATTAAAATGACAAGGCTTAATAACAAGGAGAGAATCTTGAAAGTCAAAAGAAAAAAGCAGGTAGGTACCTACAAGGGAGCACCAATTAGACTGTCATCTGATTTCTCAACAGAAACATTTCAGTGTGGAAGGGAGTGTCATGAAATATTCAAGGTGATGAAAAACAGGAACCTACAACCAACCCTATTTAACCCAGCAAGGCTATCATTTAAAATCAAAGGAGAAATAAGGAGCTTCCGAGACAAGAAAAAGCTAATGAGTTTGTTAACACCAAACCAGTACTGCAACAATTGTTAAAGCACTTGCTTTAAGAAAAAGAAGAAGAAAAAGAGAAAGAAAAAAAATACATAGGAAAACAGTCTAACAATAAATTAGTGGTAAATATGTACCTATCAATAATCATCTTAAATGTAAATATCTTAAATGTTCCAACCAAAAGACATAGGATGGCTGAATGGGTAAGAAAACAAGAGCCATATATATGCTGCCTCCAAGAGACCCACCTCAGATCAAAACATACACACAGATTAAAAGTAAAGGGATGGAAAAAGATATTTCATGCAAATGGAAAGGAAAAAAAGCTGAGGCAGCAGTACTTATATCCAATAAAATAGATTTTAACACCAAGGCTATATATAGTAAGAGACAAAGAAGGACACTACATAATGATAAAGGGAACAGTCCAACAAGAGGATGTAACCCTATTAGACATTTACGCAACATAGGAGCACCTAAATACGTAAAGGAAATCTTGATGGACATAAAAGGAGAGATGGACAGATATATGGTCATAGATGGGGGTTTTCACACCCCATTGACTTCAATGCATAGATTGTCCAGACAGAAAATCAACAAGGAGACATTGGCCTTAAATGACACACTGGATCAAAAGGGTTTAATTGGTATCTTCAGAGCATTTCATCTCAAAGCAGGAGAATATACACATATCCCAAGTACACATGGAATGTTTTATAGGACAAACCATATGTTAGGACACAAAACATGTCTGAATAAATTTAAGAAGATGGAAATCATATCAAGCATCTTCTCTGACCACAACACTATGAAACTAGAAATCAATCACAAGAAGAACACTGAAAAAACACAAAGACATGGAAGCTAAACATGCTATTAAACAATGAATAGATCGACAATGAGATCAAGATACCTTGAAACAAATTGAAATGAAGACACAACAATCCAAAATCTCTGGCACACTGGGAAAGCCATCCTAAGAGGGAAATTCATAGCATTACGGAACTATCTCAAAGAACAAGCAAAAGCTCAATAAACAATCTAACTTAACACTTAAAGGAATTTGAAAAAAAGACAACAAATAAAGCCCAAAGTGAGTAGAAGGAAGGAAATAATAAAGATCAGACAAGAAATAAATGAAATAGAGTCTGAAAAAATGATACAAAAGATCAATGAATCTATGAGCTGGCTCTTTGAAAAGATAAACAAGACTGACAAACCTTTAACCAGACTCATCAAGAGAAAAAGAGGATAAATAACAACTGACACAAAAGAAATACAAAGGATTCTAAGAATATATTATGAACAACTATGTGCCAACAAACTGGACAACCTGGATGAAATGGATAAATTCCTAGAAACATACAATCTTCCAAAACTAAATCAGGAAGAATCAGAGAACGTGAATAGACAGATTATACCTAGTGAAATTGAGGCAATAATCCAAAAACTCCCAACAAACAAAAGCCCTGGACCAGATGGCTTCACATGTAAATTTTACCAAACATTGTGAAGAACTAACATCTCTACTTCTCGAACTATTTCATAAAACTTGAGAGGAGGGAAGGCTCCCAAGTTGATTTTATGAGGCCAGCATTAATCAATTCCAAACCCAGATAAAGACACTACAAAGAAAGAAAATTATAGGCCAATATCCCTGATAAACACAGATCCTAAAATCCTCAACAAAATATTGGCAAACTGAATACAATAATGCGTCAAAAAGATCTTACACCATGATCAGGTGGGATTTATTCTGGAAATGCAAGTTTGGTACAACATTTGCAAATCAATAAATGTGATTCACCACATAAACAAAATGAAGGATAAAAACCATATGATCATATCAATAAATGTAGGAAAAAACATTTGATAAAATCCAGTACCCATTTGTGATAAAAACTCTTAGCAAAGTGGGATTACAGGGAACATATTTAAACAACATAAAGGCTATTTATGACAAACCCACTACCAGCATCCTACTCAATGGGCAAAAGCTACAACTGTGCCCCTTAAGATCAGGAACAAGACAGGGATGTCCGCTTTCACCTCTCTTATTCAACCCAGTACTGGAAGTCCTAGCCACGGCGATCGGACAAGAAGAAGGAATAAAAGGCATCCAAATTGAAAAGGATGAAGTAAAACTGTCGTTATTTGTATATGATATGATATTACACATACAGAACCCTAAAGATTCCACCAAGAAACTACCAGAACTGATTAATGAATTCAACAAAGTAGCAGGACACAAAATTAACTATCCAGAAATCAGTTGCATTTTTACATGCTGATAACAAACTAACAGAAAGGGAAATTAAGAAACCAATCCCATTCACAATTGCTTCAAAAAGAATAAAATACCTGGAATAAACCTAACCAAAGAAGTAAAAGATCTGTGCTTGGAAAATTATAAGACACTGAAGAAAGACACTGAAGAAAAGATACAAATAAGTGGGAGCACACACCGTATTCATGGATAGGAAGAATTAACATCATTAAAATGTCCATACTACCCAAGGCAATCTATAGATTCAACGCAATTCCTATCAAGATTTCAATGATGTATTTCACAGAACAAGAACAAATATTTCAAAAATTTATATGGAACCACAAATGGCCCTGCATGGCAACAGGATCCTGAGAAAGAACAACAAAGTTGGAGGAATCACACTACCTAATATCAAACTATACACCTTCTTACACCACACACAAGAATAAATTCAAAGTGGATCAAAGACTTAAATGTTAGACCTGAAACCATAAAAATCCTAGAAGAAAACATTGGCAACGTAATGTCGGACATTGCTTGTAGCAATATTTTACTGCTATGGAATAAAATATTTCCCCAGGAAAGGGGAGAAATAAAATAAAGTAAAATAAATGAATGGGACTATATCAAACTAAAAAGTTTTTGCATAGCAAAGGAAATGACCAACAAAATAAAAAGCCTACAGAATGGGAGAACATATTCACTGACACATCTGATAAGGGGTTAATATCCATAATTTATAAAGAACTTACAAAACTTAACACCAAAAAAACCAAACAACCTAATTTAAATATGGGCAAATGACCTGAATGGGCACTCGTCCAAAGAGGACACACAGAGAGCCAATAGACACATGAAAAGATGCTCGACGTCACTAATCATCAAAGAAATGCATGTTAAAACCACAATGAAGTATCATCTCACACAGGTCAGAATGACTATCATCAATAGATCAACAAACAAGTGCTGGCGAGGATGTGGAGAAAGGGGAACCCTTGTGCACTGTTAGTGGGAATACAGACTCATGCAGCCACTGTGGAAAGCAGTATGGAGATACCTCAAAAAATTAACAATGGACCTGCCTTCTGACCTAGTGATTCCACTTCTGGGAATATATCTGAAGGAACCCAAAACCCCAATTCAAAAGAACATAAGCACCCCTATGTTCACTGCAGCATTATTTATAAGTAGCCAAGATATAGAAGCAGCCCAAGTGTCCATCAGTACATGAGTGGATAAAACAACTATGAGACATTTACACAATGGAATACTACTCAGCGGTAAAAAAAAAAAAAAAGAAAATTTCACCCTCTGCCACAATATGGATGGGCCTGGAGAACATTATGCTAAGTGAAATAAGACAGTCAGAGAAAGACAGATACCATGTGATTTCACTCACATGTGGAATCTAATGAACAAACTGAACTAACCAGGAAAATGGGGACAGACTCATAGATGGAGAGCAGGGTAATAGCTGGGGGGGGGGGGGCAAGGTTAGGGGGTGGAGGGATTGAGCAAAAAGGAAAAAGGACTCATGGACATGGACAACAGTGTGGTGACTGCTGGGGAGAGGAGGATAAGGGGCCCATGGTAATGGAGAAAAATACAATAAAGATTAAATAAAATGAAAGCCTGTTCATAAACCAACGCTGGAGAGGGTTTAAACAGTTGCACGCAAGCGTGACATGAATGAAAATTAGCACCCGTAGAATAGATGTGAGAAGAAAGAGGTCAGTGGCAGAGTTTGAAGAGCGAAGCACACATCGAACAGCTCCCGGAAATGAGTGTAAATCTACAGAGAATAAGCCCTTGTGAAAACCACAGCTCAGGCTCACAGCTAAGGATCCTGACCTAGAGCTCTCCTTGGATCATTTGAGGGAAACGCTACCCCAGAAAGTCTGTGAGGGAGCACAGGAGTTGCAGATTTCTGGGTTCAGGCCCCTTGCAGGAGAAGATCCACAGCACTCTCTCAGGTGTTTTGATAAACCATCAATCCACGGATACAACTCAGCAATCTGAGTTTCTAAGAGAGAAATGAAGAGAGAATTGGAACCTAACCTGCAATTTGAGCTTGCAAAAAAAAAAAAAAAAAAGATTAACACTCCTCAGGCAAAGTTGAAAGAAGGTACGTTATTACTCAATCTTCAAATAATCCGTCTTCAATTGCTAGAGATTCAAGGAACTAGAATTCAATGGATAGTAACACATCCGTGTCCAGAGATGTGGAACACACAAACATGGACAGAGATGCTGAGGTGCTTCATGTAAAGCCCCTCATTCTAGGAGTAACTTGATTACAGACCTGAGAGCATTGAGCTGCCCTTCAGCCCCTCCCCCACCCTCTAGTGCGGAGGACTAAGTCCTTGCAGGAGGCTACATTTGAAGTTTGTTAGTTTTAAAATACATTTTAAGTATGTGCAGTTAACTCTGAATTAATTATGCATCCATTAATCTGTCTAAAAACAAACAGAAAAACTCATTTTCTTGTCCTTACACATTTCATCATTTTCTACGCTCTCGAGGTTATTTGCAGCTATTGGTTCAGTGCACCGGAAACAGAACACACTTATGTGCGTGCCACTGGCAACTGTTCCCAACTCCACGTTCAGTGCCACCATGTTGGCAGTGTGAAATTGGCCTTCGTAGGAAACTGGTTCATGAGCTTACATATGGTATTGTTGAATATCCAGACTTAAGAAAGTGATAAAAAATGTGTCAATAATGCAGATGAAACTTAACAGCATAATAGTACATGGCCACTGCACTGTGTCCAACACAAGAACATTTAGGAAATATTGCCACATCCAAAATGTGTGTGTGGAGGCATGAGTGGCACCAACAGAACTGCCCATGCAGCAGCTGGGGTGAGCGCCCATTGCACCGCCCGTCACTCCCTTTCTGGTCCCACTGGCCTGCTCCCTTACCTGCCACCTCTGAGGCTGCCCGCGGCTCATTATCCATTGGAAAGCCTGTCCCTCCTCTTCAGAGCCCACCCTAGTCAGCCCCACTGTTTCTGCCCATGATCACTGGCCCTTCCTTGGAACTCCAACTTTCCAGTCTGCTGGGTGGTCCTCAGCCTTTGTCCACCCCACCACACCTGGGGTATGATACCCTCCCTACCCTCCCATCACGCAGCCGAGACCCGGCAGAGGCAGTTTGAAAAAGCTCCCTCCCACTACACCGCCGCCCTCCTCTCACATAGCCGACAGGGTACAGGGCCTGCCTGCACCTCGCTGTCCTGAAGAGTGGCTCTGTTGGTGCACACTCCTCAGTTAAGTGGAGGTCCTGAAGGCAGACGCTGTATCTTATAAATCTCTGTCCACACAGCCTGGTCCCACAGACACCAAGTATACTGAACAGATAATTGCTCACGGGCTGATTGATTAAGAGAGGCTCAGACTTACTCCTTCACAGGCTCCTAAGGAGAAATGTACCACAGAAATGAAGGATACAGCTGGCTTCCTAATTAATATTTGTCACTTGGCAATTCTTAATTAAGAACTCTAAAATAAAGACCCACCTTTCTACCATGCCAACTAGGTATCACCTTCATTAGTATTTAAGAGCTATAACCTCTACTTAATTTTGATGCCCCTTTCTGCACCCTGCCAGATGGGAACATTAGCTGCACAGTATTCATTGATAAACAAAGGCAAGTGCAGGAGCTTGGGGAAATTCAGGCAGAATTAGTCACTTGTACACCTTTACTACAAACTTTACATACATGCTGAAGGAATCCTTCTCTTGCCCTGCCTCTCAGAAGACACGGACGAAATTTGATGCAGGAATCAGGCTCTCCTTCCCAGTGTCCCCCTATGGAGAGCTTCTGTCCCCTGGGGGCCCAGTGTGTCCCTGCCAGGCCTGCAGCCACCTACTGTGGCGATGCCCTGAGAAGCAATATCCGAGGTCTGCCTGACCGAGCCTCATGTGCTTTTGGGCTGGGTGGGGTGTGGAAGTTTTAAACTGGAAAAATCTCCGAAGAGAAAAGTTATTGTCCCTTTCAAGATGGTCACGGCCCCTGGGGGCAGCAGGCGCCTCTGACAGCAGAGTGCCCAAGGTGCTCTGACTGGGATGTGGTGGCTCTTTTCTAGCTCTGCCTATGGGCATCACAGATGAATTGGCGTTTCCTTCTTCAAGGCCCTGAAAAGGACAATTGCAATGACTTTGTGAAAAATTACACATGGAACAGGTGCTCTGTCTCAGGGTTGCAGTGGCACGGCGAAGCTACTGGTTCCATACAGGACCAAGAGGTCTGAGAACAGTGGCCTTCCTCACAGGGGTGCCGTGAGGACGAACGAGGTAACTGCGGTTAGAGTGCTGAGCGCTGAGCCTCGCATGCTGCGCCCATTCAAGAAATGTTAGTTACTATTAGTATCACTCATACCTCCAGTGACCATCTTTTCCACCTCACGCTGCTTCACTAACCACTAGTGTAAAATGAAGTCCACTTTCTGGTTGTCCAGATACTCCGTTCAGAGGTCAGGCGGCGATGCTGAAGGACACTGCCCTCTGCATCGGAGGGAGACTAATGACGTATGGCAGGACGCCCAGAAGAAGAGAGATTTTTCCCAATAGCCCTGACAACACACAGAGAGCACTTCATTAGCCTGTCTATTACAAACCACTTAAGAGACATATTTATTGACAGCAATCTGCCAATTGATTAAACATCTCAATATATGAAGCTGACTTTCCATTAATTAGCAGCGTGGAGAACATGACCCCAGAAGTTGGAATGGAGAGCTCTGGAAAGCCTGGTAGCACTGCCATTAGTTTAACCTTTTATCAAACATCGACACATTACAAATCGAAGAGTCAGTGATAATCTTCCTTCACATCGGAACATATTACGTACACACATATATTAACACACATTCCCATCCCCCATCTCACAACAGATTTCATTTACATTGTAGTCCGTTTATGTTTTGTATACAATTCTCAGTTTTTTCAATGTAAACCTCAAAAACTTCACAGAACACATAATTTACCTGCCTCCAAATAAGCTAAGCTTCCATTTTCACTTACTGGTTACCATACCCTGACTGCAAGAAATTTTATGTTCTTTTACTCTACGTTATGACATAAAATTTTGTGCATTTAAGAAACAGCCGCATGAGATAGGTAGGAAAGGCACTTGTGGCTGCATGCTGGGCGTTTCCTCTTAAAACAAGTACGAGCAATCATCCCGTGTGACATGTGTGACGCTTCACTTTGGAGTGGTTCTATAGGAAACATAAACTTTTACGGGGGAAGGAGCTAGGAGTCCTACGGCTAGCTTAAAATGAGACTTGAGAAGTCTGCTTTATAACTAAGTGTTCATCTCTCTTTTTATTAATTCTTACTTTTTGCTAATTGAACTTCAAGGTTTGAACGTCCGAACAATCTACAATGATTCTTTCCAAAAGAATAAAGACCATTTCTTCCTCAACCACAGGAACAGATTTTTATTTTCCAGCCTCTCTGTGGCCAGGTCATCCTCACTCCGCCCGAGTGTCCCATTCTTCACACCGCCACTCCAGGCCACAGTGCCACACCACCGCGCTGCTCGAAGTGATCGCCTGTGTGTTCCTCTGCCCAGCAGCACAGGGTTCTCTTGGGAATGTGCTGGACGTAAAGAGCTCCCCAAACCTCCACGTACATAGGAATCGCTGGGACACCTGTGCACATGCGAATTCCACTTCAGTGGTTCTCAGGAGTGACCAGGGGATGCCAATGCTGCTGGCTCAGGAGGCTACACTTGAGTATCGTAGTGCCAGAGGATCACATCATTATTCTAATTAATGAAGGTTTGTCACTAGAGCCACCGGCAAGAAAATGATCTGGAAACACTGATTGCTGTGTGCCCTGTAACACAAAATATTCGATAGTGGAAAATATACAGGAGGGCTCCATGAGTATATGTTGCAGTGGTCACATTCAGTTATTTTTTTATTCTACCCACCACCGTGCGTGCACTGGACCCCTCCTTTGTGACGGGTGCTATGGCTAGCAAACTGAGTAGAATGTTCGTCTTCTGGTTCTCTGAGTCACACAGAAGATCTGGATTCAAATCCCACCTTAACATTCGCTGATGTGTGAACCTGGAGAAGTTACTTATCTGAGTCTTAATTTCCTCATCGGTACAAGGGGGACAGTATAAACATCTTAATGGTACGAGGGTAATAACAGACACCCCCCCCCAAGGTTGTCGTATTAAATGAGATCATGTCTGTTAGGTTAACACACTGGAATTACTTAAGAGATGGCAGCTGTTATTACTGAAATACCACCTCTGACCTCAGGCAGCTCAGATGATATTTTTGAAATTCATCTTGTCCTAAATGGGAAAAAAAAAGTTTGGTGGGGTTTTCTTCCCCATTATGGTAACAAAATCATTGGGTTAAACTTTAAAACCACTGGATGATTTCACCCATTAAGGTAAAAAGCATAGATTTAAAAAATTAGGACCTAACCCTACTTTGTTTAAACATCTTATTCTACAAATGAGAAACTGGGGCTTGGCTGGGACACATGAGTTGCCAGTGTGACAGAGGCGGTCAGCATCAGAAACACATTAAAAAACCACCAGAAGCCCCAGTCCAGGCTCTTTTCAAACTGGCTGCATCACTCTGCCCAAAGTCACCTAGGAGGTGGCAAACAAAGGTGATTAAACCACTGATGTTAGTGTGTCATCCGTCATCTAATATTCAAAAACTATGGAGTGCAGTTACACTTCTCATGTCCATTCATAAAAGGATGTGCCCTCAGGTAATACAGCTCTTGGGCTGTATAACTTGGTTCCTCCATGCTTTACCTCTGTGGGAGTTCTGCTGTGAGGTGTCATAGGCTACACGGTGGCTGCAATGCTCAGCTGAGAACTGCACCTGAGGGTGGGACCCATGTCTTCTTCACAATGACGGATGTTTAGTTAGAGACACTATTTAAACACTCAGCAAGTTACTGTGAACCAGACAGTGAGTGAACAAGTGCGTGACCCAATGATCGAGGGAACTCATGAACAAATCCAGGAGGTGTTCATGCTGGTGGCCTGGCCCCCACCCCCTCGCCTCTCCCAACAGAGCCAGACTCTCAATCTCTACCTGTGCCAGGTGGAGCTCTGCTACGGCACAGCACCCCTGAGCAGAACTAGGGCAAACAGGAGGCGCTGAGTCTGTTTAAACAGAGAGGGCTTTCCCTCTGGCTCCTGAGAGGGAAAACTGAGGTCACTGAACTGCTGCATGGTAAGAATTAAAATCATCAAGAAGAAGATGGAAAAGACAAACAGGAATGAGATCTAATATGCACAATGCTCTAAACTTGCCATTTGGCTGATCTTCCACTTCTACCTTGGAAGCAAGAAAAAGTTTCAGGAAATTCCACCAAAGTGTAATTGGAGAAAAATTGCAGGGACTTTAAAATAGCCCCTTATAACAGAAACGTGTCGACTACAGCCTGTTTTGCAAGGAACGGTGCGGTTTACTTCTACACACCTGTCTTTGCCTCTGTGAATTTTCCTGAGACGTGACTCCGCACTGAGAGTGGCCCATGGGTGGGGACTCGCTGCACTGTTGTGTCCCTAAGTGAGACCCAAGGGAAGTTCATGTTTCTGCCAGGCAGTCTTATCTGATCAGTAATGTTACTCTTCATATTTTTATTTTATATCAGCTACCTGACTTAACAAGAAACAATACTGAATGTTCTTTGAGAAAAGACAAAACCTATTTAAAAAAAACATGGAACCCCCCCAAAATATTTACTTTGCACTAAGTAAAGCATTATTGGGTGCCTTTTGTTTACTAATTCATTCAACATTTTTCCAGATTTATGCTTGAAACACTGCCTGTATCATATCATAAGCCTCACAAAAGAAAACCAGCCCATTCACAAACCTATGTGAATTGACTAGGAAGTATCCTGTTCTTTTCTCTACTTTTCTGCGTTCCCATTAATACTTGGCCCTCTCCCTACTTTTTGGACAATATCCCAATAGATACCATTACTTCCAATGATCAAGGGTCTGTCGGCCTTCCTGTTTCCCCAGTGAGAACCACGGAAACACCCCCTTCTTGTGTCACAGAGCTCCGGCAGGGCCCGCCTACCTACATGTCTCTACCTCATTAACTAACTACTGATGGGAAGAATGAAATGATACCCAAAGCCCGCATTAGCACCGGCTGACTCCTAACTGTCCCTTTGTGAGCCGGCCAGGTTTGTTCACACCGTGGCCCCACACTACAGGTGCACTTCATGATTCTTCCTCCAGTGGTCATGATCCATTTAATTAAAAATAATTCTTCCCAGGTAGAACTGGCTAGAAAGAGTTCACAAACCTGGAACGCAGCATGCAGTCAAATTGGATAATCAAACTTAGAAATTCTGAAGACACCTCCCCAAATGTCACCTCCAATTTAATCAATGCCACTGTTTTTTTTGGTGGGGGGGTTGCTGTGCATTGAAATACCCAGACACAGCCCCTTCTTTACCAGAAAGGAACAATTAATTGACCACTGCTCCCATCCCTTTCACCACAAACAAGCACTAAGTAGCTTCAGCCCAGATCACAGTCCAGCACACAGCGGTCCGGCCTATCTGCAGCGCTTCAGTCGCTGAAAACAATTCCTTTCAAGGGTTATGATTTTTTTATTTATAACAATCACAACAAACAACAGATTTGGGCTTAAGGGCCCCAAAGGTTCCAATCGTAATTAGCATCCAACTGCCTGCCAGCACACCATTTCTGATAATCCATTCGACCATCACAGAGGAAACCGTCGTGTTCCACGGGAGAGGATCAGCAGACAAGCTTCTGCCCGAGAGCTGCCCCGCCGTCAGGGGCGGACGGTTCAGAGCGCGTCTCCAGAAGGAGGAATTCAGAGCTGAGATGACTTGAGCCGAGAACCAGCCCAGGGTGCTTCGGGGTGGGTGCTGCCAGCACAGCAGGGAGCAGTCACTCTCCACAGAGGACCCTTGCCCAGTGGCATCACCACTGGGCCTTTGGCCTGCTGGCCATATTTCTGTGAGCCGCACAGTAAAAGAAAATGGGGAAAGGGATGTATATTCCATATCTGTATTTTTACTCTGAATAAAGAGCACTACCAAAGGAGGATTTCTAGAACATCTTCAAGCTCCAGTGCATCCACCACTACTTAACAATAGTTCCCTAACTTTAGTTTTGCCACTTTTATTTACAAGTATAAATAGTCATTCAATAATTTTGCTTATGAGGTGGGGGGTGGGGTGGAGGAACCCTCCTGGTGGAGCAATTCAGTCCTGTTTATACTGCGGGTTCACTATCATTGCATTCTTTCATGGAATTCCCATCTTTGTGGGTGAGGGGCACCTGCTTTTAGGGCCCTAAAGAATGTTTCTTGTTTTGCGCTAATACCCACACCTAGCACGCACAGTCCAGCACAGAGTGGGCACCCCACAAATGTTTATCCCATTCGTTTTCCAGTTAGGACTGGGTTGAGTCAAAGGAACGGGGGAAGAAGGGACCTGAGCTGACAGGGCAGGGTGACAGGGCGAGTGTCTGAAAGCTGTCCAGGGAAGCACTGGAGCTAATCTAATTAGCCGCTGCTGTGGCTGACAGGCTCTTCTGCATCCTCTCACAGCATGGGTTCTACCCCAAAAAGGGTCGTGGAGGGGGGGGAGGCGGTAATTATTCAATGCTTCTATCTGTGATGCTGTTACATATCAAAACTGGCATCAATAACACTTATGCCTTCTTGAGACAATGTGAAAAAAAAAACCTCACAAGATTTCTTCAAAATTTTTCCTTTGTCTCCCCTCCAACACAAATAAAACCAATGATACAAAACCCCTACCAACAACTAACAATACACCAGATTTAAAATTCTATGTAAACTATGGAAAGCAAATGTTTGCTGGAAACTTATAAACTACTGAAAAAACAAAGTGTTTTACAACTCTCTGATCCTGACTGCCCACTCTTCTCTCTTAATTGGATACATCCTTTATGAGATGAATTGACTCCGTAAAGGAGGCCCTAGGCATGGGCCTACAGAGGCTGAGCGGGGCAGCTGAGCTCAGGACACAGTGGACGATCACGCATGCACAAGGTCACTGGGAGTCACAGCTGGCTCAATGCAGGCAACAACCACCAGCCTATACCTCCCAGGTTTATTAGCAGTAAATTGGACATATCGTTAAAAACACAGAAGGCCTTTAAAAAATAAGTCCCTATTTAGGATTCCAAGGTGCCCACCACTCCATAAGGGCAGATGTGGATTAAAGCAAGAAAACGGCAATGCCACCAGCATCCAATCACAACCACGCTCCCAACAACTGCTTCTCCATGAATCCGTTCTGTAGCCAACTGCTTGGGTCTACTCTTCTGTGAGAACTGTGAAGACAAATACAAATGTAGAAGCTCTTCTGCTTATGAAATTAAAACTGTTGAACCTCCCTAGATCTGAATAAAGCTTTGTGCCAGAGCAAAAAAACAAAACAAGCCAATTACACTGGCCACCACTGGACGGTACTACTGGTTGGCTGGAACTACTGGTTCTTTAGACCGGAGTTTCTAAACCCCAGTGCAAAGACATTGTGCACCAGATGGTTCTTCTGGGGCGGGGTGGTATGCTGTGCACTGTAGTATGTTTAGCAGCACCCCCGGCCTCAACCCATTAGATACCAGTAGCACCCCCTACACCAGATGCGGCAGCTGAAACGTCTCCACACTGCCCAATGTCCCCTGGTAAACAAAACTGCTCTGGTTGAGAATCATTGCTTTAAATTACAAATAAATGAACTTTTGAACCAATATTAAAAATACAAACCCAATGTGAGGAAGGAGTCATTCTTCTACAGCACTGTAAGAATATATCAGGGTCACTGAGGATACAGTGGCCCCTGACTGGAAGGGAAAAAAGTGCTTATCTGTGCTTCTTTGGACCACCAAGACTAGAAACAAAATGCTTATGGTGCCCACGATCCATCCCATCTGAGGAGAGAAACAAAATCCACCACAAAATCATCCCCTAGGCAGCTGTGGGGATGCTCTCGTTTCTAGAATCTTTCCTCACGCCATGGAAAAAGGACAGGGCGCTGGCTGGCTGAGGTTGTGACCTGAGAGACTGTTCTGAAAAGCACAGGTACGTGTGGTACAGAGAACGTGCTAAGGTAGTGTGTTCCAGGTCATTGTAGGTATTCAAGTGGAGGCCAGATGACAGTCAGGCCAGAGATGCTGTGGATGGGACTCCGCAGGTGACGAGAGCTGATTATATTCAAATGCAACATTCTGAAGGCCCACGTCTGCTTTCACTGCCCAAACTCTTCAGGGACCCTTCTGAGAAAGCTGTGACAAGCAGAGGGCATCCATCCTGCCCTGGGTGGCAGGATTTCACAACCCCAGGACCTGGGATAGTGACGGGCACCAACTGGACGCTTATCTTCCCCACCAACCACAGCTTAGGCAAGGCTCCCCACCTGGCTCGGGGTTATCTCCAACTGGTTTCCCCTCCCCACTCCTAATTCTCATTAACCCGAAAGACAAACTACAGAAGTACGTGATCTCACACTGATGTTCAATCTGTCTTTCCTAGCAGCCTCTAGTTATCAGACGCTTCAACCCAGGGACCTGTGACTCCTCAGTCTTTACCGGGCAGCCAGCGAGTGACACAGATCTGCAGCAGGGCTCACTTACACCTGTTTGTAGGGAAGGGGGAGGCAGGTGGCAACGGGCCGTCATTCCGGCGCTGGAGGATGCAGACGGTCTCTCTGCTCCTGGCTGAGGGAGCACGCGTGACTAGAACACTGACCCAGTGGCTCTGCAGAAGTAAGAGAAGCCAATGTTTTGTTCCTCTAGTTTCAAAGCCACAGCAGTCCAAATAGCAGATGCGCGAGCAGTTTGTTCTGGAACCATCTAATTGCATCTCCTAGTGTATGTTCTAATGAAAACAGAGTGGGAGCTATTCATAGGTATAACAACTCTTTATATTAAATTTTGAGTGGAATCCTCTATCACCTGACAATGTTTTCTTTTAAAGAATATGTGATTTCCACAGGCAACTGTGTGCTTCGTATAAGCCTAATCATTTTGCCTCTGCACCTTATGTTCTAAGATTTTCTTCCCGTGTCCAGTATATTAAATGTAGCTCAACTCCCACAGAATAAAAATGTGCAGACATGTGGCTTTCTGTTTATTTATCACCATGTAGTTGAATTTCACCAAAATTCTTACAGTTTGGGATCTGAAAGGGACATAGTAGATTACCTGGTTTATTTTCTCCATGTAGTTTTTGGGGAAATTGAGCCCATAGAAGTTCAGTGACTTCCCTAAGATTAACTAATGATTAAGCTGAGACTGAATTTCTACTACCTTGCATTTTCCATTTATTATAACTTAATTTCCACTGAAGAGGATGAAGCATTTGCCTGGTTACTTTTGTGGAACCACTTGAGAAAATCGGTAGTTTCTTCCAAAGTTAAATATATATCTATTCTATGATCCAGTGGTTCTGCTTCTAGGACATCGCCCAGGGGAAATAAAAACATATGTCCACAAAAATATCTGTACAAGGATGTTCACAGCAGCTCTATTCTTAATAGCCCCAAACTGGAAACAACATTAATGACCAACGATAGGCAAATGTATAAACACACTGTGGCATATTTCTATAGTGGAATAGTGGTTACTTCTGTAGGTGTCCTGGGCAAGTTCTCCTAATATAGTAAGAAGAAAGTAAATATTTCAGTTCTCTTGGACTTCACCAGAAGCCCTCTGTACCCCTGGCCCTCCTACCTCATTTCTTCAGGCTATTCTTTCTCTTTTGCTAGCCATCTATTTTATGCTCTTGTCCCGCTCAAATCTGGAATACTATAATCCTTCCTCCTCCTTCCACCCTCTCAGCTGATAACCTTGCTTCCTATTTCACTGAGAAAATGGAAACACTGCAAAGAGAAGTTCCATACAGTCCCAGCACCAGATTCCCAGATTCCTTCCTGTGCCCGTATGACACCCTCTGCCTTCTTTCCTATCACTCTGTATGAACTGCCTGGACCCCTAAACGAGACCCCTCCATTTCTATTCCAGATACTAACCCCTTTTACCTACACAATGACATCACGCCAGCAATTGCCCCCTTTATCCTTCATCATCTAGTTCTCTAACTCTGCTAGCTCTTCACATTAACATTAAACACAGTGTATTGCTGCCCACCTTAAAGACACCATCCCTGAACCCAACATCCTCCTCCAGCTATGGCCCATCTCCCTGCCTTTACTTGAAGCAAATTCTCTAAAGATTTATCTGTGTTGAACCCATTTCCAGCTAATTAAACTTCCTATTCCAACTCTATTTTGTCACAAAAACAAGCTCTTGGCCTTGGTAAGACCTCCACAATGTTAGCTCCAAAGGTCAATGCCCTCTTATCTTACTCCAGTTACCAATGACAAATGGCGATGCTGATAATTTTCACCTTCTTGACACCCTTTAAATTCACATATTCCTAAAACACTAAACTCTCTTAGTTTACTTAATGACTCAGTTTCCCTCATTGGCTTCTCCATCCCCCAACCCTTGCTCTGACTTTTTTTTCCTTTTTAAATACTCGAAGATATGTTTATTGGTGAGAGAGAGAGAAAAATACAAATACGAGAGAGAAACATCAGTTAATTGCCTCCCATACATGCCCAGACCAGGCATCCAACCTGCAACCCAGGTGTGTGTCCTGACCCAGGATCAAACCTGCAGACTTTTGGTGTACAACAGGATGCTCCAACCAAAGGAACCACCCAGCCAGAGCACCTCTTGCTGACTCTTAAGCACTGGGGTCCTTGGGCTCAGCCTCTGGACTTCTCTTCTCCTTCTATGCACTCCCCAGATGGCGTCCTCCAGACTTGTGACGACCACGAGTCACTCCGAACACCATGGACACTCATGTCTGCATCTCTAGCCAAGGTCTCAATCTTCCCTCCAGACTCAGAGGGCCCCCTGCCAATCGAGTATCTCCCCTTGGCTGTCTGAGGGCACCTCACCTTGGCCATTCCCAAAATGACCCCTCTCTCAAATCCATCCCATTCTTAGGCTTCCCTGTTTGGGTAATGCCAACTTCATTCTCCTGGTTGCTCAGCTATAAAGTGAAGTCGAATCTGACTCCTTTCTTTCTTTGCCACCTCACATCCAATTCATCAGTCAATGCGGTCAGCCTCTCCCCTGGAAGTAAATACCTCGTGCTGTACCACTTCTCATCATTTTACCACTGCCGTCTGGGTCTGGCCACCATCATCTCCTGCCTGGGTGACTCACTGCAATTGCCTCCAAATTGTTTTCTCTGGTCCCCCTTTTAACCTTCAGGTAACAGTGGTCCTTCTAAAAGAATAACCATATCTTGTCTCTGTTCTGCTCAAAACACACCAATAGCTTCCTATCTCAATGAGAACAAAACCAAACTCTGATCCCTGTGACCTCTTTGACCTCACAATGGCCTCACCCCTGTGCCACCAGCCTTCTTCTCCCTGGGCAGGGGCACCTGCCAACCCTGCTTCTGGAGCCCTATTCCTCCAAATTTCTGCACATCCTTCAGGTTTCTGAGGCCTCCCTGACACCCCTTCCCGACCCTCCTACCACCATCTACCACAGTAGCCTCGAATTTGTTCAGAGTGTCTCTCCCGACTCGAACGCAAACTTCAAGAGGGAAGGGTTGTATTTTATTCTCTGTGGTATCCAGGACCATTAATAGGCACTATAAATACTGGTTAAGTGAACAAATAGCAAAAGAATACTATGCTTTGAGTTGGGTGGAACATGTCCCTTCTACTTCCTGCAAAGCAAGCATTACGAATAAATTACATTGTCAATAAATTAGCTTGCTGAGACCACTGTTGAAAAGCTGTACATTCTCCAAATCATGTAAGAGAATCAACAGCACTGAATCAAACCATGAAGTTCAATCTTGCCTCCACATGAAATCAAAATAGCATTTATGACATGCAAATTTACTTATTAATTCAATAAACACTTATGAATATGCTACAGTGAGCATAACATAAAGAGGAAAAATGAGGCAGTGGGAGCCAGAAGGAGGTATCTTGTAGGGCACACTGTCTACGTATCTGTGTAGCAGGAATTCGTTGTGACCTCACTGCCCCTTGCCCGTCTTTTTAAAGTTTAGACCAATCTGGCAAAGCTGACGGCAGAAACGGAGGCAACATGCAGATAATTACACGGCTGCGTTAATAAAAAGAAAAGCCATTCTAAGTGTTTGGAACTGACAGTGAATGTGTCAAAGGCAGAAACACAACAGAAAATCCACTTAAAATGAACACTCAGATCAACCACAGGCTAATGATCACTTCCTGTAATTAGCAATACAAACCCGCAAACAAAGAAGTGATATACTCAGTATGGAGGACAGAGGCACAGGAAGAGGGGACGCAGAGAACAGTCTGCAGATCACTGGAATCTGAACAATTAAACAATG
Source organism: Desmodus rotundus (assembly GCF_022682495.2). NCBI lineage: Eukaryota > Metazoa > Chordata > Mammalia > Chiroptera > Phyllostomidae > Desmodus > Desmodus rotundus. Next base: position 137,967,249 of record NC_071390.1, read on the forward strand.
TGACACATGGTTTTTTTGGACACTATTTCCAACAAGATCAAGGGAGAAAAACAACCTTAATCTGTTACATTTTTATGGCACTTTACAGCTTGAAAATCATATGAACATACACTATTTCCTCTACCCTGGCAAAATTTGCATTGAAGACAAAACAGTATGACTGTGTACTTTTTTGTGTTTTATACATTTACATACTTACATATTTTATAAAGGGGGAAAAAACAGGGTAAGGCACTCTTCCAAAAAGGATTCTATGTCAACAAAATTTAGAATACGTTGCCCCTATATGCACTGGCTAGATACAAAGATGAACACTTACATATCAGAAAACAGTTTCCCCAAGGTTCTTCAAGCTTATTGAACACAGCACCCCTTTTTGGCTCAGAACCTATTAATATCCTTGAATCTCATACAGACTGCCCTAGCCTGAAGGTTCTCCAGTATCACTTTAGGGCGCATGATCTTAAATAAAATCTTTACGAAATGACACGTGTAAATGAGCCCCATGCCTGCTGTAAAGCTGTCCATCGCCTAGTGCGTTTCCTGGCTTCCCCGCAGGGACAGGGGCCTGAGGTGTGCTCACAGGGGCTCTTAAAGATGTTAGTTTGGATGAGATGAGGCTGGGCTGTCCCAGCGATGGCAATGGGCGCCCAGAGGCGAGGACACACGGAGGCTTTACAAAACCGAAGCTAACGTATGACACACGTGCCATTAAAATAGACAGCTCAGTCCAGTCTGCAGAACAGCTTCCGACGCGCACTGACGCCGGCGGGAGTGGGGGCGGGGGCCAGTGCTAGGCAAGAAAATTCCACAGTAGAGCAGGAATTCAAAACCCTCACCGTTTTCACAACGGGAAGAATGGATGTTTACCTCACTGGATAATTCGTGCTTGTTAAATACGTGTGAAATGACAGTGATTCGTCTTCCTCCTGTTCCTTAGATGACTGGGAAACCAGACTTGGCACCCACAGAAATAAGGTAATGCAGTGCAAAATAACCTCATTACTGAAAGTGCTGTGATCCTGCCGGACTGTTCCTGCTGATGGGCGGTAATGTATGGGGTAAATTATTTCCTTGATGTCACGCAAATGCAACTTCTGAACTCATTATGCATAAATTATGAAGTTATAAAACACCACTGCTAATGAAACTGGCTACAGTAAGAAGTGTGATTAAAGTCACACATGACTGTGACCTATTAAACAATAATGTACTAATTCATAAAGCTGTATACAACTTATCCAGTTACTATAATTAAAATATGCTTCATCCATAATTGCCCTACCAACCCTTAAATCTCCCTGAAACTATTTGCAAATGAGGGCAAAACTGCAGCTCTTGGTATTATTGTAAGACTTCTAGTACGGGTAACTACGAAAACCCTTCCGAAAAATACCTCCCCACCTCTGTTCTGATGCAATCCTATTGATTAGTCATAGACTTATAGCTGGCAAATATTTTGGTAAATTAATGTATGTTTAAAGGTAGGAAAAAATCCATGCACAGAAATCGAGGGGAATAACAATGTTTCACATATTTCTGCCAACATATTAACTAATACCTCGGAAAAGATCCTTGATATGTCATCTGCTGACTGATGAGTGCACAGAGTAGAGACTCAAGCACAGAATTTTATTGCCTAAGACATTTTCATCTGCAGCCAAATCACCAGGGAAACACTTTGTCAAACAACTTCGTTCTGCATGGAGGCTCTGCGACAATATTGGCATTTTAAGAATTTGTTCGGGTTTTTCCTATCGCATCTCCCTGTCTGTGCCCGGAAATATTTACAGCAACGTTGCAATTCATGCGGACAGTCAGTTCACAGCCTAGAAACCACCTAGCCAGCGCATGTTTATCTCACCAGTGATTCTACAGTACGTACTGAGAAGCTGTATGCTTTTAATATGAATGAGACAATATCTTTTGGAACGATTTCAGATCAACTCCCATTTCATGTTAATAGAAACTGATCATGCTTGGGGCGTCTCCGAAGTTCCTGACTGAGGTGTCTTTACAAACACCCAATCTTTCTTTTTTCTTCCTGAGTTGAACCACAAAGTTAAGAAAATTATGAGGGAGGGAAAGAGGGAGAGAGAATGAGGAAGAGGAAGGGAGTGTGGGAGGGGAGGGGGGGAGGGAAGAAAAGGAGGACAGGGAAGGAAGGGAGAGAGAGAAGAGAAAGGGGGAGAGAGGGACTGAGGAAGCAAAAAGGGGGGAACAAAACACATGGTTTGTTGGATTCTGGTTAATTTGTATTTTAGACCCTGTATTTATTTTGCCTGCAGTGGGAACACAGCTCCTCAAAACAATCTTCGACACTTCACCCTTCCTCCTATCCTGCCCTCCCACAAGAGCTACCAGACTCTCGACCCTCACTAATGTTCTCAGCCTCTTCGTCAGCGCCCTGGTCTGAGCTACCAGGGCCCTCACCTAGGCCCCTGGGATGGCCCAGCAGTCAGTATCCCAAACCACAGGCCCCGCACTCCATTCTACCCGTACAGATTAAAGTGGTCTTTGCAAAGAGCAAATCTTCCGCACTTTCACACTTGCCATTCCCCTCTGTTCTGGGTACACGCCCTTAACATGGGCAAGCAGCAAGCACGAGGGGTTCCTGGCCAGAACTCGGACTCCACCTGGGATGGCAGCACTGCCAGGCCCTCAGATGAGCCCGCCCTGTTGCCACAGGAACTTTGCATGTGCAGCGTTCTCTGCCAGGATCACCCTTCCAAGCTTGATGCTGGCACCCACTCACCCTTCTCTTTCATCTGGTTAGCTCCCGCCACTCTTCAGAGCTTCGTCCCGTAGTCAAGTCCCCCAGTACAAGCCCTCACGGCATGGTGTGCCTTTCCGTCCCCACACTTAACTACCGTTTAGAACACACATCCACTCATGAGATGTATTTGATTAGTATGCATCTGTCCCACTGAGCTATACAGTGTGCAGGAGACATATCTATCTTTACTTATGAATCCCTTAGCAGAGGCCTGTGGTCAATGTAAAACGGGTGCTCAATGAACACAGGTGACTGAGGAATGGAGTGAACAATGGGTCCTCTCACCACATTAATGTTAGGCAAGAAGGTAACTGATACCCTTCCCACCATCATCACCAGTAAAATCAAGGTGCTGCACAACCACGTAAGTAATCACCTGACATAAGCTTCCACTCACTGTTCATGTTACCATTTTTTCCTTCAAAAAATTAAAAAAGGTTACTTGCACACACACACACACACACACACACACTTCAATACATGGTGGTAGTTGTCGCAAACCACCTCTTTTAGAACAATCACAGAGCAAAGACCTGGGCCTTTCTGTTCACGGACCCAGCTCTCCGGGCAGGGTCAGACCTGAACCACATGGCAGAGGGGCCAGTGCCCAGGCCCTGGCCCGGGGGCTTCCTGTAAGCTGGCTGCTTTCAGTTTACATAGTGCCCTAGGTCATTCTTTTCTGCTCTAAGAGCCTAAAATGCAGCACTCTCTTGTGAAGTTGGCATCATATATTTACAAAAAAAAGCTGCTTTTGATTTTTTTCATGGGCGAGGAAGCAGGGATGGAATTGATCATGGGTATCAGTCTGATTTTAGTTTACTTTTGATTTCCTCTGTCACCTAACATCGACCCTTGTGATACAGAAGAATACTGATACTCACTTTCTTTTTAATAATGGTACTAAAAAAGCAACCACATGTGGAAAGGCAGGCAGGTAGGAGATAAGCAAAGGAAGCAATGAACGTGGCGACAGAGGGTCTGGAAAGCCAAACCCCGAGAAACGCAGAGCTGCTGCAGAAAACTGAGGGGCTGCTCTGCAGAGGCCCGCGGAGGACAAGTCAAAGGGAGAAACTGCACCAGCGCCAGACTTTGACTTTGGACTCTGGTCAGCAATAAAACCTACTGCCAGCTACAGAACTGGGTCTCTCACTTTCTCCATCAGTGACTTTTCACAGACTGTCTGCTGCGTGCTGGGGAAAAGCCACGTTCTTTTGTCTAAAGTTTTCTGGCCATTAATTATACCCAAGATGACATGTTTTCATATGGTAAGTAAACAAGGAAACATCATTCTTGGCTTTGGAGGAATATCAATGTTATATAAAACTAGACCATTATTCGTGAAGCCCAATCTATAACATTCTTTTCTACTCACATAGGTAGATATTCCCTAAATGGCCCTGAAATAACAATTTACTTTGTAAAAGCACTAAACTTCAACCTATTTCCAAAAGACTAATCAACATATAGAACAAAATCCTTGTGAATTTTCTATTTTGAATTTATATGTGATTCTTTGCTGCTAGTTTCAAAATAGATATAACTTATGTACAGTAAAATCTCATGCTTATTCTTTAAATAACAAGCCAGAACAAAAACTTACCAATGCTTAAAATTAAAATAACAATTCTAAGAGGTGAAAGGTTAAAACTCCTTTTTCATCAGTTCATGGATTTATTGCTTAATTTACTCAGGAGACAAAAAAACATGATCAAGTTTTTCATAATGAAGCAGTTTACAGAACAGGAGGGCTCTCAGAGATACCGCCACGAAGAACAGTACGAATCTGTGCAGAACTGCTTTATTTAGGCATCGGAATACACTAGAGAAGTCAGTCCGATAATGCCCGGCCATGTGGATCACATGGATTTTTCTGGACAACATCAAACACATAACAATGATTTATAGAAAAGGATAACAGATGTCGTCTATTACTGAGAAGTGACATACCATAAATATCTGAAAAATGATGGCTACCCTTCACTTCCGAGTGGATTTCTAGTGGACACTTAAGATACAGAAAGTATTTCCAGTATGTAAGTAATACTCATACATTAAAGAACTCATTAGATTAGTTAGCTTAGCACTTTATAAAGCAATACTTCATTTATGATAATGAATGAACTAAAATATATTATTACATGAATTTTTTATTATACAAAAAATTAGACTAGGAACAAGTATATGGTGAACTCTTATTCCTTTTTTCTGCCTCCTTCCAAGAATTAAAATAACAAGCAACTCCTTTATCATAATTCATTCCCATTCACATAAAATAAAAGTAATCAATATATAAAGTGATCTGTATAGTTATCAATCTGGTGCCATCTACTGTAACGATGTGACTTTGGGAAAGTTACCTAACTTCTTTGTGCCTCAGTTTCCAGATGGACACGATGGAGACAGTAAGAACGCCTGCTTTGTGGGGTCAGTGTTAAGCTAAACTAGAATACACGAGCACTGCTCTCTACGCCCCTTCCCTGCCGCTCTCCCTCGCTCTCTCACCACAGCTGGAGCTGTGCCCAGCACGGCATGGCCCTCAGTAAATCTAAGCTGTGGCGGCTATTATCAGCTTACCCACTACATACCCAGATGGAGACAACTTAAAAATTACATAGAAGTTCATGTTTTCACAGTGACTTATCGCCACCACAAATATGTTTCTTGATAGTCTAAGGGATCAAATTTAAACCATCTCTTTCCGCCCCCACAGCAGGCTCACCACAAAGACGGCAGCTGTAGACTGCATGGGGGGGTATGTGGCACGAGCCAGGTGCTTTTCATGTGCTATTTTATTTATTTCTCACAACAGCCCCGGGAAGTGTACAGTTACTGAATTTACATGTGACAGTGAGAAAACTGGGATGTAAAAGAAGTTAAGGACTAGCTCAAGGTCATGCAACCGGACAGTGGTGATGCTAGGATCTGCCCAGACGCAGAGCGTCTCCCAGCCCACGGAACCAGCGGTCACCAGAGAGCAGAGTTCCCACCGTGCGCTACGCTGGTCTACAGAGAGAAGGGGGGGAATGCTGACGGCGAACCAGACTAGCGGTCAGAGCAAAGGGCCCAGGAGTCAAGACTGTCACGCTGCTGCTAATACGAGTGATTTTTAAGCAAAAATGTACATGTGAAATTACTTCTATATTTAATGTAACACAAGTGAACACCAGATGAAATTACGTCAAGTTTATGAAAGGAGAAAAAAAACACTAGTACAAATAAATAAATGAGCTCTAATTATTTCATGGCATTTCTGCAACAGCCCACTTTTTTCATGAAAGCAGCCCAGAAAACTCTTTGCTCCAGGTCTAATTGTATCTAAGAAAAATAAAATCAAAGAAATTGTGTGTATTTCACAGCTTTGATTTTTCAGAACCCCCTTTTTTAGGGGGGGTGGGGAAGCAGTGATGTTGAAAAAGTTACAGAAGCTTCAAGATACAAATCTGTTTTTCTTTAAGCCATCAAACATTGTGACTAATGGGTAAAATCATTTTATATGGCTTTTAAAACATCACCTCAGAGTTGCAGATTTAGTAAACATAAATAAGGGTTTCAGCTTGTCAAGAATCCTGGAAGTCACTTCTGTACATCTTTTAAAGACCGTTTCAGAGTGTTTTTAAGAGAGGTGTTCTAGATGAGACTTAGTACATCAAGTGGTTTTATCTGCATGCTCCACAAAAGCTGATCTTTTTCTCCAAAACCATCATAAAAACTCTCACAATGAGAAAGAGAAAGAATAATAATATTAAAAAGACAAGAAAAAAATTTCATATATGCAAAAGACCTAGGGAGGTCATTTCATATTTCATGAACAGAAGGTTACAAGTCGCATTTTTTTCTAAAAGGAATTTTTTTCAGATATCAACTGGGTACTAAAAAGAAATCTCATGTATATTCAAAAACAACAACAAAAGCAGTTTCTGGGCCAAACAGAAACTGCTCTTGCTCAGCTGCTTTGTGAGATCTTGCCCCATTCCTACCTGATCTGAGAAAGCTCTCTCCCCAGTGGGGGGGTGGGGGGTAAAGGACGCCAGGTCAGAGGTGCTGTTATATGTTAAACTGTGTTCGAAAACACCTTAATTATGAAAAATCAAGACCCACACAGCCACTGATTGCTCTTAATACAGTCGGGAGCTGTCTTTTCATTCTTATATGTCCCTTTTTGGTTCAGTGCCTGAGACATAATTGTTCTCAGGTAAACCTGTATTGCCTCTGTGAGTTCTCTTTTTCTCTTGACCAATCCCCTTCTTTTCCTCCAGCAGAATTAAACCATTCCACCCTTGTGTTCTCTGCCCACACTTCCTTCCATCATAGTTCCCTGAAAACTATTTCATATATTAGTTAACATGTTTTTTCCTTCCGTCTACCCTGTATATCACTGAGGCAGGGCAGAAGGCCTCAGGGCTTATACAGACTTAGCACAGTTCACAGATACTTCTGAGTAGTGGTTTCATCAGATACTGTGGTGCCGGCATCAGTCTGTAAGATCCTGTAACTGACAATATTAAAATGGGAATACACACAGGAAAAGATGCTCAATATCACAGCCGTTAGAGAAATGCAAATTAAAACCACCATGCGATATCACTGACATCTACTAGGAAGGCTATAATAAAAAAGACAAATAACAATATGGAATGGCAGGGGGGTGGAGACATTGGAACCCCCTCATACATAGCTGGTGGGAATGTAATACGGTGCCCATGCTTTGGATAATATTCTGCCAGTTCCTCAATTGGTGAAAAACAGAGTTACCATAAGACCCAGCAATTCCACTCCTAGGTGTATACTTAAGAGAAGTGAAAATATATGTCCACTCAAAAACTTGTACACAAACGTTCACAGCAACATTATTCACAAAAGCAAAAAAAACCCAAAAAAGGTGAAACAACCTTAATAACTATCAACTGATGAATGGATAAATGAAATGTGGTATAACCATACAACGGAATATCATTTGGTCATAAAAAGGAATGAGACACTAAAACATGGATGAATCTCGACAACATTACGCTGAAGTGAACAAGGCCAGACACAAAGGACCGCATGATTTATGATTCTATTCATATAAAATGTCCAACAGAGGTAAGTATGTGGGGACAGAAAGTAGACCAGGGGTTGCCAGGGGCTGGGGGAAGGGGTGAGGGTGCCACTAAGGAGCGGGAGTTCTCTTCCCAGGGTAATAAAGGTGTCCTATAACTGACAGCTGGGCGAACATACTGCGAGTCGCCGACTGCACACTCTGGATGGACTGTATGCTTTATGAATCGTATCTCAACAAAACCACTAAAAAACGTTGGTCAGATGCCTCTGACTATTTTTTCACTGGCGCATAAGCAGGAACTGCGGTGGTCACTAAACTAAGTGCTAACTTCAGAAGGAAGTCTCTCTGAACCACTTTTTTCTTCAGTTTCTTCAAGACTGATCATTTGGGTGAAACTAGAGCAGTTCAAAGATGGTTAAAACGATCAAGGTCAGCTAATCTGATTTCTCTCACGCTCACTAATTTGTTGCCTCTCTGGATACACTGCTTATTGGTTTTCTCCCTCATATTGCCTGTGAAGATATGTCACAGCGTGTTCGGACGTCGGAACTGTGGATACTTTCAGAAGAAGCTGCCATCTCCAATTAGTCAAGTTCATAACTCCTGGAGGAAGCAGGAGGGAGACAATGGTGAGGGCGGGAGGTATGAGATGGCTAAAACAATACATATTTATTTTTTATGAAATTAAATAGGAAATTCAATAATGCACCTTATACTTAAAAGCAATGGTTTACAGAGAATTACATGTACCTGGAATAGAACAAGAGTTTCTATAATTGCTGGCGAGATGCTGTTTTTCTTTTTATCATAAACCTGACTATTAAAAATAGGAAACAGCGGGGCAAAGAATGTTAAATGTGCCCAAGTCACAAAGTTTAAAAGCATTAGTTAAGGCAGATGACTTTTAGATCTCATTTATAAAGACTTTTCCGTAGTAAACTCATCTTTCTCTTTCTATTAGCTCTTCCATAAAATGAGATTCTGTTCTGAGACTTTTAAATAGTTAAGGGAAGTCCATTTAAATATTTCTTTAAAATATGCCATGAGAACCTTATAAGCTTGCTCAATCAGAGATTTAAGCAATCTCATCTTCATTTTTAATTTATTTTGTGAATCACCAATGCAAGCTTTAACTTCAAGGGGTTTTCACTCACATTTATTCATAAGCAAGCCAAACACCCTGCCAAAATGAAGATTAGAAGTGGCCCCTGTGAATTCCCAAAACACAATACTCAGTGTGTGTGAAAACTGAGGATTAAATTACTCTCCTTCTGTGAGATATGCATCTATTTCTTCAATACGCAAACAACTGTAATAACTTATTTATCCAAATCAATTAACAAAATTAAAAAGAAAAAGCACATTCAAAGGGGAGAAGAATCTTATCAGAATATAAAAAGAAATATTGTACCAGAAAGAATTCAGACACAGCTTTGTAAATCCTAAGAGGTATTTAAAATCATAGCTAGTAAAGGAGACAAAACAAACAAAAATGTTAACTTTCCTATATGGGAGAGGCGCAAAATGAAAAAAAAAACCAAAGTATATCAAAGCCTTTGTTACCACTATCTGGAAAATCAGGGTAGGGAAACTGACGAAGTAAGATTATATTCTGTCTTCCCTATTAAGCTCTTTGTAGGCAGGGCAGACAGCACAACTGAATTCTTCGTTAAATTCAGTGTGAAAATTCCCTGCAGAAAAGAATAAAACTACCTTCACAAACCGTTAATGTTTGAATCACACTCCTATTTTACTGGAAATCCCTCCTTAATCTTGGCTGAGGTGAAATTTTATAAGAGACATAAGAACATTTGTTGGAAAAATGAATAAACACAAACACAAAGATAAATTCCCAATTTCCCATTGTCAGAGACTTTTATAGAGTTTAACTATTTTAGAACTTTTGTTTAAAAAAACCAAAAACACACCCTGCCATTTAAAACTCTTTTCAAATCCCACTCCCTCCAAAAGATGACTTAGGACTAGACATTTCTCACCAGAAAGAAACACACTTGTAGAGTGCTTTGCGAAATTACACGTAGGCAATTATGTCATTAGTTTTGACAATAATGAATTTGCTCCTTCCCTCAGGTTCAATCTGTAATAATGAAATAATGCTAATATGAAACTAAATTGAAATATGCAGGCATGTCCATTCTGAAAAAGCAGAGACCACCTCTCTAGCTCATTGAGGTTATTTTCTAAATTCTTTACATTTGCAGGCATGTCACAAGGTCTGCAGGAATAGGCACGTTCATACAGTCTCACTAATCACCTTTCTGTGCAATAGAGGTTTAAATTAAGACTGGACAGTAGCACAGCTAAGCACGACTTGAGTGACACTTTTCTTCCTACTTAAAATACTGCTGAGCCATTGTCAATGTCTATCAAGCATGGCGCATAGTAGGCGCTCCATAAATGCTGTTATTGACAAAGATAACGATAAAGGTTTCTTGTGGGAAGAGACCCTTACAAGGAGATAGGTGCAGAAAAGAAAGAGGCATAACGGTAAGAACTGACTTTGAAGTAACAAACGAATTCAGTAACAACAGGGAGCCATGAAAACCTTTTTGTTTTTATCTAAAAAGAGAAAGCAGTGGATTTTTCATAACACATACTTCATTATGTTTTTAATATTTCTAACTGACACGCAAACTACAAAAAGTGGGCTATGGAATTTATTTAGATTTGATTTACTCAAATCATCTTTATTAGATAAATTAATTTTTTATTGTCATATATCTACACATGAATTTTTACTACAAGATAGTTTAAAAATTTAAATGCTGTATGCGCTAAAGTTTTTACTACTGAGGTATCAGGTTTCTTTTCATGTATTTATAAAACCTGCTTTTCACGCTTGTGTCGAACAAGGCATATTTGACTAAATCAACGGTCTGAAATGACCTCGTTATTACCTCCTTCTGGTTAAAGGTGTTCTGGTTTTCTTCCAGGTTAAAAAGTGTTCGGTGTTTAATGATGAAACTTACTCATTTATGTTGCTAACTTTTCACCTAAAATTTATTTGAGGAAGACCCCGTTCTAATTTACATTATTTGAAGGGAAAATGCCAAATGCTCACCCTTCAACATTATATTTTTTACCTTCCTTTAGCATAAGCAAATAAATTCTCAATGTCACTGCTCTGAGTTTCCCTGCTATTTTTATATTCTACTGACAGAATATTCAAAGCTGACAAATGTTGTAGAACAGACATAGTTATTAAAAGCTTCAATTTACAGCAAACAGTGACACGTCTGCTTTTGCTGCTCATAAAGCAGAATCGAAGAGGTGTAAATATACAGAGAAGGTGCAACACACTTTTACTTTGCAAACAGCCCCAGTAAGCAACGCTCATTTGAAATATTACTCTAAAGGTGTTAGGCTAGCTATTACTGCAAAGAATGGAAACAGAATGATGGCTGGCAACTTTTAATAGCACTTTAAAAATTTTAGTTGTGGGTATCTTTTTTGTCTAAGGAAGGGCTTTTAAAAAATCATAAATAATTGATTTAAAATACAAGATGGGGAGTTTTGAACTAATCAAGAATCATATACTTGCAAGTAGGAAAAGAAATAGTCAATAAACAAAATATTTATTTGTACTGCACAGAAATGGCTGGTTTGCTATTGAGTAGAATTTCCTCAAATGGACAGTAACCCAGACTTTTACTACATGTTACCAAATGTTTTGAGGGGAGAAAGCATTTATGTATCCTCCCAAATGAGGCAGGGGTGAGATAATGTAAGATAAATTTCAGAGACGACACTGAAACATTCCTCATATGGAACTCTTCATGACCTCCCAATGACTTCTCTGGAGGCCGACTCTCAGTGGTGCTAAACCGTAAAATACAGGGCCTGGCAGAAGTGTGGTTGGTGGGCAATAATATGGGTGCAATAATTTATAGTTTTAATTTGAACATTTTACCTAAAATGTCATATGGTGTGCTTGAGAGTGACATTGTTATGTTGCAGAATTACATGCTTATAATTTTGTAATAAAAGATTTTGTAATAAAAAGGGGTGTTATTGGTGTCAGACCCTGTATATGGCCATAGCAGTTAGAAATGGGAAGAGAGACAGGCAGAAAAGAGAGGAAAATTCATACAAAAAAAGCAAGCAGACTTTCTCCCATACAAAACATGTCATCAGCAAAAGAGTTAACTCAGAAAAGGCTGCTGTGATGCCGTGCGGGTCAGGGTGGAACACCAACAGCTGGAAGAGGTAAGTGATTCACCTGCCCCAAGGCAAGAAAATCAGGTAAGAATCTGGAGAAATGAACCATACTCAAACACAGACAAACTTTTGAGGATGATGAAAATGTTCTATAGCGTTATCTCCCTTAATCCACAGGAGATGCATTCCAAGACCCCACCCAGAGGATGCCTAAAACCTGGGATAGCACTGAAGCCTACTTACTATGTTTTTTCCTATACTCCCAGTACACACATACCCGTTCTCTTAAAGGGAACAGCTTACAGCTTCTCTTTGGTATATCTGAATTGTCAGTGTCACTACTCTTGCCCTTTGAGGCCACTGTTAAGTAAATAAAGGTTACTTGAACACAAGCACTGTGATTACTGCAACAGTTGATCTGACTGATAACTAAAGGCTACCTGTTCATTGTGAAGATGCTGGACAAAGAGATAACTCACATACACACGGGGGGGGGGGGGGGGGGGGGCGGGGGGCGGGGGAACACCCAAGTGAAATAGAGCAGGATTTTATCACATTACCCAGACATGCATGCAATTTAAAACTTGCAAGTTGTTTGTTTCAAGAATTTTTCATTTAATATTTTCAGACCTCAGTTGACCACGGGTAACTGTGAGGAAAGCAAAATGGAACAAAAAGGGCAACTACTGTACCTTAACTGGGGCGTTGGTTATACGAATATACTCATTTATCCACTCAGGGAACTATACAACTAACTATACAATTATGGCCTGTGTGTTGTGTTTATGTAATTACATTTCAAATTTCTAAAAACTCAAAAATTATATGCTAATTTTAATGCATTAGATGCAAAATTAAGAATCTCTGTTAATAATTTTTATAAAGCTTTCTTTAAAAATAGAAAAATTTAAAAGGGAGAACACAGCACCTCTAGGGAAAAGAACAGGAGCAGAGCAGAGACAAAATCAGTGAACTTTGAGTTACCATTAGAATAAAATCTTTCCAAAGGCTTAGCTATTTAGTGCTCACGAGGGCAAGTGAGGAAAGAAAAGGCATAATGTCCTGTATTTGTACAACTCTGATGTATGTTCTAGTAGGCTAGTCACAGTATCCCCATGTTAAAGTTGACGAAATACACGAAATAGTTCAGTGATGTGCTTAAGGATACAGAATTAACAAAAGGCCAGGATGCAAACAGATCTCCTACTCGTAATTATTCTCGTAAAACAATACTCGGCATGCATACTGTGTGTGTGATGTATAAAGTAAAAGCCACTATTAGCTTCACGCAGTGGTGATAAAACTTCCCTGCCTCACCTCCACACAGGACTGGCGAGTGTTAATGTTCTAGAAACTAAGTGCATAAACTAAAGCAATCAAGAATCTCTTTTTCTGAAACATTCATCCACTCATTGGTTTAAAAATCTGCCACAGGCTATTTTTGGGTATGCAAATATGGATCAGCTAAATACTTAGAGCCCAAAGGGCTCTTCGACTGAAATTATTACGTATAATTTTATTATTTCAGTATTTCTATTATTTGATTGAAGTTAATTGTACTTGATTCCAGAAGAGCAGGAAGAAGATCAAAATACCAGACAAGACTACATTTTCTATGAATTAGTAACTAGGATGTGCTTTCTGGAAGCTTTGTAAAAAGTAGGGGAAAATGGTACGTCCAAAGGGATTTCACGGAAGTTCACTGAGGCCCAAATGTGACACCGGAGCTAATGGGTGCCTCAGCCCATCCTGGACACTGTGTTCTCACTTCCACCGCCTGAACTCCTAAATACAGAAGCAGTTTTCTGCACTAATACAATAGTCTTCTTTCTGTCCAGCATCCAGGGAACTCCAAAATGTAGCCTAAGATGGGCAGCATGACCTTGAAACAGATGGTTTGCATGTTGGGCGCACTGTGCTTACTCCTGGTTTAAACACACAGACACACCCCCATAATGGAGGAAAGTCGTTAGTGTGCATTTTATCATCACAACCAGTGGTGCAACCCATGTGGACCTTTCCCTGCCTCAAAAGAAAAATGCATTTTGACCAACTGTTCTCAAATTTAAAAATTTTTACATGAATAAATAAAAGGCTATGACTTCAAAAAATGTATGTTGTACTACCGTATTTTTTGGACTATAAGGCGCACCTGGATTTTAGAGGAGGAAAATAGGAAAAAAAAAAAAAAAAAAACAAACCCACTCCACCACTCCCACCCCCAGTGAGCCAGGTAAGTTACATTCGGACTATAAGACGCACCCCCATTTTCCTCCCAAATTGGGGGGGGGTGTGCATCTTATAGTCCAAAAAATACAGTATCTGATAAAATGTGCAAAATGCACCAAATGCTTAGGAAATATTTGAGGATATAATATAGGTGTGAATCACCTGTTTCAAGTCAATTGTGACAATACTGAAAATCTCCTCTCAAATGAAATCTGTATCTTTTTCCACAATGAGGAATGAAAATTAAGAAATGGAATAATCAAGGCAAAAGTATTGCTGACATACAACAATAACCCAAGAAGTACAAGAAAAATGTGGTGATTAAAATCATGGACTTGTTCAAAGGAGCTGCATTACTGAGGGCAAAGAGCCAAATGAGGGGAAGCCTCAGTCTGCTGATCCATAAAGTGGGAATGATATTTTCTGCCACCTCGGATTATTCTGAGAAATCAATAAAAATTTACATAAAGACATAGCAGAGTATGTAATATACCTGTTCAATCATTATATAATTACATTTTGTATTTTACATATATGCATATATAATAATGCATCTATAATTGAGAATTCTATAATTATTCTAAATGCTGCTATGATAATAAAAATAGAAGAGTATGAGGTTCCTTTTTTCCATAGTACTTTTTAATTATGAAGTTTTATTAGGAATTTATATGTTGTTAGTGAAAATGATAAATTATAAAAGTTGCACATAATAAGAAAAAGGAGAAACTGAAAGCATAAAGAAAGAACCAAAACCACACACAATCCTGCCACTTGAGAATTTCTATTAATCTTAATGTGTATCATTTAAAGCTATTTTTAAAATACAATTTGCTTAGAGGTATAGGAATACAGCCTGCTTTTTAAATTTATAATGTATTATAAAAATTCTCCGAATCATTAGACAGTCTTATATAACAAAACTCTTTTCATTTTCTTCCTACCACACAACTTTAAATGGCTGCATCTCTTTTGATCACGTTGTTGAACAATTATTTACTTACTTACATAGCGTGGAGCACTCCCTTATTCCCAATTATTGTTGCTACAAATGAGGGTGAGTTTTTGTTTGCTTGTGTATTTGTTAAAGGATTATTATTTCATATGTAAAATAAAATGAACACCAGTTAAAAAAATTCCACTTCCATTCAGCTTTCAGCTGGTGACTGTAGGGGGTTGTTATAAAATCAATGTATCAAAGAACTGATTTTCTGGCATCTTCAGAATCCCTCTCCAGCATGCATCCTTGACCAACCAAGTGCACACCAGCACATGCCCAACTGTGCACTTGACTTAACAGAGGTAAAACTGGAATGACTTACCCAACAGAATCGGCTTACAAGGTACTAAGGACTTTATGTAATTCAAAGAAAAAGCGGCTTTAACAAAAATCAGAAATCTTACTGAAAATTTTATGGAAATGAGTCATATAATTTAAAAAATTCCTTAGTTCTTGTATTAGTCAATCAACAAAATTCACCATCAGCAGAAACAAAATGAGGGACATATTAGTATCTGTCAACAATATTTTCCAGTGCCATATAAGCAGAAGAACCAGGTAAGTAATGTTTCAAAGAAAAAACGCTTCCCTTTAAAAATCCTAGAAGTATGCAAATACAATACAGCTTCATATCCTCAGAAAATTGGTTCTTTATTCCAAAGAGATTCTTCTGTCAGTGTAACAAGCTGAAAACAAAACATGAATGACAAGTGCACATACTTAGTTGATGGAGAACACAGAGTCCAACAGCAACCACATTAATCTCTCATTGAGGTTATGTGACTTACAGGCAGAAGTATCGATTCAGACCTGCTGCCACAAAGTTTGACGAGTATTCACATTGTGCTGGGAAATTTCTCCCCCAAATGATAACTTCTAGTACTTCTTGTGGCTAATCTTGATTATCTAGTTTAATTCAAACCTTTAGAATTTCAAGGTTTTTCAAACAAGCTGTTAACTAATAAGATTATGTACATATATACCTCACTAGGTAGCAAGTTACGTGAAAATTAAGCATTGTCAATGTCATTATTCTATGTTAAATTTCTAGCTTTGTGGGGAGTTTGGGGTCATTTTTAAATATTACTATGAAATCTTTATCATGCCCAACAAAAAGAACAACTCCAAGTTAGATTTTATTCTTGTATATTAAAATTGGGTGATCGCATAAACTAAGAGTTCAGAAAATTCTCTTCACTTCCGCTGCCCCACACAGTCTTCAGCTGCCCAGAGGTCATCCCGCAGACAGCACTTGTGCCCACGGCCATCCAGTTCTGTAACTGTTCCTCATTACTCAGGACGAGACCCAACTTGACCTTCCACTGGATTCCTCTGGTGGATTAATTGGGTTTTGTGGCATGATCTCTCTTCATCCCAAACACAAGGAATTCTAGAGCCCTTTCCTTTATTCTAACCACTGTATATCTTGTGTTTTTGTCATTTCGTATGCCAACCTGGTGACTTTAACACAACAAAAATAAAAGCACGCTGTATTTTAGAAGATTATTCCCTAATGTTCTCTTCTGAATTATCTAACGGTAGGGGTTGGGATGAAAAACAAACAAACAAACAAACTGGTGTCATCTGCTATGTTGTGGATCTTTCTCTGAAGACATTTCCTTCCCCTTGAAAACAGAAATCAAGTTTATCAGAAGGTTCAAGGTCTGACCAGAGAATATTCTGGCTAAAAAGATTGCGTGGTGCTTGTTAAGAAAAAAAAGAGTAAACAACTTGTTGAATTATTTTTCTCATGTACGACACACAACGAAAGAGAAGGTGGAGTCTATTTGTCTACCTGGGTTTTTGAACAAATGCAATGGCAAGAGCACGGGAACTCCTGCGGACCCCGTCCTTGCCCGCAAACACTGGTGTTTCCAATTTTACTTGCGCCAGCCTGGTAGCTGTAAAAGGGCATCTTTGTGGTTTCAATTTGTAGTCCCTGATAATAATGAGGTTGATCATTTCTCATGAATAATAGCCATTAATAATTTCTCCTTGAAATATTTATTCACAAATTTTACCTATTTGTATTTTATTCATATAATTTCATTATCTGCATTAAACACTAACCTGTTGTCAGAGAATGTGTTGCAGATAATCCCTCCCATTCATGGCACGTCTTTTCAATTTGTTAACGGTATTCTTTGTCAAATTGAAAATTTATTTTAATGTAGTTGAATTTATCAACATTATTCCTTTATTTTTTGTGTTTTTTTTATGTTTAGGGTAAGAAATCCTTTGTTTACTTTTTATTTATTTATTTTTATTTTTTTAGATTTTATTTATTTATTTTTAGAGGGAGAGGATGGGAAGGAGACAGACAGGGAGAGAAACATTGTTGCGTGAGAGCAAAACAGTTGCCTCTCCCATGCGCCCCCAGCTTGGGACCTGTCCTGCAACTCATGCGTGTGTCCTGGCCAGGAACTGAACCAGTAACCTCTTTGCCCACAGGCCTCAGCTCAATCCACTGAGCCATACCAGCCAGGGCCCTTTTTCTATTTTAAACATTCTGTGTAGCTTTTATTTTACAAAAAAGCTCATTTCAAATCATTAAACTAAGCTGAATACAGACTCTTACTGTATTACATAGTGGTCTCATTTACAAAATATGTGACCAATGTCCTTGGCCTTCAAAATTCAGGAAGGATCCTTCAAATGGCTTTATGTTTGCAAGTTTCCATGCCAGAGCATAGGAATCGACTCTTGGATACAGAGTAAGCTATTCTTCATCTACCAGAGCATCAAATCTCTTCAGCAGGTCATTCTGTGGTAAAGAAATTACTACCACAAATTCTCCATGTCCTGGCTCTGGCTTAGCTCTTAAATTGTCAGCCTCATCTCCATTAATAGTTTCTGTCACAATGTGTATGGTACAGTTTGATAAACCTGGACCCATAAATACAGCTGGTAACCACTCAGTAACATCACCTTCATAGCTAGTTCTTCCTTAACTCCCAAAGAGCTTGGGGTCATAAAGATATTCTCTTAGTTTTTCCTTGTTGTTGTTGTAATTCACTAAGAGAAAGTGAAGGGTTGGAAAAAAAATATTCCAAGCAAACGGACAGGAAAAAGAAACTGGGTAGCAATACTTCTATCAGACAAAATAGATTTCAAAACTAAGGGCATAAAAAGAGATCCAGAAGGACACTTCATAGTACTCAAGGGAAGAATCCACGAAGAAGACATAAATATTGTAAACATATATGCACCCAACATAGAAGCACCCAAATATATAAGGAAAATCTTGGAGGACTTCAAGAAAGGTATAGACAGCAACACAATACAGTAGGGGATTTTAACACCCCACTGTCAACAATGGACAGATCTTCCAAACAAAATATCAACAAGGACATTGTGGGACTGAATGACACGTTAGATCAAATGGACGTAACTGATATATATAGGACCTTTCATCCCAAAGAAACAAAAATACACATTCTTTTCAAATGCACATGGAACATCTTCAAAGATAGACCACATGACGGGACACAAAACCAGCCTCAACAAATGCAAGAAAATCGAAATCATATCAAGCATTTTATCGGACCACAAGGGCGAGAAACTAGAAACCAATCTCAAGGAAAAAAACTCAAAAACATTCAAGCTCATGGAGACTGAATAGCATGCTATCAAACAATGAATGGGTTAGTAATGAGATCAAGGAAGAAATCAAAAAGTTTCTGGAAACAAATGAAAATGAACACACAACAGTCCCAAACCCATGGGACACAGTGAAGGCAGTCCTGAGAGGGAAGTTCATAGTGATACAGGCCTACTAAAGGAAGATAGGAACATTTCAAAGAAACAACCTAACCATACACCTAAGAGAACTGGAGGAACAACAACAAAGCCCAGAGAGAGTAGAAAGAAGGAAATAATAAAGATCAGAGCAGAATTCAATGACACAGAGACTAAATGAACAAGTCAAAGGATCAATAAATCCAGGAGCTGGTTCTTTGAAAAGATAAACAACATTGAAAAGCCTTTAAGCAGACACAACAAGAAAAAAAGGGAGGGGACCCAAATAAACAAAATCAGAAATGAAAGAGGAGAAATTACAACTGATACCACAGAAATACAAAGGATTGTAAGAAATTACTACGAACTATATACCAAGAAATTTGAAAACCTGGGTAAAATTGACAAATTTCTAGAAAAATATAATCTTCCAAAACTGAAGAAGAAGCAGAAAGCCTGAACAGACCAATAACAGCTGAAATTGAAGCAGTAATCAAAAAATCTCCCGGCACACAAAAGCTTTGGACTAGAGAGTCACAGAAGAATTTTTACAAAACATTTAAGAAAGCGTTAACCTCTATCCTTCTCAGACTATTCCCAAAATTCCAAGAGAAAAGTACCAAACTCTTTTTAGGAAGCCAGTATCATCCTGATCCAAAACCAGATAAAGACACAACAAAGAAAGAAAACCACAGGCCAATATCCCTGATAAACATAGAGGCTAAAATCCCCAACAAAATATTAGCAAACCGCATCCAGCAATACATTAAAAAGATTATACACCATGATCAAGTGGGATTTATCCCAGGGATGCAAGGTTGATACAGTATTAGCAAATCAATAAATATAATACATCACATAAATAAAACAAAAGACAAAAAGCACACGATCATATCCATAAATGTGGAAAAAGCACTTGATAACATATAGTATCCATTTATGATAAAAACACTAAGAAAAATAGGAGTACAGGAAGCATTCCTCAACATAATAAAGGCCATATATGAAAAACCTATAGTCAACATCATACTCAATGGGCAAAAACTAAAAGCTTTCCCACTAAGATGTCCTCTTTCATCACTTCTATTCAACATAGTATTAGAAGTCCTAGCCACAGCAATCAGACAAGAAAAAGAAACATAAAGCATCCAAATTGGAAAGAAGGAAGTAAAACTGTCACTGTTTGCAGATGACATAATAGTGTACATAGAAAACCCTATAGATTCCACCAAAAAAACCTGCCTGACCTAATAAGTGAATTTGGCAAAGAAGTGGGATACAAAGTCAATATTGAGAAATTGAAGGCATTTTTGTACACCAACAATGAAATATCAGAAACAGAAATCAGGAAAAAAATCCCTTTGCTAAGCAACAAGAAAAATAAAGTAAGTAGGAATAAACGTAACCAAGGAGGTAAAAGACCTGTACTCAGAAAAATACACAACAATGAAGAAAGAAATTAAGGGAGACACAATCAAATGGAAGCATACACCGTGTTCATGGATTGGAAGAATTAACATCATCAAAATGTCCATACTACCCAAAGTGATTTACAGATACAATACAATTCCTACTAAAATACCAATGACATATTTCAGATATAGAACAAACATTTCAAAAATTTACATGGGACCATAAATGACCCTGAATAGTCAGCAATTTTGAGAAAGGAGGACAAAGTAGGAAGGATCACAATACCTGACATCAAACTACATTACAAGGCCACAGTAATCAAAATAGTCTGGTACTGGCATAAGAATAGACATGTAGATCAATGGAACAGAATAGAGAGCCCAGAAATAAACCCATGTCTCTATGGTCAATTAATATTTGACAAAGGGTACAGAAGCATAAAATGGAGTAAAAATAGCCTCTTCAACAAATGGTGTTGGGAGATCTGGACAGCTACATGCAAAAAAAACTGAAACGCGACCACAAAATTACACCATACACAAAAATAAACTCAAGATGGATAAAAGACTTCAATATAAGTTGTGATGCCATAGTCCTAGAGGAAAACATAGGCAGGAAAACTTCGGATATGACATTCAGCAAAATTTTCACTGATATGTCTCCTAGAGCAGGGACATTAAAAAGGAAGGAATAAACAAATGGGACCTCATCAAAATAAAAAGCTTTTGCATGGCTACAGAAACCATCAGCAAAATGAAAAGGGAACCAACCATATGGGAAAATATATTTTCCAATGATACCTTGGACAAGGGTTTGATCTCCAAAATATATAAAGAACTCACATGACTCCACTCCAGAAAGACAATCCAATTAAAAAATGGGCAAAGAACCAGAACAGACACTTCTCTAAGGAGGACATACAGAGGGCCCAGAGACACATGAAAAAATGCTAAGCATCACCAGCCATCAGAGAGATGCAAGTTGAAACCATAATCAGATACCACTTCATACCAGTCAGAATGGCCATCATAAACAAAGCAACAGACAAGTGCTGGCAAGGTTGCGGAGAAAAGGGAACCCTAGTGCATTGTTGGTGGGAATGCAGACTGGTGCAACACTAGGGAAAACAGTATGGAATTTCATCAGAAAACTAAAAATGGAACTGCCCTTTGATCTGGCAATTCCACTGCTGGGATTATATCCTAAGAACCCTGAAACACCAATTCAAAAGGACCTATGCACCCCAATGTTCACAGCAGCATAATTTACAATAGCCAAGTGCTGGAAGCAGCCTAAATGCCCATAAGTAAATAAGTGGATCAAAAAACAGTGGTACATTTACACAATGGAATACTATGCAGCAGAAAGAAAGAAGGAGCTCCTACCCTTTGTGACAACATGGACGGAACTGGAGAGCATTATGCTAAGTGAAATAAGCCAGATGGTGAAAGACAAATACCATATGATCTCACCTTCAAGCGGAACCTGATCGACAAAACAAACAAGCAAGGAAAACATAACCAGAGACATTGAAATAAAGAACAAACTGACAGTAACCAGAGGGGAGGGGTGAGGGGGATAACAGTAGAAAGAAGGAGAAGGGTTGTAAGGAACATGTATAAATGACCCATCGATAAAGCCAAAGCGGGGAAGGATTGAGGGTGGGAGGTAGGGGGAAGTGGTGGCAGGAAAAGGGAGATAACTGTACTTGAACAATAATAAAGACAAAGTTATATACTTTTCCTTTCTTTTTAAAACTTCCTGTTGGTGATTTAAATGTTCAAGTATTGAATATCTGAAAACAACTTTTTGTATATGAGGTCTGTCCAGAAAAAGTACAACCATTGTTAATATAATGAGAATGGTTTAAGCAACATCGAAGTTGCCTGGCAGCCAAGGAGAGTGGACTGGAATGCACATCCATGAACAATGATGACTTCACTGTACTAGTCAGTGGGGGCAGTAGATGCTGTTGTGTATGTGTACTGTGTGGTTGTCACATTCAAAATGACTGGGCGAGTAAAGCAATGAATCTGCATCAAATTTCTCATCAAGCTTGAACATTCCTCCTTGGAAACTCTTCGGATGATTCAGAAAGTCACAGCTATGGGCAACTGGTGACTGGCAGCTTCATCATGACAACATGCCCACTCACGCTTCACGTCTCATGAAGAATTTTGGGGCAAAACATCAAATCACCCAGGTGACTCAGCCCACCTACAGCCCATATTTGGCCGGCTCCCTGATACTTCTGGTTTTCTCAAAATGACCTTTGAAAGGGGAGAGATTTCAGACCATTGATGAGATTCAGGAAAATATGACGGGACAGCTGACGGTAACTGTGAGAACTATGTGAGGTCCCAAGGTACCTACTTTGAAGGCGACTGAGACATCATTGTTCTATGTACAATGTTTCTTGTAGCTTGTCTTTTCTTCAGTAAATGTCTCTATTTTTCACATTACATGGCTAAGTACTTTCTGGACAAACCTCATATGTCACAGTTGGGTTGAATCCCCCCCCCACAGGTATAATCTTGTAATTGCATTATTTATTAAATAGTTTATCATCTCCCCATTTATCTGAAATACTCATCCTGTCATAAGTCAAGTTTGCGCATATGCATGAAATTATGTTTGGGCTTTCCATCCTGTTCCATTGGGCTCTTTGTTTACTGCTACACTCATACCCTAATATCACAGTCTTAATTACTACAGGTTTCTAATACACCTTGTTCTCTGTAACACACGGAACCTCCTTATCTCCTACGCTGGTTTTCCTAGAAATGTCTTCATTAATTTTGACCCCTCACTCCTCTAAACAATTGTAGAATTAGCTTGTCAACTTGAACAGTCTTTTGTCTGTGGTTGTTTTCAATGTCTCTTCTTTTGTCTTTGGGTGCATATCCTATAGTCCCATAATGGTATGTCTAAATATGTATTTGTTTATACTGCTTGGCATACAGTGTATTGTTCCTTTAATAGATGATTCCAAGATTTCAACATTTCTGGAAAATTCTCTTTATGCTTTAAACAAATTTCCTCAGCACTACCAATAAATAATTTCCCACAGGGCTCTCATAGTTCTGCATATTTTGTAAGCAGAGGCACTGAAAGCTTTAGTTCTGGGATAACTAGTCAAGGACATCTGTACAGGGAACAGCCTTAGGAAACAGAGGCAGAGTCTCTGTGGTGCACAGGGCAGATTTATTCCCTGTCCTAGAGAGTATAGATGATGTCTCTCTCCCAGGCAAAGAGCATATCTGCTTACGTAACACTTTAAAAGGCTGTGTTTGCCTAAGCACAGGTGTCTTTGGGTGTGACTGAAACTCTGTGCACAGCCAGGGTCCACGGGGCCACTCTGCATCACCCCCAGTGGACTAGGGGTCAGGACAGGACAAACTGGCTTGAATAAATGCCTACGTTGCTTGTTGTGCTGAGTAATAAAGTCCTTTGTGTTTGACCCAGGAGTGTCATGTCTTCAAACAGCATCCATAAAATTATAACAAGCTCATTTATTAAAATACATATTCTTATTCATAAAATTTATTTATAAATGTGTACTATGGTAATATTTTAGACCCTTCACAGTTCTTGACATCATCCATTTTTAATATTTTAACATTCTTGAATTTCAAATAGACATTTGTTAGATCTTTTTATTAAATCAGCCATACATCTTACTCTCTCTTCACTACTTTTCATCTCCTTTGTCTCTGTGAGTTTCATTTTGAGTAAGTTTTCCTTGACTTTCAGGTTCATTAATTCTCTCTCCAGCTGTGTGTAATCCTCTATTTAACCTATGTACTAAATTTTTAATTGTGATGATTTTGGTTTTCATTTCTTATAATTCTATTTGGTTCTTGTTCAAATTATTCTGATCACTTTTCATGGTCTCTTATTCCTTGCTCAATTTTTTCTTTATATTTTTTCACATGAATTTGTTTTATATTCAGTACTCAGCATCCGAATCTCAAAAGGCATAGGAGATCTAAATTTGTTAATTGTTTCTATTGATGCTTATACATTTTGGTTTATGTTATTCCCTATTTGGTAACTGTTTTTGTTGAATGTTGAATATTTTTTATGGTAACTTCATAGAAGCAGAATTGGCAACAATCTAAGGGAACTGGGTGCTAATGTGTCCCTTTAGAGAGGATCCATGCTTAGTTCTCTACCAAGTGACAGCGGGTTCCATGATCTGGAACCATGATATTTAAATTTGTTAGGCTAGGGTTTATATGACCCGGCAAGAATTATAAATTTATACCACACATTCATCCCAAAGTAAGCTTACAGTAGCAAATACTCAGGAAAGAAGAGCACTATTTTTTCTCCCCTTAGAGTGACAGCAAAAACCAGACTTCTTCCTCTGCTCCTGTTCTTGGTAAGCTAATTTTTTTTTCTAGCTCTGTCTTTCACTGAGGGTGTGGCCTCTGCGAATGTTCTAGCTTTGTGAGACTGTTCCAGGTTTGGCCCTCCCACCTCCCCCACACCCCAGGGAAGCTCTGAACTCCTCACACTAGCACAGCCACTGAGAAGATTCCAGCCTCTTTACCACACCCCTTTGGTTTCCAATTACTAGATAGATGGTTTGTCCCTTGGGGATGTCCCTTCGTCTCTTACAAGTTTAACAATATTTTCAATAGGTATGTTTCTCTGGTGTAGTCTACAGCTTGTTTTCCGTGTTGAGAAAGCTTTTAGAATATCTGGTTCCCACATACTATTATTTCTATGTTGTTGTTGTTCTTTGCCCATACGCCCCACCCAATGGGTTTCTTTTAGAGATGGTTTAAATTAGTTAATCACACAAGCAGGCAGGGAAGACTTTAAAATAATAGCTTTCCTGTAAATTACAAAATTTAGGTTAAAAGCATTCTGCAACAGCTATACAGCTAGTGTAATCTAACACATTTGTCACACGGACATTCCTATTTTCACAAGTTTAGGACAGTCTTTTCACTGACCACTTCACCCAATGTGCCCATGGCACCTATAATACTTCTCTTCAGAAGCATCAGAGAATTGTTTTGAATGACCTCTCATGAAACGAAAGACTAGATATTCTCCTGAACCAACATTTATTTAACACACCAAAAACTCCACTCTGTAGTTGAAAGGGAAGTTACCTTATATTTTGTTACATTCACAACACAGCTTCTTAATGATCCCACAAGGACATTTCTGTGTTCGCTTTCCTGACAAAATTACGCTGCCACTTTCTGACTGTCCTTCCTGTACATGATCTAACCCACCTTCACTCTTAATAGACTCTTGGGTGTCTTGATTGTGGCAAATTTTAGTCCCAGCTTGAGAAGTGTATTTTTGGTGATTTTAAATATACTTTTTTAAAATTCCAGAACATAGGAATCAATAAATGAAAGTGCTGTGAATGTTCTGTGTATTTAGATCAAAGGAGCTTCCAAATTTCAAATAGTTAGACATTCTCTGATAGTTCACAAACTAATTCATACGAATTTATTTTAATTATAGAAAAAGTTGAAAACAATTTTTCCTGCCATTTTAATACTATAAGATAAAATAATCAAAGAAGTCAAGCAAAAGGTAACTTTTCTTTGAAGTTTAAGATAAGATTAAATTTGATTATAATCCATGACTGATACTTTGGCTGTGCTAAGGATAATAATTTTGGGGACATCTCTCAGCAACCCTTCAAAAAAATCCTGTAAGTTTGAAAGAATGAAGGCATATTTGTTCAATATAAAAAGAGAAAGGAGTCAGAAATAATGACGTGAAGAAAAGCCCATTCATGTTCCTCAGACTGCTGCTTTCACTTCACGTGGCCTGTACACCCCAAAATACCTTCCAGCTGATCTGTGGCCAGCCTGCTAAAGACACATTCACTACCATCCTGAAAAACTTATTCAGGATGGTCCATTCAAAGTCACCCTGTTCTAAACACGCGCGCTACATGCACACCAGGGGGAAGAATCATTTGTAACACCTAGTTTGTTCTGCTCCTTTTCATGCATCAGAGAGAAGACTCTGTATCTGGGAAAGAAGAATGAATTGAAAATAAAGATGGATTACTATTAAGGGGTATGATTTGCTTGTTTGGTTATATCTACTTTCTTAAATGGAAAGAGCTGCATCAAGATTCTTGGAACATTTCCTCCTAATGCTCTTGATAATGGGTTAAAAATACTCTCCAATTAAGCCTTACCACTCATTACTCTGAGGAATAAGCCGGAGACCGTTCGCTCTGCCACTGTGCAGGGCAGGAGGCTGGCGAGCTGGGAGGCTGTGCTGACAACCAGAAAGTCACAGAAAACGCCACTCGTCGGGCAGAGCAACTACCTGTGTTGTTCGCATGCACAGGTCACTCACCCGTTGGTCTCTCTTAGTTTCACGTGCGGTGGTCTCCGTGAAAATAAAGGAGTCGACTCAGCACACCCCACGAATGGGTGTGATCACAATCTTTTCACTTCAACCAGACATGCAAAACTGCAGCCCAGCCCAAAGGGTGGCTCCTAAGCCCATGCTGTTAACAAGATGAAATCTCCTTTGGTAAAAGGGGGCTGAGACAGTGGGTTAGTACCTCTAAGGAAGAGAGCGCCTAGGTGGCAGTGGGGTCGTTTGAAGAAGTGATGGCTCATGAGCCACTTTCAAAGAAAAGCAGTTCAATTACTGTACACTCTGGAAATAAGAAAGAGACTGGGGCTAAATATGCCTCCATGGACACTGTTTATAGTGCGAACACTGACCTTTACTGAGTATTTTATAGAAACCACTGAAACAGAGCTCAGAAACATATAATGCATGTCCTTGAACACAGGACTCAATTTCATAAGAAAGGCTTCGTTTTAAATTCAGAAGTTTATGAGGTCCCAAGGAAAATTCTCGACAACGTCACAGAAGTTCCCTTTTCTGTGCCCCTCCACCGAGCTACAGTTGTTGTCCCACTGAGGCCGTCCAATAGAGCTGCACATACTCACTGAGTTAGTCATTTTCTGCATGAAATTATACTTCCAGAGGATTAATAATCTCTAGGACACCAAACCAAGAGGAGCGAGAAGAGTTATGTACTGAATAAGATGTCATACACTTAGTTCCTAAAACAATGACCACATCTGAAAGGGGTTCGATGAATGTTTCCTGTTGGTACTTCCAAATAGAGCACACTGGTGCTTTCGAATAGCATGAGACCTAGATGCTGAGCTGGGAGACATGAGTTAGAGCCTCCGACCCTGGCTGGGTAATTCTGGGAGGTCACTTGAATTTCTGGAGCTGCACTTTCCACCCATGCAAAGAGAGGGCATTAATCTAGATTATCTAAGATTTTTTTGAACTCAAGTTCATTATAATTAGTATTCTCTTTTAAAAAGTTGCACCTACTCTTCTTTGCTAACATGATCTATGGTTTTGCCAGTTTAGAGACATGTTACTGGAGATAAAACACCTCTTTACCATATTCTTGCTAAAACCCCAGCCCACCCTTTTGTGACATTTCATGATATATTAACATTTACAGTACCTGATATTCACTGAGTGCTTACTATGTGCCTGACCCAGTTCTAAGTACTCTCTGTGGTTCATATGCTGCCATATACTCTCCCCTGACAGCCCTCTAAGATAGACATCATCATTCATTTTTACAGATGGCATCATCGATGCTCAAAAGTTAGATAAAGTCAGTAACAGGTGGTGAAGGTGAGCATGAACTGAAGGTAGTCTGGATCTAAACTCACGATGCCAACCACACCGTTACACTGGCTACCGCAACACGTTACATGCTCAACGTATGCGTGTAATACCAGAACCAAACACAGTTCTTCATAAAGTCCACGTGGACTTCCACAATTTTTCTACTATTCCAAAGAATTCACATCTTGTCCAAATTTTTAGGTAACAGGAGTATTTTGATCCCTAAATATTAATGATTTATAACATCATGTTGAATAAAGATTTGTCTAAAATTTATTCCCTAAAGAAAAAAAACTAATTTTTTATAGAGATAGATGATTTCTTATGAACCTACATAAAGGATCACATTAGGTAAAATGGAAATGATAAAATATGTATTTAGGAGATGCTGATACTGAAAATATTCCATGGATCACTCTAAAATTTAGATAAATTTTTATTACAGTACCATGATAAAATGAACAAGATAATATACTGGATCAAAGAATAAGAGCTCAACAGTTCATCTAGGCAGCTATGCAGTTATGAATAATTTTAATAAATATGCAAAGCTGGTATTCTGCCACATAAAATACCTAGTCAGTTGTGAACCTGAAATATATATTTAGACTATAATGTGTCTGCCCTTGGAATTAAATAATTAATCGTCACTTTCATGAATACTATTATTTTTGATTCTAGGATATCTGCATTTTGTCTTGTGCTTTAAGATTAATTCTGATCTCTTCACCATTTATCTGTGACTACTGTACAGATTAACTCCATAGCTCAATTTTATTCTACAGCTCAGTCCTGCTAGAATACATTGCTGATCACTTGCCAAATGCATCTCTATGCCCCAAAGATAACACGGCGGAACTAACTACAAAGATACGACTTGAAATAGTAAATCCTATCTGCACCACACAAAATATATACAGGAAGTCATGGAATACATGTAAAAACAAACGCGTGTGAAAGACCGGAGAAAGGCTAAAGCAGCAAGCGCTCATCTGCTGCATTTTAATGCAGACATAAAAACTACTCACAAATACCGTATTTTTCAGACTGTAAGACACACTTTCCCCCCAAAATTTGGGAGGAAAATGGGGGTGCATCTTATAGTCTGAATGTAGTTTACCTGGCTCACTGGGAAGGGCGGGTGTCGGTGGAGTGGGTTTTTTTTTTCCTATTTTCCTCCTCTAAAACCTAGGTGCCTCTTATGGTCCGATGCGTCTTATAGTCTGAAAAATGCCGTAATGTGTCGATGTAAAAAGACTTACTTTAGCTTTTCCTTATGGTGCATGCTCAGGAGACCAGTTTGGAAGGTTACTTGTGAATCCCCACTGGATCGTAAAGACCCTGGACCTGTCTTGGACTTGAGGATGAAACTAATACTTGCCAAGGATGAAACTTGTACTTTATTTGCCTATCTGGTTAAGAAATCAGCTCTGAAAAGTAATATATTTTCTAAGGTTCACTTTTCTAACTATGTTCATTATAGGCATAAAGTGGACTAGGAAA
Organism: Desmodus rotundus; assembly: GCF_022682495.2. Taxonomy (NCBI): domain Eukaryota; kingdom Metazoa; phylum Chordata; class Mammalia; order Chiroptera; family Phyllostomidae; genus Desmodus; species Desmodus rotundus. The sequence continues at coordinate 137,996,790 of NC_071390.1, forward strand.
TTAAAGTTAAGAGCACTAAACATTTGAGTAGATACTCTGTGTTGTGGTCTTAAGTACTGCTAAGCCTGTTTACTGTAACCATAGCCCTGCACTTACTGAGTGTGTGCATTTTCTCAGTTCTCGTAACAATGCGGTTGTATTACAGGACTCTATGCAACGGCACCACAGTTCAATGCAATCAGAACAAACAATCCCATAAAACACATTATTATCAACTCAATTTCACATATGAAAAATGTATGTAATGAGCCTTCTAGACATTAGGCACTTGGAAGCTACGCAAAAATGACAAATCAAATGATACAAAATCTGAGCCCTTCTGAAGGTTACAATCTAGTGGGAAGAAATCTATTACATAATCACACAAATAAATACATCATTAAGAGCAATAAGTGCTAAGAATGATACAAGGGATCCTGATAACAACTAGTAGAATACTGTTTAAGAGTTGAGCTGAGATTTGCAGCAAGAATGTCTGGGTTTGAATCCTGCCTCTACCACACATGAATTGGAACCCTGAACAAGTTACTTAACCCTCTTGTATTTTTCTCCTTCTTAAAATGGGGACACAAGAGTACCTACTTCACAGAGTTTGTATGATGATTAAATAAGTGTTGAATAAACAATTGTGCCTGATTTCTGTTATTATTTGACCTTGATGAGGGGTGGGGAGAATGTCAGGAAGGGTAGACTCCTGAGAGAAAGCGAGAACAGTGGGAATTAACCAAAGGGGGAGGCCAAGTGTTTCAGACAGTGGAAAAGCACTTTAACCACAGTCTGAAAAGGCGCTCTGAGCACAATATGATGTTAATTCGACCAGGTTGGCTATCTTAGGTCACTTAACCACTTTGGGATTCAACTTCATCATCTTAAAAACAGGGAGGGAAATTAGGTTATTTCTACGGTTTTATAATGTTTGTAATTCTATAAAATTTGAACACAATAAAACAAAGCATTTGAAGCAGACTTTCAATGAACATGTTTTACTCCTTTCCCTGGTTGCAGCCAAAAGGTCCTTGCAGTACATTTTGAGAACATTTCCATTTTACCTCTTATCTATTCCCCTTGCTCTGATCTCTCGCATTATTAAATTTCCTACATCTGTAAATAAAAGAAATCACACTGCAGCGACCTCATTTTCTGCCTCTGAAGGTGGGTTACATCTCTCCAACTGTAGCGTCTATTTTCTGTTTCAGGACTACCGACCTCCGGCATGGTTCCAGGCAGCCCTGTCCTACCAAAGGGCCTGTGGTGTACAAAGTTGGAAAGTTGGATGGGTGCGTGTTTAAGCAAACTGCCGATACGGTATTCCATACATCTGTGGCCATAGGATAGTGCCAGCTCACCGACAGGCACACACTTTTCCTTCCACGCCGTTGAGCATCGCTTTCTGTAGGAGTTCAAGCCTCCTGACCTCAACCTGTAATCGAGTGGACGTGTTTGGAAATTTCTATTGTTTAAGATGAACACTTACACAAAATTCAGATTTTGTGAGGTACCGGTGATGTCACAGCTTCTATTCAATAACCAAACGTTAGACCAGCGTCATTCAGAGTGTGGCCCATAAGCCCGCAGTCCTTCAAATGTTACAGGAAAACAAAAAGGTTCAGAGCATTTAAATGACAAGGCCACCTAGACCGTGGAGCTGTGATTCAGACCCAGGCCTGCCTCGTGCTAAGACAGTGCTGCAAGATATCTTGTCATGTCTTCTTGAAATTCACACTTTCATCCCCTTTTTTCAATGCACTCCATAGCTTTTTAACCACTTTTCATTAACGTCCATTTTGGAATTTCCACAAGCTGCTGATCTCCCGGAGTTTTGCTACTGTACGCACCTAGTGGAAGCCAGTGTCTTCTTCCCGGCTCATTAAAGAGAGAACTCTGCCTGAAGACAACATACACACAAACGCCACGTTTCCTCCTCATCTCTTTCTCACTCGTGTTTATACGCCCCCGTCAGCACAAAGCGAAACTGTCCAGCACGTACTGCCTCACAGACGGACTGTAAAAGGTCCCTGACGAGTACAGCCTAACCGCACTAGTTTCCAGGTCAGAATTTTAAATTATAAAACTAAGATGCACATTAAAAAGTTTCTCTTCAAGCCCAAGTAATATGAACCAATAAATTGTTTTTTAAAGCTGACCAGATGAATGTCTGCTTCCCATTACTTATGCTGGAAACCAACCGAGTAGGACATTCTGATACATTTTAAATTAAACAGGAGAGCACAGGGGCTAATAGATTTAGCTTGGAACCTACAAGGAGAAGAAACAGAGTCCATCCAATATGTGGAGCATTGGACTCCTTTTTATTCACTGGTAAGATCCAAAATATAGCCACTTAATCTCTGACAAACAACCTCCTCAACTCAGCTAAAGATACATACATATAGATGAGCCAATAAACTCGTACCTTACTTCTTAAAGGCAAAACGCCTAGCAGTAGAATACTCTGTTGCTGCCTGTCTTGGGCTGCACACCAGTGAGGGGCTGGCAGGATGGTGACTAGTCAAAGCCATAGGAGAACTTAGCTAGAAGGCTCTGCCTTCAGCCTAAGAGAGCTTCCTGAAATCTGGGTCCATCAAACTTCTTCTCTACTAGATATCTCTACATCTAGGGGTCATCAGAAACCTCAAATTCAGTGTACATAAGACCCAATTTATCTTTCATACCACCCTGCCCTGCCTCTTCCCCTGTCTCCTAGTTGTGTCCTTGGTCAACAAACAGTCAGCACCATGGATAGCTCTGCAGGGAATTTCAGCTTCAGGGAACTGAAATGAAAGAAAGAATCTTTTATAGGTTGGGTGGGGGCCAGGGGCTGGGGTGGAATGCATGGGATCTGAGCTATTTTTATTTTCATTTTTAAGGTCAAGTAGTATAATGACTTTACAGACACTTTCCTTACAATCCCATGGTAGACATGCTATTAATTTATCTTATATTTAAAATATTTTTTAACTTTATTTGGGAAGATTTCACCTATACAAAAAGTCAAAAGAACAATATAACTCCTCACATACCCATCAGCTTGAAAAATTCTCTATTCAAAGCATGTTGTTTCATTTATTTTCACGTCCTCAGAAATTGTGTTACTTCATCCGTAAGTACAGAGTCACAAACTATTACCACACATAAAAAAGTTAGTAATTCCTTAATGTCTTCATATATCCAGTATTCAAATTTCATGATTATCTGGGGAAAACTTTTGACACCACGTTTGTCTGATTTAGATTTTCTAAGAGCACATTGGATGTTTTAACATTTTAGTTATATTGTCACTGATAACCACCAAACTGTCCCATTTTTGGCCAATGGAACCTCTTTAAAGTCGGCACCCCGAGTTCTTTCTGACACAGCCTTTGATAGCTTCCTTGCTTTCTGAAGTGACAAGATATTTCAGGACCCTGATAGAGACCTGGAATTAGACATTTTTTTTCTACAGGTCTCAGAGTTCTCTTTGTGGAAAATGGTATTTACAAAAATGATCCAGGAAATAGGAGTGCTCACTTCTACTGTGTTGGTCATTTTTTTCTAGGCCTCTTTGGTGGTGAACAAAAATGAAAATTTTTAAAGGAAAAAATAACATCACAAATTCTTACTGCTTTACAAATCCAAATTTGATTTAATTAACTTCTCTAATTTTTACTTCCTTTCTCTTCTGCTGAAAATCTAAGTCTGTAATAACATTAGCATAATTACATGTTTGCTTTATAATATATTTCAAAAAATAATAAAAATGTTATTATTAATAATATACCTACAAACAGTTGTTTTTACAGTTCTTTTGTCACTGAAGTTTGATCCAACAGAATATACAACCAAATCTCTGCACATAACTATTATAAAAAAGTGCATTAAAAATATACATTCATTTAACTAACAAGAGTTTAAAAATGCATGACCAGGTAATCATCACCCAGGACATGAACAAGAATGAGGTGGAGCCCTGGCTCTGAAACCTCCCTCCTTTCCTTTAGAGTTAATCAGTACTAACCGGACTTTTAGATGATATAAAAGAGACCCAAAATAATTACGTGATAAAAATGCATAAGATAAAAAGATTGGCGACTTTTAAAACAAAGTAACAGAAATTATCTAAAATGAAACTCAGAGAGAGAATGGGATTAAAAAATAAATGGAACATAAGTGAGCTGAGGAACAACTCTAAGAGGCTGAAACATGCAAAAAAGGAGTCCCCAAAAGAGAGGACAGAAATGGGAAGAGGGGAGACCAGAAAAAAATATCTGGAGGAGTGTCTGAAACTTCCGTATTTAATGAAAATTTAACACCCACAGATACATAAAGCTCCACAAATTCCAAACACACACACAGAACGAGGGAAACTGCACTAAGGCACATTAAATTAAATGCTCAGAACTGATGTAACATTAGAAAATTGTAACAGTGCGAAAATGTAAGCCACCCCAGCATTCTTTTGACATTTGTTTCTGTAAGTGCTGACTCTGACTAATAGGTAGCTTGTAGATAAACAACATGTTTGTGTAAGAATCCTAGGAACTAACTTCGAAAGATACAGACTCTAACCTTCAGGCATCCCTGTTCTGGAGTATTTGCTGACCTTCAACCATGGACCAGGGTGACGTGAATCCAGGACGACTAAACCAGGAGGAGGCACACCGGACCACCACCTGCCTTATCAGAATGGACTGTGCTCCTCTGCACACAGAGAACTTTGCAACTCCCTCCCTTGATCTCTTTCTGCTGTTCCCCTCCCCCTCCTTATAAAAACCTCTGCCTCCACTGAGAGGGGGAGGTGGGCTTTGAGACTTGAGTTCCCCATCTTCCAGATGGCTGGAATCTGAATAAACCACTGTCCTTCACATCAGCACCCGCCTCAAGAGCACTGGCTTTCGTAGGGGCAGGCAGCCAGACCTGCTTTCAGTTATACTTGGGATTAAGAGAAAGTCTTTAAAGCAGCCATGGTGGGAAAAGAGTTGCAGAGAGAAGAACAAAGACAAAGATACATCCGATTTCTTGTCGGAAACAATGCAACGGGTAAGAAAACAGTGGAGAAAAAAATCTTTAAAATTATAAAAATATAAAAACTCTCCAAGATTCTATATCCAGTGAAAAGTGGATAAAGAGTTTTACATATATAAAGAATCACAAAGAATTCACACACGGAAGAGCTACATGACAAGAAAAGTTAAAGGGAGACCTTCTGCTATAAGAAAAACTATACTAGACAGAAATATGGATCTACACAAAGAAATGACGAGTACTATAAGTAGTAGGTACATTACAAAATGTATTAAATGCTTTATTTTTATTTATATTTCGAGTATAGAACATTAGTAGAAGTAAATGTATGTCAACAGAAGCATGAGTCCCTAGAGATGACAAATAAAATCACATCATTTTAAGGTGCCTGCACTCCATGTGAAGTGGTGTAACATCACTGTGAAACATCTAAGATGTAAATTATAAACCCCAAAGCATACATTAACATTAGATAATGAAAGACAATAGCTAATAAGCCAGCAAATGAGACGTCCTAAATAATACACAATCTAAAAGGCACAAAAGGAAAAAAGGGAAAAAAACAGATGAAAGAAATAGAAAAAAAAATAGTAAGGAGATAGATTCAAATCACCCACATCATGAATCACATTAAATGTAAATGGTCAAAACACCTCAATTAAAAGGCAGATTTGGCAGATGAGATAAAAAAGCAAGACCAAATTATATGCTGCCTATAAAAAACCCACTTTAAATATAAAAATCCAGTCCTGGACAGTGTGTGGCTCAGTTGGGTGGAGCATCATCCTGTACACCAAAAAGTTCTGGTTTGATTCCTGGCCAGGGCACACACCTAGGTTTGATTCCTAGTCGGGGTGTGTACAGGAGGCAACTGTTCAATCTCTCTCTCTTTCCCCCTTCCCCTCTCTCTAAAAAAAATCAATGAAAATGACTTCAAATGAGAATAAAATAAACCTGAAAAATACACACAAACACACACACACGTGTATAAGATACAAATATGTTAAAAGCAAAAGAATGGAAAATAATATATCATGCTTACATTAATTCAAATAAAGATGAGATGGCTATATTAATATTTGATGAAGTAGATTTCAGTCCAAGAGTATTACTAGGGTTAGGGAATTCCATTTCATAATGAAGAAATGGTCAATTAATAAAGTAGATATAAACAAACTCTATGTTTATGGATATAAATACAGAGCTTCAAAATACGAAGCAAAAATTGATAGAATTGAAAAGAAAAATAGATAAATCCATAATTATAGTCTGAGGTTGCAAAATTCCTCTCTCAATAACTGATAGAACAAGTAGACAGGAAATCAGTAAGGATATAAAAAATATAAATGACAATATCAATCAACCTGCAGACTAATGGTGCAAAAATAACTGGATATCTATAAGCAAAAAATATAGACTTCGATCCATACCTTACACCATATGTACGATGTATGGTTAACTCAAAATGCACCACAAAACTAAATGTAAAACCCCAAATGGAAAGCTTTTGACTAAAACACAGGAGAAAGTCTTATAAATTAGGCATCAACAGCATAACCCATAAAAGAATAAATTGATAAACTAGACTTCAACAAAATTAAAGTTTTATTCTTCAAAAGACACTGCTAGAGAATGAAAAGATAAATCACAGGGAGAAAAGCTTTGCAAAGTATATATCTGGTAAAGAAGTTCTATATGGAACTTAATAAAATCTCCAAATGAGGTTAAATGGATTAATCTCTTAAAAAGAATTTATACAATTACATGAAATTTAATTTTAGAAATTTAATGGATTAATGGATTTGAGCAGGGGTTGGATGGGACAGAGGAGAGCGAAGAGGGGAAAAACTGGGACAACGGTAACAGAACAGCAATAAAAATAAAAAATAAATCAATAGATTTGAACAAAATTGTTACTAAGGAAGATTTGGGGTGGTAAAAATTCAACATCATTATTTGTCAGCTGAATATACATTAAAAATGACATGAGAACATATTATAACAAAAGTTAACAAAATTAACTAAGAATGCAGAGGAACCACACCTCCTATCTGATCCACCGTTCAATTCCTAGGTATTTACAGTGACAGCACCTGTTCAAAGTATTCACACAGAAGCTCATAGATGCTTAATTTGTAATGGCCCCAAACTGGAACTAACCCAAATATCCCATCAACAGACAAGTAGATAATCAAATTGTGATATATCCACTCAATGAGCTTTTGATAATATGTAACAATGACTCTCAAGATGATTATGCTGAATAAAAGAAGTCTAATTTTTTTAAATGAGTACACATTACATGTCTATATATAATACTCCACAACTTGCAAACTAACACAAAGCTGAGAAGTAGGTCAGTGGCTGCCTGGGGATGGGGGAGAAAGGTGGGAGCAGAGCATGAAGGAGGAATATGGTTTACGTATGGGCACAAGATAACTTTTGGGGGTGAGGAATAGGTTCACTATCTTGATTATGGTAACTATTTTACAAGGGTATACACATGTCAAAATGTATCAAATTGCATACCTTAAATATGCAGTTTATTGTATGTCAACTGCTTCAAGAAGATGTTAAATTAGAAAAAATCTAATTGATCCAATGTCACAAAGCTAGCAAAAGTTAAGAATGGGATTCGATCAATGAACACCCACTGGTCTGTATGATGGGGGGAATGCCGCGTGCCTCCGGAGCTAGCTTATTCTCCAAGCCTAAGCCCTCCCCGTGCTCCCTCCCCTCCAGACAGTCACCATTTGTTTACATTTCCTTCAGAAGGGTATCCAGAAGTCCTTTGGCCCCTTGGAAATATGCTTCTCCAGGGTCAGCAAGTTCCTTTGGCAGAAGTTCACCGTCCAGGAGTTGGCAAGGCTCTGAGCCCAGAAGGTGGTGACTCTGGCTGCATGATTCTGAATCCTTTGTAAAGGAGGCAGTTACGCTTATTTTCAAAAGCAGGAATTTTGGCAGAATGTACACAAAGCAGCTACAATTCTCTCTCCTTTTTTAAAAAAATTATGTGGTATGTGCAATTAAAACCAATTCATATTATTTCCATGTCTTAAGAAAATACTAAAATGTCATCTTTTTCCTCGACACAGTTAACAATGAAAATGTGAATAGGAGAACTTTGTTTAAAATACAGAAAATTAATGCAGCCTGTGACAAATTTTAGTATCAAATTTGGAAGTGGTATTAATGACAAGATCCTTCTCAGTGCAGACAAGCCAAACATTTCTTTAAGCACATCATCGTTCCTCACCTTTGTTGGGCATCTCCTAAGTTCTACAGGCCAGACTACAGTTCAAAAGGCACTCAACCTGCCGCAGGTTACGACTCCTCAATGCAGCTAACTGACGGGCAGGCATCTGGTTCCCCAGGACTGAGTGAGTGCCAAGGGTTGGTTACCTTACACCCTTTTGCTCTGAGCTTCTTGGGTTGAAAAGATCAGGTTCCAAAAGTTTTTTCTGACTTGACCACAAAACATATTTTGAGGGTTGGGAGAAAGAGCTGCCTCCCCTCCCCATTTCTCTCCTTGATGTTTACTGTTAAGCAATTACTACAGTTCAAAGCCTGCCAATTCACCTTTTATAGACTCGTTCATTCCGTCTTGGCGGAGGACAGAAGCCACACCTATATCCTGAGATGCTCAGCAGCTCACATCAAGGTCCCACACAGAGAGGGGTCTGTTAGAGGATGAAAGGCTGGCTGATTCAAAATCCAAACCCAGACCAGGCTGTTGGGCTGAGTCCAGGTCAAATATCCTCCTACAGCTCTGGTAATTCTTTTTCCATATTACCCTCTAAAATTTCATGCATGGAGTTTCTTTCTCAGCCTAGCTAAAAGGAGCTACTAGATTTGATGGGAATAGCTGGCTGGCGAAGGCTGGAGCCTTGGAAACATCACAGAAACATTCATAGTGATGGAAGGAGCACTAATAATATCATGAAGTCTTAGCATCTCCAGACACAAGAAGAAAAAGGGAAACGCTAAAAATGTGTAATGAATGTGTGATGGAAGGTTGTTGTGTTTTTTTTAAATTTCTTTTAGCAGAAATGTCTAAACTGAAGGATGCAGTGTATGGTTGAAAGAACAACTCTCATTCATCCAGTATTTTGGGAGCCCACTAGTCCCAGGCACTGTGTCAGAGGCTCCTGGGGCCACAGCAGTGCGTGCAACGAAGTCCCTGCTACTGGGGGAACCTCCATTTCAGAAGCAGGCAGAGAAGTGTGAGAGGAACAAAGAAGTTAGGGGCGGGGTGGGTGATGGGCTGTATCAGACAGAATGACATGGAAGTGTTTTGTGAAGATGACATCTGAGCAGAAACTTAAATAAGGTAGGGGAACAAACCAAAAGCAAACAAACAACAACAACAACAACAAAAGTGAAAGCGAGAGTAAAAAATTTGGTGTTAAAAGACAAACATTAGTGCCCAAGAAATGAAGAGGAAATACACAAAGCTTCCAAAGGCTGTGTTGATATGTTTTCCTGCGTCACTCACTGTTCTTGTCTCTTAACCTAATAGGATTCTTCTGTCTCACCGCCGGTGACCTATTACGTTACTGAGTGGCATATGTTTTGGTTACTTTAGTATAAAACCTGGCAGGGGGTTACTATTCCTTTTTTCTTTTCAAGTGCTCTGGGGACACAGACAAGATTTCTGTACTTATCCACTTAGCAGCTGATTCTAGAACACTTGAGTCCAGGGAGAGAGGAAAATGAAGACATGCAAATGTGGGATCACTTGTCATGTGAACACATGAATAATTTAGTGTGTACAGCTTGGCAAAGAGGGAACTAGATTAATAAATTCCAGTAATAGAGCAAGGGCAAAATAAACTTGACAAAGATATAAAGAAATGGGAAGCATTAACATGCGTGCATGCTCTTCTGCATACAGGTAATTTTTCTGCTTGTCACTCAAGTGGCTGGCATACCTCACATCACCTACTCTACCTCTGACACTCACGTGGAAAGCGTGCACTTCTAGACCTCGAGTTTGGGGTTCTACTGTTATTTTCTGCTTAAAAGAAACAAGGCTCCTTAAAGAAGAATCAGTTCTTTGTTGGGACAAATGAATTATAAACTCAGTCCGGGGCTAATAAGAATACAAAAACACAAAGAAGAAACCACAGAAAAAGCCTGATACTGGTCACTGGTACAAGATGAGCTGAGAAAGACCAGGAGTCCATGATGACGCCCAAACAGATAAATCATACAAAGTATGGTAGAAAAAGGTCACAGCCTTGGATATGTATTAATTGTTTGAACTCCAACTACTACACAGTGTAAACATGTAGCCCTCTGTAGATAAATACACAACCACTGAGCCAGAGTGTGTGTGCAGCTGGCAGGAAAATGGATTTGTATTGGTTGGACCAGAACCACCCACATAAGAGCCTGACAAATCAGAATCAGGGTAGATGCAGGAAGACAGACTTACAGGTACTGAAAAGCTGGCAGCAGGAATATTGTTTCGAGACCCCTGAATGCTGCCTGTGCCTTCGGCTGCTCCAGGGTGAGGATGTGGCCTAGCAGGAGGCTGAGTTTAACTCAAGAATCAGACAAGTGAAATGATCACATGTAGGTACACTTAAGTTCCGTACACAGACCTCTCACTGAAGACGTCCTCATTAACTCAGCATTTCCTCATTTTCCTCCTAGATACTACCTAAAAGCAACAAGGAATATTAGATAGAGGCAGGACAGATGGACTCTGGTGTCTGGCTCCATCACTCGGATAAACTACTGGTCATTTCACTTGTTCTGTGACTCTCGTTTTCCTATCTGAAAGCTGAGGGAACACCTACATTTCATGACCCTATGGGAGACAAAGCCTGTAAGGAACCCACCAGGGCCTGGGCCATAGCAGAAAGTCAGTGACTGTGACCTGTCTCTCTCCTTAGTGTGACACAGGAAACTGTGTCACACAGAAACCCACCTGGATGTTAGCACATGAGCAGAAGAAAACTGGGGGAGGAAGGTATGGGGAGTGGTGACTTTACCATGCATGTTCTGAATTTTTCTAATAAAAGCTGCTCTCGATTCTCAGTAACGTATAAAGGAGTCACATGGTACTGAAAGAGCATTTTCCTCATGTGCCATTCCTTTTCCTAACTGTGTTTCAGTATAAAATTAATAAAGGTTATTTTTATTCCATTAGCTTATGACCAGTATTTTTCTTATTGCCCTATCTTGTTAAACATAAAAATAAAGCAGAAGCCATCTTTAAAAAAAACTTATAAAACACAGTTCCAAGATTAAGTATTCCAAAGCAAAAACTTTTATTGACAAAATTTATATTCATTAGGAATTATCTAGAATTTAGTACCAAAATAAATTTGCTAGTTATAAGACACATTCTATTAAAAGATCACCACTCATGCAGTTTCTGTTGAGAATGCACAAAAACAGGTTAGAAATGCTCATGATTTCACACACATCACCTCAGCTTACAGCCAAATAAACAAACAAACAAGGGAAAAAATTAAAACAAAAAAAATCCACATCCATGAATGGGAACCTCTAATACGCCACCAATTCTTCCAAGAATCGTTCTTCCTTATTTCAAAATGCCATGACCATTCAAATATAGAAAAGCTTACCTTACAATCACTTACAATCTTAGGTGGGAAAATACCCCTATATGAAGAAACCCAATGAAAAAGTACATTTTCGTGTTTTTTTTTTCTTTTGTTAGATCTTCGTGAATGATCACTTTTTCCATTTCACGTTGGATTCTGAAGGAGAAACAATTTCTATAGATTTGTCTAAGGATGCAGGAAAGCCTGAGAGGAGTTAGAAGCAATGTAAGATTTCCCAGCGCTCAAGCCAGGAATAGGAAACAGCCATGTGTTCGGCGAGAAACCTTCTCTCAAGCTCTCGTTCAGACAGTCCCTTTCCAAGATTCAGGACACCGTGTAAGGGGCTACATCACCTGGAAGGCGTTTGGTGCACCCGGTTATGGGAAGACTGGTAAGAATGAAGCCCATGACACGAATGAATAGAAAGGGGTCACAACACAGTGCAAAATCAATTATATAGCTACGCTTTTTGTGGTTTCTTCCTTCTTAACTTCATGGGCCCTACTGGTTACTAGTTGGGGTTTATTTTTTCCAATAATCTCTTAGAGAATACATGTAAAAAATTGAGCATTAAATAGATTCAAAGAATGAAAGAGAACATGCCCGCCCCGCCTCCATGCCTCTAGCCACCCAATTTCATTTTGTACAATAACCGCCAGGACCGGGTTACCGCACCCCTCTCAGAGCTACCACAGACATAATCGCCCGCCCCCGCACCCCAGGAAACACTCCCCTGATGGACAAAGACAGGCACAGAAAATGACCACAGAGCTTGCAGATTCCTGTAAAGAAAGTCTCATTTTGAAACATAATTCATTCATCTGTGAAGTGAAGGAACTGTTTCATTTCTAATATGAGAGCGGTGTGGTAAACAGAGATCCATACAAGCCATGAAAGACTGTTGTGAAGATAAAATCTTCACTTAATATGATATATGAGAGCATGTTTTCATAGTTTCAGTATTGTTCATAATGTACCAGCAAAAACAAAGAACTATGCTGTGGCCCATTGTGGACGCCAGAACAGCTTTCCTTTCAGAAATCAGGACAACCTGTCAGGCTCCTCTGCATGAGACAGGTCATTTATATAAGACACGAGGACATGCCACATGCAAAGCCCAGTCACAAAGGAATCCTGTGTCTTGCTTTAAAAAAGATTCTAGTCTCTTAAGGGAAAGAAAACATGCATTTAAATACTACCCCCCCCCAATATAAGTAGTATTCGCAGAAATAAATACTGTGTTACAAATTGATGAATAGCACATATGAGTGGAGCACAATTTCTGTCACATGGTAAGTACTCATTAACTGGCAGCCATTATTATTATTATTAAAATTGCTACTAAGGAAAAGTAAAGGCTCTGAAGAAAGATGATAAAAGGGACCTAGAGAAGATGGGCGGGCAGTAAGGAAACACTCAGGAGAAGGTCTCTGGGGGTGCAATATCTAACTTGATACTTGGAGAACAACTGCACACTCAATAGGTAAATGGAGGAGGAAGGAACACAGCAGACAGAAAATGTAGCACTTGATGGAAACCTGAGGTGGAAAACAGGTTGTATCTTTGAAGGGAGGTAACGCAGCCTTGTCTTGCTGGGTCCATTCCCAGTGGATCTGTACGAAGGCTCTATGGGGCCAGCTCAGCTCTGACTTGGGGCACTGCCATGGTCCATCTGTCCTGGAGGACACTGAGATTCCAGTACTGTCAGGACAGGGCTTGGGTTATGGAAAAACCTCCTTCCAAGTAACTTCGCTCACATGATTAACTCTAAGTCTTTTATTACACCTTCAGAAAGTTGTCCAAGCTGTGCCGGGAATACGGTAGACATAAGCCAGTGCCTCGCATAGGCAGAAGGTACACATGGAACGTGTCCACAAAAAAGTATGCAATTTGCATACTGCTATTTTCCAAGCCATATCACTAACTTCAAGTTTAGTAATCTTGTCCCAAAGGAAGAGACCGGGTTTGACAATTATTAGCTTTGGATGACAACTATAATAAAACTCCGAGGAAACTATAGATACTGTTTTAAAATAAATGTTATAACCTTAACGATGTTTCCTACCATGTGTGTATTTAGCATTCTCAGTCTTACAGTTAAACGCAACATTCCACTGGAAAAACCAGAGGCGGCTTTACATAAGAAGATAACTGTCACCCTGGTGACTCTTTGCATGAAATTATGAGTAAGTTCTCTGATACTGGTTGTAAATATAACCCACAACCGACAGAAAGCATAGTCTAAAACGATCCTTTACATGCCACTTTCTCTACCCTATTAAGATGCTCATTGTTTCTTTGATTTATCTGATAATAAATTTTTGATGACTGGTAAGTCTCATAAAATTGCTCTGGTGCTGACTACCCTGATTAGTAAGTGTGGAGAATCAAAGGTGTCAGGCATTCATGTGTACGAATAAGTTACTGCCAAACATATATTAGGTATTCAATAAAATACAGAATAAAAAGGTTGATCTGATCATTTTAGCATGTATCCATTTTCCTGTAACAATTTATATTCAGGATCATCATCATCTTCCATTCCCCTTAAAAGAAAAAAAATCAATAAAGTAAATCTAGATGGGGAGCAAATTCAAAAATTAAACTAAATTTTAAAAATAATGAGTTGATACCTACCATAAAACCAGTTTCGCAGAAAAATAAAGAACTCCTAGTCAGAAATCATTGCTGGGGCGACTCTCCGAGATGATTGAGCTTGAACCTCGTTTTTAAGGTGGAAAGGCTGACGATGGGCGTGCTGAGGTCATCTGCCACTGACAGAGCTGGGACAGGAAGCCAACTCTAAGATAGTGTTCTAAGAATGGACTTCATTTTTCCTTCTTTTTCCTCACAGCTCCAAAGTAGAGTACATCCCTGCATCTTCATATGATGGAGCACCGTAGGAAAGTATGTGCTCCATCTCTGATGTCCCTCCCTCCTCTGGGGAAGCAAACTAGCTTTAATTACACGAGAAGAGGATTGGGTGCCCTGTTTTTAGCAGTCTTGATCTTGCCCATTAAGACTCCAGAGCTCTCCTGAGACAAGGTAGGAAAATGAAACAGAAGTTATAAGGGCTCCAGGTATGGTTACTGGAACTCCAAGATGAGACAGGAAATCCCTGACTCCACATCTTACAGAGCAAGACGCCAGTGGCTACCACCGAGGACAGCAAAGTCAGAGGGACAGTCCAAGCCTACTGGAGGGAGGTGCCCCACAAAGGCCTTCCGCACTGCTTCTGCTGTCCGTAAGGTTCTTGTGAACAAAACGACGTGGGGTCCGTGCTTGGGAGATCCATGTGACCCTCCCTCCTTGAATTCTCTAGCCAAGTAGGATGAAGCAGGGGATTCTGTTAAGTGCCCTCCCATCCCAAAGGATCTTCAAATTCTAACCAGCTTCTATTTTAACATGGTCCCTTCTTAAAAGAAGATATAAAATAGTATTATGGAGACTGCTCTCTCAAGAATAAGAGCCTACCCAGTGTGTTCCTAAAATGAAACAGTGGTGAACTGTGTTTTGGAGGAATCTACAACTCCAAAAGCCAAGCAGTGAGAGAGGCCTTGGGGTTGGGGCTGGGGATGAAGCCTTACGGAGCACAGTCAGTGATAAAGAGAACCTGCCTACCCAGGAAGGTGTGGGGCTGTGGAAACAGAGAGTGAAGGCAAGTGGCGGGACAAACTGACAGGAACTGAATGTTACTTCTGGG
This sequence comes from Desmodus rotundus, assembly GCF_022682495.2. NCBI lineage: Eukaryota > Metazoa > Chordata > Mammalia > Chiroptera > Phyllostomidae > Desmodus > Desmodus rotundus. The sequence goes on from NC_071390.1 coordinate 138,012,072, forward strand.
CATTTGGGAAACAATACGGTTGCGGGTTAGAACTGTGTCCTCCCTGCAAAATCCATCTTTAAGTCCTCACCCCAGTACCTCCGAATGTGACCATAGTTGAAGACACGGTCTTTACAGGGGTAATTGTGAAGTTAAAAAGAAGTCATTAGGGTGGCCCCAATCCAGTATGACTGGAGTCTTTTAAAAAAGGGAAATTTGGATACAGAGATGGACACACGTAGAGGGGACATTATACGAAGACTCGGGGAGAAGAGGACCATCAGCAAGCCAAGGAGAGAGGCCTGGAATAATGGATCTTTGCCCCGCAGCCCTCGGAAAACGACACCCTGCGGACACGTAGACACAGACTTCCAGCCTCTGGAACTGGGAGACAACACACTTCTGCTGAGTGGCCTCACCAATCACAATTAGATATCAGAAGGGGAAAACAAGCCACAGTGCTTCCTTAGTATACTCGCCAATGTTAAATAAGCAAAACTCAACAACAATGTATTTACTTGCTAAACAAACATTATCCAATTGGATGGAGAATAAAAAGTCCACACATTTTGAAGGTGATGGAATTATGTTTCAAGGGAGACTATTTAAAAATTAACTAGTAAAGTGGGAAACAATTATTTTCTTCACCACAAACTTCTTATACTACAAGTCTTAAAAACACATGGAATAATGTAGAAGCACAATAGAATAAAATATGTGAAGTTATTAACGTTTGATGAATGAATTGAGGCATCAGCAAATGCCTCTGAACAGAACTCACTTTTAAGCTTTTTATCTAATAAAGCTGATTAAAGTTCCTTTCATGTAATGCTTTCTAAACCAAAATATCTGACAATAGATAAGAACCTTTAACTGCCAAAAAATTAAAACAAAACAAACCAACAACAAAACCCAACAATGCCCAACCCAAAATAAGAGACCAGAGCTCAATAAACAATCAGCATGTAATAAAGCAAGATATTATTGCATAAAGAATAGAAATCACAGACAGTTCTGTTTGATTATAAAAGCACCAGTTGTTAATTTATCTGTCAAATAAAAACAGCAAGTGCTGGTAATAACTCATCTTAGCTAGACAGAAAGCATCAGGCATTGAATTTTTGAAGATTACTGGGAGTTAATAAAGGTTATCAATATGTAGGGCTGACCAATTTCATCTCATTGAGTAGGTCAATATTCAATAGTTCCATATGATAATAGCAAATGAGTAACATCTAAAAATGGAATTCAAAATAGCTTCTCGGGAATAGGGAGTAACCTGACACTTCCTTCTTGGAGTGTGGACTGGGTCTAGCCTGTTTATTTTCCTTTTGTTACGTGGGACAAGTTATATTCTATTTACCTGAAACTGAGACTGTAATGTACCACACTGTACTTGGAGGCTGTGCACAACATGCCTAATGCAAGCTTGCTGGCCAACACACAAGTGAGGAAGGACTAGGACGGGGGAGGCAGAGAGAGGCCATGCTCTTTCAAGTCCCAGGTGAAAGTCTTGTAGAGCAAGGTTCAGAATAGGCACGGCTCTTCTCCCTTTGCTGTTTGTAGCAGTGTGTTGGTTTCCCTTCTGCCCCTCTAAATTCATCCACAACTCTTTAATGATTCGTGCACTAGTCAGTGAAGTAAACGCAGAAACACCGACACAGCCCTTGCTCATCGGTCCAGCCTGATCCCAGGAGGTGCCTGCAGAGCTCGCCAGCCAGCAGTGTGCCTGAGGTGTGGCCCATCAGAGCGCCAGAGAATGCACATGGGTATGTGAGGGAACCTCTTCCACGTCTGGATTTGTTTCTAATGTACATCAGCGTGAAAAACATTCCAGAATATGTGTAAGATGGGGTTTCTTACAAGCCTTCAGGAATACAAGCTAACCTCCTGAAACTGGTTTTATTTTTTATTTTTTTAATATATTTTATTGATTATGCTATTACAGTTGTCCCATTTCTCCCCCTTTATTCCCCTCCACCCTGTACCCCCCTCCCACCCACATTCCCCACCCCTTAGTTCATGTCCATGGGTCGTACATATAACTTCTTTGGCTTCTACAGTTCTTATACTATTCTTAACCTGTCCCCCTATCTATTTTGTACCTATCATTTATGCTACTTATTCCCTGTATCCTTCCCCCTATTTCCCTGTCCCCCTCCCCATTGATAACCCTCCAAGTGATCTCCACTCTGAAGCTGGTTTTAAAGCTTAACAGGGTTTACTTTGACCTTCACAGGTTTGGCCTGGGGGTAGGTGGGGAGGGTGGAGGTTCCCTACTGTGATTCTCCCAGAATCCAGGTACACTGAAAATGTCACATGGGGAGCACCTTCCATTTTAAAAAAGGGAAGCATTTTGCATGAACTATAAAATCACAGAAAAGTAAAGCTTCAAAGACTTGTAAAAACTTTATGTATCAAAAAATAGTGAAAATGCATACAGAAAAAAGAACGCTATGAATTACCTGTGAAATTTATCTGAATAATAGGGCTAAATTAAGTTAAAGCAGAAAAGCAAAAATCCTTTTAAGTGGAAAAACACTTGAAAGAGGTAGAAAACTGTTACGTACTCTTCCTCAAGTAGTCTGTTTTCTTCCTGTTACCTTAGGAGCTAAAGTACTAATTTACCAGGGCAATTAATCGCTTATGGCCACACTCAGGAACAGTCGAGTGACTCCGCCAAAGATCAGCGGTTGCCGCTGCACCCCGACTTCTTCTATATGCTCCACAGCGAAATAAGCACTTTCAACTCCATGCGTTGGTGATATACTATCTGGAGTAAAATGAATGCTACGCAATTTTACCAGTTAAAGTGAACGTGAAACAAGGGATATGACACAGTACTACCCAAAACATAACATTTTATGGGGTTACCTTTTCTCTTAGATATTTCTTGGCAATGTCAGTTATATGCAACATATTTGCATACAAATAGTTCCAGAGATGTCAAAAGTTTGAATCATTTTTTGTATTATGGAGGAATGTGATAAAACATTTATTAGCTTAAAAAAGGAACCAAAATATACATGTGTAGTATCTATAAAGGAAATGTAAATTACCAGGAACAAAATACACAGTCAACTTTTAAAAATAAAAACATTCTCTATATCAGAAGCTTTAGAAAAAAATTGGTTCTTCATGATCATGTCTGCTATAAAGAAATACTGCTTTTCTGTGGTTTAATTTGAGCTCTCTTCAGACACAGTAAAGACAAAAGTCTGCACTGCTCTGCATGCCGATTGCCCCTCTGTCGAGTTCACTCACTGCCGGAAAGGCCCCGGCGGATGAACCTCTCCCCCACCCTTCTGGGATATTCATGAAACCATCTGCTGGCTCCGTGCACCCATTTGCACCTCACCAGAAAATAACACGGTTTACACAGTTGGGGTCAGAAAAAATCCCTTCTGCAAAGGGCTGTCCTAAAACGAATGGGATTGAAGATTAGGTTGAATGCTCTAGCCTTTTGGTAGATCAGACAAATCTGTTATTTTAAGGATCTTCCAGGCCACTAACTCAGAAGCCATTAGAGGATACAGTAGTTGTTTAATAAAGCCCACTTACGTTCATAACAACCTCTAATAGGTTTGCACACAATACAGAAAGAAACTATTACTTAGTTTTAATTGTACAAGTAAAACAACCTGAGAAACAAATACCAGTAGATAAAAGTATCCTTCCTTACAAATCAAACAGGATGATTTATTTTGCTAGATTTCTAGTGAAGAGAAATTGCCAGCATTTTCCTCATCACTGCTCACCATTCACCAAGCATTACTTTGTTAAAATGTTTCCATTAACTAACATGAATAATAGTACGGCCAGTCTTCACTTATGACTAAAAATCAAAACAAAACAAACAAAAAAAACAAGTAAGTGTGGCATCTCTCTCTAGGGAGAAAAGAAAGTCACAAGACAGGAAGAATGACGGAGAGGCCTCGGCTGAGTCACGCCACCCTGGAATAGGACTGCCATGCTTCACAAATTGCAGCCTTCATGAGGGTGCCTGTTTTCCAAATGCCTCTTTCAACCGACACATCTCAGCCTAACATTTGTCAAACCTCTCCTTTTGTTAAGAGTTAACTTGTCAGCTTTTAAAATGGCTTGCGGTTTCTATCCACCTTCCTTGATAGAAATGTGAAAGGTGCGAGGTACTCCCTTTCACAGAGAATCTTGTCAAGGATCCCGACTCCAATCTGACTTCTCCCCTGGGGGGAAAAACCTACCTTCTGAAAACTTAACACGTGGTGACTATTCTATCATAGTTCTGCTTCACAGGAGTGAAAGAGGTCACACAAAGAGATGAGAACCATCAAATATCAGATAAGAGGTGAGTGTACAACTCAAAAACAGCCTAAAAACAGTAATGTGTCTGCAGAGTTTGATCCTCAACCACCGTACCAGGCAAATTATTTTACTTTTAACAGCAGGAACAACTCATAATGAATGGCAATGCTGTGGCACCAGCCAGGATGTTCCCTTTGCTGACGGTACAACAAATGAACAGTGACCTCCACTTGAGGAATGTTGAGGAAGACATGATGAATGCTCCAAATGTACTCAAAAGGACCACCTCCCGAAGCACTATGGCTCAGCATCCTCCCAGCCACGCCTACCCACCCCTCCTCCGGCCTCGCTGCGCAAGTTCATCTCTCCATCAAGCTTCAATCATCTCCCCGTATTTTAATTTTTCCTGAACACTAATTCACGGTTTAGTTTCAAACTTCACTGTCTCCTCTTGGAGTCCATTAGGGCCTGGAAATCAGATAATCCATCTTCTCTGCCTGCCGCTGCTCTAGACGCAGAAGGCGTCCGAGGGCGTGCTTAGAACATGAAGGTCACTGTGAAAGTCGACCTCAAATATGAGCGAAAACAAAACACTCTGGTAAGTTCTTTACTACTTTCATTTAGTTAATGGGTCAATGGGTTAGAAGAAATTTCTCAAAAAGAAAGGAGACTCACTGGTATTTTCAGGGCCAAGACAAAATGAAAAACATGCTATCATGATAAAGTCCACATATTTAAAAAGGATATTTTATTGGGTGGGGTGTTTGTTTTACATACAAAGACAAGTGAAGATTGGAAACTACAGGCTTTAGATTAGAGAATTACGACAAAGGTACAAAATGTGAAATGTGCTCTTTTTTAAAAATATGAGTGTAATGAATACACTGCCTTCTTGAAGGTCGCTACACGTACAACTTTTAAAATGTAGCCAAGTACTTGCTAATTAAATATTATTTTTTTAGATAGTTGAAAAGGATACTACAAGTCCTCTAACTATGAAGTGGCTGCTTAAGAATATTAAAAAATTCAATTGGGTTTTAGTTACATGATGGTATAATTTTTCATTTATATAAAAAAAACTTGAATTTTAAAAAGCAATGTCATTAATATACATTAATAGGTGTGTATATAGAGAGAGAGTACTACATTCACAGAAAAGAGGACCTTAAATTTTAAAAATCAGTGAAACATAAAGTCAGTTACATTTTCACACAAGTACTTTTTTAAAAGGCTCAGACTCGGATTTAGTGTCTTGCTGGGTTGCTAGTCCGTGGTTTGGCTAGTACGTTTGATAAAAGAGTGAAGATAACTACGAAGACTGGATGAAGGGCAGAAAAGCTGAAACAGGGGGAGGTCCACACTCTTCTTCTCCAGGGGAGAAGAGGTCTCTCGGTGACCTCCAAAAGGTCCCTGCCCTTGGGGGATTCGTGTCAAGTGTGTTCCCCCAGAAGAGGCTCACACACGCTCCTCTAAAAGCAATGAGCAGGGTATGAACTGGTCTCCCTACAAAGGGGACAGTGACTCTCCTGTGCTTAAGCTTTTTGATACTGATCTAAGTATATAAAAGATAATATAACTGTTCAAGAGGAAGTCAAATATAAAAAGTATGCTAGTCGAAAAATTGCTTAGATTACTCTGATTCCCAAACACAGGATAACAGTTATAGACACAGAAATACATACATTAAGTAGGTTCTTGATTAAAATGTTGTCATATATTCCCTTCCAAATAATGTCCCAATGAACTCAATCAAAGCAACATGCCTCTCATTCATCCAGAGTCCTCACCACCATCAAATAAACAGAAATCGTCCACAGTAGCGTATAAGGGTGACTAATTGCCCAATAATGACTGAGGTAATACAAAACTAACAAATTCACAACTTCATCTTTTAAAATGACATTAAAATTAGAAGCACTTTCATATGTAATATATTCTCATTTTCTGTAAATTATAAATTAGAGAGTAAAATAAAAAACTGTTAACCAGAATAATAAACAGTATTTCCCCCAATTCTGGATTAATAGCTCATTCGTATACTTTGCTATATGTTAAAATAAGTAGAATGGTTTTCTAAAACAATTTCCTACACACCAAGCTCTAAGTAGCCTTCCATTTACTAACAAAAAAAATTAAACTTCTATCTCTAATTGATGACAGCAATGATTAACGATTTAAGAGGAAAAAATGAACAATAATCTGCTAATTTGCAATTAGATTTTCACACATTTTCATAACTAAGCCAATTTCCAAGGTTGAACTATATTCATAATTAAAGAATCTATATGTTGCACATAACTTGTGGCCCGTGAAACAACACACATCCTATACTTTTCTCAGTTTAGTCTTAGGGCAAGTCTTAAGGTATATTGTCAATGCCACAGTATTATCTTTAAAAAAATCTAAACCATGATCTAAGCTGCTTTCACATATGAAGACAGGTTATAATTTCAGCAATTTTAGTCTATTTAGTTTTAATTCCATCGCTCTTGAGAGTTCATCTTCTCTGAGATTCTGTCAGACAAGAAATTATGAGCATCCCAAGCCCTAGATCGTGTGACCAGGGGCATGGCGTCCAGGGAAGAGGCTACAACACCACAGATGGCCATTTCTAAGCAGGGACCTTGCCCTGTCAGTCGGCAATGACCCACTGGCCCAGCACAGGTCTAGTGAGGGCCATGTTGAGTGTGGGGCATTTTTATGATACCAAAAAAAAAAAGAGAGAGAAAGAGAGAGAGAGAGAGACGGAGAGAGAGAGGGAGACACCTACCTGAAGGTGACTTTCAACAATTCTCTAATTTTTCTCTAACAGTTGAGATGTTAAATTCTCAAATGTTGGTTAAGGGCACAAAAAAAGATTAAACTTGACTATGGATTTTTACAAGTCTTTGCATTTGCTTAAAACCAAAGGTGACTAGATTTCAGCATTAGGGGCTCAATGAGGTGTAAGATAAACGATCATCTCGATATGGGGGTGGGGGTGGGATGAAGCGAAAACAGTGACAGCAGAAATAACAGAGCAGGTGGGGCAAGCCGGCCAGGGCACAGTGAAGAAGGAGGTGGAAACAGTCAGGTTTTAGGGCGTGTTCCCACAATCACCTTTGACCTGGGGGGAAGAGTTGAGGGATTCTGATGCTATGACTTAAGCAAGCTGACTCCGCTTCCTCTTTTTCTGCCGTTCCTTTTTCTTTTAGAGATATTATCATCTCGCTAGAGTAAAAGCTTCTAGAGAATAGAATGATGTGTTCCTAGTCTTCTCTAGTCATTTTGTAAACAAACTGCTTAACAATTTTGTTTGTAACAGCTGTTGTTCTTTGCATTCAAAGGAGGAAAAAAAGTATGTTCTGATCTTCACGTGTCTGGCAAATTTCCTTAGTGTCATGCATAGTCACCTAATATAACACCTTAAAAATTTTCTAAACAAACTTGGTATAAATCCCCTTTGATAATGTCAATTAAAATAATCTATCAGGACATTACTACATGTGGTTATTAAACAGGTAAAAATGCTATGAGCTAACTGCCACCAAGATGACAATGTCACATGACAGTTTTTAAATGGCATAATTACAAATGCTATGAAACCAGTGTACTATTTTGGGAAACCAGTCTACTTACTATTTATATGTCTCAGAACGAATGTATTCAAAAACGTGGGACACGCCAAGCTGGAACTGGTCGGCAATCGGGGTGACCCAAGGGTTGTTCTCTGCTTTGAATACCTGCTTCTGACCGGTCAGATCCAGGTTTCCTGAAAACATGGAGAAGAAAAAAAGGTGAAGGTTCTTTCATCCAGCACAGATCAGGACTAAGAAGTCCTGCCCAGTAACCACAGCGCAATCCTAAGTAGCTTTTGGCTCATTTGATTTGAATTTTTTAAAATGTCTTATCCAAAGTCAACACTGGTGCTCAAGCAATTAGTACCCTAGTCCAAGAAATAAAGAACAAACAGAAAAAGGAAGGAGAGAGGTAGTGGAGGGAAGGAGGTAGCAAGAAAGTAAACCTGGAAAGAATTCTTACAAAGGTAGTATAAGCTTTATTTTTCCTAGGTATTTGCTTAGGAGACTAAAATGGCTCCGTCCAAAACTGGGAGAAGTGCTATTAGAACCTCCTGAAATTCTATCTTAACAGCGTGAATTCCTGCTAGTCTGACCTCATCTAGACCGTCCGATCAACACCACCTCTTGTCACCAGCCAAAGAACAATATGAATGAGGAAAGATAAAAATGTTGCTAACCAGAGACATTGTAATTAAGAACAATGTAACAATAGCCAGAGGGGAGTGGGGAGGGGATAGTAGGGAGAGGGGTCTGTAGGAGCTACTATAAAGGACACAAGGACAAAATCAACAGGAAGGGTAGAGGTGGGGGAGGGAGGTGGAACTGGCTGGGGTGGGGCGGAGGGATGGGGAGAAAATGTAGACAATTGTAACCGAATAAAAAAACAAACAAACAAAACACTGCCCACAGGAAATTATCATTGTGTCACTCAGGTACCATAAGAACATGTCGGAATCAGCACCAAATGAATAGCATTAACATGGTTACAACAGACACTCACATTTGTATAGTCCTCATCAGCTTACGAATTATCTGTTCAAAGCATTTCCTCATTTGATTCTCTAGCAATCCTCAAGGTCAGTTATTAACATCACTTTAGAGATGAATAAATAGACATGTGGGGAAATTAAGTAACAAGATCAGAAAATGTCACAGTGGGGATGTGAACCTAAGGCTTCTGACTCCAAATCTCACATTTTCTCTCTAATGCCTGGTGAAGCGATCAGGTTTCATGTCAGCCTAGATCAACCACGGATCTGGCCATGAAGGTAGCATTAAAAGGCCATTAAGGTGCCACCCGTCAGTTGATGATCAGATAACTGTTTTTTGGGTTTTTTTTTTCTTTTTGGTTTGGAATATTCAGACATGAAGAAGACAGTGTGCAAAAGAGCTCCCTTTAATTTGCTTGCTTATGAAAGGGACAAGGACAGAGGAGCTAAGCAGCAGAGATACACATGGTTTTACCTGGCTCAGACTCACCGAAGGCCTTTCCCTAACAGACCTACTGAAGCAGTTCTTTTCACACTCCTGGTCCACAGTCCATGGCTTTTTAAACACAGACTCTCAGCAACTGTTCCTCCCAGGACACAGCCAAAGTAATATATTTGTCCTATTCTGAGGTTCTACTGCCAATTTTGTCATAACTGATAGGATAATGAAAACACATTCTGGGATGCAAGTATACCATGAAACACAAAATTTCCTAGCCAACCTGACCTTTAGAAATGAAAATAAATTAATATTTTTATTAGGATGATATTTCTTCTTAAAACAAAATAATTGATACTTTGAATTCATCTTTTTGTTATGTGAACTTGTAACTACTCAGAAAAATAAAGAAAGACCAATATAAAAGTGATTATAATTTCAAAAAATGCTTTCAAAGGAAACAGACATTACCAAATATCAAGAGGGAGTAAGTGACCATGATCTTGTCCAAAGCTACGTAGAACCTGTTGATGTTAAGTACAAAAATAAACAGATACATTTGTCTCCAAGATTATCAATAATGTCAATTCCCTCATCTTCATGGTTTAACATCGCTAGTCAGATATTAAATCATTTGGGAAGTTAACGGGCTGTACTCCCCGAACCACAGTCAGCAAACTGCCCAGGGCAGTGAAAATCCAAGGGCCGCACTTGGTCTGCTCGGCTGGGCATCACCTAGGTGTGACCTTGCCAGCAATGGGCTGCTTTCTACCTTTTTTTTTATCTTTACTTGGGGAGGCGGTTTTAGCTTTACAACAATCAAACTGATCAGTTTAAGCTTCTCAATAATTCTTACTTCCTTTTAGGATGTGATTTGCTGTAGTCTATGTCCTCTCTTCCATAGCATTCATTCTCTTATTCTTTTTTTCTTTCCATTTCCACTTTTCCTAAAAATAAATAATAGATACTTCTGGAAAAGTATTCCATTTAAAAACAAGTCTATTTCTGAAGTGTCCAGTTTTAAATGCCCAGTGTACATGTTGCCCACTCTTCTCAGGATGCAGGGCCCCTGAGAGCAGGGCCCATACCCCAGGGGACGGGAGGCAGGCTGCAGCAACCCCCCCGTAAGCCGGGGCGGAGGCGCTGGAGGTGAGCGCCTCTCTCTTCAAACATTCACCTAATTAACAACTTATGCTTACACATCATCCTTCTGCCTTTAAACCCTGCCCACTGACATCTGCATGGAGTCAACTATTAAAAAAATTACTAAGACCTTTGGGAAAATATATTAATTCAAAGTGAATAAGAAAAAAAAGAAAAGAAGCCATGAAAAACATAAATTGCTTAAAGAAATAAACCAATTCCTAAGCAAAGAGGATCTCCCTGTTAGTGGCAACTTGTGCCCCCAATACTTTCCCTCCTCGTCCCGCATAGGCAGTCATCCTAATAAGAAACACAGTCTAAATTTCTCGTGGGCAGAACCTGATCTGGTGAACGTGCATCCGGAACTCCCCACTATTCACATAGTATAATGAGTTAACTCAAAAAGACTGCTTTCCTCTCAACATCTAGTTCAGATGGGGATAAGGGAATGTGATTTCTTTTACTCAGGAAGGAAGAGAGGAAAGAGGAGGGAGCACAGAGCATTTCTCACCTTGCTATATATTCAGGGCCCTAGGTCAGTGGGAGAGGAATGTGGACCAAGAAAAGGGTCTAGGAAGGACCCCACAGACAAGCCTCAGGTAGTTCAAATTTGTCCAGGGATGACTTCCGTGGGACAGTGAGAGAAAGAAGACTCTTCCTTCCCAGGCTGTATCACAAGCTCCCTTCCAGTGAGGTCCAATAATCCCAAAGTATAGATATGTTATGAGCAACGCAGGTTTTAATTATCCTTGAATTTAAGGTACAGGTGAATATTTCTATGTAAAAGAGGTGCCTACATTTTACTACCAACTATCTACGTACCCACTTTGGAACGTACACGGCCTCTTGTTAACTTATTAACAGCCTCTTACTAAGCCTGCAGCCTTCTCAGTAATCATCTCTGAAAATGATGTACTAAATTCTATGCTCCCTGATTGCAACACATGGAAGACAGACTGAGGGGAATAATGCCAAGAAAGGTCAGCCATGTTCTCTGGGCCCTTTTGTCTGAAGCCTCTAACCCCCGGAGATCTGTCAATCCCCAGCAATGTCTCTATTAAAGTGCTGTCAACAGAGACAGAAGAGGCGTAGGGGACTGCTTGCTAATGACGCCTGCTAACTGGAGCAGGCAGGAAAAGCTGCATGCAAGCTGGACACGCTCCCTCCGGGGAAGAGGAGCCTCACAGTGGAGTCTGAGAAGTTGGGGGACACAGAAAAGCCCACGGGCTCTTCACGAGCACTCTCACTGACATCACTTCAGACTCATCTGTACACTCAGGCCATTTATTTCAGTCTCGCGCAATGCTGCACAGCCGCATTCACAGGGGCTGCACACAGCCACCAGAAATAGGGAGCCGGATAGAAAAGAATGATTCAGATTCACCGGGGGAAGAAAAGAGCCCGAAACAACAGCTTTGTCGTTGACACTGTTTTCTTTTTAACAAAGAGCCGTGAAAACCATGTTTCATGTCCATAGCAGACCTTAAAGCAGCCGACTATTCCAGATGACTGAGATGGAAACCGTGAAAGCCAAACCGAGCTCTGCCCCTCCAGAGTTATCACCAGGCTTGGCGTAATAGGGTGCGCTTATTTTGTTTTTCAACCTAATGTCACCGGAGGAGAACACAATACCTGTTTCTGTGCAGCCGTAATCCTCCCAGCCAGCTATTTGTCTCTGGCTTTCCCACCTCACTCCGCACCAGCCTGGAATGCAGCCATTTCAGAAGAGGGTTAATATAATTAGAGTAAAGCTAGGCCATTATACTGTGTGAAAAGATGACACCCGTCTCGCATTGGCCTAACAACAAGTTAGCCTTGCCTCAGCAAAGCTCATCTGTCAGCTATCGGAGGTAGGTTCCCTTTCAAGTAATAACATGCAGGAAGCCTCCTGCCCCACTGTCAGTCGGGCTGCAATCGCCCTAACTGCTGCACGCTCCAATGCGTTCGAGTGAGGAGCCCTCACCCAGCTCCTTTATTAGAAGCCTGAGCGGAGCTCTGGTGCTGTTCTAACAAGGATCAGGCAGCAGGATTAAGCACGGTGACAAAGAGGATCTAATAAGCTAGAAAGTGGTGCATCTACAGACACGCTGGCTGGCTCCCAGACAGAGATTCCCTATGCTCACTCTTCAGTGGGATGGCCCAGGCCACAGGGGAAGCCAGCCAGCACTGTGATTAGCAATGACCCTCTGACCGATGCTGCTATGAAAATCATGTATCACTCAGAGGCTTATTCTGCAATTGCAAATTGGATTTTCCATTTTATTACCTGCAAAAGGGCCACATATGCTTCATATACAGTAAGCTTTGCTGTGTGGCTGTAAAGTTGTAAACACTAAATCATGTAAAACAATCATTTTCCTTGAGAGTTACAAATGTGACTGGATGCAATAGGCAATTGCAGCCCCATTAATAAGCATGCTCATTTTCACGTATGGAAATTGGTTGTTTTCACAATCACACAGCTAAGAATTATTTCTGAATATTGAAAATCCTGAAACATTTGGCCAGTAACATTACTGATCACATTTTAAGCAATTGAGGGGGTCTGGGCAAATTCTGCACATCACCGAAGCCGGAGTTCCTCCCTTCCTGATTCCAAAATACCACAGGGCACTGTGAAAGCCAGGCTCTGTCACTCATAAAAATCTAAGGCCACGGTCTAAGAAGGTAAAGCTCGCAAACCCTGGCTGACTAGGTAGTCTATCACTAGATTACTAGATTTGCCCAAACCCAGGTAATTATTCACCCTTGAAGAGGTCTAGATGGGACACAGTGACAGCTGAAAGATCACCTCTGCTCTGCAGTGAGTCCACATACAGAAGCTAACCACAAATGACTCCAGCGCAAAATAAAAGCTACATTTGCAGCTGCTCCAGACATAAAGAGATATTCTACACATAAATCTCTATAATTCTTATTACTAGGTAACAGGCTACTAATTATAAAATGCACGATTATAGATAATAGCTGAAGATGGAAGGTTCCTACTTTTTCATTTCTTTAGCAATATACTTTACTGAGTAAAAAATGACCATAAGGATTACAAAATGATGTTTTATATTATAATGGTAAATGTTTGCAGTAGCAGAACACTGGAAGCAACCAGAATGTTCAACAACATGTGAGAAGCTGAATAATATATGCTACAGCCTTACAGTAAAATGTTTCTCAGTAATTAAAGTAAATGATATAAATTTATTTGCCTGTACAGACTTAGAAAGAGGTCTACACTGTAATTAAAAAACAAACTAACTAAAGTTATACTAACTTTGCTATGATTTAATTTTTGGAAAACAATACAGAAGAAAGGAATCTCATATGTGTGTATGAAGACACGTGTATGTGAAAAAGAGAAAGAAAAAGAAGAGGATACACATCTAATTGTAAATGCTGGTTTCCTCAGAGGGGAAATTAAGGTGGGATAGAGATTTGAACCAGCAGAATGAGGGGTACCCACTATTCATTTTCTCTTTCGAGAATTTTATGTGATTACAAGCATGGGTTATTTTTATAATTAAAAAAGAATAAAATGCATTGAAAAAAATGGTCAAAAACAAATTCAAGATACATGGCATACACTAATTAGCACAAAGGAGTGCATGTTATTTCAAGTGGCAGCATCCTCCTGCAGTGAGAACCGTGCTTTACAGATGATGGTGGACGAGGCCCTAACCGGACCGAAACGCTAGGTCCGCGGCTGCTTCTGTCTGTGCAGCACCAGTGCAATCCCGGGGAGCTGGGCCGTCTCATGACAGCTTTCAAATTGATTCTGTGGGGAATTCGAGGCCACACTGTCATCCTGGCATCACAGTTTTAAAATAGGCATTTAGTTCATTTAACAATTACAATGCATTGTTGCTTTAGGAAACATACTTAAATGAACTGTTACTCTTCTGATTTAGGCAGGGAGACTACAAGTAAAAAATAAATAAATAAATAAATAAAAAGCCCTATCCTGCCAAATGGCTCCAACAAAAACAGCATCCAACTTACATATATGATGGTGTGAACAGGTCCAGGAGCCCATTTAACAATGAAGAAAACTAGCATTTTACACAGTTTCCCTGTGATGCTCTTCTTGGCCGTTTGGTATCTGTGTTCCAGGGGAAGATGGAATAGAAGGAGCTCTCAATCAGTCCCCAGGAGACCTGGCAAGGGACCTGGTTCCTGATACCAAGTACATTCGTGGACTTTGTGACCAAGAGACTTTGGGCAAATCCCCGTGCTATTCTGAGCTTCAGTTTCCTCATCTGCCAAAGTAGGGATAACAGTACTAATGGACAATGGACTGTGGACAGGAGCCAAAAAGCACATAAACTGGTTCTGTAAACTAGAAATCACTATATAAATATATACTATTCTTTACACTGTTCATTACTATTTGACTTGAAATCTGCAAAGGAGAGAAAATATATCATAGAAAGCAGGTTGCCTAATCCAGAGTTTGCTCAAGAAATTAATAGCCTCCTGACACTGAATGAACAATAATTC